>NC_134704.1:126953624-128433624 GCF_043290135.1 Rhipicephalus microplus
CAGAAAATACACACAAACCAGGGCTCGTTCGAAGTTGCCGCATGCGTGGCCGCACCCGATAATACATGCAAGGGCGTCATCAAGAATGTTGACCTCTCCCTTGACGACGCAACGCTCAAACGCCTGAATATGCACGATCGAAATCCCACTGCCGGGTTGCCCGTTCCGGGCACAGTGATGTGCAGAACCGCCATGGTTCCCTGCTCGCTCTACAAGCGACAAGTCGATGTTTGCAGTACGCGCAGAGGAGTCGGCCATCGCGCCGATGTTTGCCGGCACACAAACGCAACGAGAAAAAAATGTCACAACTGCGGTGAAACGCTACAAGAAGACGGCGTGCATCACTGCGAGCCGAAATGCAAGCTTTGCGATGGCAATCACCCCACCAGAGATCGCGAATACAAAAGATCCTTCCACATTCCATACATAGTGAGAAGGAGAAGAAGACGCAAAAAGAAAGAGTGGCAAGCACAACAACATCAACACGCACCTAAATCTGTCACGTTCAAGGAACTCTGCTACAACCAGGTGCCGGGACGCGAGAATGCCTCGAGCGTCCATCACCGTTCTCCGTACAGGAGGAGATCCCGATCCAGAAGGTGTTTTCGATCACGAGGGCGTTCTCGTTCCGGAGAGCACCCCTCAACCCTTTAGGTATAGATAACCGCCTGTTATCTCGGGAGTGCTGCAGATCCCGATCGAGAACGAGACCTGCAGCCCCGCAGCAGCAGCAGCAGCAGTCGAACAATGGCTCCTGGGCCTGCAGGGTTGAAGGTGCATCACGAAGCACAAGTAGCCAGCCCAAAGGTAAGGCACCGCCAGAGCATGCTCCTGATTCTCATACTCTAGCTCTTGAACAAGAAAGCAGGGCCCTCAAGAAGGAGCTTGAAGAGCTCCGGGCCTCAATAGCTAGAATAGGGAGCGGCCACGGAATTAACCTGTCGAGCTCACCGGCACCACCGACAACACGCTTACAACAAATGATCCACAACACACACAAACGCAAAGCCATAGACAGTGACAGCGACACGACGGAGGAGACCGAGATGGTCTCGAGCGATAAAGAGGCCCCACTGACAAATGCCGAGTGCACGACAACTAAACTCATCGACAAAATTGATACGTTGGCGAACACGTTTGCCAAGTTTATGGAAATCTTGAAGACTTACACGGACGAAGCTGACCAGAGGTTCATGAACCTGGAGAAAATGATAAACAACCCACCTGTGGCGGCTACTCCTCAGAACCTAAGCGCGGAAAAACTAACGACTACGGCAAGCGTGCCGAGCGTAACTTCTAGAGCTTAAGTCCGACCAGTCAAAGCACGCAATCTCGCGGAGGTAACGAGCCGCGACGCACACAAGCTACCAAGCCAAATGGCCGCATACCGTAAGGAGAATAAGATCAGGCAGTGGAAGTGTAGCTCACTTCCGAAACGCAAAGCACCGCTAACACAACTATTGCTAGCCTGTAAAAAAACCGCAGATGATATTGCTACAGGAATGTGGAGAAAGCAAAACTGCTAAAAGGATTGGCATACAGGGGTACTTGGTAGCCAGGCCGACCCTGCATCTCGAGCAGAACAAGATGCGAAAAGTGGCTATCTTCATCCGGAAGAACGTAATGTTCACAGAAAGGGACGCCCCAGTATACAAAAAAGGCCTGAAAATGGTCCTGTTGCGAATCTTCCCTCACAGGGCTGTTAAAAGAAGCATACTTGTGCTCAATGTTTACAGTCCTCCATCAGATAAGAAAAGAGATTTCAACAGACTGCTTACAGCGGCTGTAAAAATGGCGGGTGACAATCCACTCATAGCAGCTGGTGATTTGAACGCTAGGAACACCGATTGGAGATACTTAAAAATCGAAGGCAAAGGCACCAAGTTAGCAGAAAGCGCGAATGCGCTGGACGTGTTGCTGATAAGCAACCTTGCTCTCCCTTCAAGACGAGGTAATTCGGTACAGCGGGACACAATGCCTGACTTATCCTTAGCCAAGAACGTCAGAGCTACCTGGGATAACCTCACCAAGGACCTAGTTAGCGACCACTGCATCCAGGAAATTATCGTTGAGAACGAGGCGAACAGCAATGGCCCGTCCAGCAGGCCCACGAAGCGGCCGCCAGGTACTCCCTGTCGGTCCCTACGTGGGAGACGTTCGCTACGCGCTAAGCGCGTCCTGCAGGACTGAAATAAAGTTTTTTCATTCCAACGAGGCGAAAGCGCCTAGAAAATTTAAAATCACAGACTGGGACCAGTTTCATAAAATACGGAAGCAGAAGGGCAGTATAGAACTAGTATATGAAGCCCTGTTAAATGAATGAAAAATGGCAGCTAATGAGGCCACGAAGGAAGTCGAGACTGGTGAATGCATACAGGCATGGACTCTCACCTGACCAGTTTGTTGCAGAAAAAGGATGTCCTAAAGGAAGCGTGGCGTAAAAACAAGCTCAACAGACACTTACGCACAAAAATCGCAGAACTTGGCCGCGAAATCATACCTCACGCCAAAACGCTCTGCGCCGAGCAGTAGAACAACACATGTGACGAAGCAGATGGCAAAATGCGGAAGGGAAGCAAATGGGGGCTGCTCAAACGCCTTATGGCAGACAGGGACAAGCCCAACAGAGGGGGCATCCAGCTGCAAATTGAACGATTGGTGCACAAGAACGCCCAAGGAGTGGTGGATCCCAAGCTCTCCTCAAAACGCTAGGCCAAAACTATCTCCCACTGGAAAGCAAAGCAGTAGCCTGGCAAAACAAAAATCTCTCATATGGAGGTTGACCACAATAAAAGCTAGACGAATCATTCAAAAAAGCTGAAATATGGTACGCTCTACAGCAACTCAATGGCAGATTGGCGTCAGGGCCAGATGACGTCAACAATAAACTGCTACGGAATTTTGTCTCTAAAGAATCTAAAGAAATTGTAATCATTACTAAGCAGACAAATGGGGCCTGGAAAACGGATATCGTGTAGCAAGAATGGCGTAGTGCCAAGGTTTCGCTCATCCGGAAACCTGGAAAACCACTGAGCATCGATTACTTAAGGCCCATATCACTCACATGTTGCGTTGGAAAAGTAGCTGAGCATGCTATACTCAACCGTAGCACGGACAACATTAAAAGCAATCGGCTTTTTCGACACAACATTATTGGCTTCGACAGGGCACTGTCCACACAAGATGCCATGTTCATGTTAAGAGAACACATATGTTACGGTCTCCTCCACACGCCTAAAGTCTTATTAGCCCTGGACCTTGCCAAGGCATTTGACACCACAAAACATGAACATATACTGGTTGAAATTTCGCACATGATCTTAGGCGAGAAATTCTACAACTATATTAGAGCCTTTCTGGCGAACCAAATTGCCACCATACGCCAACGAGAGCAATGCGGTGAACCCGAACGACTCGGAAATATCGGCACCCCACAAGGGTCAGTGCTCTCGTCATTGATATTTAATGTGGCGATGCCCAGGTTGTCGGAAAAGCTCGCTCAAATACCGTACGCGCACCATGCCATATACGCGGATGATCTTGCCATATGGGCCCCATGTGGCCACTCATATGGTGCTTTAGAAGGAATCCTTCAACAAGTACTGACAATAACTGAAAAATTTTTTAAGCCAACTGAACTCGCACTTTCCCCCACTAAATTTACTCTAACGCTCTTTCCCTCGACGAAATTCGGACTAAAAGGAGCAGCAAATATTGCTCAAAGCTAAGAACAACCAAATGATAGCGCAAGTATATACGGTCAAGGTACTAGAGCTAACGTTAAGTGCCAAGGAGGGCCACAACAAGGAAGCACTCAAGTGCCTTGAAAAATGCACGAAAATTTTTGCAAGAGGCATTGCTAGAATCGCTAACAAGAGAGAAGGCCTCATAGAAGACAACATTATGAAGGCGTATCACGCCTTTCTCGTAAGTCACGTAGCATACCCGTTCCCGTTTCTGAAGCTTACGAAGGCTGAAATCAAGAAGGTCGACTTAATGCTCCACAAGGGACTGAAAAAATGGCAGCATATCCCCGGAGTGAATGATGCATAGTGGGGCGAAGCATCCGTCCGTCCATTCGTTCTTGCTTCCGTACATCTATGCGTGTGTCTGTGTGGCCGCCCGTGCGTCCATCCACCCATCCGTGCGTGCGTCTAGTTGTGCGTCCGCACGTTCATCTGTGCGTTCGTCCTTGCTTTCGTCCATGCATCCGCTCCTGCGTCCCTCCATGCGTGTGTCCGTCCATGCAGCCACCCATGCGTGCATCCATAGATCTGTCTGTGTGTCCGTTCGTCCACCTATTGAACACTCCAAGTACCGCCATCTCACATCTTTTCATCATATATTCCTCATATGGAAGCACCAAGATTCAGCGGACATTCCCAGGACTAAACGAGAGGAGGCACACGCACAATTTCTTACGGCTTGCACTTCGTGTCTACTTCCCACCTTTAACCACCACGAGTTCATGGTATACACTAGTTCACTGTATTCATGGCACTGTGGCCCAACGCTCGCTTAACCTTTCTAAAACCTAGGAGCTTATGCCCAGCAGTATAACGTAGCGACCCTCTCTTGTCTTCTGTGCTTTGTTGAACGATAAAAAATTCGCAGCGTGCGCGTTAACTAAAAGCCGAATTCTCCTGTCTCTCATTCCCCCTTAGCCGCCATTAGCATGTGCATTGAGCACTATCTTGTATTGTTCAACAACGCACAGAAGAAATCTCTCACCGAGACCACCTTGGAGGTCAAAATGTTATAGTTGTTACACACTACTACAACGGCTACGAGGGACGAACAGGTGCCGCTATAAGGAGCATCGCCCGTAAAACGGCACTCGGCTTGCCTAATAGCACGAACAACGAGAAACTCGAGCAATTCGGTCTGCACAACCCAGCGGAAGAAATTTTTGAGGTTCAGAGAGTGCCACAGATCACACGCTTGTCATTGACGCAGGCAGGCTATTTCACCCTACGAGACGAAGGCATTTGCCAAATTTTCCACCGGAGAAAGGAACAGAATTTGGTAATAACGTGAGGAAACACGTTAGGGTTTAGCCAATCCCCCGCAACATTCACCCAACGTTAAACAAAGAGCGAAGAAAGGACAGAGCAGAACGTTCATAAACAAGGCAAAAAACACAACACGCACGCGCTATTCGTAGATGCCGCCCGCTACTACGGCAGGGAGGTGTTTGTCATAGCGGTCGGTGATATAGACGAGAACCTCATTAACGTGGCTAAGGTACTCGGCTGCTGACCCGCATGGCGCGGGTTCGAATCCCGGCTGCGGCGGCTGCATTTCCGATGGAGGCGGAAATGTTGTAGGCCCGTGTGCTCAGATTTGGGTGCACGTTAAAGAACCCCAGGTGGTCTAAATTTCCGGAGCCCTCCACTACGGCGTCTCTCATAATCATATAGTGGTTTTGGGACGTTAAACCCCACATATCAATCAAGAACCTCATAAACGCGGCAACCGTCCAAACAAGCCATGTCAACGAAGCAGAAGAAATGGCGATCGCGCTAGCCTTGCAGCGCTGCCAACCCTACTCCACAATATACAGAGACTCTAAGACGGCGGCACGAACGTTCGCGGCAGTCCTAGTAGCTAGAAGCACTCGAAAACTCACCGTCAACGCAATAAGAGAGTACGAGAGCAAAGAAACCCTGGTTAAAGAAGAGAATGCTCAAATTTACGTATCCTGGTTCCCAGCACACATGGGACGGTTACCGGGACTAGACCACTGTAATCCCAACGAAGAGTTTCACCACCTGGCACGTGAGCTCCCACGCCGCGCCGTGGACAACGACTTTTCGACGAGCGAGCGGTACGAGAATCTCTGCAGCCAGGACAAAGCACTCACATACCACGAGATCACTTCACATAACCGGGGACAAAGACATGTCTTCACAGCACCGCACCCAAAACCTAACAAAGCACAAGCTCTAACTCTAATTAAAGATTGCAATCACGTACGTACATAACACCATCCACCTTGCACAGAGTCGACCCCGACCCACCATCAACATGCTTCCTTTGCAACCATCCCTACTGCAATTTCGAACACATGCTTTGACTGGGCACTACCCACAGCGCAGCACAACTGGATTACCAAGAGGCTTGGCAGGAAGCCCTCAAAAGCAACGAATACAAGCAGCAACTACAGGCCGTCCAGAGGGCCCGGAACATCGCGACAAACCTTCGGCTGCCAGCGCCATCCTGGGCGGAGCCTCCAGGTTGAAATATTGGTCGTAATGGCCCTTCCTCAGCCTCCTCAGAATAAGTTTAAACAAAGTGAATCTCTCTCTCTTTCTCTTACAATATTTATTTCGCATAGCATGGTGCTTTTCTACTTCCAGTGAAAATGCAGCTGACATAATGTAGTACCAAAGCATACGTAACTACCACCACAGCTTTTTGAAGGAATCATTATGAGTTACAGTAACCAAATGGGCTGTAACACTACATCTGAGCACTGCAGTGACTTCAGCAGATAACATGACTAACATGCAAGTACCCATAAGAAAGTGAACAGTTTTGTCCTAATGTAGAAAGGCAATGTAAGATTTCACTTTGCGTAAATTGTTGGTGAACACTACTTGTGTTGGTTGCGCACAAAAGCAAATCGTTTCGCATCAGTGTGCCTGTTTTTTTTACTCCTCAGGAACCATGAAACACGCGTATATTCTTATCATCAAAATAATATCCACACTGCAAGCAAGCACAATTGATTCTTTATTCTGGGCCAATGAATACTAGCTGTTAAATATGTCACGTGTGGTGCCTGAAATTCTTTAGATATAAATGCTAGGATTTTGTCACTTTTACAGAAAAACATTAAAAAAGCAGCATGCATCATTGGAAACAAAGGGTCCCTTTGGAGGGTACGGCTTAATGCATGATTCTGAAGGAACACAAGCTTGTTAATGCTTGTGAAATAATAAATTGCTTAGTGTAACGTGAGACAACAAAGCAATGCAAATAAGTTGTGTGGAAACCTGCAACGGAGCAAAAGGGTTCAGAAAGAGAAACTAGACAATCACTCGTCAGTAGCATGAGGCCAAAAGAAAATCTGTACGGATTGTGTAAAAACTTGGGCAAGTTGGTAGGACATAACTAAATGCAGGAACAGCGCAACCTAAAAGTAGTTACTTCGTAACTACGAAAGCAAAAAAGCAATGACAGAAAAGAGCTCTTTTCCGTCTTTTAAAATGTGCTGTTCCTGCATTCAGTTATGTATGGATTGGTCAAAAAGAAAAGCTTGTTTGCCGAAAAAACTTGTCCTGATTCAGGTGTCGATCCAGATACCAATGCCATTCCGGGGCGGTCGCTATACCAATGCGACAGCAAAGTGACAGGTAGCAGAAAACAAAGGCATACAGGGGTGGCGCAAGGATTTCTTTTCTATGGGGGGTCACCCATGATACATGAGTTTCTTCAGGGGGCAGGGACGCTGAGAATTTCTGTGCTGCATTGGACCATGTTTGCATTTGTGGTGGCAGGGGGGGGAGCATATGGAAATTTTCAGGGGGCTCCAGCCCCCCACAACCTCCCCCCCCCTCACTGCCGGCACTGCCCCTAGAGGTGTACTTACTGATTGGCAGGCAACTGTTTGCCATTATGAATCTCCTCTGTAACTTTCAGGAAGCCAGTTTTCTATTCAAAAACGTCACAGCACCAGCATTGTTAAAGTGGAACTCAACATGTAAGTGGCAACGTATCTTGTTTACACTTGCATTGAACCACTTTCATTGTTTCGAACCAATAACTGGTATAGTAATTGGCAATGTGGTTACAGACGCACTTCAATAAACATAATTTCAGTTATGTGTTCAGTTGTGGTACTGCTGGTTCGGTATGATGTCCTACAAATGAATGTTTTGCTCTAAATTGGCAACATATATTTTTGACTTGGGTTCAGGCGAGTTTTGAGAAAACTGATTTGGATTGATTCTTACTGAAAATTACTCTTTGTGTACAGTTTCTATATTGGGGTTTGACGCGATACCATGGTGTTACTACAAATATTGAATGGGCAAATATATTGCAAAGAAGGCATCTTACAACATGCATGCCGACTAGTATAAGCATGACGTGCACAGTGCCACCTTCGATGACCCACTTAAGGTTGCTTTCAGTGCAATAAGTTACAATTCCCATGATTTATCAGGCTTAGTGCTTGAAAGCCCGTGTTTAGAAATTGCTGAGATTTTATTATGAGGAAATCAGGAGTGAGGTGGAAGCCGTAGAATCACTATGTAAATGAAAGTGTGGGTGTACATGATCTCACACATTCAAACTGAATTCTTTTTTAGGTGTGTCAAACATATCCTTTAGCTTGTTCGTGGTCTGTAGCATAGGCAATATGGGAAGGAATGAAGCATTACTTGTGGTATTTCGATTTGCATTGAGTATGCAAATGCACGATCAATTGACCTTCAGCACAATGGCTTGGCTGCTGTGACTTTATGACAACACAGAGTCTTAAATTATTTTTGTAGTGCTGGTGGGGCTGTTTTCATTATACTTGTGTATATGAATAGGTTAATGTAGAATAGGCTCACAGTACCAAATTTGAATGCAATGTATTCTGGACTGTTTTAAAGGGTGTCCAAGAACTGTGAGTATGTATAACAACACAAAAACAACGTGACATGTTTTCTTGCGTACCCCATGCTATATCCTGTGCAAGCTGCTAATAAACTACCTTGTGTAATGCAACAATTATCGTCTTTCATTACAGGATGCAAACGTTGATCAGACAAAATAATAATTGATTGCCCATATCTTGCAGCAGTTTACACTTGTACGATAGCGCATGTGGCTCAATGTTTTATCTTGTGTCATTTGTTGCAACCTTTCATCTCATTCTTTATTCAAGCAGCTTGCTAGAAGGAATGCAGGTGTGCTAGAAGGTAAACCTTTTTCTATGACACCGCTTGACCCATTTTGAAGTTTAATCAGTTTATTATCTTGCTTTATTTATAATAAAATAGGATACTGGGCTGCTGTGCATGTGATTTCATTTTGTATACTCTTTAGCAAGTGCTGATCTTTTGACACTTTATCACTGTGCTATACATCTTTTTAAATAAATTTTAGTGGCAGATGATCAGCCACCAGGACCTTGTTTTGCAGGTTTTGGTGCCGCCTCCGCACTTGTAAAGTTTATACTGAATGAATATATGAATGAAATTTCGCACTATGCATCGCCACTGTGAGAAGAAGAAATACCACAGGTGGATTTTCATCTACTGTTATTTGTTCTGACAGTGGTGACTGTAAAAAGCAATAATTGGAATCGATATTGAATTTGTATAAGGATGCTGTGATAGTCTGGTTCAAGACAAGAGAAAACCATGAGCAAGATATAAATTTACTACAAATAAAAACCAACTTTTTCTCTCAATAACGTGGTTTTGCTGAAGCAAACATTTCTAGCAAAACACCTACAGATAGAGTATTTCACATTTCACAAAAGTAATAACACTTCAAGTAATCATTTTCTTGGGGTGTTCGTGAGTATGTTGAGCCATTCCTGTTCTGCTCTGTGGCAACAGACTGGCATAGATAGACAAAATGTCTCATCAGACTGACTCAAGAAGGGCTTGCAACTTGCTGATGATGTTTCAGTATTACGAGAGCATTATGAAAGACACTCACTTCATATTATCAGCAGAAAACAATTAGTGATCTACCCACTGCATTTACATTGATACCACAAGTGACAGAAAGCAACGGCTTGATGGGATAGTACAGCATGACTGATATTTGATTTTGGGATGATACAACAAAAACATTAGCATGCTACTGTCCCATCTCAACTCCACATGTCACATCATGTTCACCCTGTAGTCAGTGGAAAGAGGCTAGGCATACACATCTTATGCTTAGTAGGACAAGGCATACAACGTTGATGCAGACCAGTGGCAAAGTGCGCCGCTGCGTTGGTCTAGTGGCCAAGGTACTCGGCTTCTGACCCACTGGTCGCGGGATCAAATCGCGGCTGCGGCGGCTGCATTTCCGATGGAGGCGAAAATGTTGTAGGCTCATGTGATCAGATTCGGTTGCACGTTAAAGAACCCCAGGTTGTCGAAAATTTTGGAGCCCTCAACTACAGCGTCTCTCATAATCATATGGTGGTTTTAGGACGTTAAACCCCACATATGCATCAATCAATCAATCAATCATTCAATCCAGTGGCAAAACCAGGGGTTGACGCACCGGGCTCAGACCCTCCTTCGTTTTTCGATTATTTTTCCCCGTAGTATACAGAGTGCAAAATGACGCTTGATCACCTCCACAGACCGGGCCCCACGTAAGATCATAGTGGTGCCCCTCTTTCAATTCCCCGCCCACAAAAAAAAATCTGCCTACATTCTTCTGGCAGCCCACACACATTCTGGTTCTCACTTCAGTGTCGTCAATCTGTGCCATGACCATCTGTACGCATAATGTGAAGGCACACATTACATGCACATCAAGCATAGCAGGAAATGCGTAAGCGAAAATAAAATGCTTAAGTTCAAGCACTTTACTCCAGTCAGAATTCAGAATAATATGGCAGATTTTACAAAATAGTCAATACTGGTTAACTTGGCAGCCAAAAAAGAAGACATCACAAATTGTATCACAGGACAGCTAATTAAGGCCAAGGCCATGCCTTGTGCCAATAGAATGGTCTTGCACAGCGTATTACACTACGTTGGGGCTGTTCCTAATTATGCAGCCAGAGTTGAAGCAAACAGAAATGTTCTCTCTGCACACTGAAGACTGAACAGATTTTGTCTTTTCTGAAGCTTTAGACATTTCAGCACATTCACATTTTCAGGAAGGTCTCTTTGCAATAACCTTATAATTCAGTAATTACAGAAGCGACAAATCATTTGAATATACTGATACAGTTATGCCCCAAAACAATTGCTAGCTGCAACTGTTTCTTAAAAAAAACGTTGTGCACAGCTCAACTGAGATGCTGCCCATGTTTTACTGCATTTGGCACTCAGCGCCAACTAACATATTGTGAAATGGAGGAACTCAGGCTCCCCAGAAGAGACTGAGATATTGAGTGATGAGAAAGAAGGTCTACCTTAAAGTAAGCACAATTATGCGTCAGTGAACAAGAATAATGGTTTCATTGGCGTCCAAAAATACATTTCACTACAACATGCCTTTCACTGGACTTCTGTGAACATAGCCAAACAGACAATTTCCTGCTAAAAGTTACTCAAGCGGAAGAAAAGTGAGCAGAAGCACCAAAATCTTGCTCCACATCATCCACAGAACATTCAAGTGGGTGGAGAAACCTAATATTCTGAAATAAATACCTGGTTATGACATTAGGTTAGTCCATGCAGTTTCGAGGCTGGTTTGGGGTGTGTAATGACCCATATTGCCAAAAGGAAAAGATGATGAGGTGAGCAACAGCAATGTAGAAGTGAATGGGTTGTAGCGAATAAATTGTGAAACCTTCAGATGAGTTAAAACAAAGGCGATGTTTGTGGTGTCATTTTTTACGTACACAAACAAAAATGTAGACATGTGTTGTCGACAGCAACAAGGTGTCTTGTCTGAAATGTAAACACACATTACGCTTCATATTTGCATGTTTTTAAAAACAAGCGATAGCGTCTCTCATATTCTACATGACTATTTGATATGCAGATACACTTATTGCCAGATTTAATGAATATATCACACATAATAAACATTTTCTTCTAAGCTGAAACTTCAGTCACTTCAACACTTCTCGAGCTCATTGTCACATGTTACAGAGGAAACGCGAACTTGTATGGAGCAAAGTAAAGAGTGCGTCAGCAATCCACGCACAACGATATACAGCAGCGCACAAACATAAACTATTCTGACAAGTCTATTCCTTCGGCTATTTGGAGATAGCATCGCGGTATCTCAGCGTGCAATGCCGCTGCCACTGTAGGCCTTTTCCTCATTGTAATACAAAGCGTTTGTGCGTGTTGACGTCCGCAATCCTGCTAGCTGTAAAAGATCGCCGTCGCGCCAAATGCAACTCGAGCGATACGACTTGTGTGCGGTAACGACGATGACAACAACAAAAAGGGAGTGCGTAATTAGCCTCGAACACAGATGACTACTGCGACGCTGCACTTGCGGCCGAAAAACGCGTTGTGAAAATACAACAGCCTCTATTTCATGATAAACGCGGTGGCTTGAACCAACACATTCAAGAACTTGTCAGCGTCGTTTGCTGTTAGTCATGGTTGCTGATCCCGAAAACTGAAGCTCCACCAAAGGTTTGCCAGCCTCAACAGTCATCACGTCATCCAACCAGAGTGTGCATCAGAGCCACTCATGCAAAGCCCATGCGGCTAGCGCTTGTGTTGCATTTTCGCGCCTGGCCGCCATTTCTCTCTCCGCTTGCACACGGCAGGGGTCCGGGCACATGCGGAGCAAGTGTGCGAAAAGCGCGTGGACGCCGGTTTCAGTCTGCCAGCTGTCACAGGGGCAATTATCGTCGTGTCGTTGAAACGACACAAACAGTTGGCCCCGATTGTAGGTGAAAAACGCTGTATGCTTTTGTTCTCCTTGCTTTCTGTCAGCCGATTTTTGTGCTCTCGCGCGACATATAAAACACGCGCGAGGCGACGCTGACCGTACTTACTGCGCACTACATTACTGCGCACTTTCTTACTGCACATTTTCCCACGTAAATAGAATGAAGGAGAGTGGTGCAGTGGAAGCGTGCTGGGCCCATAACCCAGAGGTCCGTGGATCAAAACCACGCTCTGCAAATTTCATTTTCTTTTGCATTAGTGCGCACATTCTTACTGCCCACTTTCCCACGTAACTACAGTGCAGTAGAGTGGCGCAGTTGGAATTTGCTGAGGCCATATCCCAGCGGTCCATGGATCAGAACCACGCTCTGCTAATTTTATATTCTTTTGCATTAGTGCGCACTTTCTTACTGCACACTTTCCCACATAACTATAGTGCAGCAGAGTGGCGCAGTGGAAGCGTGCTGGGCACGTAACCTAGAAGTTCTTGGATAGAAACCACGCCCTGCTAACTTTATTTTCATTTGCACTAGTGTGCACTTTCTTACTGCCCATTTTTTCACGTAAGTAGAGTGCAGCAGAGGGGCGCAGTGGAAGCGTGCTTGGCTCATAACCCCGAGGTCCGTGGATCGAAACCACGCTCTGCTAATTTGATATTCTTTTTTGCATTAGTGTGCACTCTCTTACTGCAAATTTCCCACTTGACTAGAATGCAGTAGAGTGGTGCAGTGGAAGCGTGCTGGGGCCATAACCCAGGTGTCCGTGGATCGAAACCACGCTCTGCTAATTTTAATTTCTTTTGGATAAGTGCGCAGTTTCTTACTGCACATTTTCTCCCGTAACTAGAGTGCAGCAGAGTGGCGCAGTGGAAGCGTGCTGGGCCCATAACCCTGAAGTCCGTAGATCTAAACCACGCTCTGCTAATTGTACGATTTTTTGCATTACTGCGCAGTTTCTCACTGCACATTTTCTCACGTAACTAGAGTGCACCAGAGTGGCGCAGTGGAAGGGTGCTGGGCCCATAACCCAGAGGTCCGTGGATCGAAACCACGCTCTGCTAATTTTATAGTTTTTTACATTAGTGCGCAGTTTCTTACTGCACAATTCTCACGTAATTAGAGTGCCGCAGAGTGTCGCAGTGGAAGCGTGGTGGGCCTATAATCCAGAGGTCTATAGATCTAAACCACACTCTGCTAATTTTATATCCTTTAGCATTAGTGTGCAGTTTCTAACTGCACATTTTCTCACATAACCAGAGTGCAGCAAGGTGGCGCAGTGGAAGCCTGCTGGGCCCATAACCCAGAGGTCCGTGGATAGATACCACGCTCTGCTAATTTATTATTCTTTTGCATTAGTGCGCACTTTCTTACTGCACAATTTCCCGCGTAAACAGAATGCAGCAGAGTGGCGCAGTGAAGGCGTGCTGGGCCCATAACCCAGAGGTCCGTGGATCGAAACCACGCTCTGCGATTTGTATAAATTTTTGCATTAGTACGCAGTTTCTTACTGCACATTTTCTCACGTAACTAGAGTACAGCAGGGTGGCGCAGTGGAAGCGTGCTGGGACCATAACCCAGAGGTCTGTGGATCGAAACTACTCTCTGCTAATTTTATAATTTTTTGCATCGGTGCGCACTTTCGACTGCACATTTTCCCATGTAACTACAATGCAGCAGAGTGGCGCAGTGGAAGCGTGCTGGGCCCATAACCCAGAGGTCCGTGGATCGAAAGCATGCTCCTAGAGCTTTTTCTTTTGCAATAGTGCGCACTTTCCTACTGCACGTTTTCCCACGTAACTAGAGTGAAGCAGAGTGGCGCAGTGGAGGCGTGCTGGGCCCATAACCCAGAAGTCCGTGGATCGAAACCACGCTCTGCTAATTTGATATTCTTTTTGCATTACTGCGCACTTTCTTACTGCAAATTTTCCACATGACTAGAACGCAGCAGAGTGGCGCAGTGGAAGGGCGCTGGGCCCATAACGCAGAGGTCCGTGGATCAAAACCACGCTCTGCAAATTTTATTTTCTTTTGCATTAGTGCGCACTTTCTTACTGCACATTTTGCCACGTAAGCAGAATGCAGCAGAGTGGTGCAGTGGAAGCGTGCTGGGCCCATTACCCAGAGGTCCGTGGATCAAAACCACGCTCTGCTAATTTCATTTTCTTTTGCTTTAGTGTGCACATTCTTACTGCCTATTTTCCCACGTAACTACAGTGCAGTAGAGTGGCGTAGCTGGAGTTTGCTGAGGCCATATCCCAGCGGTGCATAGGTCAAAACCACGCTCTGCTAAATATATATACTTTTGCATTAGTGCCCACTTTCTTACTGCACATTTTCCCACATAACTATACTGCAGGAGAGTGGCGCAATGAAAGCGTGCTGATCCCATTACCCAGAGGTTCTTGGATGGAAACCACGCTCTGCTAATTTTATTTTCTTTGCATTGTGTGCAGTTTCTTACTGCACATTTTCTCACGTAACTAGAGTGCAGCTGAGTGGCGCAGTGGAAGCGTGCTGGGCCCATAACTCAGAGGTTCGTGGATCGAAACCACGCTCTGCTAATTCTATTTTCTTTTGCATTAGTGCGTACTTTCTTACTGCACACTTTCCCACGTAACTAGAGTGCAGCAGAGGGGCGCAGTGGAAGCGTGTTTGGCCCTTAACCCAGAGGTCCGTGGATCGAAACCACGCTCTGCTAATTTGATATACTTTTTGCATTAGTGCGCACTCTCTTACTGCAAATTTCCCACATGACTAGAATGCAGTAGAGTGGCGCAGTGGAAGCGTGCTGGGGCCATAACCCAGGTGTCCGTGGATCGAAACCACGCTCTGCTAATTCTATTTTCTTTTGGATATGTGCACAGTTTCTTACTGCACATTTTCTCACGTAACTAGAGTGCAGCAGAGTGGCGCAGTGGAAGCGTGCTGGGTCCATAACCCTGAAGTCTGCAGATTTAAACCACGCTCTGGTAATTCTAGGATTTTTGCATTACTGCGCAGTTTCTCACTGCACATTTTCTCAAATACCTAGAGCTCAGCAGAGTGGCGCAGTGGAAGCGTGCTGGGCCCATAACCTAGAGGTCCGTGGATTGAAACCACGCTCTGCTAATTTTATTTTCTTTTGCAAAAATGCGAACTTTCTCATTGCACATTTTCCCACGCAACTAGAATCAGCAGAGTGGTGCAGTGAAAGTGTGCTGGGCCCATACCCCAGAAGTCCGTGGATCGAAACAACGCTCTGCAAATTGTATAGTATTTTTGCATTAGTGCGCAGTCTCTTAATGCACAATTTCACACGTAATTAGAATGCCGCAGAGTGTTGCAATGGAAGCGTGCTAGGTCTTTCATCCAGAGGTCCATGGATCTAAACCACGCTCTGCTAATTTTATACCTTTAGCATTATGGCGCAGTTTCTAACTGCACATTTTCTCACGTAACTACTGTGCAGCAAGGTTGCGCAGTGGAAGCGTGATGGGCCCGTAACACAGAGGTCCGTGGATAGATACCACGCCCTGCTAACTTTATTTTCATTTGCAATAGTGTGCACTTTCTTACTGCCCATTTTTTCACGTAACTAGAGTGCAGCAGAGGGCGCAGTGTAAGCGTGCTTGGCCCATAACCCAGAGGTCTGTGGATCGAAACCTCGCTCTGCTAATTTGATATTCTTTTTGCATTAGTGCGCACCTTCTTACTGCAAATTTCCCACATGACTAGAATGCAGCAGAGTGGCGCAGTGGAAGCGTGCTGGGGCCATAACACAGGTGTCCGTGGATCGAAACCACGCTCTGCTAATTTTATTTTATTTTGCATAAGTGCGCAGTTTCTTACTGCACATTTTCTCACGTAACTAGAGTGCAGCAGAGTGGCGCAGTGGAAGCGTGCTGGGCTTATAACCAAGAGGTCCGTGGATCGAAACCACGCACTGCTAACTGTATAGTTTTTGCATTAGTGCGCAGTTTCTTACTGCACAATTTCTCACGTAATTAGAGTGCCGCAAAATGTTGCAGTGGAAGCGTGCTGGGCCTATAATCCAGAGGTCCATAAATCTAAACCACACTCTGCTAATTTTATATCCTTTAGCATTAGTGTGCAGTTTCTAACTGCACATTTTCTCAACTAACCAGAGTGCAGTAAGGTGGCGCAGTGGAAGCGTGCTGGGCCCATAACCCAGAGGTCCGTGGATAGATACCACGCTCTGCTAATTTATTATTCTTTTGCATTAGTGCGCACTTTTGATATGTGGGGTTTAACGTCCCAAAACCACTATATGATTATGAGAGACGCCGTAGTGGAGGGCTCCGGAAATTTACTTTCTTAATGCACATTTTCCCACGTAACTACAATGCAGCAGAATGGCGCAGTGAAAGCGTGCTGGGCCCATAACCCAGGTGTCTGTGGATCGAAACAACGCTTTCCTAATTTTATTTTATTTTGCATAAGTGCGCAGTTTCTTACTGCACATTTTCTCACTGAACTAGAATACAGCAGAAGGGCGCAGTGGAAGCGTGCTGGGCCCATAACCCAGGTGTCCGTGGATCGAAACCACGCTCTGCTAATTTTATTTTCTTTTACATAAGTGCGCAGTTTCTTACTGCACAGTTTCTCACGTAACTTGAGTGCAGCAGAGTGGCGCAGTGGAAGCGTGCTGGGCCCGTAGCCCAGAGGTCCGTGGATCGAAACCACGCTCTGCGGTTTTTAGAATTTTTTGCTTTAGTACGCAGTTTCTTACTGCACATTTTCTCACGTAACTAGAGTGCAGCAGAGTGTCGCAGTGGAAGCGTGCTGGGCTCATAACCCAGAGGTCCGTGGATCGAAACCACGCTCTGCTAATTTTATAATTTTTTTGCATCGGTGCGCACTTTCTGACCGCACATTTTCCCATGTAACTACAATGCAGCAGAGTGGCGCAGTGGAAGCGTGCTGGGCCCATAACCCAGAGGTCCGTGGATTGAAAGCACGCTCCTATAGCTTTATTTTCTTTCGCAGTAGTGCGCACTTTCCTACTGCACGTTTTTCCACGTAACCAGAGTGCAGCAGAGTGGCGCAGTGGAGGCGTGCTGGGCCCATAACCCAGAAGTCCTTGGATCGAAACCACGCTCTGCTAATTTGATATTCTTTTTGCATTACTGCGCACTTTCTTACTGCACATTTTGCCACGTAAGTAGAATGCAGCAGAGTGGTGCAGTGGAAGCGTGCTAGGCCCATTACCCAGAGGTTCTTGGATGGAAACCACGCTCTGCTAATTTTATTTTCTTTTGCATAAGTGCGCAGTTTCTTACTGTACATTTTCTCACGTAACTAGAGTGCAGCAGAGTGGCGCAGTGGAAGCGTGCTGGGCCCATAACCAAGAGGTCCGTAGATCGAAACTACGCTCTGCTAATTGTATGATGTTTTGCATTAGTGCACAGTTTCTTACTGCACATTTTCTCACGTAACTAAAGTGATGCAGAGTGGCGCAGTGGGAGCGTGCTGGGCCTATGACCCAGAGGTCCGTGGATCGAAACCACGCACTGCTAATTGTATAGTTTTTGCATTATTGCGCAGTTTCTTACTGCACAATTTCTCACGTAATTAGAGTGCCGCAAAATGTTGCAGTGGAAGCGTGCTGGGCCTATAATCCAGAGGTCCATAATTCTAAACCACACTCTGCTAATTTTATATCCTTTAGCATTAGTGCGCAGTTTCTTACTGCACATTTTCTCACGTAACTAGAGTGCAGCAGAGTGTCGCAGTGGAAGCGTGCTGGGCCCATAACCCAGAGGTCCGTGGATCGAAACCACGCTCTGCTAATTTTATACTTTTTTGCATCGGTGCGCACTTTCTGACTGCACATTTTCTCACGGAACTAAAATGCAGCAGAGTGGCGCAGTGGAAGCGTGCTGGGCCCATAACCCAGAGGTCCGTGGATCGAAAGCACGCTCCTATAGCTTTATTTTCTTTCGCAGTAGTGCGCACTTTCCTACTGCACGTTTTCCCACGCAACTAGAGTGCAGCAGAGTGGCGCAGTGGAGGCGTGCTGGGCCCATAACCCAGAAGTCCGTGGATCGAAACCACGCTCTGCTAATTTGATATTCTTTTTGCATTACTGCGCACTTTCTTACTGCACATTTTGCCACGTAAGTAGAATGCAGCAGAGTGGTGCAGTGGAAGCGTGCTAGGCCCATTACCCAGAGGTTCTTGGATGGAAACCACGCTCTGCTAATTTTATTTTCTTTGCATTGTGTGCAGTTTCTTACTGCACATTTTCTCACGTAACTAGAGTGCAGCTGAGTGGCGCAGTGGAAGCGTGCTGGGCCCATAACTCAGAGGTTCGTGGATCGAAACCACGCTCTGCTAATTCTATTTTCTTCTGCATTAGTGCGTACTTTCTTACTGCACACTTTCCCACGTAACTAGAGTGCAGCAGAGGAGCGCAGTGGAAGCGTGTTTGGCCCTTAACCCAGAGGTCCGTGGATCGAAACCACGCTCTGCTAATTTGATATACTTTTTGCATTAGTGCGCACTCTCTTACTGCAAATTTCCCACATGACTAGAATGCAGTAGAGTGGCGCAGTGGAAGCGTGCTGGGGCCATAACCCAGGTGTCCGTGGATCGAAACCACGCTCTGCTAATTCTATTTTCTTTTGGATATGTGCACAGTTTCTTACTGCACATTTTCTCACGTAACTAGAGTGCAGCAGAGTGGCGCAGTGGAAGCGTGCTGGGTCCATAACCCTGAAGTCTGCAGATTTAAACCACGCTCTGGTAATTCTAGGATTTTTGCATTACTGCGCAGTTTCTCACTGCACATTTTCTCAAATACCTAGAGCTCAGCAGAGTGGCGCAGTGGAAGCGTGCTGGGCCCATAACCTAGAGGTCCGTGGATTGAAACCACGCTCTGCTAATTTTATTTTCTTTTGCAAAAGTGCGAACTTTCTCATTGCACATTTTCCCACGCAACTAGAATCAGCAGAGTGGTGCAGTGAAAGTGTGCTGGGCCCATACCCCAGAAGTCCGTGGATCGAAACAACGCTCTGCAAATTGTATAGTATTTTTGCATTAGTGCGCAGTCTCTTAATGCACAATTTCACACGTAATTAGAATGCCGCAGAGTGTTGCAATGGAAGCGTGCTAGGTCTTTCATCCAGAGGTCCATGGATCTAAACCACGCTCTGCTAATTTTATACCTTTAGCATTATGGCGCAGTTTCTAACTGCACATTTTCTCACGTAACTACTGTGCAGCAAGGTTGCGCAGTGGAAGCGTGATGGGCCCGTAACCCAGAGGTCCGTGGATAGATACCACGCCCTGCTAACTTTATTTTCATTTGCAATAGTGTGCACTTTCTTACTGCCCATTTTTTCACGTAACTAGAGTGCAGCAGAGGGCGCAGTGTAAGCGTGCTTGGCCCATAACCCAGAGGTCTGTGGATCGAAACCTCGCTCTGCTAATTTGATATTCTTTTTGCATTAGTGCGCACCTTCTTACTGCAAATTTCCCACATGACTAGAATGCAGCAGAGTGGCGCAGTGGAAGCGTGCTGGGGCCATAACACAGGTGTCCGTGGATCGAAACCACGCTCTGCTAATTTTATTTTATTTTGCATAAGTGCGCAGTTTCTTACTGCACATTTTCTCACGTAACTAGAGTGCAGCAGAGTGGCGCAGTGGAAGCGTGCTGGGCTTATAACCAAGAGGTCCGTGGATCGAAACCACGCACTGCTAACTGTATAGTTTTTGCATTAGTGCGCAGTTTCTTACTGCACAATTTCTCACGTAATTAGAGTGCCGCAAAATGTTGCAGTGGAAGCGTGCTGGGCCTATAATCCAGAGGTCCATAAATCTAAACCACACTCTGCTAATTTTATATCCTTTAGCATTAGTGTGCAGTTTCTAACTGCACATTTTCTCAACTAACCAGAGTGCAGTAAGGTGGCGCAGTGGAAGCGTGCTGGGCCCATAACCCAGAGGTCCGTGGATAGATACCACGCTCTGCTAATTTATTATTCTTTTGCATTAGTGCGCACTTTTGATATGTGGGGTTTAACGTCCCAAAACCACTATATGATTATGAGAGACGCCGTAGTGGAGGGCTCCGGAAATTTACTTTCTTAATGCACATTTTCCCACGTAACTACAATGCAGCAGAATGGCGCAGTGAAAGCGTGCTGGGCCCATAACCCAGGTGTCTGTGGATCGAAACAACGCTTTCCTAATTTTATTTTATTTTGCATAAGTGCGCAGTTTCTTACTGCACATTTTCTCACTGAACTAGAATACAGCAGAAGGGCGCAGTGGAAGCGTGCTGGGCCCATAACCCAGGTGTCCGTGGATCGAAACCACGCTCTGCTAATTTTATTTTCTTTTACATAAGTGCGCAGTTTCTTACTGCACAGTTTCTCACGTAACTTGAGTGCAGCAGAGTGGCGCAGTGGAAGCGTGCTGGGCCCGTAGCCCAGAGGTCCGTGGATCGAAACCACGCTCTGCGGTTTTTAGAATTTTTTGCTTTAGTACGCAGTTTCTTACTGCACATTTTCTCACGTAACTAGAGTGCAGCAGAGTGTCGCAGTGGAAGCGTGCTGGGCTCATAACCCAGAGGTCCGTGGATCGAAACCACGCTCTGCTAATTTTATAATTTTTTTGCATCGGTGCGCACTTTCTGACCGCACATTTTCCCATGTAACTACAATGCAGCAGAGTGGCGCAGTGGAAGCGTGCTGGGCCCATAACCCAGAGGTCCGTGGATTGAAAGCACGCTCCTATAGCTTTATTTTCTTTCGCAGTAGTGCGCACTTTCCTACTGCACGTTTTTCCACGTAACCAGAGTGCAGCAGAGTGGCGCAGTGGAGGCGTGCTGGGCCCATAACCCAGAAGTCCTTGGATCGAAACCACGCTCTGCTAATTTGATATTCTTTTTGCATTACTGCGCACTTTCTTACTGCACATTTTGCCACGTAAGTAGAATGCAGCAGAGTGGTGCAGTGGAAGCGTGCTAGGCCCATTACCCAGAGGTTCTTGGATGGAAACCACGCTCTGCTAATTTTATTTTCTTTTGCATAAGTGCGCAGTTTCTTACTGTACATTTTCTCACGTAACTAGAGTGCAGCAGAGTGGCGCAGTGGAAGCGTGCTGGGCCCATAACCAAGAGGTCCGTAGATCGAAACTACGCTCTGCTAATTGTATGATGTTTTGCATTAGTGCACAGTTTCTTACTGCACATTTTCTCACGTAACTAAAGTGATGCAGAGTGGCGCAGTGGGAGCGTGCTGGGCCTATGACCCAGAGGTCCGTGGATCGAAACCACGCACTGCTAATTGTATAGTTTTTGCATTATTGCGCAGTTTCTTACTGCACAATTTCTCACGTAATTAGAGTGCCGCAAAATGTTGCAGTGGAAGCGTGCTGGGCCTATAATCCAGAGGTCCATAATTCTAAACCACACTCTGCTAATTTTATATCCTTTAGCATTAGTGCGCAGTTTCTTACTGCACATTTTCTCACGTAACTAGAGTGCAGCAGAGTGTCGCAGTGGAAGCGTGCTGGGCCCATAACCCAGAGGTCCGTGGATCGAAACCACGCTCTGCTAATTTTATACTTTTTTGCATCGGTGCGCACTTTCTGACTGCACATTTTCTCACGGAACTAAAATGCAGCAGAGTGGCGCAGTGGAAGCGTGCTGGGCCCATAACCCAGAGGTCCGTGGATCGAAAGCACGCTCCTATAGCTTTATTTTCTTTCGCAGTAGTGCGCACTTTCCTACTGCACGTTTTCCCACGCAACTAGAGTGCAGCAGAGTGGCGCAGTGGAGGCGTGCTGGGCCCATAACCCAGAAGTCCGTGGATCGAAACCACGCTCTGCTAATTTGATATTCTTTTTGCATTACTGCGCACTTTCTTACTGCACATTTTGCCACGTAAGTAGAATGCAGCAGAGTGGTGCAGTGGAAGCGTGCTAGGCCCATTACCCAGAGGTTCTTGGATGGAAACCACGCTCTGCTAATTTTATTTTCTTTGCATTGTTTGCAGTTTCTTACTGCACATTTTCTCACGTAACTAAAGTGCACCAGAGTGGCGCAGTGGAAGCGTGCTGGGCCCATAACCCAGAGGTCCGTGGATCGAAACCACGCTGTGCTAATTTTATTTTCTTTTGCATATGTGCGCAGTTTCTTACTGCACATTTTCTCACGTAACTAGAGTGCAGCAGAGTGCACAGTGGAAGCGTGCTGGGCTCATAACTCAGAGGTCCGTAGATCGAAACCCCGCTCTGCTAATTGTATGATTTTTTGCATTAGTGCACAGTTTCTTACTGCACATTTTCTCACGTAACTAGAGTGATGCAGAGTGGCGCAGTGGGAGCGTGCTGGGCCTATGACCCATAGGTCTGTGGATCGAAACCACGCTCTGCTAATTGTATAGTTTTTGATTAGTGCGCAGTTTCTTACTGCACAATTTCTCACGTAATTAGAGTGCCGCAAAGTGTTGCAGTGGAAGCGTGCTGAGCCTATAATCCAGAGGTCCATAGATCTAAACCACACTCTGCTAATTTTATATTGTTTAGCATTAGTGTGCAGTTTCTAAGTGCACATTTTCTCACATAACCAGAGTGCAGCAAGGTGGCGCAGTGGAACCGTGCTGGGCCCATAACCCAGAGGTCCGTGGATAGATACCACGCTCTGCGAATTTATTATTCTTTTGCAATAGTGCGCACTTTCTTAATGCACATTTTCCCACGTAACTACAATGCAGCAGAATGACTCAGTGAAAGCGTGCTGGGCCCATAACCCAGGTGCCTGTGGATCGAAACAACGCTCTGCTAATTTTATTTTCTTTTGCATAAGTGCGCAGTTTCTTACCGCACATTTTCTCACCGAACTAGAATACAGCAGGAGGGCGCAGTGGAAGCGTGTATGGCCCATAACCCAGTGTTCCGTGGATCGAAACTACGCTCTGCTAATTTTATTTTCTTTTGCATAAGTGCGCAGTTTCTTACTGCACATTTTCTCACGTAACTAGAGTGCAGCAGAGTGGCGCAGTGAAAGCGTGCTGGGCCCATAACCAAGGTGTCCGTGGATCGAAACAACGCTCTGCTAATTTTATTTTCTTTTGCATAAGTGCGCAGTTTCTTACCGCACATTTTCTCACCGAACTAGAATACAGCAGAAGGGCGCAGTGGAAGCGTGCATGGCCCATAACCCAGTTGTCCGTGGATCGAAACTACGTTCTGCTAATTTTATTTTCTTTTGCATAAGTGCGCAGTTTCTTACTGCACATTTTCTCACCGAACTAGAATACAGCAGAAGGGCGCAGTGGGAGCGTGCTGGGCCCATAACCCAGGTGTCCGTGGATCGAAACCACGCTCTGCTAATTTTATTTTCTTTTACATAAGTGCGCAGTTTCTTACTGCACAGTTTCTCACGTAACTTGAGTGCAGCAGAGTGGCGCAGTGGAAGCGTGCTGGGCCCGTAACCCAGAGGTCCGTGGATCGAAACCACGCTCTGCGATTTTTTGAATTTTTTGCTTTAGTACGCAGTTTCTTACTGCACATTTTCTCACGTAACTAGAGTGCAGCAGAGTGTGGCAGTGGAAGCGTGCTGGGCCCATAACCCAGAGGTCCGTGGATCGAAACCACGCTCTGCTAATTTTATAAGTTTTTTGCATCGGTGCGCACTTTTTGACTGCACATTTTCTCACGGAACTAAAATGCAGCAGAGTGGCGCAGTGGAAGCGTGCTGGGCCCATAACCCAGAGGTCCGTGGATCGAAAGCACGCTCCTATAGCTTCATTTTCTTTCGCAGTAGTGCGCACTTTCCTACTGCACGTTTTCCCACGCAACTAGAGTGCAGCAGAGTGGCGCAGTGGAGGCGTGCTAGGCCCATAACCCAGAAGTACGTGGATCGAAACCACGCTCTGCTAATTTGATATTCTTTTTGCATTACTGCGCACTTTCTTACTGCACATTTTGCCACGTAAGTAGAATGCAGCAGAGTGGTGCAGTGGAAGCGTGCTAGGCCCATTACCCAGAAGTTCTTGGATGGAAACCACGCTCTGCTACTTTTATTTTCTTTTGCATATGTGCGCAGTTTCTTACTGCACATTTTCTCACGTAACTAGAGTGCAGCAGAGTGGCGCAGTGGAAGCGTGCTGGGCCCATAACCCAGAGGTCCGTAGATCGAAACCACGCTCTGCTAATTGTATGATTTTTTGCATTAGTGCACCGTTTCTTACTGCACATTTTCTCACGTAACTAGAGTGATGCAGAGTGGCGCAGTGGGAGCGTGCTGGGCCTAAGACCCAGAGGTCCGTGGATCGAAACCACGCTCTGCTAATTGTAGAGTTTTTGCATTCGTGCGCAGTTTCTTACTGCACATTTTCTCACGTAACTAGAGTGCAGCAGAGTGGCGCAGTCGAAGCGTGCTGGGCCCATAACCAAGAGGTCCGTAGATCGAAACGACGCTTTGCTAATTGTATGATGTTTTGCATTAGTGCACAGTTTCTTACTGCACATTTTCTCACGTAACTAAAGTGATGCAGAGTGGCGCAGTGGGAGCCTGCTGGGCCTATGACCCAGAGGTCCGTGGATCGAAACCACGCACTGCTAATTGTATAGTTTTTGCATTAGTGCGCAGTTTCTTACTGCACGATTTCTCACGTAATTAGAGTGCCGCAAAATGTTGCAGTGGTAGCGTGCTGGGCCTATAATCCAGAGGTCCATAAATCTAAACCACACTCTGCTAATTTTATATCCTTTAGCATTAGTGCGCAGTTTCTTACTGCACATTTTTTCACGTAACTAGAGTGCAGCAGAGTGTCGCAGTGGAAGCGTGCTGGGCCCATAACCCAGAGGTCCGTGGATCGAAACCACGCTCTGCTAATTTTATAATTTTTTTGCATCGGTGCGCACTTTCTGACTGCACATTTTCTCACGGAACTAAAATGCAGCAGAGTGGCGCAGTGGAAGCGTGCTGGGCCCATAACCCAGAGGTCCGTGGATCGAAAGCACGCTCCTATAGCTTTTTCTTTTGCAATAGTGCGCACTTTCCTACTGCACGTTTTCCCACGTAACTAGAGTGAAGCAGAGTGGCGCAGTGGAGGCGGGCTGGGCCCATCACCCAGAAGTCCGTGGATCGAAACCACGCTCTGCTAATTTGATATTCTTTTTGCATTACTGCGCACTTTCTTACTGCAAATTTTCCACATGACTAGAACGCAGCAGAGTGGCGCAGTGGAAGGGCGCTGGGCCCATAACGCAGAGGTCCGTGGATCAAAACCACGCTCTGCAAATTTTATTTTCTTTTGCATTAGTGCGCACATTCTTACTGCACATTTTGCCACGTAAGCAGAATGCAGCAGAGTGGTGCAGTGGAAGCGTGCTGGGCCCATTACCCAAAGGTCCGTGGATCAAAACCACGCTCTGCTAATTTCATTTTCTTTTGCTTTAGTGTGCACATTCTTACTGCCTATTTTCCCACGTAACTACAGTGCAGTAGAGTGGCGTAGCTGGAGTTTGCTGAGGCCATATCCCAGCGTTGCATAGGTCAAAACCACGCTCTGCTAAATATATATACTTTTGCATTAGTGCCCACTTTCTTACTGCACATTTTCCCACATAACTATACTGCAGGAGAGTGGCGCAATGAAAGCGTGCTGATCCCATTACCCAGAGGTTCTTGGATGGAAACCACGCTCTGCTAATTTTATTTTCTTTGCATTGTGTGCAGTTTCTTACTGCACATTTTCTCACGTAACTAGAGTGCAGCTGAGTGGCGCAGTGGAAGCGTGCTGGGCCCATAACTCAGAGGTTCGTGGATCGAAACCACGCTCTGCTAATTCTATTTTCTTTTGCATTAGTGCGTACTTTCTTACTGCACACTTTCCCACGTAACTAGAGTGCAGCAGAGGGGCGCAGTGGAAGCGTGCTTGGCCCTTAACCCGGAGGTCCGTGGATCGAAACCACGCTCTGCTAATTTGATATACTTTTTGCATTAGTGCGCACTCTCTTACTGCAAATTTCCCACATGACTAGAGTGCAGTAGAGTGGCCCAGTGGAAGCGTGCTGGGGCCATAACCCAGGTGTCCGTGGATCGAAACCACGCTCTGCTAATTCTATTTTCTTTTGGATATGTGCACAGTTTCTTACCGCACATTTTCTCACCGAACTAGAATACAGCAGAAGGGCGCAGTGGAAGCGTGTATGGCCCATAACCCAGTGTTCCGTGGATCGAAACTACGCTCTGCTAATTTTATTTTCTTTTGCATAAGTGCGCAGTTTCTTACTGCACATTTTCTCACGTAACTAGAGTGCAGCAGAGTGGCGCAGTGAAAGCGTGCTGGGCCCATAACCAAGGTGTCCGTGGATTGAAACAACGCTCTGCTAATTTTATTTTATTTTGCATAAGTGCGCAGTTTCTTACCGCACATTTTCTCACCGAACTAGAATACAGCAGAAGGGCGCAGTGGAAGCGTGCATGGCCCATAACCCAGTTGTCCGTGGATCGAAACTACGTTCTGCTAATTTTATTTTCTTTTGCATAAGTGCGCAGTTTCTTACTGCACATTTTCTCACCGAACTAGAATACAGCAGAAGGGCGCAGTGGAAGCGTGCTGGGCCCATAACCCAGGTGTCCGTGGATCGAAACCACGCTCTGCTAATTTTATTTTCTTTTACATAAGTGCGCGGTTTCTTACTGCACAGTTTCTCACGTAACTTGAGTGCAGCAGAGTGGCGCAGTGGAAGCGTGCTGGGCCCGTAACCCAGAGGTCCGTGGATCTAAACCACGCTCTGCGATTTTTAGAATTTTTTGCTTTAGTACGCAGTTTCTTACTGCACATTTTCTCACGTAACTAGAGTGCAGCAGAGTGTGGCAGTGGAAGCGTTCTGGGCCCATAACCCAGAGGTCCGTGGATCGAAACCACGCTCTGCTAATTTTATAGGTTTTTTGCATCGGTGCGCACTTTTTGACTGCACATTTTCTCACGGAACTAAAATGCAGCAGAGTGGCGCAGTGGAAGCGTGCTGGGCCCATAACCCAGAGGTCCGTGGATCGAAAGCACGCTCCTATAGCTTCATTTTCTTTCGCAGTAGTGCGCACTTTCCTACTGCACGTTTTCCCACGCAACTAGAGTGCAGCAGAGTGGCGCAGTGGAGGCGTGCTAGGCCCATAACCCAGAAGTACGTGGATCGAAACCACGCTCTGCTAATTTGATATTCTTTTTGCATTACTGCGCACTTTCTTACTGCACATTTTGCCACGTAAGTAGAATGCAGCAGAGTGGTGCAGTGGAAGCGTGCTAGGCCCATTACCCAGAAGTTCTTGGATGGAAACCACGCTCTGCTACTTTTATTTTCTTTTGCATATGTGCGCAGTTCCTTACTGCACATTTTCTCACGTAACTAGAGTGCAGCAGAGTGGCGCAGTGGAAGCGTGCTGGGCCCATAACCCAGAGGTCCGTAGATTGAAACCACGCTCTGCTAATTGTATGATTTTTTGCATTAGTGCACAGTTTCTTACTGCACATTTTCTCACGTAACTAGAGTGATGCAGAGTGGCGCAGTGGGAGCGTGCTGGGCCTATGACCCATAGGTCTGTGGATCGAAACCACGCTCTGCTAATTGTATAGTTTTTGATTAGTGCGCAGTTTCTTACTGCACAATTTCTCACGTAATTAGAGTGCCGCAAAGTGTTGCAGTGGAAGCGTGCTGAGCCTATAATCCAGAGGTCCATAGATCTAAACCACACTCTGCTAATTTTATATTGTTTAGCATTAGTGTGCAGTTTCTAAGTGCACATTTTCTCACATAACCAGAGTGCAGCAAGGTGGCGCAGTGGAACCGTGCTGGGCCCATAACCCAGAGGTCCGTGGATAGATACCACGCTCTGCGAATTTATTATTCTTTTGCAATAGTGCGCACTTTCTTAATGCACATTTTCCCACGTAACTACAATGCAGCAGAATGACTCAGTGAAAGCGTGCTGGGCCCATAACCCAGAGGTCCGTGGATCGAAACCACGCTCTGCTAATTTTATAATTTTTTTGCATCGGTGCGCACTTTCTGACTGCACATTTTCTCACGGAAATAAAATGCAGCAGAGTGGCGCAGTGGAAGCGTGCTGGGCCCATAACCCAGAAGTCCGTGGATCAAAACCACGCTCTGCTAATTTGATATTCTTTTTGCATTACTGCGCACTTTCTTACTGCACATTTTGCCACGTAAGTAGAATGCAGCAGAGTGGTGCAGTGGAAGCGTGCTAGGCCCATTACCCAGAGGTTCTTGGATGGAAACCACGCTCTGCTAATTTTAATTTCTTTGCATTGTTTGCAGTTACTTACAGCACATTTTCTCACGTAACTAGAGTGCACCAGAGTGGCGCAGTGGAAGCGTGCTGGGCCCATAACCCAGTAGTCCGTGGATCGAAACCACGCTCTGCTAATTTTATTTTCTTTTGCATATGTGCGCAGTTTCTTACTGAACATTTTCTCACGTAACTAGAGTGCAGCAGAGTGGCACAGTGGAAGCGTGCTGGGCTCATAACCCAGAAGTCCGTAGATCGAAACCCCGCTCTGCTAATTGTATGATTTTTTGCATTAGTGCACAGTTTCTTACTGCACATTTTCTCACGTAACTAGAGTGATGCAGAGTGGCACAGTGGGAGCGTGCTGGGCCTATGACCCAGAGGTCCGTGCATCGAAACCACGCTCTGCTAATTGTATAGTTTTTGCATTAGTGCGCAGTTTCTTACTGCACAATTTCTCACGTAATTAGAGTGCCGCAAAGTGTTGCAGTGGAAGCGTGCTGGGCCTATAATCCAGAGGTCCATAGATCTAAACCACACTCTGCTAATTTTATATTGTTTAGCATTAGTGTGCAGTTTCTAAGTGCACATTTTCTCACATAACCAGAGTGCAGCAAGGTGGCGCAGTGGAACCGTGCTGGGCCCATCACCCAGAGGTCCGTGGATAGATACCACGCTCTGCTAATTTATTATTCTTTTGCAATAGTGCGCACTTTCTTAATGCACATTTTCCCACGTAACTACAATGCAGCAGAATGACGCAGTGAAAGCGTGCTGGGCCCATAACCCAGGTGTCTGTGGATCGAAACAACGCTCTGCTAATTTTATTTTCTTTTGCATAAGTGCGCAGTTTCTTACCGCACATTTTCTCACCGAACTAGAATACAGCAGAAGGGCGCAGTGGAAGCGTGCATGGCCCATAACCCAGTTGTCCGTGGATCGAAACTACGCTCTGCTAATTTTATTTTCTTTTGCATAAGTGCGCAGTTTCTTACTGCACATTTTCTCACGTAACTAGAGTGCAGCAGAGTGGCGAAGTGAAAGCGTGCTGGGCCCATAACCAAGGTGTCCGTGGATCGAAACAACGCTCTGCTAATTTTATTTTCTTTTGCATAAGTGCGCAGTTTCTTACCGCACATTTTCTCACCGAACTAGAATACAGCAGAAGGGCGCAGTGGAAGCGTGCATGGCCCATAACCCAGTTGTCCGTGGATCGAAACTACGTTCTGCTAATTTTATTTTCTTTTGCATAAGTGCGCAGTTTCTTACTGCACATTTTCTCACCGAACTAGAATACAGCAGAAGGGCGCAGTCATTCTGCTTCCGGCAGTCGTGCTGAACGGATCGCAGGATCATGAGCTCCAGCGGAGCGGCGACAGCGGCCAATCTTAGCCGCGGAAACAGGAACGGAGATAGCGAATACCAGTTTATTTTGCCGCAAATGCCAAAAGGACGACTTGTTATCAACACCGTGTTTTTACACGGTGATGTACGAGCGAGGCCATACAAGGTCGAAGATTTCAGGGACGCATTGACGCCAACGGGCCTGCTGCCGGATGTGGTAAGCCTCGGTGCATACCAGGTTAACCACTTGTGGGCGGTGACATTCAATGATGCCGCTCCCACAAAACGCCTGCTCGCCTTGAAGGAGCTGCAGGTGAAGGGGCGGCGCTGCGTCGTCGTCGACCCACTGGACCAGCAGGTGCGGCTACGAATTCACTGGCTGCTTCACGGGGTGAGCGACGAAGAAGTACGGACGGCGCTGTCGGCTTTCGGCAAGGTCGTGGAGGTGAGCCGTGAGCGGTGGCGTGTCCCGGGCATGGCCGACAAGTGTTCGACCACGAGAACAGCTCTCCTGAAGCTGAAAAGCGGCGTCAGGGTCGAAGACCTTCCGCACCAGATCAGGATCGATGGAGAGCTGGCCTTGCTGGTTGTGCCTGGTCGGCCGATGCAATGCTTGCGCTGCCAAGGCAAAGGGCACGTCCGCCGAGAGTGCAAGGTTCCCCGTTGCTCGCGGTGCAAACGCTTCGGACACGTCGAGGCGGATTGCGTTCGAACGTACGCCAGTGCAATGGGGCCAGCGAAGAACGAGGCGATGGCTGATCACGTCATGGACGCGGCCGAGGCAGAGGACGCCGCCAAAGGGGTCGGAAGCCCAGTGGTCCCTGTGACTACTGGAGGGGCGGCGCAGGCAGACACACCCAAGTTTCCGGAGACTCGCCAGCTTTCGACTACACCGGCCAGCGCCCCGTCAGCGGCCGAGCCTGAGCGGGTCGAGACGGACGTGGTTCCAGTGGGGACAGCTGATACAACGGAGGGTCAGGGAGAGACGGCGGCGGACAGCGACGACGAGATGTGCGTGACCAGCGCCACGCTAAAGCGTCCACTCGACGACTCGGTAGAGCAGGACGGGGCGTCGTCCACCAGCAGCCAGGAGCCGCCTGCGAAGGCGCCGCAAGGGAGGCGGCGTAGTCTCAAACCTAAGCCGAAAGTCCCTACCGACCGGAGACTGGAGGACAAGGCAAAAGAAAACAGCGCTGGGAAGCAGGATGGTCCTGGAGGCGGCTAGCCGAGGGCTGGTCGTGAAGGGTAAGCGCCATGCTCCGGGCCTACTCCTTTAGCGAACAAGTCACTATGGAATTAACTCCGCCATTCAGTATAGCTACGCTTAACGTCAGAGGGTTGGCGGCTAGGCGTAGGCAAAGTCAGCTCTATCGGTTGCTCACAGACCAAGACATAGACGTCCTAGCCGTCCAGGAAACTAAGGTAGACGGAGAGGAGGAGACCGGGAGCATGGTGCGCCGTTTCACTGACCGATATTACGCGGTCGTAAGCCACTCGATAGGAACGTCCGCGGGTTGTGTTCTTTTTGTAAAAAAATTGCAAAGCCTTCTTGTGCAAAGTGTTTTTTCATGTCAGTCGGGCAGAATTGTTTATTGTGACTTTGTTTATGGTGCCACTGAATTCAGAGTTATATGCGTATACGCACCGAATAGTGTAGAAAAGCGTGCTCAGTTTTTTTCTAACCTGTTTCAGTGGACAAAGTGTAATAAGAGGGTGGTTTTGTTAGGTGATTTTAACTGTGTTTTAAGGGCTCGCGATAGAGTCAATAGCACTGGCGTTCGTGACAAAAGCAGTGACGTGCTAGGCAAATTAATAACCGAAAATGACTTGGAAGACGTGTATGAATGTGTGGCAGCAAATCGCGAAGTGATCTACACGCGATTTCATGGCAATAGCCATGCACGTTTAGACCGCATATACCTATCCCTAGATGTATTGCCTATGTGTCACGATTTTTCGGTTGAGCCAGTGTCGTTTTCAGATCACTGTTTGGTTGTGTGTCGCATAGGCATGAAGAAACAGCGTAAGGTTTTCAACTGGGATTTATGGAAACTGAACGCATTGTTACTAAAGGATGAACCATTTTTAGAAGCAGTGCACGAGACCATTAATGAAGTGCTTATGGAAAAAACGGAAACAGTAGCAGAGAAATGGGAGTGTTTAAAGCAGAAGGTGAAAATGAAAGCGCTTGACAGATCGAGCACGCTAAAATTCGAAGCGCAAATAAAAGAAAGAAGTCTTAAGAAAACACTGCAGCAGCTGATAGCCCTAGAAAGTCGGGAGCCTGGGACTTGCAAAGACGAGGTGCGCAGTGTCAAGGAAAAATTAGAACTGCATGACAGAGAGCGTTATCGAGGCGCCTGGGTTCGCGCGCGCGCAAATGATCTTGCCGCGGGTGAGACGCCCACAAAAAGGGCGCTTGGTCTCGAAAAAGCGCAAGGACGCCGAAACCACATCGATAAGGTCTATTGCAACGGGACTCTCGCGAGCGACAATGAAAGCATCGAACGGGCCTTTGTTGCGTATTATAAGTCACTTTTTGCAATTCGAAAAGCGAATGTACATGGTTTTAAAGAAGAGTTTCTCAGGCGCTTGCCGCGGCTTAGTGACGACACAAAAAAGCTTTTAGAAGGCAGAATAACGGAAGGTGAAGTGGAACGCGCGATTGGTCATCTGAACCCCGGAAAGTCACCGGGACCCGATGGCCTAACCGCAGCATGGTATAAGACGTTTAGAATAGAACTGTCCCCGGGGTTAGCTGAGCTGTTCAATGAGGCGTACGAACGGAAAACTCTGCCGCCCTCCTTCAGCAAAGCGCATACGATATTAATTCCTAAAACGGACGAAGGGGAAAAACTTAAACTGGTGACATCGTATAGGCCCATATCGCTGACCAATGTCGACTACAAGATTTTTATGAAGGTTCTGGCAGCGCGACTTCAAGGTGTCATTAAAGAAATTGTTGGAGAGCACCAAACTTGTGGAATCAAAGGCAGAACCATTAGCTCAAACATTCACAAGATGCGGTGTGTGCTAGAGTGTTGTGACGAAGATTCACTTGGCGTTGCTGTGCTCCAGATAGACCTGGAGAAAGCTTTTGATTGTGTTGCGCATGATATTTTGTTTGTCATCTTAGATCATATTAATGTCGGTTCCATCATCAAGGAGGGAGTGGCCTTGGCGTACCAGAACTGCACAACACGTTTAATTGTTAACAAGTCTTTGGGGGCCCCCATTCACGTAATGCGTTCTGTGCGTCAGGGCTGCCCCCTCAGTCCACTTTTGTTTTGTATTTACATCGAAGCGATGTGCTTAGCGATAAATGAAAATGAAAAAATTCGTGGCTTCAGCTTGGCGGCAGTGGAAGTTAAGCTGCTGGCATATGCAGACGACATTGCGGTGTGTTGTACGAACAAAGAAAGTGTAGAGGAAACGATAAGTGTTGTGAAACATTTTTGTAGCGTCACAGGAAGCCGCGTAAACTGGGCGAAATCTCTTGGGCTTTGGCACGGAAGGTGGCCTTCAAAGCCGGACCTTTTTGCGAATGTGCACTGGACGGAAACACCGACAAGGTACCTCGGTGTTCCCCTGGAATGTTATAACGGCAGCGAGGAGTATTGGTCGCGTCAAACAAAAGAGACGAAGGAAAAAGCAGACAGGTGGAAAGGCATGAACCTGTCTGTTTTCGCTAGGGCTACTGTGTGCAACATGTTTTTTATCGCTAAACTGTGGTATGTGATGCAGGTGTTACATTGTTCAAGGATCAACGTGCAAAGGCTGCACAGAGTGTTCGCAGTTTTTATATGGGGCTCGAAATGGGAAAGGTGCAGACGGACCAACTTGTTCAGGCGCGTGAAGGACGGAGGTCTTGGTTTGGCGCACCTATTTGTGAGACAAGTAGTAAATAGATTTTTGTTTTTCCGTGACGTCAGGGATCCGTTTTTACGTACGGTATGCCAGCTCAGGTTAGGCAGTGCCTTACCAGATTTTGTTGTTACTACGGATAGCCGGCCCGTGACGTTGCGTGGGTATCTCAAGGAAGTGGTAGACAGTGTACGTTTTTTATCTGTACGCTTTTCGATAGATTATCTAGCAAGTGTTAGAAGAAAAGAATTGTACAGAGATGTATGTGCTATGGTTTTGCCAGTACCATTGTACAGGGCCATATACAGTGGAAGACCGGGACAAAACGTACTGAAGCGGGTGAGAAACATGCAGGTACCTACAGGGGTGAAAACTTTTTTCTTCAAGTTACACACAGGAACACTATCAGTAAAGACTTTCACAGAGGAACGGGGTTTTTTTACACTATGGGGGTCACACTGCTTGATATGTAAGAAACCAGAAACAATAGACCATGTGTTTTTGCATTGTTGGGAAGGGGTACATTTTTGGGACATATTACAGAGGACAATAAAGAAGGATTTTCCACTAGACCCACACGGAATAAGGTACCTCGCAGTAACAAATGATGATGGGGTCCCATTCGATGTAGTGATGTTGACCGGTCTCCACTGTATATGGCGTGCACGAATGGCCGGATACCATTTCGACCCGGACGCAAAACCAGCAGTAATTTATTTCAGGCAAAGCATGTCTGCATTCATTGAGTGTAGCAAAATAGAGGATATCGAGCCAGAATGGTTGTCAAGGGTTGAACCCCTGGCAAACCTTAAGTATTTTTAAGAGGACAACATCAGTACAAATGGGACTGATGGCAATGCTTGTTTTTTTTTCTTTTTCTTTTTCTTTGTATTGTAATATATGTGTGTGCAATGATTGCCCTGTACAATGTCCATGCCAGGCAATAAATAAAAAAAAAAAAAAAGCAGAAGGGCGCAGTGGAAGCGTGCTGGGCCCATAACCCAGGTGTCCGTGGATCGAAACCACGCTCTGCTAATTTTATTTTCATTTACATAAGTGCGCAGTTTCTTACTGCACAGTTTCTCACGTAACTTGAGTGCAGCAGAGTGGCGCAGTGGAAGCGTGCTGGGACCGTAACCCAGAGGTCCGTGGATCGAAACCACGCTCTGCGATTTTTAGAATTTTTTGCTTTAGTACGCAGTTTCTTACTGCACATTTTCTCACGTAACTAGAGTGCAGCAGAGTGTGGCAGTGGAAGCGTGCTGGGCCCATAACCCAGAGGTCCGTGGATCGAAACCACGCCCTGCTAATTTTATAAGTTTTTTGCATCGGTGCGCACTTTCTGACTGCACATTTTCTCACGGAACTAAAATGCAGCAGAGTGGCGCAGTGGAAGCGTGCTGGGCCCATAACCCAGAGGTCCGTGGATCGAAAGCACGCTCCTATAGCTTCATTTTCTTTCGCAGTAGTGCGCACTTTCCTACTGCACGTTTTCCCACGCAACTAGAGTGCAGCAGAGTGGCGCAGTGGAGGCGTGCTAGGCCCATAACCCAGAAGTCCGTGGATCGAAACCACGCTCTGCTAATTTGATATTCTTTTTGCATTACTGCGCACTTTCTTACTGCACATTTTGCCACGTAAGTAGAATGCAGCAGAGTGGTGCAGTGGAAGCGTGCTAGGCCCATTACCCAGAAGTTCTTGGATGGAAACCACGCTCTGCTACTTTTATTTTCTTTTGCATATGTGCGCAGTTTCTTACTGCACATTTTCTCACGTAACTAGAGTGCAGCAGAGTGGCGCAGTAGAAGCGTGCTGGGCCCATAACCCAGAGGTCCGTAGATCGAAACCACGCTCTGCTAATTGTATGATTTTTCACATTAGTGCACAGTTTCTTACTGCACATTTTCTCACGTAACTAGAGTGATGCAGAGTGGCGCAGTGGGAGCGTGCTGGGCCTATGACCCAGAGGTCCGTGCATCGAAACCACGCTCTGCTAATTGTATAGTTTTTGCATTAGTGCGCAGTTTCTTACTGCACAATTTCTCACGTAATTAGAGTGCCGCAAAGTGTTGCAGTGGAAGCGTGCTGGGCCTATAATCCAGAGGTCCATAGATCTAAACCACACTCTGCTAATTTTATATTGTTTAGCATTAGTGTGCAGTTTCTAAGTGCACATTTTCTCACATAACCAGAGTGCAGCAAGGTGGCGCAGTGGAACCGTGCTGGGCCCATCACCCAGAGGTCCGTGGATAGATACCACGCTCTGCTAATTTATTATTCTTTTGCAATAGTGCGCACTTTCTTAATGCACATTTTCCCACGTAACTATAATGCAGCAGAATGACGCAGTGAAAGCGTGCTGGGCCCATAACCCAGGTGTCTGTGGATCGAAACAACGCTCTGCTAATTTTATTTTCTTTTGCATAAGTGCGCAGTTTCTTACCGCACATTTTCTCACCGAACTAGAATACAGCAGAAGGGCGCAGTGGAAGCGTGCATGGCCCATAACCCAGTTGTCCGTGGATCGAACCTACGCTCTGCTAATTTTATTTTCTTTTGCATAAGTGCGCAGTTTCTTACTGCACATTTTCTCACGTAACTAGAGTGCAGCAGAGTGGCGAAGTGAAAGCGTGCTGGGCCCATAACCAAGGTGTCCGTGGATCGAAACAACGCTCTGCTAATTTTATTTTCTTTTGCATAAGTGCGCAGTTTCTTACCGCACATTTTCTCACCGAACTAGAATACAGCAGAAGGGCGCAGTGGAAGCGTGCATGGCCCATAACCCAGTTGTCCGTGGATCGAAACTACGTTCTGCTAATTTTATTTTCTTTTGCATAAGTGCGCAGTTTCTTACTGCACATTTTCTCACCGAACTAGAATACAGCAGAAGGGCGCAGTGGAAGCGTGCTGGGCCCATAACCCAGGTGTCCGTGGATCGAAACCACGCTCTGCTAATTTTATTTTCATTTACATAAGTGCGCAGTTTCTTACTGCACAGTTTCTCACGTAACTTGAGTGCAGCAGAGTGGCGCAGTGGAAGCGTGCTGGGACCGTAACCCAGAGGTCCGTGGATCGAAACCACGCTCTGCGATTTTTAGAATTTTTTGCTTTAGTACGCAGTTTCTTACTGCACATTTTCTCACGTAACTAGAGTGCAGCAGAGTGTGGCAGTGGAAGCGTGCTGGGCCCATAACCCAGAGGTCCGTGGATCGAAACCACGCTCTGCTAATTTTATAAGTTTTTTGCATCGGTGCGCACTTTCTGACTGCACATTTTCTCACGGAACTAAAATGCAGCAGAGTGGCGCAGTGGAAGCGTGCTGGGCCCATAACCCAGAGGTCCGTGGATCGAAAGCACGCTCCTATAGCTTCATTTTCTTTCGCAGTAGTGCGCACTTTCCTACTGCACGTTTTCCCACGCAACTAGAGTGCAGCAGAGTGGCGCAGTGGAGGCGTGCTAGGCCCATAACCCAGAAGTCCGTGGATCGAAACCACGCTCTGCTAATTTGATATTCTTTTTGCATTACTGCGCACTTTCTTACTGCACATTTTGCCACGTAAGTAGAATGCAGCAGAGTGGTGCAGTGGAAGCGTGCTAGGCCCATTACCCAGAAGTTCTTGGATGGAAACCACGCTCTGCTACTTTTATTTTCTTTTGCATATGTGCGCAGTTTCTTACTGAACATTTTCTCACGTAACTAGAGTGCAGCAGAGTGGCACAGTGGAAGCGTGCTGGGCTCATAACCCAGAAGTCCGTAGATCGAAACCCCGCTCTGCTAATTGTATGATTTTTTGCATTAGTGCACAGTTTCTTACTGCACATTTTCTCACGTAACTAGAGTGATGCAGAGTGGCACAGTGGGAGCGTGCTGGGCCTATGACCCAGAGGTCCGTGCATCGAAACCACGCTCTGCTAATTGTATAGTTTTTGCATTAGTGCGCAGTTTCTTACTGCACAATTTCTCACGTAATTAGAGTGCCGCAAAGTGTTGCAGTGGAAGCGTGCTGGGCCTATAATCCAGAGGTCCATAGATCTAAACCACACTCTGCTAATTTTATATTGTTTAGCATTAGTGTGCAGTTTCTAAGTGCACATTTTCTCACATAACCAGAGTGCAGCAAGGTGGCGCAGTGGAACCGTGCTGGGCCCATCACCCAGAGGTCCGTGGATAGATACCACGCTCTGCTAATTTATTATTCTTTTGCAATAGTGCGCACTTTCTTAATGCACATTTTCCCACGTAACTACAATGCAGCAGAATGACGCAGTGAAAGCGTGCTGGGCCCATAACCCAGGTGTCTGTGGATCGAAACAACGCTCTGCTAATTTTATTTTCTTTTGCATAAGTGCGCAGTTTCTTACCGCACATTTTCTCACCGAACTAGAATACAGCAGAAGGGCGCAGTGGAAGCGTGCATGGCCCATAACCCAGTTGTCCGTGGATCGAAACTACGCTCTGCTAATTTTATTTTCTTTTGCATAAGTGCGCAGTTTCTTACTGCACATTTTCTCACGTAACTAGAGTGCAGCAGAGTGGCGAAGTGAAAGCGTGCTGGGCCCATAACCAAGGTGTCCGTGGATCGAAACAACGCTCTGCTAATTTTATTTTCTTTTGCATAAGTGCGCAGTTTCTTACCGCACATTTTCTCACCGAACTAGAATACAGCAGAAGGGCGCAGTGGAAGCGTGCATGGCCCATAACCCAGTTGTCCGTGGATCGAAACTACGTTCTGCTAATTTTATTTTCTTTTGCATAAGTGCGCAGTTTCTTACTGCACATTTTCTCACCGAACTAGAATACAGCAGAAGGGCGCAGTGGAAGCGTGCTGGGCCCATAACCCAGGTGTCCGTGGATCGAAACCACGCTCTGCTAATTTTATTTTCATTTACATAAGTGCGCAGTTTCTTACTGCACAGTTTCTCACGTAACTTGAGTGCAGCAGAGTGGCGCAGTGGAAGCGTGCTGGGACCGTAACCCAGAGGTCCGTGGATCGAAACCACGCTCTGCGATTTTTAGAATTTTTTGCTTTAGTACGCAGTTTCTTACTGCACATTTTCTCACGTAACTAGAGTGCAGCAGAGTGTGGCAGTGGAAGCGTGCTGGGCCCATAACCCAGAGGTCCGTGGATCGAAACCACGCTCTGCTAATTTTATAAGTTTTTTGCATCGGTGCGCACTTTCTGACTGCACATTTTCTCACGGAACTAAAATGCAGCAGAGTGGCGCAGTGGAAGCGTGCTGGGCCCATAACCCAGAGGTCCGTGGATCGAAAGCACGCTCCTATAGCTTCATTTTCTTTCGCAGTAGTGCGCACTTTCCTACTGCACGTTTTCCCACGCAACTAGAGTGCAGCAGAGTGGCGCAGTGGAGGCGTGCTAGGCCCATAACCCAGAAGTCCGTGGATCGAAACCACGCTCTGCTAATTTGATATTCTTTTTGCATTACTGCGCACTTTCTTACTGCACATTTTGCCACGTAAGTAGAATGCAGCAGAGTGGTGCAGTGGAAGCGTGCTAGGCCCATTACCCAGAAGTTCTTGGATGGAAACCACGCTCTGCTACTTTTATTTTCTTTTGCATATGTGCGCAGTTTCTTACTGCACATTTTCTCACGTAACTAGAGTGCAGCAGAGTGGCGCAGTAGAAGCGTGCTGGGCCCATAACCCAGAGGTCCGTAGATCGAAACCACGCTCTGCTAATTGTATGATTTTTCACATTAGTGCACAGTTTCTTACTGCACATTTTCTCACGTAACTAGAGTGATGCAGAGTGGCGCAGTGGGAGCGTGCTGGGCCTATGACCCAGAGGTCCGTGCATCGAAACCACGCTCTGCTAATTGTATAGTTTTTGCATTAGTGCGCAGTTTCTTACTGCACAATTTCTCACGTAATTAGAGTGCCGCAAAGTGTTGCAGTGGAAGCGTGCTGGGCCTATAATCCAGAGGTCCATAGATCTAAACCACACTCTGCTAATTTTATATTGTTTAGCATTAGTGTGCAGTTTCTAAGTGCACATTTTCTCACATAACCAGAGTGCAGCAAGGTGGCGCAGTGGAACCGTGCTGGGCCCATCACCCAGAGGTCCGTGGATAGATACCACGCTCTGCTAATTTATTATTCTTTTGCAATAGTGCGCACTTTCTTAATGCACATTTTCCCACGTAACTACAATGCAGCAGAATGACGCAGTGAAAGCGTGCTGGGCCCATAACCCAGGTGTCTGTGGATCGAAACAACGCTCTGCTAATTTTATTTTCTTTTGCATAAGTGCGCAGTTTCTTACCGCACATTTTCTCACCGAACTAGAATACAGCAGAAGGGCGCAGTGGAAGCGTGCATGGCCCATAACCCAGTTGTCCGTGGATCGAAACTACGCTCTGCTAATTTTATTTTCTTTTGCATAAGTGCGCAGTTTCTTACTGCACATTTTCTCACGTAACTAGAGTGCAGCAGAGTGGCGAAGTGAAAGCGTGCTGGGCCCATAACCAAGGTGTCCGTGGATCGAAACAACGCTCTGCTAATTTTATTTTCTTTTGCATAAGTGCGCAGTTTCTTACCGCACATTTTCTCACCGAACTAGAATACAGCAGAAGGGCGCAGTGGAAGCGTGCATGGCCCATAACCCAGTTGTCCGTGGATCGAAACTACGTTCTGCTAATTTTATTTTCTTTTGCATAAGTGCGCAGTTTCTTACTGCACATTTTCTCACCGAACTAGAATACAGCAGAAGGGCGCAGTGGAAGCGTGCTGGGCCCATAACCCAGGTGTCCGTGGATCGAAACCACGCTCTGCTAATTTTATTTTCATTTACATAAGTGCGCAGTTTCTTACTGCACAGTTTCTCACGTAACTTGAGTGCAGCAGAGTGGCGCAGTGGAAGCGTTCTGGGCCCATAACCCAGAGGTCCGTGGATCGAAAGCACGCTCCTATAGCTTTATTTTCTTTTGCAGTAGTGCGCACTTTCCTACTGCACCTTTTCCCACGCAACTAGAGTGCCGCAGAGTGGCGCAGTGGAGGCGTGCTGGGCCCATAACCCAGGTGTCTGTGGATCGAAGCAACGCTCTGCTAATTTTATTTTCTTTTGCATAAGTGCGCAGTTTCTTACCGCACATTTTCTCACCGAACTAGAATACAGCAGAAGGGCACAGTGGAAGCGTGCATGGCCCATAACCCAGTTGTCCGTGGATCGAAACTACGCTCTGCTAATTTTATTTTCTTTTGCATAAGTGCGAGTTTCTTACCGTACATTTTCTCACGTAACTAAAGTGCAGCAGAGTGGCGCAGTGAAAGCGTGCTGGGCCCATAACCAAGGTGTCCGTGGATCGAAACAACGCTCTGCTAATTTTATTTTTTTTGCATAAGTGCGCAGTTTCTTACTGCACATTTTCTCACCGAACTAGAATACAGCAGAAGGGTGCAGTGGAAGCGTGCTGGGCCCATAACCCAGTTGTCCGTGGATCGAAACCACGCTCTGTGATTTGTATAAATTTTTGCATAAGTGCGCAGTTTCTTACTGCAAATTTCCCACATGACTAGAATGTAGCAGAGTGGCGCAGTGGAAGCGTGCTGGGGCCATAACCCAGGTGTCCGTGGATCAAAACCACGGTCTGCTAATTTTATTTTCTTTTGCATAAGTGCGCAGTTTCTTACTGCACAGTTTCTCACGTAACTTGAGTGCAGCAGAGTGGCGCAGTGGAAGCGTGCTGGGACCATAACCCAGAGGTCCGTGGATCGAAACCATGCTCTGCGATTTTTATAATTTTTTGTATTAGTACGCAGTTTCTTACTGCACATTTTGCCACGTAAGTAGAATGCAGCAGAGTGGTGCAGTGGAAGCGTGCTAGGCCCATTACCCAGAGGTTTTTGGATGGAAACCACGCTCTGCTAATTTTATTTTCTTTGCATTGTTTGCAGTTTCTTACTGCACATTTTCTCACGTAACTAGAGTGCACCAGAGTGGCGCAGTGGAAGCGTGCTGGGCCCATAACCCAGAGGTCCGTGGATCGAAACCACGCTCTGCTAATTTTATTTTCTTTTGCATATGTGCGCAGTTTCTTACTGCACAGTTTCTCACGTAACTGGAGTGCAGCAGAGTGGCGCAGTGGAAGCGTGCTAAGCCCATAACCCAGAGGTCCGTGGATCGAAACCACGCTCTGCGATTTTTATAATTTTTTGCATTAGTACGCAGTTTCTTACTGCCCATTTTCTCACGTCTCTAGAGTGCAGCAGAGTGGCGCAGTGGAAGCGTGCTGGGCCCATAACCCAGAGGTCCGTGGATCGAAAGCACGCTCCTAGAGCTTTATTTTCTTTTGCAGTAGTGCGCACTTTCCTACTGCACGTTTTCCCACGTAACTAGTGTGCAGCAGAGTGGCGCAGTGGAGGCGTGCTGGGCCCATAACCCAGAAGTCCGTGGATCGAAACCACGCTCTGCTAATTTGATATTTTTTTTTGCATTACTGCGCACTTTCTTACTGCACATTTTGCCACGGAAGTAGAATGCAGCAGAGTGGTGCAGTGGAAGCCTGCTAGGCCCATTACCCAGAGGTCCATAAATCTAAACCACACTCTGCTAATTTTATATCTTTTAGCATTAGTGCGCAGTTTCTTACTGCACATTTTCTCACGTAACTAGAGTGCAGCAGAGTGTCGCAGTGGAAGCGTGCTGGGCCCATAACCCAGAGGTCCGTGGATCGAAACCACGCTCTGCTAATTTTATAATTTTTTTGCATCGGTGCGCACTTTTTGACTGCACATTTTCTCACGGAACTAAAATGCAGCAGAGTGGCGCAGTGGAAGCGTGCTGGGCCCATAACCCAGAGGTCCGTGGATCGAAAGCACGCTCCTATAGCTTTATTTTCTTTCGCAGTAGTGCGCACTTTCCTACTGCACGTTTTCCCACGCAATTAGAGTGCAGCAGAGTGGCGCAGTGGAGGCGTGCTGGGCCCATAACCCAGAAGTCCGTGGATCGAAACCACGCTCTGCTAATTTGATATTCTTTTTGCATTACTGCGCACTTTCTTACTGCACATTTTGCCACGTAAGTAGAATGCAGCAGAGTGGTGCAGTGGAAGCGTGCTAGGCCCATTACCCAGAGGTTCTTGGATGGAAACCACGCTCTGCTAATTTTATTTTCTTTGCATTGTTTGCAGTTTCTTACTGCACATTTTCTCACGTAACTAGAGTGCACCAGAGTGGCGCAGTGGAAGCGTGCTGGGCCCATAACCCAGAGGTCCGTGGATCGAAACCACGCTCTGCTATTTTTATTTTCTTTTGCATATGTGCGCAGTTTCTTACTGCACATTTTCTCACGTTACTAGAGTGCAGCAGAGTGGCACAGTGGAAGCGTGCTGGGCTCATAACCCAGAGGTCCGTAGATCGAAACCCCGCTCTGCTAATTGTATGATTTTTTGCATTAGTGCACAGTTTCTTACTGCACACTTTCTCACGTAACTAGAGTGATGCAGAGTGGCGCAGTGGGAGCGTGCTGGGCCTATGACCCAGAGGTCCGTGGATCGAAACCACGCTGTGCTAATTGTATAGTTTTCGATTAGTGCGCAGTTTCTTACTGCACAATTTCTCACGTAATTAGAGTGCCGCAAAGTGTTCCAGTGGAAGCGTGCTGGGCCTATAATCCAGAGGTCCATAGATCTAAACCACACTCTGCTAATTTTATATTGTTTAGCATTAGTGTGCAGTTTCTAAGTGCACATTTTCTCACATAACCAGAGTGCAGCAAGGTGGCGCAGTGGAACCGTGCTGGGCCCATAACCCAGAGGTCCGTGGATAGATACCACGCTCTGCTAATTTATTATTCTTTTGCAATAGTTCGCACTTTCTTAATGCACATTTTCCCACGTAACTACCATGCAGCAGAATGACGCAGTGAAAGCATGCTGGGCCCATAACCCAGGTGTCTGTGGATCGAAACAACGCTCTGCTAATTTTATTTTCTTTTGCATAAGTTCGCAGTTTCTTACCGCACATTTTCTCACCGAACTAGAATACAGCAGAAGGGCGCAGTGGAAGCGTGTATGGCCCATAACCCAGTGTTCCGTGGATCGAAACTACGCTCTGCTAATTTTATTTTCTTTTGCATAAGTGCGCAGTTTCTTACTGCACATTTTCTCACGTAACTAGAGTGCAGCAGAGTGGCGCAGTGAAAGCGTGCTGGGCCCATAACCAAGGTGTCCGTGGATCGAAACAACGCTCTGCTAATTTTATTTTATTTTGCATAAGTGCGCAGTTTCTTACCGCACATTTTCTCACCGAACTAGAATACAGCAGAAGGGCGCAGTGGAAGCGTGCATGGCCCATAACCCAGTTGTCCGTGGATCGAAACTACGTTCTGCTAATTTTATTTTCTTTTGCATAAGTGCGCAGTTTCTTACTGCACATTTTCTCACCGAACTAGAATACAGCAGAAGGGCGCAGTGGAAGCGTGCTGGGCCCATAACCCAGGTGTCCGTGGATCGAAACCACGCTCTGCTAATTTTATTTTCTTTTACATAAGTGCGCAGTTTCTTACTGCACAGTTTCTCACGTAACTTCAGTGCAGCAGAGTGGCGCAGTGGAAGCGTGCTGGGCCCGTAACCCAGAGGTCCGTGGATCGAAACCACGCTCTGCGATTTTTAGAATTTTTTGCTTTAGTACGCAGTTTCTTACTGCACATTTTCTCACGTAACTAGAGTGCAGCAAATTGTGGCAGTGGAAGCGTGCCGGGCCCATAACCCAGAGGTCCGTGGATCGAAACCACGCTCTGCTAATTTTATAATTTTTTTGCATCGGTGCGCACTTTCTGACTGCACCTTTTCCCACGCAACTAGAGTGCAGCAGAGTGGCGCAGTGGAGGCGTGCTGGGCCCATAACCCAGAAGTCCGTGGATCGAAACCACGCTCTGCTAATTTGATATTCTTTTTGCATTACTGCGCACTTTCTTACTGCACATTTTGCCACGTAAGTAGAATGCAGCAGTGTGGTGCAGTGGAAGCGTGCTAAGCCCATTACCCAGAGGTTCTTGGATGGAAACCACGCTCTGCTAATTTTATTTTCTTTGCATTGTTTGCAGTTTCTTACTGCACATTTTCTCACGTAACTAGAGTGCACCAGAGTGGCGCAGTTCAATAAATAAAAAAAAAAAAAAAAAACCAGAGTGGCGCAGTGGAAGCATGCTGGGCCCATAACCCAGAGGTCCGTGGATCGAAACCACGCTCTGCTAATTTTATTTTCTTTTGCATATGTGCACAGTTTCTTACTGCACATTTTCTCACGTAAATAGAGCGCAGCAGAGTGGCGCAGTGGAAGCGTGCTGGGCCCATAACCCAGAGGTCCGTAGATCGAAACCACGCTCTGCTAATTGTATGATTTTTTGCATTAGTCCACAGTTTCTTACTGCACATTTTCTCACGTAATTAGAGTGCCGCAAAGTGTTGCAGTGGAAGCCTGCTGGGCCTATAATCCAGAGGTCCATAGATCTAAACCACACTCTGCTTATTTTATATTCTTTAGCATTAGTGTGCAGTTTCTAACTGCACATTTTCTCACATAACCAGAGTGCAGCAAGGTGGCGCAGTGGAAGCGTGCTGGGCCCATAACCCAGAGGTCCGTGGATAGATACCACGCTCTGCTAATTTATAATTCTTTTGCAATAGTGCGCACTTTCCTAATGCACATTTTCCCACGTAACTACAATGCAGCAGAATGGCGCAGTGAAAGCGTGCTGGGCCCATAACCCAGGTGTCTGTGGATCAAAACCACGCTCTGCTAATTTTATTTTCTTTTACATAAGTGCTCAGTTTCTTACTGCACAGTTTCTCACGTAACTTGAGTGCAGCAGAGTGGCGCAGTGGAAGCGTGCTGGGCCCGTAACCCAGAGGTCCGTGGATCGAAACCACGCTCTGCGATTTTTAGAATTTTTTGCTTTAGTACGCAGTTTCTTACTGCACATTTTCTCACGTAACTAGAGTGCAGCAAATTGTGGCAGTGGAAGCGTGCCGGGCCCATAACCCAGAGGTCCGTGGATCGAAACCACGCTCTGCTAATTTTATAATTTTTTTGCATCGGTGCGCACTTTCTGACTGCACATTTTCTCGCGGAGCTAAAATGCAGCAGAGTGGCGCAGTGGAAGCGTTCTGGGCCCATAACCCAGAGGTCCGTGGATCGAAAGCACGCTCCTATAGCTTTATTTTCTTTTGCAGTAGTGCGCACTTTCCTACTGCACCTTTTCCCACGCAACTAGAGTGCAGCAGAGTGGCGCAGTGGAGGCGTGCTGGGCCCATAACCCAGGTGTCTGTGGATCGAAGCAACGCTCTGCTAATTTTATTTTCTTTTGCATAAGTGCGCAGTTTCTTACCGCACATTTTCTCACCGAACTAGAATACAGCAGAAGGGCACAGTGGAAGCGTGCATGGCCCATAACCCAGTTGTCCGTGGATCGAAACTACGCTCTGCTAATTTTATTTTCTTTCACATAAGTGCGCAGTTTCTTACCGTACATTTTCTCACGTAACTAAAGTGCAGCAGAGTGGCGCAGTGAAAGCGTGCTGGGCCCATAACCAAGGTGTCCGTGGATCGAAACAACGCTCTGCTAATTTTATTTTTTTTGCATAAGTGCGCAGTTTCTTACTGCACATTTTCTCACCGAACTAGAATACAGCAGAAGGGTGCAGTGGAAGCGTGCTGGGCCCATAACCCAGTTGTCCGTGGATCGAAACCACGCTCTGTGATTTGTATAAATTTTTGCATAAGTGCGCAGTTTCTTACTGCAAATTTCCCACATGACTAGAATGTAGCAGAGTGGCGCAGTGGAAGCGTGCTGGGGCCATAACCCAGGTGTCCGTGGATCAAAACCACGGTCTGCTAATTTTATTTTCTTTTGCATAAGTGCGCAGTTTCTTACTGCACAGTTTCTCACGTAACTTGAGTGCAGCAGAGTGGCGCAGTGGAAGCGTGCTGGGCCCATAACCCAGAGGTCCGTGGATCGAAACCACGCTCTGCAATTTTTATAATTTTTTGTATTAGTACGCAGTTTCTTACTGCACATTTTGCCACGTAAGTAGAATGCAGCAGAGTGGTGCAGTGGAAGCGTGCTAGGCCCATTACCCAGAGGTTTTTGGATGGAAACCACGCTCTGCTAATTTTATTTTCTTTGCATTGTTTGCAGTTTCTTACTGCACATTTTCTCACGTAACTAGAGTGCACCAGAGTGGCGCAGTGGAAGCGTGCTGGGCCCATAACCCAGAGGTCCGTGGATCGAAACCACGCTCTGCTAATTTTATTTTCTTTTGCATATGTGCGCAGTTTCTTACTGCACAGTTTCTCACGTAACTTGAGTGCAGCAGAGTGGCGCAGTGGAAGCGTGCTGGGCCCATAACCCAGAGGTCCGTGGATCGAAACCACGCTCTGCGATTTTTATAATTTTTTGCATTAGTACGCAGTTTCTTACTGCCCATTTTCTCACGTCTCTAGAGTGCAGCAGAGTGGCGCAGTGGAGGCGTGCTGGGCCCATAACCCAGAAGTCCGTGGATCGAAACCACGCTGTGCTAATTTGATATTTTTTTTTGCATTACTGCGCACTTTCTTACTGCACATTTTGCCACGGAAGTAGAATGCAGCAGAGTGGTGCAGTGGAAGCCTGCTAGGCCCATTACCCAGAGGTCCATAAATCTAAACCACACTCTGCTAATTTTATATCCTTTAGCATTAGTGCGCAGTTTCTTACTGCACATTTTCTCACGTAACTAGAGTGCAGCAGAGTGTCGAAGTGGAAGCGTGCTGGGCCCATAACCCAGAGGTCCGTGGATCGAAACCACGCTCTGCTAATTTTATAATTTTTTTGCATCGGTGCGCACTTTCTGACTGCACATTTTCTCACGGAACTAAAATGCAGCAGAGTGGCGCAGTGGAAGCGTGCTGGGCCCATAACCCAGAGGTCCGTGGATCGAAAGCACGCTCCTATAGCTTTATTTTCTTTCGCAGTAGTGCGCACTTTCCTACTGCACGTTTTCCCACGCAATTAGAGTGCAGCAGAGTGGCGCAGTGGAGGCGTGCTGGGCCCATAACCCAGAAGTCCGTGGATCGAAACCACGCTCTGCTAATTTGATATTCTTTTTGCATTACTGCGCACTTTCTTACTGCACATTTTGCCACGTAAGTAGAATGCAGCAGAGTGGTGCAGTGGAAGCGTGCTAGGCCCATTACCCAGAGGTTCTTGGATGGAAACCACGCTCTGCTAATTTTATTTTCTTTGCATTGTTTGCAGTTTCTTACTGCACATTTTCTCACGTAACTAGAGTGCACCAGAGTGGCGCAGTGGAAGCGTGCTGGGCCCATAACCCAGAGGTCCGTGGATCGAAACCACGCTCTGCTAATTTTATTTTCTTTTGCATATGTGCGCAGTTTCTTACTGCACATTTTCTCACGTAACTAGAGTGCAGCAGAGTGGCACAGTGGAAGCGTGCTGGGCTCATAACCCAGAGGTCCGTAGATCGAAACCCCGCTCTGCTAATTGTATGATTTTTTGCATTAGTGCACAGTTTCTTACTGCACACTTTCTCACGTAACTAGAGTGATGCAGAGTGGCGCAGTGGGAGCGTGCTGGGCCTATGACCCAGAGGTCCGTGGATCGAAACCACGCTCTGCTAATTGTATAGTTTTCGATTAGTGCGCAGTTTCTTACTGCACAATTTCTCACGTAATTAGAGTGCCGCAAAGTGTTCCAGTGGAAGCGTGCTGGGCCTATAATCCAGAGGTCCATAGATCTAAACCACACTCTGCTAATTTTATATTGTTTAGCATTAGTGTGCAGTTTCTAAGTGCACAGTTTCTCACATAACCAGAGTGCAGCAAGGTGGCGCAGTGGAACCGTGCTGGGCCCATAACCCAGAGGTCCGTGGATAGATACCACGCTCTGCTAATTTATTATTCTTTTGCAATAGTTCGCACTTTCTTAATGCACATTTTCTCACGTAACTACAATGCAGCAGAATGACGCAGTGAAAGCGTGCTGGGCCCATAACCCAGGTGTCTGTGGATCGAAACAACGCTCTGCTAATTTTATTTTCTTTTGCATAAGTTCGCAGTTTCTTACCGCACATTTTCTCACCGAAATAGAATACAGCAGAAGGGCGCAGTGGAAGCGTGTATGGCCCATAACCCAGTGTTCCGTGGATCGAAACTACGCTCTGCTAATTTTATTTTCTTTTGCATAAGTGCGCAGTTTCTTACTGCACATTTTCTCACGTAACTAGAGTGCAGCAGAGTGGCGCAGTGAAAGCGTGCTGGGCCCATAACCAAGGTGTCCGTGGATCGAAACAACGCTCTGCTAATTTTATTTTATTTTGCATAAGTGCGCAGTTTCTTACCGCACATTTTCTCACCGAACTAGAATACAGCAGAAGGGCGCAGTGGAAGCGTGCATGGCCCATAACCCAGTTGTCCGTGGATCGAAACTACGTTCTGCTAATTTTATTTTCTTTTGCATAAGTGCGCAGTTTCTTACTGCACATTTTCTCACCGAACTAGAATACAGCAGAAGGGCGCAGTGGAAGCGTGCTGGGCCCATAACCCAGGTGTCCGTGGATCGAAACCACGCTCTGCTAATTTTATTTTCTTTTACATAAGTGCGCAGTTTCTTACTGCACAGTTTCTCACGTAACTTGAGTGCAGCAGAGTGGCGCAGTGGAAGCGTGCTGGGCCCGTAACCCAGAGGTCCGTGGATCGAAACCACGCTCTGCGATTTTTAGAATTTTTTGCTTTAGTACGCAGTTTCTTACTGCACATTTTCTCACGTAACTAGAGTGCAGCAGAGTGTGACAGTGGAAGTGTGCTGGGCCCATAAACCAGAGGTCCGTGGATCGAAACCACGCTCTGCTAATTTTATAACTTTTTTTGCATCGGTGCGCACTTTCTGACTGCACATTTTCTCACGGAACTAAAATGCAGCAGAGTGGCGCAGTGGAAGCGTGCTGGGCCCATAACCCAGAGGTCCGTGGATCGAAAGCACGCTCCTATAGCTTCATTTTCTTTCGCAGTAGTGCGCACTTTCCTACTGCACGTTTTCCCACGCAACTACAGTGCAGCAGAGTGGCGCAGTGGAGGCGTGCTAGGCCCATAACCCAGAAGTACGTGGATCGAAACCACGCTCTGCTAATTTGATATTCTTTTTGCATTACTGCGCACTTTCTTACTGCACATTTTGCCACGTAAGTAGAATGCAGCAGAGTGGTGAAGTGGAAGCGTGCTAGGCCCATTACCCAGAAGTTCTTGGATGGAAACCACGCTCTGCTACTTTTATTTTCTTTTGCATATGTGCGCAGTTTCTTACTGCACATTTTCTCACGTAACTAGAGTGCAGCAGAGTGGCGCAGTGGAAGCGTGCTGGGCCCATAACCCAGAGGTCCGTAGATCGAAACCACGCTCTGCTAATTGTATGATTTTTTGCATTAGTGCACAGTTTCTTACTGCACATTTTCTCACGTAACTAGAGTGATGCAGAGTGGCGCAGTGGGAGCGTGCTGGGCCTAAGACCCAGAGGTCCGTGGATCGAAACCACGCTCTGCTAATTGTAGAGTTTTTGCATTCGTGCGCAGTTTCTTACTGCACATTTTCTCACGTAACTAGAGTGCAGCAGAGAGGCGCAGTCGAAGCGTGCTGGGCCCATAACCAAGAGGTCCGTAGATCGAAACTACGCTCTGCTAATTGTATGATGTTTTGCATTAGTGCACAGTTTCTTACTGCACATTTTCTCACGTAACTAAAGTGATGCAGAGTGGCGCAGTGGGAGCGTGCTGGGCCTATGACCCAGAGGTCCGTGGATCGAAACCACGCACTGCTAATTGTATAGTTTTTGCATTAGTGCGCAGTTTCTTACTGCACAATTTCTCACGTAATTAGAGTGCCACAAAATGTTGCAGTAGAAGCGTTCTGGGCCTATAATCCAGAGGTCCATAAATCTAAACCACACTCTGCTAATTTTATATCCTTTAGCATTAGTGCGCAGTTTCTTACTGCACATTTTCTCACGTAACTAGAGTGCAGCAGAGTGTCGCAGTGGAAGCCTGCTGGGCCCATAACCCAGAGGTCCGTGGATCGAAACCACGCTCTGCTAATTTTATAATTTTTTTGCATCGGTGCGCACTTTCTGACTGCACATTTTCTCACGGAACTAAAATGCAGCAGAGTGGCGCAGTGGAAGCGTGCTGGGCCCATAACCCAGAGGTCCGTGGATCGAAAGCACGCTCCTATAGCTTTATTTTCTTTCGCAGTAGTGCGCACTTTCCTACTGCACGTTTTCCCACGCAACTAGAGTGCAGCAGAGTGGCGCAGTGGAGGCGTGCTGGGCCCATAACCCAGAAGTCCGTGGATCGAAACCACGCTCTGCTAATTTGATATTCTTTTTGCATTACTGCGCACTTTCTTACTGCACATTTTGCCACGTAAGTAGAATGCAGCAGAGTGGTGCAGTGGAAGCGTGCTAGGCCCATTACCCAGAGGTTCTTGGATGGAAACCACGCTCTGCTAATTTTATTTTCTTTGCATTGTTTGCAGTTTCTTACAGCACATTTTCTCACGTAACGAGAGTGCACCAGAGTGGCGCAGTGGAAGCGTGCTGGGCCCATAACCCAGAGGTCCGTGGATCGAAACCACGCTCTGCTAATTTTATTTTCTTTTGCATATGTGCGCAGTTTCTTACTGCACATTTTCTCACGTAACTTGAGTGCAGCAGAGTAGCACAGTGGAAGCGTGCTGGGCTCATAACCCAGAAGTCCGTAGAACGAAACCCCGCTCTGCTAATTGTATGATTTTTTGCATTAGTGCACAGTTTCTTACTGCACATTTTCTCACGTAACTAGAGTGATGAAGAGTGGCGCAGTGGGAGCGTGCTGGGCCTATGACCCAGAGGTCCGTGCATCGAAACCACGCTCTGCTAATTGTATAGTTTTTGCATTAGTGCGCAGTTTCTTACTGCACAATTTCTCACGTAATTAGAGTGCCGCAAAGTGTTGCAGTGGAAGCGTGCTGGGCCTATAATCCAGAGGTCCATAGATCTAAACCACACTCTGCTAATTTTATATTGTTTAGCATTAGTGTGCAGTTTCTAAGTGCACATTTTCTCACATAACCAGAGTGCAGCAAGGTGGCGCAGTGGAACCGTGCTGGGCCCATCACCCAGAGGTCCGTGGATAGATACCACGCTCTGCTAATTTATTATTCTTTTGCAATAGTGCGCACTTTCTTAATGCACATTTTCCCACGTAACTACAATGCAGCAGAATGACGCAGTGAAAGCGTGCTGGGCCCATAACCCAGGTGTCTGTGGATCGAAACAACGCTCTGCTAATTTTATTTTCTTTTGCATAAGTGCGCAGTTTCTTACCGCACATTTTCTCACCGAACTAGAATACAGCAGAAGGGCGCAGTGGAAGCGTGCATGGCCCATAACCCAGTTGTCCGTGGATTGAAACTACGCTCTGCTAATTTTATTTCTTTTGCATAAGTGCGCAGTTTCTTACTGCACATTTTCTCACGTAACTAGAGTGCAGCAGAGTGGCGAAGTGAAAGCGTGCTGGGCCCATAACCAAGGTGTCCGTGGATCGAAACAACGCTCTGCTAATTTTATTTTCTTTTGCATAAGTGCGCAGTTTCTTACCGCACATTTTCTCACCAAACTAGAATACAGCAGAAGGGCGCAGTGGAAGCGTGCATGGCCCATAACCCAGTTGTCCGTGGATCGAAACTACGTTCTGCTAATTTTATTTTCTTTTGCATAAGTGCGCAGTTTCTTACTGCACATTTTCTCACCGAACTAGAATACAGCAGAAGGGCGCAGTGGAAGCGTGCTGGGCCCATAACCCAGGTGTCCGTGGATCAAAACCACGCTCTGCTAATTTTATTTTCTTTTACATAAGTGCGCAGTTTCTTACTGCACAGTTTCTCACGTAACTTGAGTGCAGCAGAGTGGCGCAGTGGAAGCGTGCTGGGCCCGTAACCCAGAGGTCCGTGGATCGAAACCACGCTCTGCGATTTTTAGAATTCTTTGCTTTAGTACGCAGTTTCTTACTGCACATTTTCTCGCGTAACTAGAGTGCAGCAGAGTGTGGCAGTGGAAGCGTGCTGGGCCCATAACCCAGAGGTCCGTGGATCGAAACCACGCTCTGCTAATTTTATAAGTTTTTTGCATCGGTGCGCACTTTCTGACTGCACATTTTCTCACGGAACTAAATCGCAGCAGAGTGGCGCAGTGGAAGCGTGCTGGGCCCATAACCCAGAGGTCCGTGGATCGAAAGCACGCTCCTATAGCTTCATTTTCTTTCGCAGTAGTGCGCACTTTCCTACTGCACGTTTTCCCACGCAACTAGAGTGCAGCAGAGTGGCGCAGTGGAGGCGTGCTAGGCCCATAACCCAGAAGTCCGTGGATCGAAACCACGCTCTGCTAATTTGATATTCTTTTTGCATTACTGCGCACTTTCTTACTGCACATTTTGCCACGTAAGTAGAATGCAGCAGAGTGGTGCAGTGGAAGCGTGCTAGGCCCATTACCCAGAAGTTCTTGGATGGAAACCACGCTCTGCTACTTTTATTTTCTTTTGCATATGTGCGCAGTTTCTTACTGCACATTTTCTCACGTAACTAGAGTGCAGCAGAGTGGCGCAGTAGAAGCGTGCTGGGCCCATAACCCAGAGGTCCGTAGATCGAAACCACGCTCTGCTAATTGTATGATTTTTTGCATTAGTGCACAGTTTCTTACTGCACATTTTCTCACGTAACTAGAGTGATGCAGAGTGGCGCTGTGGGAGCGTGCTGGGCCTATGACCCAGAGGTCCGTGGATCGAAACCACGCTCTGCTAATTGTAGAGTTTTTGCATTCGTGCGCAGTTTCTTACTGCACAATTTTTCACGTAATTAGAGTGCCGCAAAGTGTTGCAGTGGAAGCGTGCTGGGCCTATAATCCAGAGGTCCATAGATCTAAACCACACTCTGCTTATTTTATATTCTTTAGCATTAGTGCGCAGTTTCTAACTGCACATTTTCTCACATAACCAGAGCGCAGCAAGGTGGCGCAGTGGAAGCGTGCTGGGCCCATAACCCAGAGGTCCGTGGATCGAAACCACGCTCTGCTAATTTTATTTTCTTTTGCATATGTGCGCAGTTTCTTACTGCACATTTTCTCACGTAACTTGAGTGCAGCAGAGTAGCACAGTGGAAGCGTGCTGGGCTCATAACCCAGAAGTCCGTAGAACGAAACCCCGCTCTGCTAATTGTATGATTTTTTGCATTAGTGCACAGTTTCTTACTGCACATTTTCTCACGTAACTAGAGTGATGAAGAGTGGCGCAGTGGGAGCGTGCTGGGCCTATGACCCAGAGGTCCGTGCATCGAAACCACGCTCTGCTAATTGTATAGTTTTTGCATTAGTGCGCAGTTTCTTACTGCACAATTTCTCACGTAATTAGAGTGCCGCAAAGTGTTGCAGTGGAAGCGTGCTGGGCCTATAATCCAGAGGTCCATAGATCTAAACCACACTCTGCTAATTTTATATTGTTTAGCATTAGTGTGCAGTTTCTAAGTGCACATTTTCTCACATAACCAGAGTGCAGCAAGGTGGCGCAGTGGAACCGTGCTGGGCCCATCACCCAGAGGTCCGTGGATAGATACCACGCTCTGCTAATTTATTATTCTTTTGCAATAGTGCGCACTTTCTTAATGCACATTTTCCCACGTAACTACAATGCAGCAGAATGACGCAGTGAAAGCGTGCTGGGCCCATAACCCAGGTGTCTGTGGATCGAAACAACGCTCTGCTAATTTTATTTTCTTTTGCATAAGTGCGCAGTTTCTTACCGCACATTTTCTCACCGAACTAGAATACAGCAGAAGGGCGCAGTGGAAGCGTGCATGGCCCATAACCCAGTTGTCCGTGGATTGAAACTACGCTCTGCTAATTTTATTTCTTTTGCATAAGTGCGCAGTTTCTTACTGCACATTTTCTCACGTAACTAGAGTGCAGCAGAGTGGCGAAGTGAAAGCGTGCTGGGCCCATAACCAAGGTGTCCGTGGATCGAAACAACGCTCTGCTAATTTTATTTTCTTTTGCATAAGTGCGCAGTTTCTTACCGCACATTTTCTCACCAAACTAGAATACAGCAGAAGGGCGCAGTGGAAGCGTGCATGGCCCATAACCCAGTTGTCCGTGGATCGAAACTACGTTCTGCTAATTTTATTTTCTTTTGCATAAGTGCGCAGTTTCTTACTGCACATTTTCTCACCGAACTAGAATACAGCAGAAGGGCGCAGTGGAAGCGTGCTGGGCCCATAACCCAGGTGTCCGTGGATCAAAACCACGCTCTGCTAATTTTATTTTCTTTTACATAAGTGCGCAGTTTCTTACTGCACAGTTTCTCACGTAACTTGAGTGCAGCAGAGTGGCGCAGTGGAAGCGTGCTGGGCCCGTAACCCAGAGGTCCGTGGATCGAAACCACGCTCTGCGATTTTTAGAATTCTTTGCTTTAGTACGCAGTTTCTTACTGCACATTTTCTCGCGTAACTAGAGTGCAGCAGAGTGTGGCAGTGGAAGCGTGCTGGGCCCATAACCCAGAGGTCCGTGGATCGAAACCACGCTCTGCTAATTTTATAAGTTTTTTGCATCGGTGCGCACTTTCTGACTGCACATTTTCTCACGGAACTAAATCGCAGCAGAGTGGCGCAGTGGAAGCGTGCTGGGCCCATAACCCAGAGGTCCGTGGATCGAAAGCACGCTCCTATAGCTTCATTTTCTTTCGCAGTAGTGCGCACTTTCCTACTGCACGTTTTCCCACGCAACTAGAGTGCAGCAGAGTGGCGCAGTGGAGGCGTGCTAGGCCCATAACCCAGAAGTCCGTGGATCGAAACCACGCTCTGCTAATTTGATATTCTTTTTGCATTACTGCGCACTTTCTTACTGCACATTTTGCCACGTAAGTAGAATGCAGCAGAGTGGTGCAGTGGAAGCGTGCTAGGCCCATTACTCAGAAGTTCTTGGATGGAAACCACGCTCTGCTACTTTTATTTTCTTTTGCATATGTGCGCAGTTTCTTACTGCACATTTTCTCACGTAACTAGAGTGCAGCAGAGTGGCGCAGTAGAAGCGTGCTGGGCCCATAACCCAGAGGTCCGTAGATCGAAACCACGCTCTGCTAATTGTATGATTTTTTGCATTAGTGCACAGTTTCTTACTGCACATTTTCTCACGTAACTAGAGTGATGCAGAGTGGCGCTGTGGGAGCGTGCTGGGCCTATGACCCAGAGGTCCGTGGATCGAAACCACGCTCTGCTAATTGTAGAGTTTTTGCATTCGTGCGCAGTTTCTTACTGCACAATTTTTCACGTAATTAGAGTGCCGCAAAGTGTTGCAGTGGAAGCGTGCTGGGCCTATAATCCAGAGGTCCATAGATCTAAACCACACTCTGCTTATTTTATATTCTTTAGCATTAGTGCGCAGTTTCTAACTGCCCATTTTCTCACATAACCAGAGCGCAGCAAGGTGGCGCAGTGGAAGCGTGCTGGGCCCATAACCCAGAGGTCCGTGGATAGATACCACGCTCTGCTAATTTATTATTCTTTTGCAATAGTGCGCAATTTCCTAATGCACATTTTCCCACGTAACTACAATGCAGCAGAATGGCGCAGTGAAAGCGTGCTGGGCTCATAACCCAGGTGTCTGTGGATCGAAACCACGCTCTGCTAATTTTATTTTCTTTTACATAAGTGCTCAGTTTCTTACTGCACAGTTTCTCACGTAACTTGAGTGCAGCAGAGTGGCGCAGTGGAAGCGTGCTGGGCCCGTAACCCAGAGGTCCGTGGATCGAAACCACGCTCTGCGATTTTTAGAATTTTTTGCTTTAGTACGCAGTTTCTTACTGCACATTTTCTCACGTAACTAGAGTGCAGCAAATTGTGGCAGTGGAAGCGTGCCGGGCCCATAACCCAGAGGTCCGTGGATCGAAACCACGCTCTGCTAATTTTATAATTTTTTTGCATCGGTGCGCACTTTCTGACTGCACCTTTTCCCACGCAACTAGAGTGCAGCAGAGTGGCGCAGTGGAGGCGAGCTGGGCCCATAACCCAGAAGTCCGTGGATCGAAACCACGCTCTGCTAATTTGATATTCTTTTTGCATTTCTGCGCACTTTCTTACTGCACATTTTGCCACGTAAGTAGAATGCAGCAGTGTGGTGCAGTGGAAGCGTGCTAAGCCCATTACCCAGAGGTTCTTGGATGGAAACCACGCTCTGCTAATTTTATTTTCTTTGCATTGTTTGCAGTTTCTTACTGCACATTTTCTCATGTAACTAGAGTGCACCAGAGTGGCGCAGTGGAAGCATGCTGGGCCCATAACCCAGAGGTCCGTGGATCGAAACCACGCTCTGCTAATTTTATTTTCTTTTGCATATGTGCACAGTTTCTTACTGCACATTTTCTCACGTAAATAGAGCGCAGCAGAGTGGCGCAGTGGAAGCGTGCTGGGCCCATAACCCAGAGGTCCGTAGATCGAAACCACGCTCTGCTAATTGTATGATTTTTTGCATTAGTCCACAGTTTCTTACTGCACATTTTCTCACGTAACTAGAGTGATGCAGAGTGGCGCAGTGGGAGCGTGCTGGGCCTATGACCCAGAGGTCGGTGGATCGAAACCACGCTGTGCTAATTGTAGAGTTTTTGCATTAGTGCGCAGTTTCTTACTGCACAATTTCTCACGTAATTAGAGTGCCACAAAGTGTTGCAGTGGAAGCGTGCTGGGCCTATGATCCAGAGGTTCATAGATCTAAACCACACTCTGCTAATTTTATATTCTTTAGCATTAGTGTGCAGTTTCTTACCGTACATTTTCTCACGTAACTAGAGTGCAGCAGAGTGGCGCAGTGAAAGCGTGCTGGGCCCATAACCAAGGTGTCCGTGGATCGAAACAACGCTCTGATAATTTTGTTTTTTTTGCATAAGTGCGCAGTTTCTTACTGCACATCTTCTCACCGAACTAGAATACAGCAGAAGGGTGCAGTGGAAGCGTGCTGGGCCCATAACCCAGTTGTCCGTGGATCGAAACCACGCTCTGTGATTTGTATAAATTTTTGCATAAGTGCGCAGTTTCTTACTGCAAATTTCCCACATGACTAGAATGTAGCAGAGTGGCGCAGTGGAAGCGTGCTGGGGCCATAACCCAGGTGTCCGTGGATCGAAACCACGGTCTGCTAACTTTATTTCCTTTTGCATAAGTGCGCAGTTTCTTACTGCACAGTTTCTCACGTAACTTGAGTGCAGCAGAGTGGCGCAGTGGAAGCGTGCTGGGCCCATAACCCAGAGGTCCGTAAATCGAAACCACGCTCTGCGATTTTTATAATTTTTTGCATTAGTACGCAGTTTCTTACTGCCCATTTTCTCACGTCTCTAGAGTGCAGCAGAGTGGCGCAGTGGAAGCGTGCTGGGCCCATAACCCAGAGGTCCGTGGATCGAAAGCACGCTCCTAGAGCTTTATTTTCTTTTGCAGTAGTGCGCAATTTCCTACTGCACGTTTTCCCACGTAACTAGAGTGCAGCAGAGTGGCGCAGTGGAGGCGTGCTGGGCCCATAACCCAGAAGTCCGTGGATCGAAACCACGCTCTGCTAATTTTATTTTCTTTGCATTGTTTGCAGTTTCTTACTGCACATTTTCTCACGTAACTAGAGTGCAGCAGAGTGGCGCAGTGGAAGCGTGCTGGGCCAATAACCCAGAGGTCCGTAGATCGAAACCACGCTCTGCTAATTTTATTTTATTTTGCATTAGTGCGTACTTTCTTACTGCACATTTTCCCACGTAACTAGAGTGCAGCAGATGGGCGCAGTGGAAGCGTGCTTGGCCCATAACCCAGAGGTCCGTGGATTGAAACCACGCCATGCTAATTTGAAATTCTTTTTGCATTAGTGCGCACTCTCTTACTGCAAATTTAAATTTCCCACATGACTAGAATGCAGTAGAGTGGCGCACTGGAAGCGTGCTTGCGCCATAGCCAAGGTGTCCGTAGATCGAAACCACGCTCTGCTAATTTTATGTTCTTTTTGATAAGTGCGCAGTTTCTTACTGCACACTCTCTCACCGCACTAGAATACAGCAGAGTGGCGCAGTGGAACCGTTCTGGGGCCATAACCCAGGTGTCCGTGGATTGAAACCACGCTCTGCTAATTTTATTTTATTTTGCATAAGTGCGCAGTTTTTTACTGCACATTTTCTCACGTAACAAGACTGCAGCAGAGTGGCGCAGTGGAAGCGTGCTGGGCCCATAACCCAGAGGTCCGAAGATCGAAACCACGCTCTGCTGATTGTATGATTTTTTGCATTAGTGCGCAGTTTCTTACTGCCCATTTTCTCACGTAATTAGAGTGACGCAGATTGGCGCATTCGAAGCGTGCTGGGGCCATAACCCAGGTGTCCGTGGATCGAAACCACGCTCTGCTAATTGTATGATGTTTTGCATTAGTGCACAGTTTCTTACTGCACATTTTCTCACGTAACTAAAGTGATGCAGAGTGGCGCAGTGGGAGCGCGCTTGGCCTATGACCCAGAGGTCCGTGGATCGAAACCCCGAACTGCTAATTGTATAGTTTTTGCATTAGTGTGCAGTTTCTTACTGCACAATTTCTCACGTAATTAGAGTGCCGCAAAATGTTGCAGTGGAAGCGTGCTGGGCCTATAATCCAGAGGTCCATATATCTAAACCACACTCTGCTAATTTTATATCCTTTAGCATTAGTGCGCAGTTTCTAACTGCACATTTTCTACACTAACCAGTGTGCAGCAAGGTGGCGCAGTGGAAGCGTGCTGGGCCCATAACCCAGAGGTCCGTGGATAGATACCACGCTGTGCTAATTTATTATTCTTTTGCATTAGTGCATACTTTCTTAATGCATATTTCCCCACGTAACTACAATGCAGCAGAATGGCGCAGTGAAAGCGTGCTGGGCCCATAACCCAGGTGTCTGTGGATCGAAACAACGCTCTGCTAATTTTATTTTCTTTTGCATAAGTGTGCAGTTTCTTACCGCACATTTTCTCACCGACCTAGAATACAGCAGAAGGGCGCAGTGGAAGCGTGCATGGCCCATAACCCAGTTGTCCGTGGATCGAAACTACGCTCTGCTATTTTATTTTCTTTTGCATAAGTGCGCAGTTTCTTACTGCACATTTTCTCACCGAACTAGAATACAGCAGAAGGGCGCAGTGGAAGCGTGCTGGGCCCATAACCCAGGTGTCCGTGGATCGAAACCACGCTCTACTAATTTTATTTTCTTTTACATAAGTGCGCAGTTTCTTACTGCACAGTTTCTCACGTAACTTGTGTGCAGCAGAGTGGCGCAGTGGAAGCGTGCTGGGCCCGTAACCCAGAGGTCCGTGGATCGAAACCACGCTCTGCGATTTTTCGAATTTTTTGTTTTAGTACGCAGTTTCTTACTGCACATTTTCTCACGTAACTAGAGTGCAGCAGAGTGTCGCAGTGGAAGCGTGCTGGGCCCATAACCCAGAGGTCCGTGGATAGATACCACGCTCTGCTAATTTATTATTCTTTTGCAATAGTGCGCAATTTCCTAATGCACATTTTCCCACGTAACTACAATGCAGCAGAATGGCGCAGTGAAAGCGTGCTGGGCTCATAACCCAGGTGTCTGTGGATCGAAACCACGCTCTGCTAATTTTATTTTCTTTTACATAAGTGCTCAGTTTCTTACTGCACAGTTTCTCACGTAACTTGAGTGCAGCAGAGTGGCGCAGTGGAAGCGTGCTGGGCCCGTAACCCAGAGGTCCGTGGATCGAAACCACGCTCTGCGATTTTTAGAATTTTTTGCTTTAGTACGCAGTTTCTTACTGCACATTTTCTCACGTAACTAGAGTGCAGCAAATTGTGGCAGTGGAAGCGTGCCGGGCCCATAACCCAGAGGTCCGTGGATCGAAACCACGCTCTGCTAATTTTATAATTTTTTTGCATCGGTGCGCACTTTCTGACTGCACCTTTTCCCACGCAACTAGAGTGCAGCAGAGTGGCGCTGTGGGAGCGTGCTGGGCCTATGACCCAGAGGTCCGTGGATCGAAACCACGCTCTGCTAATTGTAGAGTTTTTGCATTCGTGCGCAGTTTCTTACTGCACAATTTTTCACGTAATTAGAGTGCCGCAAAGTGTTGCAGTGGAAGCGTGCTGGGCCTATAATCCAGAGGTCCATAGATCTAAACCACACTCTGCTTATTTTATATTCTTTAGCATTAGTGCGCAGTTTCTAACTGCACATTTTCTCACATAACCAGAGCGCAGCAAGGTGGCGCAGTGGAAGCGTGCTGGGCCCATAACCCAGAGGTCCGTGGATCGAAACCACGCTCTGCTAATTTTATTTTCTTTTGCATATGTGCGCAGTTTCTTACTGCACATTTTCTCACGTAACTTGAGTGCAGCAGAGTAGCACAGTGGAAGCGTGCTGGGCTCATAACCCAGAAGTCCGTAGAACGAAACCCCGCTCTGCTAATTGTATGATTTTTTGCATTAGTGCACAGTTTCTTACTGCACATTTTCTCACGTAACTAGAGTGATGAAGAGTGGCGCAGTGGGAGCGTGCTGGGCCTATGACCCAGAGGTCCGTGCATCGAAACCACGCTCTGCTAATTGTATAGTTTTTGCATTAGTGCGCAGTTTCTTACTGCACAATTTCTCACGTAATTAGAGTGCCGCAAAGTGTTGCAGTGGAAGCGTGCTGGGCCTATAATCCAGAGGTCCATAGATCTAAACCACACTCTGCTAATTTTATATTGTTTAGCATTAGTGTGCAGTTTCTAAGTGCACATTTTCTCACATAACCAGAGTGCAGCAAGGTGGCGCAGTGGAACCGTGCTGGGCCCATCACCCAGAGGTCCGTGGATAGATACCACGCTCTGCTAATTTATTATTCTTTTGCAATAGTGCGCACTTTCTTAATGCACATTTTCCCACGTAACTACAATGCAGCAGAATGACGCAGTGAAAGCGTGCTGGGCCCATAACCCAGGTGTCTGTGGATCGAAACAACGCTCTGCTAATTTTATTTTCTTTTGCATAAGTGCGCAGTTTCTTACCGCACATTTTCTCACCGAACTAGAATACAGCAGAAGGGCGCAGTGGAAGCGTGCATGGCCCATAACCCAGTTGTCCGTGGATTGAAACTACGCTCTGCTAATTTTATTTCTTTTGCATAAGTGCGCAGTTTCTTACTGCACATTTTCTCACGTAACTAGAGTGCAGCAGAGTGGCGAAGTGAAAGCGTGCTGGGCCCATAACCAAGGTGTCCGTGGATCGAAACAACGCTCTGCTAATTTTATTTTCTTTTGCATAAGTGCGCAGTTTCTTACCGCACATTTTCTCACCAAACTAGAATACAGCAGAAGGGCGCAGTGGAAGCGTGCATGGCCCATAACCCAGTTGTCCGTGGATCGAAACTACGTTCTGCTAATTTTATTTTCTTTTGCATAAGTGCGCAGTTTCTTACTGCACATTTTCTCACCGAACTAGAATACAGCAGAAGGGCGCAGTGGAAGCGTGCTGGGCCCATAACCCAGGTGTCCGTGGATCAAAACCACGCTCTGCTAATTTTATTTTCTTTTACATAAGTGCGCAGTTTCTTACTGCACAGTTTCTCACGTAACTTGAGTGCAGCAGAGTGGCGCAGTGGAAGCGTGCTGGGCCCGTAACCCAGAGGTCCGTGGATCGAAACCACGCTCTGCGATTTTTAGAATTCTTTGCTTTAGTACGCAGTTTCTTACTGCACATTTTCTCGCGTAACTAGAGTGCAGCAGAGTGTGGCAGTGGAAGCGTGCTGGGCCCATAACCCAGAGGTCCGTGGATCGAAACCACGCTCTGCTAATTTTATAAGTTTTTTGCATCGGTGCGCACTTTCTGACTGCACATTTTCTCACGGAACTAAATCGCAGCAGAGTGGCGCAGTGGAAGCGTGCTGGGCCCATAACCCAGAGGTCCGTGGATCGAAAGCACGCTCCTATAGCTTCATTTTCTTTCGCAGTAGTGCGCACTTTCCTACTGCACGTTTTCCCACGCAACTAGAGTGCAGCAGAGTGGCGCAGTGGAGGCGTGCTAGGCCCATAACCCAGAAGTCCGTGGATCGAAACCACGCTCTGCTAATTTGATATTCTTTTTGCATTACTGCGCACTTTCTTACTGCACATTTTGCCACGTAAGTAGAATGCAGCAGAGTGGTGCAGTGGAAGCGTGCTAGGCCCATTACTCAGAAGTTCTTGGATGGAAACCACGCTCTGCTACTTTTATTTTCTTTTGCATATGTGCGCAGTTTCTTACTGCACATTTTCTCACGTAACTAGAGTGCAGCAGAGTGGCGCAGTAGAAGCGTGCTGGGCCCATAACCCAGAGGTCCGTAGATCGAAACCACGCTCTGCTAATTGTATGATTTTTTGCATTAGTGCACAGTTTCTTACTGCACATTTTCTCACGTAACTAGAGTGATGCAGAGTGGCGCTGTGGGAGCGTGCTGGGCCTATGACCCAGAGGTCCGTGGATCGAAACCACGCTCTGCTAATTGTAGAGTTTTTGCATTCGTGCGCAGTTTCTTACTGCACAATTTTTCACGTAATTAGAGTGCCGCAAAGTGTTGCAGTGGAAGCGTGCTGGGCCTATAATCCAGAGGTCCATAGATCTAAACCACACTCTGCTTATTTTATATTCTTTAGCATTAGTGCGCAGTTTCTAACTGCCCATTTTCTCACATAACCAGAGCGCAGCAAGGTGGCGCAGTGGAAGCGTGCTGGGCCCATAACCCAGAGGTCCGTGGATAGATACCACGCTCTGCTAATTTATTATTCTTTTGCAATAGTGCGCAATTTCCTAATGCACATTTTCCCACGTAACTACAATGCAGCAGAATGGCGCAGTGAAAGCGTGCTGGGCTCATAACCCAGGTGTCTGTGGATCGAAACCACGCTCTGCTAATTTTATTTTCTTTTACATAAGTGCTCAGTTTCTTACTGCACAGTTTCTCACGTAACTTGAGTGCAGCAGAGTGGCGCAGTGGAAGCGTGCTGGGCCCGTAACCCAGAGGTCCGTGGATCGAAACCACGCTCTGCGATTTTTAGAATTTTTTGCTTTAGTACGCAGTTTCTTACTGCACATTTTCTCACGTAACTAGAGTGCAGCAAATTGTGGCAGTGGAAGCGTGCCGGGCCCATAACCCAGAGGTCCGTGGATCGAAACCACGCTCTGCTAATTTTATAATTTTTTTGCATCGGTGCGCACTTTCTGACTGCACCTTTTCCCACGCAACTAGAGTGCAGCAGAGTGGCGCAGTGGAGGCGTGCTGGGCCCATAACCCAGAAGTCCGTGGATCGAAACCACGCTCTGCTAATTTGATATTCTTTTTGCATTACTGCGCACTTTCTTACTGCACATTTTGCCACGTAAGTAGAATGCAGCAGTGTGGTGCAGTGGAAGCGTGCTAAGCCCATTACCCAGAGGTTCTTGGATGGAAACCACGCTCTGCTAATTTTATTTTCTTTGCATTGTTTGCAGTTTCTTACTGCACATTTTCTCATGTAACTAGAGTGCACCAGAGTGGCGCAGTGGAAGCATGCTGGGCCCATAACCCAGAGGTCCGTGGATCGAAACCACGCTCTGCTAATTTTATTTTCTTTTGCATATGTGCACAGTTTCTTACTGCACATTTTCTCACGTAAATAGAGCGCAGCAGAGTGGCGCAGTGGAAGCGTGCTGGGCCCATAACCCAGAGGTCCGTAGATCGAAACCACGCTCTGCTAATTGTATGATTTTTTGCATTAGTCCACAGTTTCTTACTGCACATTTTCTCACGTAACTAGAGTGATGCAGAGTGGCGCAGTGGGAGCGTGCTGGGCCTATGACCCAGAGGTCGGTGGATCGAAACCACGCTGTGCTAATTGTAGAGTTTTTGCATTAGTGCGCAGTTTCTTACTGCACAATTTCTCACGTAATTAGAGTGCCACAAAGTGTTGCAGTGGAAGCGTGCTGGGCCTATGATCCAGAGGTTCATAGATCTAAACCACACTCTGCTAATTTTATATTCTTTAGCATTAGTGTGCAGTTTCTTACCGTACATTTTCTCACGTAACTAGAGTGCAGCAGAGTGGCGCAGTGAAAGCGTGCTGGGCCCATAACCAAGGTGTCCGTGGATCGAAACAACGCTCTGATAATTTTGTTTTTTTTGCATAAGTGCGCAGTTTCTTACTGCACATCTTCTCACCGAACTAGAATACAGCAGAAGGGTGCAGTGGAAGCGTGCTGGGCCCATAACCCAGTTGTCCGTGGATCGAAACCACGCTCTGTGATTTGTATAAATTTTTGCATAAGTGCGCAGTTTCTTACTGCAAATTTCCCACATGACTAGAATGTAGCAGAGTGGCGCAGTGGAAGCGTGCTGGGGCCATAACCCAGGTGTCCGTGGATCGAAACCACGGTCTGCTAACTTTATTTCCTTTTGCATAAGTGCGCAGTTTCTTACTGCACAGTTTCTCACGTAACTTGAGTGCAGCAGAGTGGCGCAGTGGAAGCGTGCTGGGCCCATAACCCAGAGGTCCGTAAATCGAAACCACGCTCTGCGATTTTTATAATTTTTTGCATTAGTACGCAGTTTCTTACTGCCCATTTTCTCACGTCTCTAGAGTGCAGCAGAGTGGCGCAGTGGAAGCGTGCTGGGCCCATAACCCAGAGGTCCGTGGATCGAAAGCACGCTCCTAGAGCTTTATTTTCTTTTGCAGTAGTGCGCAATTTCCTACTGCACGTTTTCCCACGTAACTAGAGTGCAGCAGAGTGGCGCAGTGGAGGCGTGCTGGGCCCATAACCCAGAAGTCCGTGGATCGAAACCACGCTCTGCTAATTTTATTTTCTTTGCATTGTTTGCAGTTTCTTACTGCACATTTTCTCACGTAACTAGAGTGCAGCAGAGTGGCGCAGTGGAAGCGTGCTGGGCCAATAACCCAGAGGTCCGTAGATCGAAACCACGCTCTGCTAATTTTATTTTATTTTGCATTAGTGCGTACTTTCTTACTGCACATTTTCCCACGTAACTAGAGTGCAGCAGATGGGCGCAGTGGAAGCGTGCTTGGCCCATAACCCAGAGGTCCGTGGATTGAAACCACGCCATGCTAATTTGAAATTCTTTTTGCATTAGTGCGCACTCTCTTACTGCAAATTTAAATTTCCCACATGACTAGAATGCAGTAGAGTGGCGCACTGGAAGCGTGCTTGCGCCATAGCCAAGGTGTCCGTAGATCGAAACCACGCTCTGCTAATTTTATGTTCTTTTTGATAAGTGCGCAGTTTCTTACTGCACACTCTCTCACCGCACTAGAATACAGCAGAGTGGCGCAGTGGAACCGTTCTGGGGCCATAACCCAGGTGTCCGTGGATTGAAACCACGCTCTGCTAATTTTATTTTATTTTGCATAAGTGCGCAGTTTTTTACTGCACATTTTCTCACGTAACAAGACTGCAGCAGAGTGGCGCAGTGGAAGCGTGCTGGGCCCATAACCCAGAGGTCCGAAGATCGAAACCACGCTCTGCTGATTGTATGATTTTTTGCATTAGTGCGCAGTTTCTTACTGCCCATTTTCTCACGTAATTAGAGTGACGCAGATTGGCGCATTCGAAGCGTGCTGGGGCCATAACCCAGGTGTCCGTGGATCGAAACCACGCTCTGCTAATTGTATGATGTTTTGCATTAGTGCACAGTTTCTTACTGCACATTTTCTCACGTAACTAAAGTGATGCAGAGTGGCGCAGTGGGAGCGCGCTTGGCCTATGACCCAGAGGTCCGTGGATCGAAACCCCGAACTGCTAATTGTATAGTTTTTGCATTAGTGTGCAGTTTCTTACTGCACAATTTCTCACGTAATTAGAGTGCCGCAAAATGTTGCAGTGGAAGCGTGCTGGGCCTATAATCCAGAGGTCCATATATCTAAACCACACTCTGCTAATTTTATATCCTTTAGCATTAGTGCGCAGTTTCTAACTGCACATTTTCTACACTAACCAGTGTGCAGCAAGGTGGCGCAGTGGAAGCGTGCTGGGCCCATAACCCAGAGGTCCGTGGATAGATACCACGCTGTGCTAATTTATTATTCTTTTGCATTAGTGCATACTTTCTTAATGCATATTTCCCCACGTAACTACAATGCAGCAGAATGGCGCAGTGAAAGCGTGCTGGGCCCATAACCCAGGTGTCTGTGGATCGAAACAACGCTCTGCTAATTTTATTTTCTTTTGCATAAGTGTGCAGTTTCTTACCGCACATTTTCTCACCGACCTAGAATACAGCAGAAGGGCGCAGTGGAAGCGTGCATGGCCCATAACCCAGTTGTCCGTGGATCGAAACTACGCTCTGCTATTTTATTTTCTTTTGCATAAGTGCGCAGTTTCTTACTGCACATTTTCTCACCGAACTAGAATACAGCAGAAGGGCGCAGTGGAAGCGTGCTGGGCCCATAACCCAGGTGTCCGTGGATCGAAACCACGCTCTACTAATTTTATTTTCTTTTACATAAGTGCGCAGTTTCTTACTGCACAGTTTCTCACGTAACTTGTGTGCAGCAGAGTGGCGCAGTGGAAGCGTGCTGGGCCCGTAACCCAGAGGTCCGTGGATCGAAACCACGCTCTGCGATTTTTCGAATTTTTTGTTTTAGTACGCAGTTTCTTACTGCACATTTTCTCACGTAACTAGAGTGCAGCAGAGTGTCGCAGTGGAAGCGTGCTGGGCCCATAACCCAGAGGTCCGTGGATAGATACCACGCTCTGCTAATTTATTATTCTTTTGCAATAGTGCGCAATTTCCTAATGCACATTTTCCCACGTAACTACAATGCAGCAGAATGGCGCAGTGAAAGCGTGCTGGGCTCATAACCCAGGTGTCTGTGGATCGAAACCACGCTCTGCTAATTTTATTTTCTTTTACATAAGTGCTCAGTTTCTTACTGCACAGTTTCTCACGTAACTTGAGTGCAGCAGAGTGGCGCAGTGGAAGCGTGCTGGGCCCGTAACCCAGAGGTCCGTGGATCGAAACCACGCTCTGCGATTTTTAGAATTTTTTGCTTTAGTACGCAGTTTCTTACTGCACATTTTCTCACGTAACTAGAGTGCAGCAAATTGTGGCAGTGGAAGCGTGCCGGGCCCATAACCCAGAGGTCCGTGGATCGAAACCACGCTCTGCTAATTTTATAATTTTTTTGCATCGGTGCGCACTTTCTGACTGCACCTTTTCCCACGCAACTAGAGTGCAGCAGAGTGGCGCAGTGGAGGCGTGCTGGGCCCATAACCCAGAAGTCCGTGGATCGAAACCACGCTCTGCTAATTTGATATTCTTTTTGCATTACTGCGCACTTTCTTACTGCACATTTTGCCAAGTAAGTAGAATGCAGCAGTGTCGTGCAGTGGAAGCGTGCTAAGCCCATTACCCAGAGGTTCTTGGATGGAAACCACGCTCTGCTAATTTTATTTTCTTTGCATTGTTTGCAGTTTCTTACTGCACATTTTCTCACGTAACTAGAGTGCACCAGAGTGGCGCAGTGGAAGCATGCTGGGCCCATAACCCAGAGGTCCGTGGATCGAAACCACGCTCTGCTAATTTTATTTTCTTTTGCATATGTGCACAGTTTCTTACTGCACATTTTCTCACGTAAATAGAGCGCAGCAGAGTGGCGCAGTGGAAGCGTGCTGGGCCCATAACCCAGAGGTCCGTAGATCGAAACCACGCTCTGCTAATTGTATGATTTTTTGCATTAGTGCACAGTTTCTTACTGCACATTTTCTCACGTAACTAGAGTGATGCAGAGTGGCGCAGTGGGAGCGTGCTGGGCCTATGACCCAGAGGTCGGTGGATCGAAACCACGCTCTGCTAATTGTAGAGTTTTTGCATTAGTGCGCAGTTTCTTACTGCACAATTTCTCACGTAATTAGAGTGCCACAAAGTGTTGCAGTGGAAGCGTGCTGGGCCTATGATCCAGAGGTTCATAGATCTAAACCACACTCTGCTAATTTTATATTCTTTAGCATTAGTGTGCAGTTTCTAACTGCACATTTTCTCACATAACCAGAGTGCAGCAAGGTGGCGCAGTGGAAGCGTGCTGGGCCCATAACCCAGAGGTCCGTGGATAGATACCACGCTCTGCTAATTTATTATTCTTTTGCAATAGTGCGCACTTTCTTAATGCACATTTTCCCACGTAACTACAATGCAGCAGAATGGCGCAGTGAAAGCGTGCTGGGCCCATAACCCAGGTGTCTGTGGATCGAAGCAACGCTCTGCTAATTTTATTTTCTTTTGCATAAGTGCGCAGTTTCTTACCGCACATTTTCTCACTGAACTAGAATACAGCAGAAGGGCACAGTGGAAGCGTGCATGGCCCATAACCCAGTTGTCCGTGGATCGAAACTACGCTCTGCTAATTTTATTTTCTTTTGCATAAGTGCGCAGTTTCTTACCGTACATTTTCTCACGTAACTAGAGTGCAGTAGAGTGGCGCAGTGAAAGCGTGCTGGGCCCATAACCAAGGTGTCCGTGGATCGAAACAACGCTCTGCTAATTTTATTTTTTTTTTGCATAAGTGCGCAGTTTCTTACTGCACATTTTCTCACCGAACTAGAATACAGCAGAAGGGTGCAGTGGAAGCGTGCTGGGCCCATAACCCAGTTGTCCGTGGATCGAAACCACGCTCTGTGATTTGTATAAATTTTTGCATAAGTGCGCAGTTTCTTACTGCAAATTTCCCACATGACTAGAATGTAGCAGAGTGGCGCAGTGGAAGCGTGCTGGGGCCATAACCCAGGTGTCCGTGAATCGAAACCACGGTCTGCTAACTTTATTTTCTTTTGCATAAGTGTGCAGTTTCTTACTGCACAGTTTCTCACGTAACTTGAGTGCAGCAGAGTGGCGCAGTGGAAGCGTGCTGGGCCCATAACCCAGAGGTCCGTAAATCGAAACCACGCTCTGCGATTTTTATAATTTTTTGCATTAGTACGCAGTTTCTTACTGCCCATTTTCTCACGTCTCTAGAGTGCAGCAGAGTGGCGCAGTGGAAGCGTGCTGGGCCCATAACCCAGAGGTCCGTGGATCGAAAGCACGCTCCTAGAGCTTTATTTTCTTTTGCAGTAGTGCGCAATTTCCTACTGCACGTTTTCCCACGTAACTAGAGTGCAGCAGAGTGGCGCAGTGGAAGCGTGCTGGGCCAATAACCCAGAGGTCCGTAGATCGAAACCACGCTCTGCTAATTTTATTTTATTTTGCATTAGTGCGTACTTTCTTACTGCACATTTTCCCACGTAACTAGAGTGCAGCAGATGGGCGCAGTGGAAGCGTGCTTGGCCCAGAACCCAGAGGTCCGTGGATTGAAACCACGCCATGCTAATTTGAAATTCTTTTTGCATTAGTGCGCACTCTCTTACTGCAAATTTAAATTTCCCACATGACTAGAATGCAGTAGAGTGGCGCAGTGGAAGCGTGCTTGCGCCATAGCCCAGGTGTCCGTAGATCGCAACCACGCTCTGCTAATTTTATGTTCTTTTTGATAAGTGCGCAGTTTCTTACTGCACACTCTCTCACCGCACTAGAATACAGCAGAGTGGCGCAGTGGAACCGTTCTGGGGCCATAACCCAGGTGTCCGTGGATTGAAACCACGCTCTGCTAATTTTATTTTATTTTGCATAAGTGCGCAGTTTTTTACTGCACATTTTCTCACGTAACAAGACTGCAGCAGAGTGGCGCAGTGGAAGCGTGCTGGGCCCATAACCCAGAGGTCCGAAGATCGAAACCACGCTCTGCTGATTGTATGATTTTTTGCATTAGTGCGCAGTTTCTTACTGCCCATTTTCTCACGTAATTAGAGTGACGCAGATTGGCGCATTCGAAGCGTGCTGGGGCCATAACCCAGGTGTCCGTGGATCGAAACCACGCTCTGCTAATTGTATGATGTTTTGCATTAGTGCACAGTTTCTTACTGCACATTTTCTCACGTAACTAAAGTGATGCAGAGTGGCGCAGTGGGAGCGCGCTTGGCCTATGACCCAGAGGTCCGTGGATCGAAACCACGAACTGCTAATTGTATAGTTTTTGCATTAGTGCGCAGTTTCTTACTGCACAATTTCTCACGTAATTAGAGTGCCGCAAAATGTTGCAGTGGAAGCGTGCTGGGCCTATAATCCAGAGGTCCATATATCTAAACCACACTCTGCTAATTTTATATCCTTTAGCATTAGTGCGCAGTTTCTAACTGCACATTTTCTACACTAACCAGTGTGCAGCAAGGTGGCGCAGTGGAAGCGTGCTGGGCCCATAACCCAGAGGTCCGTGGATAGATACCACGCTGTGCTAATTTATTATTCTTTTGCATTAGTGCATACTTTCTTAATGCATATTTCCCCACGTAACTACAATGCAGCAGAATGGCGCAGTGCAAGCGTGCTGGGCCCATAACCCAGGTGTCTGTGGATCGAAACAACGCTCTGCTAATTTTATTTTCTTTTGCATAAGTGTGCAGTTTCTTACCGCACATTTTCTCACCGACCTAGAATACAGCAGAAGGGCGCAGTGGAAGCGTGCATGGCCCATAACCCAGTTGTCCGTGGATCGAAACTACGCTCTGCTATTTTATTTTCTTTTGCATAAGTGCGCAGTTTCTTACTGCACATTTTCTCACCGAACTAGAATACAGCAGAAGGGCGCAGTGGAAGCGTGCTGGGCCCATAACCCAGGTGTCCGTGAATCGAAACCACGCTATGCTAATTTTATTTTCTTTTACATAAGTGCGCAGTTTCTTACTGCACAGTTTCTCACGGAACTTGTGTGCAGCAGAGTGGCGCAGTGGAAGCGTGCTGGGCCCGTAACCCAGAGGTCCGTGGATCGAAACCACGCTCTGCGATTTTTAGAATTTTTTGTTTTAGTACGCAGTTTCTTACTGCACATTTTCTCACGTAACTAGAGTGCAGCAGAGTGTCGCAGTGGAAGCGTGCTGGGCCCATAACCCAGAGGTCCGTGGATCGAAACCACGCTCTGCTAATTTTATAAGTTTTTTGCATCGGTGCGCACTTTCTGACTGCACATTTTCTCACGGAACTAAAGTGCAGCAGAGTGGCGCAGTGGAAGCGTGCTGGGCCCATAACCCAGAGGTCCGTGGATCGAAAGCACGCTCCTATAGCTTTATTTTCTTTCGCAGTAGTGCGCACTTTCCTACTGCACGTTTTCCCACGCAACTAGAGTGCAGCAGAGTGGCGCAGTGGAGGCGTGCTGGGCCCATAACCCAGAAGTCCGTGGATCGAAACCACGCTCTGCTAATTTGATATTCTTTTTGCATTACTGCGCACTTTCTTACTGCACATTTTGCCACGTAAGTAGAATGCAGCAGAGTGGTGCAGTGGAAGCGTGCTAGGCCCATTACCCAGAGGTTCTTGGATGGAAACCACGCTCTGCTAATTTTATTTTCTTTGCATTGTTTGCAGTTTCTTACTGCACATTTTCTCACGTAACTAGAGTGTACCAGAGTGGCGCAGCCATTCCACTTCGGGCCGCGATAGCGAGCGGACGCGTTTGGAATGGGCTCCGTCGGAGCGGTATCAGCGGCCGTGTCTGGCCGCGGAAACAGGAACGAAGATAGCGAATACCAGTTTATTTTGCCGGAAATGCCAAAAGGACGACTTGTTATCAACACCGTGTTTTTACACGGTGATGTACGAGCGAGGCCATACAAGGTCGAAGATTTCAGGGACGCATTGACGCCAACGGGCCTGCTGCCGGATGTGGTAAGCCTCGGTGCATACCAGGTTAACCACTTGTGGGCGGTGACATTCAATGACGCCGCTCCCACGAAACGCCTGCTCGCCTTGAAGGAGCTGCAAGTGAAGGGGCGGCGCTGCGTCGTCGTCGACCCACAGGACCAGCAGGTGCGGCTACGAATTCACTGGCTGCTTCACGGAGTGAGCGACGAAGAAGTACAGACGGCGCTGTCGGCTTTCGGCAAGGTCGTGGAGGTGAGCCGTGAGCGGTGGCGTGTCCCGGGCATGGCCGACAAGTGTTCGACCACAAGAACAGCTCTCCTGAAGCTGAAAAGCGGCGTCAAGGTCGAAGACCTTCCGCACCAGATCAGGATCGATGGAGAGCTGGCCTTGCTGGTTGTGCCTGGTCGGCCGATGCAATGCTTGCGCTGCCAAGGCAAAGGGCACGTCCGCCGAGAGTGCAAGGTTCCCCGTTGCTCGCGGTGCAAACGCTTCGGACACGTCGAGGCCGATTGCGTTCGAACGTACGCCAGTGCAATGGGGCCAGCGAAGAACGAGGCGATGGCTGATTACGTCATGGACGTGGCCGAGGCAGAGGACGCCGCCAAAGGGGTCGGAAGCCCAGTGGTCCCTGTGACTACTGGAGGGGCGGCGCCGGCAGACACACCCAAGTCTCCGGAGACTCCCCAGCTTTCGACTACACCGGCCAGCGCCCCGTCAACGGCCGAGCCTGAGCGGGTCGAGACGGACGTGGTTCCAGTGGGGACAGCTGACACAACGGAGGGTCAGGGAGAGACGGCGGCGGACAGCGACGACGAGATGTGCGTGACCAGCGCCACGCTAAAGCGTCCACTCGACGACTCGGTAGAGCAGGACGGGGCGTCGTCCACCAGCAGCCAGGAGCCGCCTGCGAAGGCGCCGCAAGGGAGGTGGCGTAGTCTCAAACCTAAGCCGAAAGTCCCTACCGACCGGAGACTGGCGGACAAGGCAAAAGAAAACAGCGCTGGGAAGCAGGATGGTCCTGGAGGCGGCTAGCCGAGGGCTGGTCGTGAAGGGTAAGCGCCATGCTCCGGGCCTACTCCTATAGCTAACAAGTCACTATGGCATTAACTCCGCCATTCAGTATAGCTACGCTTAACGTCAGAGGGTTGGCGGCTAGGCGTAGGCAAAGTCAGCTCTATCGGTTGCTCACAGACCAAGACATAGACGTCCTAGCCGTCCAGGAAACTAAGGTAGACGGAGAGGAGGAGACCGGGAGCATGGTGCGCCGTTTCACTGACCGATATTACGCGGTCGTAAGCCACTCGATAGGAACGTCCGCGGGTTGTGTTCTTTTTGTAAAAAAATTGCAAGGCCTTCTTGTGCAAAGTGTTTTCTCATGCCAGTCGGGCAGAATTGTTTATTGTGACTTTGTTTATGGTGCCACTGAATTCAGAGTTATATGCGTATACGCACCGAATAGTGTAGAAGAGCGTGCTCAGTTTTTTTCTAACCTGTTTCAGTGGACAAAGTGTGATAAGAGGGTGGTTTTGTTAGGTGATTTTAACTGTGTTTTAAGGGCTTGCGATAGAGTCAATAGCACTGGCGTTCGTGACAAAAGCAGTGACGTGCTAGGCAAATTAATAACCGAAAATGACTTGGAAGACGTGTATGAATGTGTGGCAGCAAATCGCGAAGTGATCTACACGCGATTTCAAGGCAATAGCCATGCGCGTTTAGACCGCATATACCTATCCCTAGATGTATTGCCTATGTGTCACGATTTTTCGGTTGAGCCAGTGTCGTTTTCAGATCACTGTTTGGTTGTGTGTCGCATAGGCATGAAGAAACAGCGTAAGGTTTTCAACTGGGATTTATGGAAACTGAACGCATTGTTACTAAAAGATGAACCTTTTTTAGAAGCAGTGCACGAGACCATTAATGAAGTGCTTATGGAAAAAACGGAAACAGTAGCAGAGAAATGGGAGTGTTTAAAGCAGAAGGTGAAAATGAAAGCGCTTGACAGATCGAGCACGCTAAAATTCGAAGCGCAAATAAAAGAAAGAAGTCTTAAGAAAACACTGCAGCAGCTGATAGCCCTAGAAAGTCGGGAGCCTGGGACTTGCAAAGACGAGGTGCGCAGTGTCAAGGAAAAATTAGAACTGCATGACAGAGAGCGTTATCGAGGCGCCTGGGTTCGCGCGCGCGCAAATGATCTTGCCGCGGGTGAGACGCCCACAAAAAGGGCGCTTGGTCTCGAAAAAGCGCAAGGACGCCGAAACCACATCGATAAGGTCTATTGCAACGGGACTCTCGCGAGCGACAATGAAAGCATCGAAAGGGCCTTTGCTGCGTATTATCAGTCACTTTTTGCAATTCGAAAAGCGAATGTACATGGTTTTAAAGAAGAGTTTCTCAAGCGCTTGCCGCGGCTTAGTGACGACACAAAAAAGCTTTTAGAAGGCAGAATAACGGAAGGCGAAGTGGAAAGCGCGATTGGTCATCTGAACCCCGGAAAGTCACCGGGACCCGATGGCCTAACCGCAGCATGGTATAAGACGTTTAGAACAGAACTGTCCCCGGGGTTAGCTGAGCTGTTCAATGAGGCGTACGAACGGAAAACTCTGCCGCCCTCCTTCAGCAAAGCGCATACGATATTAATTCCTAAAACGGACGAAGGGGAAAAACTTAAACTGGTGACATCGTATAGGCCCATATCGCTGACCAATGTCGACTACAAGATTTTTATGAAGGTTCTGGCAGCGCGACTTCAAGGTGTCATTAAAGAAATTGTTGGAGAGCACCAAACTTGTGGAATCAAAGGCAGAACCATTAGCTCAAACATTCACAAGATACGGTGTGTGCTAGAGTGTTGTGACGAAGATTCACTTGGCGTTGCGGTGCTCCAGATAGACCTGGAGAAAGCTTTTGATTGTGTTGCGCATGATATTTTGTTTGTCATCTTAGATCATATTAATGTCGGTTCCATCATCAAGGAGGGAGTGGCCTTGGCGTACCAGAACTGCACAACACGTTTAATTGTTAACAAGTCTTTGGGGGCCCCCATTCACGTAATGCGTTCTGTGCGTCAAGGCTGCCCCCTCAGTCCACTTTTGTTTTGTATTTACATCGAAGCGATGTGCTTAGCGATAAATGAAAATGAAAAAATACGTGGCTTCAGCTTGGCGGCAGTGGAAGTTAAGCTGCTGGCATATGCAGACGACATTGCGGTGTGTTGTACGAACAAAGAAAGTGTAGAGGAAACGATAAGTGTTGTGAAACATTTTTGTAGCGTCACAGGAAGCCGCGTAAACTGGGCGAAATCTCTTGGGCTGTGGCACGGAAGGTGGCCTTCAAAGCCGGACCTTTTTGCGAATGTGCACTGGACGGAAACACCGACAAGGTACCTCGGTGTTCCCCTGGAATGTTATAACAGCAGCGAGGAGTATTGGTCGCGGCAAACAAAAGAGACGAAGGAAAAAGCAGACAGGTGGAAAGGCATGAACCTGTCTGTTTTTGCTAGGGCTACTGTGTGCAACATGTTTTTTATCGCTAAACTGTGGTATGTGATGCAGGTGTTACATTGTTCAAGGATCAACGTGCAAAGGCTGCACAGAGTGTTCGCAGTTTTTATATGGGGCTCGAAATGGGAAAGGTGCAGACGGACCAACTTGTTCAGGCGCGTGAAGGACGGAGGTCTTGGTTTGGCGCACCTATTTGTGAGACAAGTAGTAAATAGATTTTTGTTTTTCCGTGACGTCAGGGATCCGTTTTTGCGTACGGTATGCCAGCTCAGGTTAGGCAGTGCCTTACCAGATCTTGTTGTTACTACGGATAGCCGGCCCGTGACGTTGCGTGGGTATCTCAAGGAAGTGGTAGACAGTGTACGTTTTTTATCTGTACGCTTTTCGATAGATTATCTAGCAAGTGTTAGAAGAAAAGAATTGTACAAAGATGTATGTGCTATGGTTTTGCCAGTACCATTGTACAGGGCCATATACAGTGGAAGACCGGGACAAAATGTACTGAAGCGGGTGAGAAACATGCAGGTACCTACAGGGGTGAAAACTTTTTTCTTCAAGTTACACACAGGAACACTATCAGTAAAGACTTTCACAGAGGAACGGGGTTTTTTTACACCATGGGGGTCACACTGTTTGATATGTAAGAAACCAGAAACAATAGACCATGTTTTTTTGCATTGTTGGGAAGGGGTACATTTTTGGGACATATTACAGAGGACAATAAAGAAGGATTTTCCACTAGACCCACACGGAATAAGGTACCTCGCAGTAACAAATGATGATGGGGTCCCATTTGATGTAGTGATGTTGACCGGTCTCCACTGTATATGGCGTGCACGAATGGCCGGATACCATTTCGACCCGGACGCAAAGCCAGCAGTAATTTATTTCAGGCAAAGCATGTCTGCATTCATTGAGTGTAGCAAAATAGGGGATATCGAGCCAGAATGGTTGTCAAGGTTTGAACCCCTGGCAAACCTTAAGTATTTTTAAGAGGACAACATCAGTACAGATGGGACTGATGGCAATGCTTGTTCTTTTTTGTCTCTTTGTATTGTAATATATGTGTGTGCAATGATTGCCCTGTACAATGTCCATGCCAGGCAATAAATAAAAAAAAAAAAAAAAAAAAAAAAAAAAAAAAAAAAACCAGAGTGGCGCAGTGGAAGCGTGCTGGGCCCATAACCCAGAGGTCCGTGGATCGAAACCACGCTCTGCTAATTTTATTTTCTTTTGCATATGTGCGCAGTTTCTTACTGCACATTTTCTCACGTAACCAGAGTGCAGCAGAGTGGCACAGTGGAAGCGTGCTGGGCTCATAACCCAGAGGTCCGTAGATCGAAACCCCGCTCTGCTAATTGTATGATTTTTTGCATTAGTGCACAGTTTCTTACTGCACATTTTCTCACGTAACTAGAGTGATGCAGAGTGGCGCAGTGGGAGCGCGCTGGGCCTATGACCCAGAGGTCCGTGGATCGAAACCACGCTCTGCTAATTGTATAGTTTCTGCATTAGTGCGCAGTTTCTTACTGCACAATTTCTCACGTAATTAGAGTGCCGCAAAAAGTTGCAGTGGAAGCGTGCTGGGCCTATAATCCAGAGGTCCATAGATCTAAACCACACTCTGCTAATTTTATATTGTTTAGCATTAGTGTGCAGTTTCTAAGTGCACATTTTCTCACATAACCAGAGTGCAGCAAGGTGGCGCAGTGGAACCGTGCTGGGCCCATAACTCAGAGGTCCGTGGATAGATACCACGCTCTGCTAATTTATTATTCTTTTGCAATAGTGCGCACTTTCTTAATGCACATTTTCCCACGTAACTACAATGCAGCAGAATGACGCAGTGAAAGCGTGCTGGGCCCATAACCCAGGTGTCTGTGGATCGAAACAACGCTCTGCTAATTTTATTTTCTTTTGCATAAGTGCGCAGTTTCTTACCGCACATTTTCTCACCGAACTAGAATCCAGCAGAAGGGCGCAGTGGAATCGTGCATGGCCCATAACCCAGTTTTCCGTGGATCGAAACTACGCTCTGCTAATTTTATTTTCTTTTGCATAAGTGCGCAGTTTCTTACTGCACATTTTCTCACGTAACTAGAGTGCAGCAGAGTGGCGCAGTGAAAGCGTGCTGGGCCCATAACCAAGGTGTCCGTGGATCGAAACAACGCTCTGCTAATTTTATTTTCTTTTGCATAAGTGCGCAGTTTCTTACCGCACATTTTCTCACCGAACTAGAATACAGCAGAAGGGCGCAGTGGAAGCGTGCTGGGCCCATAACCCAGGTGTCCGTGGATCGAAACCACGCTCTGCTAATTTTATTTTCTTTTACTTAAGTGCGCAGTTTCTTACTGCACAGTTTCTCACGTAACTTGAGTGCAGCAGAGTGGCGCAGTGGAAGCATGCTGGGCCCGTAACCCAGAGGTCCGTGGATCGAAACCATGCTCTGCGATTTTTAGAATTTTTTGCTTTAGTACGCAGTTTCTTACTGCACATTTTCTCACGTAACTAGAGTGCAGCAGAGTGTGGCAGTGGAGGCGTGCTGGGCCCATAACCCAGGTGTCCGTGGATCGAAACCACGCTCTGCTAATTTTATTTTCTTTTACTTAAGTGCGCAGTTTCTTACTGCACAGTTTCTCACGTAACTTGAGTGCAGCAGAGTGGCGCAGTGGAAGCGTGCTGGGCCCGTAACCCAGAGGTCCGTGGATCGAAACCATGCTCTGCGATTTTTAGAATTTTTTGCTTTAGTACGCAGTTTCTTACTGCACATTTTCTCACGTAACTAGAGTGCAGCAGAGTGTGGCAGTGGAAGCGTGCTAGGCCCATTACCCAGAGGTTCTTGGATGGAAACCACGCTCTGCTAATTTTATTTTCTTTGCATTGTTTGCAGTTTGTTACTGCACATTTTCTCACGTAACTAGAGTGTACCAGAGTGGCGCAGTGGAAGCGTGTCATGATATGCGCGGTAGGTTCATCTGGTGCGCGATGTTTGTGAGTTTGTGCTGTGCCGTACGCCGACGAAGATGACGATGAGACAAGGAAAAGGCGGAATCGGGTCGTCAAAGTCAAGCCAAGCCATGGGGAGAAAGGGGAAGAAGACGACGACGGGGCGTGCGAGAAGAAGGATCCGAACGAAACAGTGGCAGGCTGAAGCGCTCGTCGGGTCGTGGTCCCGAAGCCTACCTGTGCCTGTGTTCCGCACGAGCCTGGCTCCCTTCTACCGTGTGATCCAGCAGCCGGCGCCGGTCCGTTGTACTCGGATCCGGGCGTTTTCCAGACCTGGGCCTACTACTGGCTGTCCGATACGTGCTTGCCACACATCGACTCTGCCTCACGCTCCGCTCCGACCATGCCTGAGGCATCGCTGATGTCGGCGTAAGACGCAGCGCAACGCATCGACTCATCTGCCTTCGACGTCACACGGTGAAGTGTTTCAAACCTTGTGTAGTGCAGTGGGGGACTACGCTAAGCGTCAGACCTTGTCTTTCGAGAACGTGTGTCGTGCTCGTACCTAAGGCAGTTCTTCGCTGTTGCCATGTAACACGCCAAGCTTCATTATCGTTTTTTTTCTTTTTTTCGTGGCATTAAAGCCTTATAACTCAAGTTGCAAATGTCTTCGTCAGTCTCGACAACGATTATTTAAGTTGCCGAGATTACTCGAACCTTATCCCTCACAATTGGCGTCCACGGCAGGACGAAGCCGTTTGCACTGGGTTGAAATCTATAGGGAAGATGAGTGAGCAAGAGCTTATAACGCTAGCGGAACGCATGAGGCTTCAAGGAGCCGACCTAAAGACGTGGGTAGACGCGCGGTTGGAGCGGGCTCATGAGGAATCTGTGCAAGCGCGTGAAGAGCGTTCCGCGGAAAGGCAGGCGGCGAAGGAACGTTTGGAGATAGAAGAGAGAACTCTTCAACTGCGAATTCGACTAGCTGAGGTTGAAGGTAGCCGAGAGCCAACAGCGCGGGACCGCGAACCTGAGAGGAGTCAAAGCCGCCCGTGCTTGATCAATCCTCACAACCTGATTCCAGTGTTTGACGAGGGGCGTGACGATCTCGATGCGTATCTCAAGAGGTTCGAACGCGTAGCAGTTGGTCAAGAGTGGCCTGAGGAGAAGTGGGCGACAGCGCTTAGTTTATGCCTCTGTGGGGAAGCATTGAAAGTCTTCGGTTGTCTGTCGCCAGAAGACTCAATGGATTACCAGAGTACGAAAGTGGCCTTGCTCCAGAGGTTTCGTTTCACAGCCGAAGGCTATCGCGAAAAGTTTCGGCAAAGCAAGCCTGAAGACGGCGAAACTGGTAAACAGTACGCCACGAGATTACAGAGTTACTTCGATAGATGGCTCGAAATGTCGGAAACGGACGAGGACTTTGCATCCGTGCGCAACCTCATTGTAGCTGAGCAGTTTCTGAATAACTGCCACGATCGCCTGGCACTTTTTCTAAGGGAGAAGAAATGCAGGACGGTAAAAGAAATGGCAGAAGCAGCTGATACCTTCTTGGAAGCCCAGCGGCAAACAAACTTGTTGGTATTTCGTACCAAGTCTGCAAACAACATTCCCAAGGAGCAAGAAGGATTTACTTATACCCAGCCTCCTCTTAGATGTTTCGTCTGTGATCGACCCGGCCACAGAGCATCTGATTGCCGCACGAAACCCCAACGAGTCTTCTGTGGGCACTGTCGGAAGCCCGGCCACGATGCAAGAGCATGCCCAAGCAACGGCGGGTCAAAGAAAATGACATCTTGCATCGTGTCTACTGACCAGAACCCGAGACGCCCCGATGTGCCGATGATTCATCACAAGATGAATATGTTGCTAGTGCACTCCGAACGCGCACCGCAACAGCTACACGAAACTTGCCGGTGTTACAGGGAGAAGTGTTTGGACATACTGTATCAGTCTTGAGGGATACTGGAAGCAACACCCTGGTCGTGCGACGTTCCCTCGTTCCCGATGATGCGCTGACGGGTACTACCGCCACTATTTTATTGGCCGATGGTTGTTGCATCGAGGTACCGGAAGCAGAAGTACGGATTCTATCACCCTATTTCACCGGAAATGCGATAGTCAAATGCATGACGTCGCCACTTTACGATGTCATCGTAGGAAATGTTCCCGGCGCCCGTGACGCTAATGACCCCGACTCAACGTGGAAGGAGTCAGCGAGCCTGAAGTCGGAAACTAATCAGGCATTGAATTCTGAAGAGAAATCCAAGGATGGATGCGGGACGAATAGCACAGTCATGGTTGGTGTTTCAAGCAAAGGACATCGCCGGAAGCTCACGACTGCTAAATTTGGAAACTTAGAGGTGACACAGGAGTCATTTCGCCAAAAACAAGAGGAAGACCGGTCGCTGGATGTTTGTAGGGCGAAAGTCGACACCCTCATCCGCGGTAAAGGAGCCACATACCACTCATTTATGTTCGAGAAAGGAATCTTGTACCGCGTTTACCACTTGACTCCGGGTAAATCAGTTCAACAAGCGGTGGTTCCAAAGGCGTTGCGTGTCCATGTGTTGCACTTGGCACATGAATCACCGATATCTGGTCACCAGGGTATCAAGAAGACGAAGGACCGAGTTTTGGAGTCGTTTTATTGGCCCGGTGTACAGGAGGAGGTACGAAGATTCGTAAAATCATGCGACGCATGCCAAAGGACATATCCCAAAGGCAAAGTAGGCAAGGCGCCTCTTGGACGAATGCCTTTGATTGACACGCCATTCGAACGTGTGGCCGTTGATATCATTGGACCTCTGACGCCGATTTCAAAGAAGGGTAATCGGTACATTCTTACCCTTGTGGATTTCACCACTCGGTACCCGGACGCGGTGGCTTTGCCCGCAATTGATTCGGCAACAGTAGCAGATGGACTACTGGAGATGTTCTCTCGAATAGGATTTCCACGGGAGATCCTCTGTGATCAAGCATCCTGCTTCACGTCAGGCCTGATGGAAGAGGTGAATGCTCTGCTTGCTATTCGACATTTGAGCTCGACGCCTTACCACCCGATATGCAATGGCTTGGTCGAAAGGTTCAACGGCACTTTGAAACAGATGTTGCGCAAGTTGTGCCAAGAGAAGCCGAAGTCATGGGACCGATTTCTTGCGCCTCTGTTATTCGCCTATCGAGAAGTACCTCAGGCCAGTATGGGCTTCTCGCCGTTTGAACTGATCTACGGCCGGCACGTCCGAGGACCCCTGGATATATTGAAGGAACTCTGGACAGGGGAAGACCTAGAGGAAGATATCAAGACTACTTACGGATACGTGCTTGATCTGAGAGAACGTCTTGAACGCACCTTGAAGCTGGCTCAAGAGAATCTCTCCCGAGCTCAACACTCGCAAAAGAAGTATTATGACCGAACCTCCAGAACCCGACAGCTCAAAGTTGGTGACCGGGCTCTTATATTGCTCCCAACCAGGGAAAACAAGCTTCTTATGCACTGGAAGGGGCCATTTCCGGTTACAGGAAAAAAAGAATGACCACGACTATTGGTTGGACCTTGGGCACACCACGAAAATGTTTCACATAAACATGCTCAAGCGCTACGAAGAACGTCAACCAGAAGTCACTAGTCAAGCTTCATCGTTCGTTGTAGTCGAAGAAGGAGAGTCGGATTCACCCCTCCCTACATTTAAAGTAAATGAAGGGAAAGGTATTGAGTCGGTCACACTCGGAAGTAATTTAGACGAGGCACAACGCGATGATATGTGCAATCTCTTGGAGGAATTCCGAGACATATTTTCCGAAGTTCCTGGGAAGACGAACCTCCTAGAGTGCCGGCTAGAGCTTACTACAACAAAACCAATCAGCACGTCACAGTATCCGTTGCCGTTTGCAATGAAGGAAATAGTAGAGAAGGAGGTTCAAGATATGCTGAAGTTGGGAGTTATTGAACGATCCCATTCGCCGTATAACTCACCCTTGGTCCTGGTTAAGAAACCGGACAACAGCTTTCGCGCGTGCGTTGACTTCCGTCACATTAATGAGGTTCTGGTGTCCGATTCTGAACCCATACCCAGAACTGACATTATGTTTGCTGAAGTCGGCACGAAGTCGGTTTTCTCAAAGTTAGATCTTACAAAGGGCTATTGGCAAGTACCCTTAGAGGAAAGTTCTCGTCCGAAAACAGCTTTTTCAACGCAATCTGGACACTACCATTTTCTCTATATGCCTTTTGGGATTAAGACAGCCTCGGCCATATTCACACGATTGATGAGGACATTACTGCACGGCATTCCAAACACAGTGCATTACATAGACGATGTTCTAATTGCCACAGCTACGTGGGAGGAGCATCTAGTGACATTGAAACAGTTGTTTCAGAGGATCCGAGAAGCAGGCCTACGGATCAAACCTCAAAAATGTGAGATCGGAAAGACTTCTGTCATCTTCCTTGGACATCACCTCGGCGATGGTACAATCCGCCCAGTAGAAAGCACGATAGCGAAGATCGCTAACGCCCCAAGACCGGAAACGAAGAAGCAGCTTCGCTCTTTTCTCGGCTTGGCGGGATATTACCGAGACCTCATACCTCACTATGCCCAGAAAGCGAAACCACTGACTGAAATGACAAGAAAGATGGAAAAGAACAAGTTAGCGTGGAATACCGAAAGAGAAGAGGCATTTGAAACCCTCAAACAAGCTCTAGCATCTATGCCAGTAGTCAAGGCTGCTGACATAAAGAAACCCTTCGTATTACGTACAGATGCATCTGATAGGTGTATAGGCGCGGTGCTTATGCAGGAACACGAGGGTCTTCTTCACCCGGTGTCATATGCCAGCCGCCAACTTATGCCCCGGGAAGAGAGATACTCTGCAATTGAAAGAGAGTGTTTAGCGTTAGTTTGGGCGATCGCGAAATTTCATATCTTCCTTTATGGAACCTCCTTCGTCGTTCAGACTGACCATCAACCGCTACGATACCTCTCTCAAGCCAAGCATTTGAACAGCCGGATCTTGCGCTGGAGTCTCGCATTGCGAGAGTACACCTTTCGCGTTGAGCATATCAAAGGATCAGAGAACGTAGGTGCTGATTATATGAGCAGGCTACAGGTGTAGGTGCTAGCTATACAACATTAATGTAATAATGTACCATATGCCTAGGGACTCTCACATACAGACTATTCTCTTGGTGCAACAGTTCTGTAAATTTGTTTGTCGTAAGTCTTGTCTCCCGCGCACTTTGGACAGTTTTTTTTTAAAAAAAAAGAAAAAAAAACTTTTGCAAGGGGGGACTTTTGTCATGATATACGCGGTAGGTTCATCTGGTGCGCGATGTTTGTGAGTTTGTGCTGTGCCGTACGCCGACGAAGATGACGATGAGACAAGGAAAAGGCGGAATCGGGTCGTCAAAGTCAAGCCAAGCCATGGGGAGAAAGGGGAAGAAGACGACGACGGGGCGTGCGAGAAGAAGGATCCGAACGAAACAGTGGCAGGCTGAAGCGCTCGTCGGGTCGTGGTCCCGAAGCCTACCTGTGCCTGTGTTCCGCACGAGCCTGGCTCCCTTCTACCGTGTGATCCAGCAGCCGGCGCCGGTCCGTTGTACTCGGATCCGGGCGTTTTCCAGACCTGGGCCTACTACTGGCTGTCCGGGACGTGCTTGCCACACATCGACTCTGCCTCACGCTCCGCTCCGACCATGCCTGAGGCATCACTGATGTCGGCGTAAGACGCAGCGCAACGCATCGACTCATCTGCCTTCGACGTCACACGGTGAAGTGTTTCAAACCTTGTGTAGTGCAGTGGGGGACTACGCTAAGCGTCAGACCTTGTCTTTCGAGAACGTGTGTCGTGCTCGTACCTAAGGCAGTTCTTCGCTGTTGCCATGTAACACGCCAAGCTGCATTATCGTTTTTTTTTTCTTTTTTTCGTGGCATTAAAGCCTTATAACTCAAGTTGCAAATGTCTTCGTCAGTCTCGACAACGATTATTTAAGTTGCCGAGATTACTCGAACCTTATCCCTCACAAAGCGTGCTGGGCCCATAACCCAGAGGTCCGTGGATCGAAACCACGCTCTGCTAATTTTATTTTCTTTTGCATATGTGCGCAGTTTCTTACTGCACATTTTCTCACGTAACCAGAGTGCAGCAGAGTGGCACAGTGGAAGCGTGCTGGGCTCATAACCCAGAGGTCCGTAGATCGAAACCCCGCTCTGCTAATTGTATGATTTTTTGCATTAGTGCACAGTTTCTTACTGCACATTTTCTCACGTAACTAGAGTGATGCAGAGTGGCGCAGTGGGAGCGCGCTGGGCCTATGACCCAGAGGTCCGTGGATCGAAACCACGCTCTGCTAATTGTATAGTTTTTGCATTAGTGCGCAGTTTCTTACTGCACAATTTCTCACGTAATTAGAGTGCCGCAAAAAGTTGCAGTGGATGCGTGCTGGGCCTATAATCCAGAGGTCCATAGATCTAAACCACACTCTGCTAATTTTATATTGTTTAGCATTAGTGTGCAGTTTCTAAGTGCACATTTTCTCACATAACCAGAGTGCAGCAAGGTGGCGCAGTGGAACCGTGCTGGGCCCATAACTCAGAGGTCCGTGGATAGATACCACGCTCTGCTAATTTATTATTCTTTTGCAATAGTGCGCACTTTCTTAATGCACATTTTCCCACGTAACTACAATGCAGCAGAATGACGCAGTGAAAGCGTGCTGGGCCCATAACCCAGGTGTCTGTGGATCGAAACAACGCTCTGCTAATTTTATTTTCTTTTGCATAAGTGCGCAGTTTCTTACCGCACATTTTCTCACCGAACTAGAATCCAGCAGAAGGGCGCAGTGGAATCGTGCATGGCCCATAACCCAGTTGTCCGTGGATCGAAACTACGCTCTGCTAATTTTATTTTCTTTTGCATAAGTGCGCAGTTTCTTACTGCACATTTTCTCACGTAACTGGAGTGCAGCAGAGTGGCGCAGTGAAAGCGTGCTGGGCCCATAACCCAGGTGTCCGTGGATCGAAACCACGCTCTGCTAATTTTATTTTCTTTTACTTAAGTGCGCAGTTTCTTACTGCACAGTTTGTCACGTAACTTGAGTGCAGCAGAGTGGCGCAGTGGAAGCGTGCTGGGCCCATAACCCAGAGGTCCGTAGATCGAAACCACGCTCTCCTAATTGTATGATTTTTTGCATTAGTGCACAGTTTCTTACTGCACATTTTCTCACGTAACTAGAGTGATGCAGAGTGGCGCAGTGGGAGCGTGCTGGGCCTATGACCCAGAGGTCCGTGGATCGAAACCACGCTCTGCTAATTGTAGAGTTTTTGCATTCGTGCGCAGTTTCTTGCTGCACAATTTCTCACGTAATTAGAGTGCCGCAAAGTGTTGCAGTGGAAGCGTGCTGGGCCTATATTGCAGAGGTCCATAGATCTAAACCACACTCTGCTTATTTTATATTTTTTAGCATTAGTGTGCAGTTTCTAACTGCACATTTTCTCACATAACCAGAGTGCAGCAAGGTGGCGCAGTGGAAGCGTGCTGGGCCCATAACCCAGGTGTCCGTGGATCGAAACCACGTCCTGCTAATTTTATTTTCTTTTACATAAGTGCTCAGTTTCTTACTGCACAGTTTCTCACGTAACTTGAGTGCAGCAGAGTGGCGCAGTGGAAGCGTGCTGGGCCCGTAACCCAGAGGTCCGTGGATCGAAACCACGCTCTGCGATTTTTAGAATTTTTTGCTTTAGTACGCAGTTTCTTACTGCACATTTTCTCACGTAACTAGAGTGCAGCAGAGTGTGGCAGTGGAAGCGTGCCGGGCCCATAACCCAGAGGTCCGTGGATCGAAACCACGCTCTGCTAATTTTATAATTTTTTTGCATCAGTGCGCACTTTCTGACTGCACATTTTCTCACGGAGCTAAAATGCAGCAGAGTGGCGCAGTGGAAGCGTTCTGGGCCCATAACCCAGAGGTCCGTGGATCGAAAGCACGCTCCTATAGCTTTATTTTCTTTCGCAGTAGTGCGCACTTTCCTACTGCACCTTTTCCCACGCAACTAGAGTGCAGCAGAGTGGCGCAGTGGAGGCGTGCTGGGCCCATAACCCAGAAGTCCGTGGATCGAAACCACGCTCTGCTAATTTGATATTCTTTTTGAATTACTGCGCACTTTCTTACTGCACATTTTGCCACGTAAGTAGAATGCAGCAGATGGTGCAGTGGAAGCGTGCTAGGCCCATTACCCAGAGGTTCTTGGATGGAAACCACGCTCTGCTAATTTTATTTTCTTTGCATTGTTTGCAGTTTCTTACTGCACATTTTCTCACGTAACTAGAGTGCACCAGAGTGGCGCAGTGGAAGCGTGCTGGGCCCATAACCCAGAGGTCCGTGGATCGAAACCACGCTCTGCTAATTTTATTTTCTTTTGCATATGTGCACAGTTTCTTACTGCACATTTTCTCACGTAACTAGAGCGCAGCAGAGTGGCGCAGTGGAAGCGTGCTGGGCCCATAAACCAGAGGTCCGTAGATCGAAACCACGCTCTGCTAATTGTATGATTTTTTGCATTAGTGCACAGTTTCTTACTGCACATTTTCTCACGTAACTAGAGTGATGCAGAGTGGCGCAGTTGGAGCGTGCTGGGTCTATGACCCAGAGGTCGGTGGATCGAAACCACGCTCTGCTAATTGTAGAGTTTTTGCATTGGTGCGCAGTTTCTTACTGCACAATTTCTCACGTAATTAGAGTGCCGCAAAGCTTTGCAGTGGAAGCGTGCTGGGCCTATAACCCAGAGGTCCATAGATCTAAACCACACTCTGCTAATTTTATATTCTTTAGCATTAGTGTGCAGTTTCTAACTGCACATTTTCTCACATAACCAGATTGCAGCAAGGTGGCGCAGTGGAAGCGTGCTGGGCCCATAACCCAGAGGTCCGTGGATAGATACCACGCTCTGCTAATTTATTATTCTTTTGCAATAGTGCGCACTTTCTTAACGCACAATTTCCCACGTAACTAGAGTGCAGCAGAGGGGCGCAGTGGAAGCGTGCTTGGCCCATTACCCAGAGGTTCTTGGAAGAAAACCACGCTCTGCTAATTTTGTTTTCTTTGCATTGTTTGCAGTTTCTTACTGCACATTTTCTCACGTAACTAGAGTGCAGCAGAGTGGCGCAGTGGAAGCGTGCTGTGCCAATAACCCAGAGGTCCGTAGATCGAAACCACGCTCTGCTAATTTTATTTTATTTTGCATTAGTGCGTACTTTCTTACTCGACATTTTCCCACGTAACTAGAGTGCAGCAGAGGGGCGCAGTGGAAGCGTGCTGGGCCCATAATCCAGGTGTCTGTGGATCGAAACAACGCTCTGCTAATTTTATTTTCTTTTGCATAAGTGCGCAGTTTCTTACCGTACATTTTCTCACGTAACTAGAGTGCAGCACAGTGGCGCAGTGAAAGCGTGCTGGGCCCATAACCAAGGTGTCCGTGGATCGAAACAACGCTCTGCTAATTTTATTTTTTTTTGCATAAGTGCGCAGTTTCTTACTGCAAATTTCCCACATGACTAGAATGTAGCAGAGTGGCGCAGTGGAAGCGTGCTGGGGCCATAACCCAGGTGTCCGTGGATCGAAACCACGGTCTGCTAATTTTATTTTCTTTTGCATAAGTGCGCAGTTTCTTACTGCACAGTTTCTCACGTAACTTGAGTGCAGCAGAGTGGCGCAGTGGAAGCGTGCTGGGCCCATAACCCAGAGGTCCGTGAATCGAAACCACGCTCTGCGATTTTTTTAATTTTTTGCATTAGTACGCAGTTTCTTACTGCCCATTTTCTCACGTCTCTAGAGTGAAGCAGAGTGGCGCAGTGAAAGCGTGCTGGGCCCATAACCCAGAGGTCCGTGGATCGAAAGCACGCTCCTAGAGCTTTATTTTCTTTTGCAGTAGTGCGCACTTTCCTACTGCACGTTTTCCCACGTAACTAGAGTGCAGCAGAGTGGCGCAGTGGAGGCGTGCTGGGCCCCTAACCCAGAAGTCCGTGGATCGAAACCACGCTCTGCTAATTTGATATTCTTTTTGCATTACTGCGTACTTTCTAACTGCACATTTTCCCACGTAACTAGAGTGCAGCAGAGGGGCGCAGTGGAAGCGTGCTTGGCCCATTACCCAGAGGTTCTTGGAAGAAAACCACGCTCTGCTAATTTTATTTTCTTTGCATTGTTTGCAGTTTCTTACTGCACATTTTCTCACGTAACTAGAGTGCAGCAGAGTGGCGCAGTGGAAGCGTGCTGGGCCAATAACCCAGAGGTCCGTAGATCGAAACCACGCTCTGCTAATTTTATTTTATTTTGCATTAGTGCGTACTTTCTTACTGCACATTTTCCCACGTAACTAGAGTGCAGCAGAGGGGCGCAGTGGAAGCTTGCTTGGCCCATAACCCAGAGGTCCGTGGATTGAAACCACGCCATGCTAATTTGATATTCTTTTTGCATTACTGCGCACTCTCTTTCTGCAAATTTAAATTTCCCACATGACTAGAATGCAGTAGAGTGGCGCAGTGGAAGCGTGCTTGGGCCATAGCCCAGGTGTCCGTCGATCGAAACCACGCTCTGCTAATTTTATGTTCTTTTGGATAAGTGCGCAGTTTCTTACTGCACACTCTCTCACCGCACTAGAATACAGCAGAGTGGCGCAGTGGAACCGTTCTGGGGCCATAACCCAGGTGTCCGTGGATTGAAACCACGCTCTGCTAATTTTATTTTATTTTGCATAAGTGCGCAGTTTCTTACTGCACATTTTCTCACGTAACAAGAGTGCAGCAGAGTGGCGCAGTGGAAGCGTGCTGGGCCCATAACCCCGAGGTCCGTAGATCGAAACCACGCTCTGCTGATTGTATGATTTTTTGCATTAGTGCGCAGTATCTTACTGCCCATTTTCTCACGTAATTAGAGTGACGCAGATTGGCGCATTCGAATCGTGCTGGGGCCATAACCCAGGTGTCCGTGGATCGAAACGACGCTCTGCTAATTTTATTTTCTTTTGCATAAGTGCGCAGTTTCTTACTGCACAGTTTCTCACGCAACTAGAATCAGCAGAGTGGTGCAGTGGAAGCGTGCTGGGCCCATAACCCAGAAATCCGTGGATTGAATCCACGATCTGCAAATAGTATAATTTTTTGCATTAGTGCGCAGTTTCTTACTGAACAATTTTTCACGTAACTAGAGTGCCGCAGAGTGTTGCAGTAGAAGCGTGCTGGGCCTATAATCCAGAGGTCCATAGATCTAAACCACACTCTGCTAATTTTATATCCTTTAGCATTAGTGTGCAGTTTCTAACTGCTCAATTTCTCACATAACCAGAGTGCAGCAAGGTGGCGCAGTGGAAGCGTGCTGGGCCCATAACCCAGAAGTCCGTGGATAGATACCACGCTCTGCTAATTTATTATTCTTTTGCATTAGTTCGCACTTTCCTAATGCACATTTTCCCACGTAACTACAACGCAGCAGAGTGGTGCAGAGGAAGCGTGCTGGGCCCATAACCCAGAGGTCCGTGGATCGAAACCACGCTCTGCTAATTTTATTTTCTTTTGCATTAGTGCGCAATTTCTTACTGCCCATTTTCCAACGTACCTACAAAGCAGTAGAGTGGCGTAGTGGGAGTTTGCAGAGGCCATATCCCAGTGGTCCATAGATCAAAACCACGCCCTGCTAATTATATATTCTTTTGCATTAGTGCGCACTTTCTTACTGCATATTTTCCCACATAACTCTAGTGCAGCAGAGTGGCGCAGTGGAAGCGTGCTGGGCCCGTAACACAGAGGTCTGTGGATCAAAACTACGCTCTGCTAGTTTCATTTTCTTTTGCATTAGTGCGCAGTTTCTTACTGCACATTTTCTCACGTAACTAGAGTGCAGCAGAGTGGCGCGGTGGAAGCGTGCTGGGCCCAGAACCCCGAGGTCCGAGGATGAAAACCACGCTCTGCTAATTTCATTTTCTTTTGCATTAGTGCGCACATTCTTACTTCCCATTTTCCTACGTAACTACAGTGCAGTAGAGTGGCGTAGTGGGAGTTTGCTGAGGCCAAATTTCAGCGGTCCATGGATCAAAACCACGCTCTGCTAATTATATATTCTTTTGCATTAGTGCGCCCTTTCGTACTGCACAATTTCCCACAACACTATAGTGCAGCAGAGTGACGCAGTAGAAGCGTGCTGGACCCGCAACCCAGAAGTTCTTAGATAGAAACCACGCTCTGCTACTTTTACTTTTTTTGCATTGTGTGCAGTATCCTACTGCACATTTTCTCACGTAACTAGAGTGCCGCAGAGTGGCGCAGTGGAAGCGTGCTGGGCCCATAACTGAGAAGTCCGTGGGTCAAAACCACGCTCTGCTAATTTTATTTTCTTTTGCATTATTGCGCAGTTTCTCGCTGCACATTTTCTCACGTAACTAGAGTGCAGCAGAATGGTGCAGTGGAAGCGTGCTGGGCCCATAACCCAGAAGTCCGTGGATTGAAACCACGCTCTGCAAATTCTATAGATTTTTGCAATAGTGCGCAGTTTCTTACTGCACAATTTCTCTCGTAACTAGAGTGCCGCAGAGTGTTGCAGTGGAAGCGTGCTGGGCCTATAATCCAGAGGTCCATGGATCTAAACCACGCTCTGCTAATTTTATATCCTTTAGCATTAGTGTGCAGTTTCTAACTGCACAATTTCTCACGTAACCAGAGTGCAGCAAAGTGGCGCAGTGGAAGCGTGCTGGGCCCATAACCCAGAGGTATGTGGATAGATACCGCACTCTGCTAATTTATTATTCTTTGGATTAGTGCGCACTTTCTTAATGCACATTTTCCCACGTACTACAATGCAGCAGAGTGGCGCCGTGGAAGCGTGCTGGGCCCATAACCCAGAGGTCCGTGGATCAAAACCACGCTCTGCTAATTTCATTTTCTTTTGCATTACTGCGCACATTTTCACTGCCCATTTTCCAGCGTAACTACAAAGCAGTAGAGTGGCGTAGTGGGAGTTGCTGAGGCCATATCCCAGTGGTCCATGGATCAAAACCACGCTCTGCTAGTTATATATTCTTTTGCATTAGTGCGCACTTTTTTACTACACATTTTCCCACATAACTCTAGGGCAGCAGAGTGGCGCAGTGGAAGCGTGCTGGGCCCGTAACCAAGAGTTCTGTGGATCAAAACCACGCTCTGCTAGTTTTATTTTCTTTTGCATTAGTGCGTACTTTCTTACTGCACATTTCCTCACGTAACTAGAGTGCAGCAGAGTGGCGCAGTGGAAGCGTGCTGGGCCCATAACCCAGAGGTCCGTGGATCGAAACCACGCTCTGCTAATTGTATAATTTTTCGCATTGGTGCGCACTTTCTGACTGCACATTTTCCCACGTAACTAAAATGCAGCAGAGTGGCGCAGTGGAGGCGTGCTGGGCCCCTAACACAGAGGTCCGTGGATCGAAAGCACGCCCCTAGAGCTTTATTTTCTTTTGCAGTAGTGCGCACTTTCCTACTGCACGTTTTCCCACGTAACTAGAGTGCAGCAGAGGGGCGCAGCGGAAGCGTGATTGGCCCATAACCCAGAGGTCCGTGGATCGAAACCACGCTCTGCTAATTTTATTTTCTTTTGCGTAAGTGCGCAGTTTCTTACTGCACATATTCTCACGTAGCTAGAGTTCAGGAGAGTGGCGCAGTGGAAGCGTGATGGGCCCATAACCCAGAGGTCCGTGGATCGAAACCACGCTCTGCTAATTGTATGATTTTTTGCATTAGTGCGCAGTTTCTCGCTGCACATTTTCTCACGTAACTAGAGTGCAGCAGAGTGGTGCAGTGGAAGCGTGCTGGGCCCATAACCCAGAAGTCCGTGGATCGAAACCACGCTCTGCAAATTGTATAGATTTTTGCAATAGTGCACAGTTTCTTACTGCACAATTTCTCACGTAACTAGAGTGCCCCAGAATGTTGCAGTGGAAGCGTGCTGGGCCTATAATCCAGAGGTCCCTGGATCTAAACCACGCTCTGCTAATTTTATATCCTTTAGCACTAGTGCGCAGTTTCTAACTGCACAATTCCTCACGTAACCAGAGTGCAGTAATGTGGCGCAGTGGAAGCGTGCTGGGCCCATAACCCAGAGGTCTGTGGATAGATACCACACTCTGCTAATTTATTATTCTTTTGCATTAGTGCGCCCTTTCTTACTGCACAATTTCCCACATAACTATAGTGCAGCAGAGTGACGCAGTGGAAGCGTACTGGGCCCGAAAACCAGAAGTTCTTGGATAGACACCACGCTCTGCTACTTTAACTTTTTTGCATTGTGTGCAGTATCCTACTGCACATTTTCTCACGTAACTAGAGTGCCGCAGAGTGGCGCAGTGGAAGCGTGCTGGGCCCATAACTCAGAAGTCCGTGGGTCAAAACCACGCTCTGCTAACTTTATTTTCTTTTGCATTAGTGCGTACTTTCTCACTGCACATTTTCCCACGTAACTAGAGTGCAGCAGAGTGGCGTGGTGCAAGCGTGCTGGGGCCAAAAAACAGATGTCCGTCGATTGAAATCACGCTCTGCTAATTTTATTATCTTTTGCACAAATGCGCACATTCTTACTGCACATTTTTCCACGTAGCTAATATGCAGCAGAATGGAGCAGTGGAAGCGTGCTGGGCCCATAACGAACAGGCCCGTTGATCGAAACCACGCTCTGCTAATTTTATATCTTTTGGATTATTGCGCAGGTTCTTACTGCACATTTTCTCACGTAGCTATGGTGCAGCACAGTGGCGCAACTGAAGCGTGCTGGGCCCATAACCCAGGGGTCAGTGGATGGAAACCACGCTTTGCTAATTTTATAATCTTGTCCATTAGTGCGCGCTTTCTTACGGCACATTTCTTACTGAACTAGAATACAGCGGAAGGGCAAAGTGGAAGTGTGCTGGGCCCATAACCCAGGTGTCCGTGGATCGAAACCACGCTCTGCTAATTTTATTTTCTTTTGCAGAAGTGCGCAGTTTCTTACTGAACATATTCTCACGTAGCTAGAGTGCAGCAGAGTGGCGCAGTGAAAGCGTGCTGGGCCCATAATCCAGAGGTCCCTGGATCGAAACCACGGTCTGCTAATTGTATAATTTTTTGCATTTGTGCGCAGTTTCTTACTGCACATTTTCTCACGTAACTAGAGTGCAGCAGAGTGGCGCAGTGGAAGCGTGCTGGGCCCATAACCCAGAGGTCCGTGGATCGAAACCACGCTCTGCTAATTGTATAATTTTTTGCATTGGTGCGCACTTTCTGACTGCACATTTTCCCACGTAACTAAAATGCAGCAGAGTGGCGCAGTGGAGGCGTGCTGGGCCCCTTACCCAGAGGTCCGTGGATCGAAACCACGTTCTGCTAATTGTATAATTTTTTGCATTGGTGCGCACTTTCTTACTGCGAATTTCCCACATGACAAGAATGCATCAGAGTGCCGCAGTGGAATCGTGCTGGGCCCATAACGCAGAGGTCCGTGGATCGAAACCACGCTCTGCTAATTCTATTTTCTTTTGCATTAGTGCGCACATTCTTACTGCCCATTTTCCCACATTACTACAAAGTAGTAGAATGGCGTAGTGGGAGTTTTCTGAGGCCATATCCCAGCGGTCCATGAATCAAAACCACGCTCTGCTAATTATATATTCTTTTGCATTAGTGCGCACTTTCTTACTGCACATTTTCCCAAATAAACATAGTGCAGCAGAGTGGCGCAATGGAAGCGTGCTGGGCTCGTAACCCAGAGGTCCGTGGATCGAAACCACGCTCTGCTAATTTTATTTTCTTTTGCATTAGTGCGTACTTTCTTACTGCACATTTTCCCACGTAACTAGAGTGCAGCAGAGTGGCGTGGTGGAAGCATGCTGGGCCCATAATCCAGAGGTCCGTGGATCGAAACCACGCTCTGTTATTTATTATTCTTTTGCATTAGTGCGTACTTTCTTACTGCATATTTTTCCACGTAACTAGAGTGCAGCAGAGTGGCGCAGTGGAAGCGTGCTGGGGCCATTACCCAGGTGTCGGTGGATTGAAACCACGCGCTGCTAATTTTATTTTCTTTTGCATAAGTGCGCAGTTTCTTACTGCACATTTTCTCACGCAAGTAGAGTGCAGCAGAGTGGCGCAGTGGAAGTGTGCTGGGCCCATAACCCAGAGGTCCGTAGATCGAAACCACGCTCTCCTAATTGTATTATTTTTTGCATTAGTGCGCAGTTTCTCACTGCACATTTTATCACGTAACTAGAGTGCAGCAGAGTGGCGCAGTGGAAGCGTGCTGGGCCCATAACCCAGAGGCCCGTGGATCGAAACCACGCTCTGCTAATTTTATTTTCTTTTGCATAGGTGCGAAATTTCTTACTGCACATTTTTCCACGTAACTAGAGTGCAGCAGAGTGGCGCAGTGGAAGCGCGCTGGGTCATAACCCAGAGGTTCGTGGATCGAAACCATACCCTGCTAACTTCATTTTCATTTCCAATAGTGTGAGTCTCTTACTGACGTTTTCCCACGTATTTAGAGTGCAGCAGAGTGGCGCAGTGGAGGCGTGCTGGGCCCATATCCCAAAGGTTTGTTGATCGAAACAAAGCGCTGCTATATTTATATCCTTGTATTAGTGCGTAGTTTCTTACTGCACATTTTTTCACGTAACTAGAGTGCAGCAGAGTGGCGCAGTGAAGGCGTGCTGGGCCCATAACCCAGAGGTTCGTTGATCGAAACAACGCGCTGCTCATTTTATATCCTTGTATTAGTGCGCAGTTTCTTACTGCACATTTTTTCACGTAACTAGAGTGCATAGAGGGGCGCAGTGCAAGCGTGCTGGGTCAAACCCACAGGTCCGTGGATCGAAATCACGCTCTGTTAATTTTATTAAGTCTTGCAATAATGCGCACATTCTTACTGCACAATTTTCCACGTAGCTAATATGCAGCAGAGTGGAGCAGTGGAAGCGTGCTGGGCCCATAACGAAGAGGCCCGTTGATCGAAACCACGCTCTGCTAATTTTATAATTTTTTGCATTTGTGCGCAGTTTCTTACAGCGCGTTTTCTCACGTAACTAAAGTGCAGCAGAGTGGCGCAGTGGAAGCGTGCTGGGCCCATAACCCAGAGGTCCGTGGATCGAAACCACACTTTCCTAATTGTATAAATTTTTGCATTGGTGCGCACTTTCTGACTGCACATTTTTCCACGTAACTAAAATGCAGCAGAGTGGCGTAGTGGAGGCGTGCTGGGCCCATAACCCAGGTGTCCGTGGATCAAAACCATGCTCTGCTAATTTTATTTTCTTTTGCATAAGTGCGCAGTTTCTTACTGCACAATTTCTCACGTCGCTAGAGGGCAGTAGAGTGGCGCATTGGAAGCGTGCTGGGCCCACAACCCAGCGGTCCGTGGATCGAAACCACGCTCTGTTATTTATTTTTCTTTTGCATTAGTGCGTACTTTCTTACTGCACATTTTTCCACGTAACTAGAGTGCGGCAGAGGGGCGCAGCGGAAGCGTGCTTGGCCCATATCACAAAATTCCGTGGATCGAAACAACACTCTGCTAATTTGATAATCTTTTTGCATTAGTGCGCACTTTCTTGCTGCAAATTTCCCACATGACTAAATGCAGTAGAGTGGCGCAGTGGAAGCGTGCTGGGGCCATAACCCTGGTGTCCATGGATCGAAAGCACGCTTTGCTAATTTTATTTTATTTTGCAGAAGTGCGCAGTTTCTTACTGCACATTTTCTCACGTAGCTAGAGTGCAGTAGAGTGGCGAAGTTGGAGTTTGCTGAGGCCATAACCCAGTGGTCCATGAATCAAAACCACGCTCTGCTAATTATATATTCTTTTGCAGTAGTACGCGGTTTCTTACAGCACATTTTCTCACGTAACTAGAGTGCAGCAGAGTGGCGCAGTGGAAGCGTGCTGGGCCCATAACCCACAGGTTCTTGGATGGAAACCACGCTCTGCTATTTTCATATTCTTTTGCATTAGTGCGTACTTTCTTACTGCACATTTTCCTACGTAACTAGAGTGCAGCAGAGTTGCGTGGTGGAAGCGTGCTGGGGCCATAAACCAGATGTCCGTGGATCAAAGTCACGCTCTGCTAATTTTATTTTCTTTTGCAATATTGCGCACATTCTAACTGCACAATTTTCCACATAGCTAATATGCAGCAGAGTGGAGCAGTGGAACGTGCTGGGCCCATTACCCAGAAGTCCGTGAATCAAAACCACGCTCTGCAAATTGTATAGTTTTTTGCATTAGTGCGCAGTTTCTTACTGCACAATTTGTCACGTAACTAGAGTGCCGCAGAGTGTTGCAGTGGCAGCGTGCTGGGCCTATAACCAAGAAGTCCGTGGATCGAAACCGCGCTCTGCTAATTTATTATTCTTTTTCGTTATTGCGCAGTTTCTTACTGCACATTTCCTCACGTAACTAGAGTGTAGCAGAGTGGCGCAGTGGAAGTGTGCTGGGAACATAACGCAGAGGTCCGTGGATCGAAACGACGCTCTGCTAACTTTGTTTTCTTTTGCATTAGTGCGCACTTTCCTACTGCACATTTTGCCACCTAAATAGAATGCTGCAGAGTGGTGCAGTGAAAGCGGGCTGGGCCCAATACCCAGAGGTCCGTGGATTGAAACCAGGCTCTGCTAATTTTACTTTCTTTTGCATCAGTGCGCACTTTCTTACTGCACATTTTCCCACGTTAATAGAAGGCAGCAGAATGGTGCAGTGGAAGCGTGCTGGGTCCATAACCCAGAGGTCCGGGGATCGAACCCACGCTCTGCTACTTTTATATTCTTTTTGCATTAGGGTGCACTTTCTTACTGCAAATTTCCCACATGACTAGAATGCAGTATATTGGCGTAGTGGGAGTTTGCTGAGGCCATATTCCAGCGGTCCATGGATCAAAACCACGCTCTGCTACTTATATCTTCTTTTGCACTAGTGCGCACTCTCTTACTGCACATTTTCCCACATAACTATAGTGCAGCAGAGTGGCGCAGTGGAAGCGTGCTGGGCCCGTAACCCAGATGTCCGTGGATCAAAACCACGCTCTGCAAATTGTATAGTTTTTTCCATTAGTGCACAGTTTCTTACTGCACAGTTTGTCACGTAACTAGAGTGCCACAGAGTGTTGCAGTGGCAGCGTGCTGGGCCTATATTCCAGAGGTCCGTGAATCTAAACCACGCTCTGCTAAATTTATATCTTTTAGCATTAGTGCGCAGTTTCTTACTGCATATTTTCTCACGAAGCCAGAGTGCAGCAGAGTTGCGCAGTGGAAGCGTGCTGGGGCCATAACCCAGATGTCCGTGGATCGAAACCACGCTCTGCTAATTTTATTTTCTTTTGCATAAGTGCGCAGTTTCTTACTGCACATTTTCTCACGTAACTAGAGTGCAGAAGAGTGGCGCAGTGGAAGCGTGCTGGGCCCATAACCCAGAGGTTCGTGGATCGAAACCACGCTCTGCTAATTTTATTTTCTTTTGCATTAGTGCGCACTTTCTTTTTGCACATTTTCCCACGTAAATAGAATGCAGCAGGTGGCGCAGTGAAAGCGTGCTGGGACCATAACCCAGGTGTCCGTGAATCGAAACCTCGCTCTGCTAATTTTATCTTCTTTTGCATAAGCGCGCAGTTTCTTACTGCACATTTTCTCAACGAACTAGAATAATGCAGAAGAGCGCAGTGGAAGCGTGCTGGGCCCATAACCCAGTTGTTCGTGGATCGAAACTACGCTCTGCTAATTTTATTTTCTTTTGCATAAGTGCGCAGTTTCTTACTGCGCATTTTCTCACGTAACTAGAGTGCAGCAGAGTGGCGCAGTGGAAGCGCGCTGGGCCCATAACCCAGAGGCCCATGGATCGAAACCACGCTCTGCTAATTTATTATTCGTTTGCACTAGTGCGTACTTTCTTACTGCACATTTTTCCACGTAATTAGAGTGCAGCAGGGTGGCGCAGTGGAAGCGTGCTGGGTCATAACCCAGAGGTTCATGGATCGAAACCACGCCCTGCTAACTTTATTTTTATTTGCAATAGTGTGCACTTTCTTACTGCCCATTTTTTCACGTAACTAGAGTGCAGCAGAGGGGCGCAGTGTAAGCGTGCTTGGCCCATCACCCAGAGGTCCGTGGATCGAAACCACGCTCGGCTAATTTTATATTCTTTTTGCATTAGTGGGCACTTTCTTACTGCAAATTTCCCACCTGACTATAATGCAGCAGAGTGGCGCAGTGGAAGCGTGCTGCGGCCATAACCCAGGTGTCCGTGGATCGAAACCACGCTCTGCTAATTTTATTTTCTTTTGCATAAGCGCGCAGTTTCTTACTGCACATTTTCTCAACGAACTAGAATACAGAAGAAGGGCGCAATGGAAGCGTGCTGGGCCCATAACCCAGTTGTCCGTGGATCGAAACTACGCTCTGCTAATTTTATTTTCTTTTGCAAATGTGCGCAGTTTCTTAACGCACATTTTCTCACGTAACTAGAGTGCAGCAGAGTGGCGCAGTGGAAGCGTGCTGGGCCCATAACCCAGAGGTCCGTGGATCGAAACAACGCTCTGCTAATTTATTATTCTTTTGCATTAGTGCGTACTTTCTAACTGCACATTTTTCCACGTAATTAGAGTGCAGCAGAGTGGCGCAGTGGCAGCGTGCTGGGTCTTAACACAGTGGTTCGTGGATCGAAACCACGCCCTGCTAACTTTATTTTCATTTGCAATAGTGTGCACTTTCTTACTGCCCACTTTTTCACTTAAGTAGAGTGCAGCAGAGGGGCGCAGTGTAAGCGTGCTTGACCCATCACCCAGAGGTCCGTGGATCAAAACCACGCTCTGCTAATTTTATTTTCTTTTGCATAAGTGCGCAGTTTCTTACTGCACATTTTCTCACGTAACCTGAGTGCAGCAGAGTGGCGCAGTGGAAGTGTGTTGGGCCCATAACCCAGAGGTCCGTGGATCGAAACCACGCTCTGCGATGTGTACAATTTTTTGCATTAGTACGCAGTTTCTTACTGCACATTTTCTCACGTAACTAGAGTGCAGCAGAGCGGCGCAGTGGAAGCGTGCTGGGCCCATAACCCAGAGGTCCGTGGATCGAAAGCACAATCCTAGAGCTTTATTTTCTTTTGCAGTAGTGCGCACTTCTACTGCAAGTTTTCCCACGTAACTAGAGTGCAGCAGAGTGGCGCAGTAGAGGCGTGCTGGGCCCATAACCCAGAAGTCCGTGGTTCGAAACCACGCTCTGCTAATTTGATATTCTTTTTGCATTACTGCGCACTTTCTTACTGCACATTTTTCCACGTAACTAGAGTGCAGCAGAGTGGCGCAGTGGAAGCGTGCTGGGTCATAACCCAGAGGTTCGTGGATCAAAACCACGCCCTGCTAACTTTATTTTCATTTGCAATAGTGTGCACTTTCTTGCTGCCTATTTTTTCACGTAACTAGGGTGCAGCAGAGGGCGCAGTTTAAGCGTCCTTGGCCCAATAACCCTGAGGTTTGTGGATCGAAACCTCGCTCTGCTAATTTGATATTCTTTTTGCATTAGTGCGCACTTTCTTACTGCAAATTTCTCACATGACTAGAATACAGCAGAGTTGCGCAGTGGAAGCGTGCTGGGGCCATAACCCAGATGTCCGTGGATCGAAACCACGCTCTGCTAATTTTGTTTTCTTTTGCATAAGTGCGCAGTTTCTTACTGCACATTTTCTCACGTAACTAGAGTGCAGCAGAGTGGCGCAGTGGAAGCATGCTGGGCCCATAACCCAAAGGTCCTTGGATTGAAACCACGCTCTGCTAATTTTATTTTATTTTGCATTAGTGCGCACTTTCTTACTGCACATTTTCCCACGTAAGTAGAATGCAGCAGAGTGGCGCAGTGAAAGCGTGCTGGGCCCATGACCCAGGTGTCCGAGAATCGAAACCTCGCTCTGCTAATTTTATTTTCTTTTGCATAAGCGCGCAGTTTCTTACTGCACATTTTCTCAACGAACTAGAATACACAGAAGGGCGCAGTGGAAGCGTGCTGGGCCCATAACCCTGTTGTCCGTGGATTGAAACTAGCTCTGCTAATTTTATTTTCTTTTGCATAAGTGCGCAGTTTCTTACTGCGCATTTTCTCACGTAACTAGAGTGCAGCAGAGTGGCGCAGTGGAAGCGTGCTGGGTCATAACCCAGAGGTTCGTGGATCGAAACCACGCCCTGCTAACTTTATTTTCATTTGCAATAGTGTGCACTTCCTTACTGCCCATTTTTTCACGTAACTAGAGTGCAGCAGAGGGGCGCCGTGTAAGCGTACTTGGCCCATCACCCAGAGGTCCGTGGATCGAAACCACGCTCTGCTAATTTTATATTCTTTTTGCATTAGTGGGCACTTTCTTACTGCAAATTTCCCACCTGACTATAATGCGGCTTAGTGGCGCACTGGAAGCGTGCTGCGGCCATAACCCAGGTGTCCGTGGATCGAAAGCACGCTCTGCTAATTTTAGTTTCTTTTGCATAAGCGCGCAGTTTCTTACTGCACATTTTCTCAACGAACTAGAATACAGCAGAAGGGCGCAGTGGAAGCGTGCTGGGCCCATAACCCAGTTGTCCGTGGATCAAAACTACGCTCTGCTAATTGTATTTTCTGTTGCATAAGTGCGCAGTTTCTTACTGCGCATTTTTTCACGTAACTAGAGTGCAGCAGAGTGGCGCAGTGGAAGCGTGCTGGGCCCATAACCTAGAGGTCCGTGGATCGAAACCACGCTCTGCTAATTTATTATTCTTTCGCACAGTGCGTACTTTCTTACTGCACATTTTTCCACGGAATTAGAGTGCAGCAGAGTGGCGCAGTGGAAGCGTGCTGGGTCATAACCCAGAGGTTCGTGGATTGAAACCACGCCCTGCTAACTTTATTTTCATTTGCAACAGTGTGCACTTTCTTACTGCCCATTTTTTCACGTAACTAGAGTGCAGCAGAGGGGCGCAGTGTAAGCGTGCTTGGCCCATCACCCAGAGGTCCGTGGATCGAAACCACGCTCTGCTAATTTTATATTCTTTTTGCATTAGTGGGCACTTTCTTACTGCAAAATTTCCCACCTGACTATAATGCAGCAGAGTGGCCCAGTGGAAGCGTGCTTGGGCCATAACCCATGTGTCCGTGGATCGAAACCCCGCTCCGCTAATTTTATTTTCTTTTGCATAAGTGCGCAGTTTCCTACTGCACATTTTCTCAAGTAACTTGAGTGCAGAAGAGCGGCACAGTAGAAGCGTGCTGGGCCCATAACCCAGAGGTCCGTGTATCGAAACCACGCTCTGCGATTTGTACAATTTTTTTGCATTAGTGCGCAGTTTCTTACTGCACATTTTCTCACGTAACTAGAGTGCAGCAGAGTGGCGCAGTGGAAGCGTGCTGGGCCCATAACCCAGAGGTCCGTGGATCGAAAGCACGCTCTGCTAATTTTATAATTTTTTTGCATTACTGCGCACTTTCTTACTGCACATTTTGCCACGTAAGTAGATTGCAGCAGAGTGGTGCAGTGGAAGCGTGCTGGGCCCATTACCCAGAGGTCCGTGGATCTTAACCACGCTCTGCTAATTCCATTTTCTTTTGCATTAGTGCGCACATTCCTACTGCCTATTTTCCCACGTAACTACAGTGCAGTGGAGTGGCGTAGTTGGAGTTTGCTGAGGCCATATCCCAGCGGTCCATAGGACAGAACCACGCTCTGCTAATTACATATTCTTTTGCATTAGTGCCCACTTTCTTACTGCACCTTTTCCCACATAACTGTACTGCAGGAGAGTGGCGCAGTGAAAGCGTGCTGAACCCGTAACCCAGAGGTTCTTGGATGGAAACCACGCTCTGCTAATTTTATTTTCTTTGCATTGTGTGCAGTTTCTTACTGCACATTTTCTCACGTAACTAGAGTGCAGCAGAGTGGCGCAGTGGAAGCGGGCTGGGCCCATAACCCAGAGGTCCGTGGATCGAAACCACGCTCTGCTCATTTTATTTTTTTGTATTAGTGCATACTTTCTTACTGCACATTTTCCCACGTAACTAGAGTGCAGCGGAGGGGCGCAGTGAAAGCGTGCTGGGCCCATAACCCAGGTCTCCGTGGATCGAAACCACGCTCTGCTAATTTCATTTTCTTTGGATTGTGTGCAGTTTCTTACTGCACATTTTCTCACGTAACTAGAGTGCAGCAGATTGGCGCAGTGGAAGCGGGCTGGGCCCATAACCCAGAGGTCCGTGGATCGAAACCACGCTCTGCTAATTTTATTTTCTTTTGCATTAGTGCATACTTTCTTACTGCACATTTTCCCACGTAACTAGAGTGCAGCGGAGGGGCGCAGTGGAAGCGTGCTGGGCCCATAACCCAGTTGTCCGTCGATCGAAACTACGCTCTGCTAATTTTATTTTCTTTTGCATAAGTGCGCAGTTTCTTACTGCACATTTTATCACGTAACTAGAGTGCAGCAGAGTGGCGCGGTGGAAGCGTGCTGGGCCCATAACCCAGAGGTCCGTGGATCGAAACTACGATCTGCTAATTTATTTTCTTTTGCATAAGTGCGCAGTTTCTTACTGCACATTTTATCACGTAACTAGAGTGCAGCAGAGTGGCGCAGTGGAAGCGTGCTGGGCCCATAACCAAGAAGTTCGTGGATCGAAACCACGCCCTGCTAACTTTATTTTAACTTGCGATAGTGTGCACTTTCTTACTGCCCATTTTTTCATGTACCTAGAGTGCAGCAGAGGGGCGCAGTGTAAGCGTGCTTGGCCCAATTCCCCGAGGTCCGTGGATCGAAACCACGCTCTGCTAATTTTATATTCTTTTTGCATTAGTGCGCACTTTCTTACTGCAAATTTCCCACATGACTAGAATGCAGCAGAGTGGCGCAGTGGAAGCGTGCTGCGGCCATAACCCAGGTGTCCGTGGATCGAAACCACGCTCTGCTAATTTTATTTTCTTTTGCATAAGCGCGCAGTTTCTTACTGCACATTTTCTCAACGAACTAGAATACAGCAGAAGGGCACAGTGGAAGCGTGCTGGGACCATAACCCAGTTGTCCGTGGATTGAAACTACGCTCTGCTAATTTTATTTTCTGTTGCATAAGTGCGCAGTTTCTTACTGCGCATTTTTTCACGTAACTAGAGTGCAGCACAGTGGCGCAGTGGAAGCGTGCGGGGCCCATAACCCAGAGGTCCGTGGATCGAAACCACGCTCTGCGATTTGTACAATTTTTGCATTAGTACGCAGTTTCTTACTCCACATTCTCTCACGTAACTAGAGTGCAGCAGAGTGGCGCAGTGGAAGCGTGCTGGGGCCATAACCCTTGTGTCCGTGGATCGAAACCACGCTCTGCTAATTTTATTTTCTTTTGCATAAGTGCGCAGTTTCCTACTGCACATTTTCTCAAGTAACTTGAGTGCAGAAGAGCGGCAAAGTAGAAGCGTGCTGGGCCCATAACCCAGAGGTCCATGGATCGAAACCACGCTCTGCGATTTGTACAATTTTTTGCATTAGTGCGCAGTTTCTTACTGCACATTTTCTCACGTAACTAGAGTGCAGCAGAGTGGCGCAGTGGAAGCGTGCTGGGCCCATAACCCAGAGGTCCGTGGATCGAAAGCACGCTCTGCTAATTTTATAATTTTTTTGCATCGGTGCGCACTTTCTGACTGCACATTTTTCCACGTAACTAAATTGCAGCAGAGTGGCGCAGTGAAAGCGTGCTGGGCCCATAACCCAGAAGTCCGTGGATCGAAAGCACGCTCTGCTAATTTGATATTCTTTTTGCATTACTGCGCACTTTCTTACTGCACATTTTGCCACGTAAGTAGAATGCAGCAGAGTGGTGCAGTGGAAGCGTGCTGGGCCCATTACCTAGAGGTCCGTGGATCAAAACCACGCTCTGCTAATCCCATTTTCTTTTGCATTAGTGCGCACATTCCTACTGCCTATTTTCCCACGTAACTACAGTGCAGTAGAGTGGCGTAGTTGGAGTTTGCTGAGGCCATATCCCAGCGGTCCATAGGTCAAAACCACGCTCTGCTAATTACATATTCTTTTGCATTAGTGCCCACTTTCTTACTGCACCTTTTCCCACATAACTGTACTGCAGGAGAGTGGCGCAGTGAAAGCGTGCTGAACCCGTAACCCAGAGGTTCTCAGATGGAAACCACGCTCTGCTAATTTTTAATCTTTGCATTGTGTGCAGTTTCTTACTGCACATTTTCTCACGTAACTAGAGTGCAGCAGAGTGGCGCAGTGGAAGCGGGCTGGGCCCATAACCCAGAGGTCCGTGGATCGAAACCACTCTCTGCTCATTTTATTTTCTTTTGCATTAGTGCATACTTTCTTACTGCACATTTTCCCACGTAACTAGAGTGCAGCGGAGGGGCGCAGTGAAAGCGTGCTGGGCCCATAACCCAGGTCTCCGTGGATCGAAACCACGCTCTGCTAATTTATTATTCTTTCGCACAGTGCGTACTTTCTTACAGCACATTTTTCCACGGAATTAGAGTGCAGCAGAGTGGCGCAGTGGAAGCGTGCTGGGTCATAACCCAGAGGTTCGTGGATTGAAACCACGCCCTGCTAACTTTATTTTCATTTGCAATAGTGTGCACTTTCTGATTGCCCATTTTTTCACGTAACTAGAGTGCAGCAGAGAGCGCAGTGTAAGCGTGCTTGGCCCATCACCCAGAGGTCCGTGGATCGAAACCACGCTCTGCTAATTTTATATTCTTTTTGCATTAGTGGGCACTTTCTTACTGCAAAATTTCCCACCTGACTATAATGCAGCAGAGTGGCCCAGTGGAAGTGTGCTGGGGCCATAACCCATGTGTCCGTGGATCGAAACCCCGCTCTGCTAATTTTATTTTCTTTTGCATAAGTGCGCAGTTTCCTACTGCACATTTTCTCACGTAACTTGAGTGCAGCAGAGTGGCGCAGTGGAAGCGTGCTGGGCCCATAACCCAGATGTCCGTGGATCGAAACCACGCTCTGCGATTTGTACAATTTTTTGCATTAGTACGCAGTTTCTTACTGCACATTCTCTCACGTAACTAGAATGCAGCAGAGTGGCGCAGTGGAAGCGTGCTGGGCCCATAACCCAGAGGTCCGCGGATCGAAAGCACGCTCTGCTAATTTTATAAGTTTTTTGCATCGGTGCGCACTTTCTGACTGCACATTTTCCCACGTAACTAAATTGCAGCAGAGTGGCGCAGTGAAAGCGTGCTGGGCCCATAACCCAGAAGTCCGTGGATCGAAAGCACGCTCTGCTAATTTGATATTCTTTTTTGCATTACTGTGCACTTTCTTACTGCACATTTTGCCACGTAAGTAGAATGCAGTAGAGTGGTGCAGTGGAAGCGTGCTGGGCCCATTACCCAGAGGTCCGTGGATCAAAACCACGCTCTGCTAATTCCATTTTCTTTTGCATTAGTGCGCACATTCCTACTGCCTATTTTCCCACGTAACTACAGTGCAGTAGAGTGGCGCAGTTGGAGTTTGCTGAGGCCATATCCCAGCGGTCCATAGGTCAAAACCACGCTCTGCTAATTACATATTCTTTTGCATTAGTGCCCACTTTCTTACTGCACCTTTTCCCACATAACTGTACTGCAGGAGAGTGGCGCAGTGAAAGCGTGCTGAACCCGTAACCCAGAGGTTCTTGGATGGAAACCACGCTCTGCTAATTTTATAATCTTTGCATTGTGTGCAGTTTCTTACTGCACATTTTCTCACGTAACTAGAGTGCAGCAGAGTGGCGCAGTGGAAGCGGGCTGGGTCCATAACCCAGAGGTCCGTGGATCGAAACCACACTCTGCTCATCTTATTTTCTTTTGCATTAGTGCATACTTTCTTACTGCACATTTTCCCACGTAACTAGAGTGCAGCGGAGGGGCGCAGTGAAAGCGTGCTGGGCCCATAACCCAGGTCTCCGTGGATCGAAACCACGCTCTGCTAATTTCATTTTCTTTGCATTGTGTGCAGTTTCTTACTGCACATTTTCTCACGTAACTAGAGTGCAGCAGAGTGGCGCAGTGGAAGCGGGCTGGGCCCATAACCCAGAGGTCCGTGGATCGAAACCACGCTCTGCTAATTTTATTTTCTTTTGCATTAGTGCATACTTTCTTACTGCACATTTTCCCACGTAACTAGAGTGCAGCGGAGGGGCGCAGTGGGAGCGGGCTGGGCCCATAACCCAGAGGTGCGTGGATCGAAACCACGCTCTGCTAATTTCATTTTCTTTGCATTGTGTGCAGTTTCTTACTGCACATTTTCTCACGTAACTAGAGTGCAGCAGAGTGGCGCAGTGGAAGCGGGCTGGGCCCATAACCCAGAGGTGCGTGGATCGAAACTACGCTCTGCTAATTCCATTTTCTTTTGCATTAGTGCGCACATTCTTACTGCCTATTTTCCCACGTTACTACAGTGCAGTAGAGTGGCGTAGTTGGAGTTTGCAGAGGCCATATCCCAGCGGTCCATAGGTCAAAACCACGCTCTGCTAAATATATATTCTTTTGCATTAGTGCCCACTTTCTTACTGCACCTTTTCCCACATAGCTGTACTGCAGGAGGGTGGCGCAGTGAAAGCGTGCTGAACCTGTAACTCAGAGGTTCTCGGACGGAAACCACGCTCTGCTAATTTTATTTTCTTTGCATTGTGTGCAGTTTCTTACTGCACATTTTCTCACGTAACTAGAGTGCAGTGGAGGGGCGCAGTGAAAGCGTGCTGGGCCCATAAACCAGGTGTCCGTGGATCGAAACCACGCTCTGCTAATTTTATTTTCTTTTGCCTAAGTGCGCAGTTTCTTACTGCACATTTTTTCACCGAACTATAATACAGCAGAAGGGCGCAGTGGAAGCGTGCTGGGCCCATAACCCAGTTGTCAGTCGATCGAAACTATGCTCTGCTAATTTTATTTTCTATTGCATAAGTGCGCAGTTTCTTACTGCACAATTTATCACGTAACTAGAGTGCAGCAGAGTGGCGCAGTGGAAGCGTGCTGGGCCCATAACCAAGAAGTTCGTGGATCGAAACCACGCCCTGCTAACTTTATTTTAACTTGCGATAGTGTGCACTTTCTTACTGCCCATTTTTTCATGTACCTAGAGTGCAGCAGAGGGGCGCAGTGTAAGCGTGCTTGGCCCATCACCCCAAGGTCCGTGGATCGAAACCACGCTCTGCTAATTTTATATTCTTTTTGCATTAGTGCGCACTTTCTTACTGCAAATTTCCCACATGACTAGAATGCAGCAGAGTGGCGCAGTGGAAGCGTGCTGCGGCCATAACCCAGTTGTCCGTGGATTGAAACTACGCTCTGCTAATTTTATTTTCTGTTGCATAAGTGCGCAGTTTCTTACTGCGCATTTTTTCACGTAACTAGAGTGCAGCAGAGTGGCGCAGTGGAAGCGTGCTGGGCCCATAACCCAGAGGTCCGTGGATCGAAACCACGCTCTGCTAATTTATTATTCTTTCGCACAGTGCGTACTTTCTTACTGCACATTTTTCCACGGAATTAGAGTGCAGCAGAGTGGCGCAGTAGAAGCGTGCTGGGTCATAACCCAGAGGTTCGTGGATTGAAACCACGCCCTGCTAACTTTATTTTCATTTGCAATAGTGTGCACTTTCTTACTTCCCATTTTCTCACGTAACTAGAGTGCAGCAGAGTGGCGCAGTGGAAGCGTGCTGGGCCCATAACCCAGAGGTCCGTGGATCGAAAGCACGCTCTGCTAATTTTATAAGTTTTTTGCATCGGTGCGCACTTTCTGACTGCACATTTTCCCACGTAACTAAATTGCAGCAGAGTGGCGCAGTGAAAGCGTGCTGGGCCCATAACCCAGAAGTCCGTGGATCGAAAGCACGCTCTGCTAATTTGATATTCTTTTTGCATTACTGCGCACTTTCTTACTGCACATTTTGCCACGTAAGTAGAATGCAGCAGAGTGGTGCAGTGGAAGCGTGCTGGGCCCATTACCCAGAGGTCCTGGATCAAAACCACGCTCTGCTAATTCCATTTTCTTTTGCATTAGTGCGCACATTCCTACTGCCTATTTTCCTACGTAACTACAGTGCAGTAGAGTGGCGCAGTTGGAGTTTGCTGAGGCCATATCCCAGCGGTCCATAGGTCAAAACCACGCTCTGCTAATTACATATTCTTTTGCATTAGTGCCCACTTTCTTACTGCACCTTTTCCCACATAACTGTACTGCAGGAGAGTGGCGCAGTGAAAGCGTGCTGAACCCGTAACCCAGAGGTTCTTGGATGGAAACCACGCTCTGCTAATTTTATAATCTTTGCATTGTGTGCAGTTTCTTACTGCACATTTTCTCACGTAACAAGAGTGCAGCAGAGTGGCGCAGTGGAAGCGGGCTGGGCCCATAACCCAGAGGTCCGTGGATCGAAACCACGCTCTGCTCATTTTATTTTCTTTTGCATTAGTGCATACTTTCTTACTGCACATTTTCCCACGTAACTAGAGTGCAGCGGAGGGGCGCAGTGAAAGCGTGCTGGGCCCATAACCCTGGTCTCCGTGGATCGAAACCACGCTCTGCTAATTTCATTTTCTTTGCATTGTGTGCAGTTTCTTACTGCACATTTTCTCACGTAACTAGAGTGCATTAGAGTGGCGCAGTGGAAGCGGGATGGGCCCATAACCCAGAGGTCCGTGGATCGAAACCACGCTCTGCTAATTTTATTTTCTTTTGCATTAGTGCATACTTTCTTACTGCACATTTTCCCACGTAACTAGAGTGCAGCGGAGGGGCGCAGTAGAAGCGTGCTGGGCCCATAACCCAGTTGTCCGTCGATCGAAACTACGCTCTGCTAATTTTATTTTCTTTTGCATAAGTGCGCAGTTTCTTACTGCACATTTTATCACGTAACTAGAGTGCAGCAGAGTGGCGCAGTGGAAGCGTGCTGGGCCCAAAACCCAGAGGTCCGTGGATCGAAACCACGATCTGCTAATTTATTTTCTTTTGCATAAGTGCGCAGTTTCTTACTGCACATTTTATCACGTAACTAGAGTGCAGCAGAGTGGCGCAGTGGAAGCGTGCTGGGCCCATAACCAAGAAGTTCGTGGATCGAAACCACGCCCTGCTAACTTTATTTTAAGTTGCGATAGTGTGCACTTTCTTACTGCCCATTTTTTCATGTACCTAGAGTGCAGCAGAGGGGCGCAGTGTAAGCGTGCTTGGCCTATCACCCCGAGGTCCGTGGATTGAAACCACGCTCTGCTAATTTTACATTCTTTTTGCATTAGTGCGCACTTTCTTACTGCAAATTTCCCACATGACTAGAATGCAGCAGAGTGGCGCAGTGGAAGCGTGCTGCGGCCATAACCCAGGTGTCCGTGGATCGAAACCACGCTCTGCTAATTTTATTTTCTTTTGCATAAGCGCGCAGTTTCTTACTGCACATTTTCTCAACGAACTAGAATACACCAGAAGGGCGCAGTGGAAGCGTGCTGGTCCCATAACCCAGTTGTCCGTGGATTGAAACTACGCTCTGCTAATTTTATTTTCTGTTGCATAAGTGCGCAGTTTCTTACTGCACATTTTATTACGTAACTAGAGTGCAGCAGAGTGGCGCAGTGGAAGCGTGCTGGGCCCATAACCAAGAAGTTCGTGGATCGAAACCACGCCCTGCTAACTTTATTTTAACTTGCAATAGTGTGCACTTTCTTACTGCCCATTTTTTCACGTAACTAGAGTGCTGCAGAGGGGCGCAGTGTAAGCGTGCTTGGCCCATCACCCAGAGGTCCGTGGATCGAAACCATGCTCTGCTAATTTTATATTCTTTTTGAATTAGTGGGCACTTTCTTACTGCAAAATTTCCCACCTGACTATAATGCAGCAGAGTGGCGCAGTGGAAGCGTGCTGGGGCCATAACCCATGTGTCCGAGGATCGAAACACCGCTCTGCTAATTTTATTTTCTTTTGCAATAGTGTGCACTTTCTTACTGCCCATTTTTTCACGTAACTAGAGTGCAGCAGAGGGGCGCAGTGTAAGCGTGCTTGGCCCATCACCCAGAGGTCCGTGGATCGAAACCATGCTCTGCTAATTTTATATTCTTTTTGCATTAGTGGGCACTTTCTTACTGCAAAATTTCCCACCTGACTATAATGCAGCAGAGTGGCGCAGTGGAAGCGTGCTGGGGCCATAACCCATGTGTCCGAGGATCGAAACACCGCTCTGCTAATTTTATTTTCTTTTGCATAAGTGCGCAGTTTCCTACTGCACATTTTCTCACGTAACTTGAGTGCAGCAGAGTGGCGCAGTGGAAGCGTGCTGGGCCCATAACCCAGAGGTCCGTGGATCGAAAGCACGCTCTGCTAATTTGATATTCTTTTTGCATTACTGCGCAATTTCTTACTGCAAAATTTCCACATGACTAGAATGCAGCAGAGTGGCGCAGTGAAAGCATGCTGAACCTGTAACCCAGAGGTTCTTGGATGGAAACCACGCTCTGCTAATTTTATTTTCTTAGCATTGTGTGCAGTTTCTTACTGCACATTTTCTCACGCAACTAGAGTGCAGCAGAGTGGCGCAGTGGGAGCGGGCTGGGCCCATAACCCAGAGGTGCGTGGATCGAAACTACGCTCTGCTAATTCCATTTTCTTTTGCATTAGTGCGCACATTCTTACTGCCTATTTTCCCACGTTACTACAGTGCAGTAGAGTGGCGTAGTTGGAGTTTGCAGAGGCCATATCCCAGCGGTCCATAGGTAAACACCACGCTCTGCTAAATATATATTCTTTTGCATTAGTGCCCACTTTCTTACTGCACCTTTTCCCACATAGCTGTACTGCAGGAGAGTGGCGCAGTGAAAGCGTGCTGAACCTGTAACTCAGAGGTTCTTGGATGGAAACCACGCTCTGCTAATTTTATTTTCTTTGCATTGTGTGCAGTTTCTTACTGCACATTTTCTCACGTAACTAGAGTGCAGTGGAGGGGCGCAGTGAAAGCGTGCTGGGCCCATAAACCAGGTGTCCGTGGATCGAAACCACGCTCTGCTAATTTTATTTTCTTTTGCCTAAGTGCGCAGTTTCTTACTGCACATTTTTTCACCGAACTATAATACAGCAGAAGGGCGCAGTGGAAGCGTGCTGGGCCCATAACCCAGTTGTCAGTCGATCGAAACTATGCTCTGCTAATTTTATTTTCTATTGCATAAGTGCGCAGTTTCTTACAGCACATTTTATCACGTAACTAGAGTGCAGCAGAGTGGTGCAGTGGAAGCGTGCTGGGCCCATAACCAAGAAGTTCGTGGATCGAAACCACGCCCTGCTAACTTTATTTTAACTTGCGATAGTGTGCACTTTCTTACTGCCCATTTTTTCATGTACCTAGAGTGCAGCAGAGGGGCGCAGTGTAAGCGTGCTTGGCCCATCACCCCAAGGTCCGTGGATCTAAACCACGCTCTGCTAATTTTATATTCTTTTTGCATTAGTGCGCACTTTCTTACTGCAATTTTCCCACATGACTAGAATGCAGCAGAGTGGCGCAGTGGAAGCGTGCTGCGGCCATAACCCAGGTGTCCGTGGATCGAAACCACGCTCTGCTAATTTTATTTTCATTTGCATAAGCGCGCAGTTTCTTACTGCACATTTTCTCAACGAACTAGAATACAGCAGAAGGGCGCAGTGGAAGCGTGCTCGGCCCATAACCCAGTTGTCCGTGGATTGAAACTACGCTCTGCTAATTTTATTTTCTGTTGCATAAGTGCGCAGTTTCTTACTGCGCATTTTTTCACGTAACTAGAGTGCAGCAGAGTGGCGCAGTGGAAGCGTGCTGGGCCCATAACCCAGAGGTCCGTGGATCGAAACCGCGCTCTGCTAATTTATTATTCTTTCGCACAGTGCGTACTTTCTGACTGCACATTTTCTCACGTAACTAGAGTGCAGCAGAGTGGCGCAGTGGAAGCGGGCTGGGCCCATAACCCAGAGGTCCGTGGATCGAAACCACGCTCTGCTCATTTTATTTTCTTTTGCATTAGTGCATACTTTCTTACTGCACATTTTCCCACGTAACTAGAGTGCAGCGGAGGGGCGCAGTGAAAGCGTGCTGGGCCCATAACCCAGGTCTCCGTGGATCGAAACCACGCTATGCTAATTTATTATTCTTTCGCACAGTGCGTACTTTCTTACAGCACATTTTTCCACGGAATTAGAGTGCAGCAGAGTGGCGCAGTGGAAGCGTGCTGGGTCATAACCCAGAGGTTCGTGGATTGAAACCACGCCCTGCTAACTTTATTTTCATTTGCAATAGTGTGCACTTTCTGATTGCCCATTTTTTCACGTAACTAGAGTGCAGCAGAGAGCGCAGTGTAAGCGTGCTTGGCCCATCACCCAGAGGTCCGTGGATCGAAACCACGCTCTGCTAATTTTATATTCTTTTTGCATTAGTGGGCACTTTCTTACTGCAAAATTTCCCACCTCACTATAATGCAGCAGAGTGGCCCAGTGGAAGCGTGCTGGGGCCATAACCCATGTGTCCGTGGATCGAAACCCCCGCTCTGCTAATTTTATTTCCTTTGGCATAAGTGCGCAGTTTCCTACTGCACATTTTCTCACGTAACTTGAGTGCAGTAGAGTGGCGCAGTGGAAGCGTGCTGGGCCCATAACCCAGATGTCCGTGGATCGAAACCACGCTCTGCGATTTGTACAATTTTTTGCATTAGTACGCAGTTTCTTACTGCACATTCTCTCACGTAACTAGAGTGCAGCAGAGTGGCGCAGTGGAAGCGTGCTGGGCCCATAACCCAGAGGTCCGTGGATCGAAAGCACGCTCTGCTAATTTGATATTCTTTTTGCATTACTGCACACTTTCTTACTTCAAAATTCCCACATGACTAGAATGCAGCAGAGTGGCGCAGTGGAAGCGTGCTGGGGCCATAACCCATGTGTTCGTGGATTGAAACCACGCTCTGCTAATTTTATTTTCTTTTGCATAAGTGCGCAGTTTCCTACTGCACATTTTCTCAAGTAACTTGAGTGCAGAAGAGCGGCACAGTAGAAGCGTGCTGGGCCCAGTACCCAGAGGTCCGTGGATCGAAACCACGCTCTGCTAATTTTATTTTCTTTTGCCTAAGTGCGCAGTTTCTTACTGCACATTTTTTCACCGAACTATAATACAGCAGAAGGGCGCAGTGGAAGCGTGCTGGGCCCATAACCCAGTTGTCAGTCGATCGAAACTATGCTCTGCTAATTTTATTTTCTATTGCATAAGAGCGCAGTTTCTTACTGCACAATTTATCACGTAACTAGAGTGCAGCAGAGTGGCGCAGTGGAAACGTGCTGGGCCCATAACCAAGAAGTTCGTGGATCGAAACCCCGCCCTGCTAACTTTATTTTAACTTGCGATAGTGTGCACTTTCTTACTGCCCATTTTTTCATGTACCTAGAGTGCAGCAGAGGGGCGCAGTGTAAGCGTGCTTGGCCCATCACCCCAAGGTCCGTGGATCGAAACCACGCTCTGCTAATTTTATATTCTTTTTGCATTAGTGCGCACTTTCTTACTGCAAATTTCCCACATGACTAGAATGCAGCAGAGTGGCGCAGTGGAAGCGTGCTGCGGCCATAACCCAGTTGTCCGTGGATTGAAACTACGCTCTGCTAATTTTATTTTCTGTTGCATAAGTGCGCAGTTTCTTACTGCGCATTTTTTCACGTAACTAGAGTGCAGCAGAGTGGCGCAGTGGAAGCGTGCTGGGCCCATAACCCAGAGGTCCGTGGATCGAAACCACGCTCTGCTAATTTATTATTCTTTCGCACAGTGCGTACTTTCTTACTGCACATTTTTCCACGGAATTAGAGTGCAGCAGAGTGGCGCAGTGGAAGCGTGCTGGGTCATAACCCAGAGGTTCGTGGATTGAAACCACGCCCTGCTAACTTTATTTTCATTTGCAATAGTGTGCACTTTCTTACTTCCCATTTTCTCACGTAACTAGAGTGCAGCAGAGTGGCGCAGTGGAAGCGTGCTGGGCCCATAACCCAGAGGTCCGTGGATCGAAAGCACGCTCTGCTAATTTTATAAGTTTTTTGCATCGTTGCGCACTTTCTAACTGCACATTTTCCCACGTAACTAAATTGCAGCAGAGTGGCGCAGTGAAAGCGTGCTGGGCCCATAACCCAGAAGTCCGTGGATCGAAAGCACGCTCTGCTAATTTGATATTCTTTTTGCATTACTGCGCACTTTCTTACTGCACATTTTGCCACGTAAGTAGAATGCAGCAGAGTGGTGCAGTGGAAGCGTGCTGGGCCCATTACCCAGAGGTCCGTGGATCAAAACCACGCTCTGTTAATTCCATTTTCTTTTGCATTAGTGCGCACATTCCTACTGTCTATTTTCCCACGTAACTACAGTGCAGTAGAGTGGCGCAGTTGGAGTTTGCTGAGGCCATATCCCAGCGGTCCATAGGTCAAAACCACGCTCTGCTAATTACATATTCTTTTGCATTAGTGCCCACTTTCCTACTGCACCTTTTCCCACATAACTGTACTGCAGGAGAGTGGCGCAGTGAAAGCGTGCTGAACCCGTAACCCAGAGGTTCTTGGATGGAAACCACGCTCTGCTAATTTTAAAATCTTTGCATTGTGTGCAGTTTCTTACTGCACATTTTCTCACGTAACTAGAGTGCAGCAGAGTGGCGCAGTGGAAGCGGGCTGGGCCCATAACCCAGAGGTCCGTGGATCGAAACCACGCTCTGCTCATTTTATTTTCTTTTGCATTAGTGCATACTTTCTTACTGCACATTTTCCCACGTAACTAGAGTGCAGCGGAGGGGCGCAGTGAAAGCGTGCTGGGCCCATAACCCAGGTCTCCGTGGATCGAAACCACGCTCTGCTAATTTCCTTTTCTTTGCATTGTGTGCAGTTTCTTACTGCACATTTTCTCACGTAACTAGAGTGCAGCAGAGTGGCGCACTGGAAGCGGGCTGGGCCCATAACCCAGAGGTCCGTGGATCGAAACCACGCTCTGCTAATTTTATTTTCTTTTGCATTAGTGCATACTTTCTTACTGCACATTTTCCCACGTAACTAGAGTGCAGCGGAGGGGCGCAGTAGAAGCGTGCTGGGCCCATAACCCAGTTGTCCGTCGATCGAAACTACGCTCTGCTAATTTTATTTTCTTTTGCATAAGTGCGCAGTTTCTTACTGCACATTTTATCACGTAACTAGAGTGCAGCAGAGTGGCGCAGTGGAAGCGTGCTGGGCCCAAAACCCAGAGGTCCGTGGATCGAAACCACGATCTGCTAATTTATTTTCTTTTGCATAAGTGCGCAGTTTCTTACTCCACATTCTCTCACGCAACTAGAGTGCAGCAGAGTGGCGCAGTGGGAGCGGGCTGGGCCCACAACCCAGAGGTGCGTGGATCGAAACTACGCTCTGCTAATTCCATTTTCTTTTGTATTAGTGCGCACATTCTTACTGCCTATTTTCCCACGTTACTACAGTGCAGTAGAGTGGCGTAGTTGGAGTTTGCAGAGGCCATATCCCAGCGGTCCATAGGTCAAAACCACGCTCTGCTAAATATATATTCTTTTGCATTAGTGCCCACTTTCTTACTGCACCTTTTCCCACATAGCTGTACTGCAGGAGGGTGGCGCAGTGAAAGCGTGCTGAACCTGTAACTCAGAGGTTCTTGGATGGAAACCACGCTCTGCTAATTTTATTTTCTTTGCATTGTGTGCAGTTTCTTACGGCACATTTTCTCACGTAACTAGAGTGCAGTGGAGGGGCGCAGTGAAAGCGTGCTGGGCCCATAAACCAGGTGTCCGTGGATCGAAACCACGCTCTGCTAATTTTATTTTCTTTTGCCTAAGTGCGCAGTTTCTTACTGCACATTTTTTCACCGAACTATAATACAGCAGAAGGGCGCAGTGGAAGCGTGCTGGGCCCATAACCCAGTTGTCAGTCGATCGAAACTATGCTCTGCTAATTTTATTTTCTATTGCATAAGTGCGCAGTTTCTTACTGCACATTTTATCACGTAACTAGAGTGCAGCAGAGTGGCGCAGTGGAAGCGTGATGGGCCCATAACCAAGAAGTTCGCGGATCGAAACCACGCCCTGCTAACTTTATTTTAACTTGCGATAGTGTGCACTTTCTTACTGCCCATTTTTTCATGTACCTAGAGTGCAGCAGAGGGGCGCAGTGTAAGCGTGCTTGGCCCATCACCCCAAGGTCCGTGGATCGAAACCACGCTCTGCTAATTTTATTTTCTTTTGGATAAGTGCGCAGTTTCTTACTGCACATTTTCTAACGTAACTAGAGTGCAGCAGAGTGGCGCAGTGGAAGCGTGCTGGGCTCATAACCCAGAAATTCGTAGATCGAAACCACGCTCTGCTAATTGTATGATTTTTTGCTTTAGTGCGCAGTTTCTCACTGCACATTTTCTCACGTAACTAGAGTGCAGCCGAGTGGCGCAGTGGAAGCGTGCTGGGTCCATAACCCAGAGGTCCGTGGATCGAAACCCCGCTCTGCAAATTGTATAGTTCTTTTGCATTAGTGCGCAGTTTCTTACTGCACAATTTCTCACGTAATTAGAGTGCCGCAGAGTGTCGCAGTGGAAGCGGTCTGGGCCTATAATTCAGAGGTTCATGGATCTAAACCACGCTCTGGTAATTTTATATCCTTTAGCATTAGTGCGCAGTTTCTAATCTAACTGCACATTATCCCATGTAACTAGAGTGCAGCAGAGTGGCGTGGTGGAAGCCTGCTGGGTTATAACCCAGAGGTTCGTGGATCGAAACCACGCCCTGCTATATTTATTTTCATTTGCAATAGTGTGCACTTTCTTACTGCCCATTTTTTCACAGAACCAGAGTGCATCAAGGTGGCGCAGTGGAAACGTGCTGGGCCCATAACCCAGAAGTCCGTGGATAGATGCCACGCTCTGCTAATTTATTATTATTTTGCATTAGTGCGCACTTTCTTAATTCACATTTTGCCACGTAACTACAATGCAGCACAGTGGCGCAGCACGCCCATTGATTCAGAGGAATTTAAGCAAGAGTTCCTTAGCAGAATGCCGAAGTTGTCAGATAACACCAAATCAGCTTTAGAGCTATCTATAACGCCGACGGAAGTAGAAAGGGCTATAGATAAAATGAATCCGGATAAATCTCCAGGGCCGGACGGGCTTAGTGCTTCGTTTTATAAGGAGTTCAAAAATGAATTATCCCAAGTACTTGCAGATGTCTTCAATCAAGCTTATAAACTTAATGTCCTCCCTAGGTCCTTTAGTGAAGCACATACAGTTTTGATACCTAAGACAGAATACTCGGAGAAGTTAAAATTAGTTTCTTCGTATAGACCGATATCACTAACTAATTGTGATTACAAACTTTTAATGAAAGTACTAGCACGGCGACTTCAAGGGGTAATCAAAGAATTAGTAGGGCCTCACCAAACATGTGGGATTATGGGACGCTCCATTGTGACTAATATACACAAGATGCGCTGTGTGCTCGAGTGTAGCGATGCCAATCAAGTAGGGGTAGCCATTCTATAGATTGATCTCGAGAAAGCTTTTGATTGTGTTTCCCACAACATTCTTGACCATGTCAACATTGGTTTTGTAATCAGAGATGGAGTATCTATGGCATACCGGAACTGCACAACCCGACTGGTAATCAATAAGACGCTAGGAGATACAATTAACATAAAGCGTTCTGTTCGTCAGGGCTGCCCGCTGAGCCCCCTACTTTTCAGTTTATATATAGAATCGTTGTGCTTAGCGATAGCTCAAAACAGTTGCATTCGTGGCTATAGATTACAAGAATCCGAAGTTAAAATTTTGGCATATGCCGACGATGTGGCTGTTTGTTGCATCGATCAAGATAGTGTTTCCACTACCATCAGTGTGGTTAAAAGGTTCGGCAAAGCAACTGGCAGCCTAGTAAACTGGGGAAAGTGTCTGGGTTTCTGGCATGGAGAGTGGTCATCAAAACCAGACTATTTTGGCAATGTTAAATGGGTGACCACACCTGTCAAGTACTTAGGGGTGCCACTGGAATTTTATAAAGATAATGAGAACTACTGGCAAGAACAAGCGAAAGAAATCCGGACGAAAGCTAATAGATGCAACGGTAATTATCTGTCAGTGTTTGCTAGGGCGACTGTCTGTAATCTTTTCTTTGCCTCAAAACTTTGGTATGTGATGCAAGTATTGCATTGTTCAAGGGCAAACATACAGAAGTTCCATCGTATCTTCGCAGTGTTCGTGTGGGCTTCGAACTGGGAGAGATGCAGTCGAACTAATCTGTTTCGAAAAGTGAAACACGGAGGGCTTGGTTTAACACATCTTTTCATACGCCAAGTCGTAAATAGGTTCTTTTTTTTTCGCTACACAAGGGACCCTTTCTTACGTACAGTGTGCCAAATGAGACTGACGCGGGCTTTACCTGGATATGTGGTTAGCACGCATGACTTGACCGGTGCTGTGCGCGGGTATCTTAAAGAGGTTATTCTAAGTGTACGGTTTTTATCTGTTAGATTTTCCAATGAATATTTGTTTTCAGTGACTCGAAAGAAGTTGTACAAAGATGTATGCGATGTTGTTTTACCTGAACCGCTGTACCGTGCCATGTACGCTGGAGGTGAAGGAAAAGATGGGCTTAAAAGAGTGAAGAGAATGCAAGTGGCTCCTGGCGCGAAGTCTTTCTTTTTCAAGCTGCACACAGGTACACTATCAGTCAGGACATTTCAAGCAGACCGTGGTTTTTACTTACCTTGGGGGACAAATTGCCTTATCTGTAAAAAACCAGAAAATATTGACCACGTTTTCTTACATTGTTGGGAAGGAGTATATTTTTGGGATGTACTTCAAAGGACGTTACAGAAAAAATTACCTTTGAATTCATATAGTATAAGATTTCTGCCAATAGTGGACGAAGAGGGAATGCCTTTTGATTTGATTATGCTATGTGGACTTCACTGTTTATGGCGGGCCCGTATGGTGGGTTTCTATCGCGATCAGGATGCACGGCCTGCACGAATGTATTTCCGTGAATGTATGGCCAAGTATGTTGAACTGCAGAAAACTCAGGAGATGTTACCTGAGTGGTTGTCGAGGGTGGAGCCCTTGGCAGCACTTAGGGAATTTTAAGTTTCTGCCGAACTGTTACTGCTTGTTTTTGTTCTGCTTGTGGTTTGATGTATGCGCCTGTAAACAGGCAATAAAGCAAAAAAAAAACAGAGTGGCGCAGTTGAAGCGTGCTGGGCCCATAACCCAGAGGTCCGTGGATTGAAACCACGCTCTGCTAAATTTATTTTCTTTTGCATTAGTGCGCAGGTTTTTACTGCACATTTTCTCACGTAACTAGAGTGCAGCAGAGTGGCGCAGTGGAAGCGTGCTGGGCCCATAACCCAGGGTTCTGTGGATCGAAACCACGCTTTGCTAATTTTATATTCTTGTGCATTAGTGCACACTTTCTTACGGCACATTTTCTCACCGAACTAGAATACAGCAAAAGGGGAAAGTGGAAGTGTGCTGGGCCCATAACCCAGGTGTCCGTCGATCGAAACCACGCTGTGCTAATTTTATTTTCTTTTGCATAAGTGCGCAGTTTCTTACTGCACATTTTCTCACCGAACTAGAATACAGCAGAGTGGCGCAGTGGAAGCGTGCTGGGCCCATAACCCAGAGGTCCGTGGATCGAAACCACACTGTGTAATTGTATAATTTTTTTAGGGGCGAAGCTCCTTAAGGCGTGGGCTGTGCGTCCCCTGTATGTAGCCACCTCTCGTTTAGTTCTTGCAGTGTCCACTAGATGGCGGTACCGTCTCCTGTATGTCGCCTCCTCTCGTTTAGTTCTTGCAGTGTTCACTAGAAGGCGGCACCGTCTCCTGCATGTAGCCACTTCTCGTTTAGTTTTTTCAGTGCTCACTAGATGGCGGGACTTGTCGCTGATGAAGTGGAAGTGTGCTGGGCCCATAACCCAGGTGTCCGTCGATCGAAACCACGCTGTGCTAATTTTATTTTCTTTTGCATAAGTGCGCAGTTTCTTACTGGCTGGCGATGCAGATTATAAAGGAAAGACTGCAGGCGTGGATAGAGGATGAGGAGGTGCTGGGGGAACTGCAGAATGGGTTTCGGAAACACAGGAGGTTGGAAGACAATCTGTTCTCACTGACGCAATGCATCGAAATAGCAGAAAAAGAACACAGGCCCCTGTGGCTAGCATTTTTGGATATCAAGGGAGCGTACGAGAGCGTGGTTCAAGAGGAATTTTGGGGAATACTGGACACACTAGGCGTGGAACATGTAGTCACTAATCTTTTAAAGGGTGTCTATAAAGGTAACAAGGTAGTTATAAAGTGGGAAAAACAGGTATCCAAGCCGGCAGAGGTAAAACGGGGGCTTAGGCAGGGGTGCCCCCTGTCACCCTTATTATTCATGATGTACCTACAAGGATTAGAGGCAAAATTAGAGGGAAGTGGACTGGGCTTCAACCTCTCTTTAGTCAAACAAGGAAAACTTATTGATCAGGCTCTACCAGCATTAATGTACGCAGATGATATAGGGCTAATGGCCAACAACAAGGAAGATTTGCAGAGATTGATGGACATCTGCGGTAATGAGGGAGATAGGTTAGATTTTAGATTCAGTAGGGAAAAATCAGCAGTCATGATTTTCAATGACAACGAAGGTAGTGAGCTTAGAATACAGGAGGTCACGCTAGAGATAACAGATAAATACAAATATCTGGGCGTATGGATAAGCAATGGGGCCGAGTATCTGAGGGAACACGAAATATACGTGACGACTAAAGGTAACAGGAATGCAGCAGTCATAAAAAATAGGGCACTGTGGAATTACAATAGGTATGATGTTGTGAGAGGAATATGGAAAGAGGTCATGGTTCCTGGGCTGACGTTCAGCAATGCGGTCTTGTGCATGAGATCAGAAGTTCAAGCAAGATTAGAAATTAAGCAACGTGGAATAGGTAGGCTTGCTTTAGGAGCTCACGGGAATACACCAAATCAGGGAGTACAAGGTGATATGAGATGGACATCATTTGAGGGCAGGGAAGCTAGCAGCAAGATAAAATTTGAGAAGCGATTGAGAGAAATGGGGGAAGAGCGTTGGGCTAGGAAGGTTTTCAGCTACTTGTACATGAAGAATGTCGATACAAAATGGAGGAAGCGAACCAGGAAGTTGACTGGTAAATACTTAGAAAACAGCAGGTGGCAAAACCAAAAAGAACTATCGGTTAAGAAAAAAGTGAAGGAAACGGAGACTGACATGTGGAGAATGGGCATGATTAAGAAGTCCGCACTAGAGATCTATCGAACTTTTAAGCAGGAAATTGCCAAGGAAAGGATCTATGATAATACTCGGGGTAGTTCTCTACTGTTTGAGGCCAGGACGGGAGTACTGCGAAGCAAGACATATCGGGCCAAATACGAAGGGGTCGACACAGTATGCAGTGCGTGTGGAGAGGAAGAAGAAACTGCCGAACACTTGATAATGTTCTGTAAAGGGCTTCACCCTGTAGTTCAGGATGATGGCGCAGAGTTTTTCAAAGCACTGGGATTTAGGGACAGCGAGGGCAAAGTAGACTTTAAGCGGGTAGACTTAACTAGAAGGAGGTTATCTGATTGGTGGCTAAAGTCAAGGCACGAGTGAAAATTAAACCCTTCACTGCGAAGTACGAATCCTCAACTTCATTATTTAAAGGAAAAAAAAGATAAATGTAATGGTTAGTTCACTAAGTATTACGGCTAGGTGGCGTTAGCCGCCGCCCGATCTAAAGGGTTCAGCCACATCCATCCATCCATCCATCCGATGAAAAGATGCAAGATGTTATAAACTAGACGGCGGTACTTGTAGTTGATGATGAAAGATGCGAGATGTTATAAAATAGGAAAGATGTCACATATGGCACGTGTCATTGGTGGAAGGCAATCGTTCGATTTAGCTCGGAGACGTACGCTAGAGGGAGCATTGTAATAAAATCGAGTAGGAAAAATGTACGGCAGATTCATGGTTTACCAGGTTTTCCTCCAGAGCTTCGCCCACTCATCATCATTCACTTCGTGGATATGGCGGCACTTTTTGCATTGGTGCGCACTTTTCTACTGCACGTTTTCCACGTAAATAGTGCGCTGCAGAGGGGCGCAGTGGAGGCGTGCTGGGCCCATAACCCAGAAGTCCGTGGATCGAAACCACGCTCTGCTAATTTGATATTCTTTTTGCATTACTGCGCACTTTAATACTGCAAATTTCCTACATGACTAGAATGCAGCAGAGTGGCGCAGTGGAAGCGTGCTGGGCCCAAAACGCAGAGGTCCGTAGATCAAAACCACGCTCTGCTGATTTCATTTTCTTTTGCATTAGTGCGCACATTCTTACTGCCTATTTTCCCACGTAACTACAGTGCAGTAGAGTGGCGTAGTTGGAGTTTGCTGAGGCCATATCCCAGCGGTCCATGGATCAAAACAACGCTCTCCTAATTATATATTCTTCTGCATTAGTGCCCACTTTCTTACCGCACATTTTCCCACATAACTATACTGCAGCAGAGTGGCGCAGTGGAAGCGTGCTGAACCCGTAACCCAGAGGTTCTTGGATGGAAACCACGCTCTGCTAATTTTAGTTTTTTTTTTTGCATTGTGTGCAGTTTCTTACTGCACATTTTCTGACGCAACTAGAGTGCAGCAGAGTTGCGCAATAGAAGCGTGCTGGGCCCATAACCCAGAAGTCCGTGGATCAAAACCACGCTCTGCTAATTTCGATTTCTTTTGCATTAGTGCGTACATTCTTAATGCACATTTTGCCACGTAACTACAATGCAGCAGAGTGGCGCAGTGGAAGCATGCTGGGCCCATAACCCAGAGGTCCGTGTATCGAAACCACGCTCTTCTAATTTTATTTTCTTTTGCATTAGTGCGCACTTTCTTACTGCACATTTTTCCACGTCGCAAATATGCAGCAGAGTGGAGCAGTGGAAGCGTGCTGGGCCCATAACCCAGAGGCCCGTTGATCGAAACCACGCTCTGCTAATTTTATATGCTTTGGATTATTGCGCAGGTTCTTACTGCACATTTTCTCACGTAACCAGAGTGCAGCAGAGTGGCGCAGTGGAAGCGTGCTGGGCCCATAACACAGGGTTCTGTGGATCCAAACCACGCTTTGCTAATTTTATATTCTTGTGCATTAGTGCACACTTTCTTACGGCACATTTTCTCACCGAACTAGATTACAGCAGAAGGGCGCAGTGGAAGTGTTCTGGGCCATTATCCCAGGTGTCCGTCGATCGAAACCACGCTATGCTAATTTTATTTTCTTTTGCATAAGTGCGCAGTTTCTTACTGCACGTTTTCTCACGTAGCTAGAGTGCATCAGAGTGGCGCAGTGGAAGCGTGCTGGGCCCATAACCCAGAGGTCAATGGATTGAAACCACGCTCTGCTAATTGTATAATTTTTTGCAATAGTACGCAGTTTCTTACTGCACATTTTCTCGCGTAACTAGAGTGCAGCAGAGTGGCGCAGTGGAAGCGTGCTGGGCCCATAACCCCGAGGTCCGTGGATCGAAAGCACGCTCCTAGAGCTTTATTTTCTTTTGCAGAAGTGCGCACTTTCCTACTGCACGTTTTCCCATGTAACCAGTTTGCAGCATAGTGGCACAGTGATTCCACTTCCGGCTTTCGAGCGATACGGTCGCGGAATGTTCGGCTCCGACGGAGCGGTATCAGCGGCCCGACCGGGCCGCGGTAACAGGGTTCTTGCGCCAAGCGCCGACGATTATCAGGTGATTTTGCCCAATCTGCCTTCCGGACGCATCGCTGCTAATACCGTTTTCATGCATGGTGATCCGAGAGCCCGGCCTTACCGCGTCGAAGATTACCGGGACACTTTGGCCAAGCTTGGTGCGCTCGACGACGTTTTGGCGTTGGGGGCGTATCAAATGAACCACGTACGGGCTGTGACACTGACGAGTGCTGAGGCTGCTCCGAAGTTGCTCTCCGCCATCGATGTAAAGGTAAAGGATCGCCCATGTTTGCTCATTGACCCAAATAACCGCGAGGTTCGCTTGAAGCTTCACTGGTTGCTGCACGGCGTGACCGACGAAGACGTGCGTGTTGCCTTGACTCCCTATGGGAAAGTATTCGAAGTGAAACGGGAGAAGTGGCGAGCACCGGGCATCACAGAAAAGGGCTCAACGACGCGGTCTGTGGGACTAAAGCTGCACTCCGACGTCAAGGTGGATGACATTCCGCACCAGCTCAAGATTGCCGGGGAGCTGACTCTCGTTGTCGTTCCAGGCCGTGCACCGTTGTGCCTACGGTGCAAGAGTACCGGTCACATACGTCGCGACTGCCGAGTACCCCGCTGCAGTCGTTGTCCCCGCTTCGGCCACGAAGACGCCGAATGCGCGAAGACATATGCCAGTGTGACTGGACCAGCGCAGGAAAGTGATGCACTGGAGCACCTCATGGACGAAGCAGACTCGGAAGAAACAGCAGGAGTTAACCCGAACTCTGCTGTAGGACCGCGGTAAGAATTCGTAGCGCGGCAATTTTTGTTTGCTTTTATTTGCTTTGCGGCGTAAGCTTAAGAAGGCATGTCAGCCGCGGGCTGCCAGCGTTGCTTGAGTGACAAGCGGTTGAAGCGCGACCGACCGGTTTTGCCACGAGCGCAGACACGCGGCGCCAGCAGATTGCCCTGCTTTGTCGACGGTCGAGCGTTTCCAGTTACTACTAACTCAAAGAAAAGGGAACCAACCCGGGCAACGAAAGGGTTGAGATTGTAAACGTCGTTGCGACGGCCCCCCTAATTGCATCTCGGAACTGGCAGTCGGCGCATCAACGGGCCTCTTCCGAGACCCCGCGCACCGCGGTGACTCCTCGCATCGGTTCGGCGTATGGCCCGGCCACGTACTGTTTGCGCGCCTGCAAAATCGGCGGCGCGCGTTGCGAAAACTCTGAAGTCACCGACGACCTTTTTCTGCCGGGCCGGCTTTGGTCCAGTGACTCTCAGAAGCGGGCTCGCGACACGGGAAATGGTGACGGTCGCCCGTTCGACGCCTGGGTTTCCTATTGTTGAATCGGGCATGTCTTCGACTACATCCCCGTTTATCTGGGCAAAGGAACTCGTAAGCAGAAATATGCGCGGTCAGCGAGCGGTTCCTCGTACGGCGCACAGAGGCAAAAGGATTATAGCCCCGTTGTCAAGAAATTGACGTGGTAGAGAGAAATCGCCCTATGGCCGCACTACCGAGTACAGCTAGCTCTGTCTAAATAATTGGGCGCCGCGAAGCTGGCCCTGGCCTCTATGCTTTTTCTAGTTTTGTTTTATTTACGTTTTGGTTGTTGTGTGGTTTGGGGAGAGTGCATAAGTCCCACGTGCACGAAGGCGGGATCCTCGTGGCGTTTTTTTTAATGTACCCAATGTACTGTCCAATCAGAGGACAAGCTAGTGATTATGTGCCGAGATGGTGGTAAGGGCGGAGCGCCAGGAAGAGATAAGAAGAGGCCCCGTGGCGCCGCCGAGGGTTCTGAACCGAGCTTGCGGTGTTAGGCACCATCGGCTCCGCCGAACCCCGTAGGGTCGCCCTACAGAAGTCGGTTCATTTCCAAGTTGTTTTTCTTTTCCTTTTTTTTTTTGTAACATTGATGTCCATTGTTTTGTAAAATCTGTAAATACAAGTTTTTCTCAGCCATCTGAAACTTCTTCAGCGTTGCTTCTGCTTCCTCGTCAAGCGTCCAGCAGGCCAATAGCCGCTATTGGGATAGCGGCGTACGGTTCTTCTCCCACTTTGCTACACCACCACGGGTGGTGCGCTTCGGGCGCCGAGTGGGGAGAAGTGGTTTCTTCTACGTCTAGAAGAGAACCTGATTTTACTTCTGCTGTGGAAGATGGGTCGTCATGCCGTCAAGAAGAGGGCGTGTGTGAAGCACCAGGTAAGCCCGACGCCGGGCTTTCATACGAAGGCGTAGGCGAAAGTAGTGAAAAGGTGGATGCAAGCAGCACCGGCGGCACGTGTCTTGGCTCAGCAGACGAGACCCCCTCCGAGGCTGAACCAATGACTGGGATTGAAAGCGACAGTGGCACTGTGACGGCGAAGCGTCCCCGTGACGAAGGGAAAAAAGACAAGGGCACCACTGCTGCCTCGCCGGACGAACCATCCGCCAAAACGACTCCCGCTCGGCGGCCTAGCATCCGGCCACGGCCAAACATTTCGTCGGAGCGCAAGACGGCGGAAACGCCGCTTTCGCCAACTTAAGGACTGTACTGGGACAAGGCGTTCAGGAAGGAATTGCAGTTGTAAGGTAAGCGTCGTGCCCCTGGGTTTTTCGTAGCCTTACAATGGTGCAAATAGAAAATTTAATCCGTGTGGCCACTTTAAATGTGCGTGGCCTGGCCTCACGGAGAAAACAATGTCAACTTTATCAGCTAGTAAGTGACCTCGACCTTGACATACTGGCAGTCCTTGAGACTAAAGTCCATGGCGACGATGAAACTGGGGGCATGGTGCGTCAATTCTTGCCGCGGTATTCTGTTATAGTTAGCCATGCCATAGGGACTTCTTCCGGTTGCGTTTTGTTCGTCAGACAGAGTCTGGGTGCTAAAGTAGAAGCCTCAACGTCATGTCCGTCTGGTCGGCTCATTGTTTGCGATCTTTTGTTTTCGGGATTGGAATGGCGCGTAATATGCTTGTACGCACCGACTGTCACTGACGAAAGACGCATATTTTTCGAACAACTAAAGCCGTATACCAAATGTAATAGGCTCCTAATCATTATTGGCGATTTCAACTGCGTCCTTTCAGCCAAAGACAAAACTAGCGAACGACATTACAGGGATGCAAGTACGGCTGTCTTAAGCGATATAGAAAGAGAAAATGGTTTGGAGGATGTGGCTGAATGTATCGGTGGCGGCCGGACTATGCAGTACACCCACTTTCAGGCAGCCAGCCATGCCCGACTAGATAGGGCGTACGTGAGTGTAGAATTGGTACCGCGTTGCAAGGCATACCGTGTTAACGCCGTTCCATATAGTGACCACTGCTTGGTTAGCTTTGTAGTAGCTAGCACGAAAGAAACGAAAAGGGCCTTCGAGTGGCAACTCTGGAAATTGAATTCGAATCTGCTGAGTGATGAAAAATTTATGGAGGAAGTAATGACGGAAGTTGAAAAAATGAAAGTTCGCAGTAAAAAGACGTTTAGAGAAAAATGGGAGAACTTCAAGCAGGTCGGTAAATTGAAGGCTTTGGAACGCTCGAGCGCTATAAGCAGAGAAAAGGGAGCAGAAGAAAAGCTCATGCGCAGAAACCTGGAAAAATTGCTCCTCGAAGAATGTAGAATGCCCGGCATGTTTCTTGAAGATATTCGCGCGTTGAAAAGTAAAATTGAGCGGTTCGATGTCGAAAGATACCGCGGTGCTATGGTTCGGGCAAGAGCCGAGCGACTGATAACGGCAGAAGCACCGTCAAAAAGGGCGTTGGGCTCAGAAAAGTGGCATGCGCGTCGTAATCAGATAACAGAAATTGAACACGAGGGTGAAGTCAGCGATGACGCAGATGTTATCGAGCGTGCTTTCTTTGAGCACTTCAATGGTTTATTCGCCGCCAGCTCAGTTGATGTCGATCGTTTTAAAAAAGATTTTTTACCGCTGATGCCAAAGCTTGACAATAATACAAAAGAAATATTGGAGGAACCCATTTCGGAAGAGGAAGTTAACAGTGCTACTGAAAGTATGCATCCCGGGAAATCGCCTGGCCCTGATGGGCTTACTTCCGCCTTTTATAAGTGTTTCAAGTTTGAAATAACACCAGTCTTAGCCGACGTTTATAATGAGGCATTCGAGCTGAAAATATTACCCCCATCCTTTTCATCATCTCACACTGTTCTTATACCAAAATCGGAAGAACTCGTTGCACTGCTCAAAGTAAATTCTTACCGCCCAATCTGCCTCACTAATGGAGATTACAAGATATTCATGAAAATCCTAGCTAAAAGGTTGCAAACAGTCATTACGGAGCTCGTGGGGCCGCATCAGACGTGCGGCATTAAAGGTCGAACTATCCTCACGAATATACACGCAGCACGGAGCATCCTCGAATGTTGCGACGCTATAGGTGCGCGAGTCGCAATGCTGCAAATCGACCTCGAGAAGGCTTTTGACAGGGTGCCTCATGAAATTCTGCTGTGCATCCTAGATTATGTGAATTTAGGGAAAATAATCAAAGAGGGGGTTGTCATGGCGTACCGAGACTGCTCAACGCGGCTAATCGTTAACAAGGTGGTGGGGAAGCGCATCCCAGTCAAGCGTTCGGTCCGTCAGAGTTGTCCTCTATCACCAATATTGTTTTGTTTGTACATAGAGTCCTTTTGTTTGAGTGTCATAAAGAATGACTGTGTCCGTGGGTTTAAGCTGCACGAGGTTGAAGTCCGACTGTTGGCTTATGCGAACGATATTGGCATTTTTTGCGCGGACTCTGACAGCATAGCAGATGCTGTCAAATGCGTTACAAACTTCTGTGCTGCAAGTGGCAGCGCTGTAAACTGGGGAAAATGCCTTTGCTTTTGGCACGGTGACTGGGCAGAAACCCCAGACAGTTTTGCCAGCATAAGGTTTGTTACGACACCGGTGAAATACTTGGGTGCCCCCCTCGAATCCTACAAAGACAGCGACTCGTACTGGAGGAGCCAAGTGGATAACCTGCGGGAAAGAGTGAACAAGTGGAATGGCTTGAATCGGTCTATGTTTTCTAAAGCCACAATTTGCAACATATTCTTAGTGAGTAAAATTTCGTATATCTTACAAGTCTTACATTGTTCAAGGGTAAACATCCAAACATTTCACCGTGTGTTCGCTGTCTTTGTGTCAGAATCGTCTTGGGAAAGATCGAGTCGGACCAATTTATTTCTTCGAGTGCGAAATGGAGGACTGGGCTTGTCGCATTTGTTTTTAAGACAGGTAGTCAATCGATTTTGTTTCTTTAGAGACGTCGACAACCCATTCCTTCGCACTGTCTGTCAACTTCGCCTGGGGCAACACTTGCCCAACATGGTTGTATCAACCTGCAGCGTACCTGGTGGTGTTTATGGCTTTCTCCGTGAAGTTGTACTTTCTTGTAGGTTTCTGTCAGTGCGGTTTTCACTTGAATACTTGAGTCAAGTCCGACGAAGAAAGTTGTACAAGGACCTATGTGATGTGTTTTTACCAGTGCCTTTGTATCGGTCCCTTTACGATGTATGCCATGGCCACACTGTACTAAAGCGCGTCAAGGCGATGAAAATATCGCCAGGTGCTAAGAATTTCTTTTTTAAATTACATACCGGTACGCTGACCGTCAAAACCTGGATGGCTGCAAAGGGGTTCTACGTTCCTTGGGGGCACGCATTGCATAATATACAGAAAGGAGGAGACAATTGAGCATGTATTCATTGACTGCTGGGATGCTATCTTTCTTTGGGACGTGCTCCAGCGCATGATCAAAAAAGACTTCCCCATTGATGCATATGGCATCCGCTATTTGCAAATACAAAGTGACGATGGTACCCCATATGATATGATAATGCTTACGGCTCTTCATAGCATTTGGAAATCCAGGATGGCAGCCATGCAATTTGATGTAGATGCACGAGCACCCACCCAGTACTTCAAAGAGTATATAAGAAATTTTGTGGATGAACAAAAGTTGCAGGAATTCCCCCCAGAATGATTGCCGCGCGTCGAGTTACTATCGACGATAAAAACATTTGAACAGATGCGAGGCCACATCGTTTGAGCCACGGTTTTTACAATGTTTTGGATTGTGTTGTGTAATTATCAGTTAACATGTGTATTGTTTACGTGAGCCGAAAACAGGCAATAAAGAACAAAAAAGCATAGTGGCACAGTGGAAGCGTGCTGGGCCCATAACGTAAAGGTCCGTGGATCGAAACCGTGCTCTGCTAATTTTATTTTCTTTTGCATTAGTGCGCGCTTTCTTACTGCAGATTTTCCCACGTAAATAGAATGCAGCAGAGTGGTGCAGTGGAAGCGTGCTGGGCTCATTACCCAGAGTACCGTGGATCAAAACCACGCTCTGCTGATTTCCATTTTTTTTTTGCATTAGTGCGCACATTCTTACTGCCTATTTTCCCACGCAACTAGAATGCAGCAGAGTTGCGCAGTGGAAGCGTGCTGTACCAATAACCCAGAGGTTCGTGGATCAAAACCACGCTCTGCTAATTTCAATTTCTTTTGCATTAGTGCGTACATTCTTAATGCACATTTTGCCACGTAACTACAATGCAGCAGAGTGGCGCAGTGGAAGCGTGCTGGGCCCATAACCCAGGGTTCTGTGGATTGAAACCACGCTTTGCTAATTTCATATCCTTGTGCATTAGTGCACACATTCTTACGGCACAATTTCTAACCGAACTAGAATACAGCAGAAGGGCGCAGTGGAAGTGTGCTGGGCACATAACCCAGGTGTCCGTCGATCGAAACCACGCTGTGCTAATTTTATTTTCTTTTGCATAAGTGCGCAGCTTCTTACTGCACATTTTCTCACCGAACTAGAATACAGCAGAAGGGCGCAGTGGGAGCGTGCTGGGCCTATAACCAAGGTGTCCGTGGATCGAAACCACGCTCTGCTAATTTTATTTTCTTTTGCATAAGTGCGCAGTTTCTTACTGCACATTTTCTAACCGAACTAGAATACAGCAGAAGGGCACAGTGGAAGCGTGCTGGGCCCACAACCCAGTTGTCCGTGGATCGAAACTACGCTCTGCTAATTTTATTTTCTTTTGCATAAGTGCGCAGTTTCTTACTGCACATTTTCTCACGTAACTAGAGTGCAGCAGAGTGGCGCAGTGGAAGCGTGCTGGGCCCATAACCCAGAGGTCCGTGGATCGAAACCACGCTCTGCTAATTTATTATTCTTTTGCATTAGTGCGTACTTTCTTACTGCACATTTTTCCACGTAATTAGAGTGCAGGAGAGTGGCGCAGTGGAAGCGTGCTGGGCCCATAACCCAGAGGTCCGTGGATCGAAACCACGCTCTGCTAATTTATTATTCTTTTGCATTAGTGCGTACTTTCTTACTGCACATTTTCCCACGTAATTAGAGTGCAGCAGAGTGGCGCAGTGGAAGCGTGCTGGGTCATAACCCATAGGTTCGTGGATCAAAACCACGCCCTGCTAACTTTATTTTCATTTGCAATAGTGTGCACTTTCTTACTGCCCATTTTTTCACGTAACTAGAGTGCAGCAGAGGACGCAGTGTAAGCGTACTTGGCCCATAACCCAGAGGTCTGTCGATCAAAACCTCGCTCTGCTAATTTCATATTCTTTTTGCATTAGTGCGCAATTTTTTACTGCAAATTTCCCACAGGATTAGAATGCAGCAGAGTGGCGTAGTGGAAGCGTGCTGGGGCCATAACCCAGGTGTCCGTGGATCGAAACCACGCTCTGCTAATTTTATTTTCTTTTGCATAAGTTCGCAGTTTCTTACTGCACATTTTCTCACGTAACTAGAGTGCCGCAGTGTGGTGCAGTGGAAGCGTGCTGGGCCCATAACCCAGAGGTCCGTGGATCGAAACCACGCTCTGCTAATTTTATTTTCTTTTGCATTAGTGCGCACTTTCTTACTGCACATTTTCCCACGTAAATCGAATGCAGAAAAGTGGCGCAGTGAAAGCGTGCTGAACCCGTAACCCAGAGGTTCTTGGATGGAAACCACGCTCTGCTAATTTTATTTTTTTTGCATTGTGTGAAGTTTCTTACTGCACATTTTCTGACGCAACAAGAGTGCAGCAGAGTTGCGCAATAGAAGCGTGCTGGGCCCATAACCCAGAGGTCCGTGGATTGAAACCACGCTCTGCTAATTTATTATTCTTTTGCATTAGTGCGTAATTTCTTACTGCACATTTTTCCACGTAATTAGAGTGCAGAAGAGTGGCGCAGTGGAAGCGTGCTGGGTCATAACCCAGAGGTCCGTGGATCAAAACCACGCTTTGCAAATTTTATATTCTTTTGCATTAGTGCCCACTTTCTTACTACACATTTTCCCACGTAACTAGAGTGCAGCAGAGTGGCGCAGTGGAGGCGTGCTGGGCCCATAACCCAGGTGTCCGTGGATCGAAACCACGCTCTGCTAGTTTGATATTTTTTTTGCATTACTGCGCACTTTCTTACTGCGAATTTCCCACATGACTAGAATGCAGCAGAGTGGCGCAGTGAAAGCGTACTGAACCCGTAACCCAGAGGTTCTTAGATGGAAACCACGCTCTGCTAATTTTATATTCTTTGCATTGTGCGCACTTTCTTACTGCACAATTTTTCACGTAAGTTGAATGCAGCAGAGTGGCGCAGTGAAAGCGTGCTGGGCCGATAACCCAGGTGTCCGTGGATCGAAATTACGCTCTGCTAGTTTTATTTTCTTTTGCATAAGTGCGCAGTTTCTTACTGCACATTTTCTCACCGAACTAGAATACAGTAGAAGGGCGCAGTGGAAGCGGGTCTGGGCCCATAACCCAGTTGTCCGTGGATCGAAACTTCGCTCTGCTAATTTTATTTTCTTTTGCATACGTGCGCAGTTTCTTACTGCACATTTTCTCACGTAACTAGAGTGCAGCAGAGTGGCGCAGTGGAAGCGTGCTGGGCCCATAACCCAGAAATCCGTGGATCGAAACCACGTTCTGCTAATTTATTACTCTTTTGCATCAGGGCGTACATTCTTACTGCACATTTTTCCACGTAATTAGAGTGCAGCAGAGTGGCGCAGTGGAAGCGTGCTGGGTCATAACCCAGAGGTTCGTGGATCGAAACCACGCCCTGCTAACTTCATTTTCATTTGCAATAGTGTGCACTTTCTTACTGCCCATTTTTTCACGTAACTAGAGTGCAGCAGAGGGGCGCAGTGTAAGCGTGCTTGGCCCATGACCCAGAGGTCCATGGATCAAAACCACGCTCTGCTAATTTTATATTCTTTTTGCATTAGTGCGCACTTTCTTACTGCAAATTTCTCACATGACAAGAATGCAGCAGAGTGGCGCAGTGGAAGCGTGCTGGGTCCATAACCCAGGTGTCCGTGGATCGAAACCACGCTGTGCTAATTTTATTTTCTTTTGCATAGGTGCGCAGTTTCTTACTGCACAATTTCTCACGTAACTTGAGTGCAGCAGAGTGGCGCAGTGAAAGCGTGCTGGGCCCATAACCTAGAGGTCCGTGGATGAAAACGACGCTCTGCGATTTGTATAATTTTTTGCATTAGTACGCAGTTTCTTACTGCACATTTTCTCACGTAACTAGAGTGCAGCAGAGTGGCGCAGTGGGAGCAGGCTGGGCCCATAACCCTGATGTTCGTGGATCGAAACCACGCTCTGCTAATTTTATAATTTTTTTGCATCGGTGCGCACTTTCTGACTGCACATTTTCCCACGTAACTAAAATGCAGCAGAGTGGCGCAGTGGAAGCGTGCTGGGCCCATAACCCAGAGGTCCATGGATCGAAACCACGCTCTGCTAATTTGATATTTTTTTTTGCATTACTGCGCACTTTCCTACTGCAAATGTTCCACATGACTAGAATGCAGAAGAGTGGCGCAATAGAAGCGTGCTGGGCCCATAACGCAGAGGTCCGTGGATTGAAACCACGCTCTGCTAATTTTATTTTCTTTTGCATTAGTGCGCACTTTCTTACTGCCTATTTTCCCACGTAACTACAGTGCAGTAGAATTGCGTAGTTGGAGTTTGCTGAGGCCATATCCCAGCGGTTCATGGATCAAAACCACGCTCTGCTAATTATATATTCTTTTGCATTAGTGCCCACTTTCTTACTGCACATTTATCCACATAACTATACTGCAGCAGAGTGGCGCAGTGAAAGCGTGCTGAACCCGTAACCGAGAGGTTCTTGGATGGAAACCACGCTCTGGTAATTTTATATTCTTTGCATTGTGTGCAGTTTCTTACTGCACATTTTCTCACGTAACTAAAGTGCAGCAGAGTGGCGCAGTGGAAGCGTGCTGGGCCCATAACCCAGAGGCCCATGGATCGAAACCACGCTCTGCTAATTTATTATTCTTTTGCACTGGTGCGTACTTTCTTACTGCACATTTTTCCACGTAATTAGAGTGCAGCAGGGTGGCGCAGTGGAAGCGTGCTGGGTCATAACCCAGAGGTTCATGGATCGAAACCACGCCCTGCTAACTTTATTTTTATTTGCAATAGTGTGCACTTTCTTACTGCCCATTTTTTCACGTAACTAGAGTGCAGCAGAGGGGCGCAGTGTAAGCGTGCTTGGCCCATCACCCAGAGGTCCGTGGATCAAAACCACGCTCGGCTAATTTTATATTCTTTTTGCATTAGTGGGCACTTTCTTACTGCAAATTTCCCACCTGACTATAATGCAGCAGAGTGGCGCAGTGGAAGCGTGCTGCGGCCATAACCCAGGTGTCCGTGGATCGAAACCACGCTCTGCTAATTTTATTTTCTTTTGCATAAGCGCGCAGTTTCTTACGGCACATTTTCTCAACGAACTAGAATACAGAAGAAGGGCGCAATGGAAGCGTGCTGGGCCCATAACCCTGTTGTCCGTGGATCGAAACTACGCTCTGCTAATTTTATTTTCTTTTGCAAATGTGCGCAGTTTCTTAACGCACATTTTCTCACGTAACTAGAGTGCAGCAGAGTGGCGCAGTGGAAGCGTGCTGGGCCCATAACCCAGAGGTCCGTGGATCGAAACAACGCTCTGCTAATTTATTATTCTTTTGCATTAGTGCGTACTTTCTAACTGCACATTTTTCCACGTAATTAGAGTGCAGCAGAGTGGCGCAGTGGAAGCGTGTTGGGCCCATAACCCAGAGGTCCGTGGATCGAAACCACGCTCTGCGATGTGTACAATTTTTTGCATTAGTACGCAGTTTCTTACTGCACATTTTCTCACGTAACTAGAGTGCAGCAGAGTGGCGCAGTGGAAGCGTGCTGGGCCCATAACCCAGAGGTCCGTGGATCGAAAGCACAATCCTAGAGCTTTATTTTCTTTTGCAGTAGTGCGCACTTCTACTGCACGTTTTTCCACGTAACTAGAGTGCAGCAGAGTGGCGCAGTAGAGGCGTGCTGGGCCCATAACCCAGATGTCCGTGGATCGAAACCACGCTCTGCTAATTTCATTTTCTTTGCATTGTGTGCAGTTTCTTACTGCACATTTTCTCACGTAACTAGAGTGCAGCAGATTGGCGCAGTGGAAGCGGGCTGGGCCCATAACCCAGAGGTCCGTGGATCGAAACCACGCTCTGCTAATTATATTTTCTTTTGCATTAGTGCATACTTTCTTACTGCACATTTTCCCACGTAACTAGAGTGCAGCGGAGGGGCGCAGTGGAAGCGTGCTGGGCCCATAACCCAGTTGTCCGTCGATCGAAACTACGCTCTGCTAATTTTATTTTCTTTTGCATAAGTGCGCAGTTTCTTACTGCACATTTTATCACGTAACTAGAGTGCAGCAGAGTGGCGCAGTGGAAGCGTGCTGGGTCCATAACCCAGAGGTCCGTGGATCGAAACCACGATCTGCTAATTTATTTTCTTTTGCATAAGTGCGCAGTTTCTTACTGCACATTTTATCACGTAACTAGAGTGCAGCAGAGTGGCGCAGTGGAAGCGTGCTGGGCCCATAACCAAGAAGTTCGTGGATCGAAACCACGCCCTGCTAACTTTATTTTAACTTGCGATATTGTGCACTTTCTTACTGCCCATTTTTTCATGTACCTAGAGTGCAGCAGAGGGGCGCAGTGTAAGCGTGCTTGGCCCAATTCCCCGAGGTCCGTGGATCGAAACCACGCTCTGCTAATTTTATATTCTTTTTGCATTAGTGCGCACTTTCTTACTGCAAATTTCCCACGTGACTAGAATACAGCAGAAGGGCCCAGTGGAAGCGTGCTGGGACCATAACCCAGTTGTCCGTGGATTGAAACTACGCTCTGCTAATTTTATTTTCTGTTGCATAAGTGCGCAGTTTCTTACTGCGCATTTTTTCACGTAACTAGAGTGCAGCAGAGTGGCGCAGTGGAAGCGTGCTGGGCCCATAACCCAGAGGTCCGTGGATCGAAACCACGCTCTGCTAATTTATTATTCTTTCGCACAGTGCGTACTTTCTTACTGCACATTTTTCCACGGAATTAGAGTGCAGCACAGTGGCGCAGTGGAAGCGTGCTGGATCATAACCCAGAGGTTCGTGGATTGAAACCACGCCCTGCTAACTTTATTTTCATTTGCAATAGTGTGCACTTTCTTACTGCCCATTTTTTCACGTAACTAGAGTGCAGCCGAGGGGCGCAGTGTAAGCGTGCTTGGCCCATCACCCAGAGGTCCGTGGATCGAAACCATGCTCTGCTAATTTTATATTCTTTTTGCATTAGTGGGCTCTTTCTTACTGCAAAATTTCCCACTTGACTATAATGCAGCAGAGTGGCGCTGTGGAAGCGTGCTGGGGCCATAACCCATGTGTCCGTGGATCGAATCCTCGCTCTGCTAATTTTATTTTCTTTTGCATAAGTGCGCAGTTTCCTACTGCACATTTTCTCACGTAACTTGAGTGCAGCAGAGTGGCGCAGTGGAAGCGTGCTTGGCCCATAACCCAGAGGTCCGTGGATCGAAACCACGCTCTGCGATTTGTACAATTTTTGCATTAGTACGCAGTTTCTTACTCCACATTCTCTCACGTAACTAGAGTGCAGCAGAGTGGCGCAGTGGAAACGTGCTGGGCCCATAACCCAGAGGTCCGTGGATCGAAAGCACGCTCTGCTAATTTTATAATTTTTTTTCATCGGTGCGCACGTTCTGACTGCACATTTTCCCACGTAATTTAATTGCAGCAGAGTGGCGCAGTGAAAGCGTGCTGGGCCCATAACCCAGAGGTCCGTGGATCGAAAGCACGCTCTGCTAATTTGACATTCTTTTTGCATTACTGCGCAATTTCTTACTGCAAAATTTCCACATGACTAGAATGCAGCAGAGTGGCGCAGTGAAAGCATGCTGAACCTGTAACCCAGAGGTTCTTGGATGGAAACCACGCTCTGCTAATTTTATTTTCTTTGCATTGTGTGCAGTTTCTTACTGCACATTTTCTCACGTAACTAGAGTGCAGCAGAGTGGCGCAGTTGAAGCGGGCTGGGCCCATAACCCAGAGGTCCGTGGATCGAAACCACGCTCTGCTCATTTTATTTTCTTTTGCATTAGTGCATACTTTCTTACTGCACATTTTCCCACGTTACTAGAGTGCAGCGGAGGGGCGCAGTGAAAGCGTGCTGGGCCCATAACCCAGAGGTCCGTGGATCGAAACTACGCTCTGCTAATTCCATTTTCTTTTGCATTAGTGCGCACATTCTTACTGCACATTTTCTCACGTAACCTGAGTGCAGCAGAGTGGCGCAGTGGAAGCGTGTTGGGCCCATAACCCAGAGGTCCGTGGATCGAAAGCACAATCCTAGAGCTTTATTTTTTTTTTTTGCAGTAGTGCGCACTTTCCTACTGCACGTTTTCCCACGTAACTAGAGTGCAGCAGAGTGGCGCAGTAGAGGCGTGCTGGGCCCATAACCCAGAAGTCCGTGGATCGAAACCACGCTCTGCTAATTTGATATTCTTTTTGCATTACTGCGCACTTTCTTACTGCACATTTTTCTACGTAACTAGAGTGCAGCAGAGTGGCGCAGTGGAAGCGTGCTGGGTCATAACCCAGAGGTTCGTGGATCAAAACTACGCCCTGCTAACTTTATTTTCATTTGCAATAGTGTGCACTTTCTTGCTGCCTATTTTTTCACGTAACTAGGGTGCAGCAGAGGGCGCAGTGTAAGCGTCCTTGGCCCAATAACCCTGAGGTTTGTGGATCGAAACCTCGCTCTGCTAATTTGATATTCTTTTTGCATTAGTGCGCACTTTCTTACTGCAAATTTCCCACATGACTAGAATACAGCAGAGTTGCGCAGTGGAAGCGTGCTGGGGCCATAACCCAGATGTCCGTGGATCGAAACCACGCTCTGCTAATTTTATTTTCTTTTGCATAAGTGCGCAGTTTCTTACTGCACATTTTCTCAACGAACTAGAATACAGCAGAAAGGCGCAGTGGAAGCGTGCTGGGCCCATAACCCTGTTGTCCGTGGATTGAAATTACGCTCTGCTAATTTTATTTTCTTTTGCATAAGTGCGCAGTTTCTTACTGCGCATTTTCTCACGTAACTAGAGTGCAGCAGAGTGGCGCAGTGGAAGCGTGCTGGGCCCATAACCCAGAGGTCCGTGGATTGAAACCACGCTCTGCTAATTTATTATTCTTTTGCACTAGTGCGTACTTTCTTACTGCACATTTTTTCATGTAATTAGAGTGCAGCAGAGTGGCGCAGTGGAAGCGTGCTGGGTCATAACCCAGAGATTCGTGGATCGAAACCACGCCCTGCTAACTTTATTTTCATTTGCAATAGTGTGCACTTTCTTACTGCCCATTTTTTCACGTAACTAGAGTGCAGCAGAGGGGCGCAGTGTAAGCGTGCTTGGCCCATCACCCAGAGGTCCGTGGATCGAAACCACGCTCTGCTAATTTTATATTCTTTTTGCATTAGTGGGCACTTTCTTACTGCAAATTTCCCACCTGACTATAATGCGGCAGAGTGGCGCAGTGGAAGCGTGCTGCGGCCATAACCCAGGTGTCCGTGGATCGAAACCACGCTCTGCTAATTTTATTTTGTTTTGCATAAGCGCACAGTTTCTTACTGCACATTTTCTCAACGAACTAGAATACAGCAGAAGGGCGCAGTGGAAGCGTGCTGGGCCCATAACCCAGTTGTCCGTGGATTGAAACTACGCTCTGCTAATTTTATTTTCTGTTGCATAAGTGCGCAGTTTCTTACTGCGCATTTCTTCACGTAACTAGAGTGCAGCAGAGTTGCGCAGTGGAAGCGTGCTGGGCCCATAACCCAGAGGTCCGTGGATCGAAGCCAGGCTCTGCTAATTTATTATTCTTTCGCACAGTGCGTACTTTCTTACTGCACATTTTTCCACGGAATTAGAGTGCAGCAGAGTGGCGCAGTGGAAGCGTGCTGGGTCATAACCCAGAGGTTCGTGGATTGAAACCACGCCCTGCTAACTTTATTTTCATTTGCAATAGTGTGCACTTTCTTACTGCCCATTTTTTTACGTAACTAGAGTGCAGCAGAGGGGCGCAGTGTAAGCGTGCTTGGCCCATCACCCAGAGGTCCGTGGATCGAAACCACGCTCTGCTAATTTTATATTCTTTTTGCATTAGTGGGCACTTTCTTACTGCAAAATTTCCCACCTGACTATAATGCAGCAGAGTGGCCCAGTGGAAGCGTGCTGGGGCCATAACCCATGTGTCCGTGAATCGAAACCACGCTCTGCTAATTTTATTTTCTTTTGCATAAGTGCGCAGTTTCCTACTGCACATTTTCTCACGTAACTTGAGTGCAGCAGAGTGGCGCAGTGGAAGCGTGCTGGGCCCATAACCCAGAGGTCCGTGGATCGAAACCACGCTTTGCGATTTGTACAATTTTTTGCATTAGTACGCAGTTTCTTACTGCACATTCTCTCACGTAACTAGAGTGCAGCAGAGTGGCGCAGTGGAAGCGTGCTGGGCCCATAACCCAGAGGTCCGTGGATCGAAAGCACGCTCTGCTAATTTGATATTCTTTTTGCATTACTGCACAATTTCTTACTGCAAAATTCCCACATGAGTAGAATGCAGCAGAGTGGCGCAGTGGAAGCGTGCTGGGGCCATAACCCTTGTGTCCGTGGATCGAAACCACGCTCTGCTAATTTTATTTTCTTTTGCATAAGTGCGCAGTTTCCTACTGCACATTTTCTCAAGTAACTTGAGTGCAGAAGAGCGGCACAGTAGAAGCGTGCTGGGCCCATAACCCAGAGGTCCATGGATCGAAACCACGCTCTGCGATTTGTACAATTTTTTGCATTAGTGCGCAGTTTCTTACTGCACATTTTCTCACGTAACTATAGTGCAGCAGAGTGGCGCAGTGGAAGCGTGATGAGCCCGTAACCCAGAGGTCCGTGGATCGAAACCACGCTCTGCTAATTTTATTTTCCTTTGTATTAGTTCGTACTTTCTTACTGCACACTTTCCCTCGTAACTAGAGTGCAGCAGATTGGCGTGGTGGAAGCATGCTGGGCCCATAATCCAGAGGTCCGTGGATTGAAACCACGCTCTGCTAATTTATTACTATTTTGCATTAGTGCGTACTTTCTTACTGCACATTTTTTCACGTATGTAGAGTGCAGCAGAGTGGCGCAGTGAAAGCGTGCTGGGCCCATAACGCAGAGGTCCGTGGATCGAAACCACGCTCTGCTAATTCTACTTTCCTTTGCATTAGTGCGCATATTTTTACTGCCATTTCCCCACATAACTACAAAGCAGTAGAGTGGCGTAGTGGGAGTTTACTGAGGCCATATCCCAGCGGTCCATGGATCAAAACCACGCTCTGCTAATTATATATTCTTTTGCATTAGTGCGCATTTTCTTACTGCACATTTTCCCACATAACTATAGTGCAGCAGAGTGGCGCAGTGGAAGCGTGCTGAGCCCGTAACCCAGAGGTTCGTGGATCGAAACCACGCCCTGGTAACTTTATTTTCATTTGAAATTGTGAGCACTTTCTTACTGCCCCTTTTTTCACGTAACTAGAGTGCAGCAGAGGGGCGCAGTGGAAGCGTGCTTGGCCCATAACCCAGAGATCCGTGGATGGAAACCACGCTCTGCTAATTTGATATTCTTTTTGCATTAGTGCGCACTCTCTTACTGCAAATTTCTCACATGACTAGAATGCAGCAGAGAGGCACAGTGGAAGCGTGCTGGGGCCATAACCCTGCTGTCCGTGGGTCGAAACCACGCTCTGCTAATTTTATTTCCTTTGGCATAAGATGCAGTTTCTTACTGCACGTTTTCTCATGTAACTAGGGTGCAGCAGAGTGGCGCAGTGGAAGCGTGCTGGGCCCATAACCCAGAGGTCCGTGGATCGAAACCACGCTCTGCTAATTTTATTTTCTTTTGCATGAGTCCGAACTTTCTTACTGCACATTTTTCCACGTAACTAGAGTGACAGAGTGGCGCAGTGGAAGCGTGCTGGGTCTTAACCCAGAGGTTCGTGGATCAAAACCACACACTGCTAACTTTATTTTCGTTTGCAATAGTGTGCACTTTCTTAGTGACGTTTTCCCACGTAATTAAAGTGAGGCAGAGTGGCGCAGTGAAGGCGTGCTGGGCCCATAACCCAGAGGTCCGTTGATCGAAACCACGCGCTGCTAATTTTATATTCTTGTATTAGTGCGCAGTTTCTTACTGCCCATTTTTTCACGTAACTAGAGTGCAGCAGAGTGGCGCCGTGGAAGCGTGCTGGGCCCATAACCCAGAGGTCCGTGGATTGAAAACACGCTCTGCTAATTGTATAATTTTTTGCATTGGTGCGCACTTTCTGACTGCACATTTTCCCACGTAACTAAAATGCAGCAGAGTGCCGCGGTGTAAGCGTTCTCGGCCCATAACCCAGAGGTCCGTGGATTGAAAACACGCTCCTAGAGCTTTATTTTCTTTTGCAGTAGTGCGCACTTTCCTACTGCACTTTTTCCCACGTAACTAGAGTGCAGCAGAGTGGCGCAGTGGAGGCGTGCTGGGCCCATAACCCAGAGGTCCGTGGATCGAAACCATGCTCTGCTAATTTGATATTCTTTTTGCATTACTGCGCACTTTCTTACTGCCCATTTTCTCGCATTACTACAGTGCAGCAGAGTGGCGCAGTGGAAGCGTGATGAGCCCGTAACCCAGAGGTCCGTGGATCGAAACCACGCTCTGCTAATTTTATTTTCCTTTGTATTAGTTCGTACTTTCTTACTGCACACTTTCTCACGTAACTAGAGTGCAGCAGAGTGGCGCAGTGGACACGTGCTGGGCCCATAACCCAGAGGTCTGTAGATCGAAACCACGCTCTGCTAATTGTATGAATTTTTGCATTAGTGCGCACTTTCTCACTGCACATTTTCTCACGTAACTAGAGTGACGCAGAGTGGCGCAGTGGAAGCGTGCTGGGCCCATAACCCAGAGGTCCGTGGATCGAAACCACGCTCGGCTAACTTCATTTTCTTTTGCATTAGTGCGCAAATTCTTACTGCACATTATTCCACGTAGCTAATATGCAGCAGAGTGGAGCAGTGGAAGCGTGCTGGGCTCATAACCTAGAGGCCCGTTGATCGAAACCACGCTCTGCTAATTTTATATCCTTTGGATTATTGCGCAGGTTCTTACTGCACATTTTCTCACGTATCTAGAGTGCAGCATAGTGGCGCAGTGGAAGCGTGCTGGGCCCATAACCCAGGGGTCCGTGGATTGAAACCATGCTTTGGTAATTTTATATTTTTGTGCATTAGTCCACACTTTCTTACGGCACATTTTCTCACCGAACTAGAATACAGCAGAAGGGCGCAGTGGAAGTATGCTGGGCCCATAACCCAGGTGTCCGTTGATCGAAACCACGCTCTGCTAATTTTATTTTGTTTTGCATAAGTGCGCAGTCTCTTACTGCAGATTTTCTCACGTAGCTAGAGTGCAGCAGAGTGGCACAGTGGAAGCGTGCTGAGCCCATAACCCAGAGGTCCGTGAATTGAAAACACGCTCCTAGAGCTTTATTTTTTTTTGGCAGTAGTGCGCACTTTCCTACTGCACGTTTTCCCACGTAACTAGAGTGCAGCAGAGTGGCGCAGTGGAGGCGTGCTGGGCCCATAACCCAGAGGTCTGTGAATCGAAACCACGCTCTGCTAATTTGATATTCTTTTTGCATTACTGCGCACTTTCTTACTCCAAATTTTCCACATGACTAGAATGCAGCCGAGTAGCGCAGTGAAAGCTTGATGGGCCCATAACGCAGAGGTCCGTGGATCGACACCACGCTCTGCTAATTCTATTTTCTTTTGCATTAGTGCGCACATTCTTACTGCCCATTACCCCACAAAACTACAAAACAGTAGAGTGGCGTAGTGGGAGTTTGCTGAGGCCATATCCCAGCGGTCAATGGATCAAAACCACGCTCTGCTAATTATATATATTTTTTGCATTAGTGCGCACTTTCTTACTGCACATTTTCCCACATAACTATAGTGCAGCAGAGTGGCGGAGTGGAAGCGTGCTGAGCCCGTAACTCAGAGGTCCGTGGATAGAAACCACGCTCTGCTAATTTTATTTTCCTTTGCATTAGTGCGTACTTCGTCACTGATCATTTTCCCACGTAACTAGAGTGCAGCAGAGTGGCGTGTTGGAAGCGTGCTGGGGCCATAACCCAGATATCCGTATATCGGAATCTCGCTCTGCTAATTTTATTATCTCTTGCAATAATGCGTACGTTCTTACTGCAGAATTTTCCACGTAGCTAATATGCAGCAGAGTGGCGCAGTGGAAGCGTGCTGGGCCCATAACCCAGAGGTCCGTGGATTGAAACCACACTTTGCTTATTTTATATTCTTGTGCATTTGTGCTCACTTTCTTACAGCACATTTTCTCAACGAACTAGAATACAGCAGAAGGGTGCAGTGCGAGCGTGCTGGGCCCATAACCCAGGTGTCCGTGGATCAAAACCATGCTCTGCTAATTTTATTTTCTTTTGCATAAGTGCGCAGTTTCTTACTGCACAATTTCTACGTAGCTCGAGTGCAGTAGAGTGGCGCAGTGGAAGCGTGCTGGGCCCATAACCCAGAGGTCCGTGGATCGAAACCACGCTCTGCTAATTTATTATTCTTTTGCATTAGTGCGTACTTTTTTACTGCACATTTTCTCACGTAACTAGAGTGCAGCAGAGTGGCGCAGTGGAGGTGTGCTGGGCCCATAAGCCAGAGGTCCGTTGATCGAAACCACGCGCTGCTAATTTTATATCCTAGTATTAGTGCGCACTTTCTTACTGCAAATTTCCCACATGACTAGAATGCAGCAGAGTGGCGCAGTGGAAGCGTGCTGGGGCCATAACCCAGGTGTCCGTGGATCGAAACCACGCTCTGCTAATTTTATTTTCTTTTGCATAAGTGCGCAGTTTCTTACTGCACATTTATCACGTATCTTGAGTGCAGTAGAGTGGTGCAGTGGAAGCGTGCTGGGCCCATAACCAAGAGGTCCGTGGATAGAACCACGCTCTGCTAATTTTATTTTCTTTTGCATAAGTGCGCATTTTCTTACTGCACATTTTCTCACGTAACTTGAGTGCAGTATAGTGGCGCAGTGGAAGCGTACTGGGCCCATCACCCAGAGGTCCGTGGATCGAAACCACGCTCTGCTAATTTTATTTTCTTTTGGATAAGTGCGCAGTTTCTTACTGCACATTTTCTAACGTAACTAGAGTGCAGCAGAGTGGCGCAGTGGAAGCGTGCTGGGCTCATAACCCAGAAATTCGTAGATCGAAACCACGCTCTGCTAACTGTATGATTTTTTGCTTTAGTGCGCAGTTTCTCACTGCACATTTTCTCACGTAACTAGAGTGCAGCAGAGTGGCGCAGTGGAAGCGTGCTGGGCCCATAACCCAGGGGTCCGTGGATTGAAACCATGCTTTGGTAATTTTATATTTTTGTGCATTAGTCCACACTTTCTTACGGCACATTTTCTCACCGAACTAGAATACAGCAGAAGGGCGCAGTGGAAGTATGCTGGGCCCATAACCCAGGTGTCCGTTGATCGAAACCACGCTCTGCTAATTTTATTTTGTTTTGCATAAGTGCGCAGTCTCTTACTGCAGATTTTCTCACGTAGCTAGAGTGCAGCAGAGTGGCACAGTGGAAGCGTGCTGAGCCCATAACCCAGAGGTCCGTGAATTGAAAACACGCTCCTAGAGCTTTATTTTTTTTGGCAGTAGTGCGCACTTTCCTACTGCACGTTTTCCCACGTAACTAGAGTGCAGCAGAGTGGCGCAGTGGAGGCGTGCTGGGCCCATAACCCAGAGGTCCGTGAATCGAAACCACGCTCTGCTAATTTGATATTCTTTTTGCATTACTGCGCACTTTCTTACTCCAAATTTTCCACATGACTAGAATGCAGCCGAGTAGCGCAGAAAAGCTTGCTGGGCCCATAACGCAGAGGTCCGTGGATCGACACCACGCTCTGCTAATTCTATTTTCTTTTGCATTAGTGCGCACATTCTTACTGCCCATTACCCCACAAAACTACAAAACAGTAGAGTGGCGTAGTGGGAGTTTGCTGAGGCCATATCCCAGCGGTCAATGGATCAAAACCACGCTCTGCTAATTATATATTTTTTTGCATTAGTGCGCACTTTCTTACTGCACAATTTTCCCACATAACTATAGTGCAGCAGAGTGGCGGAGTGGAAGCGTGCTGAGCCCGTAACTCAGAGGTCCGTGGATAGAAACCACGCTCTGCTAATTTTATTTTCCTTTGCATTAGTTCGTACTTTCTTACTGCACATTTTCCCTCGTAACTACAGTGCAGCAGAGTGGCGCAGTGGAAAGGTGCTGGGCTCATAACTCAGAGGTCCGTGGATAGAAACCACGCTCTGCTAATTTTATTTTCTTTTGCATTAGTGCGTACTTCATCACTGCACATTTTCCCACGTAACTAGAGTGCAGCAGAGTGGCGTGTTGGAAGCGTGCTGGGGCCATAACCCAGATATCCGTATATCGGAATCTCGCTCTGCTAATTTTATTATCTCTTGCAATAATGCGTACGTTCTTACTGCAGAATTTTCCACGTAGCTAATATGCAGCAGAGTGGCGCAGTGGAAGCGTGCTGGGCCCATAACCCAGAGGTCCGTGGATTGAAACCACACTTTGCTTATTTTATATTCTTGTGCATTTGTGCTCACTTTCTTACAGCACATTTTCTCAACGAACTAGAATACAGCAGAAGGGTGCAGTGCGAGCGTGCTGGGCCCATAACCCTGGTGTCCGTGGATCAAAACCATGCTCTGCTATATTTATTTTCTTTTGCATAAGTGCGCAGTTTCTTACTGCACAATTTCTACGTAGCTCGAGTGCAGTAGAGTGGCGCAGTGGAAGCGTGCTGGGCCCATAACCCAGAGGGCCGTGGATCGAAACCACGCTCTGCTAATTTATTATTCTTTTGCATTAGTGCGTACTTTTTTACTGCACATTTTCTCACGTAACTAGAATGCAGCAGAGTGGCGCAGTGGAAGCGTGCTGGGGCCATAACCCAGGTGTCCGTGGATCGAAACCACGCTCTGCTAATTTTATTTTCTTTTGCATAAGTGCGCAGTTTTTACTGCACATTTATCACGTATCTTGAGTGCAGTAGAGTGGTGCAGTGGAAGCGTGCTGGGCCCATAACCAAGAGGTCCGTGGATAGAACCACGCTCTGCTAATTTTATTTTCTTTTGCATAAGTGCGCAGTTTCTTACTGCACATTTTCTCACGTAACTTGAGTGCAGTAGAGTGGCGCAGTGGAAGCGTACTGGGCCCATCACCCAGAGGTCCGTGGATCGAAACCACGCTCTGCTAATTTTATTTTCTTTTGGATAAGTGCGCAGTTTCTTACTGCACATTTTCTAACGTAACTAGAGTGCAGCAGAGTGGCGCAGTGGAAGCGTGCTGGGCTCATAACCCAGAAATTCGTAGATCGAAACCACGCTCTGCTAATTGTATGATTTTTTGCTTTAGTGCGCAGTTTCTCACTGCACATTTTCTCACGTAACTAGAGTGCAGCAGAGTGGCGCAGTGGAAGCGTGCTGGGCCCATAACCCAAAGGTCCGTGGATCTAAACCACGCTCTGCTAATTTTAGTTTCTTTTGCATTAGTGCACACTTTCTTACTGCACAATTTTTACGTAGCTAATATGCAGCAGAGTGGAGCAGTGGAAGGGTGCTGGGCCCATAACCCAGAAGTCCGTTGATCGAAACCACGCTCTGCTAATTTTATATCCTTTGGATTATTGCGCAGGTTCTTACTGCACATTTTCTCACGTATCTAGAGTGCAGCATAGTGGCGCAGTGGAAGCGTGCTGGGCCCATAACCCAGGGGTCCGTGGATTGAAACCATGCTCTGCTAATTTTATTTTCTTTTGCATAAGTGCGCAGTTTCTTACTGCACATTTTCTACGTAGCTAATATGCAGCAGAGTGGAGTAGTGGAAGCGTGCTGGGCTCATAACCCAGAGGCCCGTTGATCGAAACCACGCTCTGCTAATTTTATATCCTTTGGATTATTGCGCAGGTTCTTACTGCACATTTTCTCACGTATCTAGAGTGCAGCATAGTGGCGCAGTGGAAGCGTGCTGGGCCCATAACCCAGGGGTCCGTGGATTGAAACCATGCTTTGTTAATTTTATATTTTTGTGCATTAGTCCACACTTTCTTACGGCACATTTTCTCACCGAACTAGAATACAGCAGAAGGGCGCAGTGAAAGTATGCTGGGCCCATAACCCAGGTGTCCGTGGATCGAAACGACGCTCTGCTAATTTTATTTTGTTTTGCATAAGTGCGCAGTCTCTTACTGCAGATTTTCTCACGTAGCTAGAGTGCAGCAGAGTGGCACAGTGGAAGCGTGCTGAGCCCATAACCCAGAGGTCCGTGAATTGAAAACACGCTCCTAGAGCTTTATTTTTTTTTTGGCAGTAGTGCGCACTTTCCTACTGCACGTTTTCCCACGTAACTAGAGTGCAGCAGAGTGGCGCAGTGGAGGCGTGCTGGGCCCATTACCCAGAGGTCCGTGGATCGAAAACACGCTCCTAGAGCTCTATTTTTTTGGCAGTAGTGCACACTTTCCTACTGCACGTTTTCCACGTAACTAGAGTGCAGCAGAGTGGCGCAGTGGAGGCGTGCTGGGCCCATAACCCAGAGGTCCGTGAATCAAAACCACGCTCTGCTAATTTGATATTCTTTTTGCATTACTGCGCACTTTCTTACTCCAAATTTTCCACATGACTAGAATGCAGCCGAGTAGCGCAGTGAAAGCTTGCTGGGCCCATAACGCAGAGGTCCGTGGATCGACACCACGCTCTGCTAATTCTATTTTCTTTTGCATTACTGCGCACATTCTTACTGCCCATTACCCCACAAAACTACAAAACAGTAGAGTGGCGTAGTGGGAGTTTGCTGAGGCCATATCCCAGCGGTCCATGGATCAAAACAACGCTCTGCTAATTATATATTTTTTTGCATTAGTGCGCACTTTCTTACTGCACATTTTCCCACATAACTATAGTGCAGCAGAGTGGCGGAGTGGAAGCGTGCTGAGCCCGTAACCCAGAGGTCCGTGGATCGAAACCACACTCTGCTAACTTTATTTTCCTTTGCATTAGTTCGTACTTTCTTACTGCACATTTTCCCTCGTAACTACAGTGCAGCAGAGTGGCGCAGTGGAAAGCTGCTGGGCTCATAACTCAGAGGTCCGTGGATAGAAACCACGCTCTGCTAATTTTATTTTCTTTTGCATTAGTGCGTACTTCCTCACTGCACATTTTCCCACGTAGTTAGAGTGCAGCAGAGTGGCGTGTTGGTAGCGTGCTGGGGCCATAACCCAGATATCCGTATATCGGAATCTCGCTCTGCTAATTTTATTATCTCTTGCAATAATGCGTACGTTCTTACTGCACAATTTTCCACGTAGCTAATATGCAGCAGAGTGGCGCAGTGGAAGCGTGCTGGGCCCTTAACCCAGAGGTCCGTGGATTGAAACCACACTTTGCTAATTTTATATTCTTGTGCATTTGTGCTCACTTTCTTACAGCACATTTTCTCAACGAACTAGAATACAGCAGAAGGGTGCAGTGCGAGCGTGCTGGGCCCATAACCCAGGTGTCCATGGCTCAAAACCATGCTCTGCTAATTTTATTTTCTTTTGCATAAGTGCGCAGTTTCTTACTGCACAATTTCTACGTAGCTCGAGTGCAGTAGAGTGGCGCAGTGGAAGCGTGCTGGGCCCATAACCCAGAGGTCCGTGGATCGAAACCACGCTCTGCTAATTTTATTTTCCTTTGTATTAGTTCGTACTTTCTTACTGCACACTTTCTCACGTAACTAGAGTGCAGCAGAGTGGCGCAGTGGACACGTGCTGGGCCCATAACCCAGAGGTCTGTAGATCGAAACCACGCTCTGCTAATTGTATGAATTTTTGCATTAGTGCGCACTTTCTCACTGCACATTTTCTCACGTAACTAGAGTGACGCAGAGTGGCGCAGTGGAAGCGTGCTGGGCCCATAACCCAGAGGTCCGTGGATCGAAACCACGCTCGGCTAACTTCATTTTCTTTTGCATTAGTGCGCAAATTCTTACTGCACATTTTTCCACGTAGCTAATATGCAGCAGAGTGGAGCAGTGGAAGCGTGCTGGGCTCATAACCTAGAGGCCCGTTGATCGAAACCACGCTCTGCTAATTTTATATCCTTTGGATTATTGCGCAGGTTCTTACTGCACATTTTCTCACGTATCTAGAGTGCAGCATAGTGGCGCAGTGGAAGCGTGCTGGGCCCATAACCCAGGGGTCCGTGGATTGAAACCATGCCTTGGTAATTTTATATTTTTGTGCATTAGTCCACACTTTCTTACGGCACATTTTCTCACCGAACTAGAATACAGCAGAAGGGCGCAGTGGAAGTATGCTGGGCCCATAACCCAGGTGTCCGTTGATCGAAACCACGCTCTGCTAATTTTATTTTGTTTTGCATAAGTGCGCAGTCTCTTACTGCAGATTTTCTCACGTAGCTAGAGTGCAGCAGAGTGGCACAGTGGAAGCGTGCTGAGCCCATAACCCAGAGGTCCGTGAATTGAAAACACGCTCCTAGAGCTTTATTTTTTTTTGGCAGTAGTGCGCACTTTCCTACTGCACGTTTTCCCACGTAACTAGAGTGCAGCAGAGTGGCGCAGTGGAGGCGTGCTGGGCCCATAACCCAGAGGTCTGTGAATCGAAACCACGCTCTGCTAATTTGATATTCTTTTTGCATTACTGCGCACTTTCTTACTCCAAATTTTCCACATGACTAGAATGCAGCCGAGTAGCGCAGTGAAAGCTTGATGGGCCCATAACGCAGAGGTCCGTGGATCGACACCACGCTCTGCTAATTCTATTTTCTTTTGCATTAGTGCGCACATTCTTACTGCCCATTACCCCACAAAACTACAAAACAGTAGAGTGGCGTAGTGGGAGTTTGCTGAGGCCATATCCCAGCGGTCAATGGATCAAAACCACGCTCTGCTAATTATATATATTTTTTGCATTAGTGCGCACTTTCTTACTGCACATTTTCCCACATAACTATAGTGCAGCAGAGTGGCGGAGTGGAAGCGTGCTGAGCCCGTAACTCAGAGGTCCGTGGATAGAAACCACGCTCTGCTAATTTTATTTTCCTTTGCATTAGTGCGTACTTCGTCACTGATCATTTTCCCACGTAACTAGAGTGCAGCAGAGTGGCGTGTTGGAAGCGTGCTGGGGCCATAACCCAGATATCCGTATATCGGAATCTCGCTCTGCTAATTTTATTATCTCTTGCAATAATGCGTACGTTCTTACTGCAGAATTTTCCACGTAGCTAATATGCAGCAGAGTGGCGCAGTGGAAGCGTGCTGGGCCCATAACCCAGAGGTCCGTGGATTGAAACCACACTTTGCTTATTTTATATTCTTGTGCATTTGTGCTCACTTTCTTACAGCACATTTTCTCAACGAACTAGAATACAGCAGAAGGGTGCAGTGCGAGCGTGCTGGGCCCATAACCCAGGTGTCCGTGGATCAAAACCATGCTCTGCTAATTTTATTTTCTTTTGCATAAGTGCGCAGTTTCTTACTGCACAATTTCTACGTAGCTCGAGTGCAGTAGAGTGGCGCAGTGGAAGCGTGCTGGGCCCATAACCCAGAGGTCCGTGGATCGAAACCACGCTCTGCTAATTTATTATTCTTTTGCATTAGTGCGTACTTTTTTACTGCACATTTTCTCACGTAACTAGAGTGCAGCAGAGTGGCGCAGTGGAGGTGTGCTGGGCCCATAAGCCAGAGGTCCGTTGATCGAAACCACGCGCTGCTAATTTTATATCCTAGTATTAGTGCGCACTTTCTTACTGCAAATTTCCCACATGACTAGAATGCAGCAGAGTGGCGCAGTGGAAGCGTGCTGGGGCCATAACCCCGGTGTCCGTGGATCGAAACCACGCTCTGCTAATTTTATTTTTTTTTTGCATAAGTGCGCAGTTTCTTACTGCACATTTATCACGTATCTTGAGTGCAGTAGAGTGGTGCAGTGGAAGCGTGCTGGGCCCATAACCAAGAGGTCCGTGGATAGAACCACGCTCTGCTAATTTTATTTTCTTTTGCATAAGTGCGCAGTTTCTTACTGCACATTTTCTCACGTAACTTGAGTGCAGTAGAGTGGCGCAGTGGAAGCGTACTGGGCCCATCACCCAGAGGTCCGTGGATCGAAACCACGCTCTGCTAATTTTATTTTCTTTTGGATAAGTGCGCAGTTTCTTACTGCACATTTTCTAACGTAACTAGAGTGCAGCAGAGTGGCGCAGTGGAAGCGTGCTGGGCTCATAACCCAGAAATTCGTAGATCGAAACCACGCTCTGCTAACTGTATGATTTTTTGCTTTAGTGCGCAGTTTCTCACTGCACATTTTCTCACGTAACTAGAGTGCAGCAGAGTGGCGCAGTGGAAGCGTGCTGGGCCCATAACCCAGGGGTCCGTGGATTGAAACCATGCTTTGGTAATTTTATATTTTTGTGCATTAGTCCACACTTTCTTACGGCACATTTTCTCACCGAACTAGAATACAGCAGAAGGGCGCAGTGGAAGTATGCTGGGCCCATAACCCAGGTGTCCGTTGATCGAAACCACGCTCTGCTAATTTTATTTTGTTTTGCATAAGTGCGCAGTCTCTTACTGCAGATTTTCTCACGTAGCTAGAGTGCAGCAGAGTGGCACAGTGGAAGCGTGCTGAGCCCATAACCCAGAGGTCCGTGAATTGAAAACACGCTCCTAGAGCTTTATTTTTTTTTGGCAGTAGTGCGCACTTTCCTACTGCACGTTTTCCCACGTAACTAGAGTGCAGCAGAGTGGCGCAGTGGAGGCGTGCTGGGCCCATAACCCAGAGGTCCGTGAATCGAAACCACGCTCTGCTAATTTGATATTCTTTTTGCATTACTGCGCACTTTCTTACTCCAAATTTTCCACATGACTAGAATGCAGCCGAGTAGCGCAGTGAAAGCTTGCTGGGCCCATAACGCAGAGGTCCGTGGATCGACACCACGCTCTGCTAATTCTATTTTCTTTTGCATTAGTGCGCACATTCTTACTGCCCATTACCCCACAAAACTACAAAACAGTAGAGTGGCGTAGTGGGAGTTTGCTGAGGCCATATCCCAGCGGTCAATGGATCAAAACCACGCTCTGCTAATTATATATTTTTTTGCATTAGTGCGCACTTTCTTACTGCACATTTTCCCACATAACTATAGTGCAGCAGAGTGGCGGAGTGGAAGCGTGCTGAGCCCGTAACTCAGAGGTCCGTGGATAGAAACCACGCTCTGCTAATTTTATTTTCCTTTGCATTAGTTCGTACTTTCTTACTGCACATTTTCCCTCGTAACTACAGTGCAGCAGAGTGGCGCAGTGGAAAGGTGCTGGGCTCATAACTCAGAGGTCCGTGGATAGAAACCACGCTCTGCTAATTTTATTTTCTTTTGCATTAGTGCGTACTTCGTCACTGCACATTTTCCCACGTAACTAGAGTGCAGCAGAGTGGCGTGTTGGAAGCGTGCTGGGGCCATAACCCAGATATCCGTATATCGGAATCTCGCTCTGCTAATTTTATTATCTCTTGCAATAATGCGTACGTTCTTACTGCAGAATTTTCCACGTAGCTAATATGCAGCAGAGTGGCGCAGTGGAAGCGTGCTGGGCCCATAACCCAGAGGTCCGTGGATTGAAACCACACTTTGCTTATTTTATATTCTTGTGCATTTGTGCTCACTTTCTTACAGCACATTTTCTCAACGAACTAGAATACAGCAGAAGGGTGCAGTGCGAGCGTGCTGGGCCCATAACCCAGGTGTCCGTGGATCAAAACCATGCTCTGCTAATTTTATTTTCTTTTGCATAAGTGCGCAGTTTCTTACTGCACAATTTCTACGTAGCTCGAGTGCAGTAGAGTGGCGCAGTGGAAGCGTGCTGGGCCCATAACCCAGAGGTCCGTGGATCGAAACCACGCTCTGCTAATTTATTATTCTTTTGCATTAGTGCGTACTTTTTTACTGCACATTTTCTCACGTAACTAGAGTGCAGCAGAGTGGCGCAGTGGAGGCGTGCTGGGCCCATAAGCCAGAGGTCCGTTGATCGAAACCACGCGCTGCTAATTTTATATCCTAGTATTAGTGCGCACTTTCTTACTGCAAATTTCCCACATGACTAGAATGCAGCAGTGTGGCGCAGTGGAAGCGTGCTGGGGCCATAACCCAGGTGTCCGTGGATCGAAACCACGCTCTGCTAATTTTATTTTCTTTTGCATAAGATGCAGTTTCTTACTGCACGTTTTCTCATGTAACTAGAGTGCAGCAGAGTGGCGCAGTGGAAGCGTGCTGGGCCCATAACCCAGAGGTCCGTGGATCGAAACCACGCTCTGCTAATTTTATTTTCTTTTGCATGAGTGCGAACTTTCTTACTGCACATTTTTCCACGTAACTAGAGTGACAGAGTGGCGCAGTGGAAGCGTGCTGGGTCTTAACCCAGAGGTTCGTGGATCAAAACCACACACTGCTAACTTTATTTTCGTTTGCAATAGTGTGCACTTTCTTAGTGACGTTTTCCCACGTAATTAAAGTGAGGCAGAGTGGCGCAGTGAAGGCGTGCTGGGCCCATAACCCAGAGGTCCGTTGATCGAAACCACGCGCTGCTAATTTTATATCCTTGTATTAGTGCGCAGTTTCTTACTGCCCATTTTTTCACGTAACTAGAGTGCAGCAGAGTGGCGCCGTGGAAGCGTGCTGGGCCCATAACCCAGAGGTCCGTGGATTGAAAACACGCTCTGCTAATTGTATAATTTTTTGCATTGGTGCGCACTTTCTGACTGCACATTTTCCCACGTAACTAAAATGCAGCAGAGTGCCGCGGTGTAAGCGTGCTCGGCCCATAACCCAGAGGTCCGTGGATTTAAAACACGCTCCTAGAGCTTTATTTTCTTTTGCAGTAGTGCGCACTTTCCTACTGCACTTTTTCCCACGTAACTAGAGTGCAGCAGAGTGGCGCAGTGGAGGCGTGCTGGGCCCATAACCCAGAGGTCCGTGGATCGAAACCATGCTCTGCTAATTTGATATTCTTTTTGCATTACTGCGCACTTTCTTACTGCACATTTTCTCGCATAACTACAGTGCAGCAGAGTGGCGCAGTGGAAGCGTGATGAGCCCGTAACCCAGAGGTCCGTGGATCGAAACCACGCTCTGCTAATTTTATTTTCCTTTGTATTAGTTCGTACTTTCTTACTGCACACTTTCTCACGTAACTAGAGTGCAGCAGAGTGGCGCAGTGGACACGTGCTGGGCCCATAACCCAGAGGTCTGTAGATCGAAACCACGCTCTGCTAATTGTATGAATTTTTGCATTAGTGCGCACTTTCTCACTGCACATTTTCTCACGTAACTAGAGTGACGCAGAGTGGCGCAGTGGACACGTGCTGGGCTCATAACCTAGAGGCCCGTTGATCGAAACCACGCTCTGCTAATTTTTTATCCTATGGATTATTGCGCAGGTTCTTACTTCACATTTTCTCACGTATCTAGAGTGCAGCATAGTGGCGCAGTGGAAGCTTGCTGGGCCCATAACCCAGGGGTCCGTGGATTGAAACCATGCTTTGGTAATTTTATATTTTTGTGCATTAGTCCACACTTTCTTACGGCACATTTTCTCACCGAACTAGAATACAGCAGAAGGGCGCAGTGGAAGTATGCTGGGCCCATAACCCAGGTGTCCGTTGATCGAAACCACGCTCTGCTAATTTTATTTTGTTTTGCATAAGTGCGCAGTCTCTTACTGCAGATTTTCTCACGTAGCTAGAGTGCAGCAGAGTGGCACAGTGGAAGCGTGCTGAGCCCATAACCCAGAGGTCCGTGAATTGAAAACACGCTCCTAGAGCTTTATTTTTTTTTTGGCAGTAGTGCGCACTTTCCTACTGCACGTTTTCCCACGTAACTAGAGTGCAGCAGAGTGGCGCAGTGGAGGCGTGCTGGGCCCATAACCCAGAGGTCTGTGAATCGAAACCACGCTCTGCTAATTTGATATTCTTTTTGCATTACTGCGCACTTTCTTACTCCAAATTTTCCACATGACTAGAATGCAGCCGAGTAGCGCAGTGAAAGCTTGCTGGGCCCATAACGCAGAGGTCCGTGGATCGTCACCACGCTCTGCTAATTCTATTTTCTTTTGCATTAGTGCGCACATTCTTACTGCCCATTACCCCACAAAACTACAAAACAGTAGAGTGGCGTAGTGGGAGTTTGCTGAGGCCATATCCCAGCGGTCAATGGATCAAAACCACGCTCTGCTAATTATATATTTTTTTTGCATTAGTGCGCACTTTCTTACTGCACATTTTCCCACATAACTATAGTGCAGCAGAGTGGCGGAGTGGAAGCGTGCTGAGCCCGTAACTCAGAGGTCCGTGGATAGAAACCACGCTCTGCTAATTTTATTTTCCTTTGCATTAGTTCGTACTTTCTTACTGCACATTTTCCCTCGTAACTACAGTGCAGCAGAGTGGCGCAGTGGAAAGGTGCTGGGCTCATAACTCAGAGGTCCGTGGATAGAAACCACGCTCTGCTAATTTTATTTTCTTTTGCATTAGTGCGTACTTCGTCACTGATCATTTTCCCACGTAACTAGAGTGCAGCAGAGTGGCGTGTTGGAAGCGTGCTGGGGCCATAACCCAGATATCCGTATATCGGAATCTCGCTCTGCTAATTTTATTATCTCTTGCAATAATGCGTACGTTCTTACTGCAGAATTTTCCACGTAGCTAATATGCAGCAGAGTGGCGCAGTGGAAGCGTGCTGGGCCCATAACCCAGAGGTCCGTGGATTGAAACCACACTTTGCTTATTTTATATTCTTGTGCATTTGTGCTCACTTTCTTACAGCACATTTTCTCAACGAACTAGAATACAGCAGAAGGGTGCAGTGCGAGCGTGCTGGGCCCATAACCCAGGTGTCCGTGGATCAAAACCATGCTCTGCTAATTTTATTTTCTTTTGCATAAGTGCGCAGTTTCTTACTGCACAATTTCTACGTAGCTCGAGTGCAGTAGAGTGGCGCAGTGGAAGCGTGCTGGGCCCATAACCCAGAGGTCCGTGGATCGAAACCACGCTCTGCTAATTTATTATTCTTTTGCATTAGTGCGTACTTTTTTACTGCACATTTTCTCACGTAACTAGAGTGCAGCAGAGTGGCGCAGTGGAGGTGTGCTGGGCCCATAAGCCAGAGGTCCGTTGATCGAAACCACGCGCTGCTAATTTTATATCCTAGTATTAGTGCGCACTTTCTTACTGCAAATTTCCCACATGACTAGAATGCAGCAGAGTGGCGCAGTGGAAGCGTGCTGGGGCCATAACCCAGGTGTCCGTGGATCGAAACCACGCTCTGCTAATTTTATTTTCTTTTGCATAAGTGCGCAGTTTCTTACTGCACATTTATCACGTATCTTGAGTGCAGTAGAGTGGTGCAGTGGAAGCGTGCTGGGCCCATAACCAAGAGGTCCGTGGATAGAACCACGCTCTGCTAATTTTATTTTCTTTTGCATAAGTGCGCATTTTCTTACTGCACATTTTCTCACGTAACTTGAGTGCAGTAGAGTGGCGCAGTGGAAGCGTACTGGGCCCATCACCCAGAGGTCCGTGGATCGAAACCACGCTCTGCTAATTTTATTTTCTTTTGGATAAGTGCGCAGTTTCTTACTGCACATTTTCTAACGTAACTAGAGTGCAGCAGAGTGGCGCAGTGGAAGCGTGCTGGGCTCATAACCCAGAAATTCGTAGATCGAAACCACGCTCTGCTAACTGTATGATTTTTTGCTTTAGTGCGCAGTTTCTCACTGCACATTTTCTCACGTAACTAGAGTGCAGCAGAGTGGCGCAGTGGAAGCGTGCTGGGCCCATAACCCAGGGGTCCGTGGATTGAAACCATGCTTTGGTAATTTTATATTTTTGTGCATTAGTCCACACTTTCTTACGGCACATTTTCTCACCGAACTAGAATACAGCAGAAGGGCGCAGTGGAAGTATGCTGGGCCCATAACCCAGGTGTCCGTTGATCGAAACCACGCTCTGCTAATTTTATTTTGTTTTGCATAAGTGCGCAGTCTCTTACTGCAGATTTTCTCACGTAGCTAGAGTGCAGCAGAGTGGCACAGTGGAAGCGTGCTGAGCCCATAACCCAGAGGTCCGTGAATTGAAAACACGCTCCTAGAGCTTTATTTTTTTTGGCAGTAGTGCGCACTTTCCTACTGCACGTTTTCCCACGTAACTAGAGTGCAGCAGAGTGGCGCAGTGGAGGCGTGCTGGGCCCATAACCCAGAGGTCCGTGAATCGAAACCACGCTCTGCTAATTTGATATTCTTTTTGCATTACTGCGCACTTTCTTACTCCAAATTTTCCACATGACTAGAATGCAGCCGAGTAGCGCAGAAAAGCTTGCTGGGCCCATAACGCAGAGGTCCGTGGATCGACACCACGCTCTGCTAATTCTATTTTCTTTTGCATTAGTGCGCACATTCTTACTGCCCATTACCCCACAAAACTACAAAACAGTAGAGTGGCGTAGTGGGAGTTTGCTGAGGCCATATCCCAGCGGTCAATGGATCAAAACCACGCTCTGCTAATTATATATTTTTTTGCATTAGTGCGCACTTTCTTACTGCACAATTTTCCCACATAACTATAGTGCAGCAGAGTGGCGGAGTGGAAGCGTGCTGAGCCCGTAACTCAGAGGTCCGTGGATAGAAACCACGCTCTGCTAATTTTATTTTCCTTTGCATTAGTTCGTACTTTCTTACTGCACATTTTCCCTCGTAACTACAGTGCAGCAGAGTGGCGCAGTGGAAAGGTGCTGGGCTCATAACTCAGAGGTCCGTGGATAGAAACCACGCTCTGCTAATTTTATTTTCTTTTGCATTAGTGCGTACTTCATCACTGCACATTTTCCCACGTAACTAGAGTGCAGCAGAGTGGCGTGTTGGAAGCGTGCTGGGGCCATAACCCAGATATCCGTATATCGGAATCTCGCTCTGCTAATTTTATTATCTCTTGCAATAATGCGTACGTTCTTACTGCAGAATTTTCCACGTAGCTAATATGCAGCAGAGTGGCGCAGTGGAAGCGTGCTGGGCCCATAACCCAGAGGTCCGTGGATTGAAACCACACTTTGCTTATTTTATATTCTTGTGCATTTGTGCTCACTTTCTTACAGCACATTTTCTCAACGAACTAGAATACAGCAGAAGGGTGCAGTGCGAGCGTGCTGGGCCCATAACCCTGGTGTCCGTGGATCAAAACCATGCTCTGCTATATTTATTTTCTTTTGCATAAGTGCGCAGTTTCTTACTGCACAATTTCTACGTAGCTCGAGTGCAGTAGAGTGGCGCAGTGGAAGCGTGCTGGGCCCATAACCCAGAGGTCCGTGGATCGAAACCACGCTCTGCTAATTTATTATTCTTTTGCATTAGTGCGTACTTTTTTACTGCACATTTTCTCACGTAACTAGAATGCAGCAGAGTGGCGCAGTGGAAGCGTGCTGGGGCCATAACCCAGGTGTCCGTGGATCGAAACCACGCTCTGCTAATTTTATTTTCTTTTGCATAAGTGCGCAGTTTTTACTGCACATTTATCACGTATCTTGAGTGCAGTAGAGTGGTGCAGTGGAAGCGTGCTGGGCCCATAACCAAGAGGTCCGTGGATAGAACCACGCTCTGCTAATTTTATTTTCTTTTGCATAAGTGCGCAGTTTCTTACTGCACATTTTCTCACGTAACTTGAGTGCAGTAGAGTGGCGCAGTGGAAGCGTACTGGGCCCATCACCCAGAGGTCCGTGGATCGAAACCACGCTCTGCTAATTTTATTTTCTTTTGGATAAGTGCGCAGTTTCTTACTGCACATTTTCTAACGTAACTAGAGTGCAGCAGAGTGGCGCAGTGGAAGCGTGCTGGGCTCATAACCCAGAAATTCGTAGATCGAAACCACGCTCTGCTAATTGTATGATTTTTTGCTTTAGTGCGCAGTTTCTCACTGCACATTTTCTCACGTAACTAGAGTGCAGCAGAGTGGCGCAGTGGAAGCGTGCTGGGCCCATAACCCAAAGGTCCGTGGATCGAAACCACGCTCTGCTAATTTTAGTTTCTTTTGCATTAGTGCACACTTTCTTACTGCACAATTTTTACGTAGCTAATATGCAGCAGAGTGGAGCAGTGGAAGGGTGCTGGGCCCATAACCCAGAAGTCCGTTGATCGAAACCACGCTCTGCTAATTTTATATCCTTTGGATTATTGCGCAGGTTCTTACTGCACATTTTCTCACGTATCTAGAGTGCAGCATAGTGGCGCAGTGGAAGCGTGCTGGGCCCATAACCCAGGGGTCCGTGGATTGAAACCATGCTCTGCTAATTTTATTTTCTTTTGCATAAGTGCGCAGTTTCTTACTGCACATTTTCTACGTAGCTAATATGCAGCAGAGTGGAGTAGTGGAAGCGTGCTGGGCTCATAACCCAGAGGCCCGTTGATCGAAACCACGCTCTGCTAATTTTATATCCTTTGGATTATTGCGCAGGTTCTTACTGCACATTTTCTCACGTATCTAGAGTGCAGCATAGTGGCGCAGTGGAAGCGTGCTGGGCCCATAACCCAGGGGTCCGTGGATTGAAACCATGCTTTGTTAATTTTATATTTTTGTGCATTAGTCCACACTTTCTTACGGCACATTTTCTCACCGAACTAGAATACAGCAGAAGGGCGCAGTGAAAGTATGCTGGGCCCATAACCCAGGTGTCCGTGGATCGAAACGACGCTCTGCTAATTTTATTTTGTTTTGCATAAGTGCGCAGTCTCTTACTGCAGATTTTCTCACGTAGCTAGAGTGCAGCAGAGTGGCACAGTGGAAGCGTGCTGAGCCCATAACCCAGAGGTCCGTGAATTGAAAACACGCTCCTAGAGCTTTATTTTTTTTTGGCAGTAGTGCGCACTTTCCTACTGCACGTTTTCCCACGTAACTAGAGTGCAGCAGAGTGGCGCAGTGGAGGCGTGCTGGGCCCATTACCCAGAGGTCCGTGGATCGAAAACACGCTCCTAGAGCTCTATTTTTTTGGCAGTAGTGCACACTTTCCTACTGCACGTTTTCCACGTAACTAGAGTGCAGCAGAGTGGCGCAGTGGAGGCGTGCTGGGCCCATAACCCAGAGGTCCGTGAATCAAAACCACGCTCTGCTAATTTGATATTCTTTTTGCATTACTGCGCACTTTCTTACTCCAAATTTTCCACATGACTAGAATGCAGCCGAGTAGCGCAGTGAAAGCTTGCTGGGCCCATAACGCAGAGGTCCGTGGATCGACACCACGCTCTGCTAATTCTATTTTCTTTTGCATTACTGCGCACATTCTTACTGCCCATTACCCCACAAAACTACAAAACAGTAGAGTGGCGTAGTGGGAGTTTGCTGAGGCCATATCCCAGCGGTCCATGGATCAAAACAACGCTCTGCTAATTATATATTTTTTTGCATTAGTGCGCACTTTCTTACTGCACATTTTCCCACATAACTATAGTGCAGCAGAGTGGCGGAGTGGAAGCGTGCTGAGCCCGTAACCCAGAGGTCCGTGGATCGAAACCACACTCTGCTAACTTTATTTTCCTTTGCATTAGTTCGTACTTTCTTACTGCACATTTTCCCTCGTAACTACAGTGCAGCAGAGTGGCGCAGTGGAAAGCTGCTGGGCTCATAACTCAGAGGTCCGTGGATAGAAACCACGCTCTGCTAATTTTATTTTCTTTTGCATTAGTGCGTACTTCCTCACTGCACATTTTCCCACGTAGTTAGAGTGCAGCAGAGTGGCGTGTTGGAAGCGTGCTGGGGCCATAACCCAGATATCCGTATATCGGAATCTCGCTCTGCTAATTTTATTATCTCTTGCAATAATGCGTACGTTCTTACTGCACAATTTTCCACGTAGCTAATATGCAGCAGAGTGGCGCAGTGGAAGCGTGCTGGGCCCTTAACCCAGAGGTCCGTGGATTGAAACCACACTTTGCTAATTTTATATTCTTGTGCATTTGTGCTCACTTTCTTACAGCACATTTTCTCAACGAACTAGAATACAGCAGAAGGGTGCAGTGCGAGCGTGCTGGGCCCATAACCCAGGTGTCCATGGCTCAAAACCATGCTCTGCTAATTTTATTTTCTTTTGCATAAGTGCGCAGTTTCTTACTGCACAATTTCTACGTAGCTCGAGTGCAGTAGAGTGGCGCAGTGGAAGCGTGCTGGGCCCATAACCCAGAGGTCCGTGGATCGAAACCACGCTCTGCTAATTTATTATTCTTTTGCATTAGTGCGTACTTTTTTACTGCACATTTTCTCACGTAACTAGAGTGCAGCAGAGTGGCGAAGTGGAGGCGTGCTGGGCCCATAAGCCAGAGGTCCGTTGATCGAAACCACGCGCTGCTAATTTTATATCCTAGTATTAGTGCGCAGTTTTTTACTGCACATTTTCTCACGTAACTAGAGTGCAGCAGAGTGGCGAAGTGGAAGCGTGCTGGGTCATAACCCAGAGGTTTGTGGATCAAAACCACACCCTGCTAACTTTATTTTCATTTGCAATAGTGTGCACTTTCTTACTGCACATTTTCTCACGTAACTAGAGTGCAGCAGAGTGGCGCAGTGGAAGCGTGCTGGGCCTATAACCCACAGGTCCGTAGATCGAATTCACGCTCTGCTAATTTGATATTCTTTTTTCATTACTGCGCACTTTCTTAATGCACAAATTTCTACGTAGCTAATATGCAGCAGAGTGGAGCAGTGGAAGGGTGCTGGGCCCTAAACCCAGAGTTGCGTTGATCGTAACCACGCTCTGCTAATTTTATATCCTTTGGATTATTGCGCAGATTCTTACTGCACATTTTCTCAGGTACCTAGAAACTAGAGTGCAGATGAGTGGCGCAGTGTAAGCGTGCTTGGCCCAAATCCCAGAGGTCCGTGGATCGAAACCACGCGCTGCTAATTTGATATTCTTTTTGCATTAGTGCGCACTTTCTTACTGCGAATTTCTCACATGACTAGACTGCAGCAGAGTGGCGCAGTAAAAGCGTGCTGGGGCCATTACCCAGGTGCCCGTGGATCGAAACCACGCTCTGCTAATTTTATTTTCTTTTGCATAAGTGCGCAGTTTCTTACTGCACATTTTCTCACGTAACTAGAGTGCAGCAGAGTGGTGCAGTGGAAGCGTGCTAGGCCCATAACCCAAAAGTCCATGGATAGAACCACGCTCTGCTAATTTTATTTTCTTTTGCATAAGTGCGCAGTTTCTTACTGCACATTTTCTCACGTAACTTGAGTGCAGTAGAGTGGCGCAGTGGAAGCGTACTGGGCCCATCACCCAGAGGTCCGTGGATCAAAACCACGCTCTGCTAATTTGATATTCTTTTTGCATTTGTGCGCACTTTCTTACTGCAAATTTCTCACATGACTAGAATGCAGCAGAGTGGCGCAGTGGAAGCGTGCTGGGGCCATATCCCAGGTGTCCGTGGATCAAAACCACGCTCTGCTAATTTTATTTTCTTTTGCATAGATCGAATTCACGCTCTGCTAATTTGATATTCTTTTTTCATTACTGCGCACTTTCTTAATGCACAAATTTCTACGTAGCTAATATGCAGCAGAGTGGAGCAGTGGAAGGGTGCTGGGCCCTTAACCCAGAGGTGCGTTGATCGAAACCACGCTCTGCTAATTTTATATCCTTTGGATTATTGCGCAGATTCTTACTGCACATTTTCTCAGGTACCTAGAAACTAGAGTGCAGATGAGTGGCGCAGTGTAAGCGTGCTTGGCCCATAACCAGAGGTTCTTTTGCATAAGTGCGCAGTTTCTTCCTGCACATTTTCTCACGTAACTAGAGTGCAGCAGAGTGGCGCAGTGGAAACGTGCTGGGCCCATAATGCAGAGGTCCGTAGATCGAAACCACGCTCTGCTACTTGTATGAATTTTGGCATTAGTGCGCAGTTTCTCACTGCACATTTTCTCACGTAACTAGAGCGACGCAGAGTGGCGCAGTGGAAGCGTGCTGGGGCCATAACCCAGGTGTCCGTGGATCGAAACCACGCTCTGCTAATTTTATTTTCTTTTGCATAAGTGCGCAGTTTCTTACTGGGCATTTTTCCACGTAGCTAATATGCAGCAGAGTGGAGCAGTAGAAGCGTGCTGGGCCAGTAACCCAGTAGCCCGTTGATCGAAACCACGCTCTGCTAATTTTATATCCTTTGAATTATTGCGCAGGTTCTTACTGCACATTTTCTCACGTGTCTAGAGTGCGGCATAGTGGCGCAGTGGAAGCGTGCTGGGCCCATGACCCAGAGGTCCGTGTATCGAAACCACGCTCTCCTAATTTGATATTATTTTTTCATTAGTGCGCGCTTTCTTACAGCAAATTTCTCACATGACTAGAATGCAGCAGAGTGGCGCAGTGAAAGCATGCTGGGGCTATAACCCAGCTGTCCGTGGATCTAGACCACGCCCTGCTAATTTTATTTCATTGTGCATGGGTGCGTAGTTTCTTACTGCACATTTTCTCACGTAACTAGAGTGCAGCAGAGTGGCGCAGTGGAAGCGTGCTTTGCCCATAACCCAGAGGTCCGTGGATCGAAACCACGCTCGGCTAATTTGATATTAATTTTGCATTAGTGCGCACTTTCTTACTGCAAATTTCTCACAAGACTAGAATGCAGCAGAGTGGAACAGTGGAAGCGTGCTGGGGCCATAACCCAGCTGTCCGTGGATCGAAACCACACCCTGCTAACTTTATTTTCATTTGCAATAGTGTGCACTTTCTTACTGACGTTTTTCATCGTAACTAGAGTGAAGCAGAGTGGCGCAGTGGAGGCGTCCTGGTCCCATAACCCAGAGGTCCGTTGATCGAAACCACGCGCAGCTAATTTCATATCCTTGTATTAGTGCGCAGTTTCTTACTGCACATTGTCTGACGTAACTAGAGTGCAGCAGAATGGCGCAGTGGAAGCGTGCTGGGGCTATAACCCACATGTCCGTGGATCGAAATCACGCTCTACTAATTTGATATTCTTTTTCCATTACTGCGGACTTTCTTACTGCACAATTTTTTACGTAGCTAATATGCAGCAGAGTGGAGCAGTGGAAGGGTGCTGGGCCCATAACCCAGAGGTCCGTTGATCGAAACCACGCTCTGCTAATTTTATATCCTTTGGATTATTGCGCACGTTCTTACTGCACATTTTCTCACGTAGCTAGAGTGCAGCAGAGTGGCACAGAGGAAGCGTGCTGAGCCCATGACCCAGAGGTCCGTGTATCGAAACCACGCTCTCCTAATTTGATATTATTTTTTCATTAGTGCGCGCTTTCTTACAGCAAATTTCTCACATGACTAGAATGCAGCAGAGTGGCGCAGTGAAAGCATGCTGGGGCTATAACCCAGCTGTCCGTGGATCTAGACCACGCCCTGCTAATTTTATTTCATTGTGCATGGGTGCGTAGTTTCTTACTGCACATTTTCTCACGTAACTAGAGTGCAGCAGAGTGGCGCAGTGGAAGCGTCCTGGGCCCATAACCCAGAGGTCCGTAGATTGAAACCACGCTCTCCTAATTGTATGATTTTTTGCATTAGTGCGCAGTTTCTCACTGCACATTTTTTCACGTAACTAGAGTGCAGCAGAGTGGCGCAGTGGAAGCGTGCTGGGCCCATAACCCAGAGGTCCGTGGATAGAAACCACGCTCTGCTAGTTTTATTTTCTTCTGCATAAGTGTGCACTTTCTTACTGACGTTTTCCATCGTAACTAGAGTGAAGCAGAGTGGCGCAGTAGAGGCGTGCTGGGCCCATAACCCAGAGGTCCGTTGATCGAAACCACGCACTGCTAATTTTATATCCTTGTATTAGTGCGCAGTTTCTTACTGCACATTTTCTGACGTAACTCGAGTGCAGCAGAGTGGCACAGTGGAAGCTTGCTTGGGCCATAACCCAGCTGTCCGTGGGTCGAAACTTTCTTACTGCACATTTTTCCACGTAACTAGAGTGACAGAGTGGCGCAGTGGAAGCGTGCTGGGTCTTAACCCAGAGGTTCGTGGATCAAAACCACACCCTGCTAACTTTATTTTCGTTTGCAATAGTGTGCACTTTCTTAGTGACGTTTTCCCACGAAATTAAAGTGAAGCAGAGTGGCGCAGTGAAGGCGTGCTGGGCCCATAACCCAGAGGTCCGTTGATCGAAACCACGCGCTGCTAATTTTATATCCTTGTATTAGTGCGCAGTTTCTTACTGCCCATTTTTTCACGTAACTAGAGTGCAGCAGAGTGGCGCAGTGGAAGCGTGCTGGGCCCATAACCCAGAGGTCCGTGGATTGAAAACACGCTTTGGTAATTTTATATTCGTGTGCATTAGTGCACACTTTCTTACGGCACATTTTCTCAACGAACTAGAATACAGGAGAAGGGCGCAGTGGAAGCGTGCTTGGTCCATAACCCAGGTGTCCGTGGATCAAAACCATGCTCTGCTAATTTTATTTTCTTTTGCATAAGTGCGCAGTTTCTTACTGCACATTTTCTACGTAGCTAATATGCAGCAGAGTGGAGTAGTGGAAGCGTGCTGGGCTCATAACCCAGAGGCCCGTTGATCGAAACCACGCTCTGCTAATTTTATATCCTTTGGATTATTGCGCAGGTTCTTACTGCACATTTTCTCACGTATCTAGAGTGCAGCATAGTGGCGCAGTGAAAGCGTGCTGGGCCCATATCCCAGGGGTCCGTGGATTGAAACCATGCTTTGTTAATTTTATATTTTTGTGCATTAGTCCACACTTTCTTACGGCACATTTTCTCACCGAACTAGAATACAGCAGAAGGGCGCAGTGAAAGTATGCTGGGCCCATAACCCAGGTGTCCGTGGATCGAAACGACGCTCTGCTAATTTTATTTTGTTTTGCATAAGTGCGCAGTCTCTTACTGCAGATTTTCTCACGTAGCTAGAGTGCAGCAGAGTGGCACAGTGGAAGCGTGCTGAGCCCATAACCCAGAGGTCCGTGAATTGAAAACACGCTCCTAGAGCTTTATTTTTTTTTTTTTGGCAGTAGTGCGCACTTTCCTACTGCACGTTTTCCCACGTAACTAGAGTGCAGCAGAGTGGCGCAGTGGAGGCGTGCTGGGCCCATTACCCAGAGGTCCGTGGATCGAAAACACGCTGCTAGAGCTCTATTTTTTTTTGGCAGTAGTGCGCACTTTCCTACTGCACGTTTTCCACGTAACTAGAGTGCAGCAGAGTGGCGCAGTGGAGGCGTGCTGGGCCCATAACCCAGAGGTCCGTGAATCAAAACCACGCTCTGCTAATTTGATATTCTTTTTGCATTACTGCGCACTTTCTTACTCCAAATTTTCCACATGACTAGAATGGAGCCGAGTAGCGCAGTGAAAGCTTGCTGGGCCCATAACGCAGAGGTCCGTGGATCGACACCACGCTCTGCTAATTCTATTTTCTTTTGCATTACTGCGCACATTCTTACTGCCCATTACCCCACAAAACTACAAAACAGTAGAGTGGCGTAGTGGGAGTTTGCTGAGGCCATATCCCAGCGGTCCAAGGATCAAAACAACGCTCTGCTAATTATATATTTTTTTGCATTAGTGCGCACTTTCTTACTGCACATTTTCCCACATAACTATAGTGCAGCAGAGTGGCGGAGTGGAAGCGTGCTGAGCCCGTAACCCAGAGGTCCGTGGATCGAAACCACACTCTGCTAACTTTATTTTCCTTTGCATTAGTTCGTACTTTCTTACTGCACATTTTCCCTCGTAACTACAGTGCAGCAGAGTGGCGCAGTGGAAAGCTGCTGGGCTCATAACTCAGAGGTCCGTGGATAGAAACCACGCTCTGCTAATTTTATTTTCTTTTGCATTAGTGCGTACTTCCTCACTGCACATTTTCCCACGTAGTTAGAGTGCAGCATAGTGGCGTGTTGGAAGCGTGCTGGGGCCATAACCCAGATATCCGTATATCGGAATCTCGCTCTGCTAATTTTATTATCTCTTGCAATAATGCGTACGTTCTTACTGCACAATTTTCCACGTAGCTAATATGCAGCAGAGTGGCGCAGTGGAAGCGTGCTGGGCCCTTAACCCAGAGGTCCGTGGATTGAAACCACACTTTGCTAATTTTATATTCTTGTGCATTTGTGCTCACTTTCTTACAGCACATTTTCTCAACGAACTAGAATACAGCAGAAGGGTGCAGTGCGAGCGTGCTGGGCCCATAACCCAGGTGTCCATGGATCAAAACCATGCTCTGCTAATTTTATTTTCTTTTGCATAAGTGCGCAGTTTCTTACTGCACAATTTCTACGTAGCTCGAGTGCAGTAGAGTGGCGCAGTGGAAGCGTGCTGGGCCCATAACCCAGAGGTCCGTGGATCGAAACCACGCTCTGCTAATTTATTATTCTTTTGCATTAGTGCGTACTTTTTTACTGCACATTTTCTCACGTAACTAGAGTGCAGCAGAGTGGCGAAGTGGAGGCGTGCTGGGCCCATAAGCCAGAGGTCCGTTGATCGAAACCACGCACTGCTAATTTTATATCCTAGTATTAGTGCGCAGTTTTTTACTGCACATTTTCTCACGTAACTAGAGTGCAGCAGAGTGGCGAAGTGGAAGCGTGCTGGGTCATAACCCAGAGGTTTGTGGATCAAAACCACACCCTGCTAACTTTATTTTCATTTGCAATAGTGTGCACTTTCTTACTGCACATTTTCTCACGTAACTAGAGTGCAGCAGAGTGGCGCAGTGGAAGCGTGCTGGGCCTATAACCCACAGGTCCGTAGATCGAATTCACGCTCTGCTAATTTGATATTCTTTTTTCATTACTGCGCACTTTCTTAATGCACAAATTTCTACGTAGCTAATATGCAGCAGAGTGGAGCAGTGGAAGGGTGCTGGGCCCTTAACCCAGAGGTGCGTTGATCGTAACCACGCTCTGCTAATTTTATATCCTTTGGATTATTGCGCAGATTCTTACTGCACATTTTCTCAGGTACCTAGAAACTAGAGTGCAGATGAGTGGCGCAGTGTAAGCGTGCTTGGCCCAAATCCCAGAGGTTCGTGGATCGAAACCACGCGCTGCTAATTTGATATTCTTTTTGCATTAGTGCGCACTTTCTTACTGCGAATTTCTCACATGACTAGACTGCAGCAGAGTGGCGCAGTAAAAGCGTGCTGGGGCCATTACCCAGGTGCCCGTGGATCGAAACCACGCTCTGCTAATTTTATTTTCTTTTGCATAAGTGCGCAGTTTCTTACTGCACATTTTCTCACGTAACTAGAGTGCAGCAGAGTGGTGCAGTGGAAGCGTGCTAGGCCCATAACCCAAAAGTCCATGGATAGAACCACGCTCTGCTAATTTTATTTTCTTTTGCATAAGTGCGCAGTTTCTTACTGCACATTTTCTCACGTAACTTGAGTGCAGTAGAGTGGCGCAGTGGAAGCGTACTGGGCCCATCACCCAGAGGTCCGTGGATCAAAACCACGCTCTGCTAATTTGATATTCTTTTTGCATTTGTGCGCACTTTCTTACTGCAAATTTCTCACATGACTAGAATGCAGCAGAGTGGCGCAGTGGAAGCGTGCTGGGGCCATATCCCAGGTGTCCGTGGATCAAAACCACGCTCTGCTAATTTTATTTTCTTTTGCATAGATCGAATTCACGCTCTGCTAATTTGATATTCTTTTTTCATTACTGCGCACTTTCTTAATGCACAAATTTCTACGTAGCTAATATGCAGCAGAGTGGAGCAGTGGAAGGGTGCTGGGCCCTTAACCCCGAGGTGCGTTGATCGAAACCACGCTCTGCTAATTTTATATCCTTTGGATTATTGCGCAGATTCTTACTGCACATTTTCTCAGGTACCTAGAAACTAGAGTGCAGATGAGTGGCGCAGTGTAAGCGTGCTTGGCCCATAACCAGAGGTTCTTTTGCATAAGTGCGCAGTTTCTTCCTGCACATTTTCTCACGTAACTAGAGTGCAGCAGAGTGGCGCAGTGGAAACGTGCTGGGCCCATAATGCAGAGGTCCGTAGATCGAAACCACGCTCTGCTAATTTTATTTTCTTTTGCATAAGTGCGCAGTTTCTTACTGGGCATTTTTCCACGTAGCTAATATGCAGCAGAGTGGAGCAGTAGAGGCGTGCTGGGCCAGTAACCCAGTAGCCCGTTGATCGAAACCACGCTCTGCTAATTTTATATCCTTTGAATTATTGCGCAGGTTCTTACTGCACATTTTCTCACGTGTCTAGAGTGCGGCATAGTGGCGCAGTGGAAGCGTGCTGGGCCCATAACCAAGGTGCCCATGGATTGAAACCACGCCCTGGTAACTTTACTTTCATTTGAAATTGTGAGCACTTTCTTACTGCCCAGTTTTTCACGTAACTAGAGTGCAGCAGAGGGGCGCAGTGGAAGCGTGCTTTGCCCATAACCCAGAGGTCCGTGGATCGAAACCACGCTCGGCTAATTTGATATTAATTTTGCATTAGTGCGCACTTTCTTACTGCAAATTTCTCACAAGACTAGAATGCAGCAGAGTGGAACAGTGGAAGCGTGCTGGGGCCATAACCCAGCTGTCCGTGGATCGAAACCACACCCTGCTAACTTTATTTTCATTTGCAATAGTGTGCACTTTCTTACTGACGTTTTTCATCGTAACTAGAGTGAAGCAGAGTGGCGCAGTGGAGGCGTCCTGGTCCCATAACCCAGAGGTCCGTTGATCGAAACCACGCGCAGCTAATTTCATATCCTTGTATTAGTGCGCAGTTTCTTACTGCACATTTTCTGACGTAACTAGAGTGCAGCAGAATGGCGCAGTGGAAGCGTGCTGGGGCTATAACCCACATGTCCGTGGATCGAAATCACGCTCTACTAATTTGATATTCTTTTTCCATTACTGCGGACTTTCTTACTGCACAATTTTTTACGTAGCTAATATGCAGCAGAGTGGAGCAGTGGAAGGGTGCTGGGCCCATAACCCAGAGGTCCGTTGATCGAAACCACGCTCTGCTAATTTTATATCCTTTGGATTATTGCGCACGTTCTTACTGCACATTTTCTCACGTAGCTAGAGTGCAGCAGAGTGGCACAGAGGAAGCGTGCTGAGCCCATGACCCAGAGGTCCGTGTATCGAAACCACGCTCTCCTAATTTGATATTATTTTTTCATTAGTGCGCGCTTTCTTACAGCAAATTTCTCACATGACTAGAATGCAGCAGAGTGGCGCAGTGAAAGCATGCTGGGGCTATAACCCAGCTGTCCGTGGATCTAGACCACGCCCTGCTAATTTTATTTCATTGTGCATGGGTGCGTAGTTTCTTACTGCACATTTTGTCACGTAACTAGAGTGCAGCAGAGTGGCGCAGTGGAAGCGTGCTGGGCCCATAACCCAGAGGTCCGTAGATTGAAACCACGCTCTCCTAATTGTATGATTTTTTGCATTAGTGCGCAGTTTCTCACTGCACATTTTTTCACGTAACTAGAGTGCAGCAGAGTGGCGCAGTGGAAGCGTGCTGGGCCCATAACCCAGAGGTCCGTGGATAGAAACCACGCTCTGCTAGTTTTATTTTCTTCTGCATAAGTGTGCACTTTCTTACTGACGTTTTCCATCGTAACTAGAGTGAAGCAGAGTGGCGCAGTAGAGGCGTGCTGGGCCCATAACCCAGAGGTCCGTTGATCGAAACCACGCACTGCTAATTTTATATCCTTGTATTAGTGCGCAGTTTCTTACTGCACATTTTCTGACGTAACTCGAGTGCAGCAGAGTGGCACAGTGGAAGCTTGCTTGGGCCATAACCCAGCTGTCCGTGGGTCGAAACCACGCTCTGCTAATTTTATTTTCATTTGCAATAGTGTGCACTATCTTACTGCTTATTTTTTCACGTAACTAGAGCGCAGCAGAGGGGCGCAGTGTAAGCGTGCTTGGCCCATAACCCAGAGGTCCGTGGATCGAAACCACGCTCTGCGAATTTTATTTTCTTTTGCATAGGTACGCAGTTTCTTACTGCACATTTTCTCACGTAGCTAGAGTGCAGCAGAGTGGCACAGTGGAAGCGTGCTGAGCCCATGACCCAGAGGTCCGTGGATCGAAACCACGCTCTGCTAATTGTATAATTTTTTGCATCAGTGCGCAGTTTCCTACTGCACATTTTCTCACGTAACTGGAGTGCAGCAGAGTGGCGATATGGAATTGTGCTGGGCCCATAACCCAAAGGTCCGTGGATCGAAACGACGCTCTGCTAATTGTATAATTTTTTGCATTGGTGCGCACTTTCCTACTGCACTTTTTCCCACGTAACTAGAGTGCAGCAGAGTGGCGCTGTGGAAGCGTGCTGGGCCCATAACCCAGAGGTCCGTTGATCGAAACCAAGCTCTGCTAATTTTATATCCTTTGGATTATTGCGCAGGTTCTTACGGCACATTTTCTCAAGTAACTAGAGTGCAGCAGAGTGGCGCAGTGGAAGCGTGCTGGGCCCATGACCCAGAGGTCCGTAGATTGAAACCACGCTTTGCTAATTTTATATTCTTGTGCATTAGTGCAAACTTTTTTACGGCACATTTTCTCAAAGAACTAGAATACAGCAGAAGGGAGCAGTGGAAGTGTGCTGGGCCCATAACCCAGGTGTCCGTGGATCAAAACCATGCTCTGCTAATTTTATTTTCTTTTGCATAAGTGCGCAGTTTCTTACTGCACATTTTCTACGTAGCTAGAGTGCAGTAGAGTGGCGCAGTGGAAGCGTGCTGGGCCCATAACCCAGAGGTCCGTGGATTGAAACCACGATCTGCTAATTTATTATTCTTTTGCATTAGTGCGTACTTTCTTACTGCACATTTTTCCACGTAATTAGAGTGCAGCAGAGTTGCGCAGTGGAAGCGTGCTGGGTCATAACCCAGAGGTTCGTGGATCGAAACCAAGCCCTGCTAACTTTATTTTCATTTGCAATAGTGTGCACTTTCCTACTGCCCATTTTGCACGTAACTAGAGTGCAGCAAAGGGGCGCAGTGTAAGCGTGCTTGGCCCATAACCCAGAGGTCCGTGGATCAAAACCACGCTCTGCTAATTTGATATTCTTTTTGCATTAGTGCGCACTTTCTTACTTCAAATTTCCCACATGACTAGAATGCAGCAGAGTGGCGCAGTGGAAGCGTGCTGGGGCCATAACCCAGGCGTCCGTGGATCGAAACCACGATCTGCTAATTTGATATTCTTTTTGCATTAGTGCGCACTTTCTTACTGCAAATTTCCCACATGACTAGAATGCTGTGGAGTGGCGCAGTGAAAGCGTGCTGGGCTCATTACCCAGAGTACCGTGGATCAAAACCACGCTCTGCTGATTTCCATTTCTTTTGCATTAGTGCGCACATTCTTACTGCCTATTTTCCTTCGCAACTAGAGTGCAGCAGAGTTGCGCAGTGGAAGCGTGCTGGACCCATAACCCAGAGGTTCGTGGATCGAAACCACGCTCTGCTAATTTCAATTTCTTTTGCATTAGTGCGTACATTCTTAATGCACATTTTGCCACGTAACTACAATGCAGCAGAGTGGCGCAGTGGAAGCGTGCTGGGCCCATAACCCAGGGTTCTGTGGATTGAAACCACGCTTTGCTAATTTCATATCCTTGTGCATTAGTGCACACATTCTTACGGCACCATTTCTAACCAAACTAGAATACAGCAGAAGGGCGCAGTGGAGGTGTCCTGGGCCCATAACCCAGAGGTCCATTGATCGAAACCACGCACTGCTAATTTTATATCCTTGTATTACTGCGCAGTTTCTTACTGCACATTTTCTGACGTAACTCGAGTGCAGCAGAATGGCGCAGTGGAAGCGTGCTGGGCCTATAACCCATAGGTCCGTGGATCGAAAGCACGCTCTACTAATTTGATATTCTTTTTTCATTACTGCGGACTTTCTTACTGCACATTTGTCAACGTAGCTAATATGCAGCAGAGTGGAGCAGTGGAAGCGTGCTGGGCCCATAACCCAGAGGCCCGTTGATCTAAACCACGCTCTGCTAATTTTATATCCTTTGGATTATTGCACAGGTTCTTGCTGCACAGTTTCTCACGTATCTAGAGTGCAGCATAGTGGCGCAGTGGAAACGTGCTGGGCCCATAACCCAGGGGTCCGTGGATCAAAACCACGCTTTGCTAATTTTATATTTTTGTACTTTAGTCCACACTTTCTTATGGCACATTTTCTCACCGAACTAGAATACAGCAGCAGGGGGCAGTGGAAGTATGCTGGGCCCATAATCCAGGTGTCCGTGGATCAAAACCACGCTCTGCGAATTTTATTTTCTTTTGCATAAGTACGCAGTTTCTTACTGCACATTTTCTCACGTAGCTAGAGTGCAGCAGAGTGGCACAGTGGAAGCGTGCTGAGCCTATGACCCAGAGGTTCGTGGATCGAAGCCACGCTCTGCTAATTGTATAATTCTTTGCATCAGTGCGCAGTTTCCTACTGCACATTTTCTCACGTAACTAGAGTGCAGCAGAGTGGCGCTATGGAATTGTGCTGGGCCCATAACCCAAAGGTCCGTGGATCGAAACGACGCTCTGCTAATTGTATAATTTTTTGCATTGGTGCGCACTTTCTGACTGCACATTTTCCCACGTAACTAAAATGCAGCAGAGTGCCGCGGTGTAAGCGTGCTGGGCTCATAACCCAGTGGTCCGTGGATCGAAAACACGCTCCTAGAGCTTTATTTTCTTTTGCAGTAGTGCGCACTTTCCTACTGCACTTTTTCCCACGTAACTAGAGTGCAGCAGATTGGCGTGGTGGAAGCATTCTGGGCCCATAACCCAGACGTCCGTGGATCGAAACCACGCTCTGCTAATTTGATATTATTTTTGCATTAGTGCGCACTTTCTTACAGCAAATTTCTCACATGACTAGAATGCAGCAGAGTGGCGCAGTGGAAGCGTGCTGGGGCCATAACCCAGCTGTCCGTGGATCTAGACCACGCTCTGCAAATTTTATTTCCTTGTGCATAAGTGCGTAGTTTCTTACTGCACATTTTCTCACGTAACTAGAGTGCAGCAGAGTGGCGCAGTGGAAGCGTGCTGTGCCCATAACCCAGAGGTCCGTAGATCGAAACCACGCTCTCCTAATTGTATGATTTTTTGCATTAGTGCGCAGTTTCTACTGCACATTTTCTCACGTAGCTAGAGTGCAGCAGAGTGGCACAGAGGAAGCGTGCTGAGCCCATGACCCAGAGGTCCGTGTATCGAAACCACGCTCTCCTAATTTGATATTATTTTTTCATTAGTGCGCGCTTTCTTACAGCAAATTTCTCACATGACTAGAATGCAGCAGAGTGGCGCAGTGAAAGCATGCTGGGGCTATAACCCAGCTGTCCGTGGATCTAGACCACGCCCTGCTAATTTTATTTCATTGTGCATGGGTGCGTAGTTTCTTACTGCACATTTTGTCACGTAACTAGAGTGCAGCAGAGTGGCGCAGTGGAAGCCTGCTGGGCCCATAACCCAGAGGTCCGTAGATTGAAACCACGCTCTCCTAATTGTATGATTTTTTGCATTAGTGCGCAGTTTCTCACTGCACATTTTTTCACGTAACTAGAGTGCAGCAGAGTGGCGCAGTGGAAGCGTGCTGGGCCCATAACCCAGAGGTCCGTGGATAGAAACCACGCTCTGCTAGTTTTATTTTCTTCTGCATAAGTGTGCACTTTCTTACTGACGTTTTCCATCGTAACTAGAGTGAAGCAGAGTGGCGCAGTAGAGGCGTGCTGGGCCCATAACCCAGAGGTCCGTTGATCGAAACCACGCACTGCTAATTTTATATCCTTGTATTAGTGCGCAGTTTCTTACTGCACATTTTCTGACGTAACTCGAGTGCAGCAGAGTGGCACAGTGGAAGCTTGCTTGGGCCATAACCCAGCTGTCCGTGGGTCGAAACCACGCTCTGCTAATTTTATTTTCATTTGCAATAGTGTGCACTATCTTACTGCTTATTTTTTCACGTAACTAGAGCGCAGCAGAGGGGCGCAGTGTAAGCGTGCTTGGCCCATAACCCAGAGGTCCGTGGATCGAAACCACGCTCTGCGAATTTTATTTTCTTTTGCATAGGTACGCAGTTTCTTACTGCACATTTTCTCACGTAGCTAGAGTGCAGCAGAGTGGCACAGTGGAAGCGTGCTGAGCCCATGACCCAGAGGTCCGTGGATCGAAACCACGCTCTGCTAATTGTATAATTTTTTGCATCAGTGCGCAGTTTCCTACTGCACATTTTCTCACGTAACTGGAGTGCAGCAGAGTGGCGATATGGAATTGTGCTGGGCCCATAACCCAAAGGTCCGTGGATCGAAACGACGCTCTGCTAATTGTATAATTTTTTGCATTGGTGCGCACTTTCCTACTGCACTTTTTCCCACGTAACTAGAGTGCAGCAGAGTGGCGCTGTGGAAGCGTGCTGGGCCCATAACCCAGAGGTCCGTTGATCGAAACCAAGCTCTGCTAATTTTATATCCTTTGGATTATTGCGCAGGTTCTTACGGCACATTTTCTCAAGTAACTAGAGTGCAGCAGAGTGGCGCAGTGGAAGCGTGCTGGGCCCATGACCCAGAGGTCCGTAGATTGAAACCACGCTTTGCTAATTTTATATTCTTGTGCATTAGTGCAAACTTTTTTACGGCACATTTTCTCAAAGAACTAGAATACAGCAGAAGGGAGCAGTGGAAGTGTGCTGGGCCCATAACCCAGGTGTCCGTGGATCAAAACCATGCTCTGCTAATTTTATTTTCTTTTGCATAAGTGCGCAGTTTCTTACTGCACATTTTCTACGTAGCTAGAGTGCAGTAGAGTGGCGCAGTGGAAGCGTGCTGGGCCCATAACCCAGAGGTCCGTGGATTGAAACCACGATCTGCTAATTTATTATTCTTTTGCATTAGTGCGTACTTTCTTACTGCACATTTTTCCACGTAATTAGAGTGCAGCAGAGTTGCGCAGTGGAAGCGTGCTGGGTCATAACCCAGAGGTTCGTGGATGGAAACCAAGCCCTGCTAACTTTATTTTCATTTGCAATAGTGTGCACTTTCCTACTGCCCATTTTTTCACGTAACTAGAGTGCAGCAAAGGGGCGCAGTGTAAGCGTGCTTGGCCCATAACCCAGAGGTCCGTGGATCAAAACCACGCTCTGCTAATTTGATATTCTTTTTGCATTAGTGCGCACTTTCTTACTTCAAATTTCCCACATGACTAGAATGCAGCAGAGTGGCGCAGTGGAAGCGTGCTGGGGCCATAACCCAGGCGTCCGTGGATCGAAACCACGATCTGCTAATTTGATATTCTTTTTGCATTAGTGCGCACTTTCTTACTGCAAATTTCCCACATGACTAGAATGCTGTGGAGTGGCGCAGTGAAAGCGTGCTGGGCTCATTACCCAGAGTACCGTGGATCAAAACCACGCTCTGCTGATTTCCATTTCTTTTGCATTAGTGCGCACATTCTTACTGCCTATTTTCCTTCGCAACTAGAGTGCAGCAGAGTTGCGCAGTGGAAGCGTGCTGGACCCATAACCCAGAGGTTCGTGGATCGAAACCACGCTCTGCTAATTTCAATTTCTTTTGCATTAGTGCGTACATTCTTAATGCACATTTTGCCACGTAACTACAATGCAGCAGAGTGGCGCAGTGGAAGCGTGCTGGGCCCATAACCCAGGGTTCTGTGGATTGAAACCACGCTTTGCTAATTTCATATCCTTGTGCATTAGTGCACACATTCTTACGGCACAATTTCTAACCAAACTAGAATACAGCAGAAGGGCGCAGTGGAGGTGTCCTGGGCCCATAACCCAGAGGTCCATTGATCGAAACCACGCACTGCTAATTTTATATCCTTGTATTACTGCGCAGTTTCTTACTGCACATTTTCTGACGTAACTCGAGTGCAGCAGAATGGCGCAGTGGAAGCGTGCTGGGCCTATAACCCATAGGTCCGTGGATCGAAAGCACGCTCTACTAATTTGATATTCTTTTTTCATTACTGCGGACTTTCTTACTGCACATTTGTCAACGTAGCTAATATGCAGCAGAGTGGAGCAGTGGAAGCGTGCTGGGCCCATAACCCAGAGGCCCGTTGATCTAAACCACGCTCTGCTAATTTTATATCCTTTGGATTATTGCACAGGTTCTTGCTGCACAGTTTCTCACGTATCTAGAGTGCAGCATAGTGGCGCAGTGGAAGCGTGCTGGGCCCATAACCCAGGGGTCCGTGGATCAAAACCACGCTTTGCTAATTTTATATTTTTGTACTTTAGTCCACACTTTCTTATGGCACATTTTCTCACCGAACTAGAATACAGCAGCAGGGGGCAGTGGAAGTATGCTGGGCCCATAATCCAGGTGTCCGTGGATCAAAACCACGCTCTGCGAATTTTATTTTCTTTTGCATAAGTACGCAGTTTCTTACTGCACATTTTCTCACGTAGCTAGAGTGCAGCAGAGTGGCACAGTGGAAGCGTGCTGAGCCTATGACCCAGAGGTTCGTGGATCGAAGCCACGCTCTGCTAATTGTATAATTTTTTGCATCAGTGCGCAGTTTCCTACTGCACATTTTCTCACGTAACTAGAGTGCAGCAGAGTGGCGCTATGGAATTGTGCTGGGCCCATAACCCAAAGGTCCGTGGATCGAAACGACGCTCTGCTAATTGTATAATTTTTTGCATTGGTGCGCACTTTCTGACTGCACATTTTCCCACGTAACTAAAATGCAGCAGAGTGCCGCGGTGTAAGCGTGCTGGGCTCATAACCCAGTGGTCCGTGGATCGAAAACACGCTCCTAGAGCTTTATTTTCTTTTGCAGTAGTGCGCACTTTCCTACTGCACTTTTTCCCACGTAACTAGAGTGCAGCAGATTGGCGTGGTGGAAGCATTCTGGGCCCATAACCCAGACGTCCGTGGATCGAAACCACGCTCTGCTAATTTGATATTATTTTTGCATTAGTGCGCACTTTCTTACAGCAAATTTCTCACATGACTAGAATGCAGCAGAGTGGCGCAGTGGAAGCGTGCTGGGGCCATAACCCAGCTGTCCGTGGATCTAGACCACGCTCTGCAAATTTTATTTCCTTGTGCATAAGTGCGTAGTTTCTTACTGCACATTTTCTCACGTAACTAGAGTGCAGCAGAGTGGCGCAGTGGAAGCGTGCTGTGCCCATAACCCAGAGGTCCGTAGATCGAAACCACGCTCTCCTAATTGTATGATTTTTTGCATTAGTGCGCAGTTTCTACTGCACATTTTCTCACGTAACTAGAGTGCAGCAGAGTGGCGCAGTGGAAGCGTGCTGGGTCATAACCCAGAGGTTCGTGGATCAAAAACACACCCGTCTAAATTTATTTTCATTTGCAATAGTGTGCACTTTCTTACTGACGTTTTCCATCGTAACTAGAGTGAAGCAGAGTGGCGCAGTAGAGGCGTGCTGGGCCCATAACCTAGAGATCCGTTGATCGAAACCAGGCGCTGCTAATTTTATATCCTTGTATTAGTGCGCAGTTTCTTACTGCACTATTCTCACGTAATTAGAGTGCCACAGAGTATTGCAGTGGAAGCGTGCTGGGCCTATATTCCAGAGGTGCATGGATCTAAACCACACTCTGCTATTTTCATATCCTTTAGCATTAGTGCGCAGTTTCTAACTGCACATTTTCTCACGTAACCAGAGTGCAGCAAGGTGGCGCAGTGGAAGCGTGCTGGGCCCATAACCCAGAGGTCCGTGGATCGAAACCACGCTCTGCTAATTTTATTTTCTTTTGCATTAGTGCGCACTTTCTTACTGCACATTTTCTCACGTAAATAGAATGCAGCAGAGTGGTGCAGTGAAAGCGTGCTGGGCCCATAACCCAGAGGTCCGTGGATCAAAACCACGCTCTGCTAACTTCATTTTCTTTTGCATTAGTGTGCACATTCTTACTGCACATTTTTCAACGTAGCTAATATGCAGCAGAGTGGAGCAGTGGAAGCGTGCTGGGCCCGTGACCCAGAGGCCCGTTGATCGAAACCACGCTCTGCTAATTTTATATTCTTTGGATTATTGCGCAGGTTCTTGCTGCACAATTTCTCACGTGTCTAGAGTGCAGCATAGTGGCGCAGTGGAAGCGTGCTGGGCCCATAACCCAGGGCTCCGTGAATCGAAACCACGCTTTGCTAATTTTATATTTTTGTGCATTAGTCCACACTTTCTTACGGCACATTTTCTCACCGAACTAGAGTGCAGCACAGTGGCACAGTGGAGGCGTGCTGAGCCCATCACCCAGAGGTCCGTGGATTGAAACCACGCTCTGTTAATTGTATAATTTTTTGCATCAGTGCGCAGTTTCCTACTGCAAATTTTCCCACGTAACTAAAATGCAGCAGAGTGCCGCGGTGTAAGCGTGCTGGGCTCATAACCCAGAGGTCCGCGGATCGAAAACACGCTCCTAGAGCTTTATTTTCTTTTGCAGTAGTGCGCACTTTCCTACTGCACTTTTTCCCACGTAACTAGATTGCAGCAGATTGGCGTGGTGGAAGCATGCTGGGCCCATAACCCAGAGGTCCGTGGATCGAAACCACGCTCTGCTAATTTGATATTGTTTTTGCATTAGTGCGCACTTTCTTACAGCAAATTTCTCACATGACTAGAATGCAGCAGAGTGGCGCAGTGGAAGCGTGCTGGGGCCATAACCCAGCTGTCCGTGGATCTAGACCACGCTCTGCAAGTTTTATTTCCTTGTGCATAAGTGCGTAGTTTCTTACTGCACAATTTCTCACGTAACTAGAGTGCAGCAGAGGGGCGCAGTGGAAGCGTGCTGTGCCCATAACCCAGAGGTCCGTAGATCGAAACCACGCTCTCCTAATTGTATGATTTTTTGCATTAGTGCGCAGTTTCTCACTGCACATTTTCTCACGTAACTAGAGTGCAGCAGAGTGGCGCAGTGGAAGCGTGCTGGGTCATAACCCAGAGGTTCTTGGATCAAAAACACACCCGTCTTAATTTATTTTCATTTGCAATAGTGTGCACTTTCTTACTGACGTTTTCCATCGTAACTAGAGTGAAGCAGAGTGGCGCAGTAGAGGCGTGCTGGGCCCATAACCTAGAGATCCGTTGATCGAAACCAGGCGCTGCTAATTTTATATCCTTGTATTAGTGCGCAGTTTCTTACTGCACAATTCTCACGTAATTAGAGTGCCACAGAGTATTGCAGTGGAAGCGTGCTGGGCCTTTATTCCAGAGGTGCATGGATCTAAACCACACTCTGCTATTTTCATATCCTTTAGCATTAGTGCGCAGTTTCTAACTGCACATTTTCTCACGTAACCAGAGTGCAGCAAGGTGGCGCAGTGGAAGCGTGCTGGGCCCATAACCCAGAGGTCCGTGGATAGATACCACGCTCTGCTAATTTATTATTCTTTTGCATTAGTGCGCACTTTCTTAATGCACATTTTCCCACGTAACTACAATGCAGCAGAGTGGCGCAGTGGAAGCGTGCCGGGCCCATAACCCAGAGGTCCGTGGATCGAAACCACGCTCTGCTAATTTTATTTTCTTTTGCATTAGTGCGCACTTTCTTACTGCACATTTTCTCACGTAAATAGATTGCAGCAGAGTGGTGCAGTGAAATCGTGCTGGGCCCATAACCCAGAGGTCCGTGGATCAAAACCACGCTCTGCTAAGTTCATTTTCTTTTGCATTAGTGCGCACATTCTTACTGCACATTTTTCAACGTAGCTAATATGCAGCAGAGTGGAGCAGTGGAAGCATGCTGGGCCCATAACCCAGGGCTCCGTGAATCGAAACCACGCTTTGCTAATTTTATATTTTTGTGCATTAGTCCACACTTTCTTACGGCACATTTTCTCACCGAACTAGAGTGCAGCAGAGTGGCACAGTGGAAGCGTGCTGAGCCCATGACCCAGAGGTCCGTGGATCGAAACCACGCTCTGTTAATTGTATTTTTTGCATCAGTGCGCAGTTTCCTACTGCACATTTTCTCACGTAACTAGAGTGCAGCAGAGTGGCGCAGTGGAATTGTGCTGGGCCCATAACCCAAAGGTCCGTGGATCGAAACGACACTCTGCTAATTGTATAATTTTTTGCATTGGTGCGCAATTTCTGACTGCACATTTTCCCACGTAACTAAAATGCAGCAGAGTGCCGCGGTGTAAGCGTGCTGGGCCCATAACCCAGAGGTCCGTGGATCGAAAAGACGCTCCTAGAGCTTTATTTTCTTTTGCAGTAGTGCGCACTTTCCTACTGCACTTTTTCCCACGTAACTAGAGTGCAGCAGATTGGCGTGGTGGAAGCATGCTGGGCCCATAATCCAGAGGTCCGTGGATTGAAACCACGCTCTGCTAATTTATTATTCTTTTGCATTAGTGCGTACTTTCTTACTTCACATTTTTCCACGTATGTAGAGTGCAGCAGAGTGGCGCAGTGAAAGCGTGCTGGGCCCATAACGCAGAGGTCCGTGGATCGAAACCACGCTCTGCTAATTCTACTTTCTTTTGCATTAGTGCGCACATTTTTACTGCCCATTTCCCAACATAACTACAAAGCAGTAGAGTGGCGTAGTGGGAGTGTACTGAGGCCATATCCCAGCGGTCCATGGATCAAAACCATGCTCTGCTAAATATATATTCTTTTGCATTAGTGCGCACTTTCTCACTGCACATTTTCCCACATAACTATAGTGCAGCAGAGTGGCGCAGTGGAAGCGCGCTGAGCCCGTAACCCAGAAGTTCGTGGATCGAAACCGCGCCTGGTAACTTTATTTTCATTTGAAATTGTGAGCACTTTCTTACTGCCCCTTTTTTCACGTAACTAGAGTGCAGCAGAGGGGCGCAGTGGAAGCGTGCTTGGCCCATAACCCAGAGGTCCGTGGATCGAAACCACGCTCTGCTAATTTCATATTCTTTTTGCATTAGTGCGCACTCTCTTACTGCAAATTTCTCATGTGACTAGAATGCAGCAGAGTGGCACAGTGGAAGCGTGCTTGGGCCATAACCCAGCTGTCCGTGGGTCGAAACCACGCTCTGCTAATTTTATTTTCATTTGCAATAGTGTGCACTATCTTACTGCCCATTTTTTCACGTAACTAGAGTGCAGCTGAGGGGCGCAGTGGAGGCGTCCTGGGCCCATAACCCAGAGGTCCGTTGATCGAAACCACGCACTGCTAATTTTATATCCTTGTATTACTGCGCAGTTTCTTACTGCACATTTTCTGACGTAACTCGAGTGCAGCAGAATGGCGCAGTGGAAGCGTGCTGGGCCTATAACCCACAGGTCCGTGGATCGAAAGCACGCTCTACTAATTTGATATTCTTTTTTCATTACTGCGGACTTTCTTACTGCACATTTTTCAACGTAGCTAATATGCAGCAGAGTGGAGCAGTGGAAGCGTGCTGGGCCCATAACCCAGAGGCCCGTTGATCTAAACCACGCTCTGCTAATTTTATATCCTTTGGATTATTGCACAGGTTCTTGCTGCACAATTTCTCACGTATCTAGAGTGCAGCATAGTGGCGCAGTGGAAGCGTGCTGGGCCCATAACCCAGGGGTCCGTGATTCGAAACCACGCTTTGCTAATTTTATATTTTTGTGCTTTAGTCAACACTTTCTTACCGCACATTTTCTCACCGAACTAGAATACAGCAGAAGGGGGCAGTGGAAGTATGCTGGGCCCATAATCCGGGTGTCCGTGGATCAAAACCACGCTCTGCGAATTTTATTTTCTTTTGCATAAGTACGCAGTTTCTTACTGCACATTTTCTCACGTAGCTAGAGTGCAGCAGAGTGGCACAGTGGAAGCGTGCTGAGTCCATGACCCAGAGGTTCGTGCATCGAAGCCACGCTCTGCTAATTGTATAATTTTTTGCATCAGTGCGCAGTTTCCTACTGCACATTTTCTCACGTAACTAGAGTGCAGCAGAGTGGCGCTATGGAATTGTGCTGGGCCCATAACCCAAAGGTCCGTGGATCGAAACGACGCTCTGCTAATTGTATAATTTTTTGCATTGGTGCGCACTTTCTGACTGCACATTTTCCCACGTAACCAAAATGCAGCAGAGTGCCGCGGTGTAAGCGTGCTGGGCTCATAACCCAGAGGTCCGTGGATCGAAAACACGCTCCTAGAGCTTTATTTTTTTTTGCAGTAGTGCGCACTTTCCTACTGCACTTTTTCCCACGTAACTAGAGTGCAGCAGATTGGCGTGGTGGAAGCATGCTGGGCCCATAATCCAGAGTTCCGTGGATTGAAACCACGCTCTGCTAATTTATTATTATTTTGCATTAGTGCGTACTTTCTTACTGCACATTTTTCCACGTATGTAGAGTGCAGCAGAGTGGCGCAGTGAAAGCGTGCTAGGCCCATAACGCAGAGGTCCGGGATCGAAACCACGCTCTGCTAATTCTACTTTCTTTTGCATTAGTGCGCACATTTTTACTGCCCATTTCCCCACATAACTACAAAGCAGTAGAGTGGCGTAGTGGGAGTTTACTGAGGCCATATCCCAGCGGTCCATGGATCAAAACCACGCTCTGCTAATTATATATTCTTTTTCATTAGTGCGCATTTTCTTACTGCACATTTTCCCACATAGCTATAGTGCAGCAGAGTGGCGCAGTGGAAGCGTGCTGAGCCCGTAACCCAGAGGTTCGTGGATCGAAACCATGCCCTGGTAACATTATTTTCATTTGAAATTGTGAGCACTTTCTTACTGCCCCTTTTTTCACGTAACTAGAGTGCAGCAGAGGGGCGCAGTGGAAGCGTGCTTGGCCCATAACCCAGAGGTCCGTGGATCGAAACCACGCTCTGCTAATTTGATATTCTTTTTGCATTAGTGCGCACTCTCTTACTGCAAATTTCTCACATGACTAGAATGCCGCAGAGTGGCACAGTGGAAGCGTGCTGGGGCCATAACCCAGCTGTCAGTGGGTCGAAACCACGCTCTGCTAATTTTATTTCCTTTTGCATAAGATGCAGTTTCTTACTGCACGTTTTCTCACGTAACTAGAGTGCAGCAGAGTGGCGCAGTGGAAGCGTGCTGGGCCCATAACCCAGAGGTCCGTGGATTGAAAACACGCTCCTAGAGCTTTATTTTCTTTTGCAGTAGTGCGCACTTTCCTACTGCACTTTTTCCCACGTAACTAGAGTGCAGCAGAGTGGCGCAGTGGAGGCGTGCTGGGCCCATAACCCAGAGGTCCGTGGATCGAAACCATGCTCTGCTAATTTGATATTCTTTTTGCATTACTGCGCACTTTCTTACTGCACATTTTCTCGCATAACTACAGTGCAGCAGAGTGGCGCAGTGGAAGCGTGATGAGCCCGTAACCCAGAGGTCCGTGGATCGAAACCACGCTCTGCTAATTTTATTTTCCTTTGTATTAGTTCGTACTTTCTTACTGCACACTTTCCCTCGTAACTAGAGTGCAGCAGATTGGCGTGGTGGAAGCATGCTGGGCCCATAATCCAGAGGTCCGTGGATTGAAACCACGCTCTGCTAATTTATTACTATTTTGCATTAGTGCGTACTTTCTTACTGCACATTTTTCCACGTATGTAGAGTGCAGCAGAGTGGCGCAGTGGAAGCGTGCTGGGCCCATAACGCAGAGGTCCGTGGATCGAAACCACGCTCTGCTAATTGTATCAATTTTTGCATTAGTGCGCACTTTCTCACTGCACATTTTCTCACGTAACTAGAGTGACGCAGAGTGGCGCAGTGGAAGCGTGCTGGGCCCATAACCCAGAGGTCCGTGGATCGAAACCACGCTCGGCTAACTTCATTTTCTTTTGCATTAGTGCGCAAATTCTTACTGCACATTTTTTCACGTAGCTAATATGCAGCAGAGTGGAGCAGTGGAAGCGTGCTGGGCTCATAACCTAGAGGCCCGTTGATCGAAACCACGCTCTGCTTATTTTATATTCTTGTGCATTTGTGCTCACTTTCTTACAGCACATTTTCTCAACGAACTAGAATACAGCAGAAGGGTGCAGTGCGAGCGTGCTGGGCCCATAACCCAGATATCCGTTTATCGGAATCTCGCTCTGCTAATTTTATTATCTCTTGCAATAATGCGTACGTTCTTACTGCAGAATTTTCCACGCAGCTAATATGCAGCAGAGTGGCGCAGTGGAAGCGTGCTGGGCCCATAACCCAGAGGTCCGTGGATTGAAACCACACTTTGCTTATTTTATATTCTTGTGCATTTGTGCTCACTTTCTTACAGCACATTTTCTCAACGAACTAGAATACAGCAGAAGGGTGCAGTGCGAGCGTGCTGGGCCCATAACCCAGGTGTCCGTGGATCAAAACCATGCTCTGCTAATTTTATTTTCTTTTGCATAAGTGCGCAGTTTCTTACTGCACAATTTCTACGTAGCTCGAGTGCAGTAGAGTGGCGCAGTGGAAGCGTGCTGGGCCCATAACCCAGACGTCCGTGGATCGAAACCACGCTCTGCTAATTTATTATTCTTTTGCATTAGTGCGTACTTTTTTACTGCACATTTTCTCACGTAACTAGAGTGCAGCAGAGTGGCGCAGTGGAGGCGTGCTGGGCCCATAAGCCAGAGGTCCGTTGATCGAAACCACGCGCTGCTAATTTTATATCCTAGTATTAGTGCGCAGTTTTTTACTGCACATTTTCTCACGTAACTAGAGTGCAGCAGAGTGGCGAAGTGGAAGCGTGCTGGGTCATAACCCAGAGGTCCGTGGATCAAAACCACGCTCTGCTAATTTGATATTCGTTTTGCATTAGTGCGCACTTTCTTACTGCAAATTTCCCACATGACTAGAATGCAGCAGAGTGGCGCAGTGGAAGCGTGCTGGGGCCATAACCCAGGTGTCCGTGGATCGAAACCACGCTCTGCTAATTTTATTTTCTTTTGCATAAGTGCGCAGTTTCTTACTGCACATTTATCACGTATCTTGAGTGCAGTAGAGTGGTGCAGTGGAAGCGTTCTGGGCCCATAACCAAGAGGTCCGTGGATAAAACCACGCTCTGCTAATTTTATTTTCTTTTGCATAAGTGCGCAGTTTCTTACTGCACATTTTCTCACGTAACTTGAGTGCAGTAGAGTGGCGCAGTGGAAGCGTACTGGGCCCATCACCCAAAGGTCCGTGGATCGAAACCACGCTCTGCTAATTTTATTTTCTTTTGGATAAGTGCGCAGTTTCTTACTGCACATTTTCTAACGTAACTAGAGTGCAGCAGAGTGGCGCAGTTGAAGCGTGCTGGGCTAATAACCCAGAAATTCGTAGATCGAAACCACGCTCTGCTAATTGTATGATTTTTTGCTTTAGTGCGCAGTTTCTCACTGAACATTTTCTCACGTAACTAGAGTGCAGCAGAGTGGCGCAGTGGAAGCGTGCTGGGCCCATAACCCAAAGGTCCGTGGATAGAAACCACGCTCTGCTAATTTTATTTTCTTTTGCATTAGTGCACACTTTCTTACTGCACAATTTTTACGTAGCTAATATGCAGCAGAGTGGAGCAGTGGAAGGGTGCTGGGCCCATAACCCAGAAGTCCGTTGATCGAAACCACGCTCTGCTAATTTTTTATCCTTTGGATTATTGCGCAGGTTCTTACTGCACATTTTCTCAGGTAACTAGAGTGCAGAAGAGTGGCGCAGTGTAAGCGTGCTTTACCCATAACCCAGAGGTCCGTGGATCAAAACCGCGCTCTGCTAATTTTATTTCCTTTTGCATAAGATGCAGTTTCTTACTGCACGTTTTCTCATGTAACTAGAGTGCAGCAGAGTGGCGCAGTGAAGGCGTGCTGGGCCCATAACCCAGAGGTCCGTTGATCGAAACCACGCGCTGCTAATTTTATATCCTTGTATTAGTGCGCAGTTTCTTACTGCCCATTTTTTCACGTAACTAGAGTGCAGCAGAGTGGCGCAGTGGAAGCGTGCTGGGCCCATAACCCAGACGTCCGTGGATTGAAAACACGCTTTGGTAATTTTATATTCGTGTGCATTAGTGCACACTTTCTTACGGCACATTTTCTCAACGATCTAGAATACAGGAGAAGGGCGCAGTGGAAGCGTGCTTGGTCCATAACCCAGGTGTCCGTGGATCAAAACCATGCTCTGCTAATTTTATTTTCTTTTGCATAAGTGCGCAGTCTCTTACTGCAGATTTTCTCACGTAGCTAGAGTGCAGCAGAGTGGCACAGTGGAAGCGTGCTGAGCCCATAACCCAGAGGTCCGTGAATTGAAAACACGCTCCTAGAGCTTTATTTTTTTTGGCAGTAGTGCGCACTTTCCTACTGCACGTTTTCCCACGTAACTAGAGTGCAGCAGAGTGGCGCAGTGGAGGCGTGCTGGGCCCATTACCCAGAGGTCCGTGGATCGAAAACACGCTCCTAGAGCTCTTTTTTTTTTGGCAGTAGTGCGCACTTTCCTACTGCACGTTTTCCACGTAACTAGAGTGCAGCAGAGTGGCGCAGTGGAGGCGTGCTGGGCCCATAACCCAGAGGTCCGTGAATCAAAACCACGCTCTGCTAATTTGATATTCTTTTTGCATTACTGCGCACTTTCTTACTCCAAATTTTCCACATGACTAGAATGCAGCCGAGTAGCGCAGTGAAAGCTTGCTGGGCCCATAACGCAGAGGTCCGTGGATCGACACCACGCTCTGCTAATTCTATTTTTTTTGCATTAGTGCGCACATTCTTACTGCCCATTACCCCACAAAACTACAAAACAGTAGAGTGGCGTAGTGGGAGTTTGCTGAGGCCATATCCCAGCGGTCCATGGATCAAAACAACGCTCTGCTAATTATATATTTTTTTGCATTAGTGCGCACTTTCTTACTGCACATTTTCCCACATAACTATAGTGCAGCAGAGTGGCGGAGTGGAAGCGTGCTGAGCCCGTAACCCAGAGGTCCGTGGATGGAAACCACGCTCTGCTAACTTTATTTTCCTTTGCATTAGTTCGTACTTTCTTACTGCACATTTTCCCTCGTAACTACAGTGCAGCAGAGTGGCGCAGTGGAAAGCTGCTGGGCTCATAACTCAGAGGTCCGTGGATAGAAACCACGCTCTGCTAATTTTATTTTCTTTTGCATTAGTGCGTACTTCCTCACTGCACATTTTCCCACGTAGTTAGAGTGCAGCAGAGTGGCGTGTTGGAAGCGTGCTGGGGCCATAACCCAGATATCCATATATCGGAATCTCGCTCTGCTAATTTTATTATCTCTTGCAATAATGCGTACGTTCTTACTGCACAATTTTCCACGTAGCTAATATGCAGCAGAGTGGCGCAGTGGAAGCGTGCTGGGCCCTTAACCCAGAGGTCCGTGGATTGAAACCACACTTTGCTAATTTTATATTCTTGTGCATTTGTGCTCACTTTCTTACAGCACATTTTCTCAACGAACTAGAATACAGCAGAAGGGTGCAGTGCGAGCGTGCTGGGCCCATAACCCAGGTGTCCATGGATCAAAACCATGCTCTGCTACTTTTATTTTCTTTTGCATAAGTGCGCAGTTTCTTACTGCACAATTTCTACGTAGCTCGAGTGCAGTAGAGTGGCGCAGTGGAAGCGTGCTGGGCCCATAACCCAGAGGTCCGTGGATCGAAACCACGCTCTGCTAATTTATTATTCTTTTGCATTAGTGCGTACTTTTTTACTGCACATTTTCTCACGTAACTAGAGTGCAGCAGAGTGGCGAAGTGGAGGCGTGCTGGGCCCATAAGCCAGAGGTCCGTTGATCGAAACCACGCGCTGCTAATTTTATATCCTAGTATTAGTGCGCAGTTTTTTACTGCACATTTTCTCACGTAACTAGAGTGCAGCAGAGTGGCGAAGTGGAAGCGTGCTGGGTCATAACCCAGAGGTTTGTGGATCAAAACCACACCCTGCTAACTTTATTTTCATTTGCAATAGTGTGCACTTTCTTACTGCACATTTTCTCACGTAACTAGAGTGCAGCAGAGTGGCGCAGTGGAAGCGTGCTGGGCCTATAACCCACAAGTCCGTAGATCGAATTCACGCTCTGCTAATTTGATATTCTTTTTTCATTACTGCGCACTTTCTTAATGCACAAATTTCTACGTAGCTAATATGCAGCAGAGTGGAGCAGTGGAAGGGTGCTGGGCCCTTAACCCAGAGGTGCGTTGATCGTAACCACGCTCTGCTAATTTTATATCCTTTGGATTATTGCGCAGATTCTTACTGCACATTTTCTCAGGTACCTAGAAACTAGAGTGCAGATGAGTGGCGCAGTGCAAGCGTGCTTGGCCCAAATCCCAGAGGTCCGTGGATCGAAACCACGCGCTGCTAATTTGATATTCTTTTTGCATTAGTGCGCACTTTCTTACTGCAAATTTCTCACACGACTAGACTGCAGCAGAGTGGCGCAGTAAAAGCGTGCTGGGGCCATTACCCAGGTGCCCGTGGATCGAAACCACGCTCTGCTAATTTTATTTTCTTTTGCATAAGTGCGCAGTTTCTTACTGCACATTTTCTCACGTAACTAGAGTGCAGCAGAGTGGTGCAGTGGAAGCGTGCTAGGCCCATAACCCAAAAGTCCGTGGATAGAACCACGCTCTGCTAATTTTATTTTCTTTTGCATAAGTGCGCAGTTTCTTACTGCACATTTTCTCACGTAACTTGAGTGCAGTAGAGTGGCGCAGTGGAAGCGTACTGGGCCCATCACCCAGAGGTCCGTGGATCAAAACCACGCTCTGCTAATTTGATATTCTTTTTGCATTTGTGCGCACTTTCTTACTGCAAATTTCTCACATGACTAGAATGCAGCAGAGTGGCGCAGTGGAAGCGTGCTGGGGCCATATCCCAGGTGTCCGTGGATCAAAACCACGCTCTGCTAATTTTATTTTCTTTTGCATAGATCGAATTCACGCTCTGCTAATTTGATATTCTTTTTTCATTACTGCGCACTTTCTTAATGCACAAATTTCTACGTAGCTAATATGCAGCAGAGTGGAGCAGTGGAAGGGTGCTGGGCCCTTAACCCAGAGGTGCGTTGATCGAAACCACGCTCTGCTAATTTTATATCCTTTGGATTATTGCGCAGATTCTTACTGCACATTTTCTCAGGTACCTAGAAACTAGAGTGCAGATGAGTGGCGCAGTGTAAGCGTGCTTGGCCCATAACCAGAGGTTCTTTTGCATAAGTGCGCAGTTTCTTCCTGCACATTTTCTCACGTAACTAGAGTGCAGCAGAGTGGCGCAGTGGAAACGTGCTGGGCCCATAATGCAGAGGTCCGTAGATCGAAACCACGCTCTGCTACTTGTATGAATTTTGGCATTAGTGCGCAGTTTCTCACTGCACATTTTCTCACGTAACTAGAGCGACGCAGAGTGGCGCAGTGGAAGCGTGCTGGGGCCATAACCCAGGTGTCCGTGGATCGTAACCACGCTCTGCTAATTTTATTTTCTTTTGCATAAGTGCGCAGTTTCTTACTGGGCATTTTTCCACGTAGCTAATATGCAGCAGAGTGGAGCAGTAGAAGCGTGCTGGGCCAGTAACCCAGAGGCCCGTTGATCGAAACCACGCTCTGCTAATTTTATATCCTTTGAATTATTGCGCAGGTTCTTACTGCACATTTTCTCACGTGTCTAGAGTGCGGCATAGTGGCGCAGTGGAAGCGTGCTGGGCCCATAACCCAGGTGCCCATGGATTGAAACCACGCCCTGGTAACTTTACTTTCATTTGAAATTTTGAGCACTTTCTTACTGCCCAGTTTTTCACGTAACTAGAGTGCAGCAGAGGGGCGCAGTGGAAGCGTGCTTTGCCCATAACCCAGAGGTCCGTGGATCGAAACCACGCTCGGCTAATTTGATATTAATTTTGCATTAGTGCGCACTTTCTTACTGCAAATTTCTCACAAGACTAGAATGCAGCAGAGTGGAACAGTGGAAGCCTGCTGGGGCCATAACCCAGCTGTCCGTGGATCGAAACCACACCCTGCTAACTTTATTTTCATTTGCAATAGTGTGCACTTTCTTACTGATGTTTTTCATCGTAACTAGAGTGAAGCAGAGTGGCGCAGTGAAGGCGTCCTGGTCCCATAACCCAGAGGTCCGTTGATCGAAACCACGCGCAGCTAATTTCATATCCTTGTATTAGTGCGCAGTTTCTTACTGCACATTTTCTGACGTAACTAGAGTGCAGCAGAATGGCGCAGTGGAAGCGTGCTGGGGCTATAACCCACATGTCCGTGGATCGAAATCACGCTCTACTAATTTGATATTCTTTTTCCATTACTGCGGACTTTCTTACTGCACAATTTTTTACGTAGCTAATATGCAGCAGAGTGGAGCAGTGGAAGGGTGCTGGGCCCATAACCCAGAGGTCCGTTGATCGAAACCACGCTCTGCTAATTTTATATCCTTTGGATTATTGCGCACGTTCTTACTGCACATTTTCTCACGTAGCTAGAGTGCAGCAGAGTGGCACAGAGGAAGCGTGCTGAGCCCATGACCCAGAGGTCCGTGTATCGAAACCACGCTCTCCTAATTTGATATTATTTTTTCATTAGTGCGCGCTTTCTTACAGCAAATTTCTCACATGACTAGAATGCAGCAGAGTGGCGCAGTGAAAGCATGCTGGGGCTATAACCCAGCTGTCCGTGGATCTAGACCACGCTCTGCTAATTTTATTTCATTGTGCATGGGTGCGTAGTTTCTTACTGCACATTTTCTCACGTAACTAGAGTGCAGCAGAGTGGCGCAGTGGAAGCGTGCTGGGCCCATAACCCAGAGGTCCGTAGATTGAAACCACGCTCTCCTAATTGTATGATTTTTTGCATTAGTGCGCAGATTCTCACTGCACATTTTTTCACGTAACTAGAGTGCAGCAGAGTGGCGCAGTGGAAGCGTGCTGGGCCCATAACCCAGAGGTCCGTGGATAGAAACCACGCTCTGCTAGTTTTATTTTCTTCTGCATAAGTGCGAACTTTCTTACTGCACATTTTCCACGTAACTAGAGTGCAGCAGAGTGGCGAAGTGAAAGCGTGCTGGGTCATAACCCAGAGGTTCGTGGATCAAAAACACACCCGTATAAATTTATTTTCATTTGCAATAGTGTGCACTTTCTTACTGACGTTTTCCATCGTAACTAGAGTGAAGCAGAGTGGCGCAGTAGAGGCGTGCTGGGCCCATAACCCAGAGGTCCGTTGATCGAAACCACGCACTGCTAATTTTATATCCTTGTATTAGTGCGCAGTTTCTTACTGCACATTTTCTGACGTAACTCGAGTGCAGCAGAGTGGCACAGTGGAAGCGTGCTTGGGCCATAACCCAGCTGTCCGTGGGTCGAAACCACGCTCTGCTAATTTTATTTTCATTTGCAATAGTGTGCACTATCTTACTGCTTATTTTTTCACGTAACTAGAGCGCAGCAGAGGGGCGCAGTGTAAGCGTGCTTGGCCCATAACCCAGAGGTCCGTGGATCGAAACCACGCTCTGCGAATTTTATTTTCTTTTGCATACGTACGCAGTTTCTTACTGCACATTTTCTCACGTAGCTAGAGTGCAGCAGAGTGGCACAGTGGAAGCGTGCTGAGCCCATGACCCAGAGGTCCGTGGATCGAAACCACGCTCTGCTAATTGTATAATTTTTTGCATCAGTGCGCAGTTTCCTACTGCACTTTTTCTCACGTAACTGGAGTGCAGCAGAGTGGCGCTATGGAATTGTGCTGGGCCCATAACCCAAAGGTCCGTGGATCGAAACGACGCTCTGCGAATTGTATAATTTTTTGCATTAGTGCGCACTTTCCTACTGCACTTTTTCCCACGTAACTAGAGTGCAGCAGAGTGGCGCTGTGGAAGCGTGCTGGGCCCATAACCCAGAGGTCCGTTGATCGAAACCACGCTCTGCTAATTTTATATCCTTTGGATTATTGCGCAGGTTCTTACGGCACATTTTCTCAAGTAACTAGAGTGCAGCAGAGTGGCGCAGTGGAAGCGTGCTGGGCCCATAACCCAGAGGTCCGTAGATTGAAACCACGCTTTGCTAATTTTATATTCTTGTGCATTAGTGCAAACTTTTTTACGGCACATTTTCTCAAAGAACTTGAATACAGCAGAAGGGAGCAGTGGAAGTGTGCTGGGCCCATAACCCAGGTGTCCGTGGATCAAAACCATGCTCTGCTAATTTTATTTTCTTTTGCATAAGTGCGCAGTTTCTTACTGCACATTTTCTACGTAGCTAGAGTGCAGTAGAGTGGCGCAGTGGAAGCGTGCTGAGCCCATAACCCAGAGGTCCGTGGATTGAAACCACGATCTGCAAATTTATTATTCTTTTGCATTAGTGCGTACTTTCTTACTGCACATTTTTCCACGTAATTAGAGTGCAGCAGAGTTGCGCAGTGGAAGCGTGCTGGGTCATAACCCAGAGGTTCGTGGATCGAAACCAAGCCCTGCTAACTTTATTTTCATTTGCAATAGTGTGCACTTTCCTACTGCCCATTTTTTCACGTAACTAGAGTGCAGCAAAGGGGCGCAGTGTAAGCGTGCTTGGCCCATAACCCAGAGGTCCGTGGATCAAAACCACGCTCTGCTAATTTGATATTCTTTTTGCATTAGTGCGCACTTTCTTACTTCAAATTTCCCACATGACTAGAATGCAGCAGAGTGGCGCAGTGGAAGCGTGCTGGGGCCATAACCCAGGCGTCCGTGGATCGAAACCACGATCTGCTAATTTGATATTCTTTTTGCATTAGTGCGCACTTTCTTACTGCAAATTTCCCACATGACTAGAATGCTGTGGAGTGGCGCAGTGAAAGCGTGCTGGGGCCATAACCCAGGTGTCCGTGGATCGAAACCACGCTCTGCTAGTTTTATTTTCTTTTGGATAAGTGCGCAGTTTCTTTCTGCACATTTTCTAACGTAACTAGAGTGCAGCAGAGTGGCGCAGTGGAAGCGTGCTGGGCTCATAACCCAGAAATTCGTAGATCGAAACCACGCTCTGCTAATTGTATGATTTTTTGCTTTAGTGCGCAGTTTCTCACTGCACATTTTCTCACGTAACTAGAGTGCAGCCGAGTGGCGCAGTGGAAGCGTGCTGGGTCCATAACCCAGAGGTCCGTGGATCGAAACCCCGCTCTGCAAATTGTATAGTTCTTTTGCATTAGTGCGCAGTTTCTTACTGCACAATTTCTCACGTAATTAGAGTGCCGCAGAGTGTTGCAGTGGAAGCGGTCTGGGCCTATAATTCAGAGGTCCATGGATCTAAACCACGCTCTGGTAATTTTATATCCTTTAGCATTAGTGCGCAGTTTCTAATCTAACTGCACATTATCCCATGTAACTAGAGTGCAGCAGAGTGGCGTGGTGGAAGCCTGCTGGGTTATAACCCAGAGGTTCGTGGATCGAAACCACGCCCTGCTAACTTTATTTTCATTTGCAATAGTGTGCACTTTCTTGCTGCCTATTTTTTCACGTAACTAGGGTGCAGCAGAGGGCGCAGTTTAAGCGTCCTTGGCCCAATAACCCTGAGGTTTGTGGATCGAAACCTCGCTCTGCTAATTTGATATTCTTTTTGCATTAGTGCGCACTTTCTTACTGCAAATTTCCCACATGACTAGAATACAGCAGAGTTGCGCAGTGGAAGCGTGCTGGGGCCATAACCCAGATGTCCGTGGATCGAAACCACGCTCTGCTAATTTTGTTTTCTTTTGCATAAGTGCGCAGTTTCTTACTGCACATTTTCTCACGTAACTAGAGTGCAGCAGAGTGGCGCAGTGGAAGCATGCTTGGCCCATAACCCAGAGGTCCTTGGATTGAAACCACGCTCTGCTAATTTTATTTTATTTTGCATTAGTGCGCACTTTCTTACTGCACATTTTCCCACGTAAATAGAATGCAGCAGAGTGGCGCAGTGAAAGCGTGCTGGGCCCATGACCCAGGTGTCCGTGAATCGAAACCTCGCTCTGCTAATTTTATTTTCTTTTGCATAAGCGCGCAGTTTCTTACTGCACATTTTCTCAACGAACTAGAATACACAGAAGGGCGCAGTGGAAGCGTGCTGGGCCCATAACCCTGTTGTCCGTGGATTGAAACTAGCTCTGCTAATTTTATTTTCTTTTGCATAAGTGCGCAGTTTCTTACTGCGCATTTTCTCACGTAACTAGAGTGCAGCAGAGTGGCGCAGTGGAAGCGTGCTGGGTCATAACCCAGAGGTTCGTGGATCGAAACCACGCCCTGCTAACTTTATTTTCATTTGCAATAGTGTGCACTTCCTTACTGCCCATTTTTTCACGTAACTAGAGTGCAGCAGAGGGGCGCCGTGTAAGCGTGCTTGGCCCATCACCCAGAGGTCCGTGGATCGAAACCACGCTCTGCTAATTTTATATTCTTTTTGCATTAGTGGGCACTTTCTTACTGCAAATTTCCCACCTGACTATAATGCGGCTTAGTGGCGCACTGGAAGCGTGCTGCGGCCATAACCCAGGTGTCCGTGGATCGAAACCACGCTCTGCTAATTTTAGTTTCTTTTGCATAAGCGCGCAGTTTTTTACTGCACATTTTCTCAACGAACTAGAATACAGCAGAAGGGCGCAGTGGAAGCGTGCTGGGCCCATAACCCAGTTGTCCGTGGATCAAAACTACGCTCTGCTAATTTTATTTTCTGTTGCATAAGTGCGCAGTTTCTTACTGCGCATTTTTTCACGTAACTAGAGTGCAGCAGAGTGGCGCAGTGGAAGCGTGCTGGGCCCATAACCTAGAGGTCCGTGGATCGAAACCACGCTCTGCTAATTTATTATTCTTTCGCACAGTGCGTACTTTCTTACTGCACATTTTTCCACGGAATTAGAGTGCAGCAGAGTGGCGCAGTGGAAGCGTGCTGGGTCATAACCCAGAGGTTCGTGGATTGAAACCACGCCCTGCTAACTTTATCTTCATTTGCAACAGTGTGCACTTTCTTACTGCCCATTTTTTCACGTAACTAGAGTGCAGCAGAGGGGCGCAGTGTAAGCGTGCTTGGCCCATCACCCAGAGGTCCGTGGATCGAAACCACGCTCTGCTAATTTTATATTCTTTTTGCATTAGTGGGCACTTTCTTACTGCAAAATTTCCCACCTGACTATAATGCAGCAGAGTGGCCCAGTGGAAGCGTGCTTGGGCCATAACCCATGTGTCCGTGGATCGAAACCCCGCTCCGCTAATTTTATTTTCTTTTGCATAAGTGCGCAGTTTCTTACTGCACATTTTCTCACGTAACCTGAGTGCAGCAGAGTGGCGCAGTGGAAGCGTGTTGGGCCCATAACCCAGAGGTCCGTGGATCGAAACCACGCTCTGCGATTTGTACAATTTTTGCATTAGTACGCAGTTTCTTACTCCACATTCTCTCACGTAACTAGAGTGCAGCAGAGTGGCGCAGTGGAAGCGTGCTGGGGCCATAACCCTTGTGTCCGTGGATCGAAACCACGCTCTGCTAATTTTATTTTCTTTTGCATAAGTGCGCAGTTTCCTACTGCACATTTTCTCAAGTAACTTGAGTGCAGAAGAGCGGCACAGTAGAAGCGTGCTGGGCCCATAACCCAGAGGTCCATGGATCGAAACCACGCTCTGCGATTTGTACAATTTTTTGCATTAGTGCGCAGTTTCTTACTGCACATTTTCTCACGTAACTAGAGTGCAGCAGAGTGGCGCAGTGGAAGCGTGCTGGGCCCATAACCCAGAGGTCCGTGGATCGAAAGCACGCTCTGCTAATTTTATAATTTTTTTGCATCGGTGCGCACTTTCTGACTGCACATTTTTCCACGTAACTAAATTGCAGCAGAGTGGCGCAGTGAAAGCGTGCTGGGCCCATAACCCAGAAGTCCGTGGATCGAAAGCACGCTCTGCTAATTTGATATTCTTTTTGCATTACTGCGCACTTTCTTACTGCACATTTTGCCACGTAAGTAGAATGCAGCAGAGTGGTGCAGTGGAAGCGTGCTGGGCCCATAACCCAGAGGTCCGTGGATCGAAACCACTCTCTGCTCATTTTATTTTCTTTTGCATTAGTGCATACTTTCTTACTGCACATTTTCCCACGTAACTAGAGTGCAGCGGAGGGGCGCAGTGAAAGCGTGCTGGGCCCATAACCCAGGTCTCCGTGGATCGAAACCACGCTCTGCTAATTTATTATTCTTTCGCACAGTGCGTACTTTCTTACAGCACATTTTTCCACGGAATTAGAGTGCAGCAGAGTGGCGCAGTGGAAGCGTGCTGGGTCATAACCCAGAGGTTCGTGGATTGAAACCACGCCCTGCTAACTTTATTTTCATTTGCAATAGTGTGCACTTTCTGATTGCCCATTTTTTCACGTAACTAGAGTGCAGCAGAGAGCGCAGTGTAAGCGTGCTTGGCCCATCACCCAGAGGTCCGTGGATCAAAACCACGCTCTGCTAATTTTATATTCTTTTTGCATTAGTGGGCACTTTCTTACTGCAAAATTTCCCACCTGACTATAATGCAGCAGAGTGGCCCAGTGGAAGTGTGCTGGGGCCATAACCCATGTGTCCGTGGATCGAAACCCCGCTCTGCTAATTTTATTTTCTTTTGCATAAGTGCGCAGTTTCCTACTGCACATTTTCTCACGTAACTTGAGTGCAGCAGAGTGGCGCAGTGGAAGCGTGCTGGGCCCATAACCCAGATGTCCGTGGATCGAAACCACGCTCTGCGATTTGTACAATTTTTTGCATTAGTACGCAGTTTCTTACTGCACATTCTCTCACGTAACTAGAATGCAGCAGAGTGGCGCAGTGGAAGCGTGCTGGGCCCATAACCCAGAGGTCCGCGGATCGAAAGCACGCTCTGCTAATTTGATATTCTTTTTGCATTACTGCACACTTTCTTACTTCAAAATTCCCACATGACTAGAATGCAGCAGAGTGGCGCAGTGGAAGCGTGCTGGGGCCATAACCCATGTGTTCGTGGATCGAAACCACGCTCTGCTAATTTTATTTTCTTTTGCATAAGTGCGCAGTTTCCTACTGCACATTTTCTCAAGTAACTTGAGTGCAGAAGAGCGGCACAGTAGAAGCGTGCTGGGCCCATAACCCAGAGGTCCGTGTATCGCAACCACGCTCTGCAATTTGTACAAGTTTTTGCATTAGTGCGCAGTTTCTTACTGCACATTTTCTCACATAACTAGAGTGCAGCAGAGTGGCACAGTGGAAGCGTGCTGGGCCCATAACCCAGAGGTCCGTGGATCGAAAGCACGCTCTGCTAATTTTATAAGTTTTTTGCATCGGTGCGCACTTTCTGACTGCACATTTTCCCACGTAACTAAATTGCAGCAGAGTGGCGCAGTGAAAGCGTGCTGGGCCCATAACCCAGAAGTCCGTGGATCGAAACCACACTCTGCTCATCTTATTTTCTTTTGCATTAGTGCATACTTTCTTACTGCACATTTTCCCACGTAACTAGAGAGCAGCGGAGGGGCGCAGTGAAAGCGTGCTGGGCCCATAACCCAGGTCTCCGTGGATCGAAACCACGCTCTGCTAATTTCATTTTCTTTGCATTGTGTCCAGTTTCTTACTGCACATTTTCTCACGTAACTAGAGTGCAGCAGAGTGGCGCAGTGGAAGCGGGCTGGGCCCATAACCCAGAGGTCCGTGGATCGAAACCACGCTCTGCTAATTTTATTTTTTTTTTGCATTAGTGCATACTTTCTTACTGCACATTTTCCCACGTAACTAGAGTGCAGCGGAGGGGCGCAGTGGGAGCGGGCTGGGCCCATAACCCAGAGGTGCGTGGATCGAAACTACGCTCTGCTAATTCCATTTTCTTTTGCATTAGTGCGCACATTCTTACTGCCTATTTTCCCACGTTACTACAGTGCAGTAGAGTGGCGTAGTTGGAGTTTGCAGAGGCCATATCCCAGCGGTCCATAGGTCAAAACCACGCTCTGCTAAATATATATTCTTTTGCATTAGTGCCCACTTTCTTACTGCACCTTTTCCCACATAGCTGTACTGCAGGAGGGTGGCGCAGTGAAAGCGTGCTGAACCTGTAACTCAGAGGTTCTCGGACGGAAACCACGCTCTGCTAATTTTATTTTCTTTGCATTGTGTGCAGTTTCTTACTGCACATTTTCTCACGTAACTAGAGTGCAGTGGAGGGGCGCAGTGAAAGCGTGCTGGGCCCATAAACCAGCTGTCCGTGGATCGAAACCACGCTCTGCTAATTTTATTTTCTTTTGCCTAAGTGCGCAGTTTCTTACTGCACATTTTTTCACCGAACTATAATACAGCAGAAGGGCGCAGTGGAAGCGTGCTGGGCCCATAACCCAGTTGTCAGTCGATCGAAACTATGCTCTGCTAATTTTATTTTCTATTCCATAAGTGCGCAGTTTCTTACTGCACAATTTATCACGTAACTAGAGTGCAGCAGAGTGGCGCAGTGGAAGCGTGCTGGGCCCATAACCAAGAAGTTCGTGGATCGAAACCACGCCCTGCTAACTTTATTTTAACTTGCGATAGTGTGCACTTTCTTACTGCCCATTTTTTCATGTACCTAGAGTGCAGCAGAGGGGCGCAGTGTAAGCGTGCTTGGCCCATCACCCCAAGGTCCGTGGATCGAAACCACGCTCTGCTAATTTTATATTCTTTTTTCATTAGTGCGCACTTTCTTACTGCAAATTTCCCACATGACCAGAATGCAGCAGAGTGGCGCAGTGGAAGCGTGCTGCGGCCATAACCCAGTTGTCCGTGGATTGAAACTACGCTCTGCTAATTTTATTTTCTGTTGCATAAGTGCGCAGTTTCTTACTGCGCATTTTTTCACGTAACTAGAGTGCAGCAGAGTGGCGCAGTAGAAGCGTGCTGGGTCATAACCCAGAGGTTCGTGGATTGAAACCACGCCCTGCTAACTTTATTTTCATTTGCAATAGTGTGCACTTTCTTACTTCCCATTTTCTCACGTAACTAGAGTGCAGCAGAGTGGCGCAGTGGAAGCGTGCTGGGCCCATAACCCAGAGGTCCGTGGATCGAAAGCACGCTCTGCTAATTTTATAAGTTTTTTGCATCGGTGCGCACTTTCTGACTGCACATTTTCCCACGTAACTAAATTGCAGCAGAGTGGCGCAGTGAAAGCGTGCTGGGCCCATAACCCAGAAGTCCGTGGATCGAAAGCACGCTCTGCTAATTTGATATTCTTTTTGCATTACTGCGCACTTTCTTACTGCACATTTTGCCACGTAAGTAGAATGCAGCAGAGTGGTGCAGTGGAAGCGTGCTGGGCCCATTACCCAGAGGTCCTGGATCAAAACCACGCTCTGCTAATTCCATTTTCTTTTGCATTAGTGCGCACATTCCTACTGCCTATTTTCCCACGTAACTACAGTGCAGTAGAGTGGCGCAGTTGGAGTTTGCTGAGGCCATATCCCAGCGGTCCATAGGTCAAAACCACGCTCTGCTAATTACATATTCTTTTGCATTAGTGCCCACTTTCTTACTGCACCTTTTCCCACATAACTGTACTGCAGGAGAGTGGCGCAGTGAAAGCGTGCTGAACCCGTAACCCAGAGGTTCTTGGATGGAAACCACGCTCTGCTAATTTTATAATCTTTGCATTGTGTGCAGTTTCTTACTGCACATTTTCTCACGTAACAAGAGTGCAGCAGAGTGGCGCAGTGGAAGCGGGCTGGGCCCATAACCCAGAGGTCCGTGGATCGAAACCACGCTCTGCTCATTTTATTTTCTTTTGCATTAGTGCATACTTTCTTACTGCACATTTTCCCACGTAACTAGAGTGCAGCGGAGGGGCGCAGTGAAAGCGTGCTGGGCCCATAACCCTGGTCTCCGTGGATCGAAACCACGCTCTGCTAATTTCATTTTCTTTGCATTGTGTGCAGTTTCTTACTGCACATTTTCTCACGTAACTAGAGTGCATTAGAGTGGCGCAGTGGAAGCGGGATGGGCCCATAACCCAGAGGTCCGTGGATCGAAACCACGCTCTGCTAATTTTATTTTCTTTTGCATTAGTGCATACTTTCTTACTGCACATTTTCCCACGTAACTAGAGTGCAGCGGAGGGGCGCAGTAGAAGCGTGCTGGGCCCATAACCCAGTTGTCCGTCGATCGAAACTACGCTCTGCTAATTTTATTTTCTTTTGCATAAGTGCGCAGTTTCTTACTGCACATTTTATCACGTAACTAGAGTGCAGCAGAGTGGCGCAGTGGAAGCGTGCTGGGCCCAAAACCCAGAGGTCCGTGGATCGAAACCACGATCTGCTAATTTATTTTCTTTTGCATAAGTGCGCAGTTTCCTACTGCACATTTTATCACGTAACTAGAGTGCAGCAGAGTGGCGCAGTGGAAGCGTGCTTGGCCCATAACCAAGAAGTTCGTGGATCGAAACCACGCCCTGCTAACTTTATTTTAAGTTGCGATAGTGTGCACTTTCTTACTGCCCATTTTTTCATGTACCTAGAGTGCAGCAGAGGGGCGCAGTGTAAGCGTGCTTGGCCCATCACCCAGAGGTCCGTGGATCGAAACCATGCTCTGCTAATTTTATATTCTTTTTGAATTAGTGGGCACTTTCTTACTGCAAAATTTCCCACCTGACTATAATGCAGCAGAGTGGCGCAGTGGAAGCGTGCTGGGGCCATAACCCATGTGTCCGAGGATCGAAACACCGCTCTGCTAATTTTATTTTCTTTTGCAATAGTGTGCACTTTCTTACTGCCCATTTTTTCACGTAACTAGTGTGCAGCAGAGGGGCGCAGTGTAAGCGTGCTTGGCCCATCACCCAGAGGTCCGTGGATCGAAACCATGCTCTGCTAATTTTATATTCTTTTTGCATTAGTGGGCACTTTCTTACTGCAAAATTTCCCACCTGACTATAATGCAGCAGAGTGGCGCAGTGGAAGCGTGCTGGGGCCATAACCCATGTGTCCGAGGATCGAAACACCGCTCTGCTAATTTTATTTTCTTTTGCATAAGTGCGCAGTTTCCTACTGCACATTTTCTCACGTAACTTGAGTGCAGCAGAGTGGCGCAGTGGAAGCGTGCTGGGCCCATAACCCAGAGGTCCGTGGATCGAAAGCACGCTCTGCTAATTTGATATTCTTTTTGCATTACTGCGCAATTTCTTACTGCAAAATTTCCACATGACTAGAATGCAGCAGAGTGGCGCAGTGAAAGCATGCTGAACCTGTAACCCAGAGGTTCTTGGATGGAAACCACGCTCTGCTAATTTTATTTTCTTAGCATTGTGTGCAGTTTCTTACTGCACATTTTCTCACGCAACTAGAGTGCAGCAGAGTGGCGCAGTGGGAGCGGGCTGGGCCCATAACCCAGAGGTGCGTGGATCGAAACTACGCTCTGCTAATTCCATTTTCTTTTGCATTAGTGCGCACATTCTTACTGCCTATTTTCCCACGTTACTACAGTGCAGTAGAGTGGCGTAGTTGGAGTTTGCAGAGGCCATATCCCAGCGGTCCATAGGTAAAAACCACGCTCTGCTAAATATATATTCTTTTGCATTAGTGCCCACTTTCTTACTGCACCTTTTCCCACATAGCTGTACTGCAGGAGGGTGGCGCAGTGAAAGCGTGCTGAACCTGTAACTCAGAGGTTCTTGGATGGAAACCACGCTCTGCCAATTTTATTTTCTTTGCATTGTGTGCAGTTTCTTACTGCACATTTTCTCACGTAACTAGAGTGCAGTGGAGGGGCGCAGTGAAAGCGTGCTGGGCCCATAAACCAGGTGTCCGTGGATCGAAACCACGCTCTGCTAATTTTATTTTCTTTTGCCTAAGTGCGCAGTTTCTTACTGCACATTTTTTCACCGAACTATAATACAGCAGAAGGGCGCAGTGGAAGCGTGCTGGGCCCATAACCCAGTTGTCAGTCGATCGAAACTATGCTCTGCTAATTTTATTTTCTATTGCATAAGTGCGCAGTTTCTTACTGCACATTTTATCACGTAACCAGAGTGCAGCAGAGTGGTGCAGTGGAAGCGTGCTGGGCCCATAACCAAGAAGTTCGTGGATCGAAACCACGCCCTGCTAACTTTATTTTAACTTGCGATAGTGTACACTTTCTTACTGCCCATTTTTTCATGTACCTAGAGTGCAGCAGAGGGGCGCAGTGTAAGCGTGCTTGGCCCATCACCCCAAGGTCCGTGGATCTAAACCACGCTCTGCTAATTTTATATTCTTTTTGCATTAGTGCGCACTTTCTTACTGCAATTTTCCCACATGACTAGAATGCAGCAGAGTGGCGCAGTGGAAGCGTGCTGCGGCCATAACCCAGGTGTCCGTGGATCGAAACCACGCTCTGCTAATTTTATTTTCTTTTGCATAAGCGCGCAGTTTCTTACTGCACATTTTCTCAACGAACTAGAATACAGCAGAAGGGCGCAGTGGAAGCGTGCTCGGCCCATAACCCAGTTGTCCGTGGATTGAAACTACGCTCTGCTAATTTTATTTTCTGTTGCATAAGTGCGCAGTTTCTTACTGCGCATTTTTTCACGTAACTAGAGTGCAGCAGAGTGGCGCAGTGGAAGCGTGCTGGGCCCATAACCCAGAGGTCCGTGGATCGAAACCGCGCTCTGCTAATTTATTATTCTTTCGCACAGTGCGTACTTTCTGACTGCACATTTTCTCACGTAACTAGAGTGCAGCAGAGTGGCGCAGTGGAAGCGGGCTGGGCCCATAACCCAGAGGTCCGTGGATCGAAACCACGCTCTGCTCATTTTATTTTCTTTTGCATTAGTGCATACTTTCTTACTGCACATTTTCCCACGTAACTAGAGTGCAGCGGAGGGGCGCAGTGAAAGCGTGCTGGGCCCATAACCCAGGTCTCCGTGGATCGAAACCACGCTATGCTAATTTATTATTCTTTCGCACAGTGCGTACTTTCTTACAGCACATTTTTCCACGGAATTAGAGTGCAGCAGAGTGGCGCAGTGGAAGCGTGCTGGGTCATAACCCAGAGGTTCGTGGATTGAAACCACGCCCTGCTAACTTTATTTTCATTTGCAATAGTGTGCACTTTCTGATTGCCCATTTTTTCACGTAACTAGAGTGCAGCAGAGAGCGCAGTGTAAGCGTGCTTGGCCCATCACCCAGAGGTCCGTGGATCGAAACCACGCTCTGCTAATTTTATATTCTTTTTGCATTAGTGGGCACTTTCTTACTGCAAAATTTCCCACCTCACTATAATGCAGCAGAGTGGCCCAGTGGAAGCGTGCTGGGGCCATAACCCATGTGTCCGTGGATCGAAACCCCCGCTCTGCTAATTTTATTTTCTTTTGCATAAGTGCGCAGTTTCCTACTGCACATTTTCTCACGTAACTTGAGTGCAGTAGAGTGGCGCAGTGGAAGCGTGCTGGGCCCATAACCCAGATGTCCGTGGATCGAAACCACGCTCTGCGATTTGTACAATTTTTTGCATTAGTACGCAGTTTCTTACTGCACATTCTCTCACGTAACTAGAGTGCAGCAGAGTGGCGCAGTGGAAGCGTGCTGGGCCCATAACCCAGAGGTCCGTGGATCGAAAGCACGCTCTGCTAATTTGATATTCTTTTTGCATTACTGCACACTTTCTTACTTCAAAATTCCCACATGACTAGAATGCAGCAGAGTGGCGCAGTGGAAGCGTGCTGGGGCCATAACCCATGTGCTCGTGGATTGAAACCACGCTCTGCTAATTTTATTTTCTTTTGCATAAGTGCGCAGTTTCCTACTGCACATTTTCTCAAGTAACTTGAGGGCAGAAGAGCGGCACAGTAGAAGCGTGCTGGGCCCAGTACCCAGAGGTCCGTGGATCGAAACCACGCTCTGCTAATTTTATTTTCTTTTGCCTAAGTGCGCAGTTTCTTACTGCACATTTTTTCACCGAACTATAATACAGCAGAAGGGCGCAGTGGAAGCGTGCTGGGCCCATAACCCAGTTGTCAGTCGATCGAAACTATGCTCTGCTAATTTTATTTTCTATTGCATAAGAGCGCAGTTTCTTACTGCACAATTTATCACGTAACTAGAGTGCAGCAGAGTGGCGCAGTGGAAACGTGCTGGGCCCATAACAAAGAAGTTCGTGGATCGAAACCCCGCCCTGCTAACTTTATTTTAACTTGCGATAGTGTGCACTTTCTTACTGCCCATTTTTTCATGTACCTAGAGTGCAGCAGAGGGGCGCAGTGTAAGCGTGCTTGGCCCACCACCCCAAGGTCCGTGGATCGAAACCACGCTCTGCTAATTTTATATTCTTTTTGCATTAGTGCGCACTTTCTTACTGCAAATTTCCCACATGACTAGAATGCAGCAGAGTGGCGCAGTGGAAGCGTGCTGCGGCCATAACCCAGTTGTCCGTGGATTGAAACTACGCTCTGCTAATTTTATTTTCTGTTGCATAAGTGCGCAGTTTCTTACTGCGCATTTTTTCACGTAACTAGAGTGCAGCAGAGTGGCGCAGTGGAAGCGTGCTGGGCCCATAACCCAGAGGTCCGTGGATCGAAACCACGCTCTGCTAATTTATTATTCTTTCGCACAGTGCGTACTTTCTTACTGCACATTTTTCCACGGAATTAGAGTGCAGCAGAGTGGCGCAGTGGAAGCGTGCTGGGTCATAACCCAGAGGTTCGTGGATTGAAACCACGCCCTGCTAACTTTATTTTCATTTGCATTAGTGCGCAGTTTCTTACTGCACATTTTCTCACGTAACTAGAGTGCAGCAGAGTGGCGCAGTGGAAGCGTGCTGGGCCCATAACCCAGAGGTCCGTGGATCGAAAGCACGCTCTGCTAATTTTATAATTTTTTTGCATCGGTGCGCACTTTCTGACTGCACATTTTTCCACGTAACTAAATTGCAGCAGAGTGGCGCAGTGAAAGCGTGCTGGGCCCATAACCCAGAAGTCCGTGGATCGAAAGCACGCTCTGCTAATTTGATATTCTTTTTGCATTACTGCGCACTTTCTTACTGCACATTTTGCCACGTAAGTAGAATGCAGCAGAGTGGTGCAGTGGAAGCGTGCTGGGCCCATTACCCAGAGGTCCGTGGATCAAAACCACGCTCTGTTAATTCCATTTTCTTTTGCATTAGTGCGCACATTCCTACTGCCTATTTTCCCACGTAACTACAGTGCAGTAGAGTGGCGCAGTTGGAGTTTGCTGAAGCCATATCCCAGCGGTCCATAGGTCAAAACCACGCTCTGCTAATTACATATTCTTTTGCATTAGTGTCCACTTTCTTACTGCACCTTTTCCCACATAACTGTACTGCAGGAGAGTGGCGCAGTGAAAGCGTGCTGAACCCGTAACCCAGAGGTTCTTGGATGGAAACCACGCTCTGCTAATTTTATAATCTTTGCATTGTGTGCAGTTTCTTACTGCACATTTTCTCACGTAACTAGAGTGCAGCAGAGTGGCGCAGTGGAAGCGGGCTGGGCCCATAACCCAGAGGTCCGTGGATCGAAACCACGCTCTGCTCATTTTATTTTCTTTTGCATTAGTGCATACTTTCTTACTGCACATTTTCCCACGTAACTAGAGTGCAGCGGAGGGGCGCAGTGAAAGCGTGCTGGGCCCATAACCCAGGTCTCCGTGGATCGAAACCACGCTCTGCTAATTTCCTTTTCTTTGCATTGTGTGCAGTTTCTTACTGCACATTTTCTCACGTAACTAGAGTGCAGCAGAGTGGCGCACTGGAAGCGGGCTGGGCCCATAACCCAGAGGTCCGTGGATCGAAACCACGCTCTGCTAATTTTATTTTCTTTTGCATTAGTGCATACTTTCTTACTGCACATTTTCCCACGTAACTAGAGTGCAGCGGAGGGGCGCAGTAGAAGCGTGCTGGGCCCATAACCCAGTTGTCCGTCGATCGAAACTACGCTCTGCTAATTTTATTTTCTTTTGCATAAGTGCGCAGTTTCTTACTGCACATTTTATCACGTAACTAGAGTGCAGCAGAGTGGCGCAGTGGAAGCGTGCTGGGCCCAAAACCCAGAGGTCCGTGGATCGAAACCACGATCTGCTAATTTATTTTCTTTTGCATAAGTGCGCAGTTTCTTACTCCACATTCTCTCACGCAACTAGAGTGCAGCAGAGTGGCGCAGTGGGAGCGGGCTGGGCCCATAACCCAGAGGTGCGTGGATCGAAACTACGCTCTGCTAATTCCATTTTCTTTTGCATTAGTGCGCACATTCTTACTGCCTATTTTCCCACGTTACTACAGTGCAGTAGAGTGGCGTAGTTGGAGTTTGCAGAGGCCATATCCCAGCGGTCCATAGGTCAAAACCACGCTCTGCTAAATATATATTCTTTTGCATTAGTGCCCACTTTCTTACTGCACCTTTTCCCACATAGCTGTACTGCAGGAGGGTGGCGCAGTGAAAGCGTGCTGAACCTGTAACTCAGAGGTTCTTGGATGGAAACCACGCTCTGCTAATTTTATTTTCTTTGCATTGTGTGCAGTTTCTTACGGCACATTTTCTCACGTAACTAGAGTGCAGTGGAGGGGCGCAGTGAAAGCGTGCTGGGCCCATAAACCAGGTGTCCGTGGATCGAAACCACGCTCTGCTAATTTTATTTTCTTTTGCCTAAGTGCGCAGTTTCTTACTGCACATTTTTTCACCGAACTATAATACAGCAGAAGGGCGCAGTGGAAGCGTGCTGGGCCCATAACCCAGTTGTCAGTCGATCGAAACTATGCTCTGCTAATTTTATTTTCTATTGCATAAGTGCGCAGTTTCTTACTGCACATTTTATCACGTAACTAGAGTGCAGCAGAGTGGCGCAGTGGAAGCGTGATGGGCCCATAACCAAGAAGTTCGTGGATCGAAACCACGCCCTGCTAACTTTATTTTAACTTGCGATAGTGTGCACTTTCTTACTGCCCATTTTTTCATGTACCTAGAGTGCAGCAGAGGGGCGCAGTGTAAGCGTGCTTGGCCCATCACCCCAAGGTCCGTGGATCAAAACCACGCTCTGCTAATTTTATTTTCTTTTGGATAAGTGCGCAGTTTCTTACTGCACATTTTCTAACGTAACTAGAGTGCAGCAGAGTGGCGCAGTGGAAGCGTGCTGGGCTCATAACCCAGAAATTCGTAGATCGAAACCACGCTCTGCTAATTGTATGATTTTTTGCTTTAGTGCGCAGTTTCTCACTGCACATTTTCTCACGTAACTAGAGTGCAGCCGAGTGGCGCAGTGGAAGCGTGCTGGGTCCATAACCCAGAGGTCCGTGGATCGAAACCCCGCTCTGCAAATTGTATAGTTCTTTTGCATTAGTGCGCAGTTTCTTACTGCACAATTTCTCACGTAATTAGAGTGCCGCAGAGTGTCGCAGTGGAAGCGGTCTGGGCCTATAATTCAGAGGTTCATGGATCTAAACCACGCTCTGGTAATTTTATATCCTTTAGCATTAGTGCGCAGTTTCTAATCTAACTGCACATTATCCCATGTAACTAGAGTGCAGCAGAGTGGCGTGGTGGAAGCCTGCTGGGTTATAACCCAGAGGTTCGTGGATCGAAACCACGCCCTGCTATATTTATTTTCATTTGCAATAGTGTGCACTTTCTTACTGCCCATTTTTTCACAGAACCAGAGTGCATCAAGGTGGCGCAGTGGAAACGTGCTGGGCCCATAACCCAGAAGTCCGTGGATAGATGCCACGCTCTGCTAATTTATTATTATTTTGCATTAGTGCGCACTTTCTTAATTCACATTTTGCCACGTAACTACAATGCAGCACAGTGGCGCAGCACGCCCATTGATTCAGAGGAATTTAAGCAAGAGTTCCTTAGCAGAATGCCGAAGTTGTCAGATAACACCAAATCAGCTTTAGAGCTATCTATAACGCCGACGGAAGTAGAAAGGGCTATAGATAAAATGAATCCGGATAAATCTCCAGGGCCGGACGGGCTTAGTGCTTCGTTTTATAAGGAGTTCAAAAATGAATTATCCCAAGTACTTGCAGATGTCTTCAATCAAGCTTATAAACTTAATGTCCTCCCTAGGTCCTTTAGTGAAGCACATACAGTTTTGATACCTAAGACAGAATACTCGGAGAAGTTAAAATTAGTTTCTTCGTATAGACCGATATCACTAACTAATTGTGATTACAAACTTTTAATTAAAGTACTAGCACGGCGACTTCAAGGGGTAATCAAAGAATTAGTAGGGCCTCACCAAACATGTGGGATTATGGGACGCTCCATTGTGACTAATATACACAAGATGCGCTGTGTGCTCGAGTGTAGCGATGCCAATCAAGTAGGGGTAGCCATTCTACAGATTGATCTCGAGAAAGCTTTTGATTGTGTTTCCCACAACATTCTTGACCATGTCAACATTGGTTTTGTAATCAGAGATGGAGTATCTATGGCATACCGGAACTGCACAACCCGACTGGTAATCAATAAGACGCTAGGAGATACAATTAACATAAAGCGTTCTGTTCGTCAGGGCTGCCCGCTGAGCCCCCTACTTTTCAGTTTATATATAGAATCGTTGTGCTTAGCGATAGCTCAAAACAGTTGCATTCGTGGCTATAGATTACAAGAATCCGAAGTTAAAATTTTGGCATATGCCGACGATGTGGCTGTTTGTTGCATCGATCAAGATAGCGTTTCCACTACCATCAGTGTGGTTAAAAGGTTCGGCAAGGCAACTGGCAGCCTAGTAAACTGGGGAAAGTGTCTGGGTTTCTGGCATGGAGAGTGGTCATCAAAACCAGACTATTTTGGCAATGTTAAATGGGTGACCACACCTGTCAAGTACTTAGGGGTGCCACTGGAATTTTATAAAGATAATGAGAACTACTGGCAAGAACAAGCGAAAGAAATCCGGACGAAAGCTAATAGATGCAACGGTAATTATCTGTCAGTGTTTGCTAGGGCGACTGTCTGTAATCTTTTCTTTGCCTCAAAACTTTGGTATGTGATGCAAGTATTGCATTGTTCAAGGGCAAACATACAGAAGTTCCATCGTATCTTCGCAGTGTTCGTGTGGGCTTCGAACTGGGAGAGATGCAGTCGAACTAATCTGTTTCGAAAAGTGAAACACGGAGGGCTTGGTTTAACACATCTTTTCATACGCCAAGTCGTAAATAGGTTCTTTTTTTTTCGCTACACAAGGGACCCTTTCTTACGTACAGTGTGCCAAATGAGACTGACGCGGGCTTTACCTGGATATGTGGTTAGCACGCATGACTTGACCGGTGCTGTGCGCGGGTATCTTAAAGAGGTTATTCTAAGTGTACGGTTTTTATCTGTTAGATTTTCCAATGAATATTTGTTTTCAGTGACTCGAAAGAAGTTGTACAAAGATGTATGCGATGTTGTTTTACCTGAACCGCTGTACCGTGCCATGTACGCTGGAGGTGAAGGAAAAGATGGGCTTAAAAGAGTGAAGAGAATGCAAGTGGCTCCTGGCGCGAAGTCTTTCTTTTTCAAGCTGCACACAGGTACACTATCAGTCAGGACATTTCAAGCAGACCGTGGTTTTTACTTACCTTGGGGGACAAATTGCCTTATCTGTAAAAAACCAGAAAATATTGACCACGTTTTCTTACATTGTTGGGAAGGAGTATATTTTTGGGATGTACTTCAAAGGACGTTACAGAAAAAATTACCTTTGAATTCATATAGTATAAGATTTCTGCCAATAGTGGACGAAGAGGGAATGCCTTTTGATTTGATTATGCTATGTGGACTTCACTGTTTATGGCGGGCCCGTATGGTGGGTTTCTATCGCGATCAGGATGCACGGCCTGCACGAATGTATTTCCGTGAATGTATGGCCAAGTATGTTGAACTGCAGAAAACTCAGGAGATGTTACCTGAGTGGTTGTCGAGGGTGGAGCCCTTGGCAGCACTTAGGGAATTTTAAGTTTCTGCCGAACTGTTACTGCTTGTTTTTGTTCTGCTTGTGGTTTGATGTATGCGCCTGTAAACAGGCAATAAAGCAAAAAAAAAAACAGAGTGGCGCAGTTGAAGCGTGCTGGGCCCATAACCCAGAGGTCCGTGGATTGAAACCACGCTCTGCTAAATTTATTTTCTTTTGCATTAGTGCGCAGGTTTTTACTGCACATTTTCTCACGTAACTAGAGTGCAGCAGAGTGGCGCAGTGGAAGCGTGCTGGGCCCATAACCCAGGGTTCTGTGGATCGAAACCACGCTTTGCTAATTTTATATTCTTGTGCATTAGTGCACACTTTCTTACGGCACATTTTCTCACCGAACTAGAATACAGCAAAAGGGGAAAGTGGAAGTGTGCTGGGCCCATAACCCAGGTGTCCGTCGATCGAAACCACGCTGTGCTAATTTTATTTTCTTTTGCATAAGTGCGCAGTTTCTTACTGCACATTTTCTCACCGAACTAGAATACAGCAGAGTGGCGCAGTGGAAGCGTGCTGGGCCCATAACCCAGAGGTCCGTGGATCGAAACCACACTGTGTAATTGTATAATTTTTTTAGGGGCGAAGCTCCTTAAGGCGTGGGCTGTGCGTCCCCTGTATGTAGCCACCTCTCGTTTAGTTCTTGCAGTGTCCACTAGATGGCGGTACCGTCTCCTGTATGTCGCCTCCTCTCGTTTAGTTCTTGCAGTGTTCACTAGAAGGCGGCACCGTCTCCTGCATGTAGCCACTTCTCGTTTAGTTTTTTCAGTGCTCACTAGATGGCGGGACTTGTCGCTGATGAAGTGGAAGTGTGCTGGGCCCATAACCCAGGTGTCCGTCGATCGAAACCACGCTGTGCTAATTTTATTTTCTTTTGCATAAGTGCGCAGTTTCTTACTGGCTGGCGATGCAGATTATAAAGGAAAGACTGCAGGCGTGGATAGAGGATGAGGAGGTGCTGGGGGAACTGCAGAATGGGTTTCGGAAACACAGGAGGTTGGAAGACAATCTGTTCTCACTGACGCAATGCATCGAAATAGCAGAAAAAGAACACAGGCCCCTGTGGCTAGCATTTTTGGATATCAAGGGAGCGTACGAGAGCGTGGTTCAAGAGGAATTTTGGGGAATACTGGACACACTAGGCGTGGAACATGTAGTCACTAATCTTTTAAAGGGTGTCTATAAAGGTAACAAGGTAGTTATAAAGTGGGAAAAACAGGTATCCAAGCCGGCAGAGGTAAAACGGGGGCTTAGGCAGGGGTGCCCCCTGTCACCCTTATTATTCATGATGTACCTACAAGGATTAGAGGCAAAATTAGAGGGAAGTGGACTGGGCTTCAACCTCTCTTTAGTCAAACAAGGAAAACTTATTGATCAGGCTCTACCAGCATTAATGTACGCAGATGATATAGTGCTAATGGCCAACAACAAGGAAGATTTGCAGAGATTGATGGACATCTGCGGTAATGAGGGAGATAGGTTAGATTTTAGATTCAGTAGGGAAAAATCAGCAGTCATGATTTTCAATGACAACGAAGGTAGTGAGCTTAGAATACAGGAGGTCACGCTAGAGATAACAGATAAATACAAATATCTGGGCGTATGGATAAGCAATGGGGCCGAGTATCTGAGGGAACACGAAATATACGTGACGACTAAAGGTAACAGGAATGCAGCAGTCATAAAAAATAGGGCACTGTGGAATTACAATAGGTATGATGTTGTGAGAGGAATATGGAAAGAGGTCATGGTTCCTGGGCTGACGTTCAGCAATGCGGTCTTGTGCATGAGATCAGAAGTTCAAGCAAGATTAGAAATTAAGCAACGTGGAATAGGTAGGCTTGCTTTAGGAGCTCACGGGAATACACCAAATCAGGGAGTACAAGGTGATATGAGATGGACATCATTTGAGGGCAGGGAAGCTAGCAGCAAGATAAAATTTGAGAAGCGATTGAGAGAAATGGGGGAAGAGCGTTGGGCTAGGAAGGTTTTCAGCTACTTGTACATGAAGAATGTCGATACAAAATGGAGGAAGCGAACCAGGAAGTTGACTGGTAAATACTTAGAAAACAGCAGGTGGCAAAACCAAAAAGAACTATCGGTTAAGAAAAAAGTGAAGGAAACGGAGACTGACATGTGGAGAATGGGCATGATTAAGAAGTCCGCACTAGAGATCTATCGAACTTTTAAGCAGGAAATTGCCAAGGAAAGGATCTATGATAATACTCGGGGTAGTTCTCTACTGTTTGAGGCCAGGACGGGAGTACTGCGAAGCAAGACATATCGGGCCAAATACGAAGGGGTCGACACAGTATGCAGTGCGTGTGGAGAGGAAGAAGAAACTGCCGAACACTTGATAATGTTCTGTAAAGGGCTTCACCCTGTAGTTCAGGATGATGGCGCAGAGTTTTTCAAAGCACTGGGATTTAGGGACAGCGAGGGCAAAGTAGACTTTAAGCGGGTAGACTTAACTAGAAGGAGGTTATCTGATTGGTGGCTAAAGTCAAGGCACGAGTGAAAATTAAACCCTTCACTGCGAAGTACGAATCCTCAACTTCATTATTTAAAGGAAAAAAAAAGATAAATGTAATGGTTAGTTCACTAAGTATTACGGCTAGGTGGCGTTAGCCGCCGCCCGATCTAAAGGGTTCAGCCACATCCATCCATCCATCCATCCGATGAAAAGATGCAAGATGTTATAAACTAGACGGCGGTACTTGTAGTTGATGATGAAAGATGCGAGATGTTATAAAATAGGAAAGATGTCACATATGACACGTGTCATTGGTGGAAGGCAATCGTTCGATTTAGCTCGGAGACGTACGCTAGAGGGAGCATTGTAATAAAATCGAGTAGGAAAAATGTACGGCAGATTCATGGTTTACCAGGTTTTCCTCCAGAGCTTCGCCCACTCATCATCATTCACTTCGTGGATATGGCGGCACTTTTTGCATTGGTGCGCACTTTTCTACTGCACGTTTTCCACGTAAATAGTGCGCTGCAGAGGGGCGCAGTGGAGGCGTGCTGGGCCCATAACCCAGAAGTCCGTGGATCGAAACCACGCTCTGCTAATTTGATATTCTTTTTGCATTACTGCGCACTTTAATACTGCAAATTTCCTACATGACTAGAATGCAGCAGAGTGGCGCAGTGGAAGCGTGCTGGGCCCAAAACGCAGAGGTCCGTAGATCAAAACCACGCTCTGCTGATTTCATTTTCTTTTGCATTAGTGCGCACATTCTTACTGCCTATTTTCCCACGTAACTACAGTGCAGTAGAGTGGCGTAGTTGGAGTTTGCTGAGGCCATATCCCAGCGGTCCATGGATCAAAACAACGCTCTCCTAATTATATATTCTTCTGCATTAGTGCCCACTTTCTTACCGCACATTTTCCCACATAACTATACTGCAGCAGAGTGGCGCAGTGGAAGCGTGCTGAACCCGTAACCCAGAGGTTCTTGGATGGAAACCACGCTCTGCTAATTTTAGTTTTTTTTTTGCATTGTGTGCAGTTTCTTACTGCACATTTTCTGACGCAACTAGAGTGCAGCAGAGTTGCGCAATATAAGCGTGCTGGGCCCATAACCCAGAAGTCCGTGGATCAAAACCACGCTCTGCTAATTTCGATTTCTTTTGCATTAGTGCGTACATTCTTAATGCACATTTTGCCACGTAACTACAATGCAGCAGAGTGGCGCAGTGGAAGCATGCTGGGCCCATAACCCAGAGGTCCGTGTATCGAAACCACGCTCTTCTAATTTTATTTTCTTTTGCATTAGTGCGCACTTTCTTACTGCACATTTTTCCACGTCGCAAATATGCAGCAGAGTGGAGCAGTGGAAGCGTGCTGGGCCCATAACCCAGAGGCCCGTTGATCGAAACCACGCTCTGCTAATTTTATATGCTTTGGATTACTGCGCAGGTTCTTACTGCACATTTTCTCACGTAACCAGAGTGCAGCAGAGTGGCGCAGTGGAAGCGTGCTGGGCCCATAACACAGGGTTCTGTGGATCCAAACCACGCTTTGCTAATTTTATATTCTTGTGCATTAGTGCACACTTTCTTACGGCACATTTTCTCACCGAACTAGATTACAGCAGAAGGGCGCAGTGGAAGTGTTCTGGGCCATTATCCCAGGTGTCCGTCGATCGAAACCACGCTATGCTAATTTTATTTTCTTTTGCATAAGTGCGCAGTTTCTTACTGCACGTTTTCTCACGTAGCTAGAGTGCATCAGAGTGGCGCAGTGGAAGCGTGCTGGGCCCATAACCCAGAGGTCAATGGATCGAAACCACGCTCTGCTAATTGTATAATTTTTTGCAATAGTACGCAGTTTCTTACTGCACATTTTCTCGCGTAACTAGAGTGCAGCAGAGTGGCGCAGTGGAAGCGTGCTGGGCCCATAACCCCGAGGTCCGTGGATCGAAAGCACGCTCCTAGAGCTTTATTTTCTTTTGCAGAAGTGCGCACTTTCCTACTGCACGTTTTCCCATGTAACCAGTTTGCAGCATAGTGGCACAGTGATTCCACTTCCGGCTTTCGAGCGATACGGTCGCGGAATGTTCGGCTCCGACGGAGCGGTATCAGCGGCCCGACCGGGCCGCGGTAACAGGGTTCTTGCGCCAAGCGCCGACGATTATCAGGTGATTTTGCCCAATCTGCCTTCCGGACGCATCGCTGCTAATACCGTTTTCATGCATGGTGATCCGAGAGCCCGGCCTTACCGCGTCGAAGATTACCGGGACACTTTGGCCAAGCTTGGTGCGCTCGACGACGTTTTGGCGTTGGGGGCGTATCAAATGAACCACGTACGGGCTGTGACACTGACGAGTGCTGAGGCTGCTCCGAAGTTGCTCTCCGCCATCGATGTAAAGGTAAAGGATCGCCCATGTTTGCTCATTGACCCAAATAACCGCGAGGTTCGCTTGAAGCTTCACTGGTTGCTGCACGGCGTGACCGACGAAGACGTGCGTGTTGCCTTGACTCCCTATGGGAAAGTATTCGAAGTGAAACGGGAGAAGTGGCGAGCACCGGGCATCACAGAAAAGGGCTCAACGACGCGGTCTGTGGGACTAAAGCTGCACTCCGACGTCAAGGTGGATGACATTCCGCACCAGCTCAAGATTGCCGGGGAGCTGACTCTCGTTGTCGTTCCAGGCCGTGCACCGTTGTGCCTACGGTGCAAGAGTACCGGTCACATACGTCGCGACTGCCGAGTACCCCGCTGCAGTCGTTGTCCCCGCTTCGGCCACGAAGACGCCGAATGCGCGAAGACATATGCCAGTGTGACTGGACCAGCGCAGGAAAGTGATGCACTGGAGCACCTCATGGACGAAGCAGACTCGGAAGAAACAGCAGGAGTTAACCCGAACTCTGCTGTAGGACCGCGGTAAGAATTCGTAGCGCGGCAATTTTTGTTTGCTTTTATTTGCTTTGCGGCGTAAGCTTAAGAAGGCATGTCAGCCGCGGGCTGCCAGCGTTGCTTGAGTGACAAGCGGTTGAAGCGCGACCGACCGGTTTTGCCACGAGCGCAGACACGCGGCGCCAGCAGATTGCCCTGCTTTGTCGACGGTCGAGCGTTTCCAGTTACTACTAACTCAAAGAAAAGGGAACCAACCCGGGCAACGAAAGGGTTGAGATTGTAAACGTCGTTGCGACGGCCCCCCTAATTGCATCTCGGAACTGGCAGTCGGCGCATCAACGGGCCTCTTCCGAGACCCCGCGCACCGCGGTGACTCCTCGCATCGGTTCGGCGTATGGCCCGGCCACGTACTGTTTGCGCGCCTGCAAAATCGGCGGCGCGCGTTGCGAAAACTCTGAAGTCACCGACGACCTTTTTCTGCCGGGCCGGCTTTGGTCCAGTGACTCTCAGAAGCGGGCTCGCGACACGGGAAATGGTGACGGTCGCCCGTTCGACGCCTGGGTTTCCTATTGTTGAATCGGGCATGTCTTCGACTACATCCCCGTTTATCTGGGCAAAGGAACTCGTAAGCAGAAATATGCGCGGTCAGCGAGCGGTTCCTCGTACGGCGCACAGAGGCAAAAGGATTATAGCCCCGTTGTCAAGAAATTGACGTGGTAGAGAGAAATCGCCCTATGGCCGCACTACCGAGTACAGCTAGCTCTGTCTAAATAATTGGGCGCCGCGAAGCTGGCCCTGGCCTCTATGCTTTTTCTAGTTTTGTTTTATTTACGTTTTGGTTGTTGTGTGGTTTGGGGAGAGTGCATAAGTCCCACGTGCACGAAGGCGGGATCCTCGTGGCGTTTTTTTTAATGTACCCAATGTACTGTCCAATCAGAGGACAAGCTAGTGATTATGTGCCGAGATGGTGGTAAGGGCGGAGCGCCAAGAAGAGATAAGAAGAGGCCCCGTGGCGCCGCCGAGGGTTCTGAACCGAGCTTGCGGTGTTAGGCACCATCGGCTCCGCCGAACCCCGTAGGGTCGCCCTACAGAAGTCGGTTCATTTCCAAGTTGTTTTTCTTTTCCTTTTTTTTTTGTAACATTGATGTCCATTGTTTTGTAAAATCTGTAAATACAAGTTTTTCTCAGCCATCTGAAACTTCTTCAGCGTTGCTTCTGCTTCCTCGTCAAGCGTCCAGCAGGCCAATAGCCGCTATTGGGATAGCGGCGTACGGTTCTTCTCCCACTTTGCTACACCACCACGGGTGGTGCGCTTCGGGCGCCGAGTGGGGAGAAGTGGTTTCTTCTACGTCTAGAAGAGAACCCGATTTTACTTCTGCTGTGGAAGATGGGTCGTCATGCCGTCAAGAAGAGGGCGTGTGTGAAGCACCAGGTAAGCCCGACGCCGGGCTTTCATACGAAGGCGTAGGCGAAAGTAGTGAAAAGGTGGATGCAAGCAGCACCGGCGGCACGTGTCTTGGCTCAGCAGACGAGACCCCCTCCGAGGCTGAACCAATGACTGGGATTGAAAGCGACAGTGGCACTGTGACGGCGAAGCGTCCCCGTGACGAAGGGAAAAAAGACAAGGGCACCACTGCTGCCTCGCCGGACGAACCATCCGCCAAAACGACTCCCGCTCGGCGGCCTAGCATCCGGCCACGGCCAAACATTTCGTCGGAGCGCAAGACGGCGGAAACGCCGCTTTCGCCAACTTAAGGACTGTACTGGGACAAGGCGTTCAGGAAGGAATTGCAGTTGTAAGGTAAGCGTCGTGCCCCTGGGTTTTTCGTAGCCTTACAATGGTGCAAATAGAAAATTTAATCCGTGTGGCCACTTTAAATGTGCGTGGCCTGGCCTCACGGAGAAAACAATGTCAACTTTATCAGCTAGTAAGTGACCTCGACCTTGACATACTGGCAGTCCTTGAGACTAAAGTCCATGGCGACGATGAAACTGAGGGCATGGTGCGTCAATTCTTGCCGCGGTATTCTGTTATAGTTAGCCATGCCATAGGGACTTCTTCCGGTTGCGTTTTGTTCGTCAGACAGAGTCTGGGTGCTAAAGTAGAAGCCTCAACGTCATGTCCGTCTGGTCGGCTCATTGTTTGCGATCTTTTGTTTTCGGGATTGGAATGGCGCGTAATATGCTTGTACGCACCGACTGTCACTGACGAAAGACGCATATTTTTCGAACAACTAAAGCCGTATACCAAATGTAATAGGCTCCTAATCATTATTGGCGATTTCAACTGCGTCCTTTCAGCCAAAGACAAAACTAGCGAACGACATTACAGGGATGCAAGTACGGCTGTCTTAAGCGATATAGAAAGAGAAAATGGTTTGGAGGATGTGGCTGAATGTATCGGTGGCGGCCGGACTATGCAGTACACCCACTTTCAGGCAGCCAGCCATGCCCGACTAGATAGGGCGTACGTGAGTGTAGAATTGGTACCGCGTTGCAAGGCATACCGTGTTAACGCCGTTCCATATAGTGACCACTGCTTGGTTAGCTTTGTAGTAGCTAGCACGAAAGAAACGAAAAGGGCCTTCGAGTGGCAACTCTGGAAATTGAATTCGAATCTGCTGAGTGATGAAAAATTTATGGAGGAAGTAATGACGGAAGTTGAAAAAATGAAAGTTCGCAGTAAAAAGACGTTTAGAGAAAAATGGGAGAACTTCAAGCAGGTCGGTAAATTGAAGGCTTTGGAACGCTCGAGCGCTATAAGCAGAGAAAAGGGAGCAGAAGAAAAGCTCATGCGCAGAAACCTGGAAAAATTGCTCCTCGAAGAATGTAGAATGCCCGGCATGTTTCTTGAAGATATTCGCGCGTTGAAAAGTAAAATTGAGCGGTTCGATGTCGAAAGATACCGCGGTGCTATGGTTCGGGCAAGAGCCGAGCGACTGATAACGGCAGAAGCACCGTCAAAAAGGGCGTTGGGCTCAGAAAAGTGGCATGCGCGTCGTAATCAGATAACAGAAATTGAACACGAGGGTGAAGTCAGCGATGACGCAGATGTTATCGAGCGTGCTTTCTTTGAGCACTTCAATGGTTTATTCGCCGCCAGCTCAGTTGATGTCGATCGTTTTAAAAAAGATTTTTTACCGCTGATGCCAAAGCTTGACAATAATACAAAAGAAATATTGGAGGAACCCATTTCGGAAGAGGAAGTTAACAGTGCTACTGAAAGTATGCATCCCGGGAAATCGCCTGGCCCTGATGGGATTACTTCCGCCTTTTATAAGTGTTTCAAGTTTGAAATAACACCAGTCTTAGCCGACGTTTATAATGAGGCATTCGAGCTGAAAATATTACCCCCATCCTTTTCATCATCTCACACTGTTCTTATACCAAAATCGGAAGAACTCGTTGCACTGCTCAAAGTAAATTCTTACCGCCCAATCTGCCTCACTAATGGAGATTACAAGATATTCATGAAAATCCTAGCTAAAAGGTTGCAAACAGTCATTACGGAGCTCGTGGGGCCGCATCAGACGTGCGGCATTAAAGGTCGAACTATCCTCACGAATATACACGCAGCACGGAGCATCCTCGAATGTTGCGACGCTATAGGTGCGCGAGTCGCAATGCTGCAAATCGACCTCGAGAAGGCTTTTGACAGGGTGCCTCATGAAATTCTGCTGTGCATCCTAGATTATGTGAATTTAGGGAAAATAATCAAAGAGGGTTGTCATGGCGTACCGAGACTGCTCAACGCGGCTAATCGTTAACAAGGTGGTGGGGAAGCGCATCCCAGTCAAGCGTTCGGTCCGTCAGAGTTGTCCTCTATCACCAATATTGTTTTGTTTGTACATAGAGTCCTTTTGTTTGAGTGTCATAAAGAATGACTGTGTCCGTGGGTTTAAGCTGCACGAGGTTGAAGTCCGACTGTTGGCTTATGCGAACGATATTGGCATTTTTTGCGCGGACTCTGACAGCATAGCAGATGCTGTCAAATGCGTTACAAAGTTCTGTGCTGCAAGTGGCAGCGCTGTAAACTGGGGAAAATGCCTTTGCTTTTGGCACGGTGACTGGGCAGAAACCCCAGACAGTTTTGCCAGCATAAGGTTTGTTACGACACCGGTGAAATACTTGGGTGCCCCCCTCGAATCCTACAAAGACAGCGACTCGTACTGGAGGAGCCAAGTGGATAACCTGCGGGAAAGAGTGAACAAGTGGAATGGCTTGAATCGGTCTATGTTTTCTAAAGCCACAATTTGCAACATATTCTTAGTGAGTAAAATTTCGTATATCTTACAAGTCTTACATTGTTCAAGGGTAAACATCCAAACATTTCACCGTGTGTTCGCTGTCTTTGTGTCAGAATCGTCTTGGGAAAGATCGAGTCGGACCAATTTATTTCTTCGAGTGCGAAATGGAGGACTGGGCTTGTCGCATTTGTTTTTAAGACAGGTAGTCAATCGATTTTGTTTCTTTAGAGACGTCGACAACCCATTCCTTCGCACTGTCTGTCAACTTCGCCTGGGGCAACACTTGCCCAACATGGTTGTATCAACCTGCAGCGTACCTGGTGGTGTTTATGGCTTTCTCCGTGAAGTTGTACTTTCTTGTAGGTTTCTGTCAGTGCGGTTTTCACTTGAATACTTGAGTCAAGTCCGACGAAGAAAGTTGTACAAGGACCTATGTGATGTGTTTTTACCAGTGCCTTTGTATCGCTCCCTTTACGATGTATGCCATGGCCACACTGTACTAAAGCGCGTCAAGGCGATGAAAATATCGCCAGGTGCTAAGAATTTCTTTTTTAAATTACATACCGGTACGCTGACCGTCAAAACCTGGATGGCTGCAAAGGGGTTCTACGTTCCTTGGGGGCACGCATTGCATAATATACAGAAAGGAGGAGACAATTGAGCATGTATTCATTGACTGCTGGGATGCTATCTTTCTTTGGGACGTGCTCCAGCGCACGATCAAAAAAGACTTCCCCATTGATGCATATGGCATCCGCTATTTGCAAATACAAAGTGACGATGGTACCCCATATGATATGATAATGCTTACGGCTCTTCATAGCATTTGGAAATCCAGGATGGCAGCCATGCAATTTGATGTAGATGCACGAGCACCCACCCAGTACTTCAAAGAGTATATAAGAAATTTTGTGGATGAACAAAAGTTGCAGGAATTCCCCCCAGAATGATTGCCGCGCGTCGAGTTACTATCGACGATAAAAACATTTGAACAGATGCGAGGCCACATCGTTTGAGCCACGGTTTTTACAATGTTTTGGATTGTGTTGTGCAATTATCAGTTAACATGTGTATTGTTTACGTGAGCCGAAAACAGGCAATAAAGAACAAAAAAGCATAGTGGCACAGTGGAAGCGTGCTGGGCCCATAACGTAAAGGTCCGTGGATCGAAACCGTGCTCTGCTAATTTTATTTTCTTTTGCATTAGTGCGCGCTTTCTTACTGCAGATTTTCCCACGTAAATAGAATGCAGCAGAGTGGTGCAGTGGAAGCGTGCTGGGCTCATTACCCAGAGTACCGTGGATCAAAACCACGCTCTGCTGATTTCCATTTTTTTTGCATTAGTGCGCACATTCTTACTGCCTATTTTCCCACGCAACTAGAATGCAGCAGAGTTGCGCAGTGGAAGCGTGCTGTACCAATAACCCAGAGGTTCGTGGATCAAAACCACGCTCTGCTAATTTCAATTTCTTTTGCATTAGTGCGTACATTCTTAATGCACATTTTGCCACGTAACTACAATGCAGCAGAGTGGCGCAGTGGAAGCGTGCTGGGCCCATAACCCAGGGTTCTGTGGATTGAAACCACGCTTTGCTAATTTCATATCCTTGTGCATTAGTGCACACATTCTTACGGCACAATTTCTAACCGAACTAGAATACAGCAGAAGGGCGCAGTGGAAGTGTGCTGGGCACATAACCCAGGTGTCCGTCGATCGAAACCACGCTGTGCTAATTTTATTTTCTTTTGCATAAGTGCGCAGCTTCTTACTGCACATTTTCTCACCGAACTAGAATACAGCAGAAGGGCGCAGTGGAAGCGTGCTGGGCCTATAACCAAGGTGTCCGTGGATCGAAACCACGCTCTGCTAATTTTATTTTCTTTTGCATAAGTGCGCAGTTTCTTACTGCACATTTTCTAACCGAACTAGAATACAGCAGAAGGGCACAGTGGAAGCGTGCTGGGCCCACAACCCAGTTGTCCGTGGATCAAAACCACGCTTTGCAAATTTTATAATTTTTTTGCATCGGTGCGCACTTTCTGACTGCACATTTTTCCTCGTAACTAGAGTGCAGCAGTGTGGCGCAGTGGAGGCGTGCTGGGCCCATAACCCAGAAGTCCGTGGATTGAAACCACGCTCTGCAAATTTGATATTCTTTTTGCATTACTGCGCACTTTCTTACTGCAAATTTCCCACATGACTAGAATGCAGCAGAGTGGCGCAGTGGAAGCGTGCTGAGCCCATAACCCAGCTGTCCATGAATCAAAACCACGCTCTGCCAATTTTATATTCTTTTGCATTAGTGCCCACTTTCTTACTACACATTTTCCCACGTAACTAGAGTGCAGCAGAGTGGCGCAGTGAAAGCGTACTGAACCCGTAACCCAGAGGTTCTTAGATGGAAACCACGCTCTGCTAATTTTATATTCTTTGCATTGTGCGCACTTTCTTACTGCACAATTTTTCACGTAAGTTGAATGCAGCAGAGTGGCGCAGTGAAAGCGTGCTGGGCCGATAACCCAGGTGTCCGTGGATCGAAATTACGCTCTGCTAGTTTTATTTTCTTTTGCATAAGTGCGCAGTTTCTTACTGCACATTTTCTCACCGAACTAGAATACAGTAGAAGGGCGCAGTGGAAGCGGGTCTGGGCCCATAACCCAGTTGTCCGTGGATCGAAACTTCGCTCTGCTAATTTTATTTTCTTTTGCATACGTGCGCAGTTTCTTACTGCACATTTTCTCACGTAACTAGAGTGCAGCAGAGTGGCGCAGTGGAAGCGTGCTGGGCCCATAACCCAGAAATCCGTGGATCGAAACCACGTTCTGCTAATTTATTACTCTTTTGCATCAGGGCGTACATTCTTACTGCACATTTTTCCACGTAATTAGAGTGCAGCAGAGTGGCGCAGTGGAAGCGTGCTGGGTCATAACCCAGAGGTTCGTGGATCGAAACCACGCCCTGCTAACTTCATTTTCATTTGCAATAGTGTGCACTTTCTTACTGCCCATTTTTTCACGTAACTAGAGTGCAGCAGAGGGGCGCAGTGTAAGCGTGCTTGGCCCATGACCCAGAGGTCCATGGATCAAAACCACGCTCTGCTAATTTTATATTCTTTTTGCATTAGTGCGCACTTTCTTACTGCAAATTTCTCACATGACAAGAATGCAGCAGAGTGGCGCAGTGGAAGCGTGCTGGGTCCATAACCCAGGTGTCCGTGGATCGAAACCACGCTGTGCTAATTTTATTTTCTTTTGCATAGGTGCGCAGTTTCTTACTGCACAATTTCTCACGTAACTTGAGTGCAGCAGAGTGGCGCAGTGAAAGCGTGCTGGGCCCATAACCCAGAGGTCCGTGGATGAAAACGACGCTCTGCGATTTGTATAATTTTTTGCATTAGTACGCAGTTTCTTACTGCACATTTTCTCACGTAACTAGAGTGCAGCAGAGTGGCGCAGTGGGAGCAGGCTGGGCCCATAACCCTGATGTTCGTGGATCGAAACCACGCTCTGCTAATTTTATAATTTTTTTGCATCGGTGCGCACTTTCTGACTGCACATTTTCCCACGTAACTAAAATGCAGCAGAGTGGCGCAGTGGAAGCGTGCTGGGCCCATAACCCAGAGGTCCATGGATCGAAACCACGCTCTGCTAATTTGATATTTTTTTTGCATTACTGCGCACTTTCCAACTGCAAATGTTCCACATGACTAGAATGCAGAAGAGTGGCGCAATAGAAGCGTGCTGGGCCCATAACGCAGAGGTCCGTGGATTGAAACCACGCTCTGCTAATTTTATTTTCTTTTGCATTAGTGCGCACTTTCTTACTGCCTATTTTCCCACGTAACTACAGTGCAGTAGAATTGCGTAGTTGGAGTTTGCTGAGGCCATATCCCAGCGGTCCATGGATCAAAACCACGCTCTGCTAATTATATATTCTTTTGCATTAGTGCCCACTTTCTTACTGCACATTTATCCACATAACTATACTGCAGCAGAGTGGCGCAGTGAAAGCGTGCTGAACCCGTAACCCAGAGGTTCTTGGATGGAAACCACGCTCTGGTAATTTTATATTCTTTGCATTGTGTGCAGTTTCTTACTGCACATTTTCTCACGTAACTAAAGTGCAGCAGGGTGGCGCAGTGGAAGCGTGCTGGGCCCATAACCCAGAGGCCCATGGATCGAAACCACGCTCTGCTAATTTATTATTCTTTTGCACTGGTGCGTACTTTCTTACTGCACATTTTTCCACGTAATTAGAGTGCAGCAGGGTGGCGCAGTGGAAGCGTGCTGGGTCATAACCCAGAGGTTCATGTATCGAAACCACGCCCTGCTAACTTTATTTTTATTTGCAATAGTGTGCACTTTCTTACTGCCCATTTTTTCACGTAACTAGAGTGCAGCAGAGGGGCGCAGTGTAAGCGTGCTTGGCCCATCACCCAGAGGTCCGTGGATCGAAACCACGCTCGGCTAATTTTATATTCTTTTTGCATTAGTGGGCACTTTCTTACTGCAAATTTCCCACCTGACTATAATGCAGCAGAGTGGCGCAGTGGAAGCGTGCTGCGGCCATAACCCAGGTGTCCGTGGATCGAAACCACGCTCTGCTAATTTTATTTTCTTTTGCATAAGCGCGCAGTTTCTTACGGCACATTTTCTCAACGAACTAGAATACAGAAGAAGGGCGCAATGGAAGCGTGCTGGGCCCATAACCCTGTTGTCCGTGGATCGAAACTACGCTCTGCTAATTTTATTTTCTTTTGCAAATGTGCGCAGTTTCTTAACGCACATTTTCTCACGTAACTAGAGTGCAGCAGAGTGGCGCAGTGGAAGCGTGCTGGGCCCATAACCCAGAGGTCCGTGGATCGAAACAACGCTCTGCTAATTTATTATTCTTTTGCATTAGTGCGTACTTTCTAACTGCACATTTTTCCACGTAATTAGAGTGCAGCAGAGTGGCGCAGTGGAAGCGTGTTGGGCCCATAACCCAGAGGTCCGTGGATCGAAACCACGCTCTGCGATGTGTACAATTTTCTGCATTAGTACGCAGTTTCTTACTGCACATTTTCTCACGTAACTAGAGTGCAGCAGAGTGGCGCAGTGGAAGCGTGCTGGGCCCATAACCCAGAGGTCCGTGGATCGAAAGCACAATCCTAGAGCTTTATTTTCTTTTGCAGTAGTGCGCACTTCTACTGCACGTTTTCCCACGTAACTAGAGTGCAGCAGAGTGGCGCAGTAGAGGCGTGCTGGGCCCATAACCCAGAGGTCCGTGGATCGAAACCACGCTCTGCTAATTTCATTTTCTTTGCATTGTGTGCAGTTTCTTACTGCACATTTTCTCACGTAACTAGAGTGCAGCAGATTGGCGCAGTGGAAGCGGGCTGGGCCCATAACCCAGAGGTCCGTGGATCGAAACCACGCTCTGCTAATTATATTTTCTTTTGCATTAGTGCATACTTTCTTACTGCACATTTTCCCACGTAACTAGAGTGCAGCGGAGGGGCGCAGTGGAAGCGTGCTGGGCCCATAACCCAGTTGTCCGTCGATCGAAACTACGCTCTGCTAATTTTATTTTCTTTTGCATAAGTGCGCAGTTTCTTACTGCACATTTTATCACGTAACTAGAGTGCAGCAGAGTGGCGCAGTGGAAGCGTGCTGGGTCCATAACCCAGAGGTCCGTGGATCGAAACCACGATCTGCTAATTTATTTTCTTTTGCATAAGTGCGCAGTTTCTTACTGCACATTTTATCATGTACCTAGAGTGCAGCAGAGGGGCGCAGTGTAAGCGTGCTTGGCCCAATTCCCCGAGGTCCGTGGATCGAAACCACGCTCTGCTAATTTTATATTCTTTTTGCATTAGTGCGCACTTTCTTACTGCAAATTTCCCACGTGACTAGAATGCAGCAGAATGGGGCAGTGGAAGCGTGCTGCGGCCATAACCCAGGTGTCCGTGGATCGAAACCACGCTCTGCTAATTTTATTTTCTTTTGCATAAGCGCGCAGTTTCTTACTGCACATTTTCTCAACGAACTAGAATACAGCAGAAGGGCACAGTGGAAGCGTGCTGGGACCATAACCCAGTTGTCCGTGGATTGAAACTACGCTCTGCTAATTTTATTTTCTGTTGCATAAGTGCGCAGTTTCTTACTGCGCATTTTTTCACGTAACTAGAGTGCAGCAGAGTGGCGCAGTGGAAGCGGTCTGGGCCCATAACCCAGAGGTCCGTGGATCGAAACCACGCTCTGCTAATTTATTATTCTTTCGCACAGTGCGTACTTTCTTACTGCACATTTTTCCACGGAATTAGAGTGCAGCACAGTGGCGCAGTGGAAGCGTGCTGGATCATAACCCAGAGGTTCGTGGATTGAAACCACGCCCTGCTAACTTTATTTTCATTTGAAATAGTGTGCACTTTCTTACTGCCCATTTTTTCACGTAACTAGAGTGCAGCCGAGGGGCGCAGTGTAAGCGTGCTTGGCCCATCACCCAGAGGTCCGTGGATCGAAACCATGCTCTGCTAATTTTATATTCTTTTTGCATTAGTGGGCTCTTTCTTACTGCAAAATTTCCCACTTGACTATAATGCAGCAGAGTGGCGCTGTGGAAGCGTGCTGGGGCCATAACCCATGTGTCCGTGGATCGAATCCTCGCTCTGCTAATTTTATTTTCTTTTGCATAAGTGCGCAGTTTCCTACTGCACATTTTCTCACGTAACTTGAGTGCAGCAGAGTGGCGCAGTGGAAGCGTGCTTGGCCCATAACCCAGAGGTCCGTGGATCGAAACCACGCTCTGCGATTTGTACAATTTTTGCATTAGTACGCAGTTTCTTACTCCACATTCTCTCACGTAACTAGAGTGCAGCAGAGTGGCGCAGTGGAAGCGTGCTGGGCCCATAACCCAGAGGTCCGTGGATCGAAAGCACGCTCTGCTAATTTTATAATTTTTTTTCATCGGTGCGCACGTTCTGACTGCACATTTTCCCACGTAATTTAATTGCAGCAGAGTGGCGCAGTGAAAGCGTGCTGGGCCCATAACCCAGAGGTCCGTGGATCGAAAGCACGCTCTGCTAATTTGACATTCTTTTTGCATTACTGCGCAATTTCTTACTGCAAAATTTCCACATGACTAGAATGCAGCAGAGTGGCGCAGTGAAAGCATGCTGAACCTGTAACCCAGAGGTTCTTGGATGGAAACCACGCTCTGCTAATTTTATTTTCTTTGCATTGTGTGCAGTTTCTTACTGCACATTTTCTCACGTAACTAGAGTGCAGCAGAGTGGCGCAGTTGAAGCGGGCTGGGCCCATAACCCAGAGGTCCGTGGATCGAAACCACGCTCTGCTCATTTTATTTTCTTTTGCATTAGTGCATACTTTCTTACTGCACATTTTCCCACGTTACTAGAGTGCAGCGGAGGGGCGCAGTGAAAGCGTGCTGGGCCCATAACCCAGAGGTCCGTGGATCGAAACTACGCTCTGCTAATTCCATTTTCTTTTGCATTAGTGCGCACATTCTTACTGCACATTTTCTCACGTAACCTGAGTGCAGCAGAGTGGCGCAGTGGAAGCGTGTTGGGCCCATAACCCAGAGGTCCGTGGATCGAAAGCACAATCCTAGAGCTTTATTTTTTTTTTTGCAGTAGTGCGCACTTTCCTACTGCACGTTTTCCCACGTAACTAGAGTGCAGCAGAGTGGCGCAGTAGAGGCGTGCTGGGCCCATAACCCAGAAGTCCGTGGATCGAAACCACGCTCTGCTAATTTGATATTCTTTTTGCATTACTGCGCACTTTCTTACTGCACATTTTTCTACGTAACTAGAGTGCAGCAGAGTGGCGCAGTGGAAGCGTGCTGGGTCATAACCCAGAGGTTCGTGGATCAAAACTACGCCCTGCTAACTTTATTTTCATTTGCAATAGTGTGCACTTTCTTGCTGCCTATTTTTTCACGTAACTAGGGTGCAGCAGAGGGCGCAGTGTAAGCGTCCTTGGCCCAATAACCCTGAGGTTTGTGGATCGAAACCTCGCTCTGCTAATTTGATATTCTTTTTGCATTAGTGCGCACTTTCTTACTGCAAATTTCCCACATGACTAGAATACAGCAGAGTTGCGCAGTGGAAGCGTGCTGGGGCCATAACCCAGATGTCCGTGGATCGAAACCACGCTCTGCTAATTTTATTTTCTTTTGCATAAGTGCGCAGTTTCTTACTGCACATTTTCTCAACGAACTAGAATACAGCAGAAAGGCGCAGTGGAAGCGTGCTGGGCCCATAACCCTGTTGTCCGTGGATTGAAATTACGCTCTGCTAATTTTATTTTCTTTTGCATAAGTGCGCAGTTTCTTACTGCGCATTTTCTCACGTAACTAGAGTGCAGCAGAGTGGCGCAGTGGAAGCGTGCTGGGCCCATAACCCAGAGGTCCGTGGATTGAAACCACGCTCTGCTAATTTATTATTCTTTTGCACTAGTGCGTACTTTCTTACTGCACATTTTTTCATGTAATTAGAGTGCAGCAGAGTGGCGCAGTGGAAGCGTGCTGGGTCATAACCCAGAGATTCGTGGATCGAAACCACGCCCTGCTAACTTTATTTTCATTTGCAATAGTGTGCACTTTCTTACTGCCCATTTTTTCACGTAACTAGAGTGCAGCAGAGGGGCGCAGTGTAAGCGTGCTTGGCCCATCACCCAGAGGTCCGTGGATCGAAACCACGCTCTGCTAATTTTATATTCTTTTTGCATTAGTGGGCACTTTCTTACTGCAAATTTCCCACCTGACTATAATGCGGCAGAGTGGCGCAGTGGAAGCGTGCTGCGGCCATAACCCAGGTGTCCGTGGATCGAAACCACGCTCTGCTAATTTTATTTTGTTTTGCATAAGCGCACAGTTTCTTACTGCACATTTTCTCAACGAACTAGAATACAGCAGAAGGGCGCAGTGGAAGCGTGCTGGGCCCATAACCCAGTTGTCCGTGGATTGAAACTACGCTCTGCTAATTTTATTTTCTGTTGCATATGTGCGCAGTTTCTTACTGCGCATTTCTTCACGTAACTAGAGTGCAGCAGAGTTGCGCAGTGGAAGCGTGCTGGGCCCATAACCCAGAGGTCCGTGGATCGAAGCCAGGCTCTGCTAATTTATTATTCTTTCGCACAGTGCGTACTTTCTTACTGCACATTTTTCCACGGAATTAGAGTGCAGCAGAGTGGCGCAGTGGAAGCGTGCTGGGTCATAACCCAGAGGTTCGTGGATTGAAACCACGCCCTGCTAACTTTATTTTCATTTGCAATAGTGTGCACTTTCTTACTGCCCATTTTTTCACGTAACTAGAGTGCAGCAGAGGGGCGCAGTGTAAGCGTGCTTGGCCCATCACCCAGAGGTCCGTGGATCGAAACCACGCTCTGCTAATTTTATATTCTTTTTGCATTAGTGGGCACTTTCTTACTGCAAAATTTCCCACCTGACTATAATGCAGCAGAGTGGCCCAGTGGAAGCGTGCTGGGGCCATAACCCATGTGTCCGTGAATCGAAACCACGCTCTGCTAATTTTATTTTCTTTTGCATAAGTGCGCAGTTTCCTACTGCACATTTTCTCACGTAACTTGAGTGCAGCAGAGTGGCGCAGTGGAAGCGTGCTGGGCCCATAACCCAGAGGTCCGTGGATCGAAACCACGCTTTGCGATTTGTACAATTTTTTGCATTAGTACGCAGTTTCTTACTGCACATTCTCTCACGTAACTAGAGTGCAGCAGAGTGGCGCAGTGGAAGCGTGCTGGGCCCATAACCCAGAGGTCCGTGGATCGAAAGCACGCTCTGCTAATTTGATATTCTTTTTGCATTACTGCACAATTTCTTACTGCAAAATTCCCACATGAGTAGAATGCAGCAGAGTGGCGCAGTGGAAGCGTGCTGGGGCCATAACCCTTGTGTCCGTGGATCGAAACCACGCTCTGCTAATTTTATTTTCTTTTGCATAAGTGCGCAGTTTCCTACTGCACATTTTCTCAAGTAACTTGAGTGCAGAAGAGCGGCACAGTAGAAGCGTGCTGGGCCCATAACCCAGAGGTCCATGGATCGAAACCACGCTCTGCGATTTGTACAATTTTTTGCATTAGTGCGCAGTTTCTTACTGCACATTTTCTCACGTAACTAGAGTGCAGCAGAGTGGCGCAGTGGAAGCGTGCTGGGCCCATAACCCAGAGGTCCGTGGATCGAAAGCACGCTCTGCTAATTTTATCATTTTTTTGCATCGGTGCGCACTTTCTTACTGCACATTTTCTCACGTAACTAGAGTGCAGCAGAGTGGCGCAGTGGAAGCGGGCTGGGCCCATAACCCAGAGGTCCGTGGATCGAAACCACGCTCTGCTCATTTTATTTTCTTTTGCATTAGTGCATACTTTCTTACTGCACATTTTCCCACGTAACTAGAGTGCAGCGGAGGGGCGCAGTGAAAGCGTGCTGGGCCCATAACCCAGGTCTCCGTGGATCGAAACCACGCTCTGCTAGTTTATTATTCTTTCGCAGAGTGCGTACTTTCTTACTGCACATTTTTCCACGGAATTAGAGTGCAGCAGAGTGGCGCAGTGGAAGCGTGCTGGGTCATAACCCAGAGGTTCGTGGATCAAAACCACGGCCTGCTAACTTTATTTTCATTTGCAATAGTGTGCACTTTCTTGCTGCCTATTTTTTCACGTAACTAGGGTGCAGCAGAGGGCGCAGTGTAAGCGTCCTTGGCCCAATAACCCTGAGGTTTGTGGATCGAAACCTCGCTCTGCTAATTTGATATTCTTTTTGCATTAGTGTGCACTTTCTTACTGCAAATTTCCCACAAGACTAGAATACAGCAGAGTTGCGCAGTGGAAGCGTGCTGGGTCATAACCCAGAGGTTCGTGGATTGAAACCACGCCCTGCTAACTTTATTTTCATTTGCAATAGTGTGCACTTTCTTACTGCCCATTTTTTCATGTAAATAGAGTGCAGCAGAGGGGCGCAGTGTAAGCGTGCTTGGCCCATCACCCAGAGGTCCGTGGATCGAAACCACGCTCTGCTAATTTTATATTCTTTTTGCATTAGTGGGCACTTTCTTACTGCAAAATTTCCCACCTGACTATATTGCAGCAGAGTGGCCCAGTGGAAGCGTGCTGGGGCCATAACCCATGTGTCCGTGGATCGAAACCACGCTCTGCTAATTTTATTTTCTTTTGCATAAGTGCGCAGTTTCCTACTGCACATTTTCTCACGTAACTTGAGTGCAGCAGAGTGGCGCAGTGGAAGCGTGCTGGGCCCATAACCCAGAGGTCCGTGGATCGAAACCACGCTTTGCGATTTGTACAATTTTTTGCATTAGTACGCAGTTTCTTACTGCACATTCTCTCACGTAACTAGAGTGCAGCATAGTTGCGCAGCGGAAGCGTGCTGGGCCCATAACCCAGAGGTCCGTGGATCGAAAGCACGCTCTGCTAATTTGATATTCTTTTTGCATTACTGCACACTTTCTTACTGCAAAATTCCCACATGACTAGAATGCAGCAGAGTGGCGCAGTGGAAGCGTGCTGGGGCCATAACCCTTGTGTCCGTGGATCGAAACCACGCTCTGCTAATTTTATTTTCTTTTGCATAAGTGCGCAGTTTCCTACTGCACATTTTCTCAAGTAACTTGAGTGCAGAAGAGCGGCACAGTAGAAGCGTGCTGGGCCCATAACCCAGAGGTCCATGGATCGAAACCACGCTCTGCGATTTGTACAATTTTTTGCATTAGTGCGCAGTTTCTTACTGCACATTTTCTCACGTAACTAGAGTGCAGCAGAGTGGCGCAGTGAAAGCGTGCTGGGCCCATAACCCAGAAGTCCGTGGATCGAAAGCACGCTCTGCTAATCCCATTTTCTTTTGCATTAGTGCGCACATTCCTACTGCCTATTTTCCCACGTAACTACAGTGCAGTAGAGTGGCGTAGTTGGAGTTTGCTGAGGCCATATCCCAGCGGTCCATAGGTCAAAACCACGCTCTGCTAATTACATATTCTTTTGCATTAGTGCCCACTTTCTTACTGCACCTTTTCCCACATAACTGTACTGCAGGAGAGTGGCGCAGTGAAAGCGTGCTGAACCCGTAACCCAGAGGTTCTTAGATGGAAACCACGCTCTGCTAATTTTTAATCTTTGCATTGTGTGCAGTTTCTTACTGCACATTTTCTCACGTAACTAGAGTGCAGCAGAGTGGCGCAGTGGAAGCGGGCTGGGCCCATAACCCAGAGGTCCGTGGATCGAAACCACGCTCTGCTCATTTTATTTTCTTTTGCATTAGTGCATACTTTCTTACTGCACATTTTCCCACGTAACTAGAGTGCAGCGGAGGGGCGCAGTGAAAGCGTGCGGGGCCCATAACCCAGGTCTCCGTGGATCGAAACCACGCTCTGCTAATTTATTATTCTTTCGCACAGTGCGTACTTTCTTACAGCACATTTTTCCACGGAATTAGAGTGCAGCAGAGTGGCGCAGTGGAAGCGTGCTGGGTCATAACCCAGAGGTTCGTGGATTGAAACCACGCCCTGCTAACTTTATTTTCATTTGCAATAGTGTGCACTTTCTGATTGCCCATTTTTTCACGTAACTAGAGTGCAGCAGAGAGCGCAGTGTAAGCGTGCTTGGCCCATCACCCAGAGGTCCGTGGATCGAAACCACGCTCTGCTAATTTTATATTCTTTTTGCATTAGTGGGCACTTTCTTACTGCGAAATTTCCCACCTGACTATAATGCAGCAGAGTGGCCCAGTGGAAGTGTGCTGGGGCCATAACCCATGTGTCCGTGGATCGAAACCCCGCTCTGCTAATTTTATTTTCTTTTGCATAAGTGCGCAGTTTCCTACTGCACATTTTCTCACGTAACTTGAGTGCAGCAGAGTGGCGCAGTGGAAGCGTGCTGGGCCCATAACCCAGATGTCCGTGGATCGAAACCACGCTCTGCGATTTGTACAATTTTTTGCATTAGTACGCAGTTTCTTACTGCACATTCTCTCACGTAACTTGAGTGCAGCAGAGTGGCGCAGTGGAAGCGTGCTGGGCCCATAACCCAGAGGTCCGTGGATCGAAAGCACGCTCTGCTAATTTGATATTCTTTTTGCATTACTGCACACTTTCTTACTTCAAAATTCCCACATGACTAGAATGCAGCAGAGTGGCGCAGTGGAAGCGTGCTGGGGCCATAACCCATGTGTTCGTGAATCGAAACCACGCTCTGCTAATTATATTTTTTTTTGCATAAGTGCGCAGTTTCCTACTGCACATTTTCTCACGTAACTAGAGTGCAGCAGAGTGGCGCAGTGAAAGCGTGCTGGGCCCATAACCCAGAAGTCCGTGGATCGAAAGCACGCTCTGCTAATTTGATATTCTTTTTGCATTACTGCGCACTTTCTTACTGCACATTTTGCCACGTAAGTAGAATGCAGCAGAGTGGTGCAGTGGAAGCGTGCTGGGCCCATTACCCAGAGGTCCGTGGATCAAAACCACGCTCTGCTAATTCCATTTTCTTTTGCATTAGTGCGCACATTCCTACTGCCTATTTTCCCACGTAACTACAGTGCAGTAGAGTGGCGCAGTTGGAGTTTGCTGAGGCCATATCCCAGCGGTCCATAGGTCAAAACCACGCTCTGCTAATTACATATTCTTTTGCATTAGTGCCCACTTTCTTACTGCACCTTTTCCCACATAACTGTACTGCAGGAGAGTGGCGCAGTGAAAGCGTGCTGAACCCGTAACCCAGAGGTTCTTGGATGGAAACCACGCTCTGCTAATTTTATAATCTTTGCATTGTGTGCAGTTTCTTACTGCACATTTTCTCACGTAACTAGAGTGCAGCAGAGTGGCGCAGTGGAAGCGGGCTGGGCCCATAACCCAGAGGTCCGTGGATCGAAACCACACTCTGCTCATTTTATTTTCTTTTGCATTAGTGCTTACTTTCTTACTGCACATTTTCCCACGTAACTAGAGTGCAGCGGAGGGGCGCAGTAGAAGCGTGCTGGGCCCATAACCCAGGTCTCCGTGGATCGAAACCACGCTCTGCTAATTTCATTTTCTTTGCATTGTGTGCAGTTTCTTACTGCACATTTTCTCACGTAACTAGAGTGCAGCAGAGTGGCGTAGTGGAAGAGGGCTGGGTCCATAACCCAGAGGTCCGTGGATCGAAACCACGCTCTGCTAATTTTATTTTCTTTTGCATTAGTGCATAATTTCTTACTGCACATTTTCCCACGTAACTAGAGTGCAGCGGAGGGGCGCAGTAGAAGCGTGCTGGGCCCATAACCCAGTTGTCCGTCGATCGAAACTACGCTCTGCTAATTTTATTTTCTTTTGCATAAGTGCGCAGTTTCTTACTGCACATTTTATCACGTAACTAGAGTGCAGCAGAGTGGCGCAGTGGAAGCGTGCTGGGCCCATAACCAAGAAGTTCGTGGATCGAAACCACGCCCTGCTAACTTTATTTTAACTTGCGATAGTGTGCACTTTCTTACTGCCCATTTTTTCATGTACCTAGAGTGCAGCATAGGGGCGCAGTGTAAGCGTGCTTGGCCTATCACCCCGAGGTCCGTGGATTGAAACCACGCTCTGCTAATTTTACATTCTTTTTGCATTAGTGCGCACTTTCTTACTGCAAATTTCCCACATGACTAGAATGCAGCAGAGTGGCGCAGTGGAAGCGTGCTGCGGCCATAACCCAGGTGTCCGTGGATCGAAACCACGCTCTGCTAATTTTATTTTCTTTTGCATAAGTGCGCAGTTTCTTACTGCACATTTTATCACGTAACTAGAGTGCAGCAGAGTGGCGCAGTGGAAGCGTGCTGGGCCCATAACCAAGAAGTTCGTGGATCGAAACCACGCCCTGCTAACTTTATTTTAACTTGCAATAGTGTGCACTTTCTTACTGCCCATTTTTTCACGTAACTAGAGTGCAGCAGAGGGGCGCAGTGTAAGCGTGCTTGGCCCATCACCCAGAGGTCCGTGGATCGAAACCATGCTCTGCTAATTTTATATTCTTTTTGCATTAGTGGGCACTTTCTTACTGCAAAATTTCCCACCTGACTATAATGCAGCAGAGTGGCGCAGTGGAAGCGTGCTGGGGCCATAAGCCATGTGTCCGTGGATCGAAACCCCGCTCTGCTAATTTTATTTTCTTTTGCATAAGTGCGCAGTTTCCTACTGCACATTTTCTCACGTAACTTGAGTGCAGCAGAGTGGCGCAGTGGAAGCGTGGTGGGCCCATAATCCAGATGTCCGTGGATCGAAACCACGCTCTGCGATTTGTACAATTTTTTTGCATTAGTACGCAGTTTCTTACTGCACATTCTCTCACGTAACTAGAGTGCAGCAGAGTGGCGCAGTGGAAGCGTGCTGGGCCCATAACCCAGAGGTCCGTGGATCGAAAGCACGCTCTGCTAATTTGATATTCTTTTTGCATTACTGCACACTTTCTTACTTCAAAATTCCCACATGACTAGAATGCAGCAGAGTGGCGCAGTGGAAGCGTGCTGGGGTCATAACCCATGTGTTCGTGAATCGAAACCACGCTCTGCTAATTTTATTTTTTTTGCATAAGTGCGCAGTTTCCTACTGCACACTTTCTCAAGTAACTTGAGTGCAGAAGAGCGGCACAGTAGAAGCGTGCTGGGCCCATAACCCAGAGGTCCGTGTATCGAAACCACGCTCTGCGATTTGTACAAGTTTTTGCATTAGTGCGCAGTTTCTTACTTCCCATTTTCCCACGTAACTAAATTGCAGCAGAGTGGCGCAGTGAAAGCGTGCTGGGCCCATAACCCAGAAGTCCGTGGATCGAAAGCACGCTCTGCTAATTTGATATTCTTTTTGCATTACTGCGCACTTTCTTACTGCACATTTTGCCACGTAAGTAGAATGCAGCAGAGTGGTGCAGTGGAAGCGTGCTGGGCCCATTACCCAGAGGTCCGTGGATCAAAACCACGCTCTGCTAATTCCATTTTCTTTTGCATTAGTGCGCACATTCCTACTGCCTATTTTCCCACGTAACTACAGTGCAGTAGAGTGGCGCAGTTGGAGTTTGCTGAGGCCATATCCCAGCGGTCCATAGGTCAAAACCACGCTCTGCTAATTACATATTCTTTTGCATTAGTGCCCACTTTCTTACTGCACCTTTTCCCACATAACTGTACTGCAGGAGAGTGGCGCAGTGAAAGCGTGCTGAACCCGTAACCCAGAGGTTCTTGGATGGAAACCACGCTCTGCTAATTTTATAATCTTTGCATTGTGTGCAGTTTCTTACTGCACATTTTCTCACGTAACTAGAGTGCAGCAGAGTGGCGCAGTGGAAGCGGGCTGGGCCCATAACCCAGAGGTCCGTGGATCGAAACCATGCTCTGCTCATTTTATTTTCTTTGGATTAGTGCATACTTTCTTACTGCACATTTTCCCACGTAACTAGAGTGCAGCGGAGGGGCGCAGTGAAAGCGTGCTGGGCCCATAACCCAGGTCTCCGTGGATCGAAACCACGCTCTGCTAATTTCATTTTCTTTGCATTGTGTGCAGTTTCTTACTGCACATTTTCTCACGTAACTAGAGTGCAGCAGAGTGGCGCAGTGGAAGCGGGCTGGGCCCATAACCCAGAGGTCCGTGGATCGAAACCACGCTCTGCTAATTTTATTTTCTTTTGCATTAGTGCATACTTTCTTACTGCACATTTTCCCACGTAACTAGAGTGCAGCGGAGGGGCGCAGTAGAAGCGTGCTGGGCCCATAACCCAGTTGTCCGTCGATCGAAACTACGCTCTGCTAATTTCATTTTCTTTGCATTGTGTGCAGTTTCTTACTGCACATTTTCTCACGTAACTAGAGTGCAGCAGAGTGGCGCAGTGGAAGCGTGCTGGGCCCATAACCCAGTTGTCCGTGGATTGAAACTGCGCTCTGCTAATTTTATTTTCTTTTGCATAAGTGCGCAGTTTCTTACTGCACAATTTATCACGTAACTAGAGTGCAGCAGAGTGGCGCAGTGGAAGCGTGCTGGGCCCATAACCAAGAAGTTCGTGGATCGAAACCACGCCCTGCTAACTTTATTTTAACTTGCAATAGTGTGCACTTTCTTACTGCCCATTTTTTCACGTAACTAGAGTGCAGCAGAGGGGCGCAGTGTAAGCGTGCTTGGCCCATCACCCAGAGGTCCGTGGATCGAAACCATGCTCTGCAAATTTTATATTCTTTTTGCATTAGTGGGCACTTTCTTACTGCAAAATTTCCCACCTGACTATAATGCAGCAGAGTGGCGCAGTGGAAGCGTGCTGGGGCCATAACCCATGTGTCCGAGGATCGAAACACCGCTCTGCTAATTTTATTTTCTTTTGCATAAGTGCGCAGTTTCCTACTGCACATTTTCTCACGTAACTTGAGTGCAGCAGAGTAGCGCAGTGGAAGCGTGCTTGGCCCATAACCCAGAGGTCCGTGGTTTGAAACCACGCTCTGCGATTTGTACAATTTTTGCATTAGTACGCAGTTTCTTACTCCACATTCTCTCACGTACCTAGAGTGCAGCAGAGGGGCGCAGTGTAAGCGTGCTTGGCCCATCACCCCAAGGTCCGTGGATCTAAACCACGCTCTGCTAATTTTATATTCTTTTTGCATTAGTGCGCACTTTCTTACTGCAAATTTCCCACATGACTAGAATGCAGCAGAGTGGCGCAGTGGAAGCGTGCTGCGGCCATAACCCAGTTGTCCGTGGATTGAAACTACGCTCTGCTAATTTTATTTTCTGTTGCATAAGTGCGCAGTTTCTTACTGCGCATTTTTTCACGTAACTAGAGTGCAGCAGAGTGGCGCAGTGGAAGCGTGCTGGGCCCATAACCCAGAGGTCCGTGGATCGAAACCACGCTCTGCTAATTTATTATTCTTTCGCACAGTGCGTACTTTCTTACTGCACATTTTCTCACGTAACTAGAGTGCAGCAGAGTGGCGCAGTGGAAGCGGGCTGGGCCCATATCCCAGAGGTCCGTGGATCGAAACCACGCTCTGCTCATTTTATTTTCTTTTGCATTAGTGCATACTTTCTTACTGCACATTTTCCCACGTAACTAGAGTGCAGCGGAGGGGCGCAGTGAAGGCGTGCTGGGCCCATAACCCAGGTCTCCGTGGATCGAAACCACGCTCTGCTAATTTATTATTCTTTCGCACAGTGCGTACTTTCTTACAGCACATTTTTCCACGGAATTAGAGTGCAGCAGAGTGGCGCAGTGGAAGCGTGCTGGGTCATAACCCAGAGGTTCGTGGATTGAAACCACGCCCTGCTAACTTTATTTTCATTTGCAATAGTGTGCACTTTCTGATTGCCCATTTTTTCACGTAACTAGAGTGCAGCAGAGAGCGCAGTGTAAGCGTGCTTGGCCCATCACCCAGAGGTCCGTGGATCGAAACCACGCTCTGCTAATTTTATATTCTTTTTGCATTAGTGGGCACTTTCTTACTGCAAAATTTCCCACCTGACTATAATGCAGCAGAGTGGCCCAGTGGAAGCGTGCTGGGGCCATAACCCATGTGTCCGTGGATCGAAACCCCGCTCTGCTAATTTTATTTTCTTTTGCATAAGTGCGCAGTTTCCTACTGCACATTTTCTCACGTAACTTGAGTGCAGCAGAGTGGCGCAGTGGAAGCGTGCTTGGCCCATAACCCAGAGGTCCGTGGTTTGAAACCACGCTCTGCGATTTGTACAATTTTTGCATTAGTACGCAGTTTCTTACTCCACATTCTCTCACGTACCTAGAGTGCAGCAGAGTGGCGCAGTGGAAGCGTGCTGGGCCCATAACCCAGAGGTCCGTGGATCGAAAGCACGCTCTGCTAATTTGATGTTCTTTTTGCATTACTGCGCAATTTCTTATTGCAAAATTTCCACATGACTAGAATGCAGCAGAGTGGCGCAGTGAAAGCATGCTGAACCTGTAACCCAGAGGTTCTTGGATGGAAACCACGCTCTGCTAATTTTATTTTCTTAGCATTGTGTGCAGTTTCTTGCTGCACATTTTCTCACGCAACTAGAGTGCAGCAGAGTGGCGCAGAGGGAGCGGGCTGGGCCCATAACCCAGAGGTGCGTGGATCGAAACTACGCTCTGCTAATTCCATTTTCTTTTGCATTAGTGCGCACATTCTTACTGCCTATTTTCCCACGTTTCTACAGTGCAGTAGAGTGGCGTAGTTGTAGTTTGCAGAGGCCATATCCCAGCGGTCCATAGGTCAAAACCACGCTCTGCTAAATATATATTCTTTTGCATTAGTGCCCACTTTCTTACTGCACCTTTTCCCACATAGCTGTACTGCAGGAGGGTGGCGCAGTGAAAGCGTGCTGAACCTGTAACTCAGAGGTTCTTGGATGGAAACCACGCTCTGCTAATTTTATTTTCTTTGCATTGTGTGCAGTTTCTTACGGCACATTTTCTCACGTAACTAGAGTGCAGTGGAGCGGCGCAGTGAAAGCGTGCTGGGCCCATAAACCAGGTGTCCGTGGATCGAAACCACGCTCTGCTAATTTTATTTTCTTTTGCCTAAGTGCGCAGTTTCTTACTGCACATTTTTTCACCGAACTATAATACAGCAGAAGGGCGCAGTGGAAGCGTGCTGGGCCCATAACCCAGTTGTCAGTCGATCGAAACTATGCTCTGCTAATTTTATTTTCTATTGCATAAGTGCGCAGTTTCTTACTGCACATTTTATCACGTAACTAGAGTGCAGCAGAGCGGCGCAGTGGAAGCGTGCTGGGCCCATAACCAAGAAGTTCGTGGATCGAAACCACGCCCTGCTAACTTTATTTTAACTTGCGATAGTGTGCACTTTCTTACTGCCCATTTTTTCATGTACCTAGAGTGCAGCAGAGGGGCGCAGTGTAAGCGTGCTTGGCCCATCACCCCAAGGTCCGTGGTTCTAAACCACGCTCTGCTAATTTTATATTGTTTTGCATTAGTGCGCACTTTCTTACTGCAAATTTCCCACATGACTAGAATGCAGCAGAGTGGCGCAGTGGAAGCGTGCTGCGGCCATAACCCAGGTGTCCGTGGATCGAAACCACGCTCTGCTAATTTTATTTTCTTTTGCATAAGCGCGCAGTTTCTTACTGCACATTTTCTCAACGAACTAGAATACAGCAGAAGGGCGCAGTGGAAGCGTGCTCGGCCCATAACCCAGTTGTCCGTGGATTGAAACTACGCTCTGCTAATTTTATTTTCTGTTGCATAAGTGCGCAGTTTCTTACTGCGCATTTTTTCACGTAACTAGAGTGCAGCAGAGTGGCGCAGTGGAAGCGTGCTGGGCCCATAACCCAGAGGTCCGTGGATCGAAACCACGCTCTGCTAATTTATTATTCTTTCGCACAGTGCGTACTTTCTTACTGCACATTTTCTCACGTAACTAGAGTGCAGCAGAGTGGCGCAGTGGAAGCGGGCTGGGCCCATAACCCAGAGGTCCGTGGATCGAAACCACGCTCTGCTCATTTTATTTTCTTTTGCATTAGTGCATACTTTCTTACTGCACATTTTCCCACGTAACTAGAGTGCAGCGGAGGGGCGCAGTGAAAGCGTGCTGGGCCCATGACCCAGGTCTCCGTGGATCGAAACCACGCTCTGCTAATTTATTATTCTTTCGCACAGTGCGTACTTTCTTACAGCACATTTTTCCACGGAATTAGAGTGCAGCAGAGTGGCGCAGTGGAAGCGTGCTGGGTCATAACCCAGAGGTTCGTGGATTGAAACCATGCTCTGCTTATTTTATATTCTTTTTGCATTAGTGGGCACTTTCTTACTGCAAAATTTCCCACCTGACTATAATGCAGCAGAGTGGCGCAGTGGAAGCGTGCTGGGGCCATAACCCATGTGTCCGAGGATCGAAACACCGCTCTGCTAATTTTATTTTCTTTTGCATAAGTGCGCAGTTTCCTACTGCACATTTTCTCACGTAACTTGAGTGCAGCAGAGTAGCGCAGTGGAAGCGTGCTTGGCCCATAACCCAGAGGTCCGTGGTTTGAAACCACGCTCTGCGATTTGTACAATTTTTGCATTAGTACGCAGTTTCTTACTCCACATTCTCTCACGTACCTAGAGTGCAGCAGAGGGGCGCAGTGTAAGCGTGCTTGGCCCATCACCCCAAGGTCCGTGAATCTAAACCACGCTCTGCTAATTTTATATTCTTTTTGCATTAGTGCGCACTTTCTTACTGCAAATTTCCCACATGACTAGAATGCAGCAGAGTGGCGCAGTGGAAGCGTGCTGCGGCCATAACCCAGTTGTCCGTGGATTGAAACTACGCTCTGCTAATTTTATTTTCTGTTGCATAAGTGCGCAGTTTCTTACTGCGCATTTTTTCACGTAACTAGAGTGCAGCAGAGTGGCGCAGTGGAAGCGTGCTGGGCCCATAACCCAGAGGTCCATGGATCGAAACCACGCTCTGCTAATTTATTATTCTTTCGCACAGTGCGTACTTTCTTACTGCACATTTTTCCACGGAATTAGAGTGCAGCAGAGTGGCGCAGTGGAAGCGTGCTGGGTCATAACCCAGAGGTTCGTGGATTGAAACCACGCCCTGCTAACTTTATTTTCATTTGCAATAGTGTGCACTTTCTTACTGCCCATTTTTTCACGTAACTAGAGTGCAGCAGAGGGGCGCAGTGTAAGCGTGCTTGGCCCATCACCCGGAGGTCCGTGGATCGAAACCATGCTCTGCTAATTTTATATTCTTTTTGCATTAGTGGGCACTTTCTTACTGCAAAATTTCCCACCTGACTATAATGCAGCAGAGTGGCGAAGTGGAAGCGTGCTGTGCCCATAACCCAGAGGTCCGTGGATCAAAACCACGCTCTGCGATTTGTACAATTTTTTGCATTAGTACGCAGTTTCTTACTGCACATTTTCTCACGTAACTAGAGTGCAGCAGAGTGGCGCAGTAGAAGCGTGCTGGGCCCATAACCCAAAGGCCCGTGGATCGAAAGCACGCTCTGCTAATTTTATAATTTTTTTGCATCGGTGCGCACTTTCTTACTGCATAATACCCACATGACTAGAATGCAGCAGAGAGGCGCAGTGAAAGCATGCTGAACCTGTAACCCAGAGGTTCTTGGATGGAAACCACGCTCTGCTAATTTTATTTTCTTTGCATTGTGTGCAGTTTCTTACTGCACATTTTCTCACGTAACTAGAGTGCAGCAGAGTGGCGCAGTGGAAGCGGGCTTGGCCCATAACCCAGAGGTCCGTGGATCGAAACCACGCTCTGCTCATTTTATTTTCTTTTGCATTAGTGCATACTTTCTTACTGCACATTTTCCCACGTAACTAGAGTGCAGCGGAGGGGCGCAGTGAAAGCGTTCTGGGCCCATAACCCAGAGATTCGTGGATCAAAACCACGCCCTGCTAACTTTATTTTCATTTGCAATAGTGTGCACTTTCTTACTGCCCATTTTTTCACGTAACTAGAGTGCAGCAGAGGGGCGCAGTGTAAGTGTGCTTGGCCCATCACCCAGAGGTTTGTGGATCGAAACCACGCTCTGCGATTTGTACAATTTTTTGCATTAGTACGCAGTTTCTTACTGCACATTTTCTCACGTAACTAGAGTGCAGCAGAGTGGCGCAGTGGAAGCGTGCTTGGCCCATAACCCAGAGGTCCGTGGATCGAAACCACGCTCTGCTAATTTTATAATTTTTTTGCATCGGTGCGCACTTTCTGACTGCACATTTTCCCACGTAACTAAAATGCAGCAGAGTGACGCAGTGGGAGCGCGCTGGGCACATAACCCAGAGGTCCGTGGATTGAAAGCACGCTCCTAGAGCTTTATTTTCTTTTGCAGTAGTGCGCACTTTCCTACTGCACGTTTTCCCACGTAACTAGAGTGCAGCAGAGTGGCGCAGTGGAAGCGTGCTGTGTCATAACCCAGAGGTTCGTGGATCAAAACCACGCCCTTCTAACTTTATTTTCATTTGCAATAGTGTGCACTTTCTTACTTCCCAATTTTTCACGTAAATAGAGTGCAGCAGAGGGCGCAGTGTAAGCGTGCTTGTCCCAATAACCCAGAGGTCTGTGGATCGAAACCTCGCTCTGCTAATTTGATATTCTTTTTGCATTAGTGCGCACTTTCTTACTGCAAATTTCCCACATGACTAGAATGCAGCAGAGTGCCGCAGTGGAAGCGTGCTGGGGCCATAACCCAGGTGTCCGTGGATCGAAACCACGCTCTGCTAATTTTATTTTCTTTTGCATTAGTGCGCACTTTCTTACTGCAAATTTTGCCACATAAGTAGAATGCAGCAGAGTGGTGCAGTAGATGCGTGCTGGGCCCATTACCCAGAGGTCCGTGGATCAAAACCACGCTCTGCTAATTCCATTTTCTTTTGCATTAGTGCGCACATTCTTACTGCCTATTTTCCCACGTAACTGTACTGCAGGAGAGTGGCGCAGTGAAAGCGTGCTGAACCCGTAACCCAGAGGTTCTTGGATGGAAACCACGCTCTGCTAATTTTATTTTCTTTGCATTGTGTGCAGTTTCTTACTGCACATTTTCTCACGTAACTAGAATGCAGCAGAGTGGCGCAGTGGAAGCGGGCTGGGCCAAAAACCCAGAGGTCCGTGGATCGAAACCACGCTCTGCTCATTTTATTTTCTTTTGCATTAGTGCATACTTTCTTACTGCACATTTTCCCACGTAACTAGAGTGCAGCGGAGGGGCGCAGTGAAAGCGTGCTGGGCCCATAACCCAGGTGTCCGTGGATCGAAACCACGCTCTGCTAATTTATTATTCTTTTGCATTAGTGCGTACTTTCTTACTGCACATTTTTCCACGTAATTAGAGTGCAGCAGAGTGGCGCAGTGGAAGCTTGCTGGGTCATAACCAAGAAGTTCGTGGATCGAAACCACGCCCTGCTAACTTTATTTTAACTTGCGATAGTGTGCACTTTCTTACTGCCCATTTTTTCATGTACCTAGAGTGCAGCAGAGGGGCGCAGTGTAAGCGTGCTTGGCCCATCACCCCGAGGTTCGTCGATCGAAACCACGCTCTGCTAATTTATTATTCTTTCGCATAGTGCGTACTTTCTTACTGCACATTTTTCCACGGAATTAGAGTGCAGCAGAGTGGCGCAGTGGAAGCGTGCTGTGTCATAACCCAGAGATTCGTGGATCAAAACCACGCCCTGCTAACTTTATTTTCATTTGCAATAGTGTGCACTTTCTTACTGCCCATTTTTTCACGTAACTAGAGTGCAGCAGAGGGGCGCAGTGTAAGTGTGCTTGGCCCATCACCCAGAGATTTGCAAATTTCCCACATGACTACAATGCAGCAGAGTGCCGCAGTGGAAGCGTGCTGGGGGCATAACCCAGGTGTCCGTGGATCGAAACCACGCTCTGCTAATTTTATTTTCTTTTGCATAAGTGCGCAGTTTTTTACTGCGCATTTTCTCACGTAACTAGAGTGCAGCAGAGTGGCGCAGTGGAAGCGTGCTGGGCCCATAACCCAGAAGTCCGTGGATCGAAACCACGCTCTGCTAATTTATTATTCTTTTGCATTAGTGCGTACTTTCTTACTGCACATTTTTTCACGTGATTAGAGTACAGCAGAGTGGCGCAGTGGAAACGTTCAGGGTCATAACCCAGAGGTTCGTTGATCGAAACCACGCCCTGCTAAGTTTATTTTCATTTGCATAAGTGCGCAGTTTCCTACTGCACATTTTCTCAAGTAACTTGAGTGCAAAAGAGCGGCACAGTAGAAGCGTGCTGGGCCAATAACCCAGAGGTCCGTGGATCGAAACCACGCTCTGCGATTTGTACAAGTTTTTGCATTAGTGCGCAGTTTCTTACTACACATTTTCTCACGTAACTAGAGTGCAGCATAGTGGCGCAGTGGAAGCGTGCTGGGCCCATAACCCAGAGGTCCGTGGATCGAAAGCACGCTCTGCTAATTTGATATTCTTTTTGCATTACTGCGCACTTTCTTACTGCACATTTTGCCACGTAAGTAGAATGCAGCAGAGTGGTGCAGTGGAAGCGTGCTGGGCCCATTACCCAGAGGTCCGTGGATCGAAAGCACGCTCTGCTAATTTGATATTCTTTTTGCATTACTGCGCACTTTCTTACTGCACATTTTGCCACGTAAGTAGAATGCAGCAGAGTGGTGCAGTGGAAGCGTGCTGGGCCCATTACCCAGAGGTCCGTGGATCAAAACCACGCTCTGCTAATTCCATTTTCTTTTGCATTAGTGCGCACATTCCTACTGCCTATTTTCCCACGTAACTACAGTGCAGTAGAGTAGCGCAGTTGGAGTTTGCTGAGGCCATATCCCAGCGGTCCATAGGTCAAAACCACGCTCTGCTAATTACATATTCTTTTGCATTAGTGCCCACTTTCTTACTGCACCTTTTCCCACATAACTGTACTGCAGGAGAGTGGCGCAGTGAAAGCGTGCTGAACCCGTAACCCAGAGGTTCTTGGATGGAAACCACGCTCTGCTAATTTTATAATCTTTGCATTGTGTGCAGTTTCTTACTGCACATTTTCTCACGTAACTAGAGTGCAGCAGAGTGGCGCAGTGGAAGCGGGCTGGGCCCATAACACAGAGGTCCGTGGATCGAAACCACGCTCTGCTCATTTTATTTTCTTTTGCATTAGTGCATACTTTCTTACTGCACATTTTCCCACGTAACTAGAGTGCAGCAGAGGGGCGCAGTGAAAGCGTGCTGGGCCCATAACCCAGGTCTCCGTGGATCGAAACCACGCTCCGCTAATTTCATTTTCTTTGCATTGTGTGCAGTTTCTTACTGCACATTTTCTCACGTAACTAGAGTGCAGCAGAGTGGCGCAGTGGAAGCGGGCTGGGCCCATAACCCAGAGGTCCGTGGATCGAAACCACGCTCTGCTAATTTTATTTTCTTTTGCATTAGTGCATACTTTCTTACTGCACATTTTCCCACGTAACTAGAGTGCAGCGGAGGGGCGCAGTAGGAGCGTGCTGGGCCCATAACCCAGTTGTCCGTCGATCGAAACCACGCTCTGCTAATTTTATTTTCTTTTGCATAAGTGCGCAGTTTCTTACTGCACATTTTATCACGTAACTAGAGTGCAGCAGAGTGGCGCAGTGGAAGCGTGCTGGGCCCATAACCCAGTTGTCCGTGGATTGAAACTACGCTCTGCTAATTTTATTTTCTGTTGCATAAGTGCGCAGTTTCTTACTGCACATTTTATCACGTAACTAGAGTGCAGCAGAGTGGCGCAGTGGAAGCGTGGTGGGCCCATAACCAAGAAGTTCGTGGATCGGAACCACGCCCTGCTAACTTTATTTTAACTTGCAATAGTGTGCACTTTCTTACTGCCCATTTTTTCACGTAACTAGAGTGCAGCAGAGAGCGCAGTGTAAGCGTGCTTGGCCCATCACCCAGAGGTCCGTGGATCGAAACCATGCTCTGCTAATTTTATATTCTTTTTGCATTAGTGGGCACTTTCTTACTGTAAAATTTGCCACCTGACTATAATGCAGCAGAGTGGCTCAGTGGAAGCGTGCTGGGGCCATAACCCATGTGTCCGAAGATCGAAACACCGCTCTGCTAATTTTATTTTCTTTTGCATAAGTGCGCAGTTTCCTACTGCACATTTTCTCACGTAACTTGAGTGCAGCAGAGTGGCGCAGTGGAAGCGTGCTTGGCCCATAACCCAGAGGTCCGTGGTTTGAAACCACGCTCTGCGATTTGTACAAATTTTGCATTAGTACGCAGTTTCTTACTCCACATTCTCTCACGTACCTAGAGTGCAGCAGAGTGGCGCAGTAGAAGCGTGCTGGGCCCATAACCCAGAGGTTCGTGGATCGAAAGCACGCTCTGCTAATTTGATATTCTTTTTGCATTCGTGCGCAATTTCTTACTGCAAAATTTCCACATGACTAGAATGCAGCAGAGTGGCGCAGTGAAAGCATGCTGAACCTGTAACCCAGAGGTTCTTGGATGGAAACCGCGCTCTGCTAATTTTATTTTCTTAGCATTGTGTGCAGTTTCTTACTGCACATTTTCTCACGCAACTAGAGTGCAGCAGAGTGGCGCAGTGGGAGCGGGCTGGGCCCATAACCCAGAGGCGCGTGGATCGAAACTACGCTCTGCTAATTCCATTTTCTTTTGCATTAGTGCGCACATTCTTACTGCCTATTTTCCAACGTTACTACAGTGCAGTAGAGTGGCGTAGTTGGAGTTTGCAGAGGCCATATCCCAGCGGTCTATAGGTCAAAACCACGCTCTGCTCAATATATATTCTTTTGCATTAGTGCCCACTTTCTTACTGCACCTTTTCCCACATAGCTGTACTGCAGGAGGGTGGCGCAGTGAAAGCGTGCTGAACCTGTAACTCAGAGGTTCTTGGATGGAAACCACGCTCTGCTAATTTTATTTTCTTTTGCCTAAGTGCGCAGTTTCTTACTGCACATTTTTTCACCGAACTATAATACAGCAGAAGGGCGCAGTGGAAGCGTGCTGGGCCCATAACCCAGTTGTCAGTCGATCGAAACTATGCTCTGCTAATTTTATTTTCTATTGCATAAGTGCGCAGTTTCTTACTGCACATTTTATCACGTAACTAGAGTGCAGCAGAGTGGCGCAGTGGAAGCGTGCTGGGCCCATAACCAAGAAGTTCGTTGATCGAAACCACGCCCGCCTAACTTTATTTTAACTTGCGATAGTGTGCACTTTCTTACTGCCCATTTTTTCATGTACCTAGAGTGCAGCAGAGGGGCGGAGTGTAAGCGTGCTTGGCCCATCACCCCAAGGTCCGTGGATCGAAACCACGCTCTGCTAATTTTATATTCTTTTTGCATTAGTGCGCACTTTCTTACTGCAAATTTCCCACATGACTAGAATGCAGCAGAAGGGCGCAGTGGAAGCGTGCTCGGCCCATAACCCAGTTGTCCGTGGATTGAAACTACGCTCTGCTAATTTTATTTTCTGTTGCATAAGTGCGCAGTTTCTTACTGCGCATTTTTTCACGTAACTAGAGTGCAGCAGAGTGGCGCAGTGGAAGCGTGCTGGGCCCATAACCCAGAGGTCCATGGATCGAAACCACGCTCTGCTAATTTATTATTCTTTCGCACAGTGCGTACTTTCTTACTGCACATTTTTCCACGGAATTAGAGTGCAGCAGAGTGGCGCAGTGGAAGCGTGCTGTGTCATAACCCAGAGATTCGTGGATCAAAACCACGCCCTGCTAACTTTATTTTCATTTGCAACAGTGTGCACTTTCTTACTGCCCATTTTTTCACGTAACTAGAGTGCAGCAGAGGGGCGCAGTGTAAGTGTGCTTGGCCCATCACCCAGAGGTTTGTGGATCGAAACCACGCTCTGCGATTTGTACAATTTTTTGCATTAGTACGCAGTTTCTTACTGCACATTTTCTCACGTAACTAGAGTGCAGCAGAGTGGCGCAGTGGAAGCGTGCTTGGCCCATAACCCAGAGGTCCGTGGATCGAAACCACGCTCTGCTAATTTTATAATTTTTTTGCATCGGTGCGCACTTTCTGACTGCACATTTTCCCACGTAACTAAAATGCAGCAGAGTGACGCAGTGGGAGCGCGCTGGGCCCATAACCCAGAGGTCCGTGGATTGAAAGCACGCTCCTAGAGCTTTATTTTCTTTTGCAGTAGTGCGCACTTTCCTACTGCACGTTTTCCCACATAACTGTACTGCAGGAGAGTGGCGCAGTGAAAGCGTGCTGAACCCGTAACCCAGAGGTTCTTGGATGGAAACCACGCTCTGCTAATTTTATTTTCTTTGCATTGTGTGCAGTTTCTTACTGCACATTTTCTCACGTAACTAGAATGCAGCAGAGTGGCGCAGTGGAAGCGGGCTGGGCCAAAAACCCAGAGGTCCGTGGATCGAAACCACGCTCTGCTCATTTTATTTTCTTTTGCATTAGTGCATACTTTCTTACTGCACATTTTCCCACGTAACTAGAGTGCAGCGGAGGGGCGCAGTGAAAGCGTGCTGGGCCCATAACCCAGGTGTCCGTGGATCGAAACCACGCTCTGCTAATTTATTATTCTTTTGCATTAGTGCGTACTTTCTTACTGCACATTTTTCCACGTAATTAGAGTGCAGCAGAGTGGCGCAGTGGAAGCTTGCTGGGTCATAACCAAGAAGTTCGTGGATCGAAACCACGCCCTGCTAACTTTATTTTAACTTGCGATAGTGTGCACTTTCTTACTGCCCATTTTTTCATGTACCTAGAGTGCAGCAGAGGGGCGCAGTGTAAGCGTGCTTGGCCCATCACCCCGAGGTTCGTCGATCGAAACCACGCTCTGCTAATTTATTATTCTTTCGCATAGTGCGTACTTTCTTACTGCACATTTTTCCACGGAATTAGAGTGCAGCAGAGTGGCGCAGTGGAAGCGTGCTGTGTCATAACCCAGAGATTCGTGGATCAAAACCACGCCCTGCTAACTTTATTTTCATTTGCAATAGTGTGCACTTTCTTACTGCCCATTTTTTCACGTAACTAGAGTGCAGCAGAGGGGCGCGGTGTAAGTGTGCTTGGCCCATCACCCAGAGGTTTGCAAATTTCCCACATGACTAGAATGCAGCAGAGTGCCGCAGTGGAAGCGTGCTGGGGCCATAACCCAGGTGTCCGTGGATCGAAACCACGCTCTGCTAATTTTATTTTCTTTTGCATAAGTGCGCAGTTTTTTACTGCGCATTTTCTCACGTAACTAGAGTGCAGCAGAGTGGCGCAGTGGAATCGTGCTGGGCCCATAACCCAGAAGTCCGTGGATCGAAACCACGCTCTGCTAATTTATTATTCTTTTGCATTAGTGCGTACTTTCTTACTGCACATTTTTTCACGTGATTAGAGTACAGCAGAGTGGCGCAGTGGAAACGTTCTGGGTCATAACCCAGAGGTTCGTTGATCGAAACCACGCCCTGTTAAGTTTATTTTCATTTGCAATAGTGTGCACTTTCTTACTGCCCCTTTCTTCACGTAACTAGAGTGCAGCAGAGGGGCGCAGTGTAAGCGTGCTTGGCCCATAACCCAGAGGTCCGTGGATCGAAACCACGCTCTGCTAATTTTATATTCTTTTTGCATTAGTGCGCACTTTCTTACTGCAAATTTCACACCTGACTATAATGGAGCAGAGTGGCGCAGTGAATGCGTGCTGGGGCCATAATCCATGTGTTTGTGGATCGAAACCACGCTCTGCTAATTTTATTTTCTTTTGCATAAGTGCGCAGTTTCCTACTGCACATTTTCTCACGTAACTTGAGTGCAGCAGAGTGGCGCAGTGCAAGCGTGCTGGGCCCATGACCCAGAGGTCCGTGGATCGAAACCACGCTGTGCGATTTGTACAATTTTTTGCATTAGTTCGCAGTTTCTTACTGCACATTTTCTCACGTAACTAGAGTGCAGCAGAGTTGCGCAGTGGATTTCCACTTCCGGCTTTCGAGCGATACGGTCGCGGAATGTTCGGCTCCGACGGAGCGGTATCAGCGGCCCGACCGGGCCGCGGTAACAGAGTTTTTGCGCCTAGCGCCGACGATTATCAGGTGATTCTGCCCAATCTGCCTTTCGGACGTTTCGCTGCGAATACCGTGTTCATGCATGGTGATCCGAGAGCCCGGCCTTACCGCGTCGAAGATTACCGGGACACTTTGGCCAAGCTTGGTGCGCTCGACGACGTTTTGGCGTTGGGGGCGTATCAAATGAACCACGTATGGGCTGTGACACTGACGAGAGCTGAGGCTGCTCGGAAGTTGCTCTCCGCCGTCGATGTGAAGGTAAAGGATCGCCCATGTTTGCTCATTGACCCAAATAACCACGAGGTTCGCTTGAAGCTTCACTGGTTGCTGCACGGCGTGACCGACGAAGACGTGCGTGTTGCCTTGACTCCCTATGGGAAAGTATTCGAAGTGAAACGGGAGAAGTGGCGAGCACCGGGCATCACAGAAAAGGGCTCAACGACGCGGTCTGTGGGACTAAAGCTGCACTCCGACGTCAAGGTGGATGACATTCCGCACCAGCTCAAGATTGCCGGGGAGCTGACTCTCGTTGTCGTTCCGGGCCGTGCACTGTTGTGCCTACGGTGCAAGAGTACCGGTCACATACGTCGCGACTGCCGAGTACCCCGCTGCAGTCGTTGTCGCCGCTTCAGCCACGAAGACGACGACTGCGCGAAGACATATGCCAGTGTGACCGGACCAGCGCAGGAAAGTGATGCACTGGATCACCTCATGGACGAAGCAGACTCGGAAGAAACAGCAGGAGTTAACCCAAACTCTGCTGTCGAAGATGGGTCGTCATGCCATGAAGAAGAGGGCATGTGTGAAGCACCAGGTAAGCCCGACGCCGGGCTTCCATACGAAGGCGTAGGAGAAAGCAGTGAAAAGGTGGATGCAAGCAGCACAGGTGACACGTGTCTTGGCTCAGCAGACGAGAACCCCTCCGAGGCTGAACCGATGACTGGGATTTTGAAAGCGGCAGTGGCACTGTGACGGGGAAGCGTCCCCGTGACGAAGGGAAAAAAGACAAGGGCACCACTGCTGCCTCGCCGGACGAACCACCCGCCAAAACGACTCCCGCTCGGTGGCCTCTCATCCGGCCACGGCCAAACATTTCGTCGGAGCGCAAGACGGCGGAAACGCCGCTTTCGCCATTTTAAGGACTGTACTGGGACAAGGCGTTCAGGAAGGAATTGCAGTGTTAAGGTAAGCGCCATGCCCCTGGGTTTTTCGTAGCCTTACAATGGTGCAAATAGAAAATTCAATCCGTGTGGCCACTTTAAATGTGCGTGGCCTGGCCTCACGGAGAAAACAATGTCAGCTTTATCGGCTAGTAAGTGACCTCGACCTTGACATACTGGCAGTCCAAGAGACTGAAGTCCACGGCGACGATGAAACTGGGGGCATGGTGCGCCTATTCTTGCCGCGGTATTCTGTTATAGTTAGCCATGTCATAGGGACTTCTTCTGGTTGCGTTTTGTTCGTCAGACAGAGTCTGGGTGCTAAAGTAGAAGCCTCAACGTCATGTCCGTCTGGTCGGCTCATTGTTTGTGATCTTTTGTTTTCGGGATTGGAATGGCGCGTAATATGCTTGTACGCACCGACTGTCACTGACGAAAGACGCATATTTTTCGAACAACTAAAGCAGTATACCAAATGTAATAGGCACCTAATCATTATTGGCGATTTCAACTGCATCCTTTAAGCCAAAGACAAAACTAGCGAACGACATTACAGGGATGCAAGTACGGCTGTCTTAAGCGATACAGTAAGAGATCATGGTTTGGAGGATGTGGCCGAATGTCTCGGTGGTGGCCGGACTATGCAGTACACCCACTTTCAGGCAGCCAGCCATGCCCGACTAGATAGGGCGCACGTGAGTGTAGAATTGGCACCGCTTTGCAAGGCATACCGTGTTAACGCCGTTTCATTTAGTGACCACTGCTTGGTTAGCTTTGTAGTAGCTAGCACGAAAGAAACAAAAAGGGCCTTCGAGTGGCAACTATGGAAATTGAATTCGAATCTGCTGAGTGATGAAAAATTTATGGAGGAAGTAATGACGGAAGTTGAAAAAATGAAAGTTCGCAGTAAAAACACGTTTAGAGAAAAATGGGAGAACTTCAAGCAGGTCATTAAATTGAAGGCTTTGGAACGCTCGAGCACTATAAGCAGAGAAAAAGGAGCAGAAGGAAAGCTCATGCGCAGAAACCTGGAAAAATTGCTCCTCGAAGAATATAGAATGCCCGGCATGTTTCTTGAAGATTTTCGCGCGTTGAAAAGCGAAATTGAGCGGTTCGATGTCGAAAGATACCGCGGTGCTATGGTTCGGGCAAGAGCCGAGCGACTGATAACGGCAGAAGCACCGTCAAAAAGGGCGTTGGGCTCAGAAAAGTGGCATGCGCGTCGTAATCAGATAACAGAAATTGAACACGAGGGTGAAGTCAGCGATGACGCAGATGTTATCGAGCGTGCTTTCTTTGAGCACTTCAATGGTTTATTCGCCGCCAGCTCAGTTGATGTCGATCGTTTTAAAAAAGATTTTTTACCGCTGATGCCAAAGCTTGACAATAATACAAAAGAAATATTGGAGGAACCCATTTCGGAAGAGGAAGTTAACAGTGCTATTGAATGTATGCATCCCGGGAAATCGCCTGGCCCTGATGGTCTGACTTCCGCCTTTTATAAGTGTTTCAAGTTTGAAATAACACGAGTCTTAGCCGACGTGTATAATGAGGCATTCGAGCTGAAAATATTACCCCCGTCCTTTTCATCATCTCACACTGTTCTTATACCAAAATCGGAAGACCCCATTGCACTGCGCAGAGTAAATTCTTACCGCCCAATTTGCCTCACTAATGAAGATTACAAGATATTCATGAAAATCCTAGCTAAAAGGTTGCAAACAGTCATTACGGAGCTCGTGGGGCCGCATCAGACGTGCGGCATTAAAGGTCGAACTATCCTCACGAATATACACGCAGCCCGGAACATTCTCGAATGTTGCGACGCTATAGGTGCGCGAGTCGCAATGCTGCAAATCGACCTCGAGAAGGCTTTTGACAGGGTGCCTCATGAAATTCTGCTGTGCATCCTAGATTATGTGAATTTAGGGAAAATAAAGACGGGGTTGTCATGGCGTACCGAGACTGCTCAACGCGGCTAATCGTCAACAAGGTGGTGGGGAAGCGCATCCCAGTCAAGCGTTCGGTCCATCAGGGTTGTCCTCTCTCACCACTATTGTTTTGTTTGTACATAGAGTCCTTTTGTTTGAGTGTCATAAAGAATGACTGTATCCGTGGGTTTAAGCTGCACGAGGTTGAAGGCCGACTGTTGGCTTATGCGGACGATATTTCCATTTTTTGCGCGGACTCTGACAGCATAGCAGACGCTGTCAAATGCGTTAGTAACTTCTGTGTTGCAAGTGGCAGAGCTGTAAACTGGGGAAAATGCCTTGGCTTTTGGCACGGTGACTGGGCAGAAACCCCAGACAGTTTTGCCAGCATAAGGTTTGTTACGACACCGGTGAAATACTTGGGTGCCCCCCTCGAATCCTACAAAGACAGCGACTCGTACTGGAGGAGCCAAGTGGATAACCTTCGGAAAAGAGTGAACAAGTGGAATGGCTGGAATTGGTCTATGTTTCTAAAGCCACAATTTGCAACATATTCTTAGTGAGTAAAATTTGGTATATCTTACAAGTCTTACATTGTTCAAGGGTAAACATCCAAACATTTCACCGTGTGTTCGCTGTCTTTGTGTGGGAATCGTCTTGGGAAAGATCGAGTCGGACCAATTTATTTCTTCGAGTGCGAAATGGAGGACTGGGCTTGTCGCATTTGTTTTTAAGACAGGTAGTCAATCGATTTTGTTTCTTTAGCGACGTCGACAACCCATTCCTTCGCACTGTCTGTCAACTTCGCCTGGGGCAACACTTGCCTAACATGGTTGTATCAACCTGCAGCGTACCTGGTGGTGTTTATGGCTTTCTCCGCGAAGTTGTACTTTCTTGTAGGTTTCTGTCAGTGCGGTTTTCACTTGAATACTTGAGTCAAGTCCGACAAAGAAAGTTGTACAAGGACCTATGTGATGTGTTTTTCCCAGTGCCTTTGTATCAGTCCCTTTACAATGTATGCCATGGCCACACTGTTCTAAAGCGCGTCAAGGCGATGAAAATATCGCCAGGTGCTAAGAATTTCTTTTTTAAATTACATACCGGTACGCTGACCGTCAAAACCTGGATGGCTGCAAAGGGGTTTTACGTTCCTTGGGGCACGCTTTGCATAATATGCAGAAAGGAGGAGACAATTGAGCATGTATTCATTGACTGCTGGGATGCTATCTTTCTCTGGGACGTGCTCCAGCGCACGATCAAAAAAGACTTCCCCATTGATGCATATGGCATCCGCTATTTGCAAATACAAAGTGACGACGGTACCCCATATGATAATGCTTATGGCTCTTCATAGCATTTGGAAATCCAGGATGGCAGCCATGCACTTTGATGTAGATGCACGAGCACCCACCCAGTACTTCAAAGAGTATATAAGAAATTTTGTGGATGAACAAAAGTTGCAGGAATTCACCCCAGAATAGTTGCCGCGCGTCGAATTACTATCGACGATAAAAACATTTCAACAGATGCGTGGCCACATCATTTGAGCCACGGTTTTTACAATGTTTTGGATTGTGTTGTGTAATTACCTGTTAATATGTGTATTGTTTACGTGAGCCGAAAACAGGCAAAAAAAAAAGCAGAGTGGCGCAGTGGAAGCGTGCTTGGCCCATAACCCAGAGGTCCGTGGATAGAAACCACGCTCTGCTAATTTTATAATTTTTTTGCATCGGTGCGCACTTTCTGACTGCACATTTTCCCACGTAACTAAAATGCAGCAGAGTGGCGCAGTGGGAGCGTGCTGGGCCCATAACCCAGAGGTCCGTGGATCGAAAGCATGCTCCTAGAGCTTTATTTTCTTTTGCAGTAGAGCGCACTTTCCTACTGCACGTTTTCCCACGTAACTAGAGTGCAGCAGAGTGGCGCAGTGGAGGCGTGCAGGGCCCATAACCCAGATGTCCGTGGATCGAAACCACGTTCTGCTAATTTGATATTCTTTTTGCATTACTGCGCACTTTCTTACTGCACATTTTTCCACGTAACTAGAGTGCAGCAGAGTGCCGCAGTGGAAGCGTGCTGGGGCAATAACCCAGGTGTCCGTGGATCGAAACCACGCTCTGCTAATTTTATTTTCTTTAGCATAAGTGCGCAGTTTCTTACTGCACATTTTCTCACGTAACTAGAGTGCAGCAGAGTGGCGCAGTGGAAGCGTGCTGGGCCCATAACCCAGAGGTCCGTGGATCGAAACCACGCTCTGCTAATTTAGTTTCTTTTGCAATAGTGCGCAATTTCTTACTGCACATTTTACACGTAAATAGAATGCAGCAGAGTGGCGCAGTGGAAGCGTGCTGCGGCCATAACCCAGGTGTCCGTGGATCGAAATCACGCTCTGCTAATTTAATTTTCTTTTGCATAAGTGCGCAGTTTCTTACTGCACATTTTCTCACGTAACTTGAATGCAGCAGAGTGGCGCAGTGGAAGCGTGCTGGGCCCATAACCCAGAGGTCCGTGGATCGAAACCATGCTCTGCGATTTTAATTTTTTTGCATAAGTGCGCAGTTTCTTACTGCGCATTTTCTTACGTAACTAGAGTGCAGCAGAGTGGCGCAGTGGAAGCGTGCTTGGCCCATAACCCAGAGGTCCGTGGATCGAAACCACGCTCTGCTAATTTTATATTCTTTTTGCATTAGTGCGCACTTTCTTACTGCAAAATTCCCACCTGACTATAATGCAGCAGAGTGGCGCAGTGGAAGCGTGCTGGGGCCATAACCCATGTGACCGTGGATCGAAACCACGCTCTGCTAATTTTATTTTTTTTTTTTTTTTTTGCATAAGAGCGCAGTTTCCTACTGCACATTTTCTCACGTACCTTGAGTGCAGCAGAGTGGCGCAGTGCAAGCGTGCTGGGCCCATAACCCAGAGGTCCGTTGATCGAAACCACGCACTGCTAATTTTATATCCTTGTATTAGTGCGCAGTTTCTTACTGCACATTTTCTGACGTAACTCGAGTGCAGCAGAGTGGCACAGTGGAAGCGTGCTTGGGCCATAACCCAGCTGTCCGTGGGTCGAAACCACGCTCTGCTAATTTTATTTTCATTTGCAATAGTGTGCACTATATTACTGCTTATTTTTTCACGTAACTAGAGCGCAGCAGAGGGGCGCAGTGTAAGCGTGCTTGGCCCATAACCCAGAGGTCCGTGGATCGAAACCACGCTCTGCGAATTTTATTTTCTTTTGCATACGTACGCAGTTTCTTACTGCACATTTTCTCACGTAGCTAGAGTGCAGCAGAGTGGCACAGTGGAAGCGTGCTGAGCCCATGACCCAGAGGTCCGTGGATCGAAACCACGCTCTGCTAATTGTATAATTTTTTGCATCAGTGCGCAGTTTCCTACTGCACTTTTTCTCACGTAACTGGAGTGCAGCAGAGTGGCGCTATGGAATTGTGCTGGGCCCATAACCCAAAGGTCCGTGGATCGAAACGACGCTCTGCTAATTGTATAATTTTTTGCATTAGTGCGCACTTTCCTACTGCACTTTTTCCCACGTAACTAGAGTGCAGCAGAGTGGCGCTGTGGAAGCGTGCTGGGCCCATAACCCAGAGGTCCGTTGATCGAAACCACGCTCTGCTAATTTTATATCCTTTGGATTATTGCGCAGGTTCTTACGGCACATTTTCTCAAGTAACTAGAGTGCAGCAGAGTGGCGCAGTGGAAGCGTGCTGGGCCCATAACCCAGAGGTCCGTAGATTGAAACCACGCTTTGCTAATTTTATATTCTTGTGCATTAGTGCAAACTTTTTTACGGCACATTTTCTCAAAGAACTTGAATACAGCAGAAGGGAGCAGTGGAAGTGTGCTGGGCCCATAACCCAGGTGTCCGTGGATCAAAACCATGCTCTGCTAATTTTATTTTCTTTTGCATAAGTGCGCAGTTTCTTACTGCACATTTTCTACGTAGCTAGAGTGCAGTAGAGTGGCGCAGTGGAAGCGTGCTGAGCCCATAACCCAGAGGTCCGTGGATTGAAACCACGATCTGCTAATTTATTATTCTTTTGCATTAGTGCGTACTTTCTTACTGCACATTTTTCCACGTAATTAGAGTGCAGCAGAGTTGCGCAGTGGAAGCGTGCTGGGTCATAACCCAGAGGTTCGTGGATCGAAACCAAGCCCTGCTAACTTTATTTTCATTTGCAATAGTGTGCACTTTCCTACTGCCCATTTTTTCACGTAACTAGAGTGCAGCAAAGGGGCGCAGTGTAAGCGTGCTTGGCCCATAACCCAGAGGTCCGTGGATCAAAACCACGCTCTGCTAATTTGATATTCTTTTTGCATTAGTGCGCACTTTCTTACTTCAAATTTCCCACATGACTAGAATGCAGCAGAGTGGCGCAGTGGAAGCGTGCTGGGGCCATAACCCAGGCGTCCGTGGATCGAAACCACGATCTGCTAATTTGATATTCTTTTTGCATTAGTGCGCACTTTCTTACTGCAAATTTCCCACATGACTAGAATGCTGTGGAGTGGCGCAGTGAAAGCGTGCTGGGGCCATAACCCAGGTGTCCGTGGATCGAAACCACGCTCTGCTAATTTTATTTTCTTTTGGATAAGTGCGCAGTTTCTTACTGCACATTTTCTAACGTAACTAGAGTGCAGCAGAGTGGCGCAGTGGAAGCGTGCTGGGCTCATAACCCAGAAATTCGTAGATCGAAACCACGCTCTGCTAATTGTATGATTTTTTGCTTTAGTGCGCAGTTTCTCACTGCACATTTTCTCACGTAACTAGAGTGCAGCCGAGTGGCGCAGTGGAAGCGTGCTGGGTCCATAACCCAGAGGTCCGTGGATCGAAACCCCGCTCTGCAAATTGTATAGTTCTTTTGCATTAGTGCGCAGTTTCTTACTGCACAATTTCTCACGTAATTAGAGTGCCGCAGAGTGTCGCAGTGGAAGCGGTCTGGGCCTATAATTCAGAGGTTCATGGATCTAAACCACGCTCTGGTAATTTTATATCCTTTAGCATTAGTGCGCAGTTTCTAATCTAACTGCACATTATCCCATGTAACTAGAGTGCAGCAGAGTGGCGTGGTGGAAGCCTGCTGGGTTATAACCCAGAGGTTCGTGGATCGAAACCACGCCCTGCTATATTTATTTTCATTTGCAATAGTGTGCACTTTCTTACTGCCCATTTTTTCACAGAACCAGAGTGCATCAAGGTGGCGCAGTGGAAACGTGCTGGGCCCATAACCCAGAAGTCCGCGGATAGATGCCACGCTCTGCTAATTTATTATTATTTTGCATTAGTGCGCACTTTCTTAATTCACATTTTGCCACGTAACTACATTGCAGCACAGTGGCGCAGCACGCCCATTGATTCAGAGGAATTTAAGCAAGAGTTCCTTAGCAGAATGCCGAAGTTGTCAGATAACACCAAATCAGCTTTAGAGCTATCTATAACGCCGACGGAAGTAGAAAGGGCTATAGATAAAATGAATCCGGATAAATCTCCAGGGCCGGACGGGCTTAGTGCTTCGTTTTATAAGGAGTTCAAAAATGAATTATCCCAAGTACTTGCAGATGTCTTCAATCAAGCTTATAAACTTAATGTCCTCCCTAGGTCCTTTAGTGAAGCACATACAGTTTTGATACCTAAGACAGAACACTCGGAGAAGTTAAAATTAGTTTCTTCGTATAGACCGATATCACTAACTAATTGTGATTACAAACTTTTAATGAAAGTACTAGCACGGCGACTTCAAGGGGTAATCAAAGAATTACTAGGGCCTCACCAAACATGTGTGATTATGGGACGCTCCATTGTGACTAATATACACAAGATGCGCTGTGTGCTCGAGTGTAGCGATGCCAATCAAGTAGGGGTAGCCATTCTACAGATTGATCTCGAGAAAGCTTTTGATTGTGTTTCCCACAACATTCTTGACCATGTCAAAATTGGTTTTGTAATCAGAGATGGAGTATCTATGGCATACCGGAACTGCACAACCCGACTGGTAATCAATAAGACGCTAGGAGATACAATTAACATAAAGCGTTCTGTTCGTCAGGGCTGCCCGCTGAGCCCCCTACTTTTCAGTTTATATATAGAATCGTTGTGCTTAGCGATAGCTCAAAACAGTTGCATTCGTGGCTATAGATTACAAGAATCCGAAGTTAAAATTTTGGCATATGCCGACGATGTTGCTGTTTGTTGCATCGATCAAGATAGTGTTTCCACTACCATCAGTGTGGTTAAAAGGTTCGGCAAGGCAACTGGCAGCCTAGTAAACTGGGAAAAGTGTCTGGGTTTCTGGCATGGAGAGTGGTCATCAAAACCAGACTATTTTGGCAATGTTAAATGGGTGACCACACCTGTCAAGTACTTAGGGGTGCCACTGGAATTTTATAAAGGTAATGAGAACTACTGGCAAGAACAAGCGAAAGAAATCCGGACGAAAGCTAATAGATGCAACGGTAATTATCTGTCAGTGTTTGCTAGGGCGACTGTCTGTAATCTTTTCTTTGCCTCAAAACTTTGGTATGTGATGCAAGTATTGCATTGTTCAAGGGCAAACATACAGAAGTTCCATCGTATCTTCGCAGTGTTCGTGTGGGCTTCGAACTGGGAGAGATGCAGTCGAACTAATCTGTTTCGAAAAGTGAAACACGGAGGGCTTGGTTTAACACATCTTTATATACGCCAAGTCGTAAATAGGTTCTTTTTTTTTCGCTACACAAGGGACCCTTTCTTACGTACAGTGTGCCAAATGAGACTGACGCGGGCTTTACCTGGATATGTGGTTAGCACGCATGACTTGACCGGTGCTGTGCGCGGGTATCTTAAAGAGGTTATTCTAAGTGTACGGTTTTTATCTGTTAGATTTTCCAATGAATATTTGTTTTCAGTGACTCGAAAGAAGTTGTACAAAGATGTATGCGATGTTGTTTTACCTGAACCGCTGTACCGTGCCATGTACGCTGGAGGTGAAGGAAAAGATGGGCTTAAAAGAGTGAATGGAATGCAAGTGGCTCCTGGCGCGAAGTCTTTCTTTTTCAAGCTGCACACAGGTACACTATCAGTCAGGACATTTCAAGCAGACCGTGGTTTTTACTTACCTTGGGGGACAAATTGCCTTATCTGTAAAAAACCAGAAAATATTGACCACGTTTTCTTACATTGTTGGGAAGGAGTATATTTTTGGGATGTACTTCAAAGGACGTTACAGAAAAAATTACCTTTGAATTCATATGGTATAAGATTTCTGCCAATAGTGGACGAAGAGGGAATGCCTTTTGATTTGATTATGCTATGTGGACTTCACTGTTTATGGCGGGCCCGTATGGTGGGTTTCTATCGCGATCAGGATGCACGGCCTGCACGAATGTATTTCCGTGAATGTATGGCCAAGTATGTTGAACTGCAGAAAACTCAGGAGATGTTACCTGAGTGGTTGTCGAGGGTGGAGCCCTTGGCAGCACTTAGGGAATTTTAAGTTTCTGCCGTACTGTTACTGCTTGTTTTTGTTCTGCTTGTGGTTTGATGTATGCGCCTGTAAACAGGCAATAAAGCAAAAAAAACAGAGTGGCGCAGTGGAAGCGTGCTGGGCCCATAACCCAGAGGTCCGTGGATTGAAACCACGCTCTGCTAAATTTATTTTCTTTTGCATTAGTGCGCAGGTTTTTACTGCACATTTTCTCACGTAACTAGAGTGCAGCAGAGTGGCGCAGTGGAAGCGTGCTGGGCCCATAACCCAGGGTTCTGTGGATCGAAACCACGCTTTGCTAATTTTATATTCTTGTGCATTAGTGCACACTTTCTTACGGCACATTTTCTCACCGAACTAGAATACAGCAAAAGGGGGAAGTGGAAGTGTGCTGGGCCCATAACCCAGGTGTCCGTCGATCGAAACCACGCTGTGCTAATTTTATTTTCTTTTGCATAAGTGCGCAGTTTCTTACTGCACATTTTCTCACCGAACTAGAATACAGCAGAGTGGCGCAGTGGAAGCGTGCGGGGCCCATAACCCAGAGGTCCGTGGATCGAAACCACACTGTGTAATTGTATAATTTTTTTAGGGGCGAAGCTCCTTAAGGCGTGGGCTGTGCGTCCCCTGTATGTAGCCACCTCTCGTTTAGTTCTTGCAGTGTCCACTGGATGGCGGTACCGTCTCCTGTATGTCGCCTCCTCTCGTTTAGTTCTTGCAGTGTTCACTAGAAGGCGGCACCGTCTCCTGCATGTAGCCACTTCTCGTTTAGTTTTTTCAGTGCTCACTAGATGGCGGGACTTGTCGCTGATGAAGTGGAAGTGTGCTGGGCCCATAACCCAGGTGTCCGTCGATCGAAACCACGCTGTGCTAATTTTATTTTCTTTTGCATAAGTGCGCAGTTTCTTACTGGCTGGCGATGCAGATTATAAAGGAAAGACTGCAGGCGTGGATAGAGGATGAGGAGGTGCTGGGGGAACTGCAGAATGGGTTTCGGAAACACAGGAGGTTGGAAGACAATCTGTTCTCACTGACGCAATGCATCGAAATAGCAGAAAAAGAACACAGGCCCCTGTGGCTAGCATTTTTGGATATCAAGGGAGCGTACGAGAGCGTGGTTCAAGAGGAATTGTGGGGAATACTGGACACACTAGGCGTGGAACATGTAGTCACTAATCTTTTAAAGGGTGTTTATAAAGGTAACAAGGTAGTTATAAAGTGGGAAAAACAGGTATCCAAGCCGGCAGAGGTAAAACGGGGGCTTAGGCAGGGGTGCCCCCTGTCACCCTTATTATTCATGATGTACCTACAAGGATTAGAGGCAAAATTAGAGAGAAGTGGACTGGGCTTCAACCTCTCTTTAGTCAAACAAGGAAAACTTATTGATCAGGCTCTACCAGCATTAATGTACGCAGATGATATAGTGCTAATGGCCAACAACAAGGAAGATTTGCAGAGATTGATGGACATCTGCGGTAATGAGGGAGATAGGTTAGATTTTAGATTCAGTAGGGAAAAATCAGCAGTCATGATTTTCAATGACAACGAAGGTAGTGAGCTTAGAATACAGGAGGTCACGCTAGAGATAACAGATAAATACAAATATCTGGGCGTATGGATAAGCAATGGGGCCGAGTATCTGAGGGAACACGATATATACGTGACGACTAAAGGTAACAGGAATGCAGCAGTCATGAAAAATAGGGCACTGTGGAATTACAATAGGTATGATGTTGTGAGAGGAATATGGAAAGAGGTCATGGTTCCTGGGCTGACGTTCAGCAATGCGGTCTTGTGCATGAGATCAGAAGTTCAAGCAAGATTAGAAATTAAGCAACGTGGAATAGGTAGGCTTGCTTTAGGAGCTCACGGGAATACACCAAATCAGGGAGTACAAGGTGATATGAGATGGACATCATTTGAGGGCAGGGAAGCTAGCAGCAAGATAAAATTTGAGAAGCGATTGAGAGAAATGGGGGAAGAGCGTTGGGCTAGGAAGGTTTTCCGCTACTTGTACATGAAGAATGTCGATACAAAATGGAGGAAGCGAACCAGGAAGTTGACTGGTAAATACTTAGAAAACAGCAGGTGGCAAAACCAAAAAGAACTATCGGTTAAGAAAAAAGTGAAGGAAACGGAGACTGACATGTGGAGAATGGGCATGATTAAGAAGTCCGCACTAGAGATCTATCGAACTTTTAAGCAGGAAATTGCCAAGGAAAGGATCTATGATAATACTCGGGGTAGTTCTCTACTGTTTGAGGCCAGGACGGGAGTACTGCGAAGCAAGACATATCGGGCCAAATACGAAGGGGTCGACACAGTATGCAGTGCGTGTGGAGAGGAAGAAGAAACTGCCGAACACTTGATAATGTTCTGTAAAGGGCTTCACCCTATAGTTCAGGATGATGGCGCAGAGTTTTTCAAAGCACTGGGATTTAGGGACAGCGAGGGCAAAATAGACTTTAAGCGGGTAGACTTAACTAGAAGGAGGTTATCTGATTGGTGGCTAAAGTCAAGGCACGAGTGAAAATTAAACCCTTCACTGCGAAGTACGAATCCTCAACTTCATTATTTAAAGGAAAAAAAAAGATAAATGTAATGGTTAGTTCACTAAGTATTACGGCTAGGTGGCGTTAGCCGCCGCCCGATCTAAAGGGTACAGCCACATCCATCCATCCATCCATCCATCCGATGAAAAGATGCAAGATGTTATAAACTAGACGGCGGTACTTGTAGTTGATGATGAAAGATGCGAGATGTTATAAAATAGGAAAGATGTCACATATGGCACGTGTCATTGGTGGAAGGCAATCGTTCGATTTAGCTCGGAGACGTACGCTAGAGGGAGCATTGTAATAAAATCGAGTAGGAAAAATGTACGGCAGATTCATGGTTTACCAGGTTTTCCTCCAGAGCTTCGCCCACTCATCATCATTCACTTCGTGGATATGGCGGCACTTTTTGCATTGGTGCGCACTTTTCTACTGCAAGTTTTCCACGTAACTAGTGCGCTGCAGAGTGGCGCAGTGGAAGCGTGCTGGGCCCATAACCCAGAGGTCCGTGGATCGAAACCACGCTCTGCTAATTTGATATTTTTTTTTGCATTACTGCGCACTTTCCTACTGCAAATGTTCCACATGACTAGAATGCAGAAGAGTGGCGCAATGGAAGCGTGCTGGGCCCATAACGCAGAGGTCCGTGGATTGAAACCACGCTCTGCTAATATTATTTTCTTTTGCATTAGTGCGCACTTTCTTACTGCCTATTTTCCCACGTAACTACAGTGCAGTAGAATTGCGTAGTTGGAGTTTGCTGAGGCCATATCCCAGCGGTCCATGGATCAAAACCACGCTCTGCTAATTATATATTCTTTTGCATTAGTGCCCACTTTCTTACTGCACATTTTCCCACATAACTATACTGCAGCAGAGTGGCGCAGTGAAAGCGTGCTGAACCCGTAACCCAGAGGTTCTTCGATGGAAACCACGCTCTGGTAATTTTATATTCTTTGCATTGTGTGCAGTTTCTTACTGCACATTTTCTCACGTAACTAAAGTGCAGCAGAGTGGCGGAGGGGAAGCGTGCTGGGCCCATAACCCAGAGGTCCATGGATCGAAACCACGCTCTGCTAATTTTATTTTCTTTTGCATAAGTGCGCAGTTTCTTACTGCACATTTTCTCGCGTAACTACAGTGCAGCAGAGTGGCGCAGTGGAAGCGTGCTGGGCCCATAACCCAGAGGTCCGTGGATCGAAACCACGCTCTGCTAATTTATTATTCTTTTGCATTAGTGCGTAATTTCTTACTGCACATTTTTCAACGTAATTAGAGTGCAGAAGAGTGGCGCAGTGGAAGCGTGCTGGGTCATAACCCAGAGGTTCGTGGATCAAAACCACGCCCTGCTAACTTTAATTTCATTTGCAATAGTGTGCACTTTCTTGCTGCCTATCTTTTCACGTAACTAGGGTGCAGCAGAGGGCGCAGTGTAAGCGTCCTTGGCCCAATAACCCAGAGGTCCGTGGATCGAAACCTCGCTCTGCTAACTTGATATTCTTTTTGCATTAGAGCGCACTTTCTTACTGCAAATTTCCCACATGACTAGAATACAGCAGAGTTGCGCAGTGGAAGCGTGCTGGGGCCATAACCCAGATGTCCGTGGATCGAAACCACGCTCTGCTAATTTTATTTTCTTTTGCATAAGTGCGCAGTTTCTTACTGCACATTTTCTCACGTAACTAGAGTGCAGAAGAGTGGCGCAGTGGAAGCGTGCTGGGCCCATAACCCAGAGGTCCGTGGATCGAAACCACGCTCTGCTAATTTTATTTTCTTTTGCATTAGTGCGCACTTTCTTTTTGCACATTTTCCCACGTAAATAGAATGCAGCAGAGTGGCGCAGTGAAAGCGTGCTGGGACCATAACCCAGGTGTCCGTGAATCGAAACCTCGCTCTGCTAATTTTATCTTCTTTTGCATAAGCGCGCAGTTTCTTACTGCACATTTTCTCAACGAACTAGAATACAGCAGAAGAGCGCAGTGGAAGCGTGCTGGGCCCATAACCCAGTTGTTCGTGGATCGAAACTACGCTCTGCTAATTTTATTTTCTTTTGCATAAGTGCGCAGTTTCTTACTGCGCATTTTCTCACGTAACTAGAGTGCAGCAGAGTGGCGCAGTGGAAGCGTGCTGGGCCCATAACCCAGAGGCCCATGGATCGAAACCACGCTCTGCTAATTTATTATTCGTTTGCACTAGTGCGTACTTTCTTACTGCACATTTTTCCACGTAATTAGAGTGCAGCAGGGTGGCGCAGTGGAAGCGTGCTGGGTCATAACCCAGAGGTTCATGGATCGAAACCACGCCCTGCTAACTTTATTTTTATTTGCAATAGTGTGCACTTTCTTACTGCCCATTTGTTCACGTAACTAGAGTGCAGCAGAGGGGCGCAGTGTAAGCGTGCTTGGCCCATCACCCAGAGGTCCGTGGATCGAAACCACGCTCGGCTAATTTTATATTCTTTTTGCATTAGTGGGCACTTTCTTACTGCAAATTTCCCACCTGACTATAATGCAGCAGAGTGGCGCAGTGGAAGCGTGCTGCGGCCATAACCCAGGTGTCCGTGGATCGAAACCACGCTCTGCTAATTTTATTTTCTTTTGCATAAGCGCGCAGTTTCTTACTGCACATTTTCTCAACGAACTAGAATACAGAAGAAGGGCGCAATGGAAGCGTGCTGCGCCCATACCCAGTTGTCCGTGGATCGAAACTACGCTCTGCTAATTTTATTTTCTTTTGCAAATGTGCGCAGTTTCTTAACGCACATTTTCTCACGTAACTAGAGTGCAGCAGAGTGGCGCAGTGGAAGCGTGCTGGGCCCATAACCCAGAGGTCCGTGGATCGAAACAACGCTCTGCTAATTTATTATTCTTTTGCATTAGTGCGTACTTTCTAACTGCACATTTTTCCACGTAATTAGAGTGCAGCAGAGTGGCGCAGTGGCAGCGTGCTGGGTCTTAACACAGTGGTTCGTGGATCGAAACCACGCCCTGCTAACTTTATTTTCATTTGCAATAGTGTGCACTTTCTTACTGCCCACTTTTTCACTTAAGTAGAGTGCAGCAGAGGGGCGCAGTGTAAGCGTGCTTGACCCATCACCCAGAGGTCCGTGGATCAAAACCACGCTCTGCTAATTTTATTTTCTTTTGCATAAGTGCGCAGTTTCTTACTGCACATTTTCTCACGTAACCTGAGTGCAGCAGAGTGGCGCAGTGGAAGCGTGTTGGGCCCATAACCCAGAGGTCCGTGGATCGAAACCACGCTCTGCGATGTGTACAATTTTTTGCATTAGTACGCAGTTTCTTACTGCACATTTTCTCACGTAACTAGAGTGCAGCAGAGCGGCGCAGTGGAAGCGTGCTGGGCCCATAACCCAGAGGTCCGTGGATCGAAAGCACAATCCTAGAGCTTTATTTTCTTTTGCAGTAGTGCGCACTTCTACTGCAAGTTTTCCCACGTAACTAGAGTGCAGCAGAGTGGCGCAGTAGAGGCGTGCTGGGCCCATAACCCAGAAGTCCGTGGATCGAAACCACGCTCTGCTAATTTGATATTCTTTTTGCATTACTGCGCACTTTCTTACTGCACATTTTTCCACGTAACTAGAGTGCAGCAGAGTGGCGCAGTGGAAGCGTGCTGGGTCATAACCCAGAGGTTCGTGGATCAAAACCACGCCCTGCTAACTTTATTTTCATTTGCAATAGTGTGCACTTTCTTGCTGCCTATTTTTTCACGTAACTAGGGTGCAGCAGAGGGCGCAGTTTAAGCGTCCTTGGCCCAATAACCCTGAGGTTTGTGGATCGAAACCTCGCTCTGCTAATTTGATATTCGTTTTGCATTAGTGCGCACTTTCTTACTGCAAATTTCCCACATGACTAGAATACAGCAGAGTTGCGCAGTGGAAGCGTGCTGGGGCCATAACCCAGATGTCCGTGGATCGAAACCACGCTCTGCTAATTTTGTTTTCTTTTGCATAAGTGCGCAGTTTCTTACTGCACATTTTCTCACGTAACTAGAGTGCAGCAGAGTGGCGCAGTGGAAGCATGCTTGGCCCATAACCCAGAGGTCCTTGGATTGAAACCACGCTCTGCTAATTTTATTTTATTTTGCATTAGTGCGCACTTTCTTACTGCACATTTTCCCACGTAAATAGAATGCAGCAGAGTGGCGCAGTGAAAGCGTGCTGGGCCCATGACCCAGGTGTCCGTGAATCGAAACCTCGCTCTGCTAATTTTATTTTCTTTTGCATAAGCGCGCAGTTTCTTACTGCACATTTTCTCAACGAACTAGAATACACAGAAGGGCGCAGTGGAAGCGTGCTGGGCCCATAACCCTGTTGTCCGTGGATTGAAACTAGCTCTGCTAATTTTATTTTCTTTTGCATAAGTGCGCAGTTTCTTACTGCGCATTTTCTCACGTAACTAGAGTGCAGCAGAGTGGCGCAGTGGAAGCGTGCTGGGTCATAACCCAGAGGTTCGTGGATCGAAACCACGCCCTGCTAACTTTATTTTCATTTGCAATAGTGTGCACTTCCTTACTGCCCATTTTTTCACGTAACTAGAGTGCAGCAGAGGGGCGCCGTGTAAGCGTGCTTGGCCCATCACCCAGAGGTCCGTGGATCGAAACCACGCTCTGCTAATTTTATATTCTTTTTGCATTAGTGGGCACTTTCTTACTGCAAATTTCCCACCTGACTATAATGCGGCTTAGTGGCGCACTGGAAGCGTGCTGCGGCCATAACCCAGGTGTCCGTGGATCGAAACCACGCTCTGCTAATTTTAGTTTCTTTTGCATAAGCGCGCAGTTTTTTACTGCACATTTTCTCAACGAACTAGAATACAGCAGAAGGGTGCAGTGGAAGCGTGCTGGGCCCATAACCCAGTTGTCCGTGGATCAAAACTACGCTCTGCTAATTTTATTTTCTGTTGCATAAGTGTGCACTTTCTTACTGCCCATTTTTTCACGTAACTAGAGTGCAGCAGAGGGGCGCAGTGTAAGCGTGCTTGGCCCATCACCCAGAGGTCCGTGGATCGAAACCACGCTCTGCTAATTTTATATTCTTTTTGCATTAGTGGGCACTTTCTTACTGCAAAATTTCCCACCTGACTATAATGCAGCAGAGTGGCCCAGTGGAAGCGTGCTTGGGCCATAACCCATGTGTCCGTGGATCGAAACCCCGCTCCGCTAATTTTATTTTCTTTTGCATAAGTGCGCAGTTTCCTACTGCACATTTTCTCAAGTAACTTGAGTGCAGAAGAGCGGCACAGTAGAAGCGTGCTGGGCCCATAACCCAGAGGTCCGTGTATCGAAACCACGCTCTGCGATTTGTACAATTTTTTTGCATTAGTGCGCAGTTTCTTACTGCACATTTTCTCACGTAACTAGAGTGCAGCAGAGTGGCGCAGTGGAAGCGTGCTGGGCCCATAACCCAGAGGTCCGTGGATCGAAAGCACGCTCTGCTAATTTTATAATTTTTTTGCATTACTGCGCACTTTCTTACTGCACATTTTGCCACGTAAGTAGATTGCAGCAGAGTGGTGCAGTGGAAGCGTGCTGGGCCCATTACCCAGAGGTCCGTGGATCAAAACCACGCTCTGCTAATTCCATTTTCTTTTGCATTAGTGCGCACATTCCTACTGCCTATTTTCCCACGTAACTACAGTGCAGTGGAGTGGCGTAGTTGGAGTTTGCTGAGGCCATATCCCAGCGGTCCATAGGTCAGAACCACGCTCTGCTAATTACATATTCTTTTGCATTAGTGCCCACTTTCTTACTGCACCTTTTCCCACATAACTGTACTGCAGGAGAGTGGCGCAGTGAAAGCGTGCTGAACCCGTAACCCAGAGGTTCTTGGATGGAAACCACGCTCTGCTAATTTTATTTTCTTTGCATTGTGTGCAGTTTCTTACTGCACATTTTCTCACGTAACTAGAGTGCAGCAGAGTGGCGCAGTGGGAGCAGGCTGGGCCCATAACCTAGAGGTTCGTGGATCGAAACCACGCTCTGCTAATTTTATAATTTTTTTGCATCGGTGCGCACTTTCTGACTGCACATTTTCCCACGTAACTAAAATGCAGCAGAGTGGCGCAGTGGAAGCGTGCTGGGCCCATAACCCAGAGGTCCGTGGATCGAAACCACGCTCTGCTAATTTGATATTTTTTTTTTTTGCATTACTGCGCACTTTCCTACTGCAAATGTTCCACATGACTAGAATGCAGAAGAGTGGCGCAATGGAAGCGTGCTGGGCCCATAACGCAGAGGTCCGTGGATTGAAACCACGCTCTGCTAATATTATTTTCTTTTGCATTAGTGCGCACTTTCTTACTGCCTATTTTCCCACGTAACTACAGTGCAGTAGAATTGCGTAGTTGGAGTTTGCTGAGGCCATATCCCAGCGGTCCATGGATCAAAACCACGCTCTGCTAATTATATATTCTTTTGCATTAGTGCCCACTTTCTTACTGCACATTTTCCCACATAACTATACTGCAGCAGAGTGGCGCAGTGAAAGCGTGCTGAACCCGTAACCCAGAGGTTCTTCGATGGAAACCACGCTCTGGTAATTTTATATTCTTTGCATTGTGTGCAGTTTCTTACTGCACATTTTCTCACGTAACTAAAGTGCAGCAGAGTGGCGGAGGGGAAGCGTGCTGGGCCCATAACCCAGAGGTCCATGGATCGAAACCACGCTCTGCTAATTTTATTTTCTTTTGCATAAGTGCGCAGTTTCTTACTGCACATTTTCTCGCGTAACTACAGTGCAGCAGAGTGGCGCAGTGGAAGCGTGCTGGGCCCATAACCCAGAGGTCCGTGGATCGAAACCACGCTCTGCTAATTTATTATTCTTTTGCATTAGTGCGTAATTTCTTACTGCACATTTTTCAACGTAATTAGAGTGCAGAAGAGTGGCGCAGTGGAAGCGTGCTGGGTCATAACCCAGAGGTTCGTGGATCAAAACCACGCCCTGCTAACTTTAATTTCATTTGCAATAGTGTGCACTTTCTTGCTGCCTATCTTTTCACGTTACTAGGGTGCAGCAGAGGGCGCAGTGTAAGCGTCCTTGGCCCAATAACCCAGAGGTCCGTGGATCGAAACCTCGCTCTGCTAACTTGATATTCTTTTTGCATTAGAGCGCACTTTCTTACTGCAAATTTCCCACATGACTAGAATACAGCAGAGTTGCGCAGTGGAAGCGTGCTGGGGCCATAACCCAGATGTCCGTGGATCGAAACCACGCTCTGCTAATTTTATTTTCTTTTGCATAAGTGCGCAGTTTCTTACTGCACATTTTCTCACGTAACTAGAGTGCAGAAGAGTGGCGCAGTGGAAGCGTGCTGGGCCCATAACCCAGAGGTTCGTGGATCGAAACCACGCTCTGCTAATTTTATTTTCTTTTGCATTAGTGCGCACTTTCTTTTTGCACATTTTCCCACGTAAATAGAATGCAGCAGGTGGCGCAGTGAAAGCGTGCTGGGACCATAACCCAGGTGTCCGTGAATCGAAACCTCGCTCTGCTAATTTTATCTTCTTTTGCATAAGCGCGCAGTTTCTTACTGCACATTTTCTCAACGAACTAGAATAATGCAGAAGAGCGCAGTGGAAGCGTGCTGGGCCCATAACCCAGTTGTTCGTGGATCGAAACTACGCTCTGCTAATTTTATTTTCTTTTGCATAAGTGCGCACTTTCTTACTGCGCATTTTCTCACGTAACTAGAGTGCAGCAGAGTGGCGCAGTGGAAGCGCGCTGGGCCCATAACCCAGAGGCCCATGGATCGAAACCACGCTCTGCTAATTTATTATTCGTTTGCACTAGTGCGTACTTTCTTACTGCACATTTTTCCACGTAATTAGAGTGCAGCAGGGTGGCGCAGTGGAAGCGTGCTGGGTCATAACCCAGAGGTTCATGGATCGAAACCACGCCCTGCTAACTTTATTTTTATTTGCAATAGTGTGCACTTTCTTACTGCCCATTTTTTCACGTAACTAGAGTGCAGCAGAGGGGCGCAGTGTAAGCGTGCTTGGCCCATCACCCAGAGGTCCGTGGATCGAAACCACGCTCGGCTAATTTTATATTCTTTTTGCATTAGTGGGCACTTTCTTACTGCAAATTTCCCACCTGACTATAATGCAGCAGAGTGGCGCAGTGGAAGCGTGCTGCGGCCATAACCCAGGTGTCCGTGGATCGAAACCACGCTCTGCTAATTTTATTTTCTTTTGCATAAGCGCGCAGTTTCTTACTGCACATTTTCCCACATAACTATACTGCAGCAGAGTGGCGCAGTGAAAGCGTGCTGAACCCGTAACCCAGAGGTTCTTCGATGGAAACCACGCTCTGGTAATTTTATATTCTTTGCATTGTGTGCAGTTTCTTACTGCACATTTTCTCACGTAACTAAAGTGCAGCAGAGTGGCGGAGGGGAAGCGTGCTGGGCCCATAACCCAGAGGTCCATGGATCGAAACCACGCTCTGCTAATTTTATTTTCTTTTGCATAAGTGCGCAGTTTCTTACTGCACATTTTCTCGCGTAACTACAGTGCAGCAGAGTGGCGCAGTGGAAGCGTGCTGGGCCCATAACCCAGAGGTCCGTGGATCGAAACCACGCTCTGCTAATTTATTATTCTTTTGCATTAGTGCGTAATTTCTTACTGCACATTTTTCAACGTAATTAGAGTGCAGAAGAGTGGCGCAGTGGAAGCGTGCTGGGTCATAACCCAGAGGTTCGTGGATCAAAACCACGCCCTGCTAACTTTAATTTCATTTGCAATAGTGTGCACTTTCTTGCTGCCTATCTTTTCACGTTACTAGGGTGCAGCAGAGGGCGCAGTGTAAGCGTCCTTGGCCCAATAACCCAGAGGTCCGTGGATCGAAACCTCGCTCTGCTAACTTGATATTCTTTTTGCATTAGAGCGCACTTTCTTACTGCAAATTTCCCACATGACTAGAATACAGCAGAGTTGCGCAGTGGAAGCGTGCTGGGGCCATAACCCAGATGTCCGTGGATCGAAACCACGCTCTGCTAATTTTATTTTCTTTTGCATAAGTGCGCAGTTTCTTACTGCACATTTTCTCACGTAACTAGAGTGCAGAAGAGTGGCGCAGTGGAAGCGTGCTGGGCCCATAACCCAGAGGTTCGTGGATCGAAACCACGCTCTGCTAATTTTATTTTCTTTTGCATTAGTGCGCACTTTCTTTTTGCACATTTTCCCACGTAAATAGAATGCAGCAGGTGGCGCAGTGAAAGCGTGCTGGGACCATAACCCAGGTGTCCGTGAATCGAAACCTCGCTCTGCTAATTTTATCTTCTTTTGCATAAGCGCGCAGTTTCTTACTGCACATTTTCTCAACGAACTAGAATAATGCAGAAGAGCGCAGTGGAAGCGTGCTGGGCCCATAACCCAGTTGTTCGTGGATCGAAACTACGCTCTGCTAATTTTATTTTCTTTTGCATAAGTGCGCAGTTTCTTACTGCGCATTTTCTCACGTAACTAGAGTGCAGCAGAGTGGCGCAGTGGAAGCGCGCTGGGCCCATAACCCAGAGGCCCATGGATCGAAACCACGCTCTGCTAATTTATTATTCGTTTGCACTAGTGCGTACTTTCTTACTGCACATTTTTCCACGTAATTAGAGTGCAGCAGGGTGGCGCAGTGGAAGCGTGCTGGGTCATAACCCAGAGGTTCATGGATCGAAACCACGCCCTGCTAACTTTATTTTTATTTGCAATAGTGTGCACTTTCTTACTGCCCATTTTTTCACGTAACTAGAGTGCAGCAGAGGGGCGCAGTGTAAGCGTGCTTGGCCCATCACCCAGAGGTCCGTGGATCGAAACCACGCTCGGCTAATTTTATATTCTTTTTGCATTAGTGGGCACTTTCTTACTGCAAATTTCCCACCTGACTATAATGCAGCAGAGTGGCGCAGTGGAAGCGTGCTGCGGCCATAACCCAGGTGTCCGTGGATCGAAACCACGCTCTGCTAATTTTATTTTCTTTTGCATAAGCGCGCAGTTTCTTACTGCACATTTTCTCAACGAACTAGAATACAGAAGAAGGGCGCAATGGAAGCGTGCTGGGCCCATAACCCAGTTGTCCGTGGATCGAAACTACGCTCTGCTAATTTTATTTTCTTTTGCAAATGTGCGCAGTTTCTTAACGCACATTTTCTCACGTAACTAGAGTGCAGCAGAGTGGCGCAGTGGAAGCGTGCTGGGCCCATAACCCAGAGGTCCGTGGATCGAAACAACGCTCTGCTAATTTATTATTCTTTTGCATTAGTGCGTACTTTCTAACTGCACATTTTTCCACGTAATTAGAGTGCAGCAGAGTGGCGCAGTGGCAGCGTGCTGGGTCTTAACACAGTGGTTCGTGGATCGAAACCACGCCCTGCTAACTTTATTTTCATTTGCAATAGTGTGCACTTTCTTACTGCCCACTTTTTCACTTAAGTAGAGTGCAGCAGAGGGGCGCAGTGTAAGCGTGCTTGACCCATCACCCAGAGGTCCGTGGATCAAAACCACGCTCTGCTAATTTTATTTTCTTTTGCATAAGTGCGCAGTTTCTTACTGCACATTTTCTCACGTAACCTGAGTGCAGCAGAGTGGCGCAGTGGAAGTGTGTTGGGCCCATAACCCAGAGGTCCGTGGATCGAAACCACGCTCTGCGATGTGTACAATTTTTTGCATTAGTACGCAGTTTCTTACTGCACATTTTCTCACGTAACTAGAGTGCAGCAGAGCGGCGCAGTGGAAGCGTGCTGGGCCCATAACCCAGAGGTCCGTGGATCGAAAGCACAATCCTAGAGCTTTATTTTCTTTTGCAGTAGTGCGCACTTCTACTGCAAGTTTTCCCACGTAACTAGAGTGCAGCAGAGTGGCGCAGTAGAGGCGTGCTGGGCCCATAACCCAGAAGTCCGTGGTTCGAAACCACGCTCTGCTAATTTGATATTCTTTTTGCATTACTGCGCACTTTCTTACTGCACATTTTTCCACGTAACTAGAGTGCAGCAGAGTGGCGCAGTGGAAGCGTGCTGGGTCATAACCCAGAGGTTCGTGGATCAAAACCACGCCCTGCTAACTTTATTTTCATTTGCAATAGTGTGCACTTTCTTGCTGCCTATTTTTTCACGTAACTAGGGTGCAGCAGAGGGCGCAGTTTAAGCGTCCTTGGCCCAATAACCCTGAGGTTTGTGGATCGAAACCTCGCTCTGCTAATTTGATATTCTTTTTGCATTAGTGCGCACTTTCTTACTGCAAATTTCTCACATGACTAGAATACAGCAGAGTTGCGCAGTGGAAGCGTGCTGGGGCCATAACCCAGATGTCCGTGGATCGAAACCACGCTCTGCTAATTTTGTTTTCTTTTGCATAAGTGCGCAGTTTCTTACTGCACATTTTCTCACGTAACTAGAGTGCAGCAGAGTGGCGCAGTGGAAGCATGCTGGGCCCATAACCCAAAGGTCCTTGGATTGAAACCACGCTCTGCTAATTTTATTTTATTTTGCATTAGTGCGCACTTTCTTACTGCACATTTTCCCACGTAAGTAGAATGCAGCAGAGTGGCGCAGTGAAAGCGTGCTGGGCCCATGACCCAGGTGTCCGTGAATCGAAACCTCGCTCTGCTAATTTTATTTTCTTTTGCATAAGCGCGCAGTTTCTTACTGCACATTTTCTCAACGAACTAGAATACACAGAAGGGCGCAGTGGAAGCGTGCTGGGCCCATAACCCTGTTGTCCGTGGATTGAAACTAGCTCTGCTAATTTTATTTTCTTTTGCATAAGTGCGCAGTTTCTTACTGCGCATTTTCTCACGTAACTAGAGTGCAGCAGAGTGGCGCAGTGGAAGCGTGCTGGGTCATAACCCAGAGGTTCGTGGATCGAAACCACGCCCTGCTAACTTTATTTTCATTTGCAATAGTGTGCACTTCCTTACTGCCCATTTTTTCACGTAACTAGAGTGCAGCAGAGGGGCGCCGTGTAAGCGTACTTGGCCCATCACCCAGAGGTCCGTGGATCGAAACCACGCTCTGCTAATTTTATATTCTTTTTGCATTAGTGGGCACTTTCTTACTGCAAATTTCCCACCTGACTATAATGCGGCTTAGTGGCGCACTGGAAGCGTGCTGCGGCCATAACCCAGGTGTCCGTGGATCGAAAGCACGCTCTGCTAATTTTAGTTTCTTTTGCATAAGCGCGCAGTTTCTTACTGCACATTTTCTCAACGAACTAGAATACAGCAGAAGGGCGCAGTGGAAGCGTGCTGGGCCCATAACCCAGTTGTCCGTGGATCAAAACTACGCTCTGCTAATTGTATTTTCTGTTGCATAAGTGCGCAGTTTCTTACTGCGCATTTTTTCACGTAACTAGAGTGCAGCAGAGTGGCGCAGTGGAAGCGTGCTGGGCCCATAACCTAGAGGTCCGTGGATCGAAACCACGCTCTGCTAATTTATTATTCTTTCGCACAGTGCGTACTTTCTTACTGCACATTTTTCCACGGAATTAGAGTGCAGCAGAGTGGCGCAGTGGAAGCGTGCTGGGTCATAACCCAGAGGTTCGTGGATTGAAACCACGCCCTGCTAACTTTATTTTCATTTGCAACAGTGTGCACTTTCTTACTGCCCATTTTTTCACGTAACTAGAGTGCAGCAGAGGGGCGCAGTGTAAGCGTGCTTGGCCCATCACCCAGAGGTCCGTGGATCGAAACCACGCTCTGCTAATTTTATATTCTTTTTGCATTAGTGGGCACTTTCTTACTGCAAAATTTCCCACCTGACTATAATGCAGCAGAGTGGCCCAGTGGAAGCGTGCTTGGGCCATAACCCATGTGTCCGTGGATCGAAACCCCGCTCCGCTAATTTTATTTTCTTTTGCATAAGTGCGCAGTTTCCTACTGCACATTTTCTCAAGTAACTTGAGTGCAGAAGAGCGGCACAGTAGAAGCGTGCTGGGCCCATAACCCAGAGGTCCGTGTATCGAAACCACGCTCTGCGATTTGTACAATTTTTTTGCATTAGTGCGCAGTTTCTTACTGCACATTTTCTCACGTAACTAGAGTGCAGCAGAGTGGCGCAGTGGAAGCGTGCTGGGCCCATAACCCAGAGGTCCGTGGATCGAAAGCACGCTCTGCTAATTTTATAATTTTTTTGCATTACTGCGCACTTTCTTACTGCACATTTTGCCACGTAAGTAGATTGCAGCAGAGTGGTGCAGTGGAAGCGTGCTGGGCCCATTACCCAGAGGTCCGTGGATCTTAACCACGCTCTGCTAATTCCATTTTCTTTTGCATTAGTGCGCACATTCCTACTGCCTATTTTCCCACGTAACTACAGTGCAGTGGAGTGGCGTAGTTGGAGTTTGCTGAGGCCATATCCCAGCGGTCCATAGGACAGAACCACGCTCTGCTAATTACATATTCTTTTGCATTAGTGCCCACTTTCTTACTGCACCTTTTCCCACATAACTGTACTGCAGGAGAGTGGCGCAGTGAAAGCGTGCTGAACCCGTAACCCAGAGGTTCTTGGATGGAAACCACGCTCTGCTAATTTTATTTTCTTTGCATTGTGTGCAGTTTCTTACTGCACATTTTCTCACGTAACTAGAGTGCAGCAGAGTGGCGCAGTGGAAGCGGGCTGGGCCCATAACCCAGAGGTCCGTGGATCGAAACCACGCTCTGCTCATTTTATTTTTTTGTATTAGTGCATACTTTCTTACTGCACATTTTCCCACGTAACTAGAGTGCAGCGGAGGGGCGCAGTGAAAGCGTGCTGGGCCCATAACCCAGGTCTCCGTGGATCGAAACCACGCTCTGCTAATTTCATTTTCTTTGGATTGTGTGCAGTTTCTTACTGCACATTTTCTCACGTAACTAGAGTGCAGCAGATTGGCGCAGTGGAAGCGGGCTGGGCCCATAACCCAGAGGTCCGTGGATCGAAACCACGCTCTGCTAATTTTATTTTCTTTTGCATTAGTGCATACTTTCTTACTGCACATTTTCCCACGTAACTAGAGTGCAGCGGAGGGGCGCAGTGGAAGCGTGCTGGGCCCATAACCCAGTTGTCCGTCGATCGAAACTACGCTCTGCTAATTTTATTTTCTTTTGCATAAGTGCGCAGTTTCTTACTGCACATTTTATCACGTAACTAGAGTGCAGCAGAGTGGCGCGGTGGAAGCGTGCTGGGCCCATAACCCAGAGGTCCGTGGATCGAAACTACGATCTGCTAATTTATTTTCTTTTGCATAAGTGCGCAGTTTCTTACTGCACATTTTATCACGTAACTAGAGTGCAGCAGAGTGGCGCAGTGGAAGCGTGCTGGGCCCATAACCAAGAAGTTCGTGGATCGAAACCACGCCCTGCTAACTTTATTTTAACTTGCGATAGTGTGCACTTTCTTACTGCCCATTTTTTCATGTACCTAGAGTGCAGCAGAGGGGCGCAGTGTAAGCGTGCTTGGCCCAATTCCCCGAGGTCCGTGGATCGAAACCACGCTCTGCTAATTTTATATTCTTTTTGCATTAGTGCGCACTTTCTTACTGCAAATTTCCCACATGACTAGAATGCAGCAGAGTGGCGCAGTGGAAGCGTGCTGCGGCCATAACCCAGGTGTCCGTGGATCGAAACCACGCTCTGCTAATTTTATTTTCTTTTGCATAAGCGCGCAGTTTCTTACTGCACATTTTCTCAACGAACTAGAATACAGCAGAAGGGCACAGTGGAAGCGTGCTGGGACCATAACCCAGTTGTCCGTGGATTGAAACTACGCTCTGCTAATTTTATTTTCTGTTGCATAAGTGCGCAGTTTCTTACTGCGCATTTTTTCACGTAACTAGAGTGCAGCACAGTGGCGCAGTGGAAGCGTGCGGGGCCCATAACCCAGAGGTCCGTGGATCGAAACCACGCTCTGCGATTTGTACAATTTTTGCATTAGTACGCAGTTTCTTACTCCACATTCTCTCACGTAACTAGAGTGCAGCAGAGTGGCGCAGTGGAAGCGTGCTGGGGCCATAACCCTTGTGTCCGTGGATCGAAACCACGCTCTGCTAATTTTATTTTCTTTTGCATAAGTGCGCAGTTTCCTACTGCACATTTTCTCAAGTAACTTGAGTGCAGAAGAGCGGCAAAGTAGAAGCGTGCTGGGCCCATAACCCAGAGGTCCATGGATCGAAACCACGCTCTGCGATTTGTACAATTTTTTGCATTAGTGCGCAGTTTCTTACTGCACATTTTCTCACGTAACTAGAGTGCAGCAGAGTGGCGCAGTGGAAGCGTGCTGGGCCCATAACCCAGAAGTCCGTGGATCGAAAGCACGCTCTGCTAATTTGATATTCTTTTTGCATTACTGCGCACTTTCTTACTGCACATTTTGCCACGTAAGTAGAATGCAGCAGAGTGGTGCAGTGGAAGCGTGCTGGGCCCATTACCTAGAGGTCCGTGGATCAAAACCACGCTCTGCTAATCCCATTTTCTTTTGCATTAGTGCGCACATTCCTACTGCCTATTTTCCCACGTAACTACAGTGCAGTAGAGTGGCGTAGTTGGAGTTTGCTGAGGCCATATCCCAGCGGTCCATAGGTCAAAACCACGCTCTGCTAATTACATATTCTTTTGCATTAGTGCCCACTTTCTTACTGCACCTTTTCCCACATAACTGTACTGCAGGAGAGTGGCGCAGTGAAAGCGTGCTGAACCCGTAACCCAGAGGTTCTCAGATGGAAACCACGCTCTGCTAATTTTTAATCTTTGCATTGTGTGCAGTTTCTTACTGCACATTTTCTCACGTAACTAGAGTGCAGCAGAGTGGCGCAGTGGAAGCGGGCTGGGCCCATAACCCAGAGGTCCGTGGATCGAAACCACTCTCTGCTCATTTTATTTTCTTTTGCATTAGTGCATACTTTCTTACTGCACATTTTCCCACGTAACTAGAGTGCAGCGGAGGGGCGCAGTGAAAGCGTGCTGGGCCCATAACCCAGGTCTCCGTGGATCGAAACCACGCTCTGCTAATTTATTATTCTTTCGCACAGTGCGTACTTTCTTACAGCACATTTTTCCACGGAATTAGAGTGCAGCAGAGTGGCGCAGTGGAAGCGTGCTGGGTCATAACCCAGAGGTTCGTGGATTGAAACCACGCCCTGCTAACTTTATTTTCATTTGCAATAGTGTGCACTTTCTGATTGCCCATTTTTTCACGTAACTAGAGTGCAGCAGAGAGCGCAGTGTAAGCGTGCTTGGCCCATCACCCAGAGGTCCGTGGATCGAAACCACGCTCTGCTAATTTTATATTCTTTTTGCATTAGTGGGCACTTTCTTACTGCAAAATTTCCCACCTGACTATAATGCAGCAGAGTGGCCCAGTGGAAGTGTGCTGGGGCCATAACCCATGTGTCCGTGGATCGAAACCCCGCTCTGCTAATTTTATTTTCTTTTGCATAAGTGCGCAGTTTCCTACTGCACATTTTCTCACGTAACTTGAGTGCAGCAGAGTGGCGCAGTGGAAGCGTGCTGGGCCCATAACCCAGATGTCCGTGGATCGAAACCACGCTCTGCGATTTGTACAATTTTTTGCATTAGTACGCAGTTTCTTACTGCACATTCTCTCACGTAACTAGAATGCAGCAGAGTGGCGCAGTGGAAGCGTGCTGGGCCCATAACCCAGATGTCCGTGGATCGAAACCACGCTCTGCGATTTGTACAATTTTTTGCATTAGTACGCAGTTTCTTACTGCACATTCTCTCACGTAACTTGAGTGCAGCAGAGTGGCGCAGTGGAAGCGTGCTGGGCCCATAACCCAGATGTCCGTGGATCGAAACCACGCTCTGCGATTTGTACAATTTTTTGCATTAGTACGCAGTTTCCTACTGCACATTTTCTCACGTAACTTGAGTGCAGCAGAGTGGCGCAGTGGAAGCGTGCTGGGCCCATAACCCAGATGTCCGTGGATCGAAACCACGCTCTGCGATTTGTACAATTTTTTGCATTAGTACGCAGTTTCTTACTGCACATTTTCCCACGTAACTAAATTGCAGCAGAGTGGCGCAGTGAAAGCGTGCTGGGCCCATAACCCAGAAGTCCGTGGATCGAAAGCACGCTCTGCTAATTTGATATTCTTTTTTGCATTACTGTGCACTTTCTTACTGCACATTTTGCCACGTAAGTAGAATGCAGCAGAGTGGTGCAGTGGAAGCGTGCTGGGCCCATTACCCAGAGGTCCTGGATCAAAACCACGCTCTGCTAATTCCATTTTCTTTTGCATTAGTGCGCACATTCCTACTGCCTATTTTCCCACGTAACTACAGTGCAGTAGAGTGGCGTAGTTGGAGTTTGCAGAGGCCATATCCCAGCGGTCCATAGGTCAAAACCACGCTCTGCTAAATATATATTCTTTTGCATTAGTGCCCACTTTCTTACTGCACCTTTTCCCACATAGCTGTACTGCAGGAGGGTGGCGCAGTGAAAGCGTGCTGAACCTGTAACTCAGAGGTTCTCGGACGGAAACCACGCTCTGCTAATTTTATTTTCTTTGCATTGTGTGCAGTTTCTTACTGCACATTTTCTCACGTAACTAGAGTGCAGTGGAGGGGCGCAGTGAAAGCGTGCTGGGCCCATAAACCAGGTGTCCGTGGATCGAAACCACGCTCTGCTAATTTTATTTTCTTTTGCCTAAGTGCGCAGTTTCTTACTGCACATTTTTTCACCGAACTATAATACAGCAGAAGGGCGCAGTGGAAGCGTGCTGGGCCCATAACCCAGTTGTCAGTCGATCGAAACTATGCTCTGCTAATTTTATTTTCTATTGCATAAGTGCGCAGTTTCTTACTGCACAATTTATCACGTAACTAGAGTGCAGCAGAGTGGCGCAGTGGAAGCGTGCTGGGCCCATAACCAAGAAGTTCGTGGATCGAAACCACGCCCTGCTAACTTTATTTTAACTTGCGATAGTGTGCACTTTCTTACTGCCCATTTTTTCATGTACCTAGAGTGCAGCAGAGGGGCGCAGTGTAAGCGTGCTTGGCCCATCACCCCAAGGTCCGTGGATCGAAACCACGCTCTGCTAATTTTATATTCTTTTTGCATTAGTGCGCACTTTCTTACTGCAAATTTCCCACATGACTAGAATGCAGCAGAGTGGCGCAGTGGAAGCGTGCTGCGGCCATAACCCAGTTGTCCGTGGATTGAAACTACGCTCTGCTAATTTTATTTTCTGTTGCATAAGTGCGCAGTTTCTTACTGCGCATTTTTTCACGTAACTAGAGTGCAGCAGAGTGGCGCAGTGGAAGCGTGCTGGGCCCATAACCCAGAGGTCCGTGGATCGAAACCACGCTCTGCTAATTTATTATTCTTTCGCACAGTGCGTACTTTCTTACTGCACATTTTTCCACGGAATTAGAGTGCAGCAGAGTGGCGCAGTAGAAGCGTGCTGGGTCATAACCCAGAGGTTCGTGGATTGAAACCACGCCCTGCTAACTTTATTTTCATTTGCAATAGTGTGCACTTTCTTACTTCCCATTTTCTCACGTAACTAGAGTGCAGCAGAGTGGCGCAGTGGAAGCGTGCTGGGCCCATAACCCAGAGGTCCGTGGATCGAAAGCACGCTCTGCTAATTTTATAAGTTTTTTGCATCGGTGCGCACTTTCTGACTGCACATTTTCCCACGTAACTAAATTGCAGCAGAGTGGCGCAGTGAAAGCGTGCTGGGCCCATAACCCAGAAGTCCGTGGATCGAAAGCACGCTCTGCTAATTTGATATTCTTTTTGCATTACTGCGCACTTTCTTACTGCACATTTTGCCACGTAAGTAGAATGCAGCAGAGTGGTGCAGTGGAAGCGTGCTGGGCCCATTACCCAGAGGTCCTGGATCAAAACCACGCTCTGCTAATTCCATTTTCTTTTGCATTAGTGCGCACATTCCTACTGCCTATTTTCCTACGTAACTACAGTGCAGTAGAGTGGCGCAGTTGGAGTTTGCTGAGGCCATATCCCAGCGGTCCATAGGTCAAAACCACGCTCTGCTAATTACATATTCTTTTGCATTAGTGCCCACTTTCTTACTGCACCTTTTCCCACATAACTGTACTGCAGGAGAGTGGCGCAGTGAAAGCGTGCTGAACCCGTAACCCAGAGGTTCTTGGATGGAAACCACGCTCTGCTAATTTTATAATCTTTGCATTGTGTGCAGTTTCTTACTGCACATTTTCTCACGTAACAAGAGTGCAGCAGAGTGGCGCAGTGGAAGCGGGCTGGGCCCATAACCCAGAGGTCCGTGGATCGAAACCACGCTCTGCTCATTTTATTTTCTTTTGCATTAGTGCATACTTTCTTACTGCACATTTTCCCACGTAACTAGAGTGCAGCGGAGGGGCGCAGTGAAAGCGTGCTGGGCCCATAACCCTGGTCTCCGTGGATCGAAACCACGCTCTGCTAATTTCATTTTCTTTGCATTGTGTGCAGTTTCTTACTGCACATTTTCTCACGTAACTAGAGTGCATTAGAGTGGCGCAGTGGAAGCGGGATGGGCCCATAACCCAGAGGTCCGTGGATCGAAACCACGCTCTGCTAATTTTATTTTCTTTTGCATTAGTGCATACTTTCTTACTGCACATTTTCCCACGTAACTAGAGTGCAGCGGAGGGGCGCAGTAGAAGCGTGCTGGGCCCATAACCCAGTTGTCCGTCGATCGAAACTACGCTCTGCTAATTTTATTTTCTTTTGCATAAGTGCGCAGTTTCTTACTGCACATTTTATCACGTAACTAGAGTGCAGCAGAGTGGCGCAGTGGAAGCGTGCTGGGCCCAAAACCCAGAGGTCCGTGGATCGAAACCACGATCTGCTAATTTATTTTCTTTTGCATAAGTGCGCAGTTTCTTACTGCACATTTTATCACGTAACTAGAGTGCAGCAGAGTGGCGCAGTGGAAGCGTGCTGGGCCCATAACCAAGAAGTTCGTGGATCGAAACCACGCCCTGCTAACTTTATTTTAAGTTGCGATAGTGTGCACTTTCTTACTGCCCATTTTTTCATGTACCTAGAGTGCAGCAGAGGGGCGCAGTGTAAGCGTGCTTGGCCTATCACCCCGAGGTCCGTGGATTGAAACCACGCTCTGCTAATTTTACATTCTTTTTGCATTAGTGCGCACTTTCTTACTGCAAATTTCCCACATGACTAGAATGCAGCAGAGTGGCGCAGTGGAAGCGTGCTGCGGCCATAACCCAGGTGTCCGTGGATCGAAACCACGCTCTGCTAATTTTATTTTCTTTTGCATAAGCGCGCAGTTTCTTACTGCACATTTTCTCAACGAACTAGAATACAGCAGAAGGGCGCAGTGGAAGCGTGCTGGGCCCATAACCCAGTTGTCCGTGGATTGAAACTACGCTCTGCTAATTTTATTTTCTGTTGCATAAGTGCGCAGTTTCTTACTGCACATTTTATCACGTAACTAGAGTGCAGCAGAGTGGCGCAGTGGAAGCGTGCTGGGCCCATAACCAAGAAGTTCGTGGATCGAAACCGCGCTCTGCTAATTTATTATTCTTTCGCACAGTGCGTACTTTCTGACTGCACATTTTCTCACGTAACTAGAGTGCAGCAGAGTGGCGCAGTGGAAGCGGGCTGGGCCCATAACCCAGAGGTCCGTGGATCGAAACCACGCTCTGCTCATTTTATTTTCTTTTGCATTAGTGCATACTTTCTTACTGCACATTTTCCCACGTAACTAGAGTGCAGCGGAGGGGCGCAGTGAAAGCGTGCTGGGCCCATAACCCAGGTCTCCGTGGATCGAAACCACGCTATGCTAATTTATTATTCTTTCGCACAGTGCGTACTTTCTTACAGCACATTTTTCCACGGAATTAGAGTGCAGCAGAGTGGCGCAGTGGAAGCGTGCTGGGTCATAACCCAGAGGTTCGTGGATTGAAACCACGCCCTGCTAACTTTATTTTCATTTGCAATAGTGTGCACTTTCTGATTGCCCATTTTTTCACGTAACTAGAGTGCAGCAGAGAGCGCAGTGTAAGCGTGCTTGGCCCATCACCCAGAGGTCCGTGGATCGAAACCACGCTCTGCTAATTTTATATTCTTTTTGCATTAGTGGGCACTTTCTTACTGCAAAATTTCCCACCTCACTATAATGCAGCAGAGTGGCCCAGTGGAAGCGTGCTGGGGCCATAACCCATGTGTCCGTGGATCGAAACCCCCGCTCTGCTAATTTTATTTTCTTTTGCATAAGTGCGCAGTTTCCTACTGCACATTTTCTCACGTAACTTGAGTGCAGTAGAGTGGCGCAGTGGAAGCGTGCTGGGCCCATAACCCAGATGTCCGTGGATCGAAACCACGCTCTGCGATTTGTACAATTTTTTGCATTAGTACGCAGTTTCTTACTGCACATTCTCTCACGTAACTAGAGTGCAGCAGAGTGGCGCAGTGGAAGCGTGCTGGGCCCATAACCCAGAGGTCCGTGGATCGAAAGCACGCTCTGCTAATTTGATATTCTTTTTGCATTACTGCACACTTTCTTACTTCAAAATTCCCACATGACTAGAATGCAGCAGAGTGGCGCAGTGGAAGCGTGCTGGGGCCATAACCCATGTGTTCGTGGATTGAAACCACGCTCTGCTAATTTTATTTTCTTTTGCATAAGTGCGCAGTTTCCTACTGCACATTTTCTCAAGTAACTTGAGTGCAGAAGAGCGGCACAGTAGAAGCGTGCTGGGCCCAGTACCCAGAGGTCCGTGGATCGAAACCACGCTCTGCTAATTTTATTTTCTTTTGCCTAAGTGCGCAGTTTCTTACTGCACATTTTTTCACCGAACTATAATACAGCAGAAGGGCGCAGTGGAAGCGTGCTGGGCCCATAACCCAGTTGTCAGTCGATCGAAACTATGCTCTGCTAATTTTATTTTCTATTGCATAAGAGCGCAGTTTCTTACTGCACAATTTATCACGTAACTAGAGTGCAGCAGAGTGGCGCAGTGGAAACGTGCTGGGCCCATAACCAAGAAGTTCGTGGATCGAAACCCCGCCCTGCTAACTTTATTTTAACTTGCGATAGTGTGCACTTTCTTACTGCCCATTTTTTCATGTACCTAGAGTGCAGCAGAGGGGCGCAGTGTAAGCGTGCTTGGCCCATCACCCCAAGGTCCGTGGATCGAAACCACGCTCTGCTAATTTTATATTCTTTTTGCATTAGTGCGCACTTTCTTACTGCAAATTTCCCACATGACTAGAATGCAGCAGAGTGGCGCAGTGGAAGCGTGCTGCGGCCATAACCCAGTTGTCCGTGGATTGAAACTACGCTCTGCTAATTTTATTTTCTGTTGCATAAGTGCGCAGTTTCTTACTGCGCATTTTTTCACGTAACTAGAGTGCAGCAGAGTGGCGCAGTGGAAGCGTGCTGGGCCCATAACCCAGAGGTCCGTGGATCGAAACCACGCTCTGCTAATTTATTATTCTTTCGCACAGTGCGTACTTTCTTACTGCACATTTTTCCACGGAATTAGAGTGCAGCAGAGTGGCGCAGTGGAAGCGTGCTGGGTCATAACCCAGAGGTTCGTGGATTGAAACCACGCCCTGCTAACTTTATTTTCATTTGCAATAGTGTGCACTTTCTTACTTCCCATTTTCTCACGTAACTAGAGTGCAGCAGAGTGGCGCAGTGGAAGCGTGCTGGGCCCATAACCCAGAGGTCCGTGGATCGAAAGCACGCTCTGCTAATTTTATAAGTTTTTTGCATCGTTGCGCACTTTCTAACTGCACATTTTCCCACGTAACTAAATTGCAGCAGAGTGGCGCAGTGAAAGCGTGCTGGGCCCATAACCCAGAAGTCCGTGGATCGAAAGCACGCTCTGCTAATTTGATATTCTTTTTGCATTACTGCGCACTTTCTTACTGCACATTTTGCCACGTAAGTAGAATGCAGCAGAGTGGTGCAGTGGAAGCGTGCTGGGCCCATTACCCAGAGGTCCGTGGATCAAAACCACGCTCTGTTAATTCCATTTTCTTTTGCATTAGTGCGCACATTCCTACTGCCTATTTTCCCACGTAACTACAGTGCAGTAGAGTGGCGCAGTTGGAGTTTGCTGAGGCCATATCCCAGCGGTCCATAGGTCAAAACCACGCTCTGCTAATTACATATTCTTTTGCATTAGTGCCCACTTTCCTACTGCACCTTTTCCCACATAACTGTACTGCAGGAGAGTGGCGCAGTGAAAGCGTGCTGAACCCGTAACCCAGAGGTTCTTGGATGGAAACCACGCTCTGCTAATTTTATAATCTTTGCATTGTGTGCAGTTTCTTACTGCACATTTTCTCACGTAACTAGAGTGCAGCAGAGTGGCGCAGTGGAAGCGGGCTGGGCCCATAACCCAGAGGTCCGTGGATCGAAACCACGCTCTGCTCATTTTATTTTCTTTTGCATTAGTGCATACTTTCTTACTGCACATTTTCCCACGTAACTAGAGTGCAGCGGAGGGGCGCAGTGAAAGCGTGCTGGGCCCATAACCCAGGTCTCCGTGGATCGAAACCACGCTCTGCTAATTTCCTTTTCTTTGCATTGTGTGCAGTTTCTTACTGCACATTTTCTCACGTAACTAGAGTGCAGCAGAGTGGCGCACTGGAAGCGGGCTGGGCCCATAACCCAGAGGTCCGTGGATCGAAACCACGCTCTGCTAATTTTATTTTCTTTTGCATTAGTGCATACTTTCTTACTGCACATTTTCCCACGTAACTAGAGTGCAGCGGAGGGGCGCAGTAGAAGCGTGCTGGGCCCATAACCCAGTTGTCCGTCGATCGAAACTACGCTCTGCTAATTTTATTTTCTTTTGCATAAGTGCGCAGTTTCTTACTGCACATTTTATCACGTAACTAGAGTGCAGCAGAGTGGCGCAGTGGAAGCGTGCTGGGCCCAAAACCCAGAGGTCCGTGGATCGAAACCACGATCTGCTAATTTATTTTCTTTTGCATAAGTGCGCAGTTTCTTACTCCACATTCTCTCACGCAACTAGAGTGCAGCAGAGTGGCGCAGTGGGAGCGGGCTGGGCCCACAACCCAGAGGTGCGTGGATCGAAACTACGCTCTGCTAATTCCATTTTCTTTTGTATTAGTGCGCACATTCTTACTGCCTATTTTCCCACGTTACTACAGTGCAGTAGAGTGGCGTAGTTGGAGTTTGCAGAGGCCATATCCCAGCGGTCCATTGGTCAAAACCACGCTCTGCTAAATATATATTCTTTTGCATTAGTGCCCACTTTCTTACTGCACCTTTTCCCACATAGCTGTACTGCAGGAGGGTGGCGCAGTGAAAGCGTGCTGAACCTGTAACTCAGAGGTTCTTGGATGGAAACCACGCTCTGCTAATTTTATTTTCTTTGCATTGTGTGCAGTTTCTTACGGCACATTTTCTCACGTAACTAGAGTGCAGTGGAGGGGCGCAGTGAAAGCGTGCTGGGCCCATAAACCAGGTGTCCGTGGATCGAAACCACGCTCTGCTAATTTTATTTTCTTTTGCCTAAGTGCGCAGTTTCTTACTGCACATTTTTTCACCGAACTATAATACAGCAGAAGGGCGCAGTGGAAGCGTGCTGGGCCCATAACCCAGTTGTCAGTCGATCGAAACTATGCTCTGCTAATTTTATTTTCTATTGCATAAGTGCGCAGTTTCTTACTGCACATTTTATCACGTAACTAGAGTGCAGCAGAGTGGCGCAGTGGAAGCGTGATGGGCCCATAACCAAGAAGTTCGCGGATCGAAACCACGCCCTGCTAACTTTATTTTAACTTGCGATAGTGTGCACTTTCTTACTGCCCATTTTTTCATGTACCTAGAGTGCAGCAGAGGGGCGCAGTGTAAGCGTGCTTGGCCCATCACCCCAAGGTCCGTGGATCGAAACCACGCTCTGCTAATTTTATTTTCTTTTGGATAAGTGCGCAGTTTCTTACTGCACATTTTCTAACGTAACTAGAGTGCAGCAGAGTGGCGCAGTGGAAGCGTGCTGGGCTCATAACCCAGAAATTCGTAGATCGAAACCACGCTCTGCTAATTGTATGATTTTTTGCTTTAGTGCGCAGTTTCTCACTGCACATTTTCTCACGTAACTAGAGTGCAGCCGAGTGGCGCAGTGGAAGCGTGCTGGGTCCATAACCCAGAGGTCCGTGGATCGAAACCCCGCTCTGCAAATTGTATAGTTCTTTTGCATTAGTGCGCAGTTTCTTACTGCACAATTTCTCACGTAATTAGAGTGCCGCAGAGTGTCGCAGTGGAAGCGGTCTGGGCCTATAATTCAGAGGTTCATGGATCTAAACCACGCTCTGGTAATTTTATATCCTTTAGCATTAGTGCGCAGTTTCTAATCTAACTGCACATTATCCCATGTAACTAGAGTGCAGCAGAGTGGCGTGGTGGAAGCCTGCTGGGTTATAACCCAGAGGTTCGTGGATCGAAACCACGCCCTGCTATATTTATTTTCATTTGCAATAGTGTGCACTTTCTTACTGCCCATTTTTTCACAGAACCAGAGTGCATCAAGGTGGCGCAGTGGAAACGTGCTGGGCCCATAACCCAGAAGTCCGTGGATAGATGCCACGCTCTGCTAATTTATTATTATTTTGCATTAGTGCGCACTTTCTTAATTCACATTTTGCCACGTAACTACAATGCAGCACAGTGGCGCAGCACGCCCATTGATTCAGAGGAATTTAAGCAAGAGTTCCTTAGCAGAATGCCGAAGTTGTCAGATAACACCAAATCAGCTTTAGAGCTATCTATAACGCCGACGGAAGTAGAAAGGGCTATAGATAAAATGAATCCGGATAAATCTCCAGGGCCGGACGGGCTTAGTGCTTCGTTTTATAAGGAGTTCAAAAATGAATTATCCCAAGTACTTGCAGATGTCTTCAATCAAGCTTATAAACTTAATGTCCTCCCTAGGTCCTTTAGTGAAGCACATACAGTTTTGATACCTAAGACAGAATACTCGGAGAAGTTAAAATTAGTTTCTTCGTATAGACCGATATCACTAACTAATTGTGATTACAAACTTTTAATGAAAGTACTAGCACGGCGACTTCAAGGGGTAATCAAAGAATTAGTAGGGCCTCACCAAACATGTGGGATTATGGGACGCTCCATTGTGACTAATATACACAAGATGCGCTGTGTGCTCGAGTGTAGCGATGCCAATCAAGTAGGGGTAGCCATTCTATAGATTGATCTCGAGAAAGCTTTTGATTGTGTTTCCCACAACATTCTTGACCATGTCAACATTGGTTTTGTAATCAGAGATGGAGTATCTATGGCATACCGGAACTGCACAACCCGACTGGTAATCAATAAGACGCTAGGAGATACAATTAACATAAAGCGTTCTGTTCGTCAGGGCTGCCCGCTGAGCCCCCTACTTTTCAGTTTATATATAGAATCGTTGTGCTTAGCGATAGCTCAAAACAGTTGCATTCGTGGCTATAGATTACAAGAATCCGAAGTTAAAATTTTGGCATATGCCGACGATGTGGCTGTTTGTTGCATCGATCAAGATAGTGTTTCCACTACCATCAGTGTGGTTAAAAGGTTCGGCAAAGCAACTGGCAGCCTAGTAAACTGGGGAAAGTGTCTGGGTTTCTGGCATGGAGAGTGGTCATCAAAACCAGACTATTTTGGCAATGTTAAATGGGTGACCACACCTGTCAAGTACTTAGGGGTGCCACTGGAATTTTATAAAGATAATGAGAACTACTGGCAAGAACAAGCGAAAGAAATCCGGACGAAAGCTAATAGATGCAACGGTAATTATCTGTCAGTGTTTGCTAGGGCGACTGTCTGTAATCTTTTCTTTGCCTCAAAACTTTGGTATGTGATGCAAGTATTGCATTGTTCAAGGGCAAACATACAGAAGTTCCATCGTATCTTCGCAGTGTTCGTGTGGGCTTCGAACTGGGAGAGATGCAGTCGAACTAATCTGTTTCGAAAAGTGAAACACGGAGGGCTTGGTTTAACACATCTTTTCATACGCCAAGTCGTAAATAGGTTCTTTTTTTTTCGCTACACAAGGGACCCTTTCTTACGTACAGTGTGCCAAATGAGACTGACGCGGGCTTTACCTGGATATGTGGTTAGCACGCATGACTTGACCGGTGCTGTGCGCGGGTATCTTAAAGAGGTTATTCTAAGTGTACGGTTTTTATCTGTTAGATTTTCCAATGAATATTTGTTTTCAGTGACTCGAAAGAAGTTGTACAAAGATGTATGCGATGTTGTTTTACCTGAACCGCTGTACCGTGCCATGTACGCTGGAGGTGAAGGAAAAGATGGGCTTAAAAGAGTGAAGAGAATGCAAGTGGCTCCTGGCGCGAAGTCTTTCTTTTTCAAGCTGCACACAGGTACACTATCAGTCAGGACATTTCAAGCAGACCGTGGTTTTTACTTACCTTGGGGGACAAATTGCCTTATCTGTAAAAAACCAGAAAATATTGACCACGTTTTCTTACATTGTTGGGAAGGAGTATATTTTTGGGATGTACTTCAAAGGACGTTACAGAAAAAATTACCTTTGAATTCATATAGTATAAGATTTCTGCCAATAGTGGACGAAGAGGGAATGCCTTTTGATTTGATTATGCTATGTGGACTTCACTGTTTATGGCGGGCCCGTATGGTGGGTTTCTATCGCGATCAGGATGCACGGCCTGCACGAATGTATTTCCGTGAATGTATGGCCAAGTATGTTGAACTGCAGAAAACTCAGGAGATGTTACCTGAGTGGTTGTCGAGGGTGGAGCCCTTGGCAGCACTTAGGGAATTTTAAGTTTCTGCCGAACTGTTACTGCTTGTTTTTGTTCTGCTTGTGGTTTGATGTATGCGCCTGTAAACAGGCAATAAAGCAAAAAAAAAAACAGAGTGGCGCAGTTGAAGCGTGCTGGGCCCATAACCCAGAGGTCCGTGGATTGAAACCACGCTCTGCTAAATTTATTTTCTTTTGCATTAGTGCGCAGGTTTTTACTGCACATTTTCTCACGTAACTAGAGTGCAGCAGAGTGGCGCAGTGGAAGCGTGCTGGGCCCATAACCCAGGGTTCTGTGGATCGAAACCACGCTTTGCTAATTTTATATTCTTGTGCATTAGTGCACACTTTCTTACGGCACATTTTCTCACCGAACTAGAATACAGCAAAAGGGGAAAGTGGAAGTGTGCTGGGCCCATAACCCAGGTGTCCGTCGATCGAAACCACGCTGTGCTAATTTTATTTTCTTTTGCATAAGTGCGCAGTTTCTTACTGCACATTTTCTCACCGAACTAGAATACAGCAGAGTGGCGCAGTGGAAGCGTGCTGGGCCCATAACCCAGAGGTCCGTGGATCGAAACCACACTGTGTAATTGTATAATTTTTTTAGGGGCGAAGCTCCTTAAGGCGTGGGCTGTGCGTCCCCTGTATGTAGCCACCTCTCGTTTAGTTCTTGCAGTGTCCACTAGATGGCGGTACCGTCTCCTGTATGTCGCCTCCTCTCGTTTAGTTCTTGCAGTGTTCACTAGAAGGCGGCACCGTCTCCTGCATGTAGCCACTTCTCGTTTAGTTTTTTCAGTGCTCACTAGATGGCGGGACTTGTCGCTGATGAAGTGGAAGTGTGCTGGGCCCATAACCCAGGTGTCCGTCGATCGAAACCACGCTGTGCTAATTTTATTTTCTTTTGCATAAGTGCGCAGTTTCTTACTGGCTGGCGATGCAGATTATAAAGGAAAGACTGCAGGCGTGGATAGAGGATGAGGAGGTGCTGGGGGAACTGCAGAATGGGTTTCGGAAACACAGGAGGTTGGAAGACAATCTGTTCTCACTGACGCAATGCATCGAAATAGCAGAAAAAGAACACAGGCCCCTGTGGCTAGCATTTTTGGATATCAAGGGAGCGTACGAGAGCGTGGTTCAAGAGGAATTTTGGGGAATACTGGACACACTAGGCGTGGAACATGTAGTCACTAATCTTTTAAAGGGTGTCTATAAAGGTGACAAGGTAGTTATAAAGTGGGAAAAACAGGTATCCAAGCCGGCAGAGGTAAAACGGGGGCTTAGGCAGGGGTGCCCCCTGTCACCCTTATTATTCATGATGTACCTACAAGGATTAGAGGCAAAATTAGAGGGAAGTGGACTGGGCTTCAACCTCTCTTTAGTCAAACAAGGAAAACTTATTGATCAGGCTCTACCAGCATTAATGTACGCAGATGATATAGGGCTAATGGCCAACAACAAGGAAGATTTGCAGAGATTGATGGACATCTGCGGTAATGAGGGAGATAGGTTAGATTTTAGATTCAGTAGGGAAAAATCAGCAGTCATGATTTTCAATGACAACGAAGGTAGTGAGCTTAGAATACAGGAGGTCACGCTAGAGATAACAGATAAATACAAATATCTGGGCGTATGGATAAGCAATGGGGCCGAGTATCTGAGGGAACACGAAATATACGTGACGACTAAAGGTAACAGGAATGCAGCAGTCATAAAAAATAGGGCACTGTGGAATTACAATAGGTATGATGTTGTGAGAGGAATATGGAAAGAGGTCATGGTTCCTGGGCTGACGTTCAGCAATGCGGTCTTGTGCATGAGATCAGAAGTTCAAGCAAGATTAGAAATTAAGCAACGTGGAATAGGTAGGCTTGCTTTAGGAGCTCACGGGAATACACCAAATCAGGGAGTACAAGGTGATATGAGATGGACATCATTTGAGGGCAGGGAAGCTAGCAGCAAGATAAAATTTGAGAAGCGATTGAGAGAAATGGGGGAAGAGCGTTGGGCTAGGAAGGTTTTCAGCTACTTGTACATGAAGAATGTCGATACAAAATGGAGGAAGCGAACCAGGAAGTTGACTGGTAAATACTTAGAAAACAGCAGGTGGCAAAACCAAAAAGAACTATCGGTTAAGAAAAAAGTGAAGGAAACGGAGACTGACATGTGGAGAATGGGCATGATTAAGAAGTCCGCACTAGAGATCTATCGAACTTTTAAGCAGGAAATTGCCAAGGAAAGGATCTATGATAATACTCGGGGTAGTTCTCTACTGTTTGAGGCCAGGACGGGAGTACTGCGAAGCAAGACATATCGGGCCAAATACGAAGGGGTCGACACAGTATGCAGTGCGTGTGGAGAGGAAGAAGAAACTGCCGAACACTTGATAATGTTCTGTAAAGGGCTTCACCCTGTAGTTCAGGATGATGGCGCAGAGTTTTTCAAAGCACTGGGATTTAGGGACAGCGAGGGCAAAGTAGACTTTAAGCGGGTAGACTTAACTAGAAGGAGGTTATCTGATTGGTGGCTAAAGTCAAGGCACGAGTGAAAATTAAACCCTTCACTGCGAAGTACGAATCCTCAACTTCATTATTTAAAGGAAAAAAAAGATAAATGTAATGGTTAGTTCACTAAGTATTACGGCTAGGTGGCGTTAGCCGCCGCCCGATCTAAAGGGTTCAGCCACATCCATCCATCCATCCATCCGATGAAAAGATGCAAGATGTTATAAACTAGACGGCGGTACTTGTAGTTGATGATGAAAGATGCGAGATGTTATAAAATAGGAAAGATGTCACATATGGCACGTGTCATTGGTGGAAGGCAATCGTTCGATTTAGCTCGGAGACGTACGCTAGAGGGAGCATTGTAATAAAATCGAGTAGGAAAAATGTACGGCAGATTCATGGTTTACCAGGTTTTCCTCCAGAGCTTCGCCCACTCATCATCATTCACTTCGTGGATATGGCGGCACTTTTTGCATTGGTGCGCACTTTTCTACTGCACGTTTTCCACGTAAATAGTGCGCTGCAGAGGGGCGCAGTGGAGGCGTGCTGGGCCCATAACCCAGAAGTCCGTGGATCGAAACCACGCTCTGCTAATTTGATATTCTTTTTGCATTACTGCGCACTTTAATACTGCAAATTTCCTACATGACTAGAATGCAGCAGAGTGGCGCAGTGGAAGCGTGCTGGGCCCAAAACGCAGAGGTCCGTAGATCAAAACCACGCTCTGCTGATTTCATTTTCTTTTGCATTAGTGCGCACATTCTTACTGCCTATTTTCCCACGTAACTACAGTGCAGTAGAGTGGCGTAGTTGGAGTTTGCTGAGGCCATATCCCAGCGGTCCATGGATCAAAACAACGCTCTCCTAATTATATATTCTTCTGCATTAGTGCCCACTTTCTTACCGCACATTTTCCCACATAACTATACTGCAGCAGAGTGGCGCAGTGGAAGCGTGCTGAACCCGTAACCCAGAGGTTCTTGGATGGAAACCACGCTCTGCTAATTTTAGTTTTTTTTTTTGCATTGTGTGCAGTTTCTTACTGCACATTTTCTGACGCAACTAGAGTGCAGCAGAGTTGCGCAATAGAAGCGTGCTGGGCCCATAACCCAGAAGTCCGTGGATCAAAACCACGCTCTGCTAATTTCGATTTCTTTTGCATTAGTGCGTACATTCTTAATGCACATTTTGCCACGTAACTACAATGCAGCAGAGTGGCGCAGTGGAAGCATGCTGGGCCCATAACCCAGAGGTCCGTGTATCGAAACCACGCTCTTCTAATTTTATTTTCTTTTGCATTAGTGCGCACTTTCTTACTGCACATTTTTCCACGTCGCAAATATGCAGCAGAGTGGAGCAGTGGAAGCGTGCTGGGCCCATAACCCAGAGGCCCGTTGATCGAAACCACGCTCTGCTAATTTTATATGCTTTGGATTATTGCGCAGGTTCTTACTGCACATTTTCTCACGTAACCAGAGTGCAGCAGAGTGGCGCAGTGGAAGCGTGCTGGGCCCATAACACAGGGTTCTGTGGATCCAAACCACGCTTTGCTAATTTTATATTCTTGTGCATTAGTGCACACTTTCTTACGGCACATTTTCTCACCGAACTAGATTACAGCAGAAGGGCGCAGTGGAAGTGTTCTGGGCCATTATCCCAGGTGTCCGTCGATCGAAACCACGCTATGCTAATTTTATTTTCTTTTGCATAAGTGCGCAGTTTCTTACTGCACGTTTTCTCACGTAGCTAGAGTGCATCAGAGTGGCGCAGTGGAAGCGTGCTGGGCCCATAACCCAGAGGTCAATGGATTGAAACCACGCTCTGCTAATTGTATAATTTTTTGCAATAGTACGCAGTTTCTTACTGCACATTTTCTCGCGTAACTAGAGTGCAGCAGAGTGGCGCAGTGGAAGCGTGCTGGGCCCATAACCCCGAGGTCCGTGGATCGAAAGCACGCTCCTAGAGCTTTATTTTCTTTTGCAGAAGTGCGCACTTTCCTACTGCACGTTTTCCCATGTAACCAGTTTGCAGCATAGTGGCACAGTGATTCCACTTCCGGCTTTCGAGCGATACGGTCGCGGAATGTTCGGCTCCGACGGAGCGGTATCAGCGGCCCGACCGGGCCGCGGTAACAGGGTTCTTGCGCCAAGCGCCGACGATTATCAGGTGATTTTGCCCAATCTGCCTTCCGGACGCATCGCTGCTAATACCGTTTTCATGCATGGTGATCCGAGAGCCCGGCCTTACCGCGTCGAAGATTACCGGGACACTTTGGCCAAGCTTGGTGCGCTCGACGACGTTTTGGCGTTGGGGGCGTATCAAATGAACCACGTACGGGCTGTGACACTGACGAGTGCTGAGGCTGCTCCGAAGTTGCTCTCCGCCATCGATGTAAAGGTAAAGGATCGCCCATGTTTGCTCATTGACCCAAATAACCGCGAGGTTCGCTTGAAGCTTCACTGGTTGCTGCACGGCGTGACCGACGAAGACGTGCGTGTTGCCTTGACTCCCTATGGGAAAGTATTCGAAGTGAAACGGGAGAAGTGGCGAGCACCGGGCATCACAGAAAAGGGCTCAACGACGCGGTCTGTGGGACTAAAGCTGCACTCCGACGTCAAGGTGGATGACATTCCGCACCAGCTCAAGATTGCCGGGGAGCTGACTCTCGTTGTCGTTCCAGGCCGTGCACCGTTGTGCCTACGGTGCAAGAGTACCGGTCACATACGTCGCGACTGCCGAGTACCCCGCTGCAGTCGTTGTCCCCGCTTCGGCCACGAAGACGCCGAATGCGCGAAGACATATGCCAGTGTGACTGGACCAGCGCAGGAAAGTGATGCACTGGAGCACCTCATGGACGAAGCAGACTCGGAAGAAACAGCAGGAGTTAACCCGAACTCTGCTGTAGGACCGCGGTAAGAATTCGTAGCGCGGCAATTTTTGTTTGCTTTTATTTGCTTTGCGGCGTAAGCTTAAGAAGGCATGTCAGCCGCGGGCTGCCAGCGTTGCTTGAGTGACAAGCGGTTGAAGCGCGACCGACCGGTTTTGCCACGAGCGCAGACACGCGGCGCCAGCAGATTGCCCTGCTTTGTCGACGGTCGAGCGTTTCCAGTTACTACTAACTCAAAGAAAAGGGAACCAACCCGGGCAACGAAAGGGTTGAGATTGTAAACGTCGTTGCGACGGCCCCCCTAATTGCATCTCGGAACTGGCAGTCGGCGCATCAACGGGCCTCTTCCGAGACCCCGCGCACCGCGGTGACTCCTCGCATCGGTTCGGCGTATGGCCCGGCCACGTACTGTTTGCGCGCCTGCAAAATCGGCGGCGCGCGTTGCGAAAACTCTGAAGTCACCGACGACCTTTTTCTGCCGGGCCGGCTTTGGTCCAGTGACTCTCAGAAGCGGGCTCGCGACACGGGAAATGGTGACGGTCGCCCGTTCGACGCCTGGGTTTCCTATTGTTGAATCGGGCATGTCTTCGACTACATCCCCGTTTATCTGGGCAAAGGAACTCGTAAGCAGAAATATGCGCGGTCAGCGAGCGGTTCCTCGTACGGCGCACAGAGGCAAAAGGATTATAGCCCCGTTGTCAAGAAATTGACGTGGTAGAGAGAAATCGCCCTATGGCCGCACTACCGAGTACAGCTAGCTCTGTCTAAATAATTGGGCGCCGCGAAGCTGGCCCTGGCCTCTATGCTTTTTCTAGTTTTGTTTTATTTACGTTTTGGTTGTTGTGTGGTTTGGGGAGAGTGCATAAGTCCCACGTGCACGAAGGCGGGATCCTCGTGGCGTTTTTTTTAATGTACCCAATGTACTGTCCAATCAGAGGACAAGCTAGTGATTATGTGCCGAGATGGTGGTAAGGGCGGAGCGCCAGGAAGAGATAAGAAGAGGCCCCGTGGCGCCGCCGAGGGTTCTGAACCGAGCTTGCGGTGTTAGGCACCATCGGCTCCGCCGAACCCCGTAGGGTCGCCCTACAGAAGTCGGTTCATTTCCAAGTTGTTTTTCTTTTCCTTTTTTTTTTGTAACATTGATGTCCATTGTTTTGTAAAATCTGTAAATACAAGTTTTTCTCAGCCATCTGAAACTTCTTCAGCGTTGCTTCTGCTTCCTCGTCAAGCGTCCAGCAGGCCAATAGCCGCTATTGGGATAGCGGCGTACGGTTCTTCTCCCACTTTGCTACACCACCACGGGTGGTGCGCTTCGGGCGCCGAGTGGGGAGAAGTGGTTTCTTCTACGTCTAGAAGAGAACCTGATTTTACTTCTGCTGTGGAAGATGGGTCGTCATGCCGTCAAGAAGAGGGCGTGTGTGAAGCACCAGGTAAGCCCGACGCCGGGCTTTCATACGAAGGCGTAGGCGAAAGTAGTGAAAAGGTGGATGCAAGCAGCACCGGCGGCACGTGTCTTGGCTCAGCAGACGAGACCCCCTCCGAGGCTGAACCAATGACTGGGATTGAAAGCGACAGTGGCACTGTGACGGCGAAGCGTCCCCGTGACGAAGGGAAAAAAGACAAGGGCACCACTGCTGCCTCGCCGGACGAACCATCCGCCAAAACGACTCCCGCTCGGCGGCCTAGCATCCGGCCACGGCCAAACATTTCGTCGGAGCGCAAGACGGCGGAAACGCCGCTTTCGCCAACTTAAGGACTGTACTGGGACAAGGCGTTCAGGAAGGAATTGCAGTTGTAAGGTAAGCGTCGTGCCCCTGGGTTTTTCGTAGCCTTACAATGGTGCAAATAGAAAATTTAATCCGTGTGGCCACTTTAAATGTGCGTGGCCTGGCCTCACGGAGAAAACAATGTCAACTTTATCAGCTAGTAAGTGACCTCGACCTTGACATACTGGCAGTCCTTGAGACTAAAGTCCATGGCGACGATGAAACTGGGGGCATGGTGCGTCAATTCTTGCCGCGGTATTCTGTTATAGTTAGCCATGCCATAGGGACTTCTTCCGGTTGCGTTTTGTTCGTCAGACAGAGTCTGGGTGCTAAAGTAGAAGCCTCAACGTCATGTCCGTCTGGTCGGCTCATTGTTTGCGATCTTTTGTTTTCGGGATTGGAATGGCGCGTAATATGCTTGTACGCACCGACTGTCACTGACGAAAGACGCATATTTTTCGAACAACTAAAGCCGTATACCAAATGTAATAGGCTCCTAATCATTATTGGCGATTTCAACTGCGTCCTTTCAGCCAAAGACAAAACTAGCGAACGACATTACAGGGATGCAAGTACGGCTGTCTTAAGCGATATAGAAAGAGAAAATGGTTTGGAGGATGTGGCTGAATGTATCGGTGGCGGCCGGACTATGCAGTACACCCACTTTCAGGCAGCCAGCCATGCCCGACTAGATAGGGCGTACGTGAGTGTAGAATTGGTACCGCGTTGCAAGGCATACCGTGTTAACGCCGTTCCATATAGTGACCACTGCTTGGTTAGCTTTGTAGTAGCTAGCACGAAAGAAACGAAAAGGGCCTTCGAGTGGCAACTCTGGAAATTGAATTCGAATCTGCTGAGTGATGAAAAATTTATGGAGGAAGTAATGACGGAAGTTGAAAAAATGAAAGTTCGCAGTAAAAAGACGTTTAGAGAAAAATGGGAGAACTTCAAGCAGGTCGGTAAATTGAAGGCTTTGGAACGCTCGAGCGCTATAAGCAGAGAAAAGGGAGCAGAAGAAAAGCTCATGCGCAGAAACCTGGAAAAATTGCTCCTCGAAGAATGTAGAATGCCCGGCATGTTTCTTGAAGATATTCGCGCGTTGAAAAGTAAAATTGAGCGGTTCGATGTCGAAAGATACCGCGGTGCTATGGTTCGGGCAAGAGCCGAGCGACTGATAACGGCAGAAGCACCGTCAAAAAGGGCGTTGGGCTCAGAAAAGTGGCATGCGCGTCGTAATCAGATAACAGAAATTGAACACGAGGGTGAAGTCAGCGATGACGCAGATGTTATCGAGCGTGCTTTCTTTGAGCACTTCAATGGTTTATTCGCCGCCAGCTCAGTTGATGTCGATCGTTTTAAAAAAGATTTTTTACCGCTGATGCCAAAGCTTGACAATAATACAAAAGAAATATTGGAGGAACCCATTTCGGAAGAGGAAGTTAACAGTGCTACTGAAAGTATGCATCCCGGGAAATCGCCTGGCCCTGATGGGCTTACTTCCGCCTTTTATAAGTGTTTCAAGTTTGAAATAACACCAGTCTTAGCCGACGTTTATAATGAGGCATTCGAGCTGAAAATATTACCCCCATCCTTTTCATCATCTCACACTGTTCTTATACCAAAATCGGAAGAACTCGTTGCACTGCTCAAAGTAAATTCTTACCGCCCAATCTGCCTCACTAATGGAGATTACAAGATATTCATGAAAATCCTAGCTAAAAGGTTGCAAACAGTCATTACGGAGCTCGTGGGGCCGCATCAGACGTGCGGCATTAAAGGTCGAACTATCCTCACGAATATACACGCAGCACGGAGCATCCTCGAATGTTGCGACGCTATAGGTGCGCGAGTCGCAATGCTGCAAATCGACCTCGAGAAGGCTTTTGACAGGGTGCCTCATGAAATTCTGCTGTGCATCCTAGATTATGTGAATTTAGGGAAAATAATCAAAGAGGGGGTTGTCATGGCGTACCGAGACTGCTCAACGCGGCTAATCGTTAACAAGGTGGTGGGGAAGCGCATCCCAGTCAAGCGTTCGGTCCGTCAGAGTTGTCCTCTATCACCAATATTGTTTTGTTTGTACATAGAGTCCTTTTGTTTGAGTGTCATAAAGAATGACTGTGTCCGTGGGTTTAAGCTGCACGAGGTTGAAGTCCGACTGTTGGCTTATGCGAAAGATATTGGCATTTTTTGCGCGGACTCTGACAGCATAGCAGATGCTGTCAAATGCGTTACAAACTTCTGTGCTGCAAGTGGCAGCGCTGTAAACTGGGGAAAATGCCTTTGCTTTTGGCACGGTGACTGGGCAGAAACCCCAGACAGTTTTGCCAGCATAAGGTTTGTTACGACACCGGTGAAATACTTGGGTGCCCCCCTCGAATCCTACAAAGACAGCGACTCGTACTGGAGGAGCCAAGTGGATAACCTGCGGGAAAGAGTGAACAAGTGGAATGGCTTGAATCGGTCTATGTTTTCTAAAGCCACAATTTGCAACATATTCTTAGTGAGTAAAATTTCGTATATCTTACAAGTCTTACATTGTTCAAGGGTAAACATCCAAACATTTCACCGTGTGTTCGCTGTCTTTGTGTCAGAATCGTCTTGGGAAAGATCGAGTCGGACCAATTTATTTCTTCGAGTGCGAAATGGAGGACTGGGCTTGTCGCATTTGTTTTTAAGACAGGTAGTCAATCGATTTTGTTTCTTTAGAGACGTCGACAACCCATTCCTTCGCACTGTCTGTCAACTTCGCCTGGGGCAACACTTGCCCAACATGGTTGTATCAACCTGCAGCGTACCTGGTGGTGTTTATGGCTTTCTCCGTGAAGTTGTACTTTCTTGTAGGTTTCTGTCAGTGCGGTTTTCACTTGAATACTTGAGTCAAGTCCGACGAAGAAAGTTGTACAAGGACCTATGTGATGTGTTTTTACCAGTGCCTTTGTATCGGTCCCTTTACGATGTATGCCATGGCCACACTGTACTAAAGCGCGTCAAGGCGATGAAAATATCGCCAGGTGCTAAGAATTTCTTTTTTAAATTACATACCGGTACGCTGACCGTCAAAACCTGGATGGCTGCAAAGGGGTTCTACGTTCCTTGGGGGCACGCATTGCATAATATACAGAAAGGAGGAGACAATTGAGCATGTATTCATTGACTGCTGGGATGCTATCTTTCTTTGGGACGTGCTCCAGCGCATGATCAAAAAAGACTTCCCCATTGATGCATATGGCATCCGCTATTTGCAAATACAAAGTGACGATGGTACCCCATATGATATGATAATGCTTACGGCTCTTCATAGCATTTGGAAATCCAGGATGGCAGCCATGCAATTTGATGTAGATGCACGAGCACCCACCCAGTACTTCAAAGAGTATATAAGAAATTTTGTGGATGAACAAAAGTTGCAGGAATTCCCCCCAGAATGATTGCCGCGCGTCGAGTTACTATCGACGATAAAAACATTTGAACAGATGCGAGGCCACATCGTTTGAGCCACGGTTTTTACAATGTTTTGGATTGTGTTGTGTAATTATCAGTTAACATGTGTATTGTTTACGTGAGCCGAAAACAGGCAATAAAGAACAAAAAAGCATAGTGGCACAGTGGAAGCGTGCTGGGCCCATAACGTAAAGGTCCGTGGATCGAAACCGTGCTCTGCTAATTTTATTTTCTTTTGCATTAGTGCGCGCTTTCTTACTGCAGATTTTCCCACGTAAATAGAATGCAGCAGAGTGGTGCAGTGGAAGCGTGCTGGGCTCATTACCCAGAGTACCGTGGATCAAAACCACGCTCTGCTGATTTCCATTTTTTTTTTGCATTAGTGCGCACATTCTTACTGCCTATTTTCCCACGCAACTAGAATGCAGCAGAGTTGCGCAGTGGAAGCGTGCTGTACCAATAACCCAGAGGTTCGTGGATCAAAACCACGCTCTGCTAATTTCAATTTCTTTTGCATTAGTGCGTACATTCTTAATGCACATTTTGCCACGTAACTACAATGCAGCAGAGTGGCGCAGTGGAAGCGTGCTGGGCCCATAACCCAGGGTTCTGTGGATTGAAACCACGCTTTGCTAATTTCATATCCTTGTGCATTAGTGCACACATTCTTACGGCACAATTTCTAACCGAACTAGAATACAGCAGAAGGGCGCAGTGGAAGTGTGCTGGGCACATAACCCAGGTGTCCGTCGATCGAAACCACGCTGTGCTAATTTTATTTTCTTTTGCATAAGTGCGCAGCTTCTTACTGCACATTTTCTCACCGAACTAGAATACAGCAGAAGGGCGCAGTGGGAGCGTGCTGGGCCTATAACCAAGGTGTCCGTGGATCGAAACCACGCTCTGCTAATTTTATTTTCTTTTGCATAAGTGCGCAGTTTCTTACTGCACATTTTCTAACCGAACTAGAATACAGCAGAAGGGCACAGTGGAAGCGTGCTGGGCCCACAACCCAGTTGTCCGTGGATCGAAACTTCGCTCTGCTAATTTTATTTTCTTTTGCATACGTGCGCAGTTTCTTACTGCACATTTTCTCACGTAACTAGAGTGCAGCAGAGTGGCGCAGTGGAAGCGTGCTGGGCCCATAACCCAGAAATCCGTGGATCGAAACCACGTTCTGCTAATTTATTACTCTTTTGCATCAGGGCGTACATTCTTACTGCACATTTTTCCACGTAATTAGAGTGCAGCAGAGTGGCGCAGTGGAAGCGTGCTGGGTCATAACCCAGAGGTTCGTGGATCGAAACCACGCCCTGCTAACTTCATTTTCATTTGCAATAGTGTGCACTTTCTTACTGCCCATTTTTTCACGTAACTAGAGTGCAGCAGAGGGGCGCAGTGTAAGCGTGCTTGGCCCATGACCCAGAGGTCCATGGATCAAAACCACGCTCTGCTAATTTTATATTCTTTTTGCATTAGTGCGCACTTTCTTACTGCAAATTTCTCACATGACAAGAATGCAGCAGAGTGGCGCAGTGGAAGCGTGCTGGGTCCATAACCCAGGTGTCCGTGGATCGAAACCACGCTGTGCTAATTTTATTTTCTTTTGCATAGGTGCGCAGTTTCTTACTGCACAATTTCTCACGTAACTTGAGTGCAGCAGAGTGGCGCAGTGAAAGCGTGCTGGGCCCATAACCTAGAGGTCCGTGGATGAAAACGACGCTCTGCGATTTGTATAATTTTTTGCATTAGTACGCAGTTTCTTACTGCACATTTTCTCACGTAACTAGAGTGCAGCAGAGTGGCGCAGTGGGAGCAGGCTGGGCCCATAACCCTGATGTTCGTGGATCGAAACCACGCTCTGCTAATTTTATAATTTTTTTGCATCGGTGCGCACTTTCTGACTGCACATTTTCCCACGTAACTAAAATGCAGCAGAGTGGCGCAGTGGAAGCGTGCTGGGCCCATAACCCAGAGGTCCATGGATCGAAACCACGCTCTGCTAATTTGATATTTTTTTTGCATTACTGCGCACTTTCCTACTGCAAATGTTCCACATGACTAGAATGCAGAAGAGTGGCGCAATAGAAGCGTGCTGGGCCCATAACGCAGAGGTCCGTGGATTGAAACCACGCTCTGCTAATTTTATTTTCTTTTGCATTAGTGCGCACTTTCTTACTGCCTATTTTCCCACGTAACTACAGTGCAGTAGAATTGCGTAGTTGGAGTTTGCTGAGGCCATATCCCAGCGGTCCATGGATCAAAACCACGCTCTGCTAATTATATATTCTTTTGCATTAGTGCCCACTTTCTTACTGCACATTTATCCACATAACTATACTGCAGCAGAGTGGCGCAGTGAAAGCGTGCTGAACCCGTAACCGAGAGGTTCTTGGATGGAAACCACGCTCTGGTAATTTTATATTCTTTGCATTGTGTGCAGTTTCTTACTGCACATTTTCTCACGTAACTAAAGTGCAGCAGAGTGGCGCAGTGGAAGCGTGCTGGGCCCATAACCCAGAGGCCCATGGATCGAAACCACGCTCTGCTAATTTATTATTCTTTTGCACTGGTGCGTACTTTCTTACTGCACATTTTTCCACGTAATTAGAGTGCAGCAGGGTGGCGCAGTGGAAGCGTGCTGGGTCATAACCCAGAGGTTCATGGATCGAAACCACGCCCTGCTAACTTTATTTTTATTTGCAATAGTGTGCACTTTCTTACTGCCCATTTTTTCACGTAACTAGAGTGCAGCAGAGGGGCGCAGTGTAAGCGTGCTTGGCCCATCACCCAGAGGTCCGTGGATCGAAACCACGCTCGGCTAATTTTATATTCTTTTTGCATTAGTGGGCACTTTCTTACTGCAAATTTCCCACCTGACTATAATGCAGCAGAGTGGCGCAGTGGAAGCGTGCTGCGGCCATAACCCAGGTGTCCGTGGATCGAAACCACGCTCTGCTAATTTTATTTTCTTTTGCATAAGCGCGCAGTTTCTTACGGCACATTTTCTCAACGAACTAGAATACAGAAGAAGGGCGCAATGGAAGCGTGCTGGGCCCATAACCCTGTTGTCCGTGGATCGAAACTACGCTCTGCTAATTTTATTTTCTTTTGCAAATGTGCGCAGTTTCTTAACGCACATTTTCTCACGTAACTAGAGTGCAGCAGAGTGGCGCAGTGGAAGCGTGCTGGGCCCATAACCCAGAGGTCCGTGGATCGAAACAACGCTCTGCTAATTTATTATTCTTTTGCATTAGTGCGTACTTTCTAACTGCACATTTTTCCACGTAATTAGAGTGCAGCAGAGTGGCGCAGTGGAAGCGTGTTGGGCCCATAACCCAGAGGTCCGTGGATCGAAACCACGCTCTGCGATGTGTACAATTTTTTGCATTAGTACGCAGTTTCTTACTGCACATTTTCTCACGTAACTAGAGTGCAGCAGAGTGGCGCAGTGGAAGCGTGCTGGGCCCATAACCCAGAGGTCCGTGGATCGAAAGCACAATCCTAGAGCTTTATTTTCTTTTGCAGTAGTGCGCACTTCTACTGCACGTTTTTCCACGTAACTAGAGTGCAGCAGAGTGGCGCAGTAGAGGCGTGCTGGGCCCATAACCCAGAGGTCCGTGGATCGAAACCACGCTCTGCTAATTTCATTTTCTTTGCATTGTGTGCAGTTTCTTACTGCACATTTTCTCACGTAACTAGAGTGCAGCAGATTGGCGCAGTGGAAGCGGGCTGGGCCCATAACCCAGAGGTCCGTGGATCGAAACCACGCTCTGCTAATTATATTTTCTTTTGCATTAGTGCATACTTTCTTACTGCACATTTTCCCACGTAACTAGAGTGCAGCGGAGGGGCGCAGTGGAAGCGTGCTGGGCCCATAACCCAGTTGTCCGTCGATCGAAACTACGCTCTGCTAATTTTATTTTCTTTTGCATAAGTGCGCAGTTTCTTACTGCACATTTTATCACGTAACTAGAGTGCAGCAGAGTGGCGCAGTGGAAGCGTGCTGGGTCCATAACCCAGAGGTCCGTGGATCGAAACCACGATCTGCTAATTTATTTTCTTTTGCATAAGTGCGCAGTTTCTTACTGCACATTTTATCACGTAACTAGAGTGCAGCAGAGTGGCGCAGTGGAAGCGTGCTGGGCCCATAACCAAGAAGTTCGTGGATCGAAACCACGCCCTGCTAACTTTATTTTAACTTGCGATAGTGTGCACTTTCTTACTGCCCATTTTTTCATGTACCTAGAGTGCAGCAGAGGGGCGCAGTGTAAGCGTGCTTGGCCCAATTCCCCGAGGTCCGTGGATCGAAACCACGCTCTGCTAATTTTATATTCTTTTTGCATTAGTGCGCACTTTCTTACTGCAAATTTCCCACGTGACTAGAATGCAGCAGAATGGGGCAGTGGAAGCGTGCTGCGGCCATAACCCAGGTGTCCGTGGATCGAAACCACGCTCTGCTAATTTTATTTTCTTTTGCATAAGCGCGCAGTTTCTTACTGCACATTTTCTCAACGAACTACAGGTTTTCCCGCTCAATTTAATCCAAGCGCCAGCCAAATTAATCTAGGCGCCAGTCAATTTAATCCAGCCGCCACTGAAATTAATCCAGGTGCCATTCATTTTAATCCAAGTGCCACTGAAATTAATCCAACTGCCAGCCGATTTAATCCAGACGCCAGCGAATTTAATCCTAATGACATTGTGACTTCAAAACGACCCAGAATTTTCGGGAATGCGTGGAGTGAATAGCTTTAAAGTGAATTTAAGAGAAAAAACCACGAATAAGTGACACAATGTGACTCGCGCGACTTCATCACGCCTATCACCCGCGTAAGCACTATTCACACCTTCGACATGCATATCAAAGGCAACGCCGTCCACACATTAATAACAGGATAATTAATAACCAGGCCATTGATCTCATCACGAGTGACTTAGGTGACGTCCTCACGCATATCACCCACGCACGCACTGTCTTAACCTTCCGTCATGCATATCAAATGAAACGTCTTTGAAAGGGCGGGATCTTGATACCTAAAACTCAGCCAAGTCACCTGATAACCAGTTCCTCAGGGGACGTCATCACAAATATGACCCGCACACGTAATTTACTCGCCTACCGACATGCATACCAAACGAAACGTCTTTGAGAGAGCGATAACGTGTTACCTATGACTCGGCCAACTCACTTGATCATTTGTGATTTAGGTGACGTCATCACGCCTATCACCCACGCACGCAATGTCTAACCTGCCATCATGTATACCAAACGAAACGTCTTCGAGAGGCTAATAAATTGAACGCTGTCAATCGGCAGAGTGACGTGATCACTAGTGACTCGTGTGACGTCATCGCGTTTGACACCCACGCACGCAGCGTCTAACCTGAGTTCATACATATCAAACGAAACGTGTTTGAGAGAGTAATAACTTGAACGCTGTCACAAGGCCCAGTGACGTCATCACTAGTGACTGGCGTGACGTCATCACGCCTAAGACTCACGCAAGCACTCTATAATGTGCCTTCATGCATATCAAACAAAACGTCTTTGAAAAGGTAATAACTTGAATGCTGGCACTAGGCCACGTGACGTCATCACTAGTGACTCACGTGACGTCATTACGCCTATCACACGCACACACAGTGTCCAAACCTGTCTTCATGCATATCAAACGAAATGTCTTTGAGAGAGTAATAACTTGAACGCTGTCACAAGGCCCAGTGACGTCATCACTAGTGACTGGCGTGACGTCATCACGCCTATCACACACGCACGCGGTGTCCTAACCTGTCTTCATGCATATCAAACGAAATGTCTTTGAGAGAGTAATAACTTGAACGCTGTCACAAGGCCCAGTGACGTCATCACTAGTGACTGGCGTGACGTCATCACGCCTGACACCCACGCACGCGGTGTCCTAACCTGTCTTCATGCACATCAAACGAAATGTCTTTGAGAGAGTAATAACTTGAACGCTGTCACAAGGCCCAGTGACGTCATCAATAGTGACTGGCGTGACGTCATCACGCCTGACACCCACGCACGCGGTGTCCTAACCTGTCTTCATGCATATCAAACGAAATGTCTTTGAGAGAGTATTAACTTGAACGCTGTCACAAGGCCCAGTGACGTCATCACTAGTGACTGGCGTGACGTCATCACGCCTGACACCCACGCACGCGGTGTCCTAACCTGTCTTCATGCATATCAAACGAAATGTCTTTGAGAGAGTAATAACTTGAACGCTGTCACAAGGCCCAGTGACGTCATCACTAGTGACTGGCGTGACGTCATCACGCCTATCACACACGCACGTAGTGTCCAAACCTGTCTTCATGCATATCAAACGAAATGTCTTTGAGAGAGTAATAACTTGAACGCTGTCACAAGGCCCAGTGAGGTCATCACTAGTGACTAGCGTGACGTCATCACGCCTGACACCCACGCACGCGGTGTCCTAACCTGTCTTCATGCATATCAAACGAAATGTCTTTGAGAGAGTAATAACTTGAACGCTGTCTCAAGGCCCAGTGACGTCATCACTAGTGACTGGCGTGACGTCATCATGCCTGACACCCACGCACGCGGTGTTCTAACCTGTCTTCATGCATATCAAACGAAACGTCTGTGAGAGAGTAATAACTTGAATGCTCTCACTAGGCCTAGCGACGTGAATACTAATGACTCATGTGACGTCATCACGTCTATCACACACGCACGCGCTGTCTTAACCTGTTTTCATGCATATCGAACAAAACGTCTGTGAGAGAGCAATAATGATATACTTATGACTCGGCCAACCGACTTGATCACTATTGACTCACGTGACGTCATCACGACTAACAGTCATGTAAGCACTCTCTAACGTGCTTTCATGAATATCAAACGAAACGTCATTGAGAGAACATTAACTTGAAGGCCATTGCAGGCAGCGTCTGCTAGTAAAAAACTAACTTCTCGCGCTGCACAGCCGTTCACCAGCTAACCGGTATACGTAGGCACCAGATCGCACGTTTCGAATTCAGTCAAAGGCGTCTTTACATGGCTTTTGTTTGACGTGACGCTTTTCTTGACTCGTGTAGATGCGATGGAAGCAACAGTACCTTCAAGCAGCAGTGTGGTACAACCCAGCAACAGTGTCACATCGCTCGTTGAGGGCAGCGCTTCTCCTTCATTCAATAAATACAAATAATGAAGTCGAAATGACAATTAGGCATTTTACAAACCATACTCAATTACGCAACATTCAACCGATACCCTCACCTCCCTGCGACACGTTTACTCCTGCTCGTCGTGTGGGTAGATGTACGCGTCTTTTTGTTGCTTCTCGTGTTTCGTAGAATGCCTTGAAAATGTGGGCAGCCAGGCCGCAATACAGTGAACGGACAGGCGTTCTACACTAAACAGGCACGCTTATTCCAAGCACACTAACCTATAAGAAACGGCGTGGCGTAGAATGTAGAAAGGAAGGCACGAGTCAGCCACCGCATTGAATGGCGCATCAGCAAATGGCCAGTTGCAAATAGCAATAGTATTTATCTCAAGTATGGGAACTGCCCTCTATTACAACGAATTTGTTTCACAGGATAACCAGATGAAATAATTGTTGAGCCGAAGGAGTGGTAGACAATTCTTTTTGTAGCAAGCTTTGGAGCAGGCAGACCGTGCGTCTTATGCTTGATTAAGGATATACAGTGTTATGACTATAGCCGAATTATATGCAAACGCCTGTTTCGTTTCTTGTGCTGATATCGTGTCATTTTGACACGTGAGCACAAATTAAAGGGCGAGGAGAGCTTTTATAGTGCTTTTATAGTGCCTATTTATACCTATTTCGGGCGTTGTAGCCTCAATTTGTATAGGTGCCTGTAAATGTCTGTTTTCAAAATCGATGCCTATATAAACGCTATTTAACCTGAAATTTTGCTTTCAAGTACCACTGAGCCAGGTATTCATGTTACCGGGCAAAATATAGGTTTCGGGACACTGTGTGGTGCAAACTACTCTTTATTTCACGAGTTACGTTTAGAACTGTCAAACTCAGAAGGCATTTTAGCCAAGAGGGAGGTAGACTAGCCTCTACACATGTATACCATCCATGTCGCGTCGTCTGCTCAGCCTCTTTCCAGTGTGCGCTCAGATGCGTAGGGAGCAGGAGGTGCCTCTGTGCAGCGGCAGGAAGATCAAGAATGAATGCGAAACTGTGGAGAGTCATCAGGGGATGTAAGGAAGTAGAGTGCAGATAAAAAAGCAATATCTATGTAGTTTTTGTTTTTTGGTTGTCATTTACTTGTGGTGCTTCACTGGGTCACCTGAAAATATTTATTTAGGCAGTGGAAAATGTTGCCTGCCCTATGAAAAGGTTTGTGTCACTAGAAATTTTAATTTGATCATTAGAAGCGGCGAAAGCATAATCACAGGAGGTGAGCTTGAAACCTTCGCCACTAACTCTAAGAAGACTTCGTCAGTCCAATTCCTTCCCCGCTATTGGTATGAAGTTCACTCGGAGCTGGAGCATCACACGACCTGCATGAGCACGTCATGCGCGCGTAACCTACACTCGCATGAGATGCCCATGTCAGCCCGTGCGTGCAAGCGGTGTTCTGCCGTCTCGAAGTTCTTTTGTATTGTACTGCGAGTTTTTGTGGGATGGATCCCTATCTGCGCGCACGTTTGGAGAGGCTGGTTTGGATAACGTATCCTTACCCCGATGCACAGCGTCACACCGCTGCATCTTCTGCTAGAGACGACACACCAAAACCACGCCCAGCGTTGTGAATGCTGGCCCCGACACGATGCGCAAGCTGCGAGAACACTAACGCAAACGAAATGGAGGCACCTTAGTGTCGCGTCTCTCTCGATATGAAATTAAATAAATAAGGCGAATAGATTTCGCCTGTGTGTTCTAACATTTTTGTAAACTTTCATGCTTCTATTTAGACAACAGTTTGTACAAATTACACACGTTGTCTCAAATAGTTCTCGCAGTGTCACGTACTACTTTGACATAGGCAGGGCCATTCTATCACCTTCACCATGTTGGGGCGCACGCCCATGAGATGAAGGTGAAGCCGTGTTCAGTTTTGCCTATCACCTCTTTATGCCACGCGTAGTACTGGAAATCTTGGTAAATGAGATCTTGAGCGCTCAGTGCGTTCATTCCTTTACGCTTCTCAAAACTCTTAAGTTTGTGTAACGACCCTTAAAGTGTTCACAGACAGAAGAAAAATTGAGCCTGTGTGGTTAGGCCAAGTTAATACGCCGCAAAAAAAATCCTTCCTGGCGCCTGGCACTCTGACTTTTTGCGCATGTATAGCCCTTCTTAGCTATGGCACACAGAAAGAGACCCAGAAGCATATTTCTACGATGGTGCACACTTAACTGACCATGCTGAACTAGAAAAGGAGAGACCGTATTCTGCGAACCCCGCGGAAAAACGCATGTTTATGCTAAATCATTACTCGTTTGTACAATTATAAACTAGAACATTTTTGCTTGCTTTCATGTCGTAGAGACAGATACCACACCTGTTGATTGGAAAAATTGAGTTTTGTCAAAGAATATTCTGCCTATATTCACAATTTTGGAAGCCTGAAAGAGTGTTTTGGCCACCTATTATTGGTGCCTAAATCCCGGTTTTTCAGTGCCTATAGAGCTGGCCTCTATAGTTACGACCTACCTGACATGTTTTCGCAACGCCGAAGCAAAGATGATGCCCGTTTAAAACATCTACCGTACCTCAAGAAAAAAATTGTTGTTCTGATAACGTCGAGCTCGTCAAATTGGTTATGAAATGGGTGATGAAAGAGAACTGGGGCAAGTGCGTGAGAAACAAAATTTATTATTATACAGGCAAAGCAATTTTCATAAACACGCACCCATAGATGTGCTGCTGAGCAGTGTTCTACATATCAAGGCAGTCGAGGGCAGCTTGTACAAAAGTGTAATTGTGCCTATCATAAGCGGCACAGTCCACACGCTGGATGTGCTGCATAGAGCGCCCCGCAGCCTCAACCAGCAGAGCATGGCGATGTTCTTTCTTGGAGATCCCTTCCGGTGTCGTGAGGAGATCATCCCTCCGCTCAATTAGGAATCCCTTTACACCTGCCTTGAACTTTCAGAAGAGCTCCTCAATCGGATTGAAGAAAGGGCTGTATGGCGGTAGCCACTTGACTGTGTGGCCGCTTGCCGCGAGGACAGCCTGTTCGGCGCGGCGGTGCGCTGGTGCGTTGTCAAACAGGAACACTGCCTGTATTCCTGGTTCCTGCTGTGAAACTTTACTCGACGCTTCTGCAAGAAAGTCGTTGAAGACAGCCCAGTGGACCTTGTCGGCAATTGTCCAGTGGAGAAGGCCATTAGCTGACATGCAGGCTATAACATTTACATTCGCCCCTTTCGCATTAGTTGACAAACGGCATGCTGGAGCACCTCGTTTCGCCCTACCGAAACTGCGCGAGCAACATACGTTGAAGTTGGTCTCGTCGATGTAGTATCGTGTTAGCGTAGTTCCCTCGCTCTGAAGCCACTGGGCATATCGGCACCGCAGCTGTTTCACAGGCGAAATCTATTCGCCTTATTTATTTAATTTCATATCGCGAGAGACGCGACACTAAGGTGCCTGCATTTTGTTTGCGTTGGTGTTCTCGCAGTTTGCGCATTGTGTCGGGGCCAGCATTCACAACGCTGGGCATGGTTTTGGTGTATCGTCCCTAGCAGAAAATGCAGCGGTGTGACGCTGTGTATCGGGGTAAGGATACGTTATCCAAGCCAGCCTCTCCAAACGTGCGCGCAGATAGGGATCCATCCCACAAAAACTCGCAGTACAATACAAAAGAACATCGAGACGGCAGAACACCGCTTGCACGCACGGGCTGACATGGGCATCTCATGCGAGTGTAGGTTACGCGCGCATGACGTGCTCATGCACGTCGTGTGATGCTCCAGCTCCGAGTGAACTTCATACCAATAGCGGGGAAGGAATTGGACTGACGAAGTCTTCTTAGAGTTAGTGGCGAAGGTTTCAAGCTCACCTCCTGTGATTATGCTTTCGCCGCTTCTAATGATCAAATTAAAATTTCTAGTGACACAAACCTTTTCATAGGGCAGGCAACATTTTCCACTGCCTAAATAAATATTTTCAGGTGACCCAGTGAAGCACCACAAGTAAATGACAACCAAAAAACAAAAACTACATAGATATTGCTTTTTTATCTGCACTCTACTTCCTTACATCCCCTGATGACTCTCCACAGTTTCGCATTCATTCTTGATCTTCCTGCCGCTGCACAGAGGCACCTCCTGCTCCCTACGCATCTGAGCGCACACTGGAAAGAGGCTGAGCAGACGACGCGACATGGATGGTATACATGTGTAGAGGCTAGTCTACCTCCCTCTTGGCTAAAATGCCTTCTGAGTTTGACAGTTCTAAACGTAACTCGTGAAATAAAGAGTAGTTTGCACCACACAGTGTCCCGAAACCTATATTTTGCCCGGTAACATGAATACCGGGCTCAGTGGTACTTGAAAGCAAAATTTCAGGTTAAATAGCGTTTATATAGGCATCAATTTTGAAAACAGACATTTACAGGCACCTATACGAATTGAGGCTACAACGCCCGAAATAGGTATATATATGCACTATAAAAGCACTATAGAAGCTCTCCTCGCCCTCTAATTTGTGCTCACGTGTCAAAATGACACGATATGAGCACAAGAAATGAAACAGGTATTTGCATATAATTCGGCTATAGTCATAACACTGTATATCCTTAATCAAGCATAAGACGCACGGTCTGTCTGCTCCAAAGCTTGCTACAAAAAGATTTGTCTACCACTCCTTCGGCTCAACATTTATTTGATCTGGTTATCCTGTGAAACAAATCCGTTGTTATAGAGGGCAGTCTCCATACTTGAGATACATACTATTGCTATTTGCAACTGGCCATTTGCTGATGCGCCATTCAATGCGGTGGCTGACTCGTGCCTTCCTTTCTACATTCTACGCCACGCCGTTTCTTAAAGGTTAGTGTGCTTGGATTAAGCGTGCTTGTTTAGTGTAGAACGCCTGTACGTACACAGTATTGCGGCCTGGCTGCCCACATTTTCAAGGAATTCTACGAAACACGAGAAGCAACAAAAAAGACGCGTACATCTACCCACACGACGAGCTGGAGTAAACGTGTCGCAGGGAGGTGAGGGTATCGGTTGAATGTTGCGTAATTGAGTATGGTTTGTAAAATGCTTAATTGTCCTTTCGACTTCATTATTTCTATTTATTGAATGAAGAAGAAGCGCTGCCCTCAACGAGCGATGTGACACTATTGCTGGGTTGTACCACACTGCTGCTTGAAGGTACTGTTGCTTCCATCGCATCTACATGAGTCAAGAAAAGCCTCACGTCAAACAAAAGCCATGTAAAGACGCCTTTGACTGAATTCGAAACGCGCGATCTGGTGCCTACGTATACCGGATAGCTGGTGAACGGCTGTGTAGCGCGAGAAGTTAGTTTTTTACTAGCAGACGCTGCCTGCAACGGCCTTCAAGTTAATGTTCTCTCAATGACGTTTCGTTTGATATTCATGAAAGCACGTTAGAGAGTGCTTGCATGACTGTTAGTCGTGATGACGTCACGTGAGTCAATAGTGATCAAGTCGGTTGGCCGAGTCATAAGTATATCATTATTGCTCTCTCACAGACGTTTCGTTCGATATGCATGAAAACAGGTTAAGAGAGCGCGTGCGTGTGTGATAGACGTGATGACGTCACATGAGTCATTAGTATTCACGTCGCTAGGCCTAGTGAGAGCATTCAAGTTATTACTCTCTCACAGACGTTTCGTTTGATATGCATGAAGACAGGTTAGGACACCGCGTGCGTGGGTGTCAGGCATGATGACGTCACGCTAGTCACTAGTGATGACGTCACTGGGCCTTGTGACAGCGTTCAAGGTATTACTCTCTCAAAGACATTTCGTTTGATATGCATGAAGACAGGTTAGGACACCGCGTGCGTGGGTGTCAGGCGTGATGACGTCACGCCAGTCACTAGTGATGACGTCACTGGGCCTTGTGACAGCGTTCAAGTTATTACTCTCTCAAAGACATTTCGTTTGATATGCATGAAGAAAGGTTTAGACACTGCGTGCGTGTGGGATAGGCGTGATGACGTCACGCTAGTCACTAGTGATGACGTCACTGGGCCTTGGGACAGCGTTCAAGTAATTACTCTCTCAAAGACATTTCGTTTGATATGCATGAAGACAGGTTTGGACACTGCGTGCGTGGGTGTCAAGCATGATGACGTCACGCCAGTCACTAGTGATGACGTCACTGGGCCTTGTGACAGCGCTCGAGTTATTACTCTCTCAAAGACATTTCGTTTGATATGCATGAAGACAGGTTTGGACACCGCGTGCGTGGGTGTCAGGCGTGATGACGCCACGCCAGTCACTAGTGATGACGTCACTGGGCCTTGTGACAGCATTCAAGTTATTACTCTCTCAGAGACATTTCGTTTGATATGCATGAAGACAGGTTTGGACACCGCGTGCGTGTGTGATAGGCGTGATGACGTCACGCCAGTCACTAGTGATGACGTCACTGGGCCTTGTGACAGCGTTCAAGTTATTACTCTCTCAAAGACATTTCGTTTGATATGCATGAAGACAGGTTTGGACACTGCGTGTGCGTGTGGTAGGCGTAATGACGTCACGTGAGTCACTAGTGATGACGTCATGCGGCCTAGTGCCAGCATTCAAGTTATTACCCTTTCAAAGACGTTTTGTTTGATATGCATGAAGGCACATTATAGAGTGCTTGCGTGAGTCTTAGGCGTGATGACGTCACGCCAGTCACTAGTGATGACGTCACTGGGCCTTGTGACAGCGTTCAAGTTATTACTCTCTCAAACACGTTTCGTTTGATATGTATGAACTCAGGTTAGACGCTGCGTGCGTGGGTGTCAAACGCGATGACGTCACACGAGTCACTAGTGATCACGTCACTCTGCCGATTGACAGCGTTCAATTTATTAGCCTCTCGAAGACGTTTCGTTTGGTATACATGATGGCAGGTTAGACATTGCGTGCGTGGGTGATAGGCGTGATGACGTCACCTAAATCACAAGTGATCAAGTGAGTTGGCCGAGTCATAGGTAACACGTTATCGCTCTCTCAAAGACGTTTCGTTTGGTATGCATGTCGGTAGGCGAGTAAATTACGTGTGCGGGTCATATTTGTGATGACGTCCCCTGAGGAACTGGTTATCAGGTGACTTGGCCGAGTTTTAGGTATCAAGATCCCGCCCTTTCAAAGACGTTTCATTTGATATGCATGACGGAAGGTTAAGACAGAGCGTGCGTGGGTGATATGCGTGAGGACGTCACCTAAGTCACTCGTGATGAGATCATTGGCCTGGTTATTAATTATCAAGTTATTACTGTGTGGACGGCGTTTCCTTTGATATGCATGTTGAAGGTGTGAATAGTGCTTACGCGGGTGATAGGCGTGATGAAGTCGCGCGAGTCACATTGTGTCACTTATTCGTGGTTTTTTCTCTTAAATTCACTTTAAAGCTATTCACTCCACGCATTCCCGAAAATTCTGGGTCGTTTTGAAGTCACAATGTCATTAGGATTTAATTCGCTGGCGTCTGGATTAAATCGGCTGGCAGTTGGATTAATTTCAGCGGCACTTGGATTAAAATGAATGGCACCTGGATTAATTCGAGTGGCGGCTGGATTAAATTGACTGGCGCCTAGATTAATTTGGCTGGCGCTTGGATTAAATTGAGCGGGAAAACCTGTAGAATACAGCAGAAGGGCCCAGTGGAAGCGTGCTGGGACCATAACCCAGTTGTCCGTGGATTGAAACTACGCTCTGCTAATTTTATTTTCTGTTGCATAAGTGCGCAGTTTCTTACTGCGCATTTTTTCACGTAACTAGAGTGCAGCAGAGTGGCGCAGTGGAAGCGTGCTGGGCCCATAACCCAGAGGTCCGTGGATCGAAACCACGCTCTGCTAATTTATTATTCTTTCGCACAGTGCGTACTTTCTTACTGCACATTTTTCCACGGAATTAGAGTGCAGCACAGTGGCGCAGTGGAAGCGTGCTGGATCATAACCCAGAGGTTCGTGGATTGAAACCACGCCCTGCTAACTTTATTTTCATTTGCAATAGTGTGCACTTTCTTACTGCCCATTTTTTCACGTAACTAGAGTGCAGCCGAGGGGCGCAGTGTAAGCGTGCTTGGCCCATCACCCAGAGGTCCGTGGATCGAAACCATGCTCTGCTAATTTTATATTCTTTTTGCATTAGTGGGCTCTTTCTTACTGCAAAATTTCCCACTTGACTATAATGCAGCAGAGTGGCGCTGTGGAAGCGTGCTGGGGCCATAACCCATGTGTCCGTGGATCGAATCCTCGCTCTGCTAATTTTATTTTCTTTTGCATAAGTGCGCAGTTTCCTACTGCACATTTTCTCACGTAACTTGAGTGCAGCAGAGTGGCGCAGTGGAAGCGTGCTTGGCCCATAACCCAGAGGTCCGTGGATCGAAACCACGCTCTGCGATTTGTACAATTTTTGCATTAGTACGCAGTTTCTTACTCCACATTCTCTCACGTAACTAGAGTGCAGCAGAGTGGCGCAGTGGAAACGTGCTGGGCCCATAACCCAGAGGTCCGTGGATCGAAAGCACGCTCTGCTAATTTTATAATTTTTTTTCATCGGTGCGCACGTTCTGACTGCACATTTTCCCACGTAATTTAATTGCAGCAGAGTGGCGCAGTGAAAGCGTGCTGGGCCCATAACCCAGAGGTCCGTGGATCGAAAGCACGCTCTGCTAATTTGACATTCTTTTTGCATTACTGCGCAATTTCTTACTGCAAAATTTCCACATGACTAGAATGCAGCAGAGTGGCGCAGTGAAAGCATGCTGAACCTGTAACCCAGAGGTTCTTGGATGGAAACCACGCTCTGCTAATTTTATTTTCTTTGCATTGTGTGCAGTTTCTTACTGCACATTTTCTCACGTAACTAGAGTGCAGCAGAGTGGCGCAGTTGAAGCGGGCTGGGCCCATAACCCAGAGGTCCGTGGATCGAAACCACGCTCTGCTCATTTTATTTTCTTTTGCATTAGTGCATACTTTCTTACTGCACATTTTCCCACGTTACTAGAGTGCAGCGGAGGGGCGCAGTGAAAGCGTGCTGGGCCCATAACCCATGTGTCCGTGGATCGAAACTACGCTCTGCTAATTCCATTTTCTTTTGCATTAGTGCGCACATTCTTACTGCACATTTTCTCACGTAACCTGAGTGCAGCAGAGTGGCGCAGTGGAAGCGTGTTGGGCCCATAACCCAGAGGTCCGTGGATCGAAAGCACAATCCTAGAGCTTTATTTTTTTTTTTTGCAGTAGTGCGCACTTTCCTACTGCACGTTTTCCCACGTAACTAGAGTGCAGCAGAGTGGCGCAGTAGAGGCGTGCTGGGCCCATAACCCAGAAGTCCGTGGATCGAAACCACGCTCTGCTAATTTGATATTCTTTTTGCATTACTGCGCACTTTCTTACTGCACATTTTTCTACGTAACTAGAGTGCAGCAGAGTGGCGCAGTGGAAGCGTGCTGGGTCATAACCCAGAGGTTCGTGGATCAAAACTACGCCCTGCTAACTTTATTTTCATTTGCAATAGTGTGCACTTTCTTGCTGCCTATTTTTTCACGTAACTAGGGTGCAGCAGAGGGCGCAGTGTAAGCGTCCTTGGCCCAATAACCCTGAGGTTTGTGGATCGAAACCTCGCTCTGCTAATTTGATATTCTTTTTGCATTAGTGCGCACTTTCTTACTGCAAATTTCCCACATGACTAGAATACAGCAGAGTTGCGCAGTGGAAGCGTGCTGGGGCCATAACCCAGATGTCCGTGGATCGAAACCACGCTCTGCTAATTTTATTTTCTTTTGCATAAGTGCGCAGTTTCTTACTGCACATTTTCTCAACGAACTAGAATACAGCAGAAAGGCGCAGTGGAAGCGTGCTGGGCCCATAACCCTGTTGTCCGTGGATTGAAATTACGCTCTGCTAATTTTATTTTCTTTTGCATAAGTGCGCAGTTTCTTACTGCGCATTTTCTCACGTAACTAGAGTGCAGCAGAGTGGCGCAGTGGAAGCGTGCTGGGCCCATAACCCAGAGGTCCGTGGATTGAAACCACGCTCTGCTAATTTATTATTCTTTTGCACTAGTGCGTACTTTCTTACTGCACATTTTTTCATGTAATTAGAGTGCAGCAGAGTGGCGCAGTGGAAGCGTGCTGGGTCATAACCCAGAGATTCGTGGATCGAAACCACGCCCTGCTAACTTTATTTTCATTTGCAATAGTGTGCACTTTCTTACTGCCCATTTTTTCACGTAACTAGAGTGCAGCAGAGGGGCGCAGTGTAAGCGTGCTTGGCCCATCACCCAGAGGTCCGTGGATCGAAACCACGCTCTGCTAATTTTATATTCTTTTTGCATTAGTGGGCACTTTCTTACTGCAAATTTCCCACCTGACTATAATGCGGCAGAGTGGCGCAGTGGAAGCGTGCTGCGGCCATAACCCAGGTGTCCGTGGATCGAAACCACGCTCTGCTAATTTTATTTTGTTTTGCATAAGCGCACAGTTTCTTACTGCACATTTTCTCAACGAACTAGAATACAGCAGAAGGGCGCAGTGGAAGCGTGCTGGGCCCATAACCCAGTTGTCCGTGGATTGAAACTACGCTCTGCTAATTTTATTTTCTGTTGCATAAGTGCGCAGTTTCTTACTGCGCATTTCTTCACGTAACTAGAGTGCAGCAGAGTTGCGCAGTGGAAGCGTGCTGGGCCCATAACCCAGAGGTCCGTGGATCGAAGCCAGGCTCTGCTAATTTATTATTCTTTCGCACAGTGCGTACTTTCTTACTGCACATTTTTCCACGGAATTAGAGTGCAGCAGAGTGGCGCAGTGGAAGCGTGCTGGGTCATAACCCAGAGGTTCGTGGATTGAAACCACGCCCTGCTAACTTTATTTTCATTTGCAATAGTGTGCACTTTCTTACTGCCCATTTTTTTACGTAACTAGAGTGCAGCAGAGGGGCGCAGTGTAAGCGTGCTTGGCCCATCACCCAGAGGTCCGTGGATCGAAACCACGCTCTGCTAATTTTATATTCTTTTTGCATTAGTGGGCACTTTCTTACTGCAAAATTTCCCACCTGACTATAATGCAGCAGAGTGGCCCAGTGGAAGCGTGCTGGGGCCATAACCCATGTGTCCGTGAATCGAAACCACGCTCTGCTAATTTTATTTTCTTTTGCATAAGTGCGCAGTTTCCTACTGCACATTTTCTCAAGTAACTTGAGTGCAGAAGAGCGGCACAGTAGAAGCGTGCTGGGCCCATAACCCAGAGGTCCATGGATCGAAACCACGCTCTGCGATTTGTACAATTTTTTGCATTAGTGCGCAGTTTCTTACTGCACATTTTCTCACGTAACTATAGTGCAGCAGAGTGGCGCAGTGGAAGCGTGATGAGCCCGTAACCCAGAGGTCCGTGGATCGAAACCACGCTCTGCTAATTTTATTTTCCTTTGTATTAGTTCGTACTTTCTTACTGCACACTTTCCCTCGTAACTAGAGTGCAGCAGATTGGCGTGGTGGAAGCATGCTGGGCCCATAATCCAGAGGTCCGTGGATTGAAACCACGCTCTGCTAATTTATTACTATTTTGCATTAGTGCGTACTTTCTTACTGCACATTTTTCCACGTATGTAGAGTGCAGCAGAGTGGCGCAGTGAAAGCGTGCTGGGCCCATAACGCAGAGGTCCGTGGATCGAAACCACGCTCTGCTAATTCTACTTTCCTTTGCATTAGTGCGCATATTTTTACTGCCATTTCCCCACATAACTACAAAGCAGTAGAGTGGCGTAGTGGGAGTTTACTGAGGCCATATCCCAGCGGTCCATGGATCAAAACCACGCTCTGCTAATTATATATTCTTTTGCATTAGTGCGCATTTTCTTACTGCACATTTTCCCACATAACTATAGTGCAGCAGAGTGGCGCAGTGGAAGCGTGCTGAGCCCGTAACCCAGAGGTTCGTGGATCGAAACCACGCCCTGGTAACTTTATTTTCATTTGAAATTGTGAGCACTTTCTTACTGCCCCTTTTTTCACGTAACTAGAGTGCAGCAGAGGGGCGCAGTGGAAGCGTGCTTGGCCCATAACCCAGAGATCCGTGGATGGAAACCACGCTCTGCTAATTTGATATTCTTTTTGCATTAGTGCGCACTCTCTTACTGCAAATTTCTCACATGACTAGAATGCAGCAGAGAGGCACAGTGGAAGCGTGCTGGGGCCATAACCCTGCTGTCCGTGGGTCGAAACCACGCTCTGCTAATTTTATTTCCTTTGGCATAAGATGCAGTTTCTTACTGCACGTTTTCTCATGTAACTAGGGTGCAGCAGAGTGGCGCAGTGGAAGCGTGCTGGGCCCATAACCCAGAGGTCCGTGGATCGAAACCACGCTCTGCTAATTTTATTTTCTTTTGCATGAGTCCGAACTTTCTTACTGCACATTTTTCCACGTAACTAGAGTGACAGAGTGGCGCAGTGGAAGCGTGCTGGGTCTTAACCCAGAGGTTCGTGGATCAAAACCACACACTGCTAACTTTATTTTCGTATGCAATAGTGTGCACTTTCTTAGTGACGTTTTCCCACGTAATTAAAGTGAGGCAGAGTGGCGCAGTGAAGGCGTGCTGGGCCCATAACCCAGAGGTCCGTTGATCGAAACCACGCGCTGCTAATTTTATATTCTTGTATTAGTGCGCAGTTTCTTACTGCCCATTTTTTCACGTAACTAGAGTGCAGCAGAGTGGCGCCGTGGAAGCGTGCTGGGCCCATAACCCAGAGGTCCGTGGATTGAAAACACGCTCTGCTAATTGTATAATTTTTTGCATTGGTGCGCACTTTCTGACTGCACATTTTCCCACGTAACTAAAATGCAGCAGAGTGCCGCGGTGTAAGCGTTCTCGGCCCATAACCCAGAGGTCCGTGGATTGAAAACACGCTCCTAGAGCTTTATTTTCTTTTGCAGTAGTGCGCACTTTCCTACTGCACTTTTTCCCACGTAACTAGAGTGCAGCAGAGTGGCGCAGTGGAGGCGTGCTGGGCCCATAACCCAGAGGTCCGTGGATCGAAACCATGCTCTGCTAATTTGATATTCTTTTTGCATTACTGCGCACTTTCTTACTGCCCATTTTCTCGCATTACTACAGTGCAGCAGAGTGGCGCAGTGGAAGCGTGATGAGCCCGTAACCCAGAGGTCCGTGGATCGAAACCACGCTCTGCTAATTTTATTTTCCTTTGTATTAGTTCGTACTTTCTTACTGCACACTTTCTCACGTAACTAGAGTGCAGCAGAGTGGCGCAGTGGACACGTGCTGGGCCCATAACCCAGAGGTCTGTAGATCGAAACCACGCTCTGCTAATTGTATGAATTTTTGCATTAGTGCGCACTTTCTCACTGCACATTTTCTCACGTAACTAGAGTGACGCAGAGTGGCGCAGTGGAAGCGTGCTGGGCCCATAACCCAGAGGTCCGTGGATCGAAACCACGCTCGGCTAACTTCATTTTCTTTTGCATTAGTGCGCAAATTCTTACTGCACATTTTTCCACGTAGCTAATATGCAGCAGAGTGGAGCAGTGGAAGCGTGCTGGGCTCATAACCTAGAGGCCCGTTGATCGAAACCACGCTCTGCTAATTTTATATCCTTTGGATTATTGCGCAGGTTCTTACTGCACATTTTCTCACGTATCTAGAGTGCAGCATAGTGGCGCAGTGGAAGCGTGCTGGGCCCATAACCCAGGGGTCCGTGGATTGAAACCATGCTTTGGTAATTTTATATTTTTGTGCATTAGTCCACACTTTCTTACGGCACATTTTCTCACCGAACTAGAATACAGCAGAAGGGCGCAGTGGAAGTATGCTGGGCCCATAACCCAGGTGTCCGTTGATCGAAACCACGCTCTGCTAATTTTATTTTGTTTTGCATAAGTGCGCAGTCTCTTACTGCAGATTTTCTCACGTAGCTAGAGTGCAGCAGAGTGGCACAGTGGAAGCGTGCTGAGCCCATAACCCAGAGGTCCGTGAATTGAAAACACGCTCCTAGAGCTTTATTTTTTTTTGGCAGTAGTGCGCACTTTCCTACTGCACGTTTTCCCACGTAACTAGAGTGCAGCAGAGTGGCGCAGTGGAGGCGTGCTGGGCCCATAACCCAGAGGTCTGTGAATCGAAACCACGCTCTGCTAATTTGATATTCTTTTTGCATTACTGCGCACTTTCTTACTCCAAATTTTCCACATGACTAGAATGCAGCCGAGTAGCGCAGTGAAAGCTTGATGGGCCCATAACGCAGAGGTCCGTGGATCGACACCACGCTCTGCTAATTCTATTTTCTTTTGCATTAGTGCGCACATTCTTACTGCCCATTACCCCACAAAACTACAAAACAGTAGAGTGGCGTAGTGGGAGTTTGCTGAGGCCATATCCCAGCGGTCAATGGATCAAAACCACGCTCTGCTAATTATATATATTTTTTGCATTAGTGCGCACTTTCTTACTGCACATTTTCCCACATAACTATAGTGCAGCAGAGTGGCGGAGTGGAAGCGTGCTGAGCCCGTAACTCAGAGGTCCGTGGATAGAAACCACGCTCTGCTAATTTTATTTTCCTTTGCATTAGTGCGTACTTCGTCACTGATCATTTTCCCACGTAACTAGAGTGCAGCAGAGTGGCGTGTTGGAAGCGTGCTGGGGCCATAACCCAGATATCCGTATATCGGAATCTCGCTCTGCTAATTTTATTATCTCTTGCAATAATGCGTACGTTCTTACTGCAGAATTTTCCACGTAGCTAATATGCAGCAGAGTGGCGCAGTGGAAGCGTGCTGGGCCCATAACCCAGAGGTCCGTGGATCGAAACCTTGCTCTGTGATTTGTACAATTTTTTGCATTAGTACGCAGTTTCTTACTGCACATTTTCTCACGTAACTAGAGTGCAGCAGAGTGGCGCAGTGAAAGCGTGCTTGGCCCATAACCCAGAGGTCCGTGGATCGAAAGCACGCTCCTAGAGCTGTATTTTCTTTTGCAGTAGTGCGCACTTTCCTACTGCACGTTTTCCTACGTAACTAGAGTGCAGCAGAGTGGCGCAGTGGAAGCGTGCTGGGCCCATAACCCAGAAGTCCGTGGATCAAAACCACGCTCTGCTAAGTTATTATTCTTTTGCATTAGTGCGCACATTCTTACTGCCCATTTTTTTACGTAAATAGAATGAAGCAGAGTGGCGCAGTGAAAGCGTGCGGGGCCTATAACCCAGGTGTCCGTGAATCGAAACTACGCTCTGCTGATTTTATTTTCTTTTGCATAAGTGCGCAGTTTCTTACTGCAACTTTTCTCACGTAACTAGAGTGCAGCAGAGTGGCGCAGCATTCCACTTCCGGCCACGACAGTGAACGGACGTGTTTATCATGTGCTCCCGCGTAGGGGCGGTTTCAGCGGCCCGTGTGGGCCGCGGTATCAGGTGTACCGAAAAGCCAGGCGAAGATTTCCAGGTTGTTCTGCCTCAGCTGCCTTCAGGTGATTCCGTTTTGCACACGGTTTTTTTGCACGGAAACTTGAAAGCCAGGCCATATCGAGTGGAGCATGTCCGAGACAGCCTTGCTCGTCTTTCGCTGCTGCCGGAAGTGGTTGCCCTAGGGGCATACCAAATGAATCATGTATGGGCAGTGACGTTCAAGGATGATGAGGGTAAAAAGAAGATGCTGGCGGCGGAGTCTTTTGATCTAAAGGACCATCGCTGTATGGTGGTTGACCCCCGTGATCGAGGTGTGCGGCTGAAGTTGTACTGGCTTCTTCATGGCGTGCCGGACGAGGCTGTGCGAGTCGCCTTAACGCCCTACGGAAAAGTGACCGAGATAAGCAGAGATAAATGGAAGGTGCAGGGTTGCAATGATAAAGGTTCAACCACGCGGTCGGTCACGCTGAGGCTACACGCGGGCGTGTCCGTGGACGACCTGCCACACCAACTGCGAGTTGCGGAGGATATGGCGCTCGTCGTAATTCCTGGCAGAGCACCGCTATGCCTCCGATGCCGGGCTATCGGACACATTCGACGGGATTGCCGCGTGCCGCGCTGTGGGGTCTGTCGTCGCTATGGCCACGATGACGCCCACTGTGTGAGGTCGTACGCCAGCATTGCGGGCCCAGGCCAAACAGACGAAGTGTCTGAACACCTGATGGATGCCGTGGATGCCGAAGAAGCGAGCAGGGAAGACGGTTATACGGAAGGCCCTGCCACGCCCCCTGAACAGTCTTCTGGGGCCGCACTGGAATCTACCAATAAAGGCGACAAGCACTCTGGTGCGCCAGGAACGAATTTAGACACGGCAGCAGTAGAGAACGACGCTACAGCAGCGAGCAAGTCATCTTCAGCTGCGCGAGAGGGCGGCCCGGAAGCAACGGACGCCGAGATGACCAAGGCCGGTGCTATCGCTTTTAAGCGAGCTCGTGAAACACCTGACCGTACCGGAAATGTTGACACGTCGGCCATCAATGAACCTCCAACAAAGACGGCGACTGGTCGTCGGCCTACCTTTAAACCACGACCAAACCTGTCTCCTGACCGTAGGGGCACTCAAACGTCGGCCCCGCCGTAGCGGAGGAGACGTTCCGAGGCTTTCTACGCTGAGCACACGCAACCACTGTTGCGACGTGAGTATGACACCTGACGAAACAACCTTCAAGAAATGGCGACTAACTTTAAAACTGGTATTTGCATCGCGACGTTGAACTCAAGAGGCCTGTGTTCGCGCAGGAGACAATGCCAGATTAGTCGCATTTTGTTAGAAAACGACATAGACCTCCTGGCTGTACAAGAAACTAAAATGGAAAGTGAAGAACAAACGGAGCAAATGGTTCAAGTTTTTCGCTCTAGGTACAATGTCTGCGTTTGTCATGCTGTTGGGCGGTCAGGAGGCTGTGTCGTTTTCATACGTAGTAGTATCGCGGTTGTTGAAAATGTGTCTACCTGCGATAGCGGTAGGCTGGTTGTGTGCGACTTCAGTGTTTCTGGAATGCCTTGGCGCGTTGTGTGTGTTTATGCACCGAATAGATCGCACGAACGGGAATTTTTTTTCAGAGCGATTGAAGGATTCTTGAAAACGGAAAGAAATGTTGTGGTTCTAGGGGACTTCAATTGTGTCTGTAGAGCTGAGGATAAGACAACGAGCTTCAATGTGCGCGATAGAAGCGCTGAGCTCTTGAATAAAATAGTGAACGAGACAGGGCTGGAAGATGTCGGTTATGTAATGACGCGAGAGGGTGAAGTAGGATATACGCACTTTCAAGGTCATTCGCACGCGAGGTTAGACAGAATATATTTGTCGGCAAAGTTGGTGCCACTATGCTCATCTTATCAAATTCAACATCTTAGTTTTAGTGATCATTGTCTGGTCAAGGTCAACATTGGCGAAAAACGTAAGGCTGCGAAGTTTAATTGGTTTCTATGGAAATTTAATGAAAAGCTGCTGCAAGATGAAATATTTGTCACAAAAACCAAAGAATGTCTCTCAAATGCTCTTCGTTTGGAGACCAATAACTTCATAGCTGTGTGGGAGCAAATGAAGTGTGATATAAAGATGATAGCGATTGAAAGAGCCTGTGTATTACGTAATCGGGAAAGGCAACAAGAGAGGCAGCTACAAAGCGAACTAGACTACATGTTAAGCGTAGAAAATGAAGTGCCGGGAAAATTTAAGAAAGAAATAAAGGAGGCGAAAGCAAAGCTCGAATTCATCGACGACGAAAAGTACCGCGGAGCAATGATAAGGGCTCGCACTGAACGGCTGTGGATGGGTGAAACGCCCACTAAGCGGGTGCTCAGTGAAGAAAAGAAACATGCAGCAAACAAAGAGATAAATGAAATTCGATACCGCAATTACATTACCCGGGACCGCGAACAGATAAAGCACGCCTTTGTCGAGTTTTATACGCAACTCCTTAGCCATACAATCAATGACCCCGAACGATTCAAAGAGGACTTTCTGACCCTTATGCCGAGATTGGAAGACTCTGAGCGGGAGCTACTGGAAGTAGAAATCACTGTGGCAGAAATTGAATCAGCTATAGATAACCTGGGTAACGGCAAGTCACCAGGGCCGGATGGGCTTGGTGCTGCCATATACAAATTTTTTAAGACAGAAATGGCACTGGCATTACACCGAGTGATCAGAGAATGCTACGACAAGCAGCAAACACCTCATTCATTTAGGACAGCACACGTAGTATTAATCCCCAAAACTGATGACCCCGCAAAGCTACTTTCAGTGGAATCCTACCGACCTATCAGTTTGAGCAACACTGACTATAAAATATACACGAAGGTCCTAGCAAGACGGCTCCAAAGTGTTGTCACATCCCTTGTCGGCCCGCATCAGACATGTGGGATTAAGGGCAGAACCATATTCACAAATATACACGTAACCAGAAGTATTCTAGAATGCTGTGATGCAAATAATGACCGCGTGGCCATGATTCAGCTAGACCTGCACAAAGCGTTCGATAAAGTCGTACATGAAATTTTGTTTTTATTGCTGGAACATGTGAATGTAGGAACTGTCATTACAGAAGGCGTTAGAATGGTGTATCATGACTGCAGGGCTAATTTAGTAATCAACAAAGAAGTAAGTGCTTCAATTCCTGTGCGCTCGAGCGTGAAGCAAGGTTGTGCCTTGTCGCCACTCCTTTTCGCGCTTTACTTAGAGCCCTTCTGTTTACGAATACTTGCATCACCAAGTATAAGAGGGTATACGTTTCTGACCAGTGGAATTAGAATTTTAGCCTATGCTGATGACGTCGCAGTGTTTTGCAGTGACAAAGAAAGTGTGCAAGAAGTTGTACGAATAGCTAGGGAATTCTGTGCAGCAACGGGCAGCGCAATCAGTTGGCCAAAATGTCTAGGCGTTTGGCATGGCCAGTGGCAAAGCACACCCGAAGTTTACTGTAACATGAATTGGAAAATCATGCCCGGAAAGTACCTCGGTGTGCCTTTGGATCACTACCGCAATGCTACGGAGTATTGGTCTGAGGAACGTCAACGCATTAAAAATTGTACTGATAAGTGGGGAGGTCGCAATTTATCAATGTTTGCAAAAGCGTCCGTGTGCAATGTATTTCTGATTGCAAAAGTGTTTTATGTATTACAAGTGTTAACCATGACCCGCACTTCGGTCCAGAAAATGCACCGAGTATTCGCGACCTTTATATGGGGGTCGCAGTGGGAGCGCACGAGCCGGTGCAATTTATTTCATAGGGTAAAATATGGTGGTCTGGGGCTATTGCATTTGTTTTTTAAGCAGTTGGTGAGCAGATTCATGTTCGCTCGAGATCAAACTGACAATTTCTTGAGAACTGTGATCCAAGCAAGACTGCAGACCCCCTTATCTGATTTCGTCGTGTCATCTTTTTCCTTCGAAGCTGGACCACTCAGTCCTTATTTGCGAGAAGTAGTTACAGCTACACGCCTGCTCAAGGAAAGATTTTCGTACGAATACTTGTCCGACGTGACTAAAAAGAAACTGTATCGTGACCTTCTTGATGTCTTCCTGCCAGTGCCCGTCTACCGAGCTTCGTGCAGGCTAGGTTCTGAGCGTGACGTGTTTAAACGTGTTAAGAGAATGCCGGTCAGATCCTCTGTCAAAACATTCTTCTTTCAAGTGCATACCGGCACTCTCCCTGTACTGCCATGGCTAAAAAGTAAAGGGCTTTTTGTACCGTGGTCCGTCAACTGTCTAATCTGCGGCAAACCAGAAACGATAAATCATATCTTTCTCGACTGCCATGATGCTGTGTTCTTGTGGGACGTACTACAACGGACTATAAAAAAAGAACTACCTATCAACGCTTTTGGAATCCGTTTTCTTCCGTGTGCAGCTGCAGGGGAAGTGCCGAGTGACATGTTAATGTTGCTTTGCATGCATAGTGTGTGGAGGACAAGAATGGATGTTCGACATATGCGTGTAGACGCACGTTCAGCGAGAGACTATTTTGTTGAGAGTATGCTGTATACACGAGACGTGTTTAAAGCGCTGCCTGAACCCCCCGAGTGGTTACCTGTGCTCGACCAATTGGCTTCTGTGAAGCCTTTTTAAACCAAGTGCACTGGCCAAGTTGAAGCTGGTGTTTTAGTAAGTGTACATATTTTGTATGTATTTCCTTTGCTTGTGGTTATTAAAAGGCAATAAAGAAAAAAAAAAAAAAAGTAGAGTGGCGCAGTGGAAGCGTGCTGGGCCCATAACCCAGAGGTCCGTGGATCGAAACCACGCTCTGCTAATTTATTATTCTTTTGCATTAGTGCGTACTTTTTTACTGCACATTTTCTCACGTAACTAGAGTGCAGCAGAGTGGCGCAGTGGAGGTGTGCTGGGCCCATAAGCCAGAGGTCCGTTGATCGAAACCACGCGCTGCTAATTTTATATCCTAGTATTAGTGCGCACTTTCTTACTGCAAATTTCCCACATGACTAGAATGCAGCAGAGTGGCGCAGTGGAAGCGTGCTGGGGCCATAACCCCGGTGTCCGTGGATCGAAACCACGCTCTGCTAATTTTATTTTTTTTTTGCATAAGTGCGCAGTTTCTTACTGCACATTTATCACGTATCTTGAGTGCAGTAGAGTGGTGCAGTGGAAGCGTGCTGGGCCCATAACCAAGAGGTCCGTGGATAGAACCACGCTCTGCTAATTTTATTTTCTTTTGCATAAGTGCGCAGTTTCTTACTGCACATTTTCTCACGTAACTTGAGTGCAGTAGAGTGGCGCAGTGGAAGCGTACTGGGCCCATCACCCAGAGGTCCGTGGATCGAAACCACGCTCTGCTAATTTTATTTTCTTTTGGATAAGTGCGCAGTTTCTTACTGCACATTTTCTAACGTAACTAGAGTGCAGCAGAGTGGCGCAGTGGAAGCGTGCTGGGCTCATAACCCAGAAATTCGTAGATCGAAACCACGCTCTGCTAACTGTATGATTTTTTGCTTTAGTGCGCAGTTTCTCACTGCACATTTTCTCACGTAACTAGAGTGCAGCAGAGTGGCGCAGTGGAAGCGTGCTGGGCCCATAACCCAGGGGTCCGTGGATTGAAACCATGCTTTGGTAATTTTATATTTTTGTGCATTAGTCCACACTTTCTTACGGCACATTTTCTCACCGAACTAGAATACAGCAGAAGGGCGCAGTGGAAGTATGCTGGGCCCATAACCCAGGTGTCCGTTGATCGAAACCACGCTCTGCTAATTTTATTTTGTTTTGCATAAGTGCGCAGTCTCTTACTGCAGATTTTCTCACGTAGCTAGAGTGCAGCAGAGTGGCACAGTGGAAGCGTGCTGAGCCCATAACCCAGAGGTCCGTGAATTGAAAACACGCTCCTAGAGCTTTATTTTTTTTTGGCAGTAGTGCGCACTTTCCTACTGCACGTTTTCCCACGTAACTAGAGTGCAGCAGAGTGGCGCAGTGGAGGCGTGCTGGGCCCATAACCCAGAGGTCCGTGAATCGAAACCACGCTCTGCTAATTTGATATTCTTTTTGCATTACTGCGCACTTTCTTACTCCAAATTTTCCACATGACTAGAATGCAGCCGAGTAGCGCAGTGAAAGCTTGCTGGGCCCATAACGCAGAGGTCCGTGGATCGACACCACGCTCTGCTAATTCTATTTTCTTTTGCATTAGTGCGCACATTCTTACTGCCCATTACCCCACAAAACTACAAAACAGTAGAGTGGCGTAGTGGGAGTTTGCTGAGGCCATATCCCAGCGGTCAATGGATCAAAACCACGCTCTGCTAATTATATATTTTTTTGCATTAGTGCGCACTTTCTTACTGCACATTTTCCCACATAACTATAGTGCAGCAGAGTGGCGGAGTGGAAGCGTGCTGAGCCCGTAACTCAGAGGTCCGTGGATAGAAACCACGCTCTGCTAATTTTATTTTCCTTTGCATTAGTTCGTACTTTCTTACTGCACATTTTCCCTCGTAACTACAGTGCAGCAGAGTGGCGCAGTGGAAAGGTGCTGGGCTCATAACTCAGAGGTCCGTGGATAGAAACCACGCTCTGCTAATTTTATTTTCTTTTGCATTAGTGCGTACTTCGTCACTGCACATTTTCCCACGTAACTAGAGTGCAGCAGAGTGGCGTGTTGGAAGCGTGCTGGGGCCATAACCCAGATATCCGTATATCGGAATCTCGCTCTGCTAATTTTATTATCTCTTGCAATAATGCGTACGTTCTTACTGCAGAGTTTTCCACGTAGCTAATATGCAGCAGAGTGGCGCAGTGGAAGCGTGCTGGGCCCATAACCCAGAGGTCCGTGGATTGAAACCACACTTTGCTTATTTTATATTCTTGTGCATTTGTGCTCACTTTCTTACAGCACATTTTCTCAACGAACTAGAATACAGCAGAAGGGTGCAGTGCGAGCGTGCTGGGCCCATAACCCAGGTGTCCGTGGATCAAAACCATGCTCTGCTAATTTTATTTTCTTTTGCATAAGTGCGCAGTTTCTTACTGCACAATTTCTACGTAGCTCGAGTGCAGTAGAGTGGCGCAGTGGAAGCGTGCTGGGCCCATAACCCAGAGGTCCGTGGATCGAAACCACGCTCTGCTAATTTATTATTCTTTTGCATTAGTGCGTACTTTTTTACTGCACATTTTCTCACGTAACTAGAGTGCAGCAGAGTGGCGCAGTGGAGGCGTGCTGGGCCCATAAGCCAGAGGTCCGTTGATCGAAACCACGCGCTGCTAATTTTATATCCTAGTATTAGTGCGCACTTTCTTACTGCAAATTTCCCACATGACTAGAATGCAGCAGTGTGGCGCAGTGGAAGCGTGCTGGGGCCATAACCCAGGTGTCCGTGGATCGAAACCACGCTCTGCTAATTTTATTTTCTTTTGCATAAGATGCAGTTTCTTACTGCACGTTTTCTCATGTAACCAGAGTGCAGCAGAGTGGCGCAGTGGAAGCGTGCTGGGCCCATAACCCAGAGGTCCGTGGATCGAAACCACGCTCTGCTAATTTTATTTTCTTTTGCATGAGTGCGAACTTTCTTACTGCACATTTTTCCACGTAACTAGAGTGACAGAGTGGCGCAATGGAAGCGTGCTGGGTCTTAACCCAGAGGTTCGTGGATCAAAACCACACACTGCTAACTTTATTTTCGTTTGCAATAGTGTGCACTTTCTTAGTGACGTTTTCCCACGTAATTAAAGTGAGGCAGAGTGGCGCAGTGAAGGCGTGCTGGGCCCATAACCCAGAGGTCCGTTGATCGAAACCACGCGCTGCTAATTTTATATCCTTGTATTAGTGCGCAGTTTCTTACTGCCCATTTTTTCACGTAACTAGAGTGCAGCAGAGTGGCGCCGTGGAAGCGTGCTGGGCCCATAACCCAGAGGTCCGTGGATTGAAAACACGCTCTGCTAATTGTATAATTTTTTGCATTGGTGCGCACTTTCTGACTGCACATTTTCCCACGTAACTAAAATGCAGCAGAGTGCCGCGGTGTAAGCGTGCTCGGCCCATAACCCAGAGGTCCGTGGATTTAAAACACGCTCCTAGAGCTTTATTTTCTTTTGCAGTAGTGCGCACTTTCCTACTGCACTTTTTCCCACGTAACTAGAGTGCAGCAGAGTGGCGCAGTGGAGGCGTGCTGGGCCCATAACCCAGAGGTCCGTGGATCGAAACCATGCTCTGCTAATTTGATATTCTTTTTGCATTACTGCGCACTTTCTTACTGCACATTTTCTCGCATAACTACAGTGCAGCAGAGTGGCGCAGTGGAAGCGTGATGAGCCCGTAACCCAGAGGTCCGTGGATCGAAACCACGCTCTGCTAATTTTATTTTCCTTTGTATTAGTTCGTACTTTCTTACTGCACACTTTCTCACGTAACTAGAGTGCAGCAGAGTGGCGCAGTGGACACGTGCTGGGCCCATAACCCAGAGGTCTGTAGATCGAAACCACGCTCTGCTAATTGTATGAATTTTTGCATTAGTGCGCACTTTCTCACTGCACATTTTCTCACGTAACTAGAGTGACGCAGAGTGGCGCAGTGGACACGTGCTGGGCTCATAACCTAGAGGCCCGTTGATCGAAACCACGCTCTGCTAATTTTTTATCCTATGGATTATTGCGCAGGTTCTTACTTCACATTTTCTCACGTATCTAGAGTGCAGCATAGTGGCGCAGTGGAAGCTTGCTGGGCCCATAACCCAGGGGTCCGTGGATTGAAACCATGCTTTGGTAATTTTATATTTTTGTGCATTAGTCCACACTTTCTTACGGCACATTTTCTCACCGAACTAGAATACAGCAGAAGGGCGCAGTGGAAGTATGCTGGGCCCATAACCCAGGTGTCCGTTGATCGAAACCACGCTCTGCTAATTTTATTTTGTTTTGCATAAGTGCGCAGTCTCTTACTGCAGATTTTCTCACGTAGCTAGAGTGCAGCAGAGTGGCACAGTGGAAGCGTGCTGAGCCCATAACCCAGAGGTCCGTGAATTGAAAACACGCTCCTAGAGCTTTATTTTTTTTTTGGCAGTAGTGCGCACTTTCCTACTGCACGTTTTCCCACGTAACTAGAGTGCAGCAGAGTGGCGCAGTGGAGGCGTGCTGGGCCCATAACCCAGAGGTCTGTGAATCGAAACCACGCTCTGCTAATTTGATATTCTTTTTGCATTACTGCGCACTTTCTTACTCCAAATTTTCCACATGACTAGAATGCAGCCGAGTAGCGCAGTGAAAGCTTGCTGGGCCCATAACGCAGAGGTCCGTGGATCGACACCACGCTCTGCTAATTCTATTTTCTTTTGCATTAGTGCGCACATTCTTACTGCCCATTACCCCACAAAACTACAAAACAGTAGAGTGGCGTAGTGGGAGTTTGCTGAGGCCATATCCCAGCGGTCAATGGATCAAAACCACGCTCTGCTAATTATATATTTTTTTGCATTAGTGCGCACTTTCTTACTGCACATTTTCCCACATAACTACAGTGCAGCAGAGTGGCGCAGTGGAAAGGTGCTGGGCTCATAACTCAGAGGTCCGTGGATAGAAACCACGCTCTGCTAATTTTATTTTCTTTTGCATTAGTGCGTACTTCGTCACTGATCATTTTCCCACGTAACTAGAGTGCAGCAGAGTGGCGTGTTGGAAGCGTGCTGGGGCCATAACCCAGATATCCGTATATCGGAATCTCGCTCTGCTAATTTTATTATCTCTTGCAATAATGCGTACGTTCTTACTGCAGAATTTTCCACGTAGCTAATATGCAGCAGAGTGGCGCAGTGGAAGCGTGCTGGGCCCATAACCCAGAGGTCCGTGGATTGAAACCACACTTTGCTTATTTTATATTCTTGTGCATTTGTGCTCACTTTCTTACAGCACATTTTCTCAACGAACTAGAATACAGCAGAAGGGTGCAGTGCGAGCGTGCTGGGCCCATAACCCAGGTGTCCGTGGATCAAAACCATGCTCTGCTAATTTTATTTTCTTTTGCATAAGTGCGCAGTTTCTTACTGCACAATTTCTACGTAGCTCGAGTGCAGTAGAGTGGCGCAGTGGAAGCGTGCTGGGCCCATAACCCAGAGGTCCGTGGATCGAAACCACGCTCTGCTAATTTATTATTCTTTTGCATTAGTGCGTACTTTTTTACTGCACATTTTCTCACGTAACTAGAGTGCAGCAGAGTGGCGCAGTGGAGGTGTGCTGGGCCCATAAGCCAGAGGTCCGTTGATCGAAACCACGCGCTGCTAATTTTATATCCTAGTATTAGTGCGCACTTTCTTACTGCAAATTTCCCACATGACTAGAATGCAGCAGAGTGGCGCAGTGGAAGCGTGCTGGGGCCATAACCCAGGTGTCCGTGGATCGAAACCACGCTCTGCTAATTTTATTTTCTTTTGCATAAGTGCGCAGTTTCTTACTGCACATTTATCACGTATCTTGAGTGCAGTAGAGTGGTGCAGTGGAAGCGTGCTGGGCCCATAACCAAGAGGTCCGTGGATAGAACCACGCTCTGCTAATTTTATTTTCTTTTGCATAAGTGCGCATTTTCTTACTGCACATTTTCTCACGTAACTTGAGTGCAGTAGAGTGGCGCAGTGGAAGCGTACTGGGCCCATCACCCAGAGGTCCGTGGATCGAAACCACGCTCTGCTAATTTTATTTTCTTTTGGATAAGTGCGCAGTTTCTTACTGCACATTTTCTAACGTAACTAGAGTGCAGCAGAGTGGCGCAGTGGAAGCGTGCTGGGCTCATAACCCAGAAATTCGTAGATCGAAACCACGCTCTGCTAACTGTATGATTTTTTGCTTTAGTGCGCAGTTTCTCACTGCACATTTTCTCACGTAACTAGAGTGCAGCAGAGTGGCGCAGTGGAAGCGTGCTGGGCCCATAACCCAGGGGTCCGTGGATTGAAACCATGCTTTGGTAATTTTATATTTTTGTGCATTAGTCCACACTTTCTTACGGCACATTTTCTCACCGAACTAGAATACAGCAGAAGGGCGCAGTGGAAGTATGCTGGGCCCATAACCCAGGTGTCCGTTGATCGAAACCACGCTCTGCTAATTTTATTTTGTTTTGCATAAGTGCGCAGTCTCTTACTGCAGATTTTCTCACGTAGCTAGAGTGCAGCAGAGTGGCACAGTGGAAGCGTGCTGAGCCCATAACCCAGAGGTCCGTGAATTGAAAACACGCTCCTAGAGCTTTATTTTTTTTGGCAGTAGTGCGCACTTTCCTACTGCACGTTTTCCCACGTAACTAGAGTGCAGCAGAGTGGCGCAGTGGAGGCGTGCTGGGCCCATAACCCAGAGGTCCGTGAATCGAAACCACGCTCTGCTAATTTGATATTCTTTTTGCATTACTGCGCACTTTCTTACTCCAAATTTTCCACATGACTAGAATGCAGCCGAGTAGCGCAGAAAAGCTTGCTGGGCCCATAACGCAGAGGTCCGTGGATCGACACCACGCTCTGCTAATTCTATTTTCTTTTGCATTAGTGCGCACATTCTTACTGCCCATTACCCCACAAAACTACAAAACAGTAGAGTGGCGTAGTGGGAGTTTGCTGAGGCCATATCCCAGCGGTCAATGGATCAAAACCACGCTCTGCTAATTATATATTTTTTTGCATTAGTGCGCACTTTCTTACTGCACAATTTTCCCACATAACTATAGTGCAGCAGAGTGGCGGAGTGGAAGCGTGCTGAGCCCGTAACTCAGAGGTCCGTGGATAGAAACCACGCTCTGCTAATTTTATTTTCCTTTGCATTAGTTCGTACTTTCTTACTGCACATTTTCCCTCGTAACTACAGTGCAGCAGAGTGGCGCAGTGGAAAGGTGCTGGGCTCATAACTCAGAGGTCCGTGGATAGAAACCACGCTCTGCTAATTTTATTTTCTTTTGCATTAGTGCGTACTTCATCACTGCACATTTTCCCACGTAACTAGAGTGCAGCAGAGTGGCGTGTTGGAAGCGTGCTGGGGCCATAACCCAGATATCCGTATATCGGAATCTCGCTCTGCTAATTTTATTATCTCTTGCAATAATGCGTACGTTCTTACTGCAGAATTTTCCACGTAGCTAATATGCAGCAGAGTGGCGCAGTGGAAGCGTGCTGGGCCCATAACCCAGAGGTCCGTGGATTGAAACCACACTTTGCTTATTTTATATTCTTGTGCATTTGTGCTCACTTTCTTACAGCACATTTTCTCAACGAACTAGAATACAGCAGAAGGGTGCAGTGCGAGCGTGCTGGGCCCATAACCCTGGTGTCCGTGGATCAAAACCATGCTCTGCTATATTTATTTTCTTTTGCATAAGTGCGCAGTTTCTTACTGCACAATTTCTACGTAGCTCGAGTGCAGTAGAGTGGCGCAGTGGAAGCGTGCTGGGCCCATAACCCAGAGGTCCGTGGATCGAAACCACGCTCTGCTAATTTATTATTCTTTTGCATTAGTGCGTACTTTTTTACTGCACATTTTCTCACGTAACTAGAATGCAGCAGAGTGGCGCAGTGGAAGCGTGCTGGGGCCATAACCCAGGTGTCCGTGGATCGAAACCACGCTCTGCTAATTTTATTTTCTTTTGCATAAGTGCGCAGTTTTTACTGCACATTTATCACGTATCTTGAGTGCAGTAGAGTGGTGCAGTGGAAGCGTGCTGGGCCCATAACCAAGAGGTCCGTGGATAGAACCACGCTCTGCTAATTTTATTTTCTTTTGCATAAGTGCGCAGTTTCTTACTGCACATTTTCTCACGTAACTTGAGTGCAGTAGAGTGGCGCAGTGGAAGCGTACTGGGCCCATCACCCAGAGGTCCGTGGATCGAAACCACGCTCTGCTAATTTTATTTTCTTTTGGATAAGTGCGCAGTTTCTTACTGCACATTTTCTAACGTAACTAGAGTGCAGCAGAGTGGCGCAGTGGAAGCGTGCTGGGCTCATAACCCAGAAATTCGTAGATCGAAACCACGCTCTGCTAATTGTATGATTTTTTGCTTTAGTGCGCAGTTTCTCACTGCACATTTTCTCACGTAACTAGAGTGCAGCAGAGTGGCGCAGTGGAAGCGTGCTGGGCCCATAACCCAAAGGTCCGTGGATCGAAACCACGCTCTGCTAATTTTAGTTTCTTTTGCATTAGTGCACACTTTCTTACTGCACAATTTTTACGTAGCTAATATGCAGCAGAGTGGAGCAGTGGAAGGGTGCTGGGCCCATAACCCAGAAGTCCGTTGATCGAAACCACGCTCTGCTAATTTTATATCCTTTGGATTATTGCGCAGGTTCTTACTGCACATTTTCTCACGTATCTAGAGTGCAGCATAGTGGCGCAGTGGAAGCGTGCTGGGACCATAACCCAGGGGTCCGTGGATTGAAACCATGCTCTGCTAATTTTATTTTCTTTTGCATAAGTGCGCAGTTTCTTACTGCACATTTTCTACGTAGCTAATATGCAGCAGAGTGGAGTAGTGGAAGCGTGCTGGGCTCATAACCCAGAGGCCCGTTGATCGAAACCACGCTCTGCTAATTTTATATCCTTTGGATTATTGCGCAGGTTCTTACTGCACATTTTCTCACGTATCTAGAGTGCAGCATAGTGGCGCAGTGGAAGCGTGCTGGGCCCATAACCCAGGGGTCCGTGGATTGAAACCATGCTTTGTTAATTTTATATTTTTGTGCATTAGTCCACACTTTCTTACGGCACATTTTCTCACCGAACTAGAATACAGCAGAAGGGCGCAGTGAAAGTATGCTGGGCCCATAACCCAGGTGTCCGTGGATCGAAACGACGCTCTGCTAATTTTATTTTGTTTTGCATAAGTGCGCAGTCTCTTACTGCAGATTTTCTCACGTAGCTAGAGTGCAGCAGAGTGGCACAGTGGAAGCGTGCTGAGCCCATAACCCAGAGGTCCGTGAATTGAAAACACGCTCCTAGAGCTTTATTTTTTTTTGGCAGTAGTGCGCACTTTCCTACTGCACGTTTTCCCACGTAACTAGAGTGCAGCAGAGTGGCGCAGTGGAGGCGTGCTGGGCCCATTACCCAGAGGTCCGTGGATCGAAAACACGCTCCTAGAGCTCTATTTTTTTGGCAGTAGTGCACACTTTCCTACTGCACGTTTTCCACGTAACTAGAGTGCAGCAGAGTGGCGCAGTGGAGGCGTGCTGGGCCCATAACCCAGAGGTCCGTGAATCAAAACCACGCTCTGCTAATTTGATATTCTTTTTGCATTACTGCGCACTTTCTTACTCCAAATTTTCCACATGACTAGAATGCAGCCGAGTAGCGCAGTGAAAGCTTGCTGGGCCCATAACGCAGAGGTCCGTGGATCGACACCACGCTCTGCTAATTCTATTTTCTTTTGCATTACTGCGCACATTCTTACTGCCCATTACCCCACAAAACTACAAAACAGTAGAGTGGCGTAGTGGGAGTTTGCTGAGGCCATATCCCAGCGGTCCATGGATCAAAACAACGCTCTGCTAATTATATATTTTTTTGCATTAGTGCGCACTTTCTTACTGCACATTTTCCCACATAACTATAGTGCAGCAGAGTGGCGGAGTGGAAGCGTGCTGAGCCCGTAACCCAGAGGTCCGTGGATCGAAACCACACTCTGCTAACTTTATTTTCCTTTGCATTAGTTCGTACTTTCTTACTGCACATTTTCCCTCGTAACTACAGTGCAGCAGAGTGGCGCAGTGGAAAGCTGCTGGGCTCATAACTCAGAGGTCCGTGGATAGAAACCACGCTCTGCTAATTTTATTTTATTTTGCATTAGTGCGTACTTCCTCACTGCACATTTTCCCACGTAGTTAGAGTGCAGCAGAGTGGCGTGTTGGAAGCGTGCTGGGGCCATAACCCAGATATCCGTATATCGGAATCTCGCTCTGCTAATTTTATTATCTCTTGCAATAATGCGTACGTTCTTACTGCACAATTTTCCACGTAGCTAATATGCAGCAGAGTGGCGCAGTGGAAGCGTGCTGGGCCCTTAACCCAGAGGTCCGTGGATTGAAACCACACTTTGCTAATTTTATATTCTTGTGCATTTGTGCTCACTTTCTTACAGCACATTTTCTCAACGAACTAGAATACAGCAGAAGGGTGCAGTGCGAGCGTGCTGGGCCCATAACCCAGGTGTCCATGGCTCAAAACCATGCTCTGCTAATTTTATTTTCTTTTGCATAAGTGCGCAGTTTCTTACTGCACAATTTCTACGTAGCTCGAGTGCAGTAGAGTGGCGCAGTGGAAGCGTGCTGGGCCCATAACCCAGAGGTCCGTGGATCGAAACCACGCTCTGCTAATTTTATTTTCCTTTGTATTAGTTCGTACTTTCTTACTGCACACTTTCTCACATAACTAGAGTGCAGCAGAGTGGCGCAGTGGACACGTGCTGGGCCCATAACCCAGAGGTCTGTAGATCGAAACCACGCTCTGCTAATTGTATGAATTTTTGCATTAGTGCGCACTTTCTCACTGCACATTTTCTCACGTAACTAGAGTGACGCAGAGTGGCGCAGTGGAAGCGTGCTGGGCCCATAACCCAGAGGTCCGTGGATCGAAACCACGCTCGGCTAACTTCATTTTCTTTTGCATTAGTGCGCAAATTCTTACTGCACATTTTTCCACGTAGCTAATATGCAGCAGAGTGGAGCAGTGGAAGCGTGCTGGGCTCATAACCTAGAGGCCCGTTGATCGAAACCACGCTCTGCTAATTTTATATCCTTTGGATTATTGCGCAGGTTCTTACTGCACATTTTCTCACGTATCTAGAGTGCAGCATAGTGGCGCAGTGGAAGCGTGCTGGGCCCATAACCCAGGGGTCCGTGGATTGAAACCATGCCTTGGTAATTTTATATTTTTGTGCATTAGTCCACACTTTCTTACGGCACATTTTCTCACCGAACTAGAATACAGCAGAAGGGCGCAGTGGAAGTATGCTGGGCCCATAACCCAGGTGTCCGTTGATCGAAACCACGCTCTGCTAATTTTATTTTGTTTTGCATAAGTGCGCAGTCTCTTACTGCAGATTTTCTCACGTAGCTAGAGTGCAGCAGAGTGGCACAGTGGAAGCGTGCTGAGCCCATAACCCAGAGGTCCGTGAATTGAAAACACGCTCCTAGAGCTTTATTTTTTTTTGGCAGTAGTGCGCACTTTCCTACTGCACGTTTTCCCACGTAACTAGAGTGCAGCAGAGTGGCGCAGTGGAGGCGTGCTGGGCCCATAACCCAGAGGTCTGTGAATCGAAACCACGCTCTGCTAATTTGATATTCTTTTTGCATTACTGCGCACTTTCTTACTCCAAATTTTCCACATGACTAGAATGCAGCCGAGTAGCGCAGTGAAAGCTTGATGGGCCCATAACGCAGAGGTCCGTGGATCGACACCACGCTCTGCTAATTCTATTTTCTTTTGCATTAGTGCGCACATTCTTACTGCCCATTACCCCACAAAACTACAAAACAGTAGAGTGGCGTAGTGGGAGTTTGCTGAGGCCATATCCCAGCGGTCAATGGATCAAAACCACGCTCTGCTAATTATATATATTTTTTGCATTAGTGAGCACTTTCTTACTGCACATTTTCCCACATAACTATAGTGCAGCAGAGTGGCGGAGTGGAAGCGTGCTGAGCCCGTAACTCAGAGGTCCGTGGATAGAAACCACGCTCTGCTAATTTTATTTTCCTTTGCATTAGTGCGTACTTCGTCACTGATCATTTTCCCACGTAACTAGAGTGCAGCAGAGTGGCGTGTTGGAAGCGTGCTGGGGCCATAACCCAGATATCCGTATATCGGAATCTCGCTCTGCTAATTTTATTATCTCTTGCAATAATGCGTACGTTCTTACTGCAGAATTTTCCACGTAGCTAATATGCAGCAGAGTGGCGCAGTGGAAGCGTGCTGGGCCCATAACCCAGAGGTCCGTGGATTGAAACCACACTTTGCTTATTTTATATTCTTGTGCATTTGTGCTCACTTTCTTACAGCACATTTTCTCAACGAACTAGAATACAGCAGAAGGGTGCAGTGCGAGCGTGCTGGGCCCATAACCCAGGTGTCCGTGGATCAAAACCATGCTCTGCTAATTTTATTTTCTTTTGCATAAGTGCGCAGTTTCTTACTGCACAATTTCTACGTAGCTCGAGTGCAGTAGAGTGGCGCAGTGGAAGCGTGCTGGGCCCATAACCCAGAGGTCCGTGGATCGAAACCACGCTCTGCTAATTTATTATTCTTTTGCATTAGTGCGTACTTTTTTACTGCACATTTTCTCACGTAACTAGAGTGCAGCAGAGTGGCGCAGTGGAGGTGTGCTGGGCCCATAAGCCAGAGGTCCGTTGATCGAAACCACGCGCTGCTAATTTTATATCCTAGTATTAGTGCGCACTTTCTTACTGCAAATTTCCCACATGACTAGAATGCAGCAGAGTGGCGCAGTGGAAGCGTGCTGGGGCCATAACCCCGGTGTCCGTGGATCGAAACCACGCTCTGCTAATTTTATTTTTTTTTTGCATAAGTGCGCAGTTTCTTACTGCACATTTATCACGTATCTTGAGTGCAGTAGAGTGGTGCAGTGGAAGCGTGCTGGGCCCATAACCAAGAGGTCCGTGGATAGAACCACGCTCTGCTAATTTTATTTTCTTTTGCATAAGTGCGCAGTTTCTTACTGCACATTTTCTCACGTAACTTGAGTGCAGTAGAGTGGCGCAGTGGAAGCGTACTGGGCCCATCACCCAGAGGTCCGTGGATCGAAACCACGCTCTGCTAATTTTATTTTCTTTTGGATAAGTGCGCAGTTTCTTACTGCACATTTTCTAACGTAACTAGAGTGCAGCAGAGTGGCGCAGTGGAAGCGTGCTGGGCTCATAACCCAGAAATTCGTAGATCGAAACCACGCTCTGCTAACTGTATGATTTTTTGCTTTAGTGCGCAGTTTCTCACTGCACATTTTCTCACGTAACTAGAGTGCAGCAGAGTGGCGCAGTGGAAGCGTGCTGGGCCCATAACCCAGGGGTCCGTGGATTGAAACCATGCTTTGGTAATTTTATATTTTTGTGCATTAGTCCACACTTTCTTACGGCACATTTTCTCACCGAACTAGAATACAGCAGAAGGGCGCAGTGGAAGTATGCTGGGCCCATAACCCAGGTGTCCGTTGATCGAAACCACGCTCTGCTAATTTTATTTTGTTTTGCATAAGTGCGCAGTCTCTTACTGCAGATTTTCTCACGTAGCTAGAGTGCAGCAGAGTGGCACAGTGGAAGCGTGCTGAGCCCATAACCCAGAGGTCCGTGAATTGAAAACACGCTCCTAGAGCTTTATTTTTTTTTGGCAGTAGTGCGCACTTTCCTACTGCACGTTTTCCCACGTAACTAGAGTGCAGCAGAGTGGCGCAGTGGAGGCGTGCTGGGCCCATAACCCAGAGGTCCGTGAATCGAAACCACGCTCTGCTAATTTGATATTCTTTTTGCATTACTGCGCACTTTCTTACTCCAAATTTTCCACATGACTAGAATGCAGCCGAGTAGCGCAGTGAAAGCTTGCTGGGCCCATAACGCAGAGGTCCGTGGATCGACACCACGCTCTGCTAATTCTATTTTCTTTTGCATTAGTGCGCACATTCTTACTGCCCATTACCCCACAAAACTACAAAACAGTAGAGTGGCGTAGTGGGAGTTTGCTGAGGCCATATCCCAGCGGTCAATGGATCAAAACCACGCTCTGCTAATTATATATTTTTTTGCATTAGTGCGCACTTTCTTACTGCACATTTTCCCACATAACTATAGTGCAGCAGAGTGGCGGAGTGGAAGCGTGCTGAGCCCGTAACTCAGAGGTCCGTGGATAGAAACCACGCTCTGCTAATTTTATTTTCCTTTGCATTAGTTCGTACTTTCTTACTGCACATTTTCCCTCGTAACTACAGTGCAGCAGAGTGGCGCAGTGGAAAGGTGCTGGGCTCATAACTCAGAGGTCCGTGGATAGAAACCACGCTCTGCTAATTTTATTTTCTTTTGCATTAGTGCGTACTTCGTCACTGCACATTTTCCCACGTAACTAGAGTGCAGCAGAGTGGCGTGTTGGAAGCGTGCTGGGGCCATAACCCAGATATCCGTATATCGGAATCTCGCTCTGCTAATTTTATTATCTCTTGCAATAATGCGTACGTTCTTACTGCAGAATTTTCCACGTAGCTAATATGCAGCAGAGTGGCGCAGTGGAAGCGTGCTGGGCCCATAACCCAGAGGTCCGTGGATTGAAACCACACTTTGCTTATTTTATATTCTTGTGCATTTGTGCTCACTTTCTTACAGCACATTTTCTCAACGAACTAGAATACAGCAGAAGGGTGCAGTGCGAGCGTGCTGGGCCCATAACCCAGGTGTCCGTGGATCAAAACCATGCTCTGCTAATTTTATTTTCTTTTGCATAAGTGCGCAGTTTCTTACTGCACAATTTCTACGTAGCTCGAGTGCAGTAGAGTGGCGCAGTGGAAGCGTGCTGGGCCCATAACCCAGAGGTCCGTGGATCGAAACCACGCTCTGCTAATTTATTATTCTTTTGCATTAGTGCGTACTTTTTTACTGCACATTTTCTCACGTAACTAGAGTGCAGCAGAGTGGCGCAGTGGAGGCGTGCTGGGCCCATAAGCCAGAGGTCCGTTGATCGAAACCACGCGCTGCTAATTTTATATCCTAGTATTAGTGCGCACTTTCTTACTGCAAATTTCCCACATGACTAGAATGCAGCAGTGTGGCGCAGTGGAAGCGTGCTGGGGCCATAACCCAGGTGTCCGTGGATCGAAACCACGCTCTGCTAATTTTATTTTCTTTTGCATAAGATGCAGTTTCTTACTGCACGTTTTCTCATGTAACTAGAGTGCAGCAGAGTGGCGCAGTGGAAGCGTGCTGGGCCCATAACCCAGAGGTCCGTGGATCGAAACCACGCTCTGCTAATTTTATTTTCTTTTGCATGAGTGCGAACTTTCTTACTGCACATTTTTCCACGTAACTAGAGTGACAGAGTGGCGCAGTGGAAGCGTGCTGGGTCTTAACCCAGAGGTTCGTGGATCAAAACCACACACTGCTAACTTTATTTTCGTTTGCAATAGTGTGCACTTTCTTAGTGACGTTTTCCCACGTAATTAAAGTGAGGCAGAGTGGCGCAGTGAAGGCGTGCTGGGCCCATAACCCAGAGGTCCGTTGATCGAAACCACGCGCTGCTAATTTTATATCCTTGTATTAGTGCGCAGTTTCTTACTGCCCATTTTTTCACGTAACTAGAGTGCAGCAGAGTGGCGCCGTGGAAGCGTGCTGGGCCCATAACCCAGAGGTCCGTGGATTGAAAACACGCTCTGCTAATTGTATAATTTTTTGCATTGGTGCGCACTTTCTGACTGCACATTTTCCCACGTAACTAAAATGCAGCAGAGTGCCGCGGTGTAAGCGTGCTCGGCCCATAACCCAGAGGTCCGTGGATTTAAAACACGCTCCTAGAGCTTTATTTTCTTTTGCAGTAGTGCGCACTTTCCTACTGCACTTTTTCCCACGTAACTAGAGTGCAGCAGAGTGGCGCAGTGGAGGCGTGCTGGGCCCATAACCCAGAGGTCCGTGGATCGAAACCATGCTCTGCTAATTTGATATTCTTTTTGCATTACTGCGCACTTTCTTACTGCACATTTTCTCGCATAACTACAGTGCAGCAGAGTGGCGCAGTGGAAGCGTGATGAGCCCGTAACCCAGAGGTCCGTGGATCGAAACCACGCTCTGCTAATTTTATTTTCCTTTGTATTAGTTCGTACTTTCTTACTGCACACTTTCTCACGTAACTAGAGTGCAGCAGAGTGGCGCAGTGGACACGTGCTGGGCCCATAACCCAGAGGTCTGTAGATCGAAACCACGCTCTGCTAATTGTATGAATTTTTGCATTAGTGCGCACTTTCTCACTGCACATTTTCTCACGTAACTAGAGTGACGCAGAGTGGCGCAGTGGACACGTGCTGGGCTCATAACCTAGAGGCCCGTTGATCGAAACCACGCTCTGCTAATTTTTTATCCTATGGATTATTGCGCAGGTTCTTACTTCACATTTTCTCACGTATCTAGAGTGCAGCATAGTGGCGCAGTGGAAGCTTGCTGGGCCCATAACCCAGGGGTCCGTGGATTGAAACCATGCTTTGGTAATTTTATATTTTTGTGCATTAGTCCACACTTTCTTACGGCACATTTTCTCACCGAACTAGAATACAGCAGAAGGGCGCAGTGGAAGTATGCTGGGCCCATAACCCAGGTGTCCGTTGATCGAAACCACGCTCTGCTAATTTTATTTTGTTTTGCATAAGTGCGCCGTCTCTTACTGCAGATTTTCTCACGTAGCTAGAGTGCAGCAGAGTGGCACAGTGGAAGCGTGCTGAGCCCATAACCCAGAGGTCCGTGAATTGAAAACACGCTCCTAGAGCTTTATTTTTTTTTTGGCAGTAGTGCGCACTTTCCTACTGCACGTTTTCCCACGTAACTAGAGTGCAGCAGAGTGGCGCAGTGGAGGCGTGCTGGGCCCATAACCCAGAGGTCTGTGAATCGAAACCACGCTCTGCTAATTTGATATTCTTTTTGCATTACTGCGCACTTTCTTACTCCAAATTTTCCACATGACTAGAATGCAGCCGAGTAGCGCAGTGAAAGCTTGCTGGGCCCATAACGCAGAGGTCCGTGGATCGACACCACGCTCTGCTAATTCTATTTTCTTTTGCATTAGTGCGCACATTCTTACTGCCCATTACCCCACAAAACTACAAAACAGTAGAGTGGCGTAGTGGGAGTTTGCTGAGGCCATATCCCAGCGGTCAATGGATCAAAACCACGCTCTGCTAATTATATATTTTTTTGCATTAGTGCGCACTTTCTTACTGCACATTTTCCCACATAACTATAGTGCAGCAGAGTGGCGGAGTGGAAGCGTGCTGAGCCCGTAACTCAGAGGTCCGTGGATAGAAACCACGCTCTGCTAATTTTATTTTCCTTTGCATTAGTTCGTACTTTCTTACTGCACATTTTCCCTCGTAACTACAGTGCAGCAGAGTGGCGCAGTGGAAAGGTGCTGGGCTCATAACTCAGAGGTCCGTGGATAGAAACCACGCTCTGCTAATTTTATTTTCTTTTGCATTAGTGCGTACTTCGTCACTGATCATTTTCCCACGTAACTAGAGTGCAGCAGAGTGGCGTGTTGGAAGCGTGCTGGGGCCATAACCCAGATATCCGTATATCGGAATCTCGCTCTGCTAATTTTATTATCTCTTGCAATAATGCGTACGTTCTTACTGCAGAATTTTCCACGTAGCTAATATGCAGCAGAGTGGCGCAGTGGAAGCGTGCTGGGCCCATAACCCAGAGGTCCGTGGATTGAAACCACACTTTGCTTATTTTATATTCTTGTGCATTTGTGCTCACTTTCTTACAGCACATTTTCTCAACGAACTAGAATACAGCAGAAGGGTGCAGTGCGAGCGTGCTGGGCCCATAACCCAGGTGTCCGTGGATCAAAACCATGCTCTGCTAATTTTATTTTCTTTTGCATAAGTGCGCAGTTTCTTACTGCACAATTTCTACGTAGCTCGAGTGCAGTAGAGTGGCGCAGTGGAAGCGTGCTGGGCCCATAACCCAGAGGTCCGTGGATCGAAACCACGCTCTGCTAATTTATTATTCTTTTGCATTAGTGCGTACTTTTTTACTGCACATTTTCTCACGTAACTAGAGTGCAGCAGAGTGGCGCAGTGGAGGTGTGCTGGGCCCATAAGCCAGAGGTCCGTTGATCGAAAGCACGCGCTGCTAATTTTATATCCTAGTATTAGTGCGCACTTTCTTACTGCAAATTTCCCACATGACTAGAATGCAGCAGAGTGGCGCAGTGGAAGCGTGCTGGGGCCATAACCCAGGTGTCCGTGGATCGAAACCACGCTCTGCTAATTTTATTTTCTTTTGCATAAGTGCGCAGTTTCTTACTGCACATTTATCACGTATCTTGAGTGCAGTAGAGTGGTGCAGTGGAAGCGTGCTGGGCCCATAACCAAGAGGTCCGTGGATAGAACCACGCTCTGCTAATTTTATTTTCTTTTGCATAAGTGCGCATTTTCTTACTGCACATTTTCTCACGTAACTTGAGTGCAGTAGAGTGGCGCAGTGGAAGCGTACTGGGCCCATCACCCAGAGGTCCGTGGATCGAAACCACGCTCTGCTAATTTTATTTTCTTTTGGATAAGTGCGCAGTTTCTTACTGCACATTTTCTAACGTAACTAGAGTGCAGCAGAGTGGCGCAGTGGAAGCGTGCTGGGCTCATAACCCAGAAATTCGTAGATCGAAACCACGCTCTGCTAACTGTATGATTTTTTGCTTTAGTGCGCAGTTTCTCACTGCACATTTTCTCACGTAACTAGAGTGCAGCAGAGTGGCGCAGTGGAAGCGTGCTGGGCCCATAACCCAGGGGTCCGTGGATTGAAACCATGCTTTGGTAATTTTATATTTTTGTGCATTAGTCCACACTTTCTTACGGCACATTTTCTCACCGAACTAGAATACAGCAGAAGGGCGCAGTGGAAGTATGCTGGGCCCATAACCCAGGTGTCCGTTGATCGAAACCACGCTCTGCTAATTTTATTTTGTTTTGCATAAGTGCGCAGTCTCTTACTGCAGATTTTCTCACGTAGCTAGAGTGCAGCAGAGTGGCACAGTGGAAGCGTGCTGAGCCCATAACCCAGAGGTCCGTGAATTGAAAACACGCTCCTAGAGCTTTATTTTTTTTGGCAGTAGTGCGCACTTTCCTACTGCACGTTTTCCCACGTAACTAGAGTGCAGCAGAGTGGCGCAGTGGAGGCGTGCTGGGCCCATAACCCAGAGGTCCGTGAATCGAAACCACGCTCTGCTAATTTGATATTCTTTTTGCATTACTGCGCACTTTCTTACTCCAAATTTTCCACATGACTAGAATGCAGCCGAGTAGCGCAGAAAAGCTTGCTGGGCCCATAACGCAGAGGTCCGTGGATCGACACCACGCTCTGCTAATTCTATTTTCTTTTGCATTAGTGCGCACATTCTTACTGCCCATTACCCCACAAAACTACAAAACAGTAGAGTGGCGTAGTGGGAGTTTGCTGAGGCCATATCCCAGCGGTCAATGGATCAAAACCACGCTCTGCTAATTATATATTTTTTTGCATTAGTGCGCACTTTCTTACTGCACAATTTTCCCACATAACTATAGTGCAGCAGAGTGGCGGAGTGGAAGCGTGCTGAGCCCGTAACTCAGAGGTCCGTGGATAGAAACCACGCTCTGCTAATTTTATTTTCCTTTGCATTAGTTCGTACTTTCTTACTGCACATTTTCCCTCGTAACTACAGTGCAGCAGAGTGGCGCAGTGGAAAGGTGCTGGGCTCATAACTCAGAGGTCCGTGGATAGAAACCACGCTCTGCTAATTTTATTTTCTTTTGCATTAGTGCGTACTTCATCACTGCACATTTTCCCACGTAACTAGAGTGCAGCAGAGTGGCGTGTTGGAAGCGTGCTGGGGCCATAACCCAGATATCCGTATATCGGAATCTCGCTCTGCTAATTTTATTATCTCTTGCAATAATGCGTACGTTCTTACTGCAGAATTTTCCACGTAGCTAATATGCAGCAGAGTGGCGCAGTGGAAGCGTGCTGGGCCCATAACCCAGAGGTCCGTGGATTGAAACCACACTTTGCTTATTTTATATTCTTGTGCATTTGTGCTCACTTTCTTACAGCACATTTTCTCAACGAACTAGAATACAGCAGAAGGGTGCAGTGCGAGCGTGCTGGGCCCATAACCCTGGTGTCCGTGGATCAAAACCATGCTCTGCTATATTTATTTTCTTTTGCATAAGTGCGCAGTTTCTTACTGCACAATTTCTACGTAGCTCGAGTGCAGTAGAGTGGCGCAGTGGAAGCGTGCTGGGCCCATAACCCAGAGGTCCGTGGATCGAAACCACGCTCTGCTAATTTATTATTCTTTTGCATTAGTGCGTACTTTTTTACTGCACATTTTCTCACGTAACTAGAATGCAGCAGAGTGGCGCAGTGGAAGCGTGCTGGGGCCATAACCCAGGTGTCCGTGGATCGAAACCACGCTCTGCTAATTTTATTTTCTTTTGCATAAGTGCGCAGTTTTTACTGCACATTTATCACGTATCTTGAGTGCAGTAGAGTGGTGCAGTGGAAGCGTGCTGGGCCCATAACCAAGAGGTCCGTGGATAGAACCACGCTCTGCTAATTTTATTTTCTTTTGCATAAGTGCGCAGTTTCTTACTGCACATTTTCTCACGTAACTTGAGTGCAGTAGAGTGGCGCAGTGGAAGCGTACTGGGCCCATCACCCAGAGGTCCGTGGATCGAAACCACGCTCTGCTAATTTTATTTTCTTTTGGATAAGTGCGCAGTTTCTTACTGCACATTTTCTAACGTAACTAGAGTGCAGCAGAGTGGCGCAGTGGAAGCGTGCTGGGCTCATAACCCAGAAATTCGTAGATCGAAACCACGCTCTGCTAATTGTATGATTTTTTGCTTTAGTGCGCAGTTTCTCACTGCACATTTTCTCACGTAACTAGAGTGCAGCAGAGTGGCGCAGTGGAAGCGTGCTGGGCCCATAACCCAAAGGTCCGTGGATCGAAATCACGCTCTGCTAATTTTAGTTTCTTTTGCATTAGTGCACACTTTCTTACTGCACAATTTTTACGTAGCTAATATGCAGCAGAGTGGAGCAGTGGAAGGGTGCTGGGCCCATAACCCAGAAGTCCGTTGATCGAAACCACGCTCTGCTAATTTTATATCCTTTGGATTATTGCGCAGGTTCTTACTGCACATTTTCTCACGTATCTAGAGTGCAGCATAGTGGCGCAGTGGAAGCGTGCTGGGCCCATAACCCAGGGGTCCGTGGATTGAAACCATGCTCTGCTAATTTTATTTTCTTTTGCATAAGTGCGCAGTTTCTTACTGCACATTTTCTACGTAGCTAATATGCAGCAGAGTGGAGTAGTGGAAGCGTGCTGGGCTCATAACCCAGAGGCCCGTTGATCGAAACCACGCTCTGCTAATTTTATATCCTTTGGATTATTGCGCAGGTTCTTACTGCACATTTTCTCACGTATCTAGAGTGCAGCATAGTGGCGCAGTGGAAGCGTGCTGGGCCCATAACCCAGGGGTCCGTGGATTGAAACCATGCTTTGTTAATTTTATATTTTTGTGCATTAGTCCACACTTTCTTACGGCACATTTTCTCACCGAACTAGAATACAGCAGAAGGGCGCAGTGAAAGTATGCTGGGCCCATAACCCAGGTGTCCGTGGATCGAAACGACGCTCTGCTAATTTTATTTTGTTTTGCATAAGTGCGCAGTCTCTTACTGCAGATTTTCTCACGTAGCTAGAGTGCAGCAGAGTGGCACAGTGGAAGCGTGCTGAGCCCATAACCCAGAGGTCCGTGAATTGAAAACACGCTCCTAGAGCTTTATTTTTTTTTTGGCAGTAGTGCGCACTTTCCTACTGCACGTTTTCCCACGTAACTAGAGTGCAGCAGAGTGGCGCAGTGGAGGCGTGCTGGGCCCATTACCCAGAGGTCCGTGGATCGAAAACACGCTCCTAGAGCTCTATTTTTTTGGCAGTAGTGCACACTTTCCTACTGCACGTTTTCCACGTAACTAGAGTGCAGCAGAGTGGCGCAGTGGAGGCGTGCTGGGCCCATAACCCAGAGGTCCGTGAATCAAAACCACGCTCTGCTAATTTGATATTCTTTTTGCATTACTGCGCACTTTCTTACTCCAAATTTTCCACATGACTAGAATGCAGCCGAGTAGCGCAGTGAAAGCTTGCTGGGCCCATAACGCAGAGGTCCGTGGATCGACACCACGCTCTGCTAATTCTATTTTCTTTTGCATTACTGCGCACATTCTTACTGCCCATTACCCCACAAAACTACAAAACAGTAGAGTGGCGTAGTGGGAGTTTGCTGAGGCCATATCCCAGCGGTCCATGGATCAAAACAACGCTCTGCTAATTATATATTTTTTTGCATTAGTGCGCACTTTCTTACTGCACATTTTCCCACATAACTATAGTGCAGCAGAGTGGCGGAGTGGAAGCGTGCTGAGCCCGTAACCCAGAGGTCCGTGGATCGAAACCACACTCTGCTAACTTTATTTTCCTTTGCATTAGTTCGTACTTTCTTACTGCACATTTTCCCTCGTAACTACAGTGCAGCAGAGTGGCGCAGTGGAAAGCTGCTGGGCTCATAACTCAGAGGTCCGTGGATAGAAACCACGCTCTGCTAATTTTATTTTCTTTTGCATTAGTGCGTACTTCCTCACTGCACATTTTCCCACGTAGTTAGAGTGCAGCAGAGTGGCGTGTTGGAAGCGTGCTGGGGCCATAACCCAGATATCCGTATATCGGAATCTCGCTCTGCTAATTTTATTATCTCTTGCAATAATGCGTACGTTCTTACTGCACAATTTTCCACGTAGCTAATATGCAGCAGAGTGGCGCAGTGGAAGCGTGCTGGGCCCTTAACCCAGAGGTCCGTGGATTGAAACCACACTTTGCTAATTTTATATTCTTGTGCATTTGTGCTCACTTTCTTACAGCACATTTTCTCAACGAACTAGAATACAGCAGAAGGGTGCAGTGCGAGCGTGCTGGGCCCATAACCCAGGTGTCCATGGCTCAAAACCATGCTCTGCTAATTTTATTTTCTTTTGCATAAGTGCGCAGTTTCTTACTGCACAATTTCTACGTAGCTCGAGTGCAGTAGAGTGGCGCAGTGGAAGCGTGCTGGGCCCATAACCCAGAGGTCCGTGGATCGAAACCACGCTCTGCTAATTTATTATTCTTTTGCATTAGTGCGTACTTTTTTACTGCACATTTTCTCACGTAACTAGAGTGCAGCAGAGTGGCGAAGTGGAGGCGTGCTGGGCCCATAAGCCAGAGGTCCGTTGATCGAAACCACGCGCTGCTAATTTTATATCCTAGTATTAGTGCGCAGTTTTTTACTGCACATTTTCTCACGTAACTAGAGTGCAGCAGAGTGGCGAAGTGGAAGCGTGCTGGGTCATAACCCAGAGGTTTGTGGATCAAAACCACACCCTGCTAACTTTATTTTCATTTGCAATAGTGTGCACTTTCTTACTGCACATTTTCTCACGTAACTAGAGTGCAGCAGAGTGGCGCAGTGGAAGCGTGCTGGGCCTATAACCCACAGGTCCGTAGATCGAATTCACGCTCTGCTAATTTGATATTCTTTTTTCATTACTGCGCACTTTCTTAATGCACAAATTTCTACGTAGCTAATATGCAGCAGAGTGGAGCAGTGGAAGGGTGCTGGGCCCTTAACCCAGAGTTGCGTTGATCGTAACCACGCTCTGCTAATTTTATATCCTTTGGATTATTGCGCAGATTCTTACTGCACATTTTCTCAGGTACCTAGAAACTAGAGTGCAGATGAGTGGCGCAGTGTAAGCGTGCTTGGCCCAAATCCCAGAGGTCCGTGGATCGAAACCACGCGCTGCTAATTTGATATTCTTTTTGCATTAGTGCGCACTTTCTTACTGCGAATTTCTCACATGACTAGACTGCAGCAGAGTGGCGCAGTAAAAGCGTGCTGGGGCCATTACCCAGGTGCCCGTGGATCGAAACCACGCTCTGCTAATTTTATTTTCTTTTGCATAAGTGCGCAGTTTCTTACTGCACATTTTCTCACGTAACTAGAGTGCAGCAGAGTGGTGCAGTGGAAGCGTGCTAGGCCCATAACCCAAAAGTCCATGGATAGAACCACGCTCTGCTAATTTTATTTTCTTTTGCATAAGTGCGCAGTTTCTTACTGCACATTTTCTCACGTAACTTGAGTGCAGTAGAGTGGCGCAGTGGAAGCGTACTGGGCCCATCACCCAGAGGTCCGTGGATCAAAACCACGCTCTGCTAATTTGATATTCTTTTTGCATTTGTGCGCACTTTCTTACTGCAAATTTCTCACATGACTAGAATGCAGCAGAGTGGCGCAGTGGAAGCGTGCTGGGGCAATATCCCAGGTGTCCGTGGATCAAAACCACGCTCTGCTAATTTTATTTTCTTTTGCATAGATCGAATTCACGCTCTGCTAATTTGATATTCTTTTTTCATTACTGCGCACTTTCTTAATGCACAAATTTCTACGTAGCTAATATGCAGCAGAGTGGAGCAGTGGAAGGGTGCTGGGCCCTTAACCCAGAGGTGCGTTGATCGAAACCACGCTCTGCTAATTTTATATCCTTTGGATTATTGCGCAGATTCTTACTGCACATTTTCTCAGGTACCTAGAAACTAGAGTGCAGATGAGTGGCGCAGTGTAAGCGTGCTTGGCCCATAACCAGAGGTTCTTTTGCATAAGTGCGCAGTTTCTTCCTGCACATTTTCTCACGTAACTAGAGTGCAGCAGAGTGGCGCAGTGGAAACGTGCTGGGCCCATAATGCAGAGGTCCGTAGATCGAAACCACGCTCTGCTACTTGTATGAATTTTGGCATTAGTGCGCAGTTTCTCACTGCACATTTTCTCACGTAACTAGAGCGACGCAGAGTGGCGCAGTGGAAGCGTGCTGGGGCCATAACCCAGGTGTCCGTGGATCGAAACCACGCTCTGCTAATTTTATTTTCTTTTGCATAAGTGCGCAGTTTCTTACTGGGCATTTTTCCACGTAGCTAATATGCAGCAGAGTGGAGCAGTAGAAGCGTGCTGGGCCAGTAACCCAGTAGCCCGTTGATCGAAACCACGCTCTGCTAATTTTATATCCTTTGAATTATTGCGCAGGTTCTTACTGCACATTTTCTCACGTGTCTAGAGTGCGGCATAGTGGCGCAGTGGAAGCGTGCTGGGCCCATAACCCAGGTGCCCATGGATTGAAACCACGCCCTGGTAACTTTACTTTCATTTGAAATTGTGAGCACTTTCTTACTGCCCAGTTTTTCACGTAACTAGAGTGCAGCAGAGGGGCGCAGTGGAAGCGTGCTTTGCCCATAACCCAGAGGTCCGTGGATCGAAACCACGCTCGGCTAATTTGATATTAATTTTGCATTAGTGCGCACTTTCTTACTGCAAATTTCTCACAAGACTAGAATGCAGCAGAGTGGAACAGTGGAAGCGTGCTGGGGCCATAACCCAGCTGTCCGTGGATCGAAACCACACCCTGCTAACTTTATTTTCATTTGCAATAGTGTGCACTTTCTTACTGACGTTTTTCATCGTAACTAGAGTGAAGCAGAGTGGCGCAGTGGAGGCGTCCTGGTCCCATAACCCAGAGGTCCGTTGATCGAAACCACGCGCAGCTAATTTCATATCCTTGTATTAGTGCGCAGTTTCTTACTGCACATTGTCTGACGTAACTAGAGTGCAGCAGAATGGCGCAGTGGAAGCGTGCTGGGGCTATAACCCACATGTCCGTGGATCGAAATCACGCTCTACTAATTTGATATTCTTTTTCCATTACTGCGGACTTTCTTACTGCACAATTTTTTACGTAGCTAATATGCAGCAGAGTGGAGCAGTGGAAGGGTGCTGGGCCCATAACCCAGAGGTCCGTTGATCGAAACCACGCTCTGCTAATTTTATATCCTTTGGATTATTGCGCACGTTCTTACTGCACATTTTCTCACGTAGCTAGAGTGCAGCAGAGTGGCACAGAGGAAGCGTGCTGAGCCCATGACCCAGAGGTCCGTGTATCGAAACCACGCTCTCCTAATTTGATATTATTTTTTCATTAGTGCGCGCTTTCTTACAGCAAATTTCTCACATGACTAGAATGCAGCAGAGTGGCGCAGTGAAAGCATGCTGGGGCTATAACCCAGCTGTCCGTGGATCTAGACCACGCCCTGCTAATTTTATTTCATTGTGCATGGGTGCGTAGTTTCTTACTGCACATTTTCTCACGTAACTAGAGTGCAGCAGAGTGGCGCAGTGGAAGCGTCCTGGGCCCATAACCCAGAGGTCCGTAGATTGAAACCACGCTCTCCTAATTGTATGATTTTTTGCATTAGTGCGCAGTTTCTCACTGCACATTTTTTCACGTAACTAGAGTGCAGCAGAGTGGCGCAGTGGAAGCGTGCTGGGCCCATAACCCAGAGGTCCGTGGATAGAAACCACGCTCTGCTAGTTTTATTTTCTTCTGCATAAGTGTGCACTTTCTTACTGACGTTTTCCATCGTAACTAGAGTGAAGCAGAGTGGCGCAGTAGAGGCGTGCTGGGCCCATAACCCAGAGGTCCGTTGATCGAAACCACGCACTGCTAATTTTATATCCTTGTATTAGTGCGCAGTTTCTTACTGCACATTTTCTGACGTAACTCGAGTGCAGCAGAGTGGCACAGTGGAAGCTTGCTTGGGCCATAACCCAGCTGTCCGTGGGTCGAAACTTTCTTACTGCACATTTTTCCACGTAACTAGAGTGACAGAGTGGCGCAGTGGAAGCGTGCTGGGTCTTAACCCAGAGGTTCGTGGATCAAAACCACACCCTGCTAACTTTATTTTCGTTTGCAATAGTGTGCACTTTCTTAGTGACGTTTTCCCACGAAATTAAAGTGAAGCAGAGTGGCGCAGTGAAGGCGTGCTGGGCCCATAACCCAGAGGTCCGTTGATCGAAACCACGCGCTGCTAATTTTATATCCTTGTATTAGTGCGCAGTTTCTTACTGCCCATTTTTTCACGTAACTAGAGTGCAGCAGAGTGGCGCAGTGGAAGCGTGCTGGGCCCATAACCCAGAGGTCCGTGGATTGAAAACACGCTTTGGTAATTTTATATTCGTGTGCATTAGTGCACACTTTCTTACGGCACATTTTCTCAACGAACTAGAATACAGGAGAAGGGCGCAGTGGAAGCGTGCTTGGTCCATAACCCAGGTGTCCGTGGATCAAAACCATGCTCTGCTAATTTTATTTTCTTTTGCATAAGTGCGCAGTTTCTTACTGCACATTTTCTACGTAGCTAATATGCAGCAGAGTGGAGTAGTGGAAGCGTGCTGGGCTCATAACCCAGAGGCCCGTTGATCGAAACCACGCTCTGCTAATTTTATATCCTTTGGATTATTGCGCAGGTTCTTACTGCACATTTTCTCACGTATCTAGAGTGCAGCATAGTGGCGCAGTGGAAGCGTGCTGGGCCCATATCCCAGGGGTCCGTGGATTGAAACCATGCTTTGTTAATTTTATATTTTTGTGCATTAGTCCACACTTTCTTACGGCACATTTTCTCACCGAACTAGAATACAGCAGAAGGGCGCAGTGAAAGTATGCTGGGCCCATAACCCAGGTGTCCGTGGATCGAAACGACGCTCTGCTAATTTTATTTTGTTTTGCATAAGTGCGCAGTCTCTTACTGCAGATTTTCTCACGTAGCTAGAGTGCAGCAGAGTGGCACAGTGGAAGCGTGCTGAGCCCATAACCCAGAGGTCCGTGAATTGAAAACACGCTCCTAGAGCTTTATTTTTTTTTTTTTGGCAGTAGTGCGCACTTTCCTACTGCACGTTTTCCCACGTAACTAGAGTGCAGCAGAGTGGCGCAGTGGAGGCGTGCTGGGCCCATTACCCAGAGGTCCGTGGATCGAAAACACGCTGCTAGAGCTCTATTTTTTTTTGGCAGTAGTGCGCACTTTCCTACTGCACGTTTTCCACGTAACTAGAGTGCAGCAGAGTGGCGCAGTGGAGGCGTGCTGGGCCCATAACCCAGAGGTCCGTGAATCAAAACCACGCTCTGCTAATTTGATATTCTTTTTGCATTACTGCGCACTTTCTTACTCCAAATTTTCCACATGACTAGAATGGAGCCGAGTAGCGCAGTGAAAGCTTGCTGGGCCCATAACGCAGAGGTCCGTGGATCGACACCACGCTCTGCTAATTCTATTTTCTTTTGCATTACTGCGCACATTCTTACTGCCCATTACCCCACAAAACTACAAAACAGTAGAGTGGCGTAGTGGGAGTTTGCTGAGGCCATATCCCAGCGGTCCAAGGATCAAAACAACGCTCTGCTAATTATATATTTTTTTGCATTAGTGCGCACTTTCTTACTGCACATTTTCCCACATAACTATAGTGCAGCAGAGTGGCGGAGTGGAAGCGTGCTGAGCCCGTAACCCAGAGGTCCGTGGATCGAAACCACACTCTGCTAACTTTATTTTCCTTTGCATTAGTTCGTACTTTCTTACTGCACATTTTCCCTCGTAACTACAGTGCAGCAGAGTGGCGCAGTGGAAAGCTGCTGGGCTCATAACTCAGAGGTCCGTGGATAGAAACCACGCTCTGCTAATTTTATTTTCTTTTGCATTAGTGCGTACTTCCTCACTGCACATTTTCCCACGTAGTTAGAGTGCAGCATAGTGGCGTGTTGGAAGCGTGCTGGGGCCATAACCCAGATATCCGTATATCGGAATCTCGCTCTGCTAATTTTATTATCTCTTGCAATAATGCGTACGTTCTTACTGCACAATTTTCCACGTAGCTAATATGCAGCAGAGTGGCGCAGTGGAAGCGTGCTGGGCCCTTAACCCAGAGGTCCGTGGATTGAAACCACACTTTGCTAATTTTATATTCTTGTGCATTTGTGCTCACTTTCTTACAGCACATTTTCTCAACGAACTAGAATACAGCAGAAGGGTGCAGTGCGAGCGTGCTGGGCCCATAACCCAGGTGTCCATGGATCAAAACCATGCTCTGCTAATTTTATTTTCTTTTGCATAAGTGCGCAGTTTCTTACTGCACAATTTCTACGTAGCTCGAGTGCAGTAGAGTGGCGCAGTGGAAGCGTGCTGGGCCCATAACCCAGAGGTCCGTGGATCGAAACCACGCTCTGCTAATTTATTATTCTTTTGCAATAGTGCGTACTTTTTTACTGCACATTTTCTCACGTAACTAGAGTGCAGCAGAGTGGCGAAGTGGAGGCGTGCTGGGCCCATAAGCCAGAGGTCCGTTGATCGAAACCACGCACTTCTAATTTTATATCCTAGTATTAGTGCGCAGTTTTTTACTGCACATTTTCTCACGTAACTAGAGTGCAGCAGAGTGGCGAAGTGGAAGCGTGCTGGGTCATAACCCAGAGGTTTGTGGATCAAAACCACACCCTGCTAACTTTATTTTCATTTGCAATAGTGTGCACTTTCTTACTGCACATTTTCTCACGTAACTAGAGTGCAGCAGAGTGGCGCAGTGGAAGCGTGCTGGGCCTATAACCCACAGGTCCGTAGATCGAATTCACGCTCTGCTAATTTGATATTCTTTTTTCATTACTGCGCACTTTCTTAATGCACAAATTTCTACGTAGCTAATATGCAGCAGAGTGGAGCAGTGGAAGGGTGCTGGGCCCTTAACCCAGAGGTGCGTTGATCGTAACCACGCTCTGCTAATTTTATATCCTTTGGATTATTGCGCAGATTCTTACTGCACATTTTCTCAGGTACCTAGAAACTAGAGTGCAGATGAGTGGCGCAGTGTAAGCGTGCTTGGCCCAAATCCCAGAGGTTCGTGGATCGAAACCACGCGCTGCTAATTTGATATTCTTTTTGCATTAGTGCGCACTTTCTTACTGCGAATTTCTCACATGACTAGACTGCAGCAGAGTGGCGCAGTAAAAGCGTGCTGGGGCCATTACCCAGGTGCCCGTGGATCGAAACCACGCTCTGCTAATTTTATTTTCTTTTGCATAAGTGCGCAGTTTCTTACTGCACATTTTCTCACGTAACTAGAGTGCAGCAGAGTGGTGCAGTGGAAGCGTGCTAGGCCCATAACCCAAAAGTCCATGGATAGAACCACGCTCTGCTAATTTTATTTTCTTTTGCATAAGTGCGCAGTTTCTTACTGCACATTTTCTCACGTAACTTGAGTGCAGTAGAGTGGCGCAGTGGAAGCGTACTGGGCCCATCACCCAGAGGTCCGTGGATCAAAACCACGCTCTGCTAATTTGATATTCTTTTTGCATTTGTGCGCACTTTCTTACTGCAAATTTCTCACATGACTAGAATGCAGCAGAGTGGCGCAGTGGAAGCGTGCTGGGGCCATATCCCAGGTGTCCGTGGATCAAAACCACGCTCTGCTAATTTTATTTTCTTTTGCATAGATCGAATTCACGCTCTGCTAATTTGATATTCTTTTTTCATTACTGCGCACTTTCTTAATGCACAAATTTCTACGTAGCTAATATGCAGCAGAGTGGAGCAGTGGAAGGGTGCTGGGCCCTTAACCCCGAGGTGCGTTGATCGAAACCACGCTCTGCTAATTTTATATCCTTTGGATTATTGCGCAGATTCTTACTGCACATTTTCTCAGGTACCTAGAAACTAGAGTGCAGATGAGTGGCGCAGTGTAAGCGTGCTTGGCCCATAACCAGAGGTTCTTTTGCATAAGTGCGCAGTTTCTTCCTGCACATTTTCTCACGTAACTAGAGTGCAGCAGAGTGGCGCAGTGGAAACGTGCTGGGCCCATAATGCAGAGGTCCGTAGATCGAAACCACGCTCTGCTAATTTTATTTTCTTTTGCATAAGTGCGCAGTTTCTTACTGGGCATTTTTCCACGTAGCTAATATGCAGCAGAGTGGAGCAGTAGAGGCGTGCTGGGCCAGTAACCCAGTAGCCCGTTGATCGAAACCACGCTCTGCTAATTTTATATCCTTTGAATTATTGCGCAGGTTCTTACTGCACATTTTCTCACGTGTCTAGAGTGCGGCATAGTGGCGCAGTGGAAGCGTGCTGGGCCCATAACCAAGGTGCCCATGGATTGAAACCACGCCCTGGTAACTTTACTTTCATTTGAAATTGTGAGCACTTTCTTACTGCCCAGTTTTTCACGTAACTAGAGTGCAGCAGAGGGGCGCAGTGGAAGCGTGCTTTGCCCATAACCCAGAGGTCCGTGGATCGAAACCACGCTCGGCTAATTTGATATTAATTTTGCATTAGTGCGCACTTTCTTACTGCAAATTTCTCACAAGACTAGAATGCAGCAGAGTGGAACAGTGGAAGCGTGCTGGGGCCATAACCCAGCTGTCCGTGGATCGAAACCACACCCTGCTAACTTTATTTTCATTTGCAATAGTGTGCACTTTCTTACTGACGTTTTTCATCGTAACTAGAGTGAAGCAGAGTGGCGCAGTGGAGGCGTCCTGGTCCCATAACCCAGAGGTCCGTTGATCGAAACCACGCGCAGCTAATTTCATATCCTTGTATTAGTGCGCAGTTTCTTACTGCACATTTTCTGACGTAACTAGAGTGCAGCAGAATGGCGCAGTGGAAGCGTGCTGGGGCTATAACCCACATGTCCGTGGATCGAAATCACGCTCTACTAATTTGATATTCTTTTTCCATTACTGCGGACTTTCTTACTGCACAATTTTTTACGTAGCTAATATGCAGCAGAGTGGAGCAGTGGAAGGGTGCTGGGCCCATAACCCAGAGGTCCGTTGATCGAAACCACGCTCTGCTAATTTTATATCCTTTGGATTATTGCGCACGTTCTTACTGCACATTTTCTCACGTAGCTAGAGTGCAGCAGAGTGGCACAGAGGAAGCGTGCTGAGCCCATGACCCAGAGGTCCGTGTATCGAAACCACGCTCTCCTAATTTGATATTATTTTTTCATTAGTGCGCGCTTTCTTACAGCAAATTTCTCACATGACTAGAATGCAGCAGAGTGGCGCAGTGAAAGCATGCTGGGGCTATAACCCAGCTGTCCGTGGATCTAGACCACGCCCTGCTAATTTTATTTCATTGTGCATGGGTGCGTAGTTTCTTACTGCACATTTTGTCACGTAACTAGAGTGCAGCAGAGTGGCGCAGTGGAAGCGTGCTGGGCCCATAACCCAGAGGTCCGTAGATTGAAACCACGCTCTCCTAATTGTATGATTTTTTGCATTAGTGCGCAGTTTCTCACTGCACATTTTTTCACGTAACTAGAGTGCAGCAGAGTGGCGCAGTGGAAGCGTGCTGGGCCCATAACCCAGAGGTCCGTGGATAGAAACCACGCTCTGCTAGTTTTATTTTCTTCTGCATAAGTGTGCACTTTCTTACTGACGTTTTCCATCGTAACTAGAGTGAAGCAGAGTGGCGCAGTAGAGGCGTGCTGGGCCCATAACCCAGAGGTCCGTTGATCGAAACCACGCACTGCTAATTTTATATCCTTGTATTAGTGCGCAGTTTCTTACTGCACATTTTCTGACGTAACTCGAGTGCAGCAGAGTGGCACAGTGGAAGCTTGCTTGGGCCATAACCCAGCTGTCCGTGGGTCGAAACCACGCTCTGCTAATTTTATTTTCATTTGCAATAGTGTGCACTATCTTACTGCTTATTTTTTCACGTAACTAGAGCGCAGCAGAGGGGCGCAGTGTAAGCGTGCTTGGCCCATAACCCAGAGGTCCGTGGATCGAAACCACGCTCTGCGAATTTTATTTTCTTTTGCATAGGTACGCAGTTTCTTACTGCACATTTTCTCACGTAGCTAGAGTGCAGCAGAGTGGCACAGTGGAAGCGTGCTGAGCCCATGACCCAGAGGTCCGTGGATCGAAACCACGCTCTGCTAATTGTATAATTTTTTGCATCAGTGCGCAGTTTCCTACTGCACATTTTCTCACGTAACTGGAGTGCAGCAGAGTGGCGATATGGAATTGTGCTGGGCCCATAACCCAAAGGTCCGTGGATCGAAACGACGCTCTGCTAATTGTATAATTTTTTGCATTGGTGCGCACTTTCCTACTGCACTTTTTCCCACGTAACTAGAGTGCAGCAGAGTGGCGCTGTGGAAGCGTGCTGGGCCCATAACCCAGAGGTCCGTTGATCGAAACCAAGCTCTGCTAATTTTATATCCTTTGGATTATTGCGCAGGTTCTTACGGCACATTTTCTCAAGTAACTAGAGTGCAGCAGAGTGGCGCAGTGGAAGCGTGCTGGGCCCATGACCCAGAGGTCCGTAGATTGAAACCACGCTTTGCTAATTTTATATTCTTGTGCATTAGTGCAAACTTTTTTACGGCACATTTTCTCAAAGAACTAGAATACAGCAGAAGGGAGCAGTGGAAGTGTGCTGGGCCCATAACCCAGGTGTCCGTGGATCAAAACCATGCTCTGCTAATTTTATTTTCTTTTGCATAAGTGCGCAGTTTCTTACTGCACATTTTCTACGTAGCTAGAGTGCAGTAGAGTGGCGCAGTGGAAGCGTGCTGGGCCCATAACCCAGAGGTCCGTGGATTGAAACCACGATCTGCTAATTTATTATTCTTTTGCATTAGTGCGTACTTTCTTACTGCACATTTTTCCACGTAATTAGAGTGCAGCAGAGTTGCGCAGTGGAAGCGTGCTGGGTCATAACCCAGAGGTTCGTGGATCGAAACCAAGCCCTGCTAACTTTATTTTCATTTGCAATAGTGTGCACTTTCCTACTGCCCATTTTTTCACGTAACTAGAGTGCAGCAAAGGGGCGCAGTGTAAGCGTGCTTGGCCCATAACCCAGAGGTCCGTGGATCAAAACCACGCTCTGCTAATTTGATATTCTTTTTGCATTAGTGCGCACTTTCTTACTTCAAATTTCCCACATGACTAGAATGCAGCAGAGTGGCGCAGTGGAAGCGTGCTGGGGCCATAACCCAGGCGTCCGTGGATCGAAACCACGATCTGCTAATTTGATATTCTTTTTGCATTAGTGCGCACTTTCTTACTGCAAATTTCCCACATGACTAGAATGCTGTGGAGTGGCGCAGTGAAAGCGTGCTGGGCTCATTACCCAGAGTACCGTGGATCAAAACCACGCTCTGCTGATTTCCATTTCTTTTGCATTAGTGCGCACATTCTTACTGCCTATTTTCCTTCGCAACTAGAGTGCAGCAGAGTTGCGCAGTGGAAGCGTGCTGGACCCATAACCCAGAGGTTCGTGGATCGAAACCACGCTCTGCTAATTTCAATTTCTTTTGCATTAGTGCGTACATTCTTAATGCACATTTTGCCACGTAACTACAATGCAGCAGAGTGGCGCAGTGGAAGCGTGCTGGGCCCATAACCCAGGGTTCTGTGGATTGAAACCACGCTTTGCTAATTTCATATCCTTGTGCATTAGTGCACACATTCTTACGGCACAATTTCTAACCAAACTAGAATACAGCAGAAGGGCGCAGTGGAGGTGTCCTGGGCCCATAACCCAGAGGTCCATTGATCGAAACCACGCACTGCTAATTTTATATCCTTGTATTACTGCGCAGTTTCTTACTGCACATTTTCTGACGTAACTCGAGTGCAGCAGAATGGCGCAGTGGAAGCGTGCTGGGCCTATAACCCATAGGTCCGTGGATCGAAAGCACGCTCTACTAATTTGATATTCTTTTTTCATTACTGCGGACTTTCTTACTGCACATTTGTCAACGTAGCTAATATGCAGCAGAGTGGAGCAGTGGAAGCGTGCTGGGCCCATAACCCAGAGGCCCGTTGATCTAAACCACGCTCTGCTAATTTTATATCCTTTGGATTATTGCACAGGTTCTTGCTGCACAGTTTCTCACGTATCTAGAGTGCAGCATAGTGGCGCAGTGGAAGCGTGCTGGGCCCATAACCCAGGGGTCCGTGGATCAAAACCACGCTTTGCTAATTTTATATTTTTGTACTTTAGTCCACACTTTCTTATGGCACATTTTCTCACCGAACTAGAATACAGCAGCAGGGGGCAGTGGAAGTATGCTGGGCCCATAATCCAGGTGTCCGTGGATCAAAACCACGCTCTGCGAATTTTATTTTCTTTTGCATAAGTACGCAGTTTCTTACTGCACATTTTCTCACGTAGCTAGAGTGCAGCAGAGTGGCACAGTGGAAGCGTGCTGAGCCTATGACCCAGAGGTTCGTGGATCGAAGCCACGCTCTGCTAATTGTATAATTTTTTGCATCAGTGCGCAGTTTCCTACTGCACATTTTCTCACGTAACTAGAGTGCAGCAGAGTGGCGCTATGGAATTGTGCTGGGCCCATAACCCAAAGGTCCGTGGATCGAAACGACGCTCTGCTAATTGTATAATTTTTTGCATTGGTGCGCACTTTCTGACTGCACATTTTCCCACGTAACTAAAATGCAGCAGAGTGCCGCGGTGTAAGCGTGCTGGGCTCATAACCCAGTGGTCCGTGGATCGAAAACACGCTCCTAGAGCTTTATTTTCTTTTGCAGTAGTGCGCACTTTCCTACTGCACTTTTTCCCACGTAACTAGAGTGCAGCAGATTGGCGTGGTGGAAGCATTCTGGGCCCATAACCCAGACGTCCGTGGATCGAAACCACGCTCTGCTAATTTGATATTATTTTTGCATTAGTGCGCACTTTCTTACAGCAAATTTCTCACATGACTAGAATGCAGCAGAGTGGCGCAGTGGAAGCGTGCTGGGGCCATAACCCAGCTGTCCGTGGATCTAGACCACGCTCTGCAAATTTTATTTCCTTGTGCATAAGTGCGTAGTTTCTTACTGCACATTTTCTCACGTAACTAGAGTGCAGCAGAGTGGCGCAGTGGAAGCGTGCTGTGCCCATAACCCAGAGGTCCGTAGATCGAAACCACGCTCTCCTAATTGTATGATTTTTTGCATTAGTGCGCAGTTTCTACTGCACATTTTCTCACGTAGCTAGAGTGCAGCAGAGTGGCACAGAGGAAGCGTGCTGAGCCCATGACCCAGAGGTCCGTGTATCGAAACCACGCTCTCCTAATTTGATATTATTTTTTCATTAGTGCGCGCTTTCTTACAGCAAATTTCTCACATGACTAGAATGCAGCAGAGTGGCGCAGTGAAAGCATGCTGGGGCTATAACCCAGCTGTCCGTGGATCTAGACCACGCCCTGCTAATTTTATTTCATTGTGCATGGGTGCGTAGTTTCTTACTGCACATTTTGTCACGTAACTAGAGTGCAGCAGAGTGGCGCAGTGGAAGCGTGCTGGGCCCATAACCCAGAGGTCCGTAGATTGAAACCACGCTCTCCTAATTGTATGATTTTTTGCATTAGTGCGCAGTTTCTCACTGCACATTTTTTCACGTAACTAGAGTGCAGCAGAGTGGCGCAGTGGAAGCGTGCTGGGCCCATAACCCAGAGGTCCGTGGATAGAAACCACGCTCTGCTAGTTTTATTTTCTTCTGCATAAGTGTGCACTTTCTTACTGACGTTTTCCATCGTAACTAGAGTGAAGCAGAGTGGCGCAGTAGAGGCGTGCTGGGCCCATAACCCAGAGGTCCGTTGATCGAAACCACGCACTGCTAATTTTATATCCTTGTATTAGTGCGCAGTTTCTTACTGCACATTTTCTGACGTAACTCGAGTGCAGCAGAGTGGCACAGTGGAAGCTTGCTTGGGCCATAACCCAGCTGTCCGTGGGTCGAAACCACGCTCTGCTAATTTTATTTTCATTTGCAATAGTGTGCACTATCTTACTGCTTATTTTTTCACGTAACTAGAGCGCAGCAGAGGGGCGCAGTGTAAGCGTGCTTGGCCCATAACCCAGAGGTCCGTGGATCGAAACCACGCTCTGCGAATTTTATTTTCTTTTGCATAGGTACGCAGTTTCTTACTGCACATTTTCTCACGTAGCTAGAGTGCAGCAGAGTGGCACAGTGGAAGCGTGCTGAGCCCATGACCCAGAGGTCCGTGGATCGAAACCACGCTCTGCTAATTGTATAATTTTTTGCATCAGTGCGCAGTTTCCTACTGCACATTTTCTCACGTAACTGGAGTGCAGCAGAGTGGCGATATGGAATTGTGCTGGGCCCATAACCCAAAGGTCCGTGGATCGAAACGACGCTCTGCTAATTGTATAATTTTTTGCATTGGTGCGCACTTTCCTACTGCACTTTTTCCCACGTAACTAGAGTGCAGCAGAGTGGCGCTGTGGAAGCGTGCTGGGCCCATAACCCAGAGGTCCGTTGATCGAAACCAAGCTCTGCTAATTTTATATCCTTTGGATTATTGCGCAGGTTCTTACGGCACATTTTCTCAAGTAACTAGAGTGCAGCAGAGTGGCGCAGTGGAAGCGTGCTGGGCCCATGACCCAGAGGTCCGTAGATTGAAACCACGCTTTGCTAATTTTATATTCTTGTGCATTAGTGCAAACTTTTTTACGGCACATTTTCTCAAAGAACTAGAATACAGCAGAAGGGAGCAGTGGAAGTGTGCTGGGCCCATAACCCAGGTGTCCGTGGATCAAAACCATGCTCTGCTAATTTTATTTTCTTTTGCATAAGTGCGCAGTTTCTTACTGCACATTTTCTACGTAGCGAGAGTGCAGTAGAGTGGCGCAGTGGAAGCGTGCTGGGCCCATAACCCAGAGGTCCGTGGATTGAAACCACGATCTGCTAATTTATTATTCTTTTGCATTAGTGCGTACTTTCTTACTGCACATTTTTCCACGTAATTAGAGTGCAGCAGAGTTGCGCAGTGGAAGCGTGCTGGGTCATAACCCAGAGGTTCGTGGATCGAAACCAAGCCCTGCTAACTTTATTTTCATTTGCAATAGTGTGCACTTTCCTACTGCCCATTTTTTCACGTAACTAGAGTGCAGCAAAGGGGCGCAGTGTAAGCGTGCTTGGCCCATAACCCAGAGGTCCGTGGATCAAAACCACGCTCTGCTAATTTGATATTCTTTTTGCATTAGTGCGCACTTTCTTACTTCAAATTTCCCACATGACTAGAATGCAGCAGAGTGGCGCAGTGGAAGCGTGCTGGGGCCATAACCCAGGCGTCCGTGGATCGAAACCACGATCTGCTAATTTGATATTCTTTTTGCATTAGTGCGCACTTTCTTACTGCAAATTTCCCACATGACTAGAATGCTGTGGAGTGGCGCAGTGAAAGCGTGCTGGGCTCATTACCCAGAGTACCGTGGATCAAAACCACGCTCTGCTGATTTCCATTTCTTTTGCATTAGTGCGCACATTCTTACTGCCTATTTTCCTTCGCAACTAGAGTGCAGCAGAGTTGCGCAGTGGAAGCGTGCTGGACCCATAACCCAGAGGTTCGTGGATCGAAACCACGCTCTGCTAATTTCAATTTCTTTTGCATTAGTGCGTACATTCTTAATGCACATTTTGCCACGTAACTACAATGCAGCAGAGTGGCGCAGTGGAAGCGTGCTGGGCCCATAACCCAGGGTTCTGTGGATTGAAACCACGCTTTGCTAATTTCATATCCTTGTGCATTAGTGCACACATTCTTACGGCACAATTTCTAACCAAACTAGAATACAGCAGAAGGGCGCAGTGGAGGTGTCCTGGGCCCATAACCCAGAGGTCCATTGATCGAAACCACGCACTGCTAATTTTATATCCTTGTATTACTGCGCAGTTTCTTACTGCACATTTTCTGACGTAACTCGAGTGCAGCAGAATGGCGCAGTGGAAGCGTGCTGGGCCTATAACCCATAGGTCCGTGGATCGAAAGCACGCTCTACTAATTTGATATTCTTTTTTCATTACTGCGGACTTTCTTACTGCACATTTGTCAACGTAGCTAATATGCAGCAGAGTGGAGCAGTGGAAGCGTGCTGGGCCCATAACCCAGAGGCCCGTTGATCTAAACCACGCTCTGCTAATTTTATATCCTTTGGATAATTGCACAGGTTCTTGCTGCACAGTTTCTCACGTATCTAGAGTGCAGCATAGTGGCGCAGTGGAAGCGTGCTGGGCCCATAACCCAGGGGTCCGTGGATCAAAACCACGCTTTGCTAATTTTATATTTTTGTACTTTAGTCCACACTTTCTTATGGCACATTTTCTCACCGAACTAGAATACAGCAGCAGGGGGCAGTGGAAGTATGCTGGGCCCATAATCCAGGTGTCCGTGGATCAAAACCACGCTCTGCGAATTTTATTTTCTTTTGCATAAGTACGCAGTTTCTTACTGCACATTTTCTCACGTAGCTAGAGTGCAGCAGAGTGGCACAGTGGAAGCGTGCTGAGCCTATGACCCAGAGGTTCGTGGATCGAAGCCACGCTCTGCTAATTGTATAATTTTTTGCATCAGTGCGCAGTTTCCTACTGCACATTTTCTCACGTAACTAGAGTGCAGCAGAGTGGCGCTATGGAATTGTGCTGGGCCCATAACCCAAAGGTCCGTGGATCGAAACGACGCTCTGCTAATTGTATAATTTTTTGCATTGGTGCGCACTTTCTGACTGCACATTTTCCCACGTAACTAAAATGCAGCAGAGTGCCGCGGTGTAAGCGTGCTGGGCTCATAACCCAGTGGTCCGTGGATCGAAAACACGCTCCTAGAGCTTTATTTTCTTTTGCAGTAGTGCGCACTTTCCTACTGCACTTTTTCCCACGTAACTAGAGTGCAGCAGATTGGCGTGGTGGAAGCATTCTGGGCCCATAACCCAGACGTCCGTGGATCGAAACCACGCTCTGCTAATTTGATATTATTTTTGCATTAGTGCGCACTTTCTTACAGCAAATTTCTCACATGACTAGAATGCAGCAGAGTGGCGCAGTGGAAGCGTGCTGGGGCCATAACCCAGCTGTCCGTGGATCTAGACCACGCTCTGCAAATTTTATTTCCTTGTGCATAAGTGCGTAGTTTCTTACTGCACATTTTCTCACGTAACTAGAGTGCAGCAGAGTGGCGCAGTGGAAGCGTGCTGTGCCCATAACCCAGAGGTCCGTAGATCGAAACCACGCTCTCCTAATTGTATGATTTTTTGCATTAGTGCGCAGTTTCTACTGCACATTTTCTCACGTAACTAGAGTGCAGCAGAGTGGCGCAGTGGAAGCGTGCTGGGTCATAACCCAGAGGTTCGTGGATCAAAAACACACCCGTCTAAATTTATTTTCATTTGCAATAGTGTGCACTTTCTTACTGACGTTTTCCATCGTAACTAGAGTGAAGCAGAGTGGCGCAGTAGAGGCGTGCTGGGCCCATAACCTAGAGATCCGTTGATCGAAACCAGGCGCTGCTAATTTTATATCCTTGTATTAGTGCGCAGTTTCTTACTGCACTATTCTCACGTAATTAGAGTGCCACAGAGTATTGCAGTGGAAGCGTGCTGGGCCTATATTCCAGAGGTGCATGGATCTAAACCACACTCTGCTATTTTCATATCCTTTAGCATTAGTGCGCAGTTTCTAACTGCACATTTTCTCACGTAACCAGAGTGCAGCAAGGTGGCGCAGTGGAAGCGTGCTGGGCCCATAACCCAGAGGTCCGTGGATCGAAACCACGCTCTGCTAATTTTATTTTCTTTTGCATTAGTGCGCACTTTCTTACTGCACATTTTCTCACGTAAATAGAATGCAGCAGAGTGGTGCAGTGAAAGCGTGCTGGGCCCATAACCCAGAGGTCCGTGGATCAAAACCACGCTCTGCTAACTTCATTTTCTTTTGCATTAGTGTGCACATTCTTACTGCACATTTTTCAACGTAGCTAATATGCAGCAGAGTGGAGCAGTGGAAGCGTGCTGGGCCCGTGACCCAGAGGCCCGTTGATCGAAACCACGCTCTGCTAATTTTATATTCTTTGGATTATTGCGCAGGTTCTTGCTGCACAATTTCTCACGTGTCTAGAGTGCAGCATAGTGGCGCAGTGGAAGCGTGCTGGGCCCATAACCCAGGGCTCCGTGAATCGAAACCACGCTTTGCTAATTTTATATTTTTGTGCATTAGTCCACACTTTCTTACGGCACATTTTCTCACCGAACTAGAGTGCAGCACAGTGGCACAGTGGAGGCGTGCTGAGCCCATCACCCAGAGGTCCGTGGATTGAAACCACGCTCTGTTAATTGTATAATTTTTTGCATCAGTGCGCAGTTTCCTACTGCAAATTTTCCCACGTAACTAAAATGCAGCAGAGTGCCGCGGTGTAAGCGTGCTGGGCTCATAACCCAGAGGTCCGCGGATCGAAAACACGCTCCTAGAGCTTTATTTTCTTTTGCAGTAGTGCGCACTTTCCTACTGCACTTTTTCCCACGTAACTAGATTGCAGCAGATTGGCGTGGTGGAAGCATGCTGGGCCCATAACCCAGAGGTCCGTGGATCGAAACCACGCTCTGCTAATTTGATATTGTTTTTGCATTAGTGCGCACTTTCTTACAGCAAATTTCTCACATGACTAGAATGCAGCAGAGTGGCGCAGTGGAAGCGTGCTGGGGCCATAACCCAGCTGTCCGTGGATCTAGACCACGCTCTGCAAATTTTATTTCCTTGTGCATAAGTGCGTAGTTTCTTACTGCACAATTTCTCACGTAACTAGAGTGCAGCAGAGGGGCGCAGTGGAAGCGTGCTGTGCCCATAACCCAGAGGTCCGTAGATCGAAACCACGCTCTCCTAATTGTATGATTTTTTGCATTAGTGCGCAGTTTCTCACTGCACATTTTCTCACGTAACTAGAGTGCAGCAGAGTGGCGCAGTGGAAGCGTGCTGGGTCATAACCCAGAGGTTCTTGGATCAAAAACACACCCGTCTTAATTTATTTTCATTTGCAATAGTGTGCACTTTCTTACTGACGTTTTCCATCGTAACTAGAGTGAAGCAGAGTGGCGCAGTAGAGGCGTGCTGGGCCCATAACCTAGAGATCCGTTGATCGAAACCAGGCGCTGCTAATTTTATATCCTTGTATTAGTGCGCAGTTTCTTACTGCACAATTCTCACGTAATTAGAGTGCCACAGAGTATTGCAGTGGAAGCGTGCTGGGCCTTTATTCCAGAGGTGCATGGATCTAAACCACACTCTGCTATTTTCATATCCTTTAGCATTAGTGCGCAGTTTCTAACTGCACATTTTCTCACGTAACCAGAGTGCAGCAAGGTGGCGCAGTGGAAGCGTGCTGGGCCCATAACCCAGAGGTCCGTGGATAGATACCACGCTCTGCTAATTTATTATTCTTTTGCATTAGTGCGCACTTTCTTAATGCACATTTTCCCACGTAACTACAATGCAGCAGAGTGGCGCAGTGGAAGCGTGCCGGGCCCATAACCCAGAGGTCCGTGGATCGAAACCACGCTCTGCTAATTTTATTTTCTTTTGCATTAGTGCGCACTTTCTTACTGCACATTTTCTCACGTAAATAGATTGCAGCAGAGTGGTGCAGTGAAATCGTGCTGGGCCCATAACCCAGAGGTCCGTGGATCAAAACCACGCTCTGCTAAGTTCATTTTCTTTTGCATTAGTGCGCACATTCTTACTGCACATTTTTCAACGTAGCTAATATGCAGCAGAGTGGAGCAGTGGAAGCGTGCTGGGCCCATGACCCAGAGGCCCGTTGATCGAAACCACGCTCTGCTAATTTTATATCCTTTGGATTATTGCGCAGGTTCTTGCTGCACAATTTCTCACGTCTCTAGAGTGCAGCATAGTGGCGCAGTGGAAGCGTGCTGGGCCCATAACCCAGGGCTCCGTGAATCGAAACCACGCTTTGCTAATTTTATATTTTTGTGCATTAGTCCACACTTTCTTACGGCACATTTTCTCACCGAACTAGAGTGCAGCAGAGTGGCACAGTGGAAGCGTGCTGAGCCCATGACCCAGAGGTCCGTGGATCGAAACCACGCTCTGTTAATTGTATTTTTTGCATCAGTGCGCAGTTTCCTACTGCACATTTTCTCACGTAACTAGAGTGCAGCAGAGTGGCGCAGTGGAATTGTGCTGGGCCCATAACCCAAAGGTCCGTGGATCGAAACGACACTCTGCTAATTGTATAATTTTTTGCATTGGTGCGCAATTTCTGACTGCACATTTTCCCACGTAACTAAAATGCAGCAGAGTGCCGCGGTGTAAGCGTGCTGGGCCCATAACCCAGAGGTCCGTGGATCGAAAAGACGCTCCTAGAGCTTTATTTTCTTTTGCAGTAGTGCGCACTTTCCTACTGCACTTTTTCCCACGTAACTAGAGTGCAGCAGATTGGCGTGGTGGAAGCATGCTGGGCCCATAATCCAGAGGTCCGTGGATTGAAACCACGCTCTGCTAATTTATTATTCTTTTGCATTAGTGCGTACTTTCTTACTTCACATTTTTCCACGTATGTAGAGTGCAGCAGAGTGGCGCAGTGAAAGCGTGCTGGGCCCATAACGCAGAGGTCCGTGGATCGAAACCACGCTCTGCTAATTCTACTTTCTTTTGCATTAGTGCGCACATTTTTACTGCCCATTTCCCAACATAACTACAAAGCAGTAGAGTGGCGTAGTGGGAGTGTACTGAGGCCATATCCCAGCGGTCCATGGATCAAAACCATGCTCTGCTAATTATATATTCTTTTGCATTAGTGCGCACTTTCTCACTGCACATTTTCCCACATAACTATAGTGCAGCAGAGTGGCGCAGTGGAAGCGCGCTGAGCCCGTAACCCAGAAGTTCGTGGATCGAAACCGCGCCTGGTAACTTTATTTTCATTTGAAATTGTGAGCACTTTCTTACTGCCCCTTTTTTCACGTAACTAGAGTGCAGCAGAGGGGCGCAGTGGAAGCGTGCTTGGCCCATAACCCAGAGGTCCGTGGATCGAAACCACGCTCTGCTAATTTCATATTCTTTTTGCATTAGTGCGCACTCTCTTACTGCAAATTTCTCATGTGACTAGAATGCAGCAGAGTGGCACAGTGGAAGCGTGCTTGGGCCATAACCCAGCTGTCCGTGGGTCGAAACCACGCTCTGCTAATTTTATTTTCATTTGCAATAGTGTGCACTATCTTACTGCCCATTTTTTCACGTAACTAGAGTGCAGCTGAGGGGCGCAGTGGAGGCGTCCTGGGCCCATAACCCAGAGGTCCGTTGATCGAAACCACGCACTGCTAATTTTATATCCTTGTATTACTGCGCAGTTTCTTACTGCACATTTTCTGACGTAACTCGAGTGCAGCAGAATGGCGCAGTGGAAGCGTGCTGGGCCTATAACCCACAGGTCCGTGGATCGAAAGCACGCTCTACTAATTTGATATTCTTTTTTCATTACTGCGGACTTTCTTACTGCACATTTTTCAACGTAGCTAATATGCAGCAGAGTGGAGCAGTGGAAGCGTGCTGGGCCCATAACCCAGAGGCCCGTTGATCTAAACCACGCTCTGCTAATTTTATATCCTTTGGATTATTGCACAGGTTCTTGCTGCACAATTTCTCACGTATCTAGAGTGCAGCATAGTGGCGCAGTGGAAGCGTGCTGGGCCCATAACCCAGGGGTCCGTGATTCGAAACCACGCTTTGCTAATTTTATATTTTTGTGCTTTAGTCAACACTTTCTTACCGCACATTTTCTCACCGAACTAGAATACAGCAGAAGGGGGCAGTGGAAGTATGCTGGGCCCATAATCCGGGTGTCCGTGGATCAAAACCACGCTCTGCGAATTTTATTTTCTTTTGCATAAGTACGCAGTTTCTTACTGCACATTTTCTCACGTAGCTAGAGTGCAGCAGAGTGGCACAGTGGAAGCGTGCTGAGTCCATGACCCAGAGGTTCGTGCATCGAAGCCACGCTCTGCTAATTGTATAATTTTTTGCATCAGTGCGCAGTTTCCTACTGCACATTTTCTCACGTAACTAGAGTGCAGCAGAGTGGCGCTATGGAATTGTGCTGGGCCCATAACCCAAAGGTCCGTGGATCGAAACGACGCTCTGCTAATTGTATAATTTTTTGCATTGGTGCGCACTTTCTGACTGCACATTTTCCCACGTAACCAAAATGCAGCAGAGTGCCGCGGTGTAAGCGTGCTGGGCTCATAACCCAGAGGTCCGTGGATCGAAAACACGCTCCTAGAGCTTTATTTTTTTTTGCAGTAGTGCGCACTTTCCTACTGCACTTTTTCCCACGTAACTAGAGTGCAGCAGATTGGCGTGGTGGAAGCATGCTGGGCCCATAATCCAGAGTTCCGTGGATTGAAACCACGCTCTGCTAATTTATTATTATTTTGCATTAGTGCGTACTTTCTTACTGCACATTTTTCCACGTATGTAGAGTGCAGCAGAGTGGCGCAGTGAAAGCGTGCTAGGCCCATAACGCAGAGGTCCGGGATCGAAACCACGCTCTGCTAATTCTACTTTCTTTTGCATTAGTGCGCACATTTTTACTGCCCATTTCCCCACATAACTACAAAGCAGTAGAGTGGCGTAGTGGGAGTTTACTGAGGCCATATCCCAGCGGTCCATGGATCAAAACCACGCTCTGCTAATTATATATTCTTTTTCATTAGTGCGCATTTTCTTACTGCACATTTTCCCACATAGCTATAGTGCAGCAGAGTGGCGCAGTGGAAGCGTGCTGAGCCCGTAACCCAGAGGTTCGTGGATCGAAACCATGCCCTGGTAACATTATTTTCATTTGAAATTGTGAGCACTTTCTTACTGCCCCTTTTTTCACGTAACTAGAGTGCAGCAGAGGGGCGCAGTGGAAGCGTGCTTGGCCCATAACCCAGAGGTCCGTGGATCGAAACCACGCTCTGCTAATTTGATATTCTTTTTGCATTAGTGCGCACTCTCTTACTGCAAATTTCTCACATGACTAGAATGCCGCAGAGTGGCACAGTGGAAGCGTGCTGGGGCCATAACCCAGCTGTCAGTGGGTTGAAACCACGCTCTGCTAATTTTATTTCCTTTTGCATAAGATGCAGTTTCTTACTGCACGTTTTCTCACGTAACTAGAGTGCAGCAGAGTGGCGCAGTGGAAGCGTGCTGGGCCCATAACCCAGAGGTCCGTGGATCGAAACCACGCTCTGCTAATTTTATTTTCTTTTGCACAAGTGCGAACTTTCTTACTGCAAATTTTCTCACGTAGCTAGAGTGCAGCAGAGTGGCACAGTGTAAGCGTGCTGAGCCCATGACCCAGAGGTCCGCGGATCGAAACCACGCTCTGCTAATTGTATAATTTTTGCATCAGTGCGCAGATTCCTACTGCACATTTTCTCACGTAACTAGAGTGCAGCAGAGTGGCGCTGTGGAATTGTGCTGGGCCCATAACCCAAAGGTCCGTGGATCGAAACGACGCTCTGCTAATTGTATAATTTTTTGCATTGGTACGCACTTTCTGACTGCACATTTTCCCACGTAACTGAAATGCAGCAGAGTGCCGCGGTGTAAGCGTGCTCGGCCCATAACCCAGAGGTCCGTGGATTGAAAACACGCTCCTAGAGCTTTATTTTCTTTTGCAGTAGTGCGCACTTTCCTACTGCACTTTTTCCCACGTAACTAGAGTGCAGCAGAGTGGCGCAGTGGAGGCGTGCTGGGCCCATAACCCAGAGGTCCGTGGATCGAAACCATGCTCTGCTAATTTGATATTCTTTTTGCATTACTGCGCACTTTCTTACTGCACATTTTCTCGCATAACTACAGTGCAGCAGAGTGGCGCAGTGGAAGCGTGATGAGCCCGTAACCCAGAGGTCCGTGGATCGAAACCACGCTCTGCTAATTTTATTTTCCTTTGTATTAGTTCGTACTTTCTTACTGCACACTTTCCCTCGTAACTAGAGTGCAGCAGATTGGCGTGGTGGAAGCATGCTGGGCCCATAATCCAGAGGTCCGTGGATTGAAACCACGCTCTGCTAATTTATTACTATTTTGCATTAGTGCGTACTTTCTTACTGCACATTTTTCCACGTATGTAGAGTGCAGCAGAGTGGCGCAGTGGAAGCGTGCTGGGCCCATAACGCAGAGGTCCGTGGATCGAAACCACGCTCTGCTAATTGTATCAATTTTTGCATTAGTGCGCACTTTCTCACTGCACATTTTCTCACGTAACTAGAGTGACGCAGAGTGGCGCAGTGGAAGCGTGCTGGGCCCATAACCCAGAGGTCCGTGGATCGAAACCACGCTCGGCTAACTTCATTTTCTTTTGCATTAGTGCGCAAATTCTTACTGCACATTTTTTCACGTAGCTAATATGCAGCAGAGTGGAGCAGTGGAAGCGTGCTGGGCTCATAACCTAGAGGCCCGTTGATCGAAACCACGCTCTGCTTATTTTATATTCTTGTGCATTTGTGCTCACTTTCTTACAGCACATTTTCTCAACGAACTAGAATACAGCAGAAGGGTGCAGTGCGAGCGTGCTGGGCCCATAACCCAGATATCCGTTTATCGGAATCTCGCTCTGCTAATTTTATTATCTCTTGCAATAATGCGTACGTTCTTACTGCAGAATTTTCCACGCAGCTAATATGCAGCAGAGTGGCGCAGTGGAAGCGTGCTGGGCCCATAACCCAGAGGTCCGTGGATTGAAACCACACTTTGCTTATTTTATATTCTTGTGCATTTGTGCTCACTTTCTTACAGCACATTTTCTCAACGAACTAGAATACAGCAGAAGGGTGCAGTGCGAGCGTGCTGGGCCCATAACCCAGGTGTCCGTGGATCAAAACCATGCTCTGCTAATTTTATTTTCTTTTGCATAAGTGCGCAGTTTCTTACTGCACAATTTCTACGTAGCTCGAGTGCAGTAGAGTGGCGCAGTGGAAGCGTGCTGGGCCCATAACCCAGACGTCCGTGGATCGAAACCACGCTCTGCTAATTTATTATTCTTTTGCATTAGTGCGTACTTTTTTACTGCACATTTTCTCACGTAACTAGAGTGCAGCAGAGTGGCGCAGTGGAGGCGTGCTGGGCCCATAAGCCAGAGGTCCGTTGATCGAAACCACGCGCTGCTAATTTTATATCCTAGTATTAGTGCGCAGTTTTTTACTGCACATTTTCTCACGTAACTAGAGTGCAGCAGAGTGGCGAAGTGGAAGCGTGCTGGGTCATAACCCAGAGGTCCGTGGATCAAAACCACGCTCTGCTAATTTGATATTCGTTTTGCATTAGTGCGCACTTTCTTACTGCAAATTTCCCACATGACTAGAATGCAGCAGAGTGGCGCAGTGGAAGCGTGCTGGGGCCATAACCCAGGTGTCCGTGGATCGAAACCACGCTCTGCTAATTTTATTTTCTTTTGCATAAGTGCGCAGTTTCTTACTGCACATTTATCACGTATCTTGAGTGCAGTAGAGTGGTGCAGTGGAAGCGTTCTGGGCCCATAACCAAGAGGTCCGTGGATAAAACCACGCTCTGCTAATTTTATTTTCTTTTGCATAAGTGCGCAGTTTCTTACTGCACATTTTCTCACGTAACTTGAGTGCAGTAGAGTGGCGCAGTGGAAGCGTACTGGGCCCATCACCCAGAGGTCCGTGGATCGAAACCACGCTCTGCTAATTTTATTTTCTTTTGGATAAGTGCGCAGTTTCTTACTGCACATTTTCTAACGTAACTAGAGTGCAGCAGAGTGGCGCAGTTGAAGCGTGCTGGGCTAATAACCCAGAAATTCGTAGATCGAAACCACGCTCTGCTAATTGTATGATTTTTTGCTTTAGTGCGCAGTTTCTCACTGAACATTTTCTCACGTAACTAGAGTGCAGCAGAGTGGCGCAGTGGAAGCGTGCTGGGCCCATAACCCAAAGGTCCGTGGATAGAAACCACGCTCTGCTAATTTTATTTTCTTTTGCATTAGTGCACACTTTCTTACTGCACAATTTTTACGTAGCTAATATGCAGCAGAGTGGAGCAGTGGAAGGGTGCTGGGCCCATAACCCAGAAGTCCGTTGATCGAAACCACGCTCTGCTAATTTTTTATCCTTTGGATTATTGCGCAGGTTCTTACTGCACATTTTCTCAGGTAACTAGAGTGCAGAAGAGTGGCGCAGTGTAAGCGTGCTTTACCCATAACCCAGAGGTCCGTGGATCAAAACCGCGCTCTGCTAATTTTATTTCCTTTTGCATAAGATGCAGTTTCTTACTGCACGTTTTCTCATGTAACTAGAGTGCAGCAGAGTGGCGCAGTGAAGGCGTGCTGGGCCCATAACCCAGAGGTCCGTTGATCGAAACCACGCGCTGCTAATTTTATATCCTTGTATTAGTGCGCAGTTTCTTACTGCCCATTTTTTCACGTAACTAGAGTGCAGCAGAGTGGCGCAGTGGAAGCGTGCTGGGCCCATAACCCAGACGTCCGTGGATTGAAAACACGCTTTGGTAATTTTATATTCGTGTGCATTAGTGCACACTTTCTTACGGCACATTTTCTCAACGATCTAGAATACAGGAGAAGGGCGCAGTGGAAGCGTGCTTGGTCCATAACCCAGGTGTCCGTGGATCAAAACCATGCTCTGCTAATTTTATTTTCTTTTGCATAAGTGCGCAGTCTCTTACTGCAGATTTTCTCACGTAGCTAGAGTGCAGCAGAGTGGCACAGTGGAAGCGTGCTGAGCCCATAACCCAGAGGTCCGTGAATTGAAAACACGCTCCTAGAGCTTTATTTTTTTTGGCAGTAGTGCGCACTTTCCTACTGCACGTTTTCCCACGTAACTAGAGTGCAGCAGAGTGGCGCAGTGGAGGCGTGCTGGGCCCATTACCCAGAGGTCCGTGGATCGAAAACACGCTCCTAGAGCTCTATTTTTTTGGCAGTAGTGCGCACTTTCCTACTGCACGTTTTCCACGTAACTAGAGTGCAGCAGAGTGGCGCAGTGGAGGCGTGCTGGGCCCATAACCCAGAGGTCCGTGAATCAAAACCACGCTCTGCTAATTTGATATTCTTTTTGCATTACTGCGCACTTTCTTACTCCAAATTTTCCACATGACTAGAATGCAGCCGAGTAGCGCAGTGAAAGCTTGCTGGGCCCATAACGCAGAGGTCCGTGGATCGACACCACGCTCTGCTAATTCTATTTTTTTTGCATTAGTGCGCACATTCTTACTGCCCATTACCCCACAAAACTACAAAACAGTAGAGTGGCGTAGTGGGAGTTTGCTGAGGCCATATCCCAGCGGTCCATGGATCAAAACAACGCTCTGCTAATTATATATTTTTTTGCATTAGTGCGCACTTTCTTACTGCACATTTTCCCACATAACTATAGTGCAGCAGAGTGGCGGAGTGGAAGCGTGCTGAGCCCGTAACCCAGAGGTCCGTGGATGGAAACCACGCTCTGCTAACTTTATTTTCCTTTGCATTAGTTCGTACTTTCTTACTGCACATTTTCCCTCGTAACTACAGTGCAGCAGAGTGGCGCAGTGGAAAGCTGCTGGGCTCATAACTCAGAGGTCCGTGGATAGAAACCACGCTCTGCTAATTTTATTTTCTTTTGCATTAGTGCGTACTTCCTCACTGCACATTTTCCCACGTAGTTAGAGTGCAGCAGAGTGGCGTGTTGGAAGCGTGCTGGGGCCATAACCCAGATATCCATATATCGGAATCTCGCTCTGCTAATTTTATTATCTCTTGCAATAATGCGTACGTTCTTACTGCACAATTTTCCACGTAGCTAATATGCAGCAGAGTGGCGCAGTGGAAGCGTGCTGGGCCCTTAACCCAGAGGTCCGTGGATTGAAACCACACTTTGCTAATTTTATATTCTTGTGCATTTGTGCTCACTTTCTTACAGCACATTTTCTCAACGAACTAGAATACAGCAGAAGGGTGCAGTGCGAGCGTGCTGGGCCCATAACCCAGGTGTCCATGGATCAAAACCATGCTCTGCTACTTTTATTTTCTTTTGCATAAGTGCGCAGTTTCTTACTGCACAATTTCTACGTAGCTCGAGTGCAGTAGAGTGGCGCAGTGGAAGCGTGCTGGGCCCATAACCCAGAGGTCCGTGGATCGAAACCACGCTCTGCTAATTTATTATTCTTTTGCATTAGTGCGTACTTTTTTACTGCACATTTTCTCACGTAACTAGAGTGCAGCAGAGTGGCGAAGTGGAGGCGTGCTGGGCCCATAAGCCAGAGGTCCGTTGATCGAAACCACGCGCTGCTAATTTTATATCCTAGTATTAGTGCGCAGTTTTTTACTGCACATTTTCTCACGTAACTAGAGTGCAGCAGAGTGGCGAAGTGGAAGCGTGCTGGGTCATAACCCAGAGGTTTGTGGATCAAAACCACACCCTGCTAACTTTATTTTCATTTGCAATAGTGTGCACTTTCTTACTGCACATTTTCTCACGTAACTAGAGTGCAGCAGAGTGGCGCAGTGGAAGCGTGCTGGGCCTATAACCCACAAGTCCGTAGATCGAATTCACGCTCTGCTAATTTGATATTCTTTTTTCATTACTGCGCACTTTCTTAATGCACAAATTTCTACGTAGCTAATATGCAGCAGAGTGGAGCAGTGGAAGGGTGCTGGGCCCTTAACCCAGAGGTGCGTTGATCGTAACCACGCTCTGCTAATTTTATATCCTTTGGATTATTGCGCAGATTCTTACTGCACATTTTCTCAGGTACCTAGAAACTAGAGTGCAGATGAGTGGCGCAGTGCAAGCGTGCTTGGCCCAAATCCCAGAGGTCCGTGGATCGAAACCACGCGCTGCTAATTTGATATTCTTTTTGCATTAGTGCGCACTTTCTTACTGCAAATTTCTCACACGACTAGACTGCAGCAGAGTGGCGCAGTAAAAGCGTGCTGGGGCCATTACCCAGGTGCCCGTGGATCGAAACCACGCTCTGCTAATTTTATTTTCTTTTGCATAAGTGCGCAGTTTCTTACTGCACATTTTCTCACGTAACTAGAGTGCAGCAGAGTGGTGCAGTGGAAGCGTGCTAGGCCCATAACCCAAAAGTCCGTGGATAGAACCACGCTCTGCTAATTTTATTTTCTTTTGCATAAGTGCGCAGTTTCTTACTGCACATTTTCTCACGTAACTTGAGTGCAGTAGAGTGGCGCAGTGGAAGCGTACTGGGCCCATCACCCAGAGGTCCGTGGATCAAAACCACGCTCTGCTAATTTGATATTCTTTTTGCATTTGTGCGCACTTTCTTACTGCAAATTTCTCACATGACTAGAATGCAGCAGAGTGGCGCAGTGGAAGCGTGCTGGGGCCATATCCCAGGTGTCCGTGGATCAAAACCACGCTCTGCTAATTTTATTTTCTTTTGCATAGATCGAATTCACGCTCTGCTAATTTGATATTCTTTTTTCATTACTGCGCACTTTCTTAATGCACAAATTTCTACGTAGCTAATATGCAGCAGAGTGGAGCAGTGGAAGGGTGCTGGGCCCTTAACCCAGAGGTGCGTTGATCGAAACCACGCTCTGCTAATTTTATATCCTTTGGATTATTGCGCAGATTCTTACTGCACATTTTCTCAGGTACCTAGAAACTAGAGTGCAGATGAGTGGCGCAGTGTAAGCGTGCTTGGCCCATAACCAGAGGTTCTTTTGCATAAGTGCGCAGTTTCTTCCTGCACATTTTCTCACGTAACTAGAGTGCAGCAGAGTGGCGCAGTGGAAACGTGCTGGGCCCATAATGCAGAGGTCCGTAGATCGAAACCACGCTCTGCTACTTGTATGAATTTTGGCATTAGTGCGCAGTTTCTCACTGCACATTTTCTCACGTAACTAGAGCGACGCAGAGTGGCGCAGTGGAAGCGTGCTGGGGCCATAACCCAGGTGTCCGTGGATCGTAACCACGCTCTGCTAATTTTATTTTCTTTTGCATAAGTGCGCAGTTTCTTACTGGGCATTTTTCCACGTAGCTAATATGCAGCAGAGTGGAGCAGTAGAAGCGTGCTGGGCCAGTAACCCAGAGGCCCGTTGATCGAAACCACGCTCTGCTAATTTTATATCCTTTGAATTATTGCGCAGGTTCTTACTGCACATTTTCTCACGTGTCTAGAGTGCGGCATAGTGGCGCAGTGGAAGCGTGCTGGGCCCATAACCCAGGTGCCCATGGATTGAAACCACGCCCTGGTAACTTTACTTTCATTTGAAATTTTGAGCACTTTCTTACTGCCCAGTTTTTCACGTAACTAGAGTGCAGCAGAGGGGCGCAGTGGAAGCGTGCTTTGCCCATAACCCAGAGGTCCGTGGATCGAAACCACGCTCGGCTAATTTGATATTAATTTTGCATTAGTGCGCACTTTCTTACTGCAAATTTCTCACAAGACTAGAATGCAGCAGAGTGGAACAGTGGAAGCCTGCTGGGGCCATAACCCAGATGTCCGTGGATCGAAACCACACCCTGCTAACTTTATTTCCATTTGCAATAGTGTGCACTTTCTTACTGATGTTTTTCATCGTAACTAGAGTGAAGCAGAGTGGCGCAGTGAAGGCGTCCTGGTCCCATAACCCAGAGGTCCGTTGATCGAAACCACGCGCAGCTAATTTCATATCCTTGTATTAGTGCGCAGTTTCTTACTGCACATTTTCTGACGTAACTAGAGTGCAGCAGAATGGCGCAGTGGAAGCGTGCTGGGGCTATAACCCACATGTCCGTGGATCGAAATCACGCTCTACTAATTTGATATTCTTTTTCCATTACTGCGGACTTTCTTACTGCACAATTTTTTACGTAGCTAATATGCAGCAGAGTGGAGCAGTGGAAGGGTGCTGGGCCCATAACCCAGAGGTCCGTTGATCGAAACCACGCTCTGCTAATTTTATATCCTTTGGATTATTGCGCACGTTCTTACTGCACATTTTCTCACGTAGCTAGAGTGCAGCAGAGTGGCACAGAGGAAGCGTGCTGAGCCCATGACCCAGAGGTCCGTGTATCGAAACCACGCTCTCCTAATTTGATATTATTTTTTCATTAGTGCGCGCTTTCTTACAGCAAATTTCTCACATGACTAGAATGCAGCAGAGTGGCGCAGTGAAAGCATGCTGGGGCTATAACCCAGCTGTCCGTGGATCTAGACCACGCTCTGCTAATTTTATTTCATTGTGCATGGGTGCGTAGTTTCTTACTGCACATTTTCTCACGTAACTAGAGTGCAGCAGAGTGGCGCAGTGGAAGCGTGCTGGGCCCATAACCCAGAGGTCCGTAGATTGAAACCACGCTCTCCTAATTGTATGATTTTTTGCATTAGTGCGCAGATTCTCACTGCACATTTTTTCACGTAACTAGAGTGCAGCAGAGTGGCGCAGTGGAAGCGTGCTGGGCCCATAACCCAGAGGTCCGTGGATAGAAACCACGCTCTGCTAGTTTTATTTTCTTCTGCATAAGTGCGAACTTTCTTACTGCACATTTTCCACGTAACTAGAGTGCAGCAGAGTGGCGAAGTGAAAGCGTGCTGGGTCATAACCCAGAGGTTCGTGGATCAAAAACACACCCGTATAAATTTATTTTCATTTGCAATAGTGTGCACTTTCTTACTGACGTTTTCCATCGTAACTAGAGTGAAGCAGAGTGGCGCAGTAGAGGCGTGCTGGGCCCATAACCCAGAGGTCCGTTGATCGAAACCACGCACTGCTAATTTTATATCCTTGTATTAGTGCGCAGTTTCTTACTGCACATTTTCTGACGTAACTCGAGTGCAGCAGAGTGGCACAGTGGAAGCGTGCTTGGGCCATAACCCGGCTGTCCGTGGGTCGAAACCACGCTCTGCTAATTTTATTTTCATTTGCAATAGTGTGCACTATCTTACTGCTTATTTTTTCACGTAACTAGAGCGCAGCAGAGGGGCGCAGTGTAAGCGTGCTTGGCCCATAACCCAGAGGTCCGTGGATCGAAACCACGCTCTGCGAATTTTATTTTCTTTTGCATACGTACGCAGTTTCTTACTGCACATTTTCTCACGTAGCTAGAGTGCAGCAGAGTGGCACAGTGGAAGCGTGCTGAGCCCATGACCCAGAGGTCCGTGGATCGAAACCACGCTCTGCTAATTGTATAATTTTTTGCATCAGTGCGCAGTTTCCTACTGCACTTTTTCTCACGTAACTGGAGTGCAGCAGAGTGGCGCTATGGAATTGTGCTGGGCCCATAACCCAAAGGTCCGTGGATCGAAACGACGCTCTGCGAATTGTATAATTTTTTGCATTAGTGCGCACTTTCCTACTGCACTTTTTCCCACGTAACTAGAGTGCAGCAGAGTGGCGCTGTGGAAGCGTGCTGGGCCCATAACCCAGAGGTCCGTTGATCGAAACCACGCTCTGCTAATTTTATATCCTTTGGATTATTGCGCAGGTTCTTACGGCACATTTTCTCAAGTAACTAGAGTGCAGCAGAGTGGCGCAGTGGAAGCGTGCTGGGCCCATAACCCAGAGGTCCGTAGATTGAAACCACGCTTTGCTAATTTTATATTCTTGTGCATTAGTGCAAACTTTTTTACGGCACATTTTCTCAAAGAACTTGAATACAGCAGAAGGGAGCAGTGGAAGTGTGCTGGGCCCATAACCCAGGTGTCCGTGGATCAAAACCATGCTCTGCTAATTTTATTTTCTTTTGCATAAGTGCGCAGTTTCTTACTGCACATTTTCTACGTAGCTAGAGTGCAGTAGAGTGGCGCAGTGGAAGCGTGCTGAGCCCATAACCCAGAGGTCCGTGGATTGAAACCACGATCTGCAAATTTATTATTCTTTTGCATTAGTGCGTACTTTCTTACTGCACATTTTTCCACGTAATTAGAGTGCAGCAGAGTTGCGCAGTGGAAGCGTGCTGGGTCATAACCCAGAGGTTCGTGGATCGAAACCAAGCCCTGCTAACTTTATTTTCATTTGCAATAGTGTGCACTTTCCTACTGCCCATTTTTTCACGTAACTAGAGTGCAGCAAAGGGGCGCAGTGTAAGCGTGCTTGGCCCATAACCCAGAGGTCCGTGGATCAAAACCACGCTCTGCTAATTTGATATTCTTTTTGCATTAGTGCGCACTTTCTTACTTCAAATTTCCCACATGACTAGAATGCAGCAGAGTGGCGCAGTGGAAGCGTGCTGGGGCCATAACCCAGGCGTCCGTGGATCGAAACCACGATCTGCTAATTTGATATTCTTTTTGCATTAGTGCGCACTTTCTTACTGCAAATTTCCCACATGACTAGAATGCTGTGGAGTGGCGCAGTGAAAGCGTGCTGGGGCCATAACCCAGGTGTCCGTGGATCGAAACCACGCTCTGCTAGTTTTATTTTCTTTTGGATAAGTGCGCAGTTTCTTACTGCACATTTTCTAACGTAACTAGAGTGCAGCAGAGTGGCGCAGTGGAAGCGTGCTGGGCTCATAACCCAGAAATTCGTAGATCGAAACCACGCTCTGCTAATTGTATGATTTTTTGCTTTAGTGCGCAGTTTCTCACTGCACATTTTCTCACGTAACTAGAGTGCAGCCGAGTGGCGCAGTGGAAGCGTGCTGGGTCCATAACCCAGAGGTCCGTGGATCGAAACCCCGCTCTGCAAATTGTATAGTTCTTTTGCATTAGTGCGCAGTTTCTTACTGCACAATTTCTCACGTAATTAGAGTGCCGCAGAGTGTTGCAGTGGAAGCGGTCTGGGCCTATAATTCAGAGGTCCATGGATCTAAACCACGCTCTGGTAATTTTATATCCTTTAGCATTAGTGCGCAGTTTCTAATCTAACTGCACATTATCCCATGTAACTAGAGTGCAGCAGAGTGGCGTGGTGGAAGCCTGCTGGGTTATAACCCAGAGGTTCGTGGATCGAAACCACGCCCTGCTAACTTTATTTTCATTTGCAATAGTGTGCACTTTCTTGCTGCCTATTTTTTCACGTAACTAGGGTGCAGCAGAGGGCGCAGTTTAAGCGTCCTTGGCCCAATAACCCTGAGGTTTGTGGATCGAAACCTCGCTCTGCTAATTTGATATTCTTTTTGCATTAGTGCGCACTTTCTTACTGCAAATTTCCCACATGACTAGAATACAGCAGAGTTGCGCAGTGGAAGCGTGCTGGGGCCATAACCCAGATGTCCGTGGATCGAAACCACGCTCTGCTAATTTTGTTTTCTTTTGCATAAGTGCGCAGTTTCTTACTGCACATTTTCTCACGTAACTAGAGTGCAGCAGAGTGGCGCAGTGGAAGCATGCTTGGCCCATAACCCAGAGGTCCTTGGATTGAAACCACGCTCTGCTAATTTTATTTTATTTTGCATTAGTGCGCACTTTCTTACTGCACATTTTCCCACGTAAATAGAATGCAGCAGAGTGGCGCAGTGAAAGCGTGCTGGGCCCATGACCCAGGTGTCCGTGAATCGAAACCTCGCTCTGCTAATTTTATTTTCTTTTGCATAAGCGCGCAGTTTCTTACTGCACATTTTCTCAACGAACTAGAATACACAGAAGGGCGCAGTGGAAGCGTGCTGGGCCCATAACCCTGTTGTCCGTGGATTGAAACTAGCTCTGCTAATTTTATTTTCTTTTGCATAAGTGCGCAGTTTCTTACTGCGCATTTTCTCACGTAACTAGAGTGCAGCAGAGTGGCGCAGTGGAAGCGTGCTGGGTCATAACCCAGAGGTTCGTGGATCGAAACCACGCCCTGCTAACTTTATTTTCATTTGCAATAGTGTGCACTTCCTTACTGCCCATTTTTTCACGTAACTAGAGTGCAGCAGAGGGGCGCCGTGTAAGCGTGCTTGGCCCATCACCCAGAGGTCCGTGGATCGAAACCACGCTCTGCTAATTTTATATTCTTTTTGCATTAGTGGGCACTTTCTTACTGCAAATTTCCCACCTGACTATAATGCGGCTTAGTGGCGCACTGGAAGCGTGCTGCGGCCATAACCCAGGTGTCCGTGGATCGAAACCACGCTCTGCTAATTTTAGTTTCTTTTGCATAAGCGCGCAGTTTTTTACTGCACATTTTCTCAACGAACTAGAATACAGCAGAAGGGCGCAGTGGAAGCGTGCTGGGCCCATAACCCAGTTGTCCGTGGATCAAAACTACGCTCTGCTAATTTTATTTTCTGTTGCATAAGTGCGCAGTTTCTTACTGCGCATTTTTTCACGTAACTAGAGTGCAGCAGAGTGGCGCAGTGGAAGCGTGCTGGGCCCATAACCTAGAGGTCCGTGGATCGAAACCACGCTCTGCTAATTTATTATTCTTTCGCACAGTGCGTACTTTCTTACTGCACATTTTTCCACGGAATTAGAGTGCAGCAGAGTGGCGCAGTGGAAGCGTGCTGGGTCATAACCCAGAGGTTCGTGGATTGAAACCACGCCCTGCTAACTTTATTTTCATTTGCAACAGTGTGCACTTTCTTACTGCCCATTTTTTCACGTAACTAGAGTGCAGCAGAGGGGCGCAGTGTAAGCGTGCTTGGCCCATCACCCAGAGGTCCGTGGATCGAAACCACGCTCTGCTAATTTTATATTCTTTTTGCATTAGTGGGCACTTTCTTACTGCAAAATTTCCCACCTGACTATAATGCAGCAGAGTGGCCCAGTGGAAGCGTGCTTGGGCCATAACCCATGTGTCCGTGGATCGAAACTCCGCTCCGCTAATTTTATTTTCTTTTGCATAAGTGCGCAGTTTCCTACTGCACATTTTCTCAAGTAACTTGAGTGCAGAAGAGCGGCACAGTAGAAGCGTGCTGGGCCCATAACCCAGAGGTCCGTGTATCGAAACCACGCTCTGCGATTTGTACAATTTTTTTGCATTAGTGCGCAGTTTCTTACTGCACATTTTCTCACGTAACTAGAGTGCAGCAGAGTGGCGCAGTGGAAGCGTGCTGGGCCCATAACCCAGAGGTCCGTGGATCGAAAGCACGCTCTGCTAATTTTATAATTTTTTTGCATTACTGCGCACTTTCTTACTGCACATTTTGCCACGTAAGTAGATTGCAGCAGAGTGGTGCAGTGGAAGCGTGCTGGGCCCATTACCCAGAGGTCCGTGGATCAAAACCACGCTCTGCTAATTCCATTTTCTTTTGCATTAGTGCGCACATTCCTACTGCCTATTTTCCCACGTAACTACAGTGCAGTGGAGTGGCGTAGTTGGAGTTTGCTGAGGCCATATCCCAGCGGTCCATAGGTCAGAACCACGCTCTGCTAATTACATATTCTTTTGCATTAGTGCCCACTTTCTTACTGCACCTTTTCCCACATAACTGTACTGCAGGAGAGTGGCGCAGTTAAAGCGTGCTGAACCCGTAACCCAGAGGTTCTTGGATGGAAACCACGCTCTGCTAATTTTATTTTCTTTGCATTGTGTGCAGTTTCTTACTGCACATTTTCTCACGTAACTAGAGTGCAGCAGAGTGGCGCAGTGGGAGCAGGCTGGGCCCATAACCTAGAGGTTCGTGGATCGAAACCACGCTCTGCTAATTTTATAATTTTTTTGCATCGGTGCGCACTTTCTGACTGCACATTTTCCCACGTAACTAAAATGCAGCTGAGTGGCGCAGTGGAAGCGTGCTGGGCCCATAACCCAGAGGTCCGTGGATCGAAACCACGCTCTGCTAATTTGATATTTTTTTTTTGCATTACTGCGCACTTTCCTACTGCAAATGTTCCACATGACTAGAATGCAGAAGAGTGGCGCAATGGAAGCGTGCTGGGCCCATAACGCAGAGGTCCGTGGATTGAAACCACGCTCTGCTAATATTATTTTCTTTTGCATTAGTGCGCACTTTCTTACTGCCTATTTTCCCACGTAACTACAGTGCAGTAGAATTGCGTAGTTGGAGTTTGCTGAGGCCATATCCCAGCGGTCCATGGATCAAAACCACGCTCTGCTAATTATATATTCTTTTGCATTAGTGCCCACTTTCTTACTGCACATTTTCCCACATAACTATACTGCAGCAGAGTGGCGCAGTGAAAGCGTGCTGAACCCGTAACCCAGAGGTTCTTCGATGGAAACCACGCTCTGGTAATTTTATATTCTTTGCATTGTGTGCAGTTTCTTACTGCACATTTTCTCACGTAACTAAAGTGCAGCAGAGTGGCGGAGGGGAAGCGTGCTGGGCCCATAACCCAGAGGTCCATGGATCGAAACCACGCTCTGCTAATTTTATTTTCTTTTGCATAAGTGCGCAGTTTCTTACTGCACATTTTCTCGCGTAACTACAGTGCAGCAGAGTGGCGCAGTGGAAGCGTGCTGGGCCCATAACCCAGAGGTCCGTGGATCGAAACCACGCTCTGCTAATTTATTATTCTTTTGCATTAGTGCGTAATTTCTTACTGCACATTTTTCAACGTAATTAGAGTGCAGAAGAGTGGCGCAGTGGAAGCGTGCTGGGTCATAACCCAGAGGTTCGTGGATCAAAACCACGCCCTGCTAACTTTAATTTCATTTGCAATAGTGTGCACTTTCTTGCTGCCTATCTTTTCACGTTACTAGGGTGCAGCAGAGGGCGCAGTGTAAGCGTCCTTGGCCCAATAACCCAGAGGTCCGTGGATCGAAACCTCGCTCTGCTAACTTGATATTCTTTTTGCATTACAGCGCACTTTCTTACTGCAAATTTCCCACATGACTAGAATACAGCAGAGTTGCGCAGTGGAAGCGTGCTGGGGCCATAACCCAGATGTCCGTGGATCGAAACCACGCTCTGCTAATTTTATTTTCTTTTGCATAAGTGCGCAGTTTCTTACTGCACATTTTCTCACGTAACTAGAGTGCAGAAGAGTGGCGCAGTGGAAGCGTGCTGGGCCCATAACCCAGAGGTTCGTGGATCGAAACCACGCTCTGCTAATTTCATTTTCTTTTGCATTAGTGCGCACTTTCTTTTTGCACATTTTCCCACGTAAATAGAATGCAGCAGAGTGGCGCAGTGAAAGCGTGCTGGGACCATAACCCAGGTGTCCGTGAATCGAAACCTCGCTCTGCTAATTTTATCTTCTTTTGCATAAGCGCGCAGTTTCTTACTGCACATTTTCTCAACGAACTAGAATAATGCAGAAGAGCGCAGTGGAAGCGTGCTGGGCCCATAACCCAGTTGTTCGTGGATCGAAACTACGCTCTGCTAATTTTATTTTCTTTTGCATAAGTGCGCAGTTTCTTACTGCGCATTTTCTCACGTAACTAGAGTGCAGCAGAGTGGCGCAGTGGAAGCGCGCTGGGCCCATAACCCAGAGGCCCATGGATCGAAACCACGCTCTGCTAATTTATTATTCGTTTGCACTAGTGCGTACTTTCTTACTGCACATTTTTCCACGTAATTAGAGTGCAGCAGGGTGGCGCAGTGGAAGCGTGCTGGGTCATAACCCAGAGGTTCATGGATCGAAACCACGCCCTGCTAACTTTATTTTTATTTGCAATAGTGTGCACTTTCTTACTGCCCATTTTTTCACGTAACTAGAGTGCAGCAGAGGGGCGCAGTGTAAGCGTGCTTGGCCCATCACCCAGAGGTCCGTGGATCGAAACCACGCTCGGCTAATTTTATATTCTTTTTGCATTAGTGGGCACTTTCTTACTGCAAATTTCCCACCTGACTATAATGCAGCAGAGTGGCGCAGTGGAAGCGTGCTGCGGCCATAACCCAGGTGTCCGTGGATCGAAACCACGCTCTGCTAATTTTATTTTCTTTTGCATAAGCGCGCAGTTTCTTACTGCACATTTTCTCAACGAACTAGAATACAGAAGAAGGGCGCAATGGAAGCGTGCTGGGCCCATAACCCAGTTGTCCGTGGATCGAAACTACGCTCTGCTAATTTTATTTTCTTTTGCAAATGTGCGCAGTTTCTTAACGCACATTTTCTCACGTAACTAGAGTGCAGCAGAGTGGCGCAGTGGAAGCGTGCTGGGCCCATAACCCAGAGGTCCGTGGATCGAAACAACGCTCTGCTAATTTATTATTCTTTTGCATTAGTGCGTACTTTCTAACTGCACATTTTTCCACGTAATTAGAGTGCAGCAGAGTGGCGCAGTGGCAGCGTGCTGGGTCTTAACACAGTGGTTCGTGGATCGAAACCACGCCCTGCTAACTTTATTTTCATTTGCAATAGTGTGCACTTTCTTACTGCCCACTTTTTCACTTAAGTAGAGTGCAGCAGAGGGGCGCAGTGTAAGCGTGCTTGACCCATCACCCAGAGGTCCGTGGATCAAAACCACGCTCTGCTAATTTTATTTTCTTTTGCATAAGTGCGCAGTTTCTTACTGCACATTTTCTCACGAAACCTGAGTGCAGCAGAGTGGCGCAGTGGAAGCGTGTTGGGCCCATAACCCAGAGGTCCGTGGATCGAAACCACGCTCTGCGATGTGTACAATTTTTTGCATTAGTACGCAGTTTCTTACTGCACATTTTCTCACGTAACTAGAGTGCAGCAGAGCGGCGCAGTGGAAGCGTGCTGGGCCCATAACCCAGAGGTCCGTGGATCGAAAGCACAATCCTAGAGCTTTATTTTCTTTTGCAGTAGTGCGCACTTCTACTGCAAGTTTTCCCACGTAACTAGAGTGCAGCAGAGTGGCGCAGTAGAGGCGTGCTGGGCCCATAACCCAGAAGTCCGTGGTTCGAAACCACGCTCTGCTAATTTGATATTCTTTTTGCATTACTGCGCACTTTCTTACTGCACATTTTTCCACGTAACTAGAGTGCAGCAGAGTGGCGCAGTGGAAGCGTGCTGGGTCATAACCCAGAGGTTCGTGGATCAAAACCACGCCCTGCTAACTTTATTTTCATTTGCAATAGTGTGCACTTTCTTGCTGCCTATTTTTTCACGTAACTAGGGTGCAGCAGAGGGCGCAGTTTAAGCGTCCTTGGCCCAATAACCCTGAGGTTTGTGGATCGAAACCTCGCTCTGCTAATTTGATATTCTTTTTGCATTAGTGCGCACTTTCTTACTGCAAATTTCCCACATGACTAGAATACAGCAGAGTTGCGCAGTGGAAGCGTGCTGGGGCCATAACCCAGATGTCCGTGGATCGAAACCACGCTCTGCTAATTTTGTTTTCTTTTGCATAAGTGCGCAGTTTCTTACTGCACATTTTCTCACGTAACTAGAATGCAGCAGAGTGGCGCAGTGAAAGCGTGCTGGGCCCATGACCCAGGTGTCCGTGAATCGAAACCTCGCTCTGCTAATTTTATTTTCTTTTGCATTAGCGCGCAGTTTCTTACTGCACATTTTCTCAACGAACTAGAATACACAGAAGGGCGCAGTGGAAGCGTGCTGGGCCCATAACCCTGTTGTCCGTGGATTGAAACTAGCTCTGCTAATTTTATTTTCTTTTGCATAAGTGCGCAGTTTCTTACTGCGCATTTTCTCACGTAACTAGAGTGCAGCAGAGTGGCGCAGTGGAAGCGTGCTGGGTCATAACCCAGAGGTTCGTGGATCGAAACCACGCCCTGCTAACTTTATTTTCATTTGCAATAGTGTGCACTTCCTTACTGCCCATTTTTTCACGTAACTAGAGTGCAGCAGAGGGGCGCCGTGTAAGCGTACTTGGCCCATCACCCAGAGGTCCGTGGATCGAAACCACGCTCTGCTAATTTTATATTCTTTTTGCATTAGTGGGCACTTTCTTACTGCAAATTTCCCACCTGACTATAATGCGGCTTAGTGGCGCACTGGAAGCGTGCTGCGGCCATAACCCAGGTGTCCGTGGATCGAAAGCACGCTCTGCTAATTTTAGTTTCTTTTGCATAAGCGCGCAGTTTCTTACTGCACATTTTCTCAACGAACTAGAATACAGCAGAAGGGCGCAGTGGAAGCGTGCTGGGCCCATAACCCAGTTGTCCGTGGATCAAAACTACGCTCTGCTAATTTTATTTTCTGTTGCATAAGTGCGCAGTTTCTTACTGCGCATTTTTTCACGTAACTAGAGTGCAGCAGAGTGGCGCAGTGGAAGCGTGCTGGGCCCATAACCTAGAGGTCCGTGGATCGAAACCACGCTCTGCTAATTTATTATTCTTTCGCACAGTGCGTACTTTCTTACAGCACATTTTTCCACGGAATTAGAGTGCAGCAGAGTGGCGCAGTGGAAGCGTGCTGGGTCATAACCCAGAGGTTCGTGGATTGAAACCACGCCCTGCTAACTTTATTTTCATTTGCAATAGTGTGCACTTTCTGATTGCCCATTTTTTCACGTAACTAGAGTGCAGCAGAGAGCGCAGTGTAAGCGTGCTTGGCCCATCACCTAGAGGTCCGTGGATCAAAACCACGCTCTGCTAATTTTATATTCTTTTTGCATTAGTGGGCACTTTCTTACTGCAAAATTTCCCACCTGACTATAATGCAGCAGAGTGGCCCAGTGGAAGTGTGCTGGGGCCATAACCCATGTGTCCGTGGATCGAAACCCCGCTCTGCTAATTTTATTTTCTTTTGCATAAGTGCGCAGTTTCCTACTGCACATTTTCTCACGTAACTTGAGTGCAGCAGAGTGGCGCAGTGGAAGCGTGCTGGGCCCATAACCCAGATGTCCGTGGATCGAAACCACGCTCTGCGATTTGTACAATTTTTTGCATTAGTACGCAGTTTCTTACTGCACATTCTCTCACGTAACTAGAATGCAGCAGAGTGGCGCAGTGGAAGCGTGCTGGGCCCATAACCCAGAGGTCCGCGGATCGAAAGCACGCTCTGCTAATTTGATATTCTTTTTGCATTACTGCACACTTTCTTACTTCAAAATTCCCACATGACTAGAATGCAGCAGAGTGGCGCAGTGGAAGCGTGCTGGGGCCATAACCCATGTGTTCGTGGATCGAAACCACGCTCTGCTAATTTTATTTTCTTTTGCATAAGTGCGCAGTTTCCTACTGCACATTTTCTCAAGTAACTTGAGTGCAGAAGAGCGGCACAGTAGAAGCGTGCTGGGCCCATAACCCAGAGGTCCGTGTATCGCAACCACGCTCTGCAATTTGTACAAGTTTTTGCATTAGTGCGCAGTTTCTTACTGCACATTTTCTCACATAACTAGAGTGCAGCAGAGTGGCACAGTGGAAGCGTGCTGGGCCCATAACCCAGAGGTCCGTGGATCGAAAGCACGCTCTGCTAATTTTATAAGTTTTTTGCATCGGTGCGCACTTTCTGACTGCACATTTTCCCACGTAACTAAATTGCAGCAGAGTGGCGCAGTGAAAGCGTGCTGGGCCCATAACCCAGAAGTCCGTGGATCGAAAGCACGCTCTGCTAATTTGATATTCTTTTTTGCATTACTGCGCACTTTCTTACTGCACATTTTGCCACGTAAGTAGAATGCAGCAGAGTGGTGCAGTGGAAGCGTGCTGGGCCCATTACCCAGAGGTCCGTGGATCAAAACCACGCTTTGCTAATTCCATTTTCTTTTGCATTAGTGCGCACATTCCTACTGCCTATTTTCCCACGTAACTACAGTGCAGTAGAGTGGCGCAGTTGGAGTTTGCTGAGGCCATATCCCAGCGGTCCATAGGTCAAAACCACGCTCTGCTAATTACATATTCTTTTGCATTAGTGCCCACTTTCTTACTGCACCTTTTCCCACATAACTGTACTGCAGGAGAGTGGCGCAGTGAAAGCGTGCTGAACCCGTAACCCAGAGGTTCTTGGATGGAAACCACGCTCTGCTAATTTTATAATCTTTGCATTGTGTGCAGTTTCTTACTGCACATTTTCTCACGTAACTAGAGTGCAGCAGAGTGGCGCAGTGGAAGCGGGCTGGGTCCATAACCCAGAGGTCCGTGGATCGAAACCACACTCTGCTCATCTTATTTTCTTTTGCATTAGTGCATACTTTCTTACTGCACATTTTCCCACGTAACTAGAGTGCAGCGGAGGGGCGCAGTGAAAGCGTGCTGGGCCCATAACCCAGGTCTCCGTGGATCGAAACCACGCTCTGCTAATTTCATTTTCTTTGCATTGTGTCCAGTTTCTTACTGCACATTTTCTCACGTAACTAGAGTGCAGCAGAGTGGCGCAGTGGAAGCGGGCTGGGCCCATAACCCAGAGGTCCGTGGATCGAAACCACGCTCTGCTAATTTTATTTTCTTTTGCATTAGTGCATACTTTCTTACTGCACATTTTCCCACGTAACTAGAGTGCAGCGGAGGGGCGCAGTGGGAGCGGGCTGGGCCCATAACCCAGAGGTGCGTGGATCGAAACTACGCTCTGCTAATTCCATTTTCTTTTGCATTAGTGCGCACATTCTTACTGCCTATTTTCCCACGTTACTACAGTGCAGTAGAGTGGCGTAGTTGGAGTTTGCAGAGGCCATATCCCAGCGGTCCATAGGTCAAAACCACGCTCTGCTAAATATATATTCTTTTGCATTAGTGCCCACTTTCTTACTGCACCTTTTCCCACATAGCTGTACTGCAGGAGGGTGGCGCAGTGAAAGCGTGCTGAACCTGTAACTCAGAGGTTCTCGGACGGAAACCACGCTCTGCTAATTTTATTTTCTTTGCATTGTGTGCAGTTTCTTACTGCACATTTTCTCACGTAACTAGAGTGCAGTGGAGGGGCGCAGTGAAAGCGTGCTGGGCCCATAAACCAGCTGTCCGTGGATCGAAACCACGCTCTGCTAATTTTATTTTCTTTTGCCTAAGTGCGCAGTTTCTTACTGCACATTTTTTCACCGAACTATAATACAGCAGAAGGGCGCAGTGGAAGCGTGCTGGGCCCATAACCCAGTTGTCAGTCGATCGAAACTATGCTCTGCTAATTTTATTTTCTATTCCATAAGTGCGCAGTTTCTTACTGCACAATTTATCACGTAACTAGAGTGCAGCAGAGTGGCGCAGTGGAAGCGTGCTGGGCCCATAACCAAGAAGTTCGTGGATCGAAACCACGCCCTGCTAACTTTATTTTAACTTGCGATAGTGTGCACTTTCTTACTGCCCATTTTTTCATGTACCTAGAGTGCAGCAGAGGGGCGCAGTGTAAGCGTGCTTGGCCCATCACCCCAAGGTCCGTGGATCGAAACCACGCTCTGCTAATTTTATATTCTTTTTTCATTAGTGCGCACTTTCTTACTGCAAATTTCCCACATGACTAGAATGCAGCAGAGTGGCGCAGTGGAAGCATGCTGCGGCCATAACCCAGTTGTCCGTGGATTGAAACTACGCTCTGCTAATTTTATTTTCTGTTGCATAAGTGCGCAGTTTCTTACTGCGCATTTTTTCACGTAACTAGAGTGCAGCAGAGTGGCGCAGTAGAAGCGTGCTGGGTCATAACCCAGAGGTTCGTGGATTGAAACCACGCCCTGCTAACTTTATTTTCATTTGCAATAGTGTGCACTTTCTTACTTCCCATTTTCTCACGTAACTAGAGTGCAGCAGAGTGGCGCAGTGGAAGCGTGCTGGGCCCATAACCCAGAGGTCCGTGGATCGAAAGCACGCTCTGCTAATTTTATAAGTTTTTTGCATCGGTGCGCACTTTCTGACTGCACATTTTCCCACGTAACTAAATTGCAGCAGAGTGGCGCAGTGAAAGCGTGCTGGGCCCATAACCCAGAAGTCCGTGGATCGAAAGCACGCTCTGCTAATTTGATATTCTTTTTGCATTACTGCGCACTTTCTTACTGCACATTTTGCCACGTAAGTAGAATGCAGCAGAGTGGTGCAGTGGAAGCGTGCTGGGCCCATTACCCAGAGGTCCTGGATCAAAACCACGCTCTGCTAATTCCATTTTCTTTTGCATTAGTGCGCACATTCCTACTGCCTATTTTCCCACGTAACTACAGTGCAGTAGAGTGGCGCAGTTGGAGTTTGCTGAGGCCATATCCCAGCGGTCCATAGGTCAAAACCACGCTCTGCTAATTACATATTCTTTTGCATTAGTGCCCACTTTCTTACTGCACCTTTTCCCACATAACTGTACTGCAGGAGAGTGGCGCAGTGAAAGCGTGCTGAACCCGTAACCCAGAGGTTCTTGGATGGAAACCACGCTCTGCTAATTTTATAATCTTTGCATTGTGTGCAGTTTCTTACTGCACATTTTCTCACGTAACAAGAGTGCAGCAGAGTGGCGCAGTGGAAGCGGGCTGGGCCCATAACCCAGAGGTCCGTGGATCGAAACCACGCTCTGCTCATTTTATTTTCTTTTGCATTAGTGCATACTTTCTTACTGCACATTTTCCCACGTAACTAGAGTGCAGCGGAGGGGCGCAGTGAAAGCGTGCTGGGCCCATAACCCTGGTCTCCGTGGATCGAAACCACGCTCTGCTAATTTCATTTTCTTTGCATTGTGTGCAGTTTCTTACTGCACATTTTCTCACGTAACTAGAGTGCATTAGAGTGGCGCAGTGGAAGCGGGATGGGCCCATAACCCAGAGGTCCGTGGATCGAAACCACGCTCTGCTAATTTTATTTTCTTTTGCATTAGTGCATACTTTCTTACTGCACATTTTCCCACGTAACTAGAGTGCAGCGGAGGGGCGCAGTAGAAGCGTGCTGGGCCCATAACCCAGTTGTCCGTCGATCGAAACTACGCTCTGCTAATTTTATTTTCTTTTGCATAAGTGCGCAGTTTCTTACTGCACATTTTATCACGTAACTAGAGTGCAGCAGAGTGGCGCAGTGGAAGCGTGCTGGGCCCAAAACCCAGAGGTCCGTGGATCGAAACCACGATCTGCTAATTTATTTTCTTTTGCATAAGTGCGCAGTTTCCTACTGCACATTTTATCACGTAACTAGAGTGCAGCAGAGTGGCGCAGTGGAAGCGTGCTTGGCCCATAACCAAGAAGTTCGTGGATCGAAACCACGCCCTGCTAACTTTATTTTAAGTTGCGATAGTGTGCACTTTCTTACTGCCCATTTTTTCATGTACCTAGAGTGCAGCAGAGGGGCGCAGTGTAAGCGTGCTTGGCCTATCACCCCGAGGTCCGTGGATTGAAACCACGCTCTGCTAATTTTACATTCTTTTTGCATTAGTGCGCACTTTCTTACTGCAAATTTCCCACATGACTAGAATGCAGCAGAGTGGCGCAGTGGAAGCGTGCTGCGGCCATAACCCAGGTGTCCGTGGATCGAAACCACGCTCTGCTAATTTTATTTTCTTTTGCATAAGCGCGCAGTTTCTTACTGCACAATTTCTCAACGAACTAGAATACAGCAGAAGGGCGCAGTGGAAGCGTGCTGGGCCCATAACCCAGTTGTCCGTGGATTGAAACTACGCTCTGCTAATTTTATTTTCTGTTGCATAAGTGCGCAGTTTCTTACTGCACATTTTATCACGTAACTAGAGTGCAGCAGAGTGGCGCAGTGGAAGCGTGCTGGGCCCATAACCAAGAAGTTCGTGGATCGAAACCACGCCCTGCTAACTTTATTTTAACTTGCAATAGTGTGCACTTTCTTACTGCCCATTTTTTCACGTAACTAGAGTGCAGCAGAGGGGCGCAGTGTAAGCGTGCTTGGCCCATCACCCAGAGGTCCGTGGATCGAAACCATGCTCTGCTAATTTTATATTCTTTTTGAATTAGTGGGCACTTTCTTACTGCAAAATTTCCCACCTGACTATAATGCAGCAGAGTGGCGCAGTGGAAGCGTGCTGGGGCCATAACCCATGTGTCCGAGGATCGAAACACCGCTCTGCTAATTTTATTTTCTTTTGCAATAGTGTGCACTTTCTTACTGCCCATTTTTTCACGTAACTAGAGTGCAGCAGAGGGGCGCAGTGTAAGCGTGCTTGGCCCATCACCCAGAGGTCCGTGGATCGAAACCATGCTCTGCTAATTTTATATTCTTTTTGCATTAGTGGGCACTTTCTTACTGCAAAATTTCCCACCTGACTATAATGCAGCAGAGTGGCGCAGTGGAAGCGTGCTGGGGCCATAACCCATGTGTCCGAGGATCGAAACACCGCTCTGCTAATTTTATTTTCTTTTGCATAAGTGCGCAGTTTCCTACTGCACATTTTCTCACGTAACTTGAGTGCAGCAGAGTGGCGCAGTGGAAGCGTGCTGGGCCCATAACCCAGAGGTCCGTGGATCGAAAGCACGCTCTGCTAATTTGATATTCTTTTTGCATTACTGCGCAATTTCTTACTGCAAAATTTCCACATGACTAGAATGCAGCAGAGTGGCGCAGTGAAAGCATGCTGAACCTGTAACCCAGAGGTTCTTGGATGGAAACCACGCTCTGCTAATTTTATTTTCTTAGCATTGTGTGCAGTTTCTTACTGCACATTTTCTCACGCAACTAGAGTGCAGCAGAGTGGCGCAGTGGGAGCGGGCTGGGCCCATAACCCAGAGGTGCGTGGATCGAAACTACGCTCTGCTAATTCCATTTTCTTTTGCATTAGTGCGCACATTCTTACTGCCTATTTTCCCACGTTACTACAGTGCAGTAGAGTGGCGTAGTTGGAGTTTGCAGAGGCCATATCCCAGCGGTCCATAGGTCAAAACCACGCTCTGCTAATTACATATTCTTTTGCATTAGTGCCCACTTTCTTACTGCACCTTTTCCCACATAACTGTACTGCAGGAGAGTGGCGCAGTGAAAGCGTGCTGAACCCGTAACCCAGAGGTTCTTGGATGGAAACCACGCTCTGCTAATTTTATAATCTTTGCATTGTGTGCAGTTTCTTACTGCACATTTTCTCACGTAACTAGAGTGCAGCAGAGTGGCGCAGTGGAAGCGGGCTGGGTCCATAACCCAGAGGTCCGTGGATCGAAACCACACTCTGCTCATCTTATTTTCTTTTGCATTAGTGCATACTTTCTTACTGCACATTTTCCCACGTAACTAGAGTGCAGCGGAGGGGCGCAGTGAAAGCGTGCTGGGCCCATAACCCAGGTCTCCGTGGATCGAAACCACGCTCTGCTAATTTCATTTTCTTTGCATTGTGTCCAGTTTCTTACTGCACATTTTCTCACGTAACTAGAGTGCAGCAGAGTGGCGCAGTGGAAGCGGGCTGGGCCCATAACCCAGAGGTCCGTGGATCGAAACCACGCTCTGCTAATTTTATTTTCTTTTGCATTAGTGCATACTTTCTTACTGCACATTTTCCCACGTAACTAGAGTGCAGCGGAGGGGCGCAGTGGGAGCGGGCTGGGCCCATAACCCAGAGGTGCGTGGATCGAAACTACGCTCTGCTAATTCCATTTTCTTTTGCATTAGTGCGCACATTCTTACTGCCTATTTTCCCACGTTACTACAGTGCAGTAGAGTGGCGTAGTTGGAGTTTGCAGAGGCCATATCCCAGCGGTCCATAGGTCAAAACCACGCTCTGCTAAATATATATTCTTTTGCATTAGTGCCCACTTTCTTACTGCACCTTTTCCCACATAGCTGTACTGCAGGAGGGTGGCGCAGTGAAAGCGTGCTGAACCTGTAACTCAGAGGTTCTCGGACGGAAACCACGCTCTGCTAATTTTATTTTCTTTGCATTGTGTGCAGTTTCTTACTGCACATTTTCTCACGTAACTAGAGTGCAGTGGAGGGGCGCAGTGAAAGCGTGCTGGGCCCATAAACCAGCTGTCCGTGGATCGAAACCACGCTCTGCTAATTTTATTTTCTTTTGCCTAAGTGCGCAGTTTCTTACTGCACATTTTTTCACCGAACTATAATACAGCAGAAGGGCGCAGTGGAAGCGTGCTGGGCCCATAACCCAGTTGTCAGTCGATCGAAACTATGCTCTGCTAATTTTATTTTCTATTCCATAAGTGCGCAGTTTCTTACTGCACAATTTATCACGTAACTAGAGTGCAGCAGAGTGGCGCAGTGGAAGCGTGCTGGGCCCATAACCAAGAAGTTCGTGGATCGAAACCACGCCCTGCTAACTTTATTTTAACTTGCGATAGTGTGCACTTTCTTACTGCCCATTTTTTCATGTACCTAGAGTGCAGCAGAGGGGCGCAGTGTAAGCGTGCTTGGCCCATCACCCCAAGGTCCGTGGATCGAAACCACGCTCTGCTAATTTTATATTCTTTTTTCATTAGTGCGCACTTTCTTACTGCAAATTTCCCACATGACTAGAATGCAGCAGAGTGGCGCAGTGGAAGCATGCTGCGGCCATAACCCAGTTGTCCGTGGATTGAAACTACGCTCTGCTAATTTTATTTTCTGTTGCATAAGTGCGCAGTTTCTTACTGCGCATTTTTTCACGTAACTAGAGTGCAGCAGAGTGGCGCAGTAGAAGCGTGCTGGGTCATAACCCAGAGGTTCGTGGATTGAAACCACGCCCTGCTAACTTTATTTTCATTTGCAATAGTGTGCACTTTCTTACTTCCCATTTTCTCACGTAACTAGAGTGCAGCAGAGTGGCGCAGTGGAAGCGTGCTGGGCCCATAACCCAGAGGTCCGTGGATCGAAAGCACGCTCTGCTAATTTTATAAGTTTTTTGCATCGGTGCGCACTTTCTGACTGCACATTTTCCCACGTAACTAAATTGCAGCAGAGTGGCGCAGTGAAAGCGTGCTGGGCCCATAACCCAGAAGTCCGTGGATCGAAAGCACGCTCTGCTAATTTGATATTCTTTTTGCATTACTGCGCACTTTCTTACTGCACATTTTGCCACGTAAGTAGAATGCAGCAGAGTGGTGCAGTGGAAGCGTGCTGGGCCCATTACCCAGAGGTCCTGGATCAAAACCACGCTCTGCTAATTCCATTTTCTTTTGCATTAGTGCGCACATTCCTACTGCCTATTTTCCCACGTAACTACAGTGCAGTAGAGTGGCGCAGTTGGAGTTTGCTGAGGCCATATCCCAGCGGTCCATAGGTCAAAACCACGCTCTGCTAATTACATATTCTTTTGCATTAGTGCCCACTTTCTTACTGCACCTTTTCCCACATAACTGTACTGCAGGAGAGTGGCGCAGTGAAAGCGTGCTGAACCCGTAACCCAGAGGTTCTTGGATGGAAACCACGCTCTGCTAATTTTATAATCTTTGCATTGTGTGCAGTTTCTTACTGCACATTTTCTCACGTAACAAGAGTGCAGCAGAGTGGCGCAGTGGAAGCGGGCTGGGCCCATAACCCAGAGGTCCGTGGATCGAAACCACGCTCTGCTCATTTTATTTTCTTTTGCATTAGTGCATACTTTCTTACTGCACATTTTCCCACGTAACTAGAGTGCAGCGGAGGGGCGCAGTGAAAGCGTGCTGGGCCCATAACCCTGGTCTCCGTGGATCGAAACCACGCTCTGCTAATTTCATTTTCTTTGCATTGTGTGCAGTTTCTTACTGCACATTTTCTCACGTAACTAGAGTGCATTAGAGTGGCGCAGTGGAAGCGGGATGGGCCCATAACCCAGAGGTCCGTGGATCGAAACCACGCTCTGCTAATTTTATTTTCTTTTGCATTAGTGCATACTTTCTTACTGCACATTTTCCCACGTAACTAGAGTGCAGCGGAGGGGCGCAGTAGAAGCGTGCTGGGCCCATAACCCAGTTGTCCGTCGATCGAAACTACGCTCTGCTAATTTTATTTTCTTTTGCATAAGTGCGCAGTTTCTTACTGCACATTTTATCACGTAACTAGAGTGCAGCAGAGTGGCGCAGTGGAAGCGTGCTGGGCCCAAAACCCAGAGGTCCGTGGATCGAAACCACGATCTGCTAATTTATTTTCTTTTGCATAAGTGCGCAGTTTCCTACTGCACATTTTATCACGTAACTAGAGTGCAGCAGAGTGGCGCAGTGGAAGCGTGCTTGGCCCATAACCAAGAAGTTCGTGGATCGAAACCACGCCCTGCTAACTTTATTTTAAGTTGCGATAGTGTGCACTTTCTTACTGCCCATTTTTTCATGTACCTAGAGTGCAGCAGAGGGGCGCAGTGTAAGCGTGCTTGGCCTATCACCCCGAGGTCCGTGGATTGAAACCACGCTCTGCTAATTTTACATTCTTTTTGCATTAGTGCGCACTTTCTTACTGCAAATTTCCCACATGACTAGAATGCAGCAGAGTGGCGCAGTGGAAGCGTGCTGCGGCCATAACCCAGGTGTCCGTGGATCGAAACCACGCTCTGCTAATTTTATTTTCTTTTGCATAAGCGCGCAGTTTCTTACTGCACAATTTCTCAACGAACTAGAATACAGCAGAAGGGCGCAGTGGAAGCGTGCTGGGCCCATAACCCAGTTGTCCGTGGATTGAAACTACGCTCTGCTAATTTTATTTTCTGTTGCATAAGTGCGCAGTTTCTTACTGCACATTTTATCACGTAACTAGAGTGCAGCAGAGTGGCGCAGTGGAAGCGTGCTGGGCCCATAACCAAGAAGTTCGTGGATCGAAACCACGCCCTGCTAACTTTATTTTAACTTGCAATAGTGTGCACTTTCTTACTGCCCATTTTTTCACGTAACTAGAGTGCAGCAGAGGGGCGCAGTGTAAGCGTGCTTGGCCCATCACCCAGAGGTCCGTGGATCGAAACCATGCTCTGCTAATTTTATATTCTTTTTGAATTAGTGGGCACTTTCTTACTGCAAAATTTCCCACCTGACTATAATGCAGCAGAGTGGCGCAGTGGAAGCGTGCTGGGGCCATAACCCATGTGTCCGAGGATCGAAACACCGCTCTGCTAATTTTATTTTCTTTTGCAATAGTGTGCACTTTCTTACTGCCCATTTTTTCACGTAACTAGAGTGCAGCAGAGGGGCGCAGTGTAAGCGTGCTTGGCCCATCACCCAGAGGTCCGTGGATCGAAACCATGCTCTGCTAATTTTATATTCTTTTTGCATTAGTGGGCACTTTCTTACTGCAAAATTTCCCACCTGACTATAATGCAGCAGAGTGGCGCAGTGGAAGCGTGCTGGGGCCATAACCCATGTGTCCGAGGATCGAAACACCGCTCTGCTAATTTTATTTTCTTTTGCATAAGTGCGCAGTTTCCTACTGCACATTTTCTCACGTAACTTGAGTGCAGCAGAGTGGCGCAGTGGAAGCGTGCTGGGCCCATAACCCAGAGGTCCGTGGATCGAAAGCACGCTCTGCTAATTTGATATTCTTTTTGCATTACTGCGCAATTTCTTACTGCAAAATTTCCACATGACTAGAATGCAGCAGAGTGGCGCAGTGAAAGCATGCTGAACCTGTAACCCAGAGGTTCTTGGATGGAAACCACGCTCTGCTAATTTTATTTTCTTAGCATTGTGTGCAGTTTCTTACTGCACATTTTCTCACGCAACTAGAGTGCAGCAGAGTGGCGCAGTGGGAGCGGGCTGGGCCCATAACCCAGAGGTGCGTGGATCGAAACTACGCTCTGCTAATTCCATTTTCTTTTGCATTAGTGCGCACATTCTTACTGCCTATTTTCCCACGTTACTACAGTGCAGTAGAGTGGCGTAGTTGGAGTTTGCAGAGGCCATATCCCAGCGGTCCATAGGTAAAAACCACGCTCTGCTAAATATATATTCTTTTGCATTAGTGCCCACTTTCTTACTGCACCTTTTCCCACATAGCTGTACTGCAGGAGGGTGGCGCAGTGAAAGCGTGCTGAACCTGTAACTCAGAGGTTCTTGGATGGAAACCACGCTCTGCCAATTTTATTTTCTTTGCATTGTGTGCAGTTTCTTACTGCACATTTTCTCACGTAACTAGAGTGCAGTGGAGGGGCGCAGTGAAAGCGTGCTGGGCCCATAAACCAGGTGTCCGTGGATCGAAACCACGCTCTGCTAATTTTATTTTCTTTTGCCTAAGTGCGCAGTTTCTTACTGCACATTTTTTCACCGAACTATAATACAGCAGAAGGGCGCAGTGGAAGCGTGCTGGGCCCATAACCCAGTTGTCAGTCGATCGAAACTATGCTCTGCTAATTTTATTTTCTATTGCATAAGTGCGCAGTTTCTTACTGCACATTTTATCACGTAACCAGAGTGCAGCAGAGTGGTGCAGTGGAAGCGTGCTGGGCCCATAACCAAGAAGTTCGTGGATCGAAACCACGCCCTGCTAACTTTATTTTAACTTGCGATAGTGTACACTTTCTTACTGCCCATTTTTTCATGTACCTAGAGTGCAGCAGAGGGGCGCAGTGTAAGCGTGCTTGGCCCATCACCCCAAGGTCCGTGGATCTAAACCACGCTCTGCTAATTTTATATTCTTTTTGCATTAGTGCGCACTTTCTTACTGCAATTTTCCCACATGACTAGAATGCAGCAGAGTGGCGCAGTGGAAGCGTGCTGCGGCCATAACCCAGGTGTCCGTGGATCGAAACCACGCTCTGCTAATTTTATTTTCTTTTGCATAAGCGCGCAGTTTCTTACTGCACATTTTCTCAACGAACTAGAATACAGCAGAAGGGCGCAGTGGAAGCGTGCTCGGCCCATAACCCAGTTGTCCGTGGATTGAAACTACGCTCTGCTAATTTTATTTTCTGTTGCATAAGTGCGCAGTTTCTTACTGCGCATTTTTTCACGTAACTAGAGTGCAGCAGAGTGGCGCAGTGGAAGCGTGCTGGGCCCATAACCCAGAGGTCCGTGGATCGAAACCGCGCTCTGCTAATTTATTATTCTTTCGCACAGTGCGTACTTTCTGACTGCACATTTTCTCACGTAACTAGAGTGCAGCAGAGTGGCGCAGTGGAAGCGGGCTGGGCCCATAACCCAGAGGTCCGTGGATCGAAACCACGCTCTGCTCATTTTATTTTCTTTTGCATTAGTGCATACTTTCTTACTGCACATTTTCCCACGTAACTAGAGTGCAGCGGAGGGGCGCAGTGAAAGCGTGCTGGGCCCATAACCCAGGTCTCCGTGGATCGAAACCACGCTATGCTAATTTATTATTCTTTCGCACAGTGCGTACTTTCTTACAGCACATTTTTCCACGGAATTAGAGTGCAGCAGAGTGGCGCAGTGGAAGCGTGCTGGGTCATAACCCAGAGGTTCGTGGATTGAAACCACGCCCTGCTAACTTTATTTTCATTTGCAATAGTGTGCACTTTCTGATTGCCCATTTTTTCACGTAACTAGAGTGCAGCAGAGAGCGCAGTGTAAGCGTGCTTGGCCCATCACCCAGAGGTCCGTGGATCGAAACCACGCTCTGCTAATTTTATATTCTTTTTGCATTAGTGGGCACTTTCTTACTGCAAAATTTCCCACCTCACTATAATGCAGCAGAGTGGCCCAGTGGAAGCGTGCTGGGGCCATAACCCATGTGTCCGTGGATCGAAACCCCCGCTCTGCTAATTTTATTTTCTTTTGCATAAGTGCGCAGTTTCCTACTGCACATTTTCTCACGTAACTTGAGTGCAGTAGAGTGGCGCAGTGGAAGCGTGCTGGGCCCATAACCCAGATGTCCGTGGATCGAAACCACGCTCTGCGATTTGTACAATTTTTTGCATTAGTACGCAGTTTCTTACTGCACATTCTCTCACGTAACTAGAGTGCAGCAGAGTGGCGCAGTGGAAGCGTGCTGGGCCCATAACCCAGAGGTCCGTGGATCGAAAGCACGCTCTGCTAATTTGATATTCTTTTTGCATTACTGCACACTTTCTTACTTCAAAATTCCCACATGACTAGAATGCAGCAGAGTGGCGCAGTGGAAGCGTGCTGGGGCCATAACCCATGTGCTCGTGGATTGAAACCACGCTCTGCTAATTTTATTTTCTTTTGCATAAGTGCGCAGTTTCCTACTGCACATTTTCTCAAGTAACTTGAGTGCAGAAGAGCGGCACAGTAGAAGCGTGCTGGGCCCAGTACCCAGAGGTCCGTGGATCGAAACCACGCTCTGCTAATTTTATTTTCTTTTGCCTAAGTGCGCAGTTTCTTACTGCACATTTTTTCACCGAACTATAATACAGCAGAAGGGCGCAGTGGAAGCGTGCTGGGCCCATAACCCAGTTGTCAGTCGATCGAAACTATGCTCTGCTAATTTTATTTTCTATTGCATAAGAGCGCAGTTTCTTACTGCACAATTTATCACGTAACTAGAGTGCAGCAGAGTGGCGCAGTGGAAACGTGCTGGGCCCATAACCAAGAAGTTCGTGGATCGAAACCCCGCCCTGCTAACTTTATTTTAACTTGCGATAGTGTGCACTTTCTTACTGCCCATTTTTTCATGTACCTAGAGTGCAGCAGAGGGGCGCAGTGTAAGCGTGCTTGGCCCACCACCCCAAGGTCCGTGGATCGAAACCACGCTCTGCTAATTTTATATTCTTTTTGCATTAGTGCGCACTTTCTTACTGCAAATTTCCCACATGACTAGAATGCAGCAGAGTGGCGCAGTGGAAGCGTGCTGCGGCCATAACCCAGTTGTCCGTGGATTGAAACTACGCTCTGCTAATTTTATTTTCTGTTGCATAAGTGCGCAGTTTCTTACTGCGCATTTTTTCACGTAACTAGAGTGCAGCAGAGTGGCGCAGTGGAAGCGTGCTGGGCCCATAACCCAGAGGTCCGTGGATCGAAACCACGCTCTGCTAATTTATTATTCTTTCGCACAGTGCGTACTTTCTTACTGCACACTTTTCCACGGAATTAGAGTGCAGCAGAGTGGCGCAGTGGAAGCGTGCTGGGTCATAACCCAGAGGTTCGTGGATTGAAACCACGCCCTGCTAACTTTATTTTCATTTGCAATAGTGTGCACTTTCTTACTTCCCATTTTCTCACGTAACTAGAGTGCAGCAGAGTGGCGCAGTGGAAGCGTGCTGGGCCCATAACCCAGAGGTCCGCGGATCGAAAGCACGCTCTGCTAATTTTATAAGTTTTTTGCATCGTTGCGCACTTTCTGACTGCACATTTTCCCACGTAACTAAATTGCAGCAGAGTGGCGCAGTGAAAGCGTGCTGGGCCCATAACCCAGAAGTCCGTGGATCGAAAGCACGCTCTGCTAATTTGATATTCTTTTTGCATTACTGCGCACTTTCTTACTGCACATTTTGCCACGTAAGTAGAATGCAGCAGAGTGGTGCAGTGGAAGCGTGCTGGGCCCATTACCCAGAGGTCCGTGGATCAAAACCACGCTCTGTTAATTCCATTTTCTTTTGCATTAGTGCGCACATTCCTACTGCCTATTTTCCCACGTAACTACAGTGCAGTAGAGTGGCGCAGTTGGAGTTTGCTGAAGCCATATCCCAGCGGTCCATAGGTCAAAACCACGCTCTGCTAATTACATATTCTTTTGCATTAGTGCCCACTTTCTTACTGCACCTTTTCCCACATAACTGTACTGCAGGAGAGTGGCGCAGTGAAAGCGTGCTGAACCCGTAACCCAGAGGTTCTTGGATGGAAACCACGCTCTGCTAATTTTATAATCTTTGCATTGTGTGCAGTTTCTTACTGCACATTTTCTCACGTAACTAGAGTGCAGCAGAGTGGCGCAGTGGAAGCGGGCTGGGCCCATAACCCAGAGGTCCGTGGATCGAAACCACGCTCTGCTCATTTTATTTTCTTTTGCATTAGTGCATACTTTCTTACTGCACATTTTCCCACGTAACTAGAGTGCAGCGGAGGGGCGCAGTGAAAGCGTGCTGGGCCCATAACCCAGGTCTCCGTGGATCGAAACCACGCTCTGCTAATTTCCTTTTCTTTGCATTATGTGCAGTTTCTTACTGCACATTTTCTCACGTAACTAGAGTGCAGCAGAGTGGCGCACTGGAAGCGGGCTGGGCCCATAACCCAGAGGTCCGTGGATCGAAACCACGCTCTGCTAATTTTATTTTCTTTTGCATTAGTGCATACTTTCTTACTGCACATTTTCCCACGTAACTAGAGTGCAGCGGAGGGGCGCAGTAGAAGCGTGCTGGGCCCATAACCCAGTTGTCCGTCGATCGAAACTACGCTCTGCTAATTTTATTTTATTTTGCATAAGTGCGCAGTTTCTTACTGCACATTTTATCACGTAACTAGAGTGCAGCAGAGTGGCGCAGTGGAAGCGTGCTGGGCCCAAAACCCAGAGGTCCGTGGATCGAAACCACGATCTGCTAATTTATTTTCTTTTGCATAAGTGCGCAGTTTCTTACTCCACATTCTCTCACGCAACTAGAGTGCAGCAGAGTGGCGCAGTGGGAGCGGGCTGGGCCCATAACCCAGAGGTGCGTGGATCGAAACTACGCTCTGCTAATTCCATTTTCTTTTGCATTAGTGCGCACATTCTTACTGCCTATTTTCCCACGTTACTACAGTGCAGTAGAGTGGCGTAGTTGGAGTTTGCAGAGGCCATATCCCAGCGGTCCATAGGTCAAAACCACGCTCTGCTAAATATATATTCTTTTGCATTAGTGCCCACTTTCTTACTGCACCTTTTCCCACATAGCTGTACTGCAGGAGGGTGGCGCAGTGAAAGCGTGCTGAACCTGTAACTCAGAGGTTCTTGGATGGAAACCACGCTCTGCTAATTTTATTTTCTTTGCATTGTGTGCAGTTTCTTACGGCACATTTTCTCACGTAACTAGAGTGCAGTGGAGGGGCGCAGTGAAAGCGTGCTGGGCCCATAAACCAGGTGTCCGTGGATCGAAACCACGCTCTGCTAATTTTATTTTCTTTTGCCTAAGTGCGCAGTTTCTTACTGCACATTTTTTCACCGAACTATAATACAGCAGAAGGGCGCAGTGGAAGCGTGCTGGGCCCATAACCCAGTTGTCAGTCGATCGAAACTATGCTCTGCTAATTTTATTTTCTATTGCATAAGTGCGCAGTTTCTTACTGCACATTTTATCACGTAACTAGAGTGCAGCAGAGTGGCGCAGTGGAAGCGTGATGGGCCCATAACCAAGAAGTTCGTGGATCGAAACCACGCCCTGCTAACTTTATTTTAACTTGCGATAGTGTGCACTTTCTTACTGCCCATTTTTTCATGTACCTAGAGTGCAGCAGAGGGGCGCAGTGTAAGCGTGCTTGGCCCATCACCCCAAGGTCCGTGGATCAAAACCACGCTCTGCTAATTTTATTTTCTTTTGGATAAGTGCGCAGTTTCTTACTGCACATTTTCTAACGTAACTAGAGTGCAGCAGAGTGGCGCAGTGGAAGCGTGCTGGGCTCATAACCCAGAAATTCGTAGATCGAAACCACGCTCTGCTAATTGTATGATTTTTTGCTTTAGTGCGCAGTTTCTCACTGCACATTTTCTCACGTAACTAGAGTGCAGCCGAGTGGCGCAGTGGAAGCGTGCTGGGTCCATAACCCAGAGGTCCGTGGATCGAAACCCCGCTCTGCAAATTGTATAGTTCTTTTGCATTAGTGCGCAGTTTCTTACTGCACAATTTCTCACGTAATTAGAGTGCCGCAGAGTGTCGCAGTGGAAGCGGTCTGGGCCTATAATTCAGAGGTTCATGGATCTAAACCACGCTCTGGTAATTTTATATCCTTTAGCATTAGTGCGCAGTTTCTAATCTAACTGCACATTATCCCATGTAACTAGAGTGCAGCAGAGTGGCGTGGTGGAAGCCTGCTGGGTTATAACCCAGAGGTTCGTGGATCGAAACCACGCCCTGCTATATTTATTTTCATTTGCAATAGTGTGCACTTTCTTACTGCCCATTTTTTCACAGAACCAGAGTGCATCAAGGTGGCGCAGTGGAAACGTGCTGGGCCCATAACCCAGAAGTCCGTGGATAGATGCCACGCTCTGCTAATTTATTATTATTTTGCATTAGTGCGCACTTTCTTAATTCACATTTTGCCACGTAACTACAATGCAGCACAGTGGCGCAGCACGCCCATTGATTCAGAGGAATTTAAGCAAGAGTTCCTTAGCAGAATGCCGAAGTTGTCAGATAACACCAAATCAGCTTTAGAGCTATCTATAACGCCGACGGAAGTAGAAAGGGCTATAGATAAAATGAATCCGGATAAATCTCCAGGGCCGGACGGGCTTAGTGCTTCGTTTTATAAGGAGTTCAAAAATGAATTATCCCAAGTACTTGCAGATGTCTTCAATCAAGCTTATAAACTTAATGTCCTCCCTAGGTCCTTTAGTGAAGCACATACAGTTTTGATACCTAAGACAGAATACTCGGAGAAGTTAAAATTAGTTTCTTCGTATAGACCGATATCACTAACTAATTGTGATTACAAACTTTTAATGAAAGTACTAGCACGGCGACTTCAAGGGGTAATCAAAGAATTAGTAGGGCCTCACCAAACATGTGGGATTATGGGACGCTCCATTGTGACTAATATACACAAGATGCGCTGTGTGCTCGAGTGTAGCGATGCCAATCAAGTAGGGGTAGCCATTCTACAGATTGATCTCGAGAAAGCTTTTGATTGTGTTTCCCACAACATTCTTGACCATGTCAACATTGGTTTTGTAATCAGAGATGGAGTATCTATGGCATACCGGAACTGCACAACCCGACTGGTAATCAATAAGACGCTAGGAGATACAATTAACATAAAGCGTTCTGTTCGTCAGGGCTGCCCGCTGAGCCCCCTACTTTTCAGTTTATATATAGAATCGTTGTGCTTAGCGATAGCTCAAAACAGTTGCATTCGTGGCTATAGATTACAAGAATCCGAAGTTAAAATTTTGGCATATGCCGACGATGTGGCTGTTTGTTGCATCGATCAAGATAGCGTTTCCACTACCATCAGTGTGGTTAAAAGGTTCGGCAAGGCAACTGGCAGCCTAGTAAACTGGGGAAAGTGTCTGGGTTTCTGGCATGGAGAGTGGTCATCAAAACCAGACTATTTTGGCAATGTTAAATGGGTGACCACACCTGTCAAGTACTTAGGGGTGCCACTGGAATTTTATAAAGATAATGAGAACTACTGGCAAGAACAAGCGAAAGAAATCCGGACGAAAGCTAATAGATGCAACGGTAATTATCTGTCAGTGTTTGCTAGGGCGACTGTCTGTAATCTTTTCTTTGCCTCAAAACTTTGGTATGTGATGCAAGTATTGCATTGTTCAAGGGCAAACATACAGAAGTTCCATCGTATCTTCGCAGTGTTCGTGTGGGCTTCGAACTGGGAGAGATGCAGTCGAACTAATCTGTTTCGAAAAGTGAAACACGGAGGGCTTGGTTTAACACATCTTTTCATACGCCAAGTCGTAAATAGGTTCTTTTTTTTTCGCTACACAAGGGACCCTTTCTTACGTACAGTGTGCCAAATGAGACTGACGCGGGCTTTACCTGGATATGTGGTTAGCACGCATGACTTGACCGGTGCTGTGCGCGGGTATCTTAAAGAGGTTATTCTAAGTGTACGGTTTTTATCTGTTAGATTTTCCAATGAATATTTGTTTTCAGTGACTCGAAAGAAGTTGTACAAAGATGTATGCGATGTTGTTTTACCTGAACCGCTGTACCGTGCCATGTACGCTGGAGGTGAAGGAAAAGATGGGCTTAAAAGAGTGAAGAGAATGCAAGTGGCTCCTGGCGCGAAGTCTTTCTTTTTCAAGCTGCACACAGGTACACTATCAGTCAGGACATTTCAAGCAGACCGTGGTTTTTACTTACCTTGGGGGACAAATTGCCTTATCTGTAAAAAACCAGAAAATATTGACCACGTTTTCTTACATTGTTGGGAAGGAGTATATTTTTGGGATGTACTTCAAAGGACGTTACAGAAAAAATTACCTTTGAATTCATATAGTATAAGATTTCTGCCAATAGTGGACGAAGAGGGAATGCCTTTTGATTTGATTATGCTATGTGGACTTCACTGTTTATGGCGGGCCCGTATGGTGGGTTTCTATCGCGATCAGGATGCACGGCCTGCACGAATGTATTTCCGTGAATGTATGGCCAAGTATGTTGAACTGCAGAAAACTCAGGAGATGTTACCTGAGTGGTTGTCGAGGGTGGAGCCCTTGGCAGCACTTAGGGAATTTTAAGTTTCTGCCGAACTGTTACTGCTTGTTTTTGTTCTGCTTGTGGTTTGATGTATGCGCCTGTAAACAGGCAATAAAGCAAAAAAAAAACAGAGTGGCGCAGTTGAAGCGTGCTGGGCCCATAACCCAGAGGTCCGTGGATTGAAACCACGCTCTGCTAAATTTATTTTCTTTTGCATTAGTGCGCAGGTTTTTACTGCACATTTTCTCACGTAACTAGAGTGCAGCAGAGTGGCGCAGTGGAAGCGTGCTGGGCCCATAACCCAGGGTTCTGTGGATCGAAACCACGCTTTGCTAATTTTATATTCTTGTGCATTAGTGCACACTTTCTTACGGCACATTTTCTCACCGAACTAGAATACAGCAAAAGGGGAAAGTGGAAGTGTGCTGGGCCCATAACCCAGGTGTCCGTCGATCGAAACCACGCTGTGCTAATTTTATTTTCTTTTGCATAAGTGCGCAGTTTCTTACTGCACATTTTCTCACCGAACTAGAATACAGCAGAGTGGCGCAGTGGAAGCGTGCTGGGCCCATAACCCAGAGGTCCGTGGATCGAAACCACACTGTGTAATTGTATAATTTTTTTAGGGGCGAAGCTCCTTAAGGCGTGGGCTGTGCGTCCCCTGTATGTAGCCACCTCTCGTTTAGTTCTTGCAGTGTCCACTAGATGGCGGTACCGTCTCCTGTATGTCGCCTCCTCTCGTTTAGTTCTTGCAGTGTTCACTAGAAGGCGGCACCGTCTCCTGCATGTAGCCACTTCTCGTTTAGTTTTTTCAGTGCTCACTAGATGGCGGGACTTGTCGCTGATGAAGTGGAAGTGTGCTGGGCCCATAACCCAGGTGTCCGTCGATCGAAACCACGCTGTGCTAATTTTATTTTCTTTTGCATAAGTGCGCAGTTTCTTACTGGCTGGCGATGCAGATTATAAAGGAAAGACTGCAGGCGTGGATAGAGGATGAGGAGGTGCTGGGGGAACTGCAGAATGGGTTTCGGAAACACAGGAGGTTGGAAGACAATCTGTTCTCACTGACGCAATGCATCGAAATAGCAGAAAAAGAACACAGGCCCCTGTGGCTAGCATTTTTGGATATCAAGGGAGCGTACGAGAGCGTGGTTCAAGAGGAATTTTGGGGAATACTGGACACACTAGGCGTGGAACATGTAGTCACTAATCTTTTAAAGGGTGTCTATAAAGGTAACAAGGTAGTTATAAAGTGGGAAAAACAGGTATCCAAGCCGGCAGAGGTAAAACGGGGGCTTAGGCAGGGGTGCCCCCTGTCACCCTTATTATTCATGATGTACCTACAAGGATTAGAGGCAAAATTAGAGGGAAGTGGACTGGGCTTCAACCTCTCTTTAGTCAAACAAGGAAAACTTATTGATCAGGCTCTACCAGCATTAATGTACGCAGATGATATAGTGCTAATGGCCAACAACAAGGAAGATTTGCAGAGATTGATGGACATCTGCGGTAATGAGGGAGATAGGTTAGATTTTAGATTCAGTAGGGAAAAATCAGCAGTCATGATTTTCAATGACAACGAAGGTAGTGAGCTTAGAATACAGGAGGTCACGCTAGAGATAACAGATAAATACAAATATCTGGGCGTATGGATAAGCAATGGGGCCGAGTATCTGAGGGAACACGAAATATACGTGACGACTAAAGGTAACAGGAATGCAGCAGTCATAAAAAATAGGGCACTGTGGAATTACAATAGGTATGATGTTGTGAGAGGAATATGGAAAGAGGTCATGGTTCCTGGGCTGACGTTCAGCAATGCGGTCTTGTGCATGAGATCAGAAGTTCAAGCAAGATTAGAAATTAAGCAACGTGGAATAGGTAGGCTTGCTTTAGGAGCTCACGGGAATACACCAAATCAGGGAGTACAAGGTGATATGAGATGGACATCATTTGAGGGCAGGGAAGCTAGCAGCAAGATAAAATTTGAGAAGCGATTGAGAGAAATGGGGGAAGAGCGTTGGGCTAGGAAGGTTTTCAGCTACTTGTACATGAAGAATGTCGATACAAAATGGAGGAAGCGAACCAGGAAGTTGACTGGTAAATACTTAGAAAACAGCAGGTGGCAAAACCAAAAAGAACTATCGGTTAAGAAAAAAGTGAAGGAAACGGAGACTGACATGTGGAGAATGGGCATGATTAAGAAGTCCGCACTAGAGATCTATCGAACTTTTAAGCAGGAAATTGCCAAGGAAAGGATCTATGATAATACTCGGGGTAGTTCTCTACTGTTTGAGGCCAGGACGGGAGTACTGCGAAGCAAGACATATCGGGCCAAATACGAAGGGGTCGACACAGTATGCAGTGCGTGTGGAGAGGAAGAAGAAACTGCCGAACACTTGATAATGTTCTGTAAAGGGCTTCACCCTGTAGTTCAGGATGATGGCGCAGAGTTTTTCAAAGCACTGGGATTTAGGGACAGCGAGGGCAAAGTAGACTTTAAGCGGGTAGACTTAACTAGAAGGAGGTTATCTGATTGGTGGCTAAAGTCAAGGCACGAGTGAAAATTAAACCCTTCACTGCGAAGTACGAATCCTCAACTTCATTATTTAAAGGAAAAAAAAAGATAAATGTAATGGTTAGTTCACTAAGTATTACGGCTAGGTGGCGTTAGCCGCCGCCCGATCTAAAGGGTTCAGCCACATCCATCCATCCATCCATCCGATGAAAAGATGCAAGATGTTATAAACTAGACGGCGGTACTTGTAGTTGATGATGAAAGATGCGAGATGTTATAAAATAGGAAAGATGTCACATATGACACGTGTCATTGGTGGAAGGCAATCGTTCGATTTAGCTCGGAGACGTACGCTAGAGGGAGCATTGTAATAAAATCGAGTAGGAAAAATGTACGGCAGATTCATGGTTTACCAGGTTTTCCTCCAGAGCTTCGCCCACTCATCATCATTCACTTCGTGGATATGGCGGCACTTTTTGCATTGGTGCGCACTTTTCTACTGCACGTTTTCCACGTAAATAGTGCGCTGCAGAGGGGCGCAGTGGAGGCGTGCTGGGCCCATAACCCAGAAGTCCGTGGATCGAAACCACGCTCTGCTAATTTGATATTCTTTTTGCATTACTGCGCACTTTAATACTGCAAATTTCCTACATGACTAGAATGCAGCAGAGTGGCGCAGTGGAAGCGTGCTGGGCCCAAAACGCAGAGGTCCGTAGATCAAAACCACGCTCTGCTGATTTCATTTTCTTTTGCATTAGTGCGCACATTCTTACTGCCTATTTTCCCACGTAACTACAGTGCAGTAGAGTGGCGTAGTTGGAGTTTGCTGAGGCCATATCCCAGCGGTCCATGGATCAAAACAACGCTCTCCTAATTATATATTCTTCTGCATTAGTGCCCACTTTCTTACCGCACATTTTCCCACATAACTATACTGCAGCAGAGTGGCGCAGTGGAAGCGTGCTGAACCCGTAACCCAGAGGTTCTTGGATGGAAACCACGCTCTGCTAATTTTAGTTTTTTTTTTGCATTGTGTGCAGTTTCTTACTGCACATTTTCTGACGCAACTAGAGTGCAGCAGAGTTGCGCAATAGAAGCGTGCTGGGCCCATAACCCAGAAGTCCGTGGATCAAAACCACGCTCTGCTAATTTCGATTTCTTTTGCATTAGTGCGTACATTCTTAATGCACATTTTGCCACGTAACTACAATGCAGCAGAGTGGCGCAGTGGAAGCATGCTGGGCCCATAACCCAGAGGTCCGTGTATCGAAACCACGCTCTTCTAATTTTATTTTCTTTTGCATTAGTGCGCACTTTCTTACTGCACATTTTTCCACGTCGCAAATATGCAGCAGAGTGGAGCAGTGGAAGCGTGCTGGGCCCATAACCCAGAGGCCCGTTGATCGAAACCACGCTCTGCTAATTTTATATGCTTTGGATTACTGCGCAGGTTCTTACTGCACATTTTCTCACGTAACCAGAGTGCAGCAGAGTGGCGCAGTGGAAGCGTGCTGGGCCCATAACACAGGGTTCTGTGGATCCAAACCACGCTTTGCTAATTTTATATTCTTGTGCATTAGTGCACACTTTCTTACGGCACATTTTCTCACCGAACTAGATTACAGCAGAAGGGCGCAGTGGAAGTGTTCTGGGCCATTATCCCAGGTGTCCGTCGATCGAAACCACGCTATGCTAATTTTATTTTCTTTTGCATAAGTGCGCAGTTTCTTACTGCACGTTTTCTCACGTAGCTAGAGTGCATCAGAGTGGCGCAGTGGAAGCGTGCTGGGCCCATAACCCAGAGGTCAATGGATCGAAACCACGCTCTGCTAATTGTATAATTTTTTGCAATAGTACGCAGTTTCTTACTGCACATTTTCTCGCGTAACTAGAGTGCAGCAGAGTGGCGCAGTGGAAGCGTGCTGGGCCCATAACCCCGAGGTCCGTGGATCGAAAGCACGCTCCTAGAGCTTTATTTTCTTTTGCAGAAGTGCGCACTTTCCTACTGCACGTTTTCCCATGTAACCAGTTTGCAGCATAGTGGCACAGTGATTCCACTTCCGGCTTTCGAGCGATACGGTCGCGGAATGTTCGGCTCCGACGGAGCGGTATCAGCGGCCCGACCGGGCCGCGGTAACAGGGTTCTTGCGCCAAGCGCCGACGATTATCAGGTGATTTTGCCCAATCTGCCTTCCGGACGCATCGCTGCTAATACCGTTTTCATGCATGGTGATCCGAGAGCCCGGCCTTACCGCGTCGAAGATTACCGGGACACTTTGGCCAAGCTTGGTGCGCTCGACGACGTTTTGGCGTTGGGGGCGTATCAAATGAACCACGTACGGGCTGTGACACTGACGAGTGCTGAGGCTGCTCCGAAGTTGCTCTCCGCCATCGATGTAAAGGTAAAGGATCGCCCATGTTTGCTCATTGACCCAAATAACCGCGAGGTTCGCTTGAAGCTTCACTGGTTGCTGCACGGCGTGACCGACGAAGACGTGCGTGTTGCCTTGACTCCCTATGGGAAAGTATTCGAAGTGAAACGGGAGAAGTGGCGAGCACCGGGCATCACAGAAAAGGGCTCAACGACGCGGTCTGTGGGACTAAAGCTGCACTCCGACGTCAAGGTGGATGACATTCCGCACCAGCTCAAGATTGCCGGGGAGCTGACTCTCGTTGTCGTTCCAGGCCGTGCACCGTTGTGCCTACGGTGCAAGAGTACCGGTCACATACGTCGCGACTGCCGAGTACCCCGCTGCAGTCGTTGTCCCCGCTTCGGCCACGAAGACGCCGAATGCGCGAAGACATATGCCAGTGTGACTGGACCAGCGCAGGAAAGTGATGCACTGGAGCACCTCATGGACGAAGCAGACTCGGAAGAAACAGCAGGAGTTAACCCGAACTCTGCTGTAGGACCGCGGTAAGAATTCGTAGCGCGGCAATTTTTGTTTGCTTTTATTTGCTTTGCGGCGTAAGCTTAAGAAGGCATGTCAGCCGCGGGCTGCCAGCGTTGCTTGAGTGACAAGCGGTTGAAGCGCGACCGACCGGTTTTGCCACGAGCGCAGACACGCGGCGCCAGCAGATTGCCCTGCTTTGTCGACGGTCGAGCGTTTCCAGTTACTACTAACTCAAAGAAAAGGGAACCAACCCGGGCAACGAAAGGGTTGAGATTGTAAACGTCGTTGCGACGGCCCCCCTAATTGCATCTCGGAACTGGCAGTCGGCGCATCAACGGGCCTCTTCCGAGACCCCGCGCACCGCGGTGACTCCTCGCATCGGTTCGGCGTATGGCCCGGCCACGTACTGTTTGCGCGCCTGCAAAATCGGCGGCGCGCGTTGCGAAAACTCTGAAGTCACCGACGACCTTTTTCTGCCGGGCCGGCTTTGGTCCAGTGACTCTCAGAAGCGGGCTCGCGACACGGGAAATGGTGACGGTCGCCCGTTCGACGCCTGGGTTTCCTATTGTTGAATCGGGCATGTCTTCGACTACATCCCCGTTTATCTGGGCAAAGGAACTCGTAAGCAGAAATATGCGCGGTCAGCGAGCGGTTCCTCGTACGGCGCACAGAGGCAAAAGGATTATAGCCCCGTTGTCAAGAAATTGACGTGGTAGAGAGAAATCGCCCTATGGCCGCACTACCGAGTACAGCTAGCTCTGTCTAAATAATTGGGCGCCGCGAAGCTGGCCCTGGCCTCTATGCTTTTTCTAGTTTTGTTTTATTTACGTTTTGGTTGTTGTGTGGTTTGGGGAGAGTGCATAAGTCCCACGTGCACGAAGGCGGGATCCTCGTGGCGTTTTTTTTAATGTACCCAATGTACTGTCCAATCAGAGGACAAGCTAGTGATTATGTGCCGAGATGGTGGTAAGGGCGGAGCGCCAGGAAGAGATAAGAAGAGGCCCCGTGGCGCCGCCGAGGGTTCTGAACCGAGCTTGCGGTGTTAGGCACCATCGGCTCCGCCGAACCCCGTAGGGTCGCCCTACAGAAGTCGGTTCATTTCCAAGTTGTTTTTCTTTTCCTTTTTTTTTTTGTAACATTGATGTCCATTGTTTTGTAAAATCTGTAAATACAAGTTTTTCTCAGCCATCTGAAACTTCTTCAGCGTTGCTTCTGCTTCCTCGTCAAGCGTCCAGCAGGCCAATAGCCGCTATTGGGATAGCGGCGTACGGTTCTTCTCCCACTTTGCTACACCACCACGGGTGGTGCGCTTCGGGCGCCGAGTGGGGAGAAGTGGTTTCTTCTACGTCTAGAAGAGAACCTGATTTTACTTCTGCTGTGGAAGATGGGTCGTCATGCCGTCAAGAAGAGGGCGTGTGTGAAGCACCAGGTAAGCCCGACGCCGGGCTTTCATACGAAGGCGTAGGCGAAAGTAGTGAAAAGGTGGATGCAAGCAGCACCGGCGGCACGTGTCTTGGCTCAGCAGACGAGACCCCCTCCGAGGCTGAACCAATGACTGGGATTGAAAGCGACAGTGGCACTGTGACGGCGAAGCGTCCCCGTGACGAAGGGAAAAAAGACAAGGGCACCACTGCTGCCTCGCCGGACGAACCATCCGCCAAAACGACTCCCGCTCGGCGGCCTAGCATCCGGCCACGGCCAAACATTTCGTCGGAGCGCAAGACGGCGGAAACGCCGCTTTCGCCAACTTAAGGACTGTACTGGGACAAGGCGTTCAGGAAGGAATTGCAGTTGTAAGGTAAGCGTCGTGCCCCTGGGTTTTTCGTAGCCTTACAATGGTGCAAATAGAAAATTTAATCCGTGTGGCCACTTTAAATGTGCGTGGCCTGGCCTCACGGAGAAAACAATGTCAACTTTATCAGCTAGTAAGTGACCTCGACCTTGACATACTGGCAGTCCTTGAGACTAAAGTCCATGGCGACGATGAAACTGGGGGCATGGTGCGTCAATTCTTGCCGCGGTATTCTGTTATAGTTAGCCATGCCATAGGGACTTCTTCCGGTTGCGTTTTGTTCGTCAGACAGAGTCTGGGTGCTAAAGTAGAAGCCTCAACGTCATGTCCGTCTGGTCGGCTCATTGTTTGCGATCTTTTGTTTTCGGGATTGGAATGGCGCGTAATATGCTTGTACGCACCGACTGTCACTGACGAAAGACGCATATTTTTCGAACAACTAAAGCCGTATACCAAATGTAATAGGCTCCTAATCATTATTGGCGATTTCAACTGCGTCCTTTCAGCCAAAGACAAAACTAGCGAACGACATTACAGGGATGCAAGTACGGCTGTCTTAAGCGATATAGAAAGAGAAAATGGTTTGGAGGATGTGGCTGAATGTATCGGTGGCGGCCGGACTATGCAGTACACCCACTTTCAGGCAGCCAGCCATGCCCGACTAGATAGGGCGTACGTGAGTGTAGAATTGGTACCGCGTTGCAAGGCATACCGTGTTAACGCCGTTCCATATAGTGACCACTGCTTGGTTAGCTTTGTAGTAGCTAGCACGAAAGAAACGAAAAGGGCCTTCGAGTGGCAACTCTGGAAATTGAATTCGAATCTGCTGAGTGATGAAAAATTTATGGAGGAAGTAATGACGGAAGTTGAAAAAATGAAAGTTCGCAGTAAAAAGACGTTTAGAGAAAAATGGGAGAACTTCAAGCAGGTCGGTAAATTGAAGGCTTTGGAACGCTCGAGCGCTATAAGCAGAGAAAAGGGAGCAGAAGAAAAGCTCATGCGCAGAAACCTGGAAAAATTGCTCCTCGAAGAATGTAGAATGCCCGGCATGTTTCTTGAAGATATTCGCGCGTTGAAAAGTAAAATTGAGCGGTTCGATGTCGAAAGATACCGCGGTGCTATGGTTCGGGCAAGAGCCGAGCGACTGATAACGGCAGAAGCACCGTCAAAAAGGGCGTTGGGCTCAGAAAAGTGGCATGCGCGTCGTAATCAGATAACAGAAATTGAACACGAGGGTGAAGTCAGCGATGACGCAGATGTTATCGAGCGTGCTTTCTTTGAGCACTTCAATGGTTTATTCGCCGCCAGCTCAGTTGATGTCGATCGTTTTAAAAAAGATTTTTTACCGCTGATGCCAAAGCTTGACAATAATACAAAAGAAATATTGGAGGAACCCATTTCGGAAGAGGAAGTTAACAGTGCTACTGAAAGTATGCATCCCGGGAAATCGCCTGGCCCTGATGGGATTACTTCCGCCTTTTATAAGTGTTTCAAGTTTGAAATAACACCAGTCTTAGCCGACGTTTATAATGAGGCATTCGAGCTGAAAATATTACCCCCATCCTTTTCATCATCTCACACTGTTCTTATACCAAAATCGGAAGAACTCGTTGCACTGCTCAAAGTAAATTCTTACCGCCCAATCTGCCTCACTAATGGAGATTACAAGATATTCATGAAAATCCTAGCTAAAAGGTTGCAAACAGTCATTACGGAGCTCGTGGGGCCGCATCAGACGTGCGGCATTAAAGGTCGAACTATCCTCACGAATATACACGCAGCACGGAGCATCCTCGAATGTTGCGACGCTATAGGTGCGCGAGTCGCAATGCTGCAAATCGACCTCGAGAAGGCTTTTGACAGGGTGCCTCATGAAATTCTGCTGTGCATCCTAGATTATGTGAATTTAGGGAAAATAATCAAAGAGGGGGTTGTCATGGCGTACCGAGACTGCTCAACGCGGCTAATCGTTAACAAGGTGGTGGGGAAGCGCATCCCAGTCAAGCGTTCGGTCCGTCAGAGTTGTCCTCTATCACCAATATTGTTTTGTTTGTACATAGAGTCCTTTTGTTTGAGTGTCATAAAGAATGACTGTGTCCGTGGGTTTAAGCTGCACGAGGTTGAAGTCCGACTGTTGGCTTATGCGAACGATATTGGCATTTTTTGCGCGGACTCTGACAGCATAGCAGATGCTGTCAAATGCGTTACAAACTTCTGTGCTGCAAGTGGCAGCGCTGTAAACTGGGGAAAATGCCTTTGCTTTTGGCACGGTGACTGGGCAGAAACCCCAGACAGTTTTGCCAGCATAAGGTTTGTTACGACACCGGTGAAATACTTGGGTGCCCCCCTCGAATCCTACAAAGACAGCGACTCGTACTGGAGGAGCCAAGTGGATAACCTGCGGGAAAGAGTGAACAAGTGGAATGGCTTGAATCGGTCTATGTTTTCTAAAGCCACAATTTGCAACATATTCTTAGTGAGTAAAATTTCGTATATCTTACAAGTCTTACATTGTTCAAGGGTAAACATCCAAACATTTCACCGTGTGTTCGCTGTCTTTGTGTCAGAATCGTCTTGGGAAAGATCGAGTCGGACCAATTTATTTCTTCGAGTGCGAAATGGAGGACTGGGCTTGTCGCATTTGTTTTTAAGACAGGTAGTCAATCGATTTTGTTTCTTTAGAGACGTCGACAACCCATTCCTTCGCACTGTCTGTCAACTTCGCCTGGGGCAACACTTGCCCAACATGGTTGTATCAACCTGCAGCGTACCTGGTGGTGTTTATGGCTTTCTCCGTGAAGTTGTACTTTCTTGTAGGTTTCTGTCAGTGCGGTTTTCACTTGAATACTTGAGTCAAGTCCGACGAAGAAAGTTGTACAAGGACCTATGTGATGTGTTTTTACCAGTGCCTTTGTATCGCTCCCTTTACGATGTATGCCATGGCCACACTGTACTAAAGCGCGTCAAGGCGATGAAAATATCGCCAGGTGCTAAGAATTTCTTTTTTAAATTACATACCGGTACGCTGACCGTCAAAACCTGGATGGCTGCAAAGGGGTTCTACGTTCCTTGGGGGCACGCATTGCATAATATACAGAAAGGAGGAGACAATTGAGCATGTATTCATTGACTGCTGGGATGCTATCTTTCTTTGGGACGTGCTCCAGCGCACGATCAAAAAAGACTTCCCCATTGATGCATATGGCATCCGCTATTTGCAAATACAAAGTGACGATGGTACCCCATATGATATGATAATGCTTACGGCTCTTCATAGCATTTGGAAATCCAGGATGGCAGCCATGCAATTTGATGTAGATGCACGAGCACCCACCCAGTACTTCAAAGAGTATATAAGAAATTTTGTGGATGAACAAAAGTTGCAGGAATTCCCCCCAGAATGATTGCCGCGCGTCGAGTTACTATCGACGATAAAAACATTTGAACAGATGCGAGGCCACATCGTTTGAGCCACGGTTTTTACAATGTTTTGGATTGTGTTGTGCAATTATCAGTTAACATGTGTATTGTTTACGTGAGCCGAAAACAGGCAATAAAGAACAAAAAAGCATAGTGGCACAGTGGAAGCGTGCTGGGCCCATAACGTAAAGGTCCGTGGATCGAAACCGTGCTCTGCTAATTTTATTTTCTTTTGCATTAGTGCGCGCTTTCTTACTGCAGATTTTCCCACGTAAATAGAATGCAGCAGAGTGGTGCAGTGGAAGCGTGCTGGGCTCATTACCCAGAGTACCGTGGATCAAAACCACGCTCTGCTGATTTCCATTTTTTTTGCATTAGTGCGCACATTCTTACTGCCTATTTTCCCACGCAACTAGAATGCAGCAGAGTTGCGCAGTGGAAGCGTGCTGTACCAATAACCCAGAGGTTCGTGGATCAAAACCACGCTCTGCTAATTTCAATTTCTTTTGCATTAGTGCGTACATTCTTAATGCACATTTTGCCACGTAACTACAATGCAGCAGAGTGGCGCAGTGGAAGCGTGCTGGGCCCATAACCCAGGGTTCTGTGGATTGAAACCACGCTTTGCTAATTTCATATCCTTGTGCATTAGTGCACACATTCTTACGGCACAATTTCTAACCGAACTAGAATACAGCAGAAGGGCGCAGTGGAAGTGTGCTGGGCACATAACCCAGGTGTCCGTCGATCGAAACCACGCTGTGCTAATTTTATTTTCTTTTGCATAAGTGCGCAGCTTCTTACTGCACATTTTCTCACCGAACTAGAATACAGCAGAAGGGCGCAGTGGAAGCGTGCTGGGCCTATAACCAAGGTGTCCGTGGATCGAAACCACGCTCTGCTAATTTTATTTTCTTTTGCATAAGTGCGCAGTTTCTTACTGCACATTTTCTAACCGAACTAGAATACAGCAGAAGGGCACAGTGGAAGCGTGCTGGGCCCACAACCCAGTTGTCCGTGGATCAAAACCACGCTTTGCAAATTTTATAATTTTTTTGCATCGGTGCGCACTTTCTGACTGCACATTTTTCCTCGTAACTAGAGTGCAGCAGTGTGGCGCAGTGGAGGCGTGCTGGGCCCATAACCCAGAAGTCCGTGGATTGAAACCACGCTCTGCAAATTTGATATTCTTTTTGCATTACTGCGCACTTTCTTACTGCAAATTTCCCACATGACTAGAATGCAGCAGAGTGGCGCAGTGGAAGCGTGCTGAGCCCATAACCCAGCTGTCCATGAATCAAAACCACGCTCTGCCAATTTTATATTCTTTTGCATTAGTGCCCACTTTCTTACTACACATTTTCCCACGTAACTAGAGTGCAGCAGAGTGGCGCAGTGGAGGCGTGCTGGGCCCATAACCCAGGTGTCCGTGGATCGAAACCACGCTCTGCTAGTTTGATATTTTTTTTGCATTACTGCGCACTTTCTTACTGCGAATTTCCCACATGACTAGAATGCAGCAGAGTGGCGCAGTGAAAGCGTACTGAACCCGTAACCCAGAGGTTCTTAGATGGAAACCACGCTCTGCTAATTTTATATTCTTTGCATTGTGCGCACTTTCTTACTGCACAATTTTTCACGTAAGTTGAATGCAGCAGAGTGGCGCAGTGAAAGCGTGCTGGGCCGATAACCCAGGTGTCCGTGGATCGAAATTACGCTCTGCTAGTTTTATTTTCTTTTGCATAAGTGCGCAGTTTCTTACTGCACATTTTCTCACCGAACTAGAATACAGTAGAAGGGCGCAGTGGAAGCGGGTCTGGGCCCATAACCCAGTTGTCCGTGGATCGAAACTTCGCTCTGCTAATTTTATTTTCTTTTGCATACGTGCGCAGTTTCTTACTGCACATTTTCTCACGTAACTAGAGTGCAGCAGAGTGGCGCAGTGGAAGCGTGCTGGGCCCATAACCCAGAAATCCGTGGATCGAAACCACGTTCTGCTAATTTATTACTCTTTTGCATCAGGGCGTACATTCTTACTGCACATTTTTCCACGTAATTAGAGTGCAGCAGAGTGGCGCAGTGGAAGCGTGCTGGGTCATAACCCAGAGGTTCGTGGATCGAAACCACGCCCTGCTAACTTCATTTTCATTTGCAATAGTGTGCACTTTCTTACTGCCCATTTTTTCACGTAACTAGAGTGCAGCAGAGGGGCGCAGTGTAAGCGTGCTTGGCCCATGACCCAGAGGTCCATGGATCAAAACCACGCTCTGCTAATTTTATATTCTTTTTGCATTAGTGCGCACTTTCTTACTGCAAATTTCTCACATGACAAGAATGCAGCAGAGTGGCGCAGTGGAAGCGTGCTGGGTCCATAACCCAGGTGTCCGTGGATCGAAACCACGCTGTGCTAATTTTATTTTCTTTTGCATAGGTGCGCAGTTTCTTACTGCACAATTTCTCACGTAACTTGAGTGCAGCAGAGTGGCGCAGTGAAAGCGTGCTGGGCCCATAACCCAGAGGTCCGTGGATGAAAACGACGCTCTGCGATTTGTATAATTTTTTGCATTAGTACGCAGTTTCTTACTGCACATTTTCTCACGTAACTAGAGTGCAGCAGAGTGGCGCAGTGGGAGCAGGCTGGGCCCATAACCCTGATGTTCGTGGATCGAAACCACGCTCTGCTAATTTTATAATTTTTTTGCATCGGTGCGCACTTTCTGACTGCACATTTTCCCACGTAACTAAAATGCAGCAGAGTGGCGCAGTGGAAGCGTGCTGGGCCCATAACCCAGAGGTCCATGGATCGAAACCACGCTCTGCTAATTTGATATTTTTTTTGCATTACTGCGCACTTTCCAACTGCAAATGTTCCACATGACTAGAATGCAGAAGAGTGGCGCAATAGAAGCGTGCTGGGCCCATAACGCAGAGGTCCGTGGATTGAAACCACGCTCTGCTAATTTTATTTTCTTTTGCATTAGTGCGCACTTTCTTACTGCCTATTTTCCCACGTAACTACAGTGCAGTAGAATTGCGTAGTTGGAGTTTGCTGAGGCCATATCCCAGCGGTCCATGGATCAAAACCACGCTCTGCTAATTATATATTCTTTTGCATTAGTGCCCACTTTCTTACTGCACATTTATCCACATAACTATACTGCAGCAGAGTGGCGCAGTGAAAGCGTGCTGAACCCGTAACCCAGAGGTTCTTGGATGGAAACCACGCTCTGGTAATTTTATATTCTTTGCATTGTGTGCAGTTTCTTACTGCACATTTTCTCACGTAACTAAAGTGCAGCAGGGTGGCGCAGTGGAAGCGTGCTGGGCCCATAACCCAGAGGCCCATGGATCGAAACCACGCTCTGCTAATTTATTATTCTTTTGCACTGGTGCGTACTTTCTTACTGCACATTTTTCCACGTAATTAGAGTGCAGCAGGGTGGCGCAGTGGAAGCGTGCTGGGTCATAACCCAGAGGTTCATGGATCGAAACCACGCCCTGCTAACTTTATTTTTATTTGCAATAGTGTGCACTTTCTTACTGCCCATTTTTTCACGTAACTAGAGTGCAGCAGAGGGGCGCAGTGTAAGCGTGCTTGGCCCATCACCCAGAGGTCCGTGGATCGAAACCACGCTCGGCTAATTTTATATTCTTTTTGCATTAGTGGGCACTTTCTTACTGCAAATTTCCCACCTGACTATAATGCAGCAGAGTGGCGCAGTGGAAGCGTGCTGCGGCCATAACCCAGGTGTCCGTGGATCGAAACCACGCTCTGCTAATTTTATTTTCTTTTGCATAAGCGCGCAGTTTCTTACGGCACATTTTCTCAACGAACTAGAATACAGAAGAAGGGCGCAATGGAAGCGTGCTGGGCCCATAACCCTGTTGTCCGTGGATCGAAACTACGCTCTGCTAATTTTATTTTCTTTTGCAAATGTGCGCAGTTTCTTAACGCACATTTTCTCACGTAACTAGAGTGCAGCAGAGTGGCGCAGTGGAAGCGTGCTGGGCCCATAACCCAGAGGTCCGCGGATCGAAAGCACGCTCTGCTAATTTTATAAGTTTTTTGCATCGTTGCGCACTTTCTGACTGCACATTTTCCCACGTAACTAAATTGCAGCAGAGTGGCGCAGTGAAAGCGTGCTGGGCCCATAACCCAGAAGTCCGTGGATCGAAAGCACGCTCTGCTAATTTGATATTCTTTTTGCATTACTGCGCACTTTCTTACTGCACATTTTGCCACGTAAGTAGAATGCAGCAGAGTGGTGCAGTGGAAGCGTGCTGGGCCCATTACCCAGAGGTCCGTGGATCAAAACCACGCTCTGTTAATTCCATTTTCTTTTGCATTAGTGCGCACATTCCTACTGCCTATTTTCCCACGTAACTACAGTGCAGTAGAGTGGCGCAGTTTGAGTTTGCTGAAGCCATATCCCAGCGGTCCATAGGTCAAAACCACGCTCTGCTAATTACATATTCTTTTGCATTAGTGCCCACTTTCTTACTGCACCTTTTCCCACATAACTGTACTGCAGGAGAGTGGCGCAGTGAAAGCGTGCTGAACCCGTAACCCAGAGGTTCTTGGATGGAAACCACGCTCTGCTAATTTTATAATCTTTGCATTGTGTGCAGTTTCTTACTGCACATTTTCTCACGTAACTAGAGTGCAGCAGAGTGGCGCAGTGGAAGCGGGCTGGGCCCATAACCCAGAGGTCCGTGGATCGAAACCACGCTCTGCTCATTTTATTTTCTTTTGCATTAGTGCATACTTTCTTACTGCACATTTTCCCACGTAACTAGAGTGCAGCGGAGGGGCGCAGTGAAAGCGTGCTGGGCCCATAACCCAGGTCTCCGTGGATCGAAACCACGCTCTGCTAATTTCCTTTTCTTTGCATTGTGTGCAGTTTCTTACTGCACATTTTCTCACGTAACTAGAGTGCAGCAGAGTGGCGCACTGGAAGCGGGCTGGGCCCATAACCCAGAGGTCCGTGGATCGAAACCACGCTCTGCTAATTTTATTTTCTTTTGCATTAGTGCATACTTTCTTACTGCACATTTTCCCACGTAACTAGAGTGCAGCGGAGGGGCGCAGTAGAAGCGTGCTGGGCCCATAACCCAGTTGTCCGTCGATCGAAACTACGCTCTGCTAATTTTATTTTCTTTTGCATAAGTGCGCAGTTTCTTACTGCACATTTTATCACGTAACTAGAGTGCAGCAGAGTGGCGCAGTGGAAGCGTGCTGGGCCCAAAACCCAGAGGTCCGTGGATCGAAACCACGATCTGCTAATTTATTTTCTTTTGCATAAGTGCGCAGTTTCTTACTCCACATTCTCTCACGCAACTAGAGTGCAGCAGAGTGGCGCAGTGGGAGCGGGCTGGGCCCATAACCCAGAGGTGCGTGGATCGAAACTACGCTCTGCTAATTCCATTTTCTTTTGCATTAGTGCGCACATTCTTACTGCCTATTTTCCCACGTTACTACAGTGCAGTAGAGTGGCGTAGTTGGAGTTTGCAGAGGCCATATCCCAGCGGTCCATAGGTCAAAACCACGCTCTGCTAAATATATATTCTTTTGCATTAGTGCCCACTTTCTTACTGCACCTTTTCCCACATAGCTGTACTGCAGGAGGGTGGCGCAGTGAAAGCGTGCTGAACCTGTAACTCAGAGGTTCTTGGATGGAAACCACGCTCTGCTAATTTTATTTTCTTTGCATTGTGTGCAGTTTCTTACGGCACATTTTCTCACGTAACTAGAGTGCAGTGGAGGGGCGCAGTGAAAGCGTGCTGGGCCCATAAACCAGGTGTCCGTGGATCGAAACCACGCTCTGCTAATTTTATTTTCTTTTGCCTAAGTGCGCAGTTTCTTACTGCACATTTTTTCACCGAACTATAATACAGCAGAAGGGCGCAGTGGAAGCGTGCTGGGCCCATAACCCAGTTGTCAGTCGATCGAAACTATGCTCTGCTAATTTTATTTTCTATTGCATAAGTGCGCAGTTTCTTACTGCACATTTTATCACGTAACTAGAGTGCAGCAGAGTGGCGCAGTGGAAGCGTGATGGGCCCATAACCAAGAAGTTCGTGGATCGAAACCACGCCCTGCTAACTTTATTTTAACTTGCGATAGTGTGCACTTTCTTACTGCCCATTTTTTCATGTACCTAGAGTGCAGCAGAGGGGCGCAGTGTAAGCGTGCTTGGCCCATCACCCCAAGGTCCGTGGATCAAAACCACGCTCTGCTAATTTTATTTTCTTTTGGATAAGTGCGCAGTTTCTTACTGCACATTTTCTAACGTAACTAGAGTGCAGCAGAGTGGCGCAGTGGAAGCGTGCTGGGCTCATAACCCAGAAATTCGTAGATCGAAACCACGCTCTGCTAATTGTATGATTTTTTGCTTTAGTGCGCAGTTTCTCACTGCACATTTTCTCACGTAACTAGAGTGCAGCCGAGTGGCGCAGTGGAAGCGTGCTGGGTCCATAACCCAGAGGTCCGTGGATCGAAACCCCGCTCTGCAAATTGTATAGTTCTTTTGCATTAGTGCGCAGTTTCTTACTGCACAATTTCTCACGTAATTAGAGTGCCGCAGAGTGTCGCAGTGGAAGCGGTCTGGGCCTATAATTCAGAGGTTCATGGATCTAAACCACGCTCTGGTAATTTTATATCCTTTAGCATTAGTGCGCAGTTTCTAATCTAACTGCACATTATCCCATGTAACTAGAGTGCAGCAGAGTGGCGTGGTGGAAGCCTGCTGGGTTATAACCCAGAGGTTCGTGGATCGAAACCACGCCCTGCTATATTTATTTTCATTTGCAATAGTGTGCACTTTCTTACTGCCCATTTTTTCACAGAACCAGAGTGCATCAAGGTGGCGCAGTGGAAACGTGCTGGGCCCATAACCCAGAAGTCCGTGGATAGATGCCACGCTCTGCTAATTTATTATTATTTTGCATTAGTGCGCACTTTCTTAATTCACATTTTGCCACGTAACTACAATGCAGCACAGTGGCGCAGCACGCCCATTGATTCAGAGGAATTTAAGCAAGAGTTCCTTAGCAGAATGCCGAAGTTGTCAGATAACACCAAATCAGCTTTAGAGCTATCTATAACGCCGACGGAAGTAGAAAGGGCTATAGATAAAATGAATCCGGATAAATCTCCAGGGCCGGACGGGCTTAGTGCTTCGTTTTATAAGGAGTTCAAAAATGAATTATCCCAAGTACTTGCAGATGTCTTCAATCAAGCTTATAAACTTAATGTCCTCCCTAGGTCCTTTAGTGAAGCACATACAGTTTTGATACCTAAGACAGAATACTCGGAGAAGTTAAAATTAGTTTCTTCGTATAGACCGATATCACTAACTAATTGTGATTACAAACTTTTAATGAAAGTACTAGCACGGCGACTTCAAGGGGTAATCAAAGAATTAGTAGGGCCTCACCAAACATGTGGGATTATGGGACGCTCCATTGTGACTAATATACACAAGATGCGCTGTGTGCTCGAGTGTAGCGATGCCAATCAAGTAGGGGTAGCCATTCTACAGATTGATCTCGAGAAAGCTTTTGATTGTGTTTCCCACAACATTCTTGACCATGTCAACATTGGTTTTGTAATCAGAGATGGAGTATCTATGGCATACCGGAACTGCACAACCCGACTGGTAATCAATAAGACGCTAGGAGATACAATTAACATAAAGCGTTCTGTTCGTCAGGGCTGCCCGCTGAGCCCCCTACTTTTCAGTTTATATATAGAATCGTTGTGCTTAGCGATAGCTCAAAACAGTTGCATTCGTGGCTATAGATTACAAGAATCCGAAGTTAAAATTTTGGCATATGCCGACGATGTGGCTGTTTGTTGCATCGATCAAGATAGCGTTTCCACTACCATCAGTGTGGTTAAAAGGTTCGGCAAGGCAACTGGCAGCCTAGTAAACTGGGGAAAGTGTCTGGGTTTCTGGCATGGAGAGTGGTCATCAAAACCAGACTATTTTGGCAATGTTAAATGGGTGACCACACCTGTCAAGTACTTAGGGGTGCCACTGGAATTTTATAAAGATAATGAGAACTACTGGCAAGAACAAGCGAAAGAAATCCGGACGAAAGCTAATAGATGCAACGGTAATTATCTGTCAGTGTTTGCTAGGGCGACTGTCTGTAATCTTTTCTTTGCCTCAAAACTTTGGTATGTGATGCAAGTATTGCATTGTTCAAGGGCAAACATACAGAAGTTCCATCGTATCTTCGCAGTGTTCGTGTGGGCTTCGAACTGGGAGAGATGCAGTCGAACTAATCTGTTTCGAAAAGTGAAACACGGAGGGCTTGGTTTAACACATCTTTTCATACGCCAAGTCGTAAATAGGTTCTTTTTTTTTTCGCTACACAAGGGACCCTTTCTTACGTACAGTGTGCCAAATGAGACTGACGCGGGCTTTACCTGGATATGTGGTTAGCACGCATGACTTGACCGGTGCTGTGCGCGGGTATCTTAAAGAGGTTATTCTAAGTGTACGGTTTTTATCTGTTAGATTTTCCAATGAATATTTGTTTTCAGTGACTCGAAAGAAGTTGTACAAAGATGTATGCGATGTTGTTTTACCTGAACCGCTGTACCGTGCCATGTACGCTGGAGGTGAAGGAAAAGATGGGCTTAAAAGAGTGAAGAGAATGCAAGTGGCTCCTGGCGCGAAGTCTTTCTTTTTCAAGCTGCACACAGGTACACTATCAGTCAGGACATTTCAAGCAGACCGTGGTTTTTACTTACCTTGGGGGACAAATTGCCTTATCTGTAAAAAACCAGAAAATATTGACCACGTTTTCTTACATTGTTGGGAAGGAGTATATTTTTGGGATGTACTTCAAAGGACGTTACAGAAAAAATTACCTTTGAATTCATATAGTATAAGATTTCTGCCAATAGTGGACGAAGAGGGAATGCCTTTTGATTTGATTATGCTATGTGGACTTCACTGTTTATGGCGGGCCCGTATGGTGGGTTTCTATCGCGATCAGGATGCACGGCCTGCACGAATGTATTTCCGTGAATGTATGGCCAAGTATGTTGAACTGCAGAAAACTCAGGAGATGTTACCTGAGTGGTTGTCGAGGGTGGAGCCCTTGGCAGCACTTAGGGAATTTTAAGTTTCTGCCGAACTGTTACTGCTTGTTTTTGTTCTGCTTGTGGTTTGATGTATGCGCCTGTAAACAGGCAATAAAGCAAAAAAAAAACAGAGTGGCGCAGTTGAAGCGTGCTGGGCCCATAACCCAGAGGTCCGTGGATTGAAACCACGCTCTGCTAAATTTATTTTCTTTTGCATTAGTGCGCAGGTTTTTACTGCACATTTTCTCACGTAACTAGAGTGCAGCAGAGTGGCGCAGTGGAAGCGTGCTGGGCCCATAACCCAGGGTTCTGTGGATCGAAACCACGCTTTGCTAATTTTATATTCTTGTGCATTAGTGCACACTTTCTTACGGCACATTTTCTCACCGAACTAGAATACAGCAAAAGGGGAAAGTGGAAGTGTGCTGGGCCCATAACCCAGGTGTCCGTCGATCGAAACCACGCTGTGCTAATTTTATTTTCTTTTGCATAAGTGCGCAGTTTCTTACTGCACATTTTCTCACCGAACTAGAATACAGCAGAGTGGCGCAGTGGAAGCGTGCTGGGCCCATAACCCAGAGGTCCGTGGATCGAAACCACACTGTGTAATTGTATAATTTTTTTAGGGGCGAAGCTCCTTAAGGCGTGGGCTGTGCGTCCCCTGTATGTAGCCACCTCTCGTTTAGTTCTTGCAGTGTCCACTAGATGGCGGTACCGTCTCCTGTATGTCGCCTCCTCTCGTTTAGTTCTTGCAGTGTTCACTAGAAGGCGGCACCGTCTCCTGCATGTAGCCACTTCTCGTTTAGTTTTTTCAGTGCTCACTAGATGGCGGGACTTGTCGCTGATGAAGTGGAAGTGTGCTGGGCCCATAACCCAGGTGTCCGTCGATCGAAACCACGCTGTGCTAATTTTATTTTCTTTTGCATAAGTGCGCAGTTTCTTACTGGCTGGCGATGCAGATTATAAAGGAAAGACTGCAGGCGTGGATAGAGGATGAGGAGGTGCTGGGGGAACTGCAGAATGGGTTTCGGAAACACAGGAGGTTGGAAGACAATCTGTTCTCACTGACGCAATGCATCGAAATAGCAGAAAAAGAACACAGGCCCCTGTGGCTAGCATTTTTGGATATCAAGGGAGCGTACGAGAGCGTGGTTCAAGAGGAATTTTGGGGAATACTGGACACACTAGGCGTGGAACATGTAGTCACTAATCTTTTAAAGGGTGTCTATAAAGGTAACAAGGTAGTTATAAAGTGGGAAAAACAGGTATCCAAGCCGGCAGAGGTAAAACGGGGGCTTAGGCAGGGGTGCCCCCTGTCACCCTTATTATTCATGATGTACCTACAAGGATTAGAGGCAAAATTAGAGGGAAGTGGACTGGGCTTCAACCTCTCTTTAGTCAAACAAGGAAAACTTATTGATCAGGCTCTACCAGCATTAATGTACGCAGATGATATAGTGCTAATGGCCAACAACAAGGAAGATTTGCAGAGATTGATGGACATCTGCGGTAATGAGGGAGATAGGTTAGATTTTAGATTCAGTAGGGAAAAATCAGCAGTCATGATTTTCAATGACAACGAAGGTAGTGAGCTTAGAATACAGGAGGTCACGCTAGAGATAACAGATAAATACAAATATCTGGGCGTATGGATAAGCAATGGGGCCGAGTATCTGAGGGAACACGAAATATACGTGACGACTAAAGGTAACAGGAATGCAGCAGTCATAAAAAATAGGGCACTGTGGAATTACAATAGGTATGATGTTGTGAGAGGAATATGGAAAGAGGTCATGGTTCCTGGGCTGACGTTCAGCAATGCGGTCTTGTGCATGAGATCAGAAGTTCAAGCAAGATTAGAAATTAAGCAACGTGGAATAGGTAGGCTTGCTTTAGGAGCTCACGGGAATACACCAAATCAGGGAGTACAAGGTGATATGAGATGGACATCATTTGAGGGCAGGGAAGCTAGCAGCAAGATAAAATTTGAGAAGCGATTGAGAGAAATGGGGGAAGAGCGTTGGGCTAGGAAGGTTTTCAGCTACTTGTACATGAAGAATGTCGATACAAAATGGAGGAAGCGAACCAGGAAGTTGACTGGTAAATACTTAGAAAACAGCAGGTGGCAAAACCAAAAAGAACTATCGGTTAAGAAAAAAGTGAAGGAAACGGAGACTGACATGTGGAGAATGGGCATGATTAAGAAGTCCGCACTAGAGATCTATCGAACTTTTAAGCAGGAAATTGCCAAGGAAAGGATCTATGATAATACTCGGGGTAGTTCTCTACTGTTTGAGGCCAGGACGGGAGTACTGCGAAGCAAGACATATCGGGCCAAATACGAAGGGGTCGACACAGTATGCAGTGCGTGTGGAGAGGAAGAAGAAACTGCCGAACACTTGATAATGTTCTGTAAAGGGCTTCACCCTGTAGTTCAGGATGATGGCGCAGAGTTTTTCAAAGCACTGGGATTTAGGGACAGCGAGGGCAAAGTAGACTTTAAGCGGGTAGACTTAACTAGAAGGAGGTTATCTGATTGGTGGCTAAAGTCAAGGCACGAGTGAAAATTAAACCCTTCACTGCGAAGTACGAATCCTCAACTTCATTATTTAAAGGAAAAAAAAAGATAAATGTAATGGTTAGTTCACTAAGTATTACGGCTAGGTGGCGTTAGCCGCCGCCCGATCTAAAGGGTTCAGCCACATCCATCCATCCATCCATCCGATGAAAAGATGCAAGATGTTATAAACTAGACGGCGGTACTTGTAGTTGATGATGAAAGATGCGAGATGTTATAAAATAGGAAAGATGTCACATATGACACGTGTCATTGGTGGAAGGCAATCGTTCGATTTAGCTCGGAGACGTACGCTAGAGGGAGCATTGTAATAAAATCGAGTAGGAAAAATGTACGGCAGATTCATGGTTTACCAGGTTTTCCTCCAGAGCTTCGCCCACTCATCATCATTCACTTCGTGGATATGGCGGCACTTTTTGCATTGGTGCGCACTTTTCTACTGCACGTTTTCCACGTAAATAGTGCGCTGCAGAGGGGCGCAGTGGAGGCGTGCTGGGCCCATAACCCAGAAGTCCGTGGATCGAAACCACGCTCTGCTAATTTGATATTCTTTTTGCATTACTGCGCACTTTAATACTGCAAATTTCCTACATGACTAGAATGCAGCAGAGTGGCGCAGTGGAAGCGTGCTGGGCCCAAAACGCAGAGGTCCGTAGATCAAAACCACGCTCTGCTGATTTCATTTTCTTTTGCATTAGTGCGCACATTCTTACTGCCTATTTTCCCACGTAACTACAGTGCAGTAGAGTGGCGTAGTTGGAGTTTGCTGAGGCCATATCCCAGCGGTCCATGGATCAAAACAACGCTCTCCTAATTATATATTCTTCTGCATTAGTGCCCACTTTCTTACCGCACATTTTCCCACATAACTATACTGCAGCAGAGTGGCGCAGTGGAAGCGTGCTGAACCCGTAACCCAGAGGTTCTTGGATGGAAACCACGCTCTGCTAATTTTAGTTTTTTTTTTGCATTGTGTGCAGTTTCTTACTGCACATTTTCTGACGCAACTAGAGTGCAGCAGAGTTGCGCAATAGAAGCGTGCTGGGCCCATAACCCAGAAGTCCGTGGATCAAAACCACGCTCTGCTAATTTCGATTTCTTTTGCATTAGTGCGTACATTCTTAATGCACATTTTGCCACGTAACTACAATGCAGCAGAGTGGCGCAGTGGAAGCATGCTGGGCCCATAACCCAGAGGTCCGTGTATCGAAACCACGCTCTTCTAATTTTATTTTCTTTTGCATTAGTGCGCACTTTCTTACTGCACATTTTTCCACGTCGCAAATATGCAGCAGAGTGGAGCAGTGGAAGCGTGCTGGGCCCATAACCCAGAGGCCCGTTGATCGAAACCACGCTCTGCTAATTTTATATGCTTTGGATTACTGCGCAGGTTCTTACTGCACATTTTCTCACGTAACCAGAGTGCAGCAGAGTGGCGCAGTGGAAGCGTGCTGGGCCCATAACACAGGGTTCTGTGGATCCAAACCACGCTTTGCTAATTTTATATTCTTGTGCATTAGTGCACACTTTCTTACGGCACATTTTCTCACCGAACTAGATTACAGCAGAAGGGCGCAGTGGAAGTGTTCTGGGCCATTATCCCAGGTGTCCGTCGATCGAAACCACGCTATGCTAATTTTATTTTCTTTTGCATAAGTGCGCAGTTTCTTACTGCACGTTTTCTCACGTAGCTAGAGTGCATCAGAGTGGCGCAGTGGAAGCGTGCTGGGCCCATAACCCAGAGGTCAATGGATCGAAACCACGCTCTGCTAATTGTATAATTTTTTGCAATAGTACGCAGTTTCTTACTGCACATTTTCTCGCGTAACTAGAGTGCAGCAGAGTGGCGCAGTGGAAGCGTGCTGGGCCCATAACCCCGAGGTCCGTGGATCGAAAGCACGCTCCTAGAGCTTTATTTTCTTTTGCAGAAGTGCGCACTTTCCTACTGCACGTTTTCCCATGTAACCAGTTTGCAGCATAGTGGCACAGTGATTCCACTTCCGGCTTTCGAGCGATACGGTCGCGGAATGTTCGGCTCCGACGGAGCGGTATCAGCGGCCCGACCGGGCCGCGGTAACAGGGTTCTTGCGCCAAGCGCCGACGATTATCAGGTGATTTTGCCCAATCTGCCTTCCGGACGCATCGCTGCTAATACCGTTTTCATGCATGGTGATCCGAGAGCCCGGCCTTACCGCGTCGAAGATTACCGGGACACTTTGGCCAAGCTTGGTGCGCTCGACGACGTTTTGGCGTTGGGGGCGTATCAAATGAACCACGTACGGGCTGTGACACTGACGAGTGCTGAGGCTGCTCCGAAGTTGCTCTCCGCCATCGATGTAAAGGTAAAGGATCGCCCATGTTTGCTCATTGACCCAAATAACCGCGAGGTTCGCTTGAAGCTTCACTGGTTGCTGCACGGCGTGACCGACGAAGACGTGCGTGTTGCCTTGACTCCCTATGGGAAAGTATTCGAAGTGAAACGGGAGAAGTGGCGAGCACCGGGCATCACAGAAAAGGGCTCAACGACGCGGTCTGTGGGACTAAAGCTGCACTCCGACGTCAAGGTGGATGACATTCCGCACCAGCTCAAGATTGCCGGGGAGCTGACTCTCGTTGTCGTTCCAGGCCGTGCACCGTTGTGCCTACGGTGCAAGAGTACCGGTCACATACGTCGCGACTGCCGAGTACCCCGCTGCAGTCGTTGTCCCCGCTTCGGCCACGAAGACGCCGAATGCGCGAAGACATATGCCAGTGTGACTGGACCAGCGCAGGAAAGTGATGCACTGGAGCACCTCATGGACGAAGCAGACTCGGAAGAAACAGCAGGAGTTAACCCGAACTCTGCTGTAGGACCGCGGTAAGAATTCGTAGCGCGGCAATTTTTGTTTGCTTTTATTTGCTTTGCGGCGTAAGCTTAAGAAGGCATGTCAGCCGCGGGCTGCCAGCGTTGCTTGAGTGACAAGCGGTTGAAGCGCGACCGACCGGTTTTGCCACGAGCGCAGACACGCGGCGCCAGCAGATTGCCCTGCTTTGTCGACGGTCGAGCGTTTCCAGTTACTACTAACTCAAAGAAAAGGGAACCAACCCGGGCAACGAAAGGGTTGAGATTGTAAACGTCGTTGCGACGGCCCCCCTAATTGCATCTCGGAACTGGCAGTCGGCGCATCAACGGGCCTCTTCCGAGACCCCGCGCACCGCGGTGACTCCTCGCATCGGTTCGGCGTATGGCCCGGCCACGTACTGTTTGCGCGCCTGCAAAATCGGCGGCGCGCGTTGCGAAAACTCTGAAGTCACCGACGACCTTTTTCTGCCGGGCCGGCTTTGGTCCAGTGACTCTCAGAAGCGGGCTCGCGACACGGGAAATGGTGACGGTCGCCCGTTCGACGCCTGGGTTTCCTATTGTTGAATCGGGCATGTCTTCGACTACATCCCCGTTTATCTGGGCAAAGGAACTCGTAAGCAGAAATATGCGCGGTCAGCGAGCGGTTCCTCGTACGGCGCACAGAGGCAAAAGGATTATAGCCCCGTTGTCAAGAAATTGACGTGGTAGAGAGAAATCGCCCTATGGCCGCACTACCGAGTACAGCTAGCTCTGTCTAAATAATTGGGCGCCGCGAAGCTGGCCCTGGCCTCTATGCTTTTTCTAGTTTTGTTTTATTTACGTTTTGGTTGTTGTGTGGTTTGGGGAGAGTGCATAAGTCCCACGTGCACGAAGGCGGGATCCTCGTGGCGTTTTTTTTAATGTACCCAATGTACTGTCCAATCAGAGGACAAGCTAGTGATTATGTGCCGAGATGGTGGTAAGGGCGGAGCGCCAGGAAGAGATAAGAAGAGGCCCCGTGGCGCCGCCGAGGGTTCTGAACCGAGCTTGCGGTGTTAGGCACCATCGGCTCCGCCGAACCCCGTAGGGTCGCCCTACAGAAGTCGGTTCATTTCCAAGTTGTTTTTCTTTTCCTTTTTTTTTTGTAACATTGATGTCCATTGTTTTGTAAAATCTGTAAATACAAGTTTTTCTCAGCCATCTGAAACTTCTTCAGCGTTGCTTCTGCTTCCTCGTCAAGCGTCCAGCAGGCCAATAGCCGCTATTGGGATAGCGGCGTACGGTTCTTCTCCCACTTTGCTACACCACCACGGGTGGTGCGCTTCGGGCGCCGAGTGGGGAGAAGTGGTTTCTTCTACGTCTAGAAGAGAACCTGATTTTACTTCTGCTGTGGAAGATGGGTCGTCATGCCGTCAAGAAGAGGGCGTGTGTGAAGCACCAGGTAAGCCCGACGCCGGGCTTTCATACGAAGGCGTAGGCGAAAGTAGTGAAAAGGTGGATGCAAGCAGCACCGGCGGCACGTGTCTTGGCTCAGCAGACGAGACCCCCTCCGAGGCTGAACCAATGACTGGGATTGAAAGCGACAGTGGCACTGTGACGGCGAAGCGTCCCCGTGACGAAGGGAAAAAAGACAAGGGCACCACTGCTGCCTCGCCGGACGAACCATCCGCCAAAACGACTCCCGCTCGGCGGCCTAGCATCCGGCCACGGCCAAACATTTCGTCGGAGCGCAAGACGGCGGAAACGCCGCTTTCGCCAACTTAAGGACTGTACTGGGACAAGGCGTTCAGGAAGGAATTGCAGTTGTAAGGTAAGCGTCGTGCCCCTGGGTTTTTCGTAGCCTTACAATGGTGCAAATAGAAAATTTAATCCGTGTGGCCACTTTAAATGTGCGTGGCCTGGCCTCACGGAGAAAACAATGTCAACTTTATCAGCTAGTAAGTGACCTCGACCTTGACATACTGGCAGTCCTTGAGACTAAAGTCCATGGCGACGATGAAACTGGGGGCATGGTGCGTCAATTCTTGCCGCGGTATTCTGTTATAGTTAGCCATGCCATAGGGACTTCTTCCGGTTGCGTTTTGTTCGTCAGACAGAGTCTGGGTGCTAAAGTAGAAGCCTCAACGTCATGTCCGTCTGGTCGGCTCATTGTTTGCGATCTTTTGTTTTCGGGATTGGAATGGCGCGTAATATGCTTGTACGCACCGACTGTCACTGACGAAAGACGCATATTTTTCGAACAACTAAAGCCGTATACCAAATGTAATAGGCTCCTAATCATTATTGGCGATTTCAACTGCGTCCTTTCAGCCAAAGACAAAACTAGCGAACGACATTACAGGGATGCAAGTACGGCTGTCTTAAGCGATATAGAAAGAGAAAATGGTTTGGAGGATGTGGCTGAATGTATCGGTGGCGGCCGGACTATGCAGTACACCCACTTTCAGGCAGCCAGCCATGCCCGACTAGATAGGGCGTACGTGAGTGTAGAATTGGTACCGCGTTGCAAGGCATACCGTGTTAACGCCGTTCCATATAGTGACCACTGCTTGGTTAGCTTTGTAGTAGCTAGCACGAAAGAAACGAAAAGGGCCTTCGAGTGGCAACTCTGGAAATTGAATTCGAATCTGCTGAGTGATGAAAAATTTATGGAGGAAGTAATGACGGAAGTTGAAAAAATGAAAGTTCGCAGTAAAAAGACGTTTAGAGAAAAATGGGAGAACTTCAAGCAGGTCGGTAAATTGAAGGCTTTGGAACGCTCGAGCGCTATAAGCAGAGAAAAGGGAGCAGAAGAAAAGCTCATGCGCAGAAACCTGGAAAAATTGCTCCTCGAAGAATGTAGAATGCCCGGCATGTTTCTTGAAGATATTCGCGCGTTGAAAAGTAAAATTGAGCGGTTCGATGTCGAAAGATACCGCGGTGCTATGGTTCGGGCAAGAGCCGAGCGACTGATAACGGCAGAAGCACCGTCAAAAAGGGCGTTGGGCTCAGAAAAGTGGCATGCGCGTCGTAATCAGATAACAGAAATTGAACACGAGGGTGAAGTCAGCGATGACGCAGATGTTATCGAGCGTGCTTTCTTTGAGCACTTCAATGGTTTATTCGCCGCCAGCTCAGTTGATGTCGATCGTTTTAAAAAAGATTTTTTACCGCTGATGCCAAAGCTTGACAATAATACAAAAGAAATATTGGAGGAACCCATTTCGGAAGAGGAAGTTAACAGTGCTACTGAAAGTATGCATCCCGGGAAATCGCCTGGCCCTGATGGGATTACTTCCGCCTTTTATAAGTGTTTCAAGTTTGAAATAACACCAGTCTTAGCCGACGTTTATAATGAGGCATTCGAGCTGAAAATATTACCCCCATCCTTTTCATCATCTCACACTGTTCTTATACCAAAATCGGAAGAACTCGTTGCACTGCTCAAAGTAAATTCTTACCGCCCAATCTGCCTCACTAATGGAGATTACAAGATATTCATGAAAATCCTAGCTAAAAGGTTGCAAACAGTCATTACGGAGCTCGTGGGGCCGCATCAGACGTGCGGCATTAAAGGTCGAACTATCCTCACGAATATACACGCAGCACGGAGCATCCTCGAATGTTGCGACGCTATAGGTGCGCGAGTCGCAATGCTGCAAATCGACCTCGAGAAGGCTTTTGACAGGGTGCCTCATGAAATTCTGCTGTGCATCCTAGATTATGTGAATTTAGGGAAAATAATCAAAGAGGGGGTTGTCATGGCGTACCGAGACTGCTCAACGCGGCTAATCGTTAACAAGGTGGTGGGGAAGCGCATCCCAGTCAAGCGTTCGGTCCGTCAGAGTTGTCCTCTATCACCAATATTGTTTTGTTTGTACATAGAGTCCTTTTGTTTGAGTGTCATAAAGAATGACTGTGTCCGTGGGTTTAAGCTGCACGAGGTTGAAGTCCGACTGTTGGCTTATGCGAACGATATTGGCATTTTTTGCGCGGACTCTGACAGCATAGCAGATGCTGTCAAATGCGTTACAAACTTCTGTGCTGCAAGTGGCAGCGCTGTAAACTGGGGAAAATGCCTTTTCTTTTGGCACGGTGACTGGGCAGAAACCCCAGACAGTTTTGCCAGCATAAGGTTTGTTACGACACCGGTGAAATACTTGGGTGCCCCCCTCGAATCCTACAAAGACAGCGACTCGTACTGGAGGAGCCAAGTGGATAACCTGCGGGAAAGAGTGAACAAGTGGAATGGCTTGAATCGGTCTATGTTTTCTAAAGCCACAATTTGCAACATATTCTTAGTGAGTAAAATTTCGTATATCTTACAAGTCTTACATTGTTCAAGGGTAAACATCCAAACATTTCACCGTGTGTTCGCTGTCTTTGTGTCAGAATCGTCTTGGGAAAGATCGAGTCGGACCAATTTATTTCTTCGAGTGCGAAATGGAGGACTGGGCTTGTCGCATTTGTTTTTAAGACAGGTAGTCAATCGATTTTGTTTCTTTAGAGACGTCGACAACCCATTCCTTCGCACTGTCTGTCAACTTCGCCTGGGGCAACACTTGCCCAACATGGTTGTATCAACCTGCAGCGTACCTGGTGGTGTTTATGGCTTTCTCCGTGAAGTTGTACTTTCTTGTAGGTTTCTGTCAGTGCGGTTTTCACTTGAATACTTGAGTCAAGTCCGACGAAGAAAGTTGTACAAGGACCTATGTGATGTGTTTTTACCAGTGCCTTTGTATCGCTCCCTTTACGATGTATGCCATGGCCACACTGTACTAAAGCGCGTCAAGGCGATGAAAATATCGCCAGGTGCTAAGAATTTCTTTTTTAAATTACATACCGGTACGCTGACCGTCAAAACCTGGATGGCTGCAAAGGGGTTCTACGTTCCTTGGGGGCACGCATTGCATAATATACAGAAAGGAGGAGACAATTGAGCATGTATTCATTGACTGCTGGGATGCTATCTTTCTTTGGGACGTGCTCCAGCGCACGATCAAAAAAGACTTCCCCATTGATGCATATGGCATCCGCTATTTGCAAATACAAAGTGACGATGGTACCCCATATGATATGATAATGCTTACGGCTCTTCATAGCATTTGGAAATCCAGGATGGCAGCCATGCAATTTGATGTAGATGCACGAGCACCCACCCAGTACTTCAAAGAGTATATAAGAAATTTTGTGGATGAACAAAAGTTGCAGGAATTCCCCCCAGAATGATTGCCGCGCGACGAGTTACTATCGACGATAAAAACATTTGAACAGATGCGAGGCCACATCGTTTGAGCCACGGTTTTTACAATGTTTTGGATTGTGTTGTGCAATTATCAGTTAACATGTGTATTGTTTACGTGAGCCGAAAACAGGCAATAAAGAACAAAAAAGCATAGTGGCACAGTGGAAGCGTGCTGGGCCCATAACGTAAAGGTCCGTGGATCGAAACCGTGCTCTGCTAATTTTATTTTCTTTTGCATTAGTGCGCGCTTTCTTACTGCAGATTTTCCCACGTAAATAGAATGCAGCAGAGTGGTGCAGTGGAAGCGTGCTGGGCTCATTACCCAGAGTACCGTGGATCAAAACCACGCTCTGCTGATTTCCATTTTTTTTGCATTAGTGCGCACATTCTTACTGCCTATTTTCCCACGCAACTAGAATGCAGCAGAGTTGCGCAGTGGAAGCGTGCTGTACCAATAACCCAGAGGTTCGTGGATCAAAACCACGCTCTGCTAATTTCAATTTCTTTTGCATTAGTGCGTACATTCTTAATGCACATTTTGCCACGTAACTACAATGCAGCAGAGTGGCGCAGTGGAAGCGTGCTGGGCCCATAACCCAGGGTTCTGTGGATTGAAACCACGCTTTGCTAATTTCATATCCTTGTGCATTAGTGCACACATTCTTACGGCACAATTTCTAACCGAACTAGAATACAGCAGAAGGGCGCAGTGGAAGTGTGCTGGGCACATAACCCAGGTGTCCGTCGATCGAAACCACGCTGTGCTAATTTTATTTTCTTTTGCATAAGTGCGCAGCTTCTTACTGCACATTTTCTCACCGAACTAGAATACAGCAGAAGGGCGCAGTGGAAGCGTGCTGGGCCTATAACCAAGGTGTCCGTGGATCGAAACCACGCTCTGCTAATTTTATTTTCTTTTGCATAAGTGCGCAGTTTCTTACTGCACATTTTCTAACCGAACTAGAATACAGCAGAAGGGCACAGTGGAAGCGTGCTGGGCCCACAACCCAGTTGTCCGTGGATCAAAACCACGCTTTGCAAATTTTATAATTTTTTTGCATCGGTGCGCACTTTCTGACTGCACATTTTTCCTCGTAACTAGAGTGCAGCAGTGTGGCGCAGTGGAGGCGTGCTGGGCCCATAACCCAGAAGTCCGTGGATTGAAACCACGCTCTGCAAATTTGATATTCTTTTTGCATTACTGCGCACTTTCTTACTGCAAATTTCCCACATGACTAGAATGCAGCAGAGTGGCGCAGTGGAAGCGTGCTGAGCCCATAACCCAGCTGTCCATGAATCAAAACCACGCTCTGCCAATTTTATATTCTTTTGCATTAGTGCCCACTTTCTTACTACACATTTTCCCACGTAACTAGAGTGCAGCAGAGTGGCGCAGTGGAGGCGTGCTGGGCCCATAACCCAGGTGTCCGTGGATCGAAACCACGCTCTGCTAGTTTGATATTTTTTTTGCATTACTGCGCACTTTCTTACTGCGAATTTCCCACATGACTAGAATGCAGCAGAGTGGCGCAGTGAAAGCGTACTGAACCCGTAACCCAGAGGTTCTTAGATGGAAACCACGCTCTGCTAATTTTATATTCTTTGCATTGTGCGCACTTTCTTACTGCACAATTTTTCACGTAAGTTGAATGCAGCAGAGTGGCGCAGTGAAAGCGTGCTGGGCCGATAACCCAGGTGTCCGTGGATCGAAATTACGCTCTGCTAGTTTTATTTTCTTTTGCATAAGTGCGCAGTTTCTTACTGCACATTTTCTCACCGAACTAGAATACAGTAGAAGGGCGCAGTGGAAGCGGGTCTGGGCCCATAACCCAGTTGTCCGTGGATCGAAACTTCGCTCTGCTAATTTTATTTTCTTTTGCATACGTGCGCAGTTTCTTACTGCACATTTTCTCACGTAACTAGAGTGCAGCAGAGTGGCGCAGTGGAAGCGTGCTGGGCCCATAACCCAGAAATCCGTGGATCGAAACCACGTTCTGCTAATTTATTACTCTTTTGCATCAGGGCGTACATTCTTACTGCACATTTTTCCACGTAATTAGAGTGCAGCAGAGTGGCGCAGTGGAAGCGTGCTGGGTCATAACCCAGAGGTTCGTGGATCGAAACCACGCCCTGCTAACTTCATTTTCATTTGCAATAGTGTGCACTTTCTTACTGCCCATTTTTTCACGTAACTAGAGTGCAGCAGAGGGGCGCAGTGTAAGCGTGCTTGGCCCATGACCCAGAGGTCCATGGATCAAAACCACGCTCTGCTAATTTTATATTCTTTTTGCATTAGTGCGCACTTTCTTACTGCAAATTTCTCACATGACAAGAATGCAGCAGAGTGGCGCAGTGGAAGCGTGCTGGGTCCATAACCCAGGTGTCCGTGGATCGAAACCACGCTGTGCTAATTTTATTTTCTTTTGCATAGGTGCGCAGTTTCTTACTGCACAATTTCTCACGTAACTTGAGTGCAGCAGAGTGGCGCAGTGAAAGCGTGCTGGGCCCATAACCCAGAGGTCCGTGGATGAAAACGACGCTCTGCGATTTGTATAATTTTTTGCATTAGTACGCAGTTTCTTACTGCACATTTTCTCACGTAACTAGAGTGCAGCAGAGTGGCGCAGTGGGAGCAGGCTGGGCCCATAACCCTGATGTTCGTGGATCGAAACCACGCTCTGCTAATTTTATAATTTTTTTGCATCGGTGCGCACTTTCTGACTGCACATTTTCCCACGTAACTAAAATGCAGCAGAGTGGCGCAGTGGAAGCGTGCTGGGCCCATAACCCAGAGGTCCATGGATCGAAACCACGCTCTGCTAATTTGATATTTTTTTTGCATTACTGCGCACTTTCCAACTGCAAATGTTCCACATGACTAGAATGCAGAAGAGTGGCGCAATAGAAGCGTGCTGGGCCCATAACGCAGAGGTCCGTGGATTGAAACCACGCTCTGCTAATTTTATTTTCTTTTGCATTAGTGCGCACTTTCTTACTGCCTATTTTCCCACGTAACTACAGTGCAGTAGAATTGCGTAGTTGGAGTTTGCTGAGGCCATATCCCAGCGGTCCATGGATCAAAACCACGCTCTGCTAATTATATATTCTTTTGCATTAGTGCCCACTTTCTTACTGCACATTTATCCACATAACTATACTGCAGCAGAGTGGCGCAGTGAAAGCGTGCTGAACCCGTAACCCAGAGGTTCTTGGATGGAAACCACGCTCTGGTAATTTTATATTCTTTGCATTGTGTGCAGTTTCTTACTGCACATTTTCTCACGTAACTAAAGTGCAGCAGGGTGGCGCAGTGGAAGCGTGCTGGGCCCATAACCCAGAGGCCCATGGATCGAAACCACGCTCTGCTAACTTATTATTCTTTTGCACTGGTGCGTACTTTCTTACTGCACATTTTTCCACGTAATTAGAGTGCAGCAGGGTGGCGCAGTGGAAGCGTGCTGGGTCATAACCCAGAGGTTCATGGATCGAAACCACGCCCTGCTAACTTTATTTTTATTTGCAATAGTGTGCACTTTCTTACTGCCCATTTTTTCACGTAACTAGAGTGCAGCAGAGGGGCGCAGTGTAAGCGTGCTTGGCCCATCACCCAGAGGTCCGTGGATCGAAACCACGCTCGGCTAATTTTATATTCTTTTTGCATTAGTGGGCACTTTCTTACTGCAAATTTCCCACCTGACTATAATGCAGCAGAGTGGCGCAGTGGAAGCGTGCTGCGGCCATAACCCAGGTGTCCGTGGATCGAAACCACGCTCTGCTAATTTTATTTTCTTTTGCATAAGCGCGCAGTTTCTTACGGCACATTTTCTCAACGAACTAGAATACAGAAGAAGGGCGCAATGGAAGCGTGCTGGGCCCATAACCCTGTTGTCCGTGGATCGAAACTACGCTCTGCTAATTTTATTTTCTTTTGCAAATGTGCGCAGTTTCTTAACGCACATTTTCTCACGTAACTAGAGTGCAGCAGAGTGGCGCAGTGGAAGCGTGCTGGGCCCATAACCCAGAGGTCCGTGGATCGAAACAACGCTCTGCTAATTTATTATTCTTTTGCATTAGTGCGTACTTTCTAACTGCACATTTTTCCACGTAATTAGAGTGCAGCAGAGTGGCGCAGTGGAAGCGTGTTGGGCCCATAACCCAGAGGTCCGTGGATCGAAACCACGCTCTGCGATGTGTACAATTTTCTGCATTAGTACGCAGTTTCTTACTGCACATTTTCTCACGTAACTAGAGTGCAGCAGAGTGGCGCAGTGGAAGCGTGCTGGGCCCATAACCCAGAGGTCCGTGGATCGAAAGCACAATCCTAGAGCTTTATTTTCTTTTGCAGTAGTGCGCACTTCTACTGCACGTTTTCCCACGTAACTAGAGTGCAGCAGAGTGGCGCAGTAGAGGCGTGCTGGGCCCATAACCCAGAGGTCCGTGGATCGAAACCACGCTCTGCTAATTTCATTTTCTTTGCATTGTGTGCAGTTTCTTACTGCACATTTTCTCACGTAACTAGAGTGCAGCAGATTGGCGCAGTGGAAGCGGGCTGGGCCCATAACCCAGAGGTCCGTGGATCGAAACCACGCTCTGCTAATTATATTTTCTTTTGCATTAGTGCATACTTTCTTACTGCACATTTTCCCACGTAACTAGAGTGCAGCGGAGGGGCGCAGTGGAAGCGTGCTGGGCCCATAACCCAGTTGTCCGTCGATCGAAACTACGCTCTGCTAATTTTATTTTCTTTTGCATAAGTGCGCAGTTTCTTACTGCACATTTTATCACGTAACTAGAGTGCAGCAGAGTGGCGCAGTGGAAGCGTGCTGGGTCCATAACCCAGAGGTCCGTGGATCGAAACCACGATCTGCTAATTTATTTTCTTTTGCATAAGTGCGCAGTTTCTTACTGCACATTTTATCATGTACCTAGAGTGCAGCAGAGGGGCGCAGTGTAAGCGTGCTTGGCCCAATTCCCCGAGGTCCGTGGATCGAAACCACGCTCTGCTAATTTTATATTCTTTTTGCATTAGTGCGCACTTTCTTACTGCAAATTTCCCACGTGACTAGAATGCAGCAGAATGGGGCAGTGGAAGCGTGCTGCGGCCATAACCCAGGTGTCCGTGGATCGAAACCACGCTCTGCTAATTTTATTTTCTTTTGCATAAGCGCGCAGTTTCTTACTGCACATTTTCTCAACGAACTAGAATACAGCAGAAGGGCACAGTGGAAGCGTGCTGGGACCATAACCCAGTTGTCCGTGGATTGAAACTACGCTCTGCTAATTTTATTTTCTGTTGCATAAGTGCGCAGTTTCTTACTGCGCATTTTTTCACGTAACTAGAGTGCAGCAGAGTGGCGCAGTGGAAGCGGTCTGGGCCCATAACCCAGAGGTCCGTGGATCGAAACCACGCTCTGCTAATTTATTATTCTTTCGCACAGTGCGTACTTTCTTACTGCACATTTTTCCACGGAATTAGAGTGCAGCACAGTGGCGCAGTGGAAGCGTGCTGGATCATAACCCAGAGGTTCGTGGATTGAAACCACGCCCTGCTAACTTTATTTTCATTTGAAATAGTGTGCACTTTCTTACTGCCCATTTTTTCACGTAACTAGAGTGCAGCCGAGGGGCGCAGTGTAAGCGTGCTTGGCCCATCACCCAGAGGTCCGTGGATCGAAACCATGCTCTGCTAATTTTATATTCTTTTTGCATTAGTGGGCTCTTTCTTACTGCAAAATTTCCCACTTGACTATAATGCAGCAGAGTGGCGCTGTGGAAGCGTGCTGGGGCCATAACCCATGTGTCCGTGGATCGAATCCTCGCTCTGCTAATTTTATTTTCTTTTGCATAAGTGCGCAGTTTCCTACTGCACATTTTCTCACGTAACTTGAGTGCAGCAGAGTGGCGCAGTGGAAGCGTGCTTGGCCCATAACCCAGAGGTCCGTGGATCGAAACCACGCTCTGCGATTTGTACAATTTTTGCATTAGTACGCAGTTTCTTACTCCACATTCTCTCACGTAACTAGAGTGCAGCAGAGTGGCGCAGTGGAAGCGTGCTGGGCCCATAACCCAGAGGTCCGTGGATCGAAAGCACGCTCTGCTAATTTTATAATTTTTTTTCATCGGTGCGCACGTTCTGACTGCACATTTTCCCACGTAATTTAATTGCAGCAGAGTGGCGCAGTGAAAGCGTGCTGGGCCCATAACCCAGAGGTTCGTGGATCGAAAGCACGCTCTGCTAATTTGACATTCTTTTTGCATTACTGCGCAATTTCTTACTGCAAAATTTCCACATGACTAGAATGCAGCAGAGTGGCGCAGTGAAAGCATGCTGAACCTGTAACCCAGAGGTTCTTGGATGGAAACCACGCTCTGCTAATTTTATTTTCTTTGCATTGTGTGCAGTTTCTTACTGCACATTTTCTCACGTAACTAGAGTGCAGCAGAGTGGCGCAGTTGAAGCGGGCTGGGCCCATAACCCAGAGGTCCGTGGATCGAAACCACGCTCTGCTCATTTTATTTTCTTTTGCATTAGTGCATACTTTCTTACTGCACATTTTCCCACGTTACTAGAGTGCAGCGGAGGGGCGCAGTGAAAGCGTGCTGGGCCCATAACCCAGAGGTCCGTGGATCGAAACTACGCTCTGCTAATTCCATTTTCTTTTGCATTAGTGCGCACATTCTTACTGCACATTTTCTCACGTAACCTGAGTGCAGCAGAGTGGCGCAGTGGAAGCGTGTTGGGCCCATAACCCAGAGGTCCGTGGATCGAAAGCACAATCCTAGAGCTTTATTTTTTTTTTGCAGTAGTGCGCACTTTCCTACTGCACGTTTTCCCACGTAACTAGAGTGCAGCAGAGTGGCGCAGTAGAGGCGTGCTGGGCCCATAACCCAGAAGTCCGTGGATCGAAACCACGCTCTGCTAATTTGATATTCTTTTTGCATTACTGCGCACTTTCTTACTGCACATTTTTCTACGTAACTAGAGTGCAGCAGAGTGGCGCAGTGGAAGCGTGCTGGGTCATAACCCAGAGGTTCGTGGATCAAAACTACGCCCTGCTAACTTTATTTTCATTTGCAATAGTGTGCACTTTCTTGCTGCCTATTTTTTCACGTAACTAGGGTGCAGCAGAGGGCGCAGTGTAAGCGTCCTTGGCCCAATAACCCTGAGGTTTGTGGATCGAAACCTCGCTCTGCTAATTTGATATTCTTTTTGCATTAGTGCGCACTTTCTTACTGCAAATTTCCCACATGACTAGAATACAGCAGAGTTGCGCAGTGGAAGCGTGCTGGGGCCATAACCCAGATGTCCGTGGATCGAAACCACGCTCTGCTAATTTTATTTTCTTTTGCATAAGTGCGCAGTTTCTTACTGCACATTTTCTCAACGAACTAGAATACAGCAGAAAGGCGCAGTGGAAGCGTGCTGGGCCCATAACCCTGTTGTCCGTGGATTGAAATTACGCTCTGCTAATTTTATTTTCTTTTGCATAAGTGCGCAGTTTCTTACTGCGCATTTTCTCACGTAACTAGAGTGCAGCAGAGTGGCGCAGTGGAAGCGTGCTGGGCCCATAACCCAGAGGTCCGTGGATTGAAACCACGCTCTGCTAATTTATTATTCTTTTGCACTAGTGCGTACTTTCTTACTGCACATTTTTTCATGTAATTAGAGTGCAGCAGAGTGGCGCAGTGGAAGCGTGCTGGGTCATAACCCAGAGATTCGTGGATCGAAACCACGCCCTGCTAACTTTATTTTCATTTGCAATAGTGTGCACTTTCTTACTGCCCATTTTTTCACGTAACTAGAGTGCAGCAGAGGGGCGCAGTGTAAGCGTGCTTGGCCCATCACCCAGAGGTCCGTGGATCGAAACCACGCTCTGCTAATTTTATATTCTTTTTGCATTAGTGGGCACTTTCTTACTGCAAATTTCCCACCTGACTATAATGCGGCAGAGTGGCGCAGTGGAAGCGTGCTGCGGCCATAACCCAGGTGTCCGTGGATCGAAACCACGCTCTGCTAATTTTATTTTGTTTTGCATAAGCGCACAGTTTCTTACTGCACATTTTCTCAACGAACTAGAATACAGCAGAAGGGCGCAGTGGAAGCGTGCTGGGCCCATAACCCAGTTGTCCGTGGATTGAAACTACGCTCTGCTAATTTTATTTTCTGTTGCATAAGTGCGCAGTTTCTTACTGCGCATTTCTTCACGTAACTAGAGTGCAGCAGAGTTGCGCAGTGGAAGCGTGCTGGGCCCATAACCCAGAGGTCCGTGGATCGAAGCCAGGCTCTGCTAATTTATTATTCTTTCGCACAGTGCGTACTTTCTTACTGCACATTTTTCCACGGAATTAGAGTGCAGCAGAGTGGCGCAGTGGAAGCGTGCTGGGTCATAACCCAGAGGTTCGTGGATTGAAACCACGCCCTGCTAACTTTATTTTCATTTGCAATAGTGTGCACTTTCTTACTGCCCATTTTTTCACGTAACTAGAGTGCAGCAGAGGGGCGCAGTGTAAGCGTGCTTGGCCCATCACCCAGAGGTCCGTGGATCGAAACCACGCTCTGCTAATTTTATATTCTTTTTGCATTAGTGGGCACTTTCTTACTGCAAAATTTCCCACCTGACTATAATGCAGCAGAGTGGCCCAGTGGAAGCGTGCTGGGGCCATAACCCATGTGTCCGTGAATCGAAACCACGCTCTGCTAATTTTATTTTCTTTTGCATAAGTGCGCAGTTTCCTACTGCACATTTTCTCACGTAACTTGAGTGCAGCAGAGTGGCGCAGTGGAAGCGTGCTGGGCCCATAACCCAGAGGTCCGTGGATCGAAACCACGCTTTGCGATTTGTACAATTTTTTGCATTAGTACGCAGTTTCTTACTGCACATTCTCTCACGTAACTAGAGTGCAGCAGAGTGGCGCAGTGGAAGCGTGCTGGGCCCATAACCCAGAGGTCCGTGGATCGAAAGCACGCTCTGCTAATTTGATATTCTTTTTGCATTACTGCACAATTTCTTACTGCAAAATTCCCACATGAGTAGAATGCAGCAGAGTGGCGCAGTGGAAGCGTGCTGGGGCCATAACCCTTGTGTCCGTGGATCGAAACCACGCTCTGCTAATTTTATTTTCTTTTGCATAAGTGCGCAGTTTCCTACTGCACATTTTCTCAAGTAACTTGAGTGCAGAAGAGCGGCACAGTAGAAGCGTGCTGGGCCCATAACCCAGAGGTCCATGGATCGAAACCACGCTCTGCGATTTGTACAATTTTTTGCATTAGTGCGCAGTTTCTTACTGCACATTTTCTCACGTAACTAGAGTGCAGCAGAGTGGCGCAGTGGAAGCGTGCTGGGCCCATAACCCAGAGGTCCGTGGATCGAAAGCACGCTCTGCTAATTTTATCATTTTTTTGCATCGGTGCGCACTTTCTTACTGCACATTTTCTCACGTAACTAGAGTGCAGCAGAGTGGCGCAGTGGAAGCGGGCTGGGCCCATAACCCAGAGGTCCGTGGATCGAAACCACGCTCTGCTCATTTTATTTTCTTTTGCATTAGTGCATACTTTCTTACTGCACATTTTCCCACGTAACTAGAGTGCAGCGGAGGGGCGCAGTGAAAGCGTGCTGGGCCCATAACCCAGGTCTCCGTGGATCGAAACCACGCTCTGCTAGTTTATTATTCTTTCGCAGAGTGCGTACTTTCTTACTGCACATTTTTCCACGGAATTAGAGTGCAGCAGAGTGGCGCAGTGGAAGCGTGCTGGGTCATAACCCAGAGGTTCGTGGATCAAAACCACGGCCTGCTAACTTTATTTTCATTTGCAATAGTGTGCACTTTCTTGCTGCCTATTTTTTCACGTAACTAGGGTGCAGCAGAGGGCGCAGTGTAAGCGTCCTTGGCCCAATAACCCTGAGGTTTGTGGATCGAAACCTCGCTCTGCTAATTTGATATTCTTTTTGCATTAGTGTGCACTTTCTTACTGCAAATTTCCCACAAGACTAGAATACAGCAGAGTTGCGCAGTGGAAGCGTGCTGGGTCATAACCCAGAGGTTCGTGGATTGAAACCACGCCCTGCTAACTTTATTTTCATTTGCAATAGTGTGCACTTTCTTACTGCCCATTTTTTCATGTAAATAGAGTGCAGCAGAGGGGCGCAGTGTAAGCGTGCTTGGCCCATCACCCAGAGGTCCGTGGATCGAAACCACGCTCTGCTAATTTTATATTCTTTTTGCATTAGTGGGCACTTTCTTACTGCAAAATTTCCCACCTGACTATATTGCAGCAGAGTGGCCCAGTGGAAGCGTGCTGGGGCCATAACCCATGTGTCCGTGGATCGAAACCACGCTCTGCTAATTTTATTTTCTTTTGCATAAGTGCGCAGTTTCCTACTGCACATTTTCTCACGTAACTTGAGTGCAGCAGAGTGGCGCAGTGGAAGCGTGCTGGGCCCATAACCCAGAGGTCCGTGGATCGAAACCACGCTTTGCGATTTGTACAATTTTTTGCATTAGTACGCAGTTTCTTACTGCACATTCTCTCACGTAACTAGAGTGCAGCATAGTTGCGCAGCGGAAGCGTGCTGGGCCCATAACCCAGAGGTCCGTGGATCGAAAGCACGCTCTGCTAATTTGATATTCTTTTTGCATTACTGCACACTTTCTTACTGCAAAATTCCCACATGACTAGAATGCAGCAGAGTGGCGCAGTGGAAGCGTGCTGGGGCCATAACCCTTGTGTCCGTGGATCGAAACCACGCTCTGCTAATTTTATTTTCTTTTGCATAAGTGCGCAGTTTCCTACTGCACATTTTCTCAAGTAACTTGAGTGCAGAAGAGCGGCACAGTAGAAGCGTGCTGGGCCCATAACCCAGAGGTCCATGGATCGAAACCACGCTCTGCGATTTGTACAATTTTTTGCATTAGTGCGCAGTTTCTTACTGCACATTTTCTCACGTAACTAGAGTGCAGCAGAGTGGCGCAGTGAAAGCGTGCTGGGCCCATAACCCAGAAGTCCGTGGATCGAAAGCACGCTCTGCTAATCCCATTTTCTTTTGCATTAGTGCGCACATTCCTACTGCCTATTTTCCCACGTAACTACAGTGCAGTAGAGTGGCGTAGTTGGAGTTTGCTGAGGCCATATCCCAGCGGTCCATAGGTCAAAACCACGCTCTGCTAATTACATATTCTTTTGCATTAGTGCCCACTTTCTTACTGCACCTTTTCCCACATAACTGTACTGCAGGAGAGTGGCGCAGTGAAAGCGTGCTGAACCCGTAACCCAGAGGTTCTTAGATGGAAACCACGCTCTGCTAATTTTTAATCTTTGCATTGTGTGCAGTTTCTTACTGCACATTTTCTCACGTAACTAGAGTGCAGCAGAGTGGCGCAGTGGAAGCGGGCTGGGCCCATAACCCAGAGGTCCGTGGATCGAAACCACGCTCTGCTCATTTTATTTTCTTTTGCATTAGTGCATACTTTCTTACTGCACATTTTCCCACGTAACTAGAGTGCAGCGGAGGGGCGCAGTGAAAGCGTGCGGGGCCCATAACCCAGGTCTCCGTGGATCGAAACCACGCTCTGCTAATTTATTATTCTTTCGCACAGTGCGTACTTTCTTACAGCACATTTTTCCACGGAATTAGAGTGCAGCAGAGTGGCGCAGTGGAAGCGTGCTGGGTCATAACCCAGAGGTTCGTGGATTGAAACCACGCCCTGCTAACTTTATTTTCATTTGCAATAGTGTGCACTTTCTGATTGCCCATTTTTTCACGTAACTAGAGTGCAGCAGAGAGCGCAGTGTAAGCGTGCTTGGCCCATCACCCAGAGGTCCGTGGATCGAAACCACGCTCTGCTAATTTTATATTCTTTTTGCATTAGTGGGCACTTTCTTACTGCAAAATTTCCCACCTGACTATAATGCAGCAGAGTGGCCCAGTGGAAGTGTGCTGGGGCCATAACCCATGTGTCCGTGGATCGAAACCCCGCTCTGCTAATTTTATTTTCTTTTGCATAAGTGCGCAGTTTCCTACTGCACATTTTCTCACGTAACTTGAGTGCAGCAGAGTGGCGCAGTGGAAGCGTGCTGGGCCCATAACCCAGATGTCCGTGAATCGAAACCACGCTCTGCGATTTGTACAATTTTTTGCATTAGTACGCAGTTTCTTACTGCACATTCTCTCACGTAACTTGAGTGCAGCAGAGTGGCGCAGTGGAAGCGTGCTGGGCCCATAACCCAGAGGTCCGTGGATCGAAAGCACGCTCTGCTAATTTGATATTCTTTTTGCATTACTGCACACTTTCTTACTTCAAAATTCCCACATGACTAGAATGCAGCAGAGTGGCGCAGTGGAAGCGTGCTGGGGCCATAACCCAGAAGTCCGTGGATCGAAAGCACGCTCTGCTAATTTGATATTCTTTTTGCATTACTGCGCACTTTCTTACTGCACATTTTGCCACGTAAGTAGAATGCAGCAGAGTGGTGCAGTGGAAGCGTGCTGGGCCCATTACCCAGAGGTCCGTGGATCAAAACCACGCTCTGCTAATTCCATTTTCTTTTGCATTAGTGCGCACATTCCTACTGCCTATTTTCCCACGTAACTACAGTGCAGTAGAGTGGCGCAGTTGGAGTTTGCTGAGGCCATATCCCAGCGGTCCATAGGTCAAAACCACGCTCTGCTAATTACATATTCTTTTGCATTAGTGCCCACTTTCTTACTGCACCTTTTCCCACATAACTGTACTGCAGGAGAGTGGCGCAGTGAAAGCGTGCTGAACCCGTAACCCAGAGGTTCTTGGATGGAAACCACGCTCTGCTAATTTTATAATCTTTGCATTGTGTGCAGTTTCTTACTGCACATTTTCTCACGTAACTAGAGTGCAGCAGAGTGGCGCAGTGGAAGCGGGCTGGGCCCATAACCCAGAGGTCCGTGGATCGAAACCACACTCTGCTCATTTTATTTTCTTTTGCATTAGTGCATACTTTCTTACTGCACATTTTCCCACGTAACTAGAGTGCAGCGGAGGGGCGCAGTAGAAGCGTGCTGGGCCCATAACCCAGGTCTCCGTGGATCGAAACCACGCTCTGCTAATTTCATTTTCTTTGCATTGTGTGCAGTTTCTTACTGCACATTTTCTCACGTAACTAGAGTGCAGCAGAGTGGCGTAGTGGAAGAGGGCTGGGTCCATAACCCAGAGGTCCGTGGATCGAAACCACGCTCTGCTAATTTTATTTTCTTTTGCATTAGTGCATAATTTCTTACTGCACATTTTCCCACGTAACTAGAGTGCAGCGGAGGGGCGCAGTAGAAGCGTGCTGGGCCCATAACCCAGTTGTCCGTCGATCGAAACTACGCTCTGCTAATTTTATTTTCTTTTGCATAAGTGCGCAGTTTCTTACTGCACATTTTATCACGTAACTAGAGTGCAGCAGAGTGGCGCAGTGGAAGCGTGCTGGGCCCATAACCAAGAAGTTCGTGGATCGAAACCACGCCCTGCTAACTTTATTTTAACTTGCGATAGTGTGCACTTTCTTACTGCCCATTTTTTCATGTACCTAGAGTGCAGCATAGGGGCGCAGTGTAAGCGTGCTTGGCCTATCACCCCGAGGTCCGTGGATTGAAACCACGCTCTGCTAATTTTACATTCTTTTTGCATTAGTGCGCACTTTCTTACTGCAAATTTCCCACATGACTAGAATGCAGCAGAGTGGCGCAGTGGAAGCGTGCTGCGGCCATAACCCAGGTGTCCGTGGATCGAAACCACGCTCTGCTAATTTTATTTTCTTTTGCATAAGTGCGCAGTTTCTTACTGCACATTTTATCACGTAACTAGAGTGCAGCAGAGTGGCGCAGTGGAAGCGTGCTGGGCCCATAACCAAGAAGTTCGTGGATCGAAACCACGCCCTGCTAACTTTATTTTAACTTGCAATAGTGTGCACTTTCTTACTGCCCATTTTTTCACGTAACTAGAGTGCAGCAGAGGGGCGCAGTGTAAGCGTGCTTGGCCCATCACCCAGAGGTCCGTGGATCGAAACCATGCTCTGCTAATTTTATATTCTTTTTGCATTAGTGGGCACTTTCTTACTGCAAAATTTCCCACCTGACTATAATGCAGCAGAGTGGCGCAGTGGAAGCGTGCTGGGGCCATAAGCCATGTGTCCGTGGATCGAAACCCCGCTCTGCTAATTTTATTTTCTTTTGCATAAGTGCGCAGTTTCCTACTGCACATTTTCTCACGTAACTTGAGTGCAGCAGAGTGGCGCAGTGGAAGCGTGGTGGGCCCATAATCCAGATGTCCGTGGATCGAAACCACGCTCTGCGATTTGTACAATTTTTTTGCATTAGTACGCAGTTTCTTACTGCACATTCTCTCACGTAACTAGAGTGCAGCAGAGTGGCGCAGTGGAAGCGTGCTGGGCCCATAACCCAGAGGTCCGTGGATCGAAAGCACGCTCTGCTAATTTGATATTCTTTTTGCATTACTGCACACTTTCTTACTTCAAAATTCCCACATGACTAGAATGCAGCAGAGTGGCGCAGTGGAAGCGTGCTGGGGTCATAACCCATGTGTTCGTGAATCGAAACCACGCTCTGCTAATTTTATTTTTTTTGCATAAGTGCGCAGTTTCCTACTGCACACTTTCTCAAGTAACTTGAGTGCAGAAGAGCGGCACAGTAGAAGCGTGCTGGGCCCATAACCCAGAGGTCCGTGTATCGAAACCACGCTCTGCGATTTGTACAAGTTTTTGCATTAGTGCGCAGTTTCTTACTTCCCATTTTCTCACGTAACTAGAGTGCAGCAGAGTGCCGCAGTGGAAGCGTGCTGGGCCCATAACCCAGAGGTCCGTGGATCGAAAGCACGCTCTGCTAATTTTATAAGTTTTTTGCATCGGTGCGCACTTTCTGACTGCACATTTTCCCACGTAACTAAATTGCAGCAGAGTGGCGCAGTGAAAGCGTGCTGGGCCCATAACCCAGAAGTCCGTGGATCGAAAGCACGCTCTGCTAATTTGATATTCTTTTTGCATTACTGCGCACTTTCTTACTGCACATTTTGCCACGTAAGTAGAATGCAGCAGAGTGGTGCAGTGGAAGCGTGCTGGGCCCATTACCCAGAGGTCCGTGGATCAAAACCACGCTCTGCTAATTCCATTTTCTTTTGCATTAGTGCGCACATTCCTACTGCCTATTTTCCCACGTAACTACAGTGCAGTAGAGTGGCGCAGTTGGAGTTTGCTGAGGCCATATCCCAGCGGTCCATAGGTCAAAACCACGCTCTGCTAATTACATATTCTTTTGCATTAGTGCCCACTTTCTTACTGCACCTTTTCCCACATAACTGTACTGCAGGAGAGTGGCGCAGTGAAAGCGTGCTGAACCCGTAACCCAGAGGTTCTTGGATGGAAACCACGCTCTGCTAATTTTATAATCTTTGCATTGTGTGCAGTTTCTTACTGCACATTTTCTCACGTAACTAGAGTGCAGCAGAGTGGCGCAGTGGAAGCGGGCTGGGCCCATAACCCAGAGGTCCGTGGATCGAAACCATGCTCTGCTCATTTTATTTTCTTTGGATTAGTGCATACTTTCTTACTGCACATTTTCCCACGTAACTAGAGTGCAGCGGAGGGGCGCAGTGAAAGCGTGCTGGGCCCATAACCCAGGTCTCCGTGGATCGAAACCACGCTCTGCTAATTTCATTTTCTTTGCATTGTGTGCAGTTTCTTACTGCACATTTTCTCACGTAACTAGAGTGCAGCAGAGTGGCGCAGTGGAAGCGGGCTGGGCCCATAACCCAGAGGTCCGTGGATCGAAACCACGCTCTGCTAATTTTATTTTCTTTTGCATTAGTGCATACTTTCTTACTGCACATTTTCCCACGTAACTAGAGTGCAGCGGAGGGGCGCAGTAGAAGCGTGCTGGGCCCATAACCCAGTTGTCCGTCGATCGAAACTACGCTCTGCTAATTTCATTTTCTTTGCATTGTGTGCAGTTTCTTACTGCACATTTTCTCACGTAACTAGAGTGCAGCAGAGTGGCGCAGTGGAAGCGTGCTGGGCCCATAACCCAGTTGTCCGTGGATTGAAACTGCGCTCTGCTAATTTTATTTTCTTTTGCATAAGTGCGCAGTTTCTTACTGCACAATTTATCACGTAACTAGAGTGCAGCAGAGTGGCGCAGTGGAAGCGTGCTGGGCCCATAACCAAGAAGTTCGTGGATCGAAACCACGCCCTGCTAACTTTATTTTAACTTGCAATAGTGTGCACTTTCTTACTGCCCATTTTTTCACGTAACTAGAGTGCAGCAGAGGGGCGCAGTGTAAGCGTGCTTGGCCCATCACCCAGAGGTCCGTGGATCGAAACCATGCTCTGCAAATTTTATATTCTTTTTGCATTAGTGGGCACTTTCTTACTGCAAAATTTCCCACCTGACTATAATGCAGCAGAGTGGCGCAGTGGAAGCGTGCTGGGGCCATAACCCATGTGTCCGAGGATCGAAACACCGCTCTGCTAATTTTATTTTCTTTTGCATAAGTGCGCAGTTTCCTACTGCACATTTTCTCACGTAACTTGAGTGCAGCAGAGTAGCGCAGTGGAAGCGTGCTTGGCCCATAACCCAGAGGTCCGTGGTTTGAAACCACGCTCTGCGATTTGTACAATTTTTGCATTAGTACGCAGTTTCTTACTCCACATTCTCTCACGTACCTAGAGTGCAGCAGAGGGGCGCAGTGTAAGCGTGCTTGGCCCATCACCCCAAGGTCCGTGGATCTAAACCACGCTCTGCTAATTTTATATTCTTTTTGCATTAGTGCGCACTTTCTTACTGCAAATTTCCCACATGACTAGAATGCAGCAGAGTGGCGCAGTGGAAGCGTGCTGCGGCCATAACCCAGTTGTCCGTGGATTGAAACTACGCTCTGCTAATTTTATTTTCTGTTGCATAAGTGCGCAGTTTCTTACTGCGCATTTTTTCACGTAACTAGAGTGCAGCAGAGTGGCGCAGTGGAAGCGTGCTGGGCCCATAACCCAGAGGTCCGTGGATCGAAACCACGCTCTGCTAATTTATTATTCTTTCGCACAGTGCGTACTTTCTTACTGCACATTTTCTCACGTAACTAGAGTGCAGCAGAGTGGCGCAGTGGAAGCGGGCTGGGCCCATATCCCAGAGGTCCGTGGATCGAAACCACGCTCTGCTCATTTTATTTTCTTTTGCATTAGTGCATACTTTCTTACTGCACATTTTCCCACGTAACTAGAGTGCAGCGGAGGGGCGCAGTGAAGGCGTGCTGGGCCCATAACCCAGGTCTCCGTGGATCGAAACCACGCTCTGCTAATTTATTATTCTTTCGCACAGTGCGTACTTTCTTACAGCACATTTTTCCACGGAATTAGAGTGCAGCAGAGTGGCGCAGTGGAAGCGTGCTGGGTCATAACCCAGAGGTTCGTGGATTGAAACCACGCCCTGCTAACTTTATTTTCATTTGCAATAGTGTGCACTTTCTGATTGCCCATTTTTTCACGTAACTAGAGTGCAGCAGAGAGCGCAGTGTAAGCGTGCTTGGCCCATCACCCAGAGGTCCGTGGATCGAAACCACGCTCTGCTAATTTTATATTCTTTTTGCATTAGTGGGCACTTTCTTACTGCAAAATTTCCCACCTGACTATAATGCAGCAGAGTGGCCCAGTGGAAGCGTGCTGGGGCCATAACCCATGTGTCCGTGGATCGAAACCCCGCTCTGCTAATTTTATTTTCTTTTGCATAAGTGCGCAGTTTCCTACTGCACATTTTCTCACGTAACTTGAGTGCAGCAGAGTGGCGCAGTGGAAGCGTGCTTGGCCCATAACCCAGAGGTCCGTGGTTTGAAACCACGCTCTGCGATTTGTACAATTTTTGCATTAGTACGCAGTTTCTTACTCCACATTCTCTCACGTACCTAGAGTGCAGCAGAGTGGCGCAGTGGAAGCGTGCTGGGCCCATAACCCAGAGGTCCGTGGATCGAAAGCACGCTCTGCTAATTTGATGTTCTTTTTGTATTACTGCGCAATTTCTTATTGCAAAATTTCCACATGACTAGAATGCAGCAGAGTGGCGCAGTGAAAGCATGCTGAACCTGTAACCCAGAGGTTCTTGGATGGAAACCACGCTCTGCTAATTTTATTTTCTTAGCATTGTGTGCAGTTTCTTGCTGCACATTTTCTCACGCAACTAGAGTGCAGCAGAGTGGCGCAGAGGGAGCGGGCTGGGCCCATAACCCAGAGGTGCGTGGATCGAAACTACGCTCTGCTAATTCCATTTTCTTTTGCATTAGTGCGCACATTCTTACTGCCTATTTTCCCACGTTTCTACAGTGCAGTAGAGTGGCGTAGTTGTAGTTTGCAGAGGTCATATCCCAGCGGTCCAAAGGTCAAAACCACGCTCTGCTAAATATATATTCTTTTGCATTAGTGCCCACTTTCTTACTGCACCTTTTCCCACATAGCTGTACTGCAGGAGGGTGGCGCAGTGAAAGCGTGCTGAACCTGTAACTCAGAGGTTCTTGGATGGAAACCACGCTCTGCTAATTTTATTTTCTTTGCATTGTGTGCAGTTTCTTACGGCACATTTTCTCACGTAACTAGAGTGCAGTGGAGCGGCGCAGTGAAAGCGTGCTGGGCCCATAAACCAGGTGTCCGTGGATCGAAACCACGCTCTGCTAATTTTATTTTCTTTTGCCTAAGTGCGCAGTTTCTTACTGCACATTTTTTCACCGAACTATAATACAGCAGAAGGGCGCAGTGGAAGCGTGCTGGGCCCATAACCCAGTTGTCAGTCGATCGAAACTATGCTCTGCTAATTTTATTTTCTATTGCATAAGTGCGCAGTTTCTTACTGCACATTTTATCACGTAACTAGAGTGCAGCAGAGCGGCGCAGTGGAAGCGTGCTGGGCCCATAACCAAGAAGTTCGTGGATCGAAACCACGCCCTGCTAACTTTATTTTAACTTGCGATAGTGTGCACTTTCTTACTGCCCATTTTTTCATGTACCTAGAGTGCAGCAGAGGGGCGCAGTGGAAGCGTGCTGGGCCCATAACCCAGAGGTCCATGGATCGAAACCACGCTCTGCTAATTTATTATTCTTTCGCACAGTGCGTACTTTCTTACAGCACATTTTTCCACGGAATTAGAGTGCAGCAGAGTGGCGCAGTGGAAGCGTGCTGGGTCATAACCCAGAGGTTCGTGGATTGAAACCATGCTCTGCTTATTTTATATTCTTTTTGCATTAGTGGGCACTTTCTTACTGCAAAATTTCCCACCTGACTATAATGCAGCAGAGTGGCGCAGTGGAAGCGTGCTGGGGCCATAACCCATGTGTCCGAGGATCGAAACACCGCTCTGCTAATTTTATTTTCTTTTGCATAAGTGCGCAGTTTCCTACTGCACATTTTCTCACGTAACTTGAGTGCAGCAGAGTAGCGCAGTGGAAGCGTGCTTGGCCCATAACCCAGAGGTCCGTGGTTTGAAACCACGCTCTGCGATTTGTACAATTTTTGCATTAGTACGCAGTTTCTTACTCCACATTCTCTCACGTACCTAGAGTGCAGCAGAGGGGCGCAGTGTAAGCGTGCTTGGCCCATCACCCCAAGGTCCGTGAATCTAAACCACGCTCTGCTAATTTTATATTCTTTTTGCATTAGTGCGCACTTTCTTACTGCAAATTTCCCACATGACTAGAATGCAGCAGAGTGGCGCAGTGGAAGCGTGCTGCGGCCATAACCCAGTTGTCCGTGGATTGAAACTACGCTCTGCTAATTTTATTTTCTGTTGCATAAGTGCGCAGTTTCTTACTGCGCATTTTTTCACGTAACTAGAGTGCAGCAGAGTGGCGCAGTGGAAGCGTGCTGGGCCCATAACCCAGAGGTCCATGGATCGAAACCACGCTCTGCTAATTTATTATTCTTTCGCACAGTGCGTACTTTCTTACTGCACATTTTTCCACGGAATTAGAGTGCAGCAGAGTGGCGCAGTGGAAGCGTGCTGGGTCATAACCCAGAGGTTCGTGGATTGAAACCACGCCCTGCTAACTTTATTTTCATTTGCAATAGTGTGCACTTTCTTACTGCCCATTTTTTCACGTAACTAGAGTGCAGCAGAGGGGCGCAGTGTAAGCGTGCTTGGCCCGTCACCCGGAGGTCCGTGGATCGAAACCATGCTCTGCTAATTTTATATTCTTTTTGCATTAGTGGGCACTTTCTTACTGCAAAATTTCCCACCTGACTATAATGCAGCAGAGTGGCGAAGTGGAAGCGTGCTGTGCCCATAACCCAGAGGTCCGTGGATCAAAACCACGCTCTGCGATTTGTACAATTTTTTGCATTAGTACGCAGTTTCTTACTGCACATTTTCTCACGTAACTAGAGTGCAGCAGAGTGGCGCAGTAGAAGCGTGCTGGGCCCATAACCCAAAGGCCCGTGGATCGAAAGCACGCTCTGCTAATTTTATAATTTTTTTGCATCGGTGCGCACTTTCTGACTGCACAATTTCCCACGTAACTAATTTGCAGCAGAGTGGCGCAGTGAAAGCGTGCTGGGCCCATAACCCAGAGGTCCGAGGATCGAAAGCACGCTCTGCTAATTTGATATTCTTTTTGCTTTACTGCGCACTTTCTTACTGCATAATACCCACATGACTAGAATGCAGCAGAGAGGCGCAGTGAAAGCATGCTGAACCTGTAACCCAGAGGTTCTTGGATGGAAACCACGCTCTGCTAATTTTATTTTCTTTGCATTGTGTGCAGTTTCTTACTGCACATTTTCTCACGTAACTAGAGTGCAGCAGAGGGGCGCAGTGTAAGTGTGCTTGGCCCATCACCCAGAGGTTTGTGGATCGAAACCACGCTCTGCGATTTGTACAATTTTTTGCATTAGTACGCAGTTTCTTACTGCACATTTTCTCACGTAACTAGAGTGCAGCAGAGTGGCGCAGTGGAAGCGTGCTTGGCCCATAACCCAGAGGTCCGTGGATCGAAAGCACGCTCTGCTAATTTTATAATTTTTTTGCATCGGTGCGCACTTTCTGACTGCACAATTTCCCACGTAACTAATTTGCAGCAGAGTGGCGCAGTGAAAGCGTGCTGGGCCCATAACCCAGAGGTCCGAGGATCGAAAGCACGCTCTGCTAATTTGATATTCTTTTTGCTTTACTGCGCACTTTCTTACTGCATAATACCCACATGACTAGAATGCAGCAGAGAGGCGCAGTGAAAGCATGCTGAACCTGTAACCCAGAGATTCGTGGATCAAAACCACGCCCTGCTAACTTTATTTTCATTTGCAATAGTGTGCACTTTCTTACTGCCCATTTTTTCACGTAACTAGAGTGCAGCAGAGGGGCGCAGTGTAAGTGTGCTTGGCCCATCACCCAGAGGTTTGTGGATCGAAACCACGCTCTGCGATTTGTACAATTTTTTGCATTAGTACGCAGTTTCTTACTGCACATTTTCTCACGTAACTAGAGTGCAGCAGAGTGGCGCAGTGGAAGCGTGCTTGGCCCATAACCCAGAGGTCCGTGGATCGAAACCACGCTCTGCTAATTTTATAATTTTTTTGCATCGGTGCGCACTTTCTGACTGCACATTTTCCCACGTAACTAAAATGCAGCAGAGTGACGCAGTGGGAGCGCGCTGGGCACATAACCCAGAGGTCCGTGGATTGAAAGCACGCTCCTAGAGCTTTATTTTCTTTTGCAGTAGTGCGCACTTTCCTACTGCACGTTTTCCCACGTAACTAGAGTGCAGCAGAGTGGCGCAGTGGAAGCGTGCTGTGTCATAACCCAGAGGTTCGTGGATCAAAACCACGCCCTTCTAACTTTATTTTCATTTGCAATAGTGTGCACTTTCTTACTTCCCAATTTTTCACGTAAATAGAGTGCAGCAGAGGGCGCAGTGTAAGCGTGCTTGTCCCAATAACCCAGAGGTCTGTGGATCGAAACCTCGCTCTGCTAATTTGATATTCTTTTTGCATTAGTGCGCACTTTCTTACTGCAAATTTCCCACATGACTAGAATGCAGCAGAGTGCCGCAGTGGAAGCGTGCTGGGGCCATAACCCAGGTGTCCGTGGATCGAAACCACGCTCTGCTAATTTTATTTTCTTTTGCATTAGTGCGCACTTTCTTACTGCAAATTTTGCCACATAAGTAGAATGCAGCAGAGTGGTGCAGTAGATGCGTGCTGGGCCCATTACCCAGAGGTCCGTGGATCAAAACCACGCTCTGCTAATTCCATTTTCTTTTGCATTAGTGCGCACATTCTTACTGCCTATTTTCCCACATAACTGTACTGCAGGAGAGTGGCGCAGTGAAAGCGTGCTGAACCCGTAACCCAGAGGTTCTTGGATGGAAACCACGCTCTGCTAATTTTATTTTCTTTGCATTGTGTGCAGTTTCTTACTGCACATTTTCTCACGTAACTAGAATGCAGCAGAGTGGCGCAGTGGAAGCGGGCTGGGCCAAAAACCCAGAGGTCCGTGGATCGAAACCACGCTCTGCTCATTTTATTTTCTTTTGCATTAGTGCATACTTTCTTACTGCACATTTTCCCACGTAACTAGAGTGCAGCGGAGGGGCGCAGTGAAAGCGTGCTGGGCCCATAACCCAGGTGTCCGTGGATCGAAACCACGCTCTGCTAATTTATTATTCTTTTGCATTAGTGCGTACTTTCTTACTGCACATTTTTCCACGTAATTAGAGTGCAGCAGAGTGGCGCAGTGGAAGCTTGCTGGGTCATAACCAAGAAGTTCGTGGATCGAAACCACGCCCTGCTAACTTTATTTTAACTTGCGATAGTGTGCACTTTCTTACTGCCCATTTTTTCATGTACCTAGAGTGCAGCAGAGGGGCGCAGTGTAAGCGTGCTTGGCCCATCACCCCGAGGTTCGTCGATCGAAACCACGCTCTGCTAATTTATTATTCTTTCGCATAGTGCGTACTTTCTTACTGCACATTTTTCCACGGAATTAGAGTGCAGCAGAGTGGCGCAGTGGAAGCGTGCTGTGTCATAACCCAGAGATTCGTGGATCAAAACCACGCCCTGCTCACTTTATTTTCATTTGCAATAGTGTGCACTTTCTTACTGCCCATTTTTTCACGTAACTAGAGTGCAGCAGAGGGGCGCAGTGTAAGTGTGCTTGGCCCATCACCCAGAGATTTGCAAATTTCCCACATGACTACAATGCAGCAGAGTGCCGCAGTGGAAGCGTGCTGGGGGCATAACCCAGGTGTCCGTGGATCGAAACCACGCTCTGCTAATTTTATTTTCTTTTGCATAAGTGCGCAGTTTTTTACTGCGCATTTTCTCACGTAACTAGAGTGCAGCAGAGTGGCGCAGTGGAAGCGTGCTGGGCCCATAACCCAGAAGTCCGTGGATCGAAACCACGCTCTGCTAATTTATTATTCTTTTGCATTAGTGCGTACTTTCTTACTGCACATTTTTTCACGTGATTAGAGTACAGCAGAGTGGCGCAGTGGAAACGTTCAGGGTCATAACCCAGAGGTTCGTTGATCGAAACCACGCCCTGCTAAGTTTATTTTCATTTGCATAAGTGCGCAGTTTCCTACTGCACATTTTCTCAAGTAACTTGAGTGCAAAAGAGCGGCACAGTAGAAGCGTGCTGGGCCAATAACCCAGAGGTCCGTGGATCGAAACCACGCTCTGCGATTTGTACAAGTTTTTGCATTAGTGCGCAGTTTCTTACTACACATTTTCTCACGTAACTAGAGTGCAGCATAGTGGCGCAGTGGAAGCGTGCTGGGCCCATAACCCAGAGGTCCGTGGATCGAAAGCACGCTCTGCTAATTTGATATTCTTTTTGCATTACTGCGCACTTTCTTACTGCACATTTTGCCACGTAAGTAGAATGCAGCAGAGTGGTGCAGTGGAAGCGTGCTGGGCCCATTACCCAGAGGTCCGTGGATCAAAACCACGCTCTGCTAATTCCATTTTCTTTTGCATTAGTGCGCACATTCCTACTGCCTATTTTCCCACGTAACTACAGTGCAGTAGAGTAGCGCAGTTGGAGTTTGCTGAGGCCATATCCCAGCGGTCCATAGGTCAAAACCACGCTCTGCTAATTACATATTCTTTTGCATTAGTGCCCACTTTCTTACTGCACCTTTTCCCACATAACTGTACTGCAGGAGAGTGGCGCAGTGAAAGCGTGCTGAACCCGTAACCCAGAGGTTCTTGGATGGAAACCACGCTCTGCTAATTTTATAATCTTTGCATTGTGTGCAGTTTCTTACTGCACATTTTCTCACGTAACTAGAGTGCAGCAGAGTGGCGCAGTGGAAGCGGGCTGGGCCCATAACACAGAGGTCCGTGGATCGAAACCACGCTCTGCTCATTTTATTTTCTTTTGCATTAGTGCATACTTTCTTACTGCACATTTTCCCACGTAACTAGAGTGCAGCAGAGGGGCGCAGTGAAAGCGTGCTGGGCCCATAACCCAGGTCTCCGTGGATCGAAACCACGCTCCGCTAATTTCATTTTCTTTGCATTGTGTGCAGTTTCTTACTGCACATTTTCTCACGTAACTAGAGTGCAGCAGAGTGGCGCAGTGGAAGCGGGCTGGGCCCATAACCCAGAGGTCCGTGGATCGAAACCACGCTCTGCTAATTTTATTTTCTTTTGCATTAGTGCATACTTTCTTACTGCACATTTTCCCACGTAACTAGAGTGCAGCGGAGGGGCGCAGTAGGAGCGTGCTGGGCCCATAACCCAGTTGTCCGTCGATCGAAACCACGCTCTGCTAATTTTATTTTCTTTTGCATAAGTGCGCAGTTTCTTACTGCACATTTTATCACGTAACTAGAGTGCAGCAGAGTGGCGCAGTGGAAGCGTGCTGGGCCCATAACCCAGTTGTCCGTGGATTGAAACTACGCTCTGCTAATTTTATTTTCTGTTGCATAAGTGCGCAGTTTCTTACTGCACATTTTATCACGTAACTAGAGTGCAGCAGAGTGGCGCAGTGGAAGCGTGGTGGGCCCATAACCAAGAAGTTCGTGGATCGGAACCACGCCCTGCTAACTTTATTTTAACTTGCAATAGTGTGCACTTTCTTACTGCCCATTTTTTCACGTAACTAGAGTGCAGCAGAGAGCGCAGTGTAAGCGTGCTTGGCCCATCACCCAGAGGTCCGTGGATCGAAACCATGCTCTGCTAATTTTATATTCTTTTTGCATTAGTGGGCACTTTCTTACTGTAAAATTTGCCACCTGACTATAATGCAGCAGAGTGGCTCAGTGGAAGCGTGCTGGGGCCATAACCCATGTGTCCGAAGATCGAAACACCGCTCTGCTAATTTTATTTTCTTTTGCATAAGTGCGCAGTTTCCTACTGCACATTTTCTCACGTAACTTGAGTGCAGCAGAGTGGCGCAGTGGAAGCGTGCTTGGCCCATAACCCAGAGGTCCGTGGTTTGAAACCACGCTCTGCGATTTGTACAAATTTTGCATTAGTACGCAGTTTCTTACTCCACATTCTCTCACGTACCTAGAGTGCAGCAGAGTGGCGCAGTGGAAGCGGGCTGGGCCCATAACCCAGAGGTCCGTGGATCGAAACCACGCTCTGCTAATTTTATTTTCTTTTGCATTAGTGCATACTTTCTTACTGCACATTTTCCCACGTAACTAGAGTGCAGCGGAGGGGCGCAGTAGGAGCGTGCTGGGCCCATAACCCAGTTGTCCGTCGATCGAAACCACGCTCTGCTAATTTATTATTCTTTCGCACAGTGCGTACTTTCTTACTGCACATTTTTCCACGGAATTAGAGTGCAGCAGAGTGGCGCAGTGGAAGCGTGCTGGGTCATAACCCAGAGGTTCGTGGATTGAAACCACGCCCTGCTAACTTTATTTTCATTTGCAATAGTGTGCACTTTCTTACTGCCCATTTTTTCACGTAACTAGAGTGCAGCAGAGGGGCGCAGTGTAAGCGTGCTTGGCCCATCACCCAGAGGTCCGTGGATCGAAACCATGCTCTGCTAATTTTATATTCTTTTTGCATTAGTGGGCACTTTCTTACTGCAAAATTTCCCACCTGACTATAATGCAGCAGAGTGGCGCAGTGGAAGCGTGCTGTGCCCATAACCCAGAGGTCCGTGGATCAAAACCACGCTCTGCGATTTGTACAATTTTTTGCATTAGTACGCAGTTTCTTACTGCACATTTTCTCACGTAACTAGAGTGCAGCAGAGTGGCGCAGTAGAAGCGTGCTGGGCCCATAACCCAAAGGCCCGTGGATCGAAAGCACGCTCTGCTAATTTTATAATTTTTTTGCATCGGTGCGCACTTTCTGACTGCACAATTTCCCACGTAACTAATTTGCAGCGGAGGGGCGCAGTGAAAGCGTTCTGGGCCCATAAACCAGGTGTCGGTGGATAGAAACCACGCTCTGCTAATTTTATTTTCTTTTGCCTAAGTGCGCAGTTTCTTACTGCACATTTTTTCACCGAACTATAAAACAGCAGAAGGGCGCAGTGGAAGCGTGCTGGGCCCATAACCCAGTTGTCAGTCGATCGAAACTACGCTCTGCTAATTTTATTTTCTTTTGCATAAGTGCGCAGTTTCTTACTGCACATTTTATCACGTAACTAGAGTGCAGCAGATTGGCGCAGTGGAAGCGTGCTGGGCCCATAACCCAGAGGTCTGTGGATCGAAACCACGATCTGCTAATTTATTATTCTTTTGCATTAGTGCGTACTTTCTTACTGCACATTTTTCCACGTAATTAGAGTGCAGCAGAGTGGCGCAGTGGAAGCTTGCTGGGTCATAACCAAGAAGTTCGTGGATCGAAACCACGCCCTGCTAACTTTATTTTAACTTGCGATAGTGTGCACTTTCTTACTGCCCATTTTTTCATGTACCTAGAGTGCAGCAGAGGGGCGCAGTGTAAGCGTGCTTGGCCCATCACCCCGAGGTTCGTCGATCGAAACCACGCTCTGCTAATTTATTATTCTTTCGCATAGTGCGTACTTTCTTACTGCACATTTTTCCACGGAATTAGAGTGCAGCAGAGTGGCGCAGTGGAAGCGTGCTGTGTCATAACCCAGAGATTCGTGGATCAAAACCACGCCCTGCTAACTTTATTTTCATTTGCAACAGTGTGCACTTTCTTACTGCCCATTTTTTCACGTAACTAGAGTGCAGCAGAGGGGCGCAGTGTAAGTGTGCTTGGCCCATCACCCAGAGGTTTGTGGATCGAAACCACGCTCTGCGATTTGTACAATTTTTGCATTAGTACGCAGTTTCTTACTGCACATTTTCTCACGTAACTAGAGTGCAGCAGAGTGGCGCAGTGGAAGCGTGCTTGGCCCATAACCCAGAGGTCCGTGGATCGAAACCACGCTCTGCTAATTTTATAATTTTTTTGCATCGGTGCGCACTTTCTGACTGCACATTTTCCCACGTAACTAAAATGCAGCAGAGTGACGCAGTGGGAGCGCGCTGGGCCCATAACCCAGAGGTCCGTGGATTGAAAGCACGCTCCTAGAGCTTTATTTTCTTTTGCAGTAGTGCGCACTTTCCTACTGCACGTTTTCCCACGTAACTAGAGTGCAGCAGAGTGGCGCAGTGGAAGCGTGCTGTGTCATAACCCAGAGGTTCGTGGATGAAAACCACGCCCTTCTAACTTTATTTTCATTTGCAATAGTGTGCACTTTCTTACTTCCCAATTTTTCACGTAAATAGAGTGCAGCAGAGGGCGCAGTGTAAGCGTGCTTGTCCCAATAACCCAGAGGTCTGTGGATCGAAACCTCGCTCTGCTAATTTGATATTCTTTTTGCATTAGTGCGCACTTTCTTACTGCAAATTTCCCACATGACTAGAATGCAGCAGAGTGCCGCAGTGGAAGCGTGCTGGGGCCATAACCCAGGTGTCCGTGGATCGAAACCACGCTCTGCTAATTTTATTTTCTTTTGCATTAGTGCGCACTTTCTTACTGCAAATTTTGCCACATAAGTAGAATGCAGCAGAGTGGTGCAGTAGATGCGTGCTGGGCCCATTACCTAGAGGTCCGTGGATCAAAACCACGCTCTGCTAATTCCATTTTCTTTTGCATTAGTGCGCACATTCTTACTGCCTATTTTCCCACGTAACTACAGTGCAGTAGAGTGGCGTAGTTGGAGTTTGCTGAGGCCATATCCCAGCGGTCCATAGGTCAAAACCACGCTCTGCTAATTACATATTCTTTTGCATTAGTGCCCACTTTCTTACTGCACCTTTTCCCACATAACTGTACTGCAGGAGAGTGGCGCAGTGAAAGCGTGCTGAACCCGTAACCCAGAGGTTCTTGGATGGAAACCACGCTCTGCTAATTTTATTTTCTTTGCATTGTGTGCAGTTTCTTACTGCACATTTTCTCACGTAACTAGAATGCAGCAGAGTGGCGCAGTGGAAGCGGGCTGGGCCAAAAACCCAGAGGTCCGTGGATCGAAACCACGCTCTGCTCATTTTATTTTCTTTTGCATTAGTGCATACTTTCTTACTGCACATTTTCCCACGTAACTAGAGTGCAGCGGAGGGGCGCAGTGAAAGCGTGCTGGGCCCATAACCCAGGTGTCCGTGGATCGAAACCACGCTCTGCTAATTTATTATTCTTTTGCATTAGTGCGTACTTTCTTACTGCACATTTTTCCACGTAATTAGAGTGCAGCAGAGTGGCGCAGTGGAAGCTTGCTGGGTCATAACCAAGAAGTTCGTGGATCGAAACCACGCCCTGCTAACTTTATTTTAACTTGCGATAGTGTGCACTTTCTTACTGCCCATTTTTTCATGTACCTAGAGTGCAGCAGAGGGGCGCAGTGTAAGCGTGCTTGGCCCATCACCCCGAGGTTCGTCGATCGAAACCACGCTCTGCTAATTTATTATTCTTTCGCATAGTGCGTACTTTCTTACTGCACATTTTTCCACGGAATTAGAGTGCAGCAGAGTGGCGCAGTGGAAGCGTGCTGTGTCATAACCCAGAGATTCGTGGATCAAAACCACGCCCTGCTAACTTTATTTTCATTTGCAATAGTGTGCACTTTCTTACTGCCCATTTTTTCACGTAACTAGAGTGCAGCAGAGGGGCGCAGTGTAAGTGTGCTTGGCCCATCACCCAGAGGTTTGCAAATTTCCCACATGACTAGAATGCAGCAGAGTGCCGCAGTGGAAGCGTGCTGGGGCCATAACCCAGGTGTCCGTGGATCGAAACCACGCTCTGCTAATTTTATTTTCTTTTGCATAAGTGCGCAGTTTTTTACTGCGCATTTTCTCACGTAACTAGAGTGCAGCAGAGTGGCGCAGTGGAATCGTGCTGGGCCCATAACCCAGAAGTCCGTGGATCGAAACCACGCTCTGCTAATTTATTATTCTTTTGCATTAGTGCGTACTTTCTTACTGCACATTTTTTCACGTGATTAGAGTACAGCAGAGTGGCGCAGTGGAAACGTTCTGGGTCATAACCCAGAGGTTCGTTGATCGAAACCACGCCCTGTTAAGTTTATTTTCATTTGCAATAGTGTGCACTTTCTTACTGCCCCTTTCTTCACGTAACTAGAGTGCAGCAGAGGGGCGCAGTGTAAGCGTGCTTGGCCCATAACCCAGAGGTCCGTGGATCGAAACCACGCTCTGCTAATTTTATATTCTTTTTGCATTAGTGCGCACTTTCTTACTGCAAATTTCACACCTGACTATAATGGAGCAGAGTGGCGCAGTGAATGCGTGCTGGGGCCATAATCCATGTGTTTGTGGATCGAAACCACGCTCTGCTAATTTTATTTTCTTTTGCATAAGTGCGCAGTTTCCTACTGCACATTTTCTCACGTAACTTGAGTGCAGCAGAGTGGCGCAGTGCAAGCGTGCTGGGCCCATGACCCAGAGGTCCGTGGATCGAAACCACGCTGTGCGATTTGTACAATTTTTTGCATTAGTTCGCAGTTTCTTACTGCACATTTTCTCACGTAACTAGAGTGCAGCAGAGTTGCGCAGTGGATTTCCACTTCCGGCTTTCGAGCGATACGGTCGCGGAATGTTCGGCTCCGACGGAGCGGTATCAGCGGCCCGACCGGGCCGCGGTAACAGAGTTTTTGCGCCTAGCGCCGACGATTATCAGGTGATTCTGCCCAATCTGCCTTTCGGACGTTTCGCTGCGAATACCGTGTTCATGCATGGTGATCCGAGAGCCCGGCCTTACCGCGTCGAAGATTACCGGGACACTTTGGCCAAGCTTGGTGCGCTCGACGACGTTTTGGCGTTGGGGGCGTATCAAATGAACCACGTATGGGCTGTGACACTGACGAGAGCTGAGGCTGCTCGGAAGTTGCTCTCCGCCGTCGATGTGAAGGTAAAGGATCGCCCATGTTTGCTCATTGACCCAAATAACCACGAGGTTCGCTTGAAGCTTCACTGGTTGCTGCACGGCGTGACCGACGAAGACGTGCGTGTTGCCTTGACTCCCTATGGGAAAGTATTCGAAGTGAAACGGGAGAAGTGGCGAGCACCGGGCATCACAGAAAAGGGCTCAACGACGCGGTCTGTGGGACTAAAGCTGCACTCCGACGTCAAGGTGGATGACATTCCGCACCAGCTCAAGATTGCCGGGGAGCTGACTCTCGTTGTCGTTCCGGGCCGTGCACTGTTGTGCCTACGGTGCAAGAGTACCGGTCACATACGTCGCGACTGCCGAGTACCCCGCTGCAGTCGTTGTCGCCGCTTCAGCCACGAAGACGACGACTGCGCGAAGACATATGCCAGTGTGACCGGACCAGCGCAGGAAAGTGATGCACTGGATCACCTCATGGACGAAGCAGACTCGGAAGAAACAGCAGGAGTTAACCCAAACTCTGCTGTCGAAGATGGGTCGTCATGCCATGAAGAAGAGGGCATGTGTGAAGCACCAGGTAAGCCCGACGCCGGGCTTCCATACGAAGGCGTAGGAGAAAGCAGTGAAAAGGTGGATGCAAGCAGCACAGGTGACACGTGTCTTGGCTCAGCAGACGAGAACCCCTCCGAGGCTGAACCGATGACTGGGATTTTGAAAGCGGCAGTGGCACTGTGACGGGGAAGCGTCCCCGTGACGAAGGGAAAAAAGACAAGGGCACCACTGCTGCCTCGCCGGACGAACCACCCGCCAAAACGACTCCCGCTCGGTGGCCTCTCATCCGGCCACGGCCAAACATTTCGTCGGAGCGCAAGACGGCGGAAACGCCGCTTTCGCCATTTTAAGGACTGTACTGGGACAAGGCGTTCAGGAAGGAATTGCAGTGTTAAGGTAAGCGCCATGCCCCTGGGTTTTTCGTAGCCTTACAATGGTGCAAATAGAAAATTCAATCCGTGTGGCCACTTTAAATGTGCGTGGCCTGGCCTCACGGAGAAAACAATGTCAGCTTTATCGGCTAGTAAGTGACCTCGACCTTGACATACTGGCAGTCCAAGAGACTGAAGTCCACGGCGACGATGAAACTGGGGGCATGGTGCGCCTATTCTTGCCGCGGTATTCTGTTATAGTTAGCCATGTCATAGGGACTTCTTCTGGTTGCGTTTTGTTCGTCAGACAGAGTCTGGGTGCTAAAGTAGAAGCCTCAACGTCATGTCCGTCTGGTCGGCTCATTGTTTGTGATCTTTTGTTTTCGGGATTGGAATGGCGCGTAATATGCTTGTACGCACCGACTGTCACTGACGAAAGACGCATATTTTTCGAACAACTAAAGCAGTATACCAAATGTAATAGGCACCTAATCATTATTGGCGATTTCAACTGCATCCTTTAAGCCAAAGACAAAACTAGCGAACGACATTACAGGGATGCAAGTACGGCTGTCTTAAGCGATACAGTAAGAGATCATGGTTTGGAGGATGTGGCCGAATGTCTCGGTGGTGGCCGGACTATGCAGTACACCCACTTTCAGGCAGCCAGCCATGCCCGACTAGATAGGGCGCACGTGAGTGTAGAATTGGTACCGCTTTGCAAGGCATACCGTGTTAACGCCGTTTCATTTAGTGACCACTGCTTGGTTAGCTTTGTAGTAGCTAGCACGAAAGAAACAAAAAGGGCCTTCGAGTGGCAACTATGGAAATTGAATTCGAATCTGCTGAGTGATGAAAAATTTATGGAGGAAGTAATGACCGAAGTTGAAAAAATGAAAGTTCGCAGTAAAAACACGTTTAGAGAAAAATGGGAGAACTTCAAGCAGGTCATTAAATTGAAGGCTTTGGAACGCTCGAGCACTATAAGCAGAGAAAAAGGAGCAGAAGGAAAGCTCATGCGCAGAAACCTGGAAAAATTGCTCCTCGAAGAATATAGAATGCCCGGCATGTTTCTTGAAGATTTTCGCGCGTTGAAAAGCGAAATTGAGCGGTTCGATGTCGAAAGATACCGCGGTGCTATGGTTCGGGCAAGAGCCGAGCGACTGATAACGGCAGAAGCACCGTCAAAAAGGGCGTTGGGCTCAGAAAAGTGGCATGCGCGTCGTAATCAGATAACAGAAATTGAACACGAGGGTGAAGTCAGCGATGACGCAGATGTTATCGAGCGTGCTTTCTTTGAGCACTTCAATGGTTTATTCGCCGCCAGCTCAGTTGATGTCGATCGTTTTAAAAAAGATTTTTTACCGCTGATGCCAAAGCTTGACAATAATACAAAAGAAATATTGGAGGAACCCATTTCGGAAGAGGAAGTTAACAGTGCTATTGAATGTATGCATCCCGGGAAATCGCCTGGCCCTGATGGTCTGACTTCCGCCTTTTATAAGTGTTTCAAGTTTGAAATAACACGAGTCTTAGCCGACGTGTATAATGAGGCATTCGAGCTGAAAATATTACCCCCGTCCTTTTCATCATCTCACACTGTTCTTATACCAAAATCGGAAGACCCCATTGCACTGCGCAGAGTAAATTCTTACCGCCCAATTTGCCTCACTAATGAAGATTACAAGATATTCATGAAAATCCTAGCTAAAAGGTTGCAAACAGTCATTACGGAGCTCGTGGGGCCGCATCAGACGTGCGGCATTAAAGGTCGAACTATCCTCACGAATATACACGCAGCCCGGAACATTCTCGAATGTTGCGACGCTATAGGTGCGCGAGTCGCAATGCTGCAAATCGACCTCGAGAAGGCTTTTGACAGGGTGCCTCATGAAATTCTGCTGTGCATCCTAGATTATGTGAATTTAGGGAAAATAAAGACGGGGTTGTCATGGCGTACCGAGACTGCTCAACGCGGCTAATCGTCAACAAGGTGGTGGGGAAGCGCATCCCAGTCAAGCGTTCGGTCCATCAGGGTTGTCCTCTCTCACCACTATTGTTTTGTTTGTACATAGAGTCCTTTTGTTTGAGTGTCATAAAGAATGACTGTATCCGTGGGTTTAAGCTGCACGAGGTTGAAGGCCGACTGTTGGCTTATGCGGACGATATTTCCATTTTTTGCGCGGACTCTGACAGCATAGCAGACGCTGTCAAATGCGTTAGTAACTTCTGTGTTGCAAGTGGCAGAGCTGTAAACTGGGGAAAATGCCTTGGCTTTTGGCACGGTGACTGGGCAGAAACCCCAGACAGTTTTGCCAGCATAAGGTTTGTTACGACACCGGTGAAATACTTGGGTGCCCCCCTCGAATCCTACAAAGACAGCGACTCGTACTGGAGGAGCCAAGTGGATAACCTTCGGAAAAGAGTGAACAAGTGGAATGGCTGGAATTGGTCTATGTTTCTAAAGCCACAATTTGCAACATATTCTTAGTGAGTAAAATTTGGTATATCTTACAAGTCTTACATTGTTCAAGGGTAAACATCCAAACATTTCACCGTGTGTTCGCTGTCTTTGTGTGGGAATCGTCTTGGGAAAGATCGAGTCGGACCAATTTATTTCTTCGAGTGCGAAATGGAGGACTGGGCTTGTCGCATTTGTTTTTAAGACAGGTAGTCAATCGATTTTGTTTCTTTAGCGACGTCGACAACCCATTCCTTCGCACTGTCTGTCAACTTCGCCTGGGGCAACACTTGCCTAACATGGTTGTATCAACCTGCAGCGTACCTGGTGGTGTTTATGGCTTTCTCCGCGAAGTTGTACTTTCTTGTAGGTTTCTGTCAGTGCGGTTTTCACTTGAATACTTGAGTCAAGTCCGACAAAGAAAGTTGTACAAGGACCTATGTGATGTGTTTTTCCCAGTGCCTTTGTATCAGTCCCTTTACAATGTATGCCATGGCCACACTGTTCTAAAGCGCGTCAAGGCGATGAAAATATCGCCAGGTGCTAAGAATTTCTTTTTTAAATTACATACCGGTACGCTGACCGTCAAAACCTGGATGGCTGCAAAGGGGTTTTACGTTCCTTGGGGCACGCTTTGCATAATATGCAGAAAGGAGGAGACAATTGAGCATGTATTCATTGACTGCTGGGATGCTATCTTTCTCTGGGACGTGCTCCAGCGCACGATCAAAAAAGACTTCCCCATTGATGCATATGGCATCCGCTATTTGCAAATACAAAGTGACGACGGTACCCCATATGATAATGCTTATGGCTCTTCATAGCATTTGGAAATCCAGGATGGCAGCCATGCACTTTGATGTAGATGCACGAGCACCCACCCAGTACTTCAAAGAGTATATAAGAAATTTTGTGGATGAACAAAAGTTGCAGGAATTCACCCCAGAATAGTTGCCGCGCGTCGAATTACTATCGACGATAAAAACATTTCAACAGATGCGTGGCCACATCATTTGAGCCACGGTTTTTACAATGTTTTGGATTGTGTTGTGTAATTACCTGTTAATATGTGTATTGTTTACGTGAGCCGAAAACAGGCAAAAAAAAAAGCAGAGTGGCGCAGTGGAAGCGTGCTTGGCCCATAACCCAGAGGTCCGTGGATAGAAACCACGCTCTGCTAATTTTATAATTTTTTTGCATCGGTGCGCACTTTCTGACTGCACATTTTCCCACGTAACTAAAATGCAGCAGAGTGGCGCAGTGGGAGCGTGCTGGGCCCATAACCCAGAGGTCCGTGGATCGAAAGCATGCTCCTAGAGCTTTATTTTCTTTTGCAGTAGAGCGCACTTTCCTACTGCACGTTTTCCCACGTAACTAGAGTGCAGCAGAGTGGCGCAGTGGAGGCGTGCAGGGCCCATAACCCAGATGTCCGTGGATCGAAACCACGTTCTGCTAATTTGATATTCTTTTTGCATTACTGCGCACTTTCTTACTGCACATTTTTCCACGTAACTAGAGTGCAGCAGAGTGCCGCAGTGGAAGCGTGCTGGGGCAATAACCCAGGTGTCCGTGGATCGAAACCACGCTCTGCTAATTTTATTTTCTTTAGCATAAGTGCGCAGTTTCTTACTGCACATTTTCTCACGTAACTAGAGTGCAGCAGAGTGGCGCAGTGGAAGCGTGCTGGGCCCATAACCCAGAGGTCCGTGGATCGAAACCACGCTCTGCTAATTTAGTTTCTTTTGCAATAGTGCGCAATTTCTTACTGCACATTTTACACGTAAATAGAATGCAGCAGAGTGGCGCAGTGGAAGCGTGCTGCGGCCATAACCCAGGTGTCCGTGGATCGAAATCACGCTCTGCTAATTTAATTTTCTTTTGCATAAGTGCGCAGTTTCTTACTGCACATTTTCTCACGTAACTTGAATGCAGCAGAGTGGCGCAGTGGAAGCGTGCTGGGCCCATAACCCAGAGGTCCGTGGATCGAAACCATGCTCTGCGATTTTATTTTCTTTTGCATAAGTGCGCAGTTTTTTACTGCGCATTTTCTCACGTAACTAGAGTGCAGCAGAGTGGCGCAGTGGAATCGTGCTGGGCCCATAACCCAGAAGTCCGTGGATCGAAACCACGCTCTGCTAATTTATTATTCTTTTGCATTAGTGCGTACTTTCTTACTGCACATTTTTTCACGTGATTAGAGTACAGCAGAGTGGCGCAGTGGAAACGTTCTGGGTCATAACCCAGAGGTTCGTTGATCGAAACCACGCCCTGTTAAGTTTATTTTCATTTGCAATAGTGTGCACTTTCTTACTGCCCCTTTCTTCACGTAACTAGAGTGCAGCAGAGGGGCGCAGTGTAAGCGTGCTTGGCCCATAACCCAGAGGTCCGTGGATCGAAACCACGCTCTGCTAATTTTATATTCTTTTTGCATTAGTGCGCACTTTCTTACTGCAAATTTCACACCTGACTATAATGGAGCAGAGTGGCGCAGTGAATGCGTGCTGGGGCCATAATCCATGTGTTTGTGGATCGAAACCACGCTCTGCTAATTTTATTTTCTTTTGCATAAGTGCGCAGTTTCCTACTGCACATTTTCTCACGTAACTTGAGTGCAGCAGAGTGGCGCAGTGCAAGCGTGCTGGGCCCATGACCCAGAGGTCCGTGGATCGAAACCACGCTGTGCGATTTGTACAATTTTTTGCATTAGTTCGCAGTTTCTTACTGCACATTTTCTCACGTAACTAGAGTGCAGCAGAGTTGCGCAGTGGATTTCCACTTCCGGCTTTCGAGCGATACGGTCGCGGAATGTTCGGCTCCGACGGAGCGGTATCAGCGGCCCGACCGGGCCGCGGTAACAGAGTTTTTGCGCCTAGCGCCGACGATTATCAGGTGATTCTGCCCAATCTGCCTTTCGGACGTTTCGCTGCGAATACCGTGTTCATGCATGGTGATCCGAGAGCCCGGCCTTACCGCGTCGAAGATTACCGGGACACTTTGGCCAAGCTTGGTGCGCTCGACGACGTTTTGGCGTTGGGGGCGTATCAAATGAACCACGTATGGGCTGTGACACTGACGAGAGCTGAGGCTGCTCGGAAGTTGCTCTCCGCCGTCGATGTGAAGGTAAAGGATCGCCCATGTTTGCTCATTGACCCAAATAACCACGAGGTTCGCTTGAAGCTTCACTGGTTGCTGCACGGCGTGACCGACGAAGACGTGCGTGTTGCCTTGACTCCCTATGGGAAAGTATTCGAAGTGAAACGGGAGAAGTGGCGAGCACCGGGCATCACAGAAAAGGGCTCAACGACGCGGTCTGTGGGACTAAAGCTGCACTCCGACGTCAAGGTGGATGACATTCCGCACCAGCTCAAGATTGCCGGGGAGCTGACTCTCGTTGTCGTTCCGGGCCGTGCACTGTTGTGCCTACGGTGCAAGAGTACCGGTCACATACGTCGCGACTGCCGAGTACCCCGCTGCAGTCGTTGTCGCCGCTTCAGCCACGAAGACGACGACTGCGCGAAGACATATGCCAGTGTGACCGGACCAGCGCAGGAAAGTGATGCACTGGATCACCTCATGGACGAAGCAGACTCGGAAGAAACAGCAGGAGTTAACCCAAACTCTGCTGTCGAAGATGGGTCGTCATGCCATGAAGAAGAGGGCATGTGTGAAGCACCAGGTAAGCCCGACGCCGGGCTTCCATACGAAGGCGTAGGAGAAAGCAGTGAAAAGGTGGATGCAAGCAGCACAGGTGACACGTGTCTTGGCTCAGCAGACGAGAACCCCTCCGAGGCTGAACCGATGACTGGGATTTTGAAAGCGGCAGTGGCACTGTGACGGGGAAGCGTCCCCGTGACGAAGGGAAAAAAGACAAGGGCACCACTGCTGCCTCGCCGGACGAACCACCCGCCAAAACGACTCCCGCTCGGTGGCCTCTCATCCGGCCACGGCCAAACATTTCGTCGGAGCGCAAGACGGCGGAAACGCCGCTTTCGCCATTTTAAGGACTGTACTGGGACAAGGCGTTCAGGAAGGAATTGCAGTGTTAAGGTAAGCGCCATGCCCCTGGGTTTTTCGTAGCCTTACAATGGTGCAAATAGAAAATTCAATCCGTGTGGCCACTTTAAATGTGCGTGGCCTGGCCTCACGGAGAAAACAATGTCAGCTTTATCGGCTAGTAAGTGACCTCGACCTTGACATACTGGCAGTCCAAGAGACTGAAGTCCACGGCGACGATGAAACTGGGGGCATGGTGCGCCTATTCTTGCCGCGGTATTCTGTTATAGTTAGCCATGTCATAGGGACTTCTTCTGGTTGCGTTTTGTTCGTCAGACAGAGTCTGGGTGCTAAAGTAGAAGCCTCAACGTCATGTCCGTCTGGTCGGCTCATTGTTTGTGATCTTTTGTTTTCGGGATTGGAATGGCGCGTAATATGCTTGTACGCACCGACTGTCACTGACGAAAGACGCATATTTTTCGAACAACTAAAGCAGTATACCAAATGTAATAGGCACCTAATCATTATTGGCGATTTCAACTGCATCCTTTAAGCCAAAGACAAAACTAGCGAACGACATTACAGGGATGCAAGTACGGCTGTCTTAAGCGATACAGTAAGAGATCATGGTTTGGAGGATGTGGCCGAATGTCTCGGTGGTGGCCGGACTATGCAGTACACCCACTTTCAGGCAGCCAGCCATGCCCGACTAGATAGGGCGCACGTGAGTGTAGAATTGGTACCGCTTTGCAAGGCATACCGTGTTAACGCCGTTTCATTTAGTGACCACTGCTTGGTTAGCTTTGTAGTAGCTAGCACGAAAGAAACAAAAAGGGCCTTCGAGTGGCAACTATGGAAATTGAATTCGAATCTGCTGAGTGATGAAAAATTTATGGAGGAAGTAATGACGGAAGTTGAAAAAATGAAAGTTCGCAGTAAAAACACGTTTAGAGAAAAATGGGAGAACTTCAAGCAGGTCATTAAATTGAAGGCTTTGGAACGCTCGAGCACTATAAGCAGAGAAAAAGGAGCAGAAGGAAAGCTCATGCGCAGAAACCTGGAAAAATTGCTCCTCGAAGAATATAGAATGCCCGGCATGTTTCTTGAAGATTTTCGCGCGTTGAAAAGCGAAATTGAGCGGTTCGATGTCGAAAGATACCGCGGTGCTATGGTTCGGGCAAGAGCCGAGCGACTGATAACGGCAGAAGCACCGTCAAAAAGGGCGTTGGGCTCAGAAAAGTGGCATGCGCGTCGTAATCAGATAACAGAAATTGAACACGAGGGTGAAGTCAGCGATGACGCAGATGTTATCGAGCGTGCTTTCTTTGAGCACTTCAATGGTTTATTCGCCGCCAGCTCAGTTGATGTCGATCGTTTTAAAAAAGATTTTTTACCGCTGATGCCAAAGCTTGACAATAATACAAAAGAAATATTGGAGGAACCCATTTCGGAAGAGGAAGTTAACAGTGCTATTGAATGTATGCATCCCGGGAAATCGCCTGGCCCTGATGGTCTGACTTCCGCCTTTTATAAGTGTTTCAAGTTTGAAATAACACGAGTCTTAGCCGACGTGTATAATGAGGCATTCGAGCTGAAAATATTACCCCCGTCCTTTTCATCATCTCACACTGTTCTTATACCAAAATCGGAAGACCCCATTGCACTGCGCAGAGTAAATTCTTACCGCCCAATTTGCCTCACTAATGAAGATTACAAGATATTCATGAAAATCCTAGCTAAAAGGTTGCAAACAGTCATTACGGAGCTCGTGGGGCCGCATCAGACGTGCGGCATTAAAGGTCGAACTATCCTCACGAATATACACGCAGCCCGGAACATTCTCGAATGTTGCGACGCTATAGGTGCGCGAGTCGCAATGCTGCAAATCGACCTCGAGAAGGCTTTTGACAGGGTGCCTCATGAAATTCTGCTGTGCATCCTAGATTATGTGAATTTAGGGAAAATAAAGACGGGGTTGTCATGGCGTACCGAGACTGCTCAACGCGGCTAATCGTCAACAAGGTGGTGGGGAAGCGCATCCCAGTCAAGCGTTCGGTCCATCAGGGTTGTCCTCTCTCACCACTATTGTTTTGTTTGTACATAGAGTCCTTTTGTTTGAGTGTCATAAAGAATGACTGTATCCGTGGGTTTAAGCTGCACGAGGTTGAAGGCCGACTGTTGGCTTATGCGGACGATATTTCCATTTTTTGCGCGGACTCTGACAGCATAGCAGACGCTGTCAAATGCGTTAGTAACTTCTGTGTTGCAAGTGGCAGAGCTGTAAACTGGGGAAAATGCCTTGGCTTTTGGCACGGTGACTGGGCAGAAACCCCAGACAGTTTTGCCAGCATAAGGTTTGTTACGACACCGGTGAAATACTTGGGTGCCCCCCTCGAATCCTACAAAGACAGCGACTCGTACTGGAGGAGCCAAGTGGATAACCTTCGGAAAAGAGTGAACAAGTGGAATGGCTGGAATTGGTCTATGTTTCTAAAGCCACAATTTGCAACATATTCTTAGTGAGTAAAATTTGGTATATCTTACAAGTCTTACATTGTTCAAGGGTAAACATCCAAACATTTCACCGTGTGTTCGCTGTCTTTGTGTGGGAATCGTCTTGGGAAAGATCGAGTCGGACCAATTTATTTCTTCGAGTGCGAAATGGAGGACTGGGCTTGTCGCATTTGTTTTTAAGACAGGTAGTCAATCGATTTTGTTTCTTTAGCGACGTCGACAACCCATTCCTTCGCACTGTCTGTCAACTTCGCCTGGGGCAACACTTGCCTAACATGGTTGTATCAACCTGCAGCGTACCTGGTGGTGTTTATGGCTTTCTCCGCGAAGTTGTACTTTCTTGTAGGTTTCTGTCAGTGCGGTTTTCACTTGAATACTTGAGTCAAGTCCGACAAAGAAAGTTGTACAAGGACCTATGTGATGTGTTTTTCCCAGTGCCTTTGTATCAGTCCCTTTACAATGTATGCCATGGCCACACTGTTCTAAAGCGCGTCAAGGCGATGAAAATATCGCCAGGTGCTAAGAATTTCTTTTTTAAATTACATACCGGTACGCTGACCGTCAAAACCTGGATGGCTGCAAAGGGGTTTTACGTTCCTTGGGGCACGCTTTGCATAATATGCAGAAAGGAGGAGACAATTGAGCATGTATTCATTGACTGCTGGGATGCTATCTTTCTCTGGGACGTGCTCCAGCGCACGATCAAAAAAGACTTCCCCATTGATGCATATGGCATCCGCTATTTGCAAATACAAAGTGACGACGGTACCCCATATGATAATGCTTATGGCTCTTCATAGCATTTGGAAATCCAGGATGGCAGCCATGCACTTTGATGTAGATGCACGAGCACCCACCCAGTACTTCAAAGAGTATATAAGAAATTTTGTGGATGAACAAAAGTTGCAGGAATTCACCCCAGAATAGTTGCCGCGCGTCGAATTACTATCGACGATAAAAACATTTCAACAGATGCGTGGCCACATCATTTGAGCCACGGTTTTTACAATGTTTTGGATTGTGTTGTGTAATTACCTGTTAATATGTGTATTGTTTACGTGAGCCGAAAACAGGCAAAAAAAAAAAGCAGAGTGGCGCAGTGGAAGCGTGCTTGGCCCATAACCCAGAGGTCCGTGGATAGAAACCACGCTCTGCTAATTTTATAATTTTTTTGCATCGGTGCGCACTTTCTGACTGCACATTTTCCCACGTAACTAAAATGCAGCAGAGTGGCGCAGTGGGAGCGTGCTGGGCCCATAACCCAGAGGTCCGTGGATCGAAAGCATGCTCCTAGAGCTTTATTTTCTTTTGCAGTAGAGCGCACTTTCCTACTGCACGTTTTCCCACGTAACTAGAGTGCAGCAGAGTGGCGCAGTGGAGGCGTGCAGGGCCCATAACCCAGATGTCCGTGGATCGAAACCACGTTCTGCTAATTTGATATTCTTTTTGCATTACTGCGCACTTTCTTACTGCACATTTTTCCACGTAACTAGAGTGCAGCAGAGTGCCGCAGTGGAAGCGTGCTGGGGCAATAACCCAGGTGTCCGTGGATCGAAACCACGCTCTGCTAATTTTATTTTCTTTAGCATAAGTGCGCAGTTTCTTACTGCACATTTTCTCACGTAACTAGAGTGCAGCAGAGTGGCGCAGTGGAAGCGTGCTGGGCCCATAACCCAGAGGTCCGTGGATCGAAACCACGCTCTGCTAATTTAGTTTCTTTTGCAATAGTGCGCAATTTCTTACTGCACATTTTACACGTAAATAGAATGCAGCAGAGTGGCGCAGTGGAAGCGTGCTGCGGCCATAACCCAGGTGTCCGTGGATCGAAATCACGCTCTGCTAATTTAATTTTCTTTTGCATAAGTGCGCAGTTTCTTACTGCACATTTTCTCACGTAACTTGAATGCAGCAGAGTGGCGCAGTGGAAGCGTGCTGGGCCCATAACCCAGAGGTCCGTGGATCGAAACCATGCTCTGCGATTTTAATTTTTTTGCATAAGTGCGCAGTTTCTTACTGCGCATTTTCTTACGTAACTAGAGTGCAGCAGAGTGGCGCAGTGGAAGCGTGCTTGGCCCATAACCCAGAGGTCCATGGATCGAAACCACGCTCTGCTAATTTTATATTCTTTTTGCATTAGTGCGCACTTTCTTACTGCAAAATTCCCACCTGACTATAATGCAGCAGAGTGGCGCAGTGGAAGCGTGCTGGGGCCATAACCCATGTGACCGTGGATCGAAACCACGCTCTGCTAATTTTATTTTTTTTTTTTTTGCATAAGAGCGCAGTTTCCTACTGCACATTTTCTCACGTACCTTGAGTGCAGCAGAGTGGCGCAGTGCAAGCGTGCTGGGCCCATAACCCAGAAGTCCGTGGATCGAAACCACGCTCTGCGATTTGTACAATTTTTTGCATTAGTACGCAGCTTCTTACTGCACATTTTCTCACGTAACTAGAGTGCAGCAGAGTGGCGCAGTGGAAGCGTGCTTGGCCCATAACCCAGAGGTCCGTGGATCGAAACCACGCTCTGCTAATTTTATAATTTTTTTGCATCGGTGCGCACTTTCTGACTGCACATTTTCCCACGTAACTAAAATGCAGCAGAGTGGCGCATTCGAAGCGTGCTGGGTCATAACCAAGACGTTCGTGGATCGAAACCACGCCCTGCTAACTTTATTTTAATTTGCGATAGTGTGCACTTTCTTACTGCCCATTTTTTCATGTACCAAGAGTGCAGCGTGCAGCAGAGGGGCGCAGTGTAAGCGTGCTTGGCCCATCACCCAGAGGTCCGTGGATCGAAACCACGCTCTGCTGATTTTATATTCTTTTTGCATTAGTGCGCACTTTCCTACTGCGAATTTCCCACATGACTAGAATGCAGCAGAGTGGCGCAGTGGAAGCGTGCTGCGGCCATAACGCAGGTGTCGGTGGATCGAAATCACGCTCTGCTAACTTTTCTTTTGCATAAGTGCGCAGTTTCTTACTGCACATTTTCTCACGTAACTTGAGTGCAGCAGAGTGGCGCAGTGGAAGCATGCTGGGCCCATAACCCAGGGGTCCGTGGATCGAAACCATGCTCTGCGATTTTAATTTTTTGCATTAGTACGCAGTTTCTTACTGCACATTTTCTCAAGGAACTAGAGTGCAGCAGAGTGGCGCAGTGAAAGCGTACTGGGCCCATAACCCAGAGGTCCGTGGATCGAAACCACGCTCTGCTAATTTTATACCTTTTTGCATCGGTGCGCACTTTCTGACTGCACATTTTCCCACGTAACTAAAATGCAGCAGAGTGGCACAGTGAAAGCGTGCTGGGCCCATAATCCAGAGGTCCGTGGATCGAAACCACGCTCCTAGAGCTTTATTTTCTTTTGCAGTAGTGCGAACTTTCCTACTGCACGTTTTCTCACGGAACTAGAGTGCGGAAGAGTGGCGCAGTGGATGCGTGCTGAGCCCATAACCCAGAAGTCCGTGGATCGAAACCACGCTCTGCTAATTTGATATTCTTTTGCATTACTGCGCACTTTCTTACTGCAAGTTTCCCACATGACAAGAGTGCAGCAGAGTGGCGCAGTGAAAGCGTGCTGGGCCCATAACTCAGTTGTCCGTGGATCGAAACTACGCTCTGCTAATTTTATTTTTTTTTTTTGCATAAGTGCGCGGTTACTTACTGCACATTTTTCCACGTGATTAGAGTACAGCAGAGTGGCGCAGTGGAAGCGTGCTGGGTCATAACCCAGAGGTTCGTGGATCGAAACCACGCCCTGCTAACTTTATTTTCATTTGCAATAGTGTGCACTTTCTTACTGCCCATTTTTTCACGTAACTAGAGTGCAGCAGAGGGGCGCAGTGTAAGCGTCCTTGGCCCATCACCCAGAGGTCCGTGGATCGAAACCACGCTCTGCTAATTTTATATTCTTTTTGCATTAGTGCGCACTTTCTTACTGCAAATTTCCCACCTGACTATAATGCAGCAGAGTGGCGCAGTGGAAGCGTGCTGGGGCCATAACCCATGTGTCCGTGGATCGAAACCATGCTCTGCTAATTTTATTTTCTTTTGAATAAGTGCGCAGTTTCCTACTGCACATTTTCTAACGTAACTTGAGTGCAGCAGAGTGGCGCAGTGCAAGCGTGCTGGGCCCATAACCCAGATGTCCGTGGATCGAAACCACGCTCTGCTAATTTTATAGTTTTTTTGCATCGGTGCGCACTTTCTGACTGCACATTTTCCCACGTAACTAAAATGCAGCAGAGTGGCGCAGTGGAAGCGTGCTGGGCCCATAACCCAGAGGTCCGTGGATCGAAAGCACGCTCCTAGAGCTTTATTTTCTTTTGCAGTAGTGCGCACTTTCCTACTGCACGTTTTCCCACGTAACTAGAGTGCAGCAGAGTGGCGCAGTGGAGGCGTGCTGGGCCCATAACCCAGAAGTCCGTGGATCGAAACCACGCTCTGCTAAATTGATATTCTTTTTGCATTACTGCGCACTTTCTTACTGTACATTTTTCCACGTAACTAGAGTGCAGAAGAGTGGCGCAGTGGAAGCGTGCAGGTTCATAACCCAGAGGTTCGTGGATCAAAACCACGCCCTGCTAACTTTATTTTCATTTGCAATAGTGTGCACTTTCTTACTGCCCATTTTTTCACGTAACTAGAGTGTAGCAGAGGGCGCAGTGTTAGCGTGCTTGGCCCAATAACCCAGAGGTCTATGGATCGAAACCTCGCTCTGCTAATTTGATATTCTTTTGCATTACTGCGCACTTTCTTACTGCAAGTTTCCCACATGACTAGAGTGCAGCAGAGTGGCGCAGTGAAAGCGTGCTGGGCCCATAACCCAGGTGTCCGTGGATCGAAACCACGCTCTGCTAATTTTATTTTCTTTTGCATAAGCGCGCAGTTTCTTACTTCACATTTTCTCAGCCAACTTGAATACAGCAGAAGGGCGCAGTGGAAGCGTGCTGGGCCCATAACCCAGTTGTCCGTGGATCGAAACTACGCTCTGCTAATTTTATTTTCTTTTGCATAAGTGCGCAGTTTCTTACTGCACATTTTGCCACGTGATTAGAGTGCAGCAGAGTGGCGCAGTGGAAGCGTGCTGGGTCATAACCCAGAGGTTCATGGATCGAAACCACGCCCTGCTAACTTTATTTTCATTTGCAATAGTGTGCACTTTCTTACTGCCCATTTTTTCACGTAACTAGAGTGCAGCAGAGGGGCGCAGTGTAAGCGTGCTTGGCCCATCACCCAGAGGTCCGTGGATCGAAACCACGCTCTGCTAATTTTATATTCTTTTTGCGTTAGTGCGCACTTTCTTACTGCAAATTTCCCACCTGACTATAATGCAGCAGAGTGGCATGGGAAAGTGTAGAGGAAACGATAAGTGTTGTGAAACATTTTTGTAGCGTCACAGGAAGCCGCGTAAACTGGGCGAAATCTCTTGGGCTTTGGCACGGAAGGTGGCCTTCAAAGCCGGACCTTTTTGCGAATGTGCACTGGACGGAAACACCGACAAGGTACCTCGGTGTTCCCCTGGAATGTTATAACGGCAGCGAGGAGTATTGGTCGCGTCAAACAAAAGAGACGAAGGAAAAAGCAGACAGGTGGAAAGGCATGAACCTGTCTGTTTTCGCTAGGGCTACTGTGTGCAACATGTTTTTTATCGCTAAACTGTGGTATGTGATGCAGGTGTTACATTGTTCAAGGATCAACGTGCAAAGGCTGCACAGAGTGTTCGCAGTTTTTATATGGGGCTCGAAATGGGAAAGGTGCAGACGGACCAACTTGTTCAGGCGCGTGAAGGACGGAGGTCTTGGTTTGGCGCACCTATTTGTGAGACAAGTAGTAAATAGATTTTTGTTTTTCCGTGACGTCAGGGATCCGTTTTTACGTACGGTATGCCAGCTCAGGTTAGGCAGTGCCTTACCAGATTTTGTTGTTACTACGGATAGCCGGCCCGTGACGTTGCGTGGGTATCTCAAGGAAGTGGTAGACAGTGTACGTTTTTTATCTGTACGCTTTTCGATAGATTATCTAGCAAGTGTTAGAAGAAAAGAATTGTACAGAGATGTATGTGCTATGGTTTTGCCAGTACCATTGTACAGGGCCATATACAGTGGAAGACCGGGACAAAACGTACTGAAGCGGGTGAGAAACATGCAGGTACCTACAGGGGTGAAAACTTTTTTCTTCAAGTTACACACAGGAACACTATCAGTAAAGACTTTCACAGAGGAACGGGGTTTTTTTACACTATGGGGGTCACACTGCTTGATATGTAAGAAACCAGAAACAATAGACCATGTTTTTTTGCATTGTTGGGAAGGGGTACATTTTTGGGACATATTACAGAGGACAATAAAGAAGGATTTTCCACTAGACCCACACGGAATAAGGTACCTCGCAGTAACAAATGATGATGGGGTCCCATTCGATGTAGTGATGTTGACCGGTCTCCACTGTATATGGCGTGCACGAATGGCCGGATACCATTTCGACCCGGACGCAAAACCAGCAGTAATTTATTTCAGGCAAAGCATGTCTGCATTCATTGAGTGTAGCAAAATAGAGGATATCGAGCCAGAATGGTTGTCAAGGTTTGAACCCCTGGCAAACCTTAAGTATTTTTAAGAGGACAACATCAGTACAAATGGGACTGATGGCAATGCTTGTTTTTTTTTTCTTTTTCTTTGTATTGTAATATATGTGTGTGCAATGATTGCCCTGTACAATGTCCATGCCAGGCAATAAATAAAAAAAAAAAAAACACTGCGCCACTCTGCTGCATTTTAGTTACGTGGGAAAATATGCAGTCAGAAAGTGCACACCGATGCAAAAAAAAGGTATAAAATTAGCAGAGCGTGGTTTTGATCCAAGGACCTCTGGGTTATGGGCCCAGCACGCTTCCACTGCGCCACTCTGCTGCACTCTAATTACGTGAGAAAATGTCCAGTAAGAAACTGCGCGCTTATGCAAAAGAAAAGAAAATTAGCAGAGCGTGGTTTCGATTCACGGACAACAGGGTTATGGGCCCAGCACGCTTCCACTATGCCACTCTGCTGCACTCTAGTTACGTGAGAAAAGTTGCAGTGAGAAACTGCGCACTTATGCAAAAGAAAATAAAATCAGCAGAGCGAAGTTTCGATCCATGGACAACTGGGTTATGGGCCCAGCCCGCTTCCACTTCGCCCTTCTGCTGTATTCTAGTTCGTTGAGAAAATGTGCAGTAAGAGACTGCGCGCTTATGCAAAAGAAAATAAAATTAGCAAAGCGTGGTTTCGATTCACGGACACCTGGGTTATGGGCCCAGCAGGCTTTCACTGCGCCACTCTGCTGCATTCTATTTACGTGGACAAATGTGCAGTAAGAAAGTGCGCAGTAATGCAAAAGAAAATAAAATTAGCAGAGCGTGGTTTCGATTCACGGACACCTGGGTTATGGGCCCAGCACGCTTGCGCTGCGCCACTCTGCTGCATTCTATTTACGTGGGAAATTGTGCAGTAAGAAAGTGCGCACTAATGCAAAAGAAAATAAAATTAGCAGAGCGTGGTTTCGATCCACGGACCTCTGGTTTATGGGCCCAGCACGCTTCAAGTGCGCCACTCTGCTGCACTCTAGTTACGTGAGAAAATGTGCAGTAAGAAACTGCGCGCTTATGCAAAAGAAAATAAATTAGCAGAGCGTGGTTTCGATTCACGGATAACTGGGTTTTGGGCCCAGCACGCTTCCACTGCGCCACTCTGCTGCACTCTAGTTACGTCAAAAAAGTTGCAGTAAGAAACTGCGCACCTATGCAAAAGAAAATAAAATCAGCAGAGCGTAGTTTCGATCCACGGACAACTGGGTTATGGGTCCAGCACGCTTCCAGTGCGCCCTTCTGCTGTATTATAGTTCGTTGAGAAAATGTGCAGTAAGAAACTGCGCGCTTATGCAAAAGAAAATAAAATTAGCAGAGCGTGGTTTCGATTCATGGACACCTGGGTTATGGGCCCAGCACGCTTGCACTGCGCCGCTCTGCTGCACTCAAGTCTCGTGAGAAAGTGTGCAGTAGGAAACTGCGCACTTATGCAAAAGAAAGTAAAATTAGCAGAGCGTGGTTTCGATCCACGGACACATGGGTTATGGCTCCAGCACGCTTCCACTGCGCCACTCTGTGTCATTATAGTCAGGTGGGAAATTTGCAGTAAGAAAGTGCGCACTAATGCAAAAGAAAATAAAATTAGCAGAGCGTGGTTTCGATCCACGGACCTCTGGGTTATGGGCCCAGCACGCTTTCACTGCGCCACTCTGCTGCACTCTAGTTACGTGAGAAAATGTGCAGTAACAAACTGCGCGCTTATGCAAAAGAAAATAAAATTAGCAGAGCGTGGTTTCGATTCACGGACAACTGGGTTATGGGTCCCGCACGCTTCCACTGCGCCACTATGCTGCACTCTAGTTACGTGAAAAAAGTTGCAGTAAGAAACTGCGCACTTATGCAAAAGAAAATAAAATCAGCAGAGCGTAGTTTTGATCCACGGACAACTGGGTTATGGGCCAAGCACGCTTCCACTGCGCCCTTCTGCTGTATTCTAGTTCGTTGAGATAATGTGCAGTAAGAAACTGCGCGCTTATGCAAAAGAAAATAAAATTAGCAGAGCGTGGTTTCGATTCACGGACACCGGGGTTATGGGCCCAGCACGCTTTCACTGCGCCACTCTGCTGCATTCTATTTACGTGGGAAAATGTGCAGTAAGAAAGTGCGCAGTAATGCAAAAGAAAATAAAATTAGCCGGGCGTGGTTTCGATTTACGGACCTGTGGGTTATGGGCCCCGCACGCTTCTACTGCGCCACTCTGCTGCAATCTAGTCATGTGGGAAATTTGCAGTAAGAAAGTGAGCAGTAATGAAAAAAGAATATCAAATTAGCAGAGCGTGGTTTCGATCCACGGACCTTTGGGTTACGGGCCCAGCACGCTTCCACTGCGCCACTCTGCTGCACTATAGTTATGTGGGAAAATGTGCAGTAAGAAAGTGCGCACTAATGCAAAAGAATATATAATTAGCAGAGCGTAGTTTCGATCTATTGACCGCTGGGATATGGCCTCAGCAAACTCCCACTACGCCACTCTACTGCTTTGTAATTACGTGAAAAAATGGGGAGTAGGAAACTGCGCACTTATGCAAAAGAAAGTAAAATTAGCAGAGCGTGGTTTCGATCCACGGACACATGGGTTATGGCCCCAGCACGCTTCCACTGCGCCACTCTGCTGCACTCTAGTTACGTGGGAAAACGTGCAGTAGGAAAGTGCACACTACTGCAAAAGAAAATAAAGCTCTAGGAGCGTGCTTTCGATCCACGGACCTCTGGGTTATGGGCCCAGCACGCTTCCACTGCGCCACTCTGGTGCATTTTAGTTACGTGGGAAAATGTGCAGTCAGAAAGTGCGCACCGATGCAAAAAAATTATAAATTTAGCAGAGCGTGGTTTCGATCTACGGACCTCTGGGTTATGGGCCAAGCACGCTTCCACTGCGCCACTCTGCTGCACTCTAGTTACGTGAGAAAATGTGCAGTAAGAAACTGCGTACTAATGCAAAAAATTGTACAAATCGCAGAGCGTGGTTTCGATCCACGGACATCTGGGTTATGGGCCCAGCACGCTTGCACTGCGCCACTCTGCTGCACTCAAGTTACGTGAGAAAATGTGCAGTTGGAAACTGCGCGCTTTTTTTATTTTGCACTTATGCAAAAGAAAGTAAAATTAGCAGCGCGTGGTTTCGATCCACGGACACATGGGTTATGGCCCCAGCACGCTTCCACTGCGTCACTCTGCTGCATTAGAGTCAGGTGGGAAATTTGCAGTAAGAAAGTGCGCACTAATGCAAAAATAATATAAAATTAGCAGAGCGTGGTTTCGATCCACGGACCTCTGGGTGATGGGCCAAGCACGCTTACACTGCGCCTCTCTGCTGCACTCTAGTTACGTGAAAAAATGGGCAGTAAGAAAATGCACACTATTGCAAATGAAAATAAAGTTAGCAGGGCGTGGTTTCGATCCACGAACCTCTGGGTTATGATTCAGCACGCTTCCACTGCGCCACTCTGCTGCACTGTAATCACGTGGAAAAATGTGCAGTAAGAAAGTACGCACTAATGAAAAAGAATAATAAATTAGCAGAGCGTGGTTTCGATCCACGGACCTCTGGGTTATGGGCCCAGCACGCTTCTACTGCGCAACTCTGCTGAACTCAAGTTACGCAAGAAAATGCGCAGTAAGAAACTGCGCACTTATGCAAAAGAAAATAAAATTAGCAGAGCGTAGTTTCGACCCACGGACAACTGGGTTATGGGCCCAGCACGCTTCCACTGCGCCCTTCTGCTGCATTCTAGTTGGTTGAGAAAATGTGAAGTAAGAAACTGCGCACTTATGCAAAAGAAAGTAAAATTAGCAGAGCGTGGTTTCAAACCACGGACACATGGGTTATGGGCCCAGCACGCTTCCACTGCGCCACTCTGCTGCACTCTAGTTACGTGAGAAAATGTGCAGTAAGAAACTGCGCACTTATGCAAAAGAAAATAAAATCAGCAGAGTGTGGTTTCGATTCACGGACACCTGGGTTATGGGCCCAGCACGCTTACACTGCGCCCTCTGCTGCACTCTAGTTACGTAAAAAAATGGGCAATAGGAAGCTGCGCACTTATGCAAAAGAAATTAAAATTAGCAGAGCGTGGTTTCGATCCACGGACCTTTGGGTTACGGGCCCAGATGGCTTCCACTGCGCCACTCTGCTTCATTCTAGTCATGTGGGAAATTTGCAGTAAGAAAGTGCGCAATAATGCAAAAAGAATATCGAATTAGCAGAGCGAGGTTTCGATCCACAGACCACTGGGTTATTGGGCCAAGCACGCTTACACTGCGCCCTCTGCTGCACTCTAGTTACGTGAAAAAATGGGCAGTAGGAAACTGCGCCCTTATGCAAAAGAAAGTAAAATTAGCAGAGCGTGGTGTCGATCCACGGACACATGGGTTATGGCCCCAGCACGCTTCCACTGCGCCACTCTGCTGCACTCTAGTTACGTGGGAAAACGTGCAGTAGGAAAGTGCGCACTACTGCAAAAGAAAATAAAGCTCTAGGAGCGTGCTTTCGATCCACGGACCTCTGGGTTATGGGCCCAGCACGCTTCCACTGCGCCACTCTGGTGCATTTTAGTTACGTGGGAAAATGTGCAGTCAGAAAGTGCGCACCGATGCAAAAAAATTATAAATTTAGCAGAGCGTGGTTTCGATCCACGGACCTCTGGGTTATGGGCCAAGCACGCTTCCACTGCGCCACTCCGCTGCACTCTAGTTACGTGAGAAAATGTGCAGTAAGAAACTGCGTACTAATGCAAAAAATTGTACAAATCGCAGAGCGTGGTTTCGATCCACGGACATCTGGGTTATGGGCCCAGCACGCTTGCACTGCGCCACTCTGCTGCACTCAAGTTACGTGAGAAAATGTGCAGTTGGAAACTGCGCACTTATGCAAAAGAAAGTAAAATTAGCAGCGCGTGGTTTCAATCCACGGACACATGGGTTATGGCCCCAGCACGCTTCCACTGCGCCACTCTGCTGCATTAGAGTCAGGTGGGAAATTTGCAGTAAGAAAGTGCGCACTAATGCAAAAATAATATAAAATTAGCAGAGCGTGGTTTCGATCCACGGACCTCTGGGTGATGGGCTAAGCACGCTTACACTGCGCCTCTCTGCTGCACTCTAGTTACGTGAAAAAATGGGCAGTAAGAAAATGCACACTATTGCAAATGAAAATAAAGTTAGCAGGGCGTGGTTTCGATCCACGAACCTCTGGGTTATGATCCAGCACGCTTCCACTGCGCCACTCTGCTGCACTCTAGTTACGTGGGAAAACGTGCAGTAGGAAAGTGCGCACTACTGCAAAAGAAAATAAAGCTCTAGGAGCGTGCTTTCGATCCACGGACCTCTGGGTTATGGGCCCAGCACGCTTCCACTGCGCCACTCTGCTGCATTTTAGTTACGTGGGAAAATATGCAGTCAGAAAGTACAAACCGATGCAAAAAGGTATAAAATTAACAGAGCGTGGTTTCGATCCACGGACCTCTGGGTTATGGGCCCAGCACGCTTCCACTGCGCCACTCTGCTGCACTCTAGTTACGTGAGAAAATGTGCAGTAAGAATTTGCGTGCTTATGCAAAAGAAAATAAAATTAGCAGAGCGTGGTTTCGATTCACGGACAACTGGGTTATGGGCCCAGCACGCTTCCACTGCGCCACTCTGCTGCACTCTAGTTACGTGAGAAAAGTTGCAGTAAGAAACTGCGCACTTATGCAAAAGAAAATAAAATCAGCAGAGCGTAGTTCCGATCCACGGACAACTGGGTTATGGGCCCAGCCCGCTTCCACTGCGCCCTTCTGCTGTATTCTAGTGCGTTGAGAAAATGTGCAGTAAGAAACTGTGCGCTTATGCAAAAGAAAATAAAATTAGCAGAGCGTGGTTTCGATTCACGGACACCTGGGTTATGGGCCCAGCACGCTTTCACTGCGCCACTCTGCTGCATTCTATTTACGTGGAAAAATGTGCAGTAAGAAAGTGCGCAGTAATGCAAAAGAAAATAAGATTAGCTGGGCGTGGTTTCGATCCACGGACCTTTGGGTTACGGGCCCAGCACGCTTCCACTGCGCCACTCTGCTGCACTATAGTTATGTGGAAAACTGCGCAGTAAGAAAGTGCGCACTAATGCAAAAGAATATATATTTAGCAGAGCGTGGTTTCGATCTATTGACCGCTGGGATATGGCCTCAGCAAACTCCCACTATGCCACTCTACTGCTTTGTAGTTACGTGGGAAAATGGGCAGTAAGAATGTGCGCACTAATGCAAAAGAATAATAAATTAGCAGAGCGTGGTTTCGCTCCACGGACCTCTGGGTTATGGGCCCAGCACGCTTCCACTGCGCCACTCTGTTGCACTGTAGTTACGTGGAAAAACGTGCAGTAGGAAAGTGCGCACTACTGCAAAAGAAAATAAAGCTCTAGGAGCGTGCTTTCGATCCACGGACCTCTGGGTTATGGGCCCAGCACGCTTCCACTGCACCACTCTGCTGCATTTTATTTACGTGGGAAAATGTGCAGTCAGAAAGTGCGCACCGATGCAAAAAAATTATAAAATTAGCAGAGCGTGGTTTCGATCCACGAACCTCTGGGTTATGGGCCAAGCACGCTTTCACTGCACCACTCTGCTGCACTCTAGTTACGTGAGAAAATGTACAGTAAGAAACTGCGTACTAATGCAAAAAATATATACAAATCGCAGAGCGTGGTTTCGATCCACGGACCTCTGGGTTATGGGCCCAGCACGCTTGCACTGCGCACTCTGCTGCACTCAAGTCTCGTGAGAAAATGTGCAGTAGGAAACTGCGCACTTATGCAAAAGAAAGTAAAATTAGCAGAGGGTGGTTTCGATCCACGGACACATGGGTTATGGCTCCAGCACGCTTCCACTGCGCCACTCTGCTGTACTGTAATCACGTGGAAAAATGTGCAGTAAGAAAGTACGCACTAATGGAGAAGAATAATAAATTAGCAGAGCGTGGTTTCGATCCACGGACAACTGGGTTATGGGCCCAGCACGCTTCCACTGCGCCACTCTGCTTTTTTTTTTTCTTTATTGCCTTTTAATAACCACAAGCAAAGGAAATACATACAAAATATGTACACTTACTAAAACACCAGCTTCAACTTGGCCAGTGCACTTGGTTTAAAAAGGCTTCACAGAAGCCAATTGGTCGAGCACAGGTAACCACTCGGGGGGTTCAGGCAGCGCTTTAAACACGTCTCGTGTATACAGCATACTCTCAACAAAATAGTCTCTCGCTGAACGTGCGTCTACACGCATATGTCGAACATCCATTCTTGTCCTCCACACACTATGCATGCAAAGCAACATTAACATGTCACTCGGCACTTCCCCTGCAGCTGCACACGGAAGAAAACGGATTCCAAAAGCGTTGATAGGTAGTTCTTTTTTTATAGTCCGTTGTAGTACGTCCCACAAGAACACAGCATCATGGCAGTCGAGAAAGATATGATTTATCGTTTCTGGTTTGCCGCAGATTAGACAGTTGACGGACCACGGTACAAAAAGCCCTTTACTTTTTAGCCATGGCAGTACAGGGAGAGTGCCGGTATGCACTTGAAAGAAGAATGTTTTGACAGAGGATCTGACCGGCATTCTCTTAACACGTTTAAACACGTCACGCTCAGAACCTAGCCTGCACGAAGCTCGGTAGACGGGCACTGGCAGGAAGACATCAAGAAGGTCACGATACAGTTTCTTTTTAGTCACGTCGGACAAGTATTCGTACGAAAATCTTTCCTTGAGCAGGCGTGTAGCTGTAACTACTTCTCGCAAATAAGGACTGAGTGGTCCAGCTTCGAAGGAAAAAGATGACACGACGAAATCAGATAAGGGGGTCTGCAGTCTTGCTTGGATCACAGTTCTCAAGAAATTGTCAGTTTGATCTCGAGCGAACATGAATCTGCTCACCAACTGCTTAAAAAACAAATGCAATAGCCCCAGACCACCATATTTTACCCTATGAAATAAATTGCACCGGCTCGTGCGCTCCCACTGCGACCCCCATATAAAGGTCGCGAATACTCGGTGCATTTTCTGGACCGAAGTGCGGGTCATGGTTAACACTTGTAATACATAAAACACTTTTGCAATCAGAAATACATTGCACACGGACGCTTTTGCAAACATTGATAAATTGCGACCTCCCCACTTATCAGTACAATTTTTAATGCGTTGACGTTCCTCAGACCAATACTCCGTAGCATTGCGGTAGTGATCCAAAGGCACACCGAGGTACTTTCCGGGCATGATTTTCCAATTCATGTTACAGTAAACTTCGGGTGTGCTTTGCCACTGGCCATGCCAAACGCCTAGACATTTTGGCCAACTGATTGCGCTGCCCGTTGCTGCACAGAATTCCCTAGCTATTCGTACAACTTCTTGCACACTTTCTTTGTCACTGCAAAACACTGCGACGTCATCAGCATAGGCTAAAATTCTAATTCCACTGGTCAGAAACGTATACCCTCTTATACTTGGTGATGCAAGTATTCGTAAACAGAAGGGCTCTAAGTAAAGCGCGAAAAGGAGTGGCGACAAGGCACAACCTTGCTTCACGCTCGAGCGCACAGGAATTGAAGCACTTACTTCTTTGTTGATTACTAAATTAGCCCTGCAGTCATGATACACCATTCTAACGCCTTCTGTAATGACAGTTCCTACATTCACATGTTCCAGCAATAAAAACAAAATTTCATGTACGACTTTATCGAACGCTTTGTGCAGGTCTAGCTGAATCATGGCCACGCGGTCATTATTTGCATCACAGCATTCTAGAATACTTCTGGTTACGTGTATATTTGTGAATATGGTTCTGCCCTTAATCCCACATGTCTGATGCGGGCCGACAAGGGATGTGACAACACTTTGGAGCCGTCTTGCTAGGACCTTCGTGTATATTTTATAGTCAGTGTTGCTCAAACTGATAGGTCGGTAGGATTCCACTGAAAGTAGCTTTGCGGGGTCATCAGTTTTGGGGATTAATACTACGTGTGCTGTCCTAAATGAATGAGGTGTTTGCTGCTTGTCGTAGCATTCTCTGATCACTCGGTGTAATGCCAGTGCCATTTCTGTCTTAAAAAATTTGTATATGGCAGCACCAAGCCCATCCGGCCCTGGTGACTTGCCGTTACCCAGGTTATCTATAGCTGATTCAATTTCTGCCACAGTGATTTCTACTTCCAGTAGCTCCCGCTCAGAGTCTTCCAATCTCGGCATAAGGGTCAGAAAGTCCTCTTTGAATCGTTCGGGGTCATTGATTGTATGGCTAAGGAGTTGCGTATAAAACTCGACAAAGGCGTGCTTTATCTGTTCGCGGTCCCGGGTAATGTAATTGCGGTATCGAATTTCATTTATCTCTTTGTTTGCTGCATGTTTCTTTTCTTCACTGAGCACCCGCTTAGTGGGCGTTTCACCCATCCACAGCCGTTCAGTGCGAGCCCTTATCATTGCTCCGCGGTACTTTTCGTCGTCGATGAATTCGAGCTTTGCTTTCGCCTCCTTTATTTCTTTCTTAAATTTTCCCGGCACTTCATTTTCTACGCTTAACATGTAGTCTAGTTCGCTTTGTAGCTGCCTCTCTTGTTGCCTTTCCCGATTACGTAATACACAGGCTCTTTCAATCGCTATCATCTTTATATCACACTTCATTTGCTCCCACACAGCTATGAAGTTATTGGTCTCCAAACGAAGAGCATTTGAGAGACATTCTTTGGTTTTTGTGACAAATATTTCATCTTGCAGCAGCTTTTCATTAAATTTCCATAGAAACCAATTAAACTTCGCAGCCTTACGTTTTTCGCCAATGTTGACCTTGACCAGACAATGATCACTAAAACTAAGATGTTGAATTTGATAAGATGAGCATAGTGGCACCAACTTTGCCGACAAATATATTCTGTCTAACCTCGCGTGCGAATGACCTTGAAAGTGCGTATATCCTACTTCACCCTCTCGCGTCATTACATAACCGACATCTTCCAGCCCTGTCTCGTTCACTATTTTATTCAAGAGCTCAGCGCTTCTATCGCGCACATTGAAGCTCGTTGTCTTATCCTCAGCTCTACAGACACAATTGAAGTCCCCTAGAACCACAACATTTCTTTCCGTTTTCAAGAATCCTTCAATCGCTCTGAAAAAAAATTCCCGTTCGTGCGATCTATTCGGTGCATAAACACACACAACGCGCCAAGGCATTCCAGAAACACTGAAGTCGCACACAACCAGCCTACCGCTATCGCAGGTAGACACATTTTCAACAACCGCGATACTACTACGTATGAAAACGACACAGCCTCCTGACCGCCCAACAGCATGACAAACGCAGACATTGTACCTAGAGCGAAAAACTTGAACCATTTGCTCCGTTTGTTCTTCACTTTCCATTTTAGTTTCTTGTACAGCCAGGAGGTCTATGTCGTTTTCTAACAAAATGCGACTAATCTGGCATTGTCTCCTGCGCGAACACAGGCCTCTTGAGTTCAACGTCGCGATGCAAATACCAGTTTTAAAGTTAGTCGCCATTTCTTGAAGGTTGTTTCGTCAGGTGTCATACTCACGTCGCAACAGTGGTTGCGTGTGCTCAGCGTAGAAAGCCTCGGAACGTCTCCTCCGCTACGGCGGGGCCGACGTTTGAGTGCCCCTACGGTCAGGAGACAGGTTTGGTCGTGGTTTAAAGGTAGGCCGACGACCAGTCGCCGTCTTTGTTGGAGGTTCATTGATGGCCGACGTGTCAACATTTCCGGTACGGTCAGGTGTTTCACGAGCTCGCTTAAAAGCGATAGCACCGGCCTTGGTCATCTCGGCGTCCGTTGCTTCCGGGCCGCCCTCTCGCGCAGCTGAAGATGACTTGCTCGCTGCTGTAGCGTCGTTCTCTACTGCTGCCGTGTCTAAATTCGTTCCTGGCGCACCAGAGTGCTTGTCGCCTTTATTGGTAGATTCCAGTGCGGCCCCAGAAGACTGTTCAGGGGGCGTGGCAGGGCCTTCCGTATAACCGTCTTCCCTGCTCGCTTCTTCGGCATCCACGGCATCCATCAGGTGTTCAGACACTTCGTCTGTTTGGCCTGGGCCCGCAATGCTGGCGTACGACCTCACACAGTGGGCGTCATCGTGGCCATAGCGACGACAGACCCCACAGCGCGGCACGCGGCAATCCCGTCGAATGTGTCCGATAGCCCGGCATCGGAGGCATAGCGGTGCTCTGCCAGGAATTACGACGAGCGCCATATCCTCCGCAACTCGCAGTTGGTGTGGCAGGTCGTCCACGGACACGCCCGCGTGTAGCCTCAGCGTGACCGACCGCGTGGTTGAACCTTTATCATTGCAACCCTGCACCTTCCATTTATCTCTGCTTATCTCGGTCACTTTTCCGTAGGGCGTTAAGGCGACTCGCACAGCCTCGTCCGGCACGCCATGAAGAAGCCAGTACAACTTCAGCCGCACACCTCGATCACGGGGGTCAACCACCATACAGCGATGGTCCTTTAGATCAAAAGACTCCGCCGCCAGCATCTTCTTTTTACCCTCATCATCCTTGAACGTCACTGCCCATACATGATTCATTTGGTATGCCCCTAGGGCAACCACTTCCGGCAGCAGCGAAAGACGAGCAAGGCTGTCTCGGACATGCTCCACTCGATATGGCCTGGCTTTCAAGTTTCCGTGCAAAAAAACCGTGTGCAAAACGGAATCACCTGAAGGCAGCTGAGGCAGAACAACCTGGAAATCTTCGCCTGGCTTTTCGGTACACCTGATACCGCGGCCCACACGGGCCGCTGAAACCGCCCCTACGCGGGAGCACATGATAAACACGTCCGTTCACTGTCGTGGCCGGAAGTGGAATGCTGCGCCACTCTGCTGCACTCTAGTTACGTGAGAAAAGTTGCAGTAAGAAACTGCGCACTTATGCAAAAGAAAATAAAATCAGCAGAGCGTAGTTTCGATTCACGGACACCTGGGTTATAGGCCCCGCACGCTTTCACTGCGCCACTCTGCTTCATTCTATTTACGTAAAAAAATGGGCAGTAAGAATGTGCGCACTAATGCAAAAGAATAATAACTTAGCAGAGCGTGGTTTTGATCCACGGACTTCTGGGTTATGGGCCCAGCACGCTTCCACTGCGCCACTCTGCTGCACTCTAGTTACGTAGGAAAACGTGCAGTAGGAAAGTGCGCACTACTGCAAAAGAAAATACAGCTCTAGGAGCGTGCTTTCGATCCACGGACCTCTGGGTTATGGGCCAAGCACGCTTTCACTGCGCCACTCTGCTGCACTCTAGTTACGTGAGAAAATGTGCAGTAAGAAACTGCGTACTAATGCAAAAAATTGTACAAATCACAGAGCAAGGTTTCGATCCACGGACCTCTGGGTTATGGGCCCAGCACGCTTCCACTGCGCCACTCTGCTGCATATTAGCTACGTGGAAAATTCTGCAGTAAGAACGTACGCATTATTGCAAGAGATAATAAAATTAGCAGAGCGAGATTCCGATATACGGATATCTGGGTTATGGCCCCAGCACGCTTCCAACACGCCACTCTGCTGCACTCTAGTTACGTGGGAAAATGATCAGTGACGAAGTACGCACTAATGCAAAGGAAAATAAAATTAGCAGAGCGTGGTTTCTATCCACGGACCTCTGAGTTACGGGCTCAGCACGCTTCCACTCCGCCACTCTGCTGCACTATAGTTATGTGGGAAAATGTGCAGTAAGAAAGTGCGCACTAATGCAAAAAATATATATAATTAGCAGAGCGTGGTTTTGATCCATTGACCGCTGGGATATGGCCTCAGCAAACTCCCACTACGCCACTCTACTGTTTTGTAGTTTTGTGGGGTAATGGGCAGTAAGAATGTGCGCACTAATGCAAAAGAAAATAGAATTAGCAGAGCGTGGTGTCGATCCACGGACCTCTGCGTTATGGGCCCATCAAGCTTTCACTGCGCTACTCGGCTGCATTCTAGTCATGTGGAAAATTTGGAGTAAGAAAGTGCGCAGTAATGCAAAAAGAATATCAAATTAGCAGAGCGTGGTTTCGATTCACAGACCTCTGGGTTATGGGCCCAGCACGCCTCCACTGCGCCACTCTGCTGCACTCTAGTTACGTGGGAAAACGTGCAGTAGGAAAGTGCGCACTACTGCCAAAAAAAAATAAAGCTCTAGGAGCGTGTTTTCAATTCACGGACCTCTGGGTTATGGGCTCAGCACGCTTCCACTGTGCCACTCTGCTGCACTCTAGCTACGTGAGAAAATCTGCAGTAAGAGACTGCGCACTTATGCAAAACAAAATAAAATTAGCAGAGCGTGGTTTCGATCAACGGACACCTGGGTTATGGGCCCAGCATACTTCCACTGCGCCCTTCTGCTGTATTCTAGTTCGGTGAGAAAATGTGCCGTAAGAAAGTGTGGACTAATGCACAAAAATATAAAATTACCAAAGCATGGTTTCAATCCACGGACCCCTGGGTTATGGGCCCAGCACGCTTCCACTGCGCCACTATGCTGCACTCTAGATACGTGAGAAAATGTGCAGTAAGAACCTGCGCAATAATCCAAAGGATATAAAATTAGCAGAGCGTGGTTTCGATCAACGGGCCTCTAGGTTATGAGCCCAGCACGCTTCCACTGCTCCACTCTGCTGCATATTAGCTACGTGGAAAAATGTGCAGTAAGAATTTGCGCACTAATGCAAAAGAAAATGAAGTTAGCCGAGCGTGGTTTCGATCCACGGACCTCTGGGTTATGGGCCCATCAAGCTTTCACTGCGCCACTCTGCTTCATTCTATTTACGTAAAAAAATGGGCAGTAAGAATGTGCGCACTAATGCAAAAGAATAATAACTTAGCAGAGCGTGGTTTTGATCCACGGACTTCTGGGTTATGGGCCCAGCACGCTTCCACTGCGCCACTCTGCTGCACTCTAGTTACGTAGGAAAACGTGCAGTAGGAAAGTGCGCACTACTGCAAAAGAAAATACAGCTCTAGGAGCGTGCTTTCGATCCACGGACCTCTGGGTTATGGGCCCAGCACGCTTGCACTGCGCCACTCTGCTGCACTCAAGTTACGTGAGAAAATGTGCAGTAGGAAACTGCGCACTTATGCAAAAGAAAGTAAAATTAGCAGAGCGTGGTTTCGATTTATGGACACATGGGTTATGGCTCCAGCACGCTTCCACTGCGCCACTCTGCTGCATTATAGTCAGGTTGTAAATTTGCAGTAAGAAAGTGCGCACTAATGCAAAAATAATATAAAATTAGCAGAGCGTGGTTTCGATCCACGGACCTCTGGGTGATGGGCCAAGCAAGCTTACACTGCGCCCCTCTGCTGCACTGTAATCACGTGGAAAAATGTGCAGTAAGAAAGTACGCACTAATGGAAAAGAATAATAAATTAGCAGAGCGTGGTTTCGATCCACGGACCTCTGGGTTATGGGCCCAGCACGCTTCCACTGCGCCACTCTGCTGCACTCTAGTTACGTAAGAAAATGCGCAGTAAGAAACTGTGCACTTATGCAAAAGAAAATAAAAATTGCAGAGCGTAGTTTCGACCCACGGAACTCTGGGTTATGGGCGCAGCACGCTTCCACTGCGCCCTTCTGCTGTATCCTAGTTCGTTGAGAAAATATGCAGTAAGAAACTGTGCGCTTATGCAATAGAAAATAAAATTAGCAGAGCGTGGTTTCGATTCACGGACAACTGGGTTATGGGCCCAGCACGCTTCCACTGCGCCACTCTGCTGCATTCTAGTCATGTGGAAAACTTGCAGTAGAAAGTGCGCAGTAATGCAAAAAGAATATCAAATTAGCAGAGCGTGGTTTCGATCCACGGACTTCTGGGTTATGGGCGCAGCACGCCTCCACTGCGCCACTCTGCTGCACTCTAGTTACGTGAGAAAACGTGCAGTAGGAAAGTGCACACTACTGCAAAAGAAAATAAAGCTCTAGGAGCGGGCTTTCGATCCACGGACCTCTGGGTTATGGGCCCAGCACGCTTCCACTGCGCCACTCTGCTGCATTTTCGTTACGTGGGAAAATATGCAGCCAGAAAGTGCGCACCGATGCAAAGAGGTATAAAATTAGCAGAGCGTGGTTTCGATTCACGGACAACTGGGTTATGGGCCCAGCACGCTTCCACTGCGCCACTCTGCTGCATTCTAGTCATGTGGGAAACTTGCAGTAGAAAGTGCGCAGTAATGCAAAAAGAATATCAAATTAGCAGAGCGTGGTTTCGATCCACGGACTTCTGGGTTATGGGCCCAGCACGCTTCCACTGCGCCACTCTGCTGCACTCTAGTTACGTGAGAAAAGTTGCAGTAAGAAACTGCGCACTTATACAAAAGAAAATAAAATCAGCAGAGCGTAGTTTCGATCCACGGACAACTGGGTTATGGGCCCAGCACGCTTCCACTGCGTCCTTCTGCTGCATTCTATTTACGTAAAAAAATGTGCAGTAAGAAAGTGCGAAGTAATGCAAAAGAAAATAAAATTAGCCGAGCGTGGTTTCAATATACGGACTTGTGGGTTATGGGCCCAGCACGCTTCCACTGCGCCACTCTGCTGCACTATAGTTATGTGGGAAAATGCGCAGTAAGAAAGTGCGCACTAATGCAAAAGAATATATAATTAGCAGAGCGTGGTTTCGATCTATTGACCGCTGGGATATAACCTCAGCAAACTCCCACTACGCCACTCTACTGCTTTGTAGTTACGTGGGAAAATGGGCAGTAAGAATGTGCGCACTAATGCAAAAGAATAATAAATTAGCAGAGCGTAGTTTTGATCCACGGACTTCTGGGTTATGGGCCCAGCACGCTTCTACTGCGCCACTCTGCTGCACTCTAGTTACGTAGGAAAACGTGCAGTAGGAAAGTGCACACTACTGCAAAACAAAATAAAGCTCTAGGAGCGGGCTTTCGATCCACGGACCTCTGGGTTATGGGCGCAGCACGCTTCCACTGCGCCACTCTGCTGCATTTTCGTTACGTGGGAAAATATGCAGCCAGAAAGTGCGCACCAATGCAAAATGGTATAAAATTAGCAGAGCGTGGTTTCGATCCACGGACCTCTGGGTTATGGGCCCAGCACGCTTCCACTGCGCCACTCTGCTGCACTCTAGTTACGTGAGAAAAGTTGCAGTAAGAAACTGCGCACTTATGCAAAAGAAAAGAAAATTAGCAGAGCGTGGTTTCGATTCACGGACAACAGGGTTATGGGCCCAGCACGCTTCCACTGCGCCACTCTGGTGCATTTTAGTTACGTGGGAAAATGTGCAGTCAGAAAGTGCGCACCGATGCAAAAAATTATAAAATTAGCAGAGCGTGGTTTTGATCCACGGACCTCTGGGTTATGGGCCAAGCACGCTTTCACTGCGCCACTCTGCTGCACTCTAGTTACGTGAGAAAATGTGCAGTAAGAAACTGCGTACTAATGCAAAAAATTGTACAAATCACAGAGCAAGGTTTCGATCCATGGACCTCTGGGTTATGGGCCCAGCACGCTTGCACTGCGCCACTCTGCTGCACTCAAGTTACTTGAGAAAATGTGCAGTAGGAAACTGCGCACTTATGCAAAAGAAAGTAAAATTAGCAGAGCGTGGTTTCGATTTATGGACACATGGGTTATGGCTCCAGCACGCTTCCACTGCGCCACTCTGCTGCATTATAGTCAGGTTGTAAATTTGCAGTAAGAAAGTGCGCACTAATGCAAAAATAATATAAAATTAGCAGAGCGTGGTTTCGATCCACGGACCTCTGGGTGATGGGCCAAGCAAGCTTACACTGCGCCCCTCTGCTGCACTGTAATCACGTGGAAAAATGTGCAGTAAGAAAGTACGCACTAATGGAAAAGAATAATAAATTAGCAGAGCGTGGTTTCGATCCACGGACCTCTGGGTTATGGGCCCAGCACGCTTCCACTGCGCCACTCTGCTGCACTCTAGTTACGTAAGAAAATGCGCAGTAAGAAACTGTGCACTTATGCAAAAGAAAATAAAAATTGCAGAGCGTAGTTTCGACCCACGGAACTCTGGGTTATGGGCGCAGCACGCTTCCACTGCGCCCTTCTGCTGTATCCTAGTTCGTTGAGAAAATATGCAGTAAGAAACTGTGCGCTTATGCAATAGAAAATAAAATTAGCAGAGCGTGGTTTCGATTCACGGACAACTGGGTTATGGGTCCAGCACGCTTCCACTGCGCCACTCTGCTGCATTCTAGTCATGTGGGAAACTTGCAGTAGAAAGTGCGCAGTAATGCAAAAAGAATATCCAATTAGCAGAGCATGGTTTCAATCCACGGACTTCTGGGTTATGGGCTCAGCACGCTTCCACTGCGCCACTCTGCTGCACTCTAGTTACGTAGGAAAACGTGCAGTAGGAAAGTGCACACTACTGCAAAAGAAAATAAAGCTCTAGGAGCGGGCTTTCGATCCACGGACCTCTGGGTTATGGGCGCAGCACGCTTCCACTGCGCCACTCTGCTGCATTTGCGTTACGTGGGAAAATATGCAGCCAGAAAGTGAGCACCGATGCAAAAAGGTATAAAATTAGCAGAGCGTGGTTTCGATCCACGGACCTCTGGGTTATGGGCCCAGCACGCTTCCACTGCGCCACTCTGCTGCACTCTAGTTACGTGAGAAATTGTGCAGTAAGAAACTGCGCGCTTATGCAAAAGAAAATAAAATTAGCAGAGCGTGGTTTCGATTCACGGACAACTGGGTTATGGGCCCAGCACGCTTCCACTGCGCCACTCTGCTGCACTCTAGTTACGTGAGAAAAGTTGCAGTAAGAAACTGCGCACTTATGCAAAAGAAAATAAAATCAGCAGAGCGTAGTTCCGATCCACGGACAACTGGGTTATGGGCCCAGCCCGCTTCCACTGCGCCCTTCTGCTGTATTCTAGCTCGTTGAGAAAATGTGCAGTAAGAAACTGCGCGCTTATGCAGAAGAAAACAAAATTAGCAGAGCGTGGTTTCGATTCACGGACACCTGGGTTATGGGCCCCGCACGCTTTCACTGCGCCACTCTGCTGCATTCTATTTACGTAAAAAAATGTGCAGTGAGAAAGTGCGCAGTAATGCAAAAGAAAATAAAATTAGCCGAGCGTGGTTTCAATTTACGGACTTGTGGGTTATGGGCCCAGCACGCTTCCACTGCGCCACTCTGCTGCATTCTAGTCATGTGGGAAATTTGCAGTAAGAAAGCGAGCAGTAATGGAAAAAGAATATCAAATTAGCAGAGCGTGGTTTCGATCCACGGACCTTTAGGTTACGGGCACAGCACGCTTCCACTGCGCCACTCTGCTGCACTATAGTTATGTGGGAAAATGCACAGTAAGAAAGTGCGCACTAATGCAAAAGAATATATAATTAGCAGAGCGTGGTTTCGATCTATTGACCGCTGGGATATGGCCTCAGAAACTCCCACTACGCCACTCTACTGCTTTGTAGTTACGTGGGAAAATGGGCAGTAAGAATGTGCGCACTAATGCAAAAGAATAATAAATTAGCAGAGCGTGGTTTTGATCCACGGACTTCTGGGTTATGGGCCCAGCACGCTTCCACTGCGCCACTTTGCTGCACTCTAGTTACGTAGGAAAACGTGCAGTAGGAAAGTGCGCACTACTGCAAAAGAAAATACAGCTCTAGGAGCGTGCTTTCGATCCACGGACCTCTGGGTTATGGGCCCAGCACGCTTCCACTGCGCCACTCTGGTGCATTTTAGTTACGTGGGAAAATGTGCAGTCAGAAAGTGCGCACCGATGCAAAAAAATTATAAAGTTAGCAGAGCGTGGTTTTGATCCACGGACCTCTGGGTTATGGGCCAAGCACGCTTTCACTGTGCCACTCTGCTGCACTCTAGTTACGTGAGAAAATGTGCAGTAAGAAACTGCGTACTAATGCGAAAAATTGTACAAATCACAGAGCAAGGTTTCGATCCACGGACCTCTGGGTTATGGGCCCAGCACGCTTGCACTGCGCCACTCTGCTGCACTCACGTTACGTGAGAAAATGTGCAGTAGGAAACTGCGCACTTATGCAAAAGAAAGTAAAATTAGCAGAGCGTGGTTTCGATTTATGGACACATGGGTTATGGCTCCAGCACGCTTCCACGGCGCCACTCTGCTGCATTATAGTCAGGTTGTATATTTGCAGTAAGAAAGTGCGCACTAATGCAAAAATAATATAAAATTAGCAGAGCGTGGTTTCGATCCACGGACCTCAGGGTGATGGGCCAAGCAAGCTTACACTGCGCCCCTCTGCTGCACTCTAGTTACGTGAAAAAATGGGCAGTAAGAAAATACACACTATTGCAAATGAAAATAAAGTTAGCAGGGCGTGGTTTCGATCCACGAACCTCTGGGTTCTGACCAAGCACGCTTCCACTGCGCCTCTCTGCTGCACTGTAATCACGTGTAAAAATGTGCAGTAAGAAAGTACGCACTAATGGAAAAGAATAATAAATTAGCAGAGCGTGGTTTCGATCCACGGACCTCTGGGTTATGGGCCCAGCACGCTTCCACTGCGCCACTCTGCTGCACTCTAGTTACGTAAGAAAATGCGCAGTAAGAAACTGTGCACTTATGCAAAAGAAAATAAAAATAGCAGAGCGTAGTTTCGACCCACGGAACTCTGGGTTATGGGCCCAGCACGCTTCCACTGCGCCCTTCTGCTGTATCCTAGTTCGTTGAGAAAATATGCAGTAAGAAACTGTGCGCTTATGCAATAGAAAATAAAATTAGCAGAGCGTGGTTTCGATTCACGGACAACTGGGTTATGGGCCCAGCACGCTTCCACTGCGCCACTCTGCTGCATTCTAGTCATGTGGGAAACTTGCAGTAGAAAGTGCGCAGTAATGCAAAAAGAATATCAAATTAGCAGAGCGTGGTTTCGATCCACGGACTTCTGGGTTATGGGCGCAGCACGCCTCCACTGCGCCACTCTGCTGCACTCTAGTTACGTGAGAAAACGTGCAGTAGGAAAGTGGACACTACTGCGAAAGAAAATAAAGCTCTAGGAGCGGGCTTTCGATCCACGGACCTCTGGGTTATGGGCCCAGCACGCTTCCACTGCGCCACTCTGCTGCATTTTCGTTACGTGGGAAAATATGCAGCCAGAAAGTGCGCACCGATGCAAAAAGGTATAAAATTAGCAGAGCGTGGTTTCGATTCACGGACAACTGGGTTATGGGCCCAGCACGCTTCCACAGCGCCACTCTGCTGCATTCTAGTCATGTGGGAAACTTGCAGTAGAAAGTGCGCAGTAATGCAAAAAGAATATCAAATTAGCAGAGCGTGGTTTCGATCCACGGACTTCTGGGTTATGGGCGCAGCACGCCTCCACTGCGCCACTCTGCTGCACTCTAGTTACGTGAGAAAACGTGCAGTAGAAAAGTGGACACTACTGCAAAAGAAAATAAAGCTCTAGGAGCGGGCTTTCGATCCACGGACCTCTGGGTTATGGGCCCAGCACGCTTCCACTGCGCCACTCTGCTGCATTTTCGTTACGTGGGAAAATATGCAGCCAGAAAGTGCGCACCGATGCAAAAAGGTATAAAATTAGCAGAGCGTGGTTTCGATTCACGGACAACTGGGTTATGGGCCCAGCACGCTTCCACTGCGCCACTCTGCTGCACTCTAGTTACGTGAGAAAATGTGCAGTAAGAATCTGCGTACTAATGCGAAAAATTGTACAAATCACAGAGCAAGGTTTCGATCCACGGACCTCTGGGTTATGGGCCCAGCACGCTTGCACTGCGCCACTCTGCTGCACTCAAGTTACGTGAGAAAATGTGCAGTAGGAAACTGCGCACTTATGCAAAAGAAAGTAAAATTAGCAGAGCGTGGTTTCGATTTATGGACACATGGGTTATGGCTCCAGCACGCTTCCACGGCGCCACTCTGCTGCATTATAGTCAGGTTGTATATTTGCAGTAAGAAAGTGCGCACTAATGCAAAAATAATATAAAATTAGCAGAGCGTGGTTTCGATCCACGGACCTCAGGGTGATGGGCCAAGCAAGCTTACACTGCGCCCCTCTGCTGCACTCTAGTTACGTGAAAAAATGGGCAGTAAGAAAATACACACTATTGCAAATGAAAATAAAGTTAGCAGGGCGTGGTTTCGATCCACGAACCTCTGGGTTCTGACCAAGCACGCTTCCACTGCGCCTCTCTGCTGCACTGTAATCACGTGTAAAAATGTGCAGTAAGAAAGTACGCACTAATGGAAAAGAATAATAAATTAGCAGAGCGTGGTTTCGATCCACGGACCTCTGGGTTATGGGCCCAGCACGCTTCCACTGCGCCACTCTGCTGCACTCTAGTTACGTAAGAAAATGCGCAGTAAGAAACTGTGCACTTATGCAAAAGAAAATAAAAATAGCAGAGCGTAGTTTCGACCCACGGAACTCTGGGTTATGGGCCCAGCACGCTTCCACTGCGCCCTTCTGCTGTATCCTAGTTCGTTGAGAAAATATGCAGTAAGAAACTGTGCGCTTATGCAATAGAAAATAAAATTAGCAGAGCGTGGTTTCGATTCACGGACAACTGGGTTATGGGCCCAGCACGCTTCCACTGCGCCACTCTGCTGCATTCTAGTCATGTGGGAAAACGTGCATTAGGAAAGTGGACACTACTGCAAAAGAAAATAAAGCTCTAGGAGCGGGCTTTCGATCCACGGACCTCTGGGTTATGGGCCCAGCACGCTTCCACTGCGCCACTCTGCTGCATTTTCGTTACGTGGGAAAATATGCAGCCAGAAAGTGCGCACCGATGCAAAAAGGTATAAAATTAGCAGAGCGTGGTTTCGATTCACGGACAACTGGGTTATGGGCCCAGCACGCTTCCACTGCGCCACTCTGCTGCATTCTAGTCATGTGGGAAACTTGCAGTAGAAAGTGCGCAGTAATGCAAAAAGAATATCCAATTAGCAGAGCGTGGTTTCAATCCACGGACTTCTGGGTTATGGGCTCAGCACGCTTCCACTGCGCCACTCTGCTGCACTCTAGTTACGTAGGAAAACGTGCAGTAGGAAAGTGCACACTACTGCAAAAGAAAATAAAGCTCTAGGAGCGGGCTTTCGATCCACGGACCTCTGGGTTATGGGCGCAGCACGCTTCCACTGCGCCACTCTGCTGCATTTGCGTTACGTGGGAAAATATGCAGCCAGAAAGTGAGCACCGATGCAAAAAGGTATAAAATTAGCAGAGCGTGGTTTCGATCCACGGACCTCTGGGTTATGGGCCCAGCACGCTTCCACTGCGCCACTCTGCTGCACTCTAGTTACGTGAGAAATTGTGCAGTAAGAAACTGCGCGCTTATGCAAAAGAAAATAAAATTAGCAGAGCGTGGTTTCGATTCACGGACAACTGGGTTATGGGCCCAGCACGCTTCCACTGCGCCACTCTGCTGCACTCTAGTTACGTGAGAAAAGTTGCAGTAAGAAACTGCGCACTTATGCAAAAGAAAATAAAATCAGCAGAGCGTAGTTCCGATCCACGGACAACTGGGTTATGGGCCCAGCCCGCTTCCACTGCGCCCTTCTGCTGTATTCTAGTTCGTTGAGAAAATGTGCAGTAAGAAACTGCGCGCTTATGCAGAAGAAAACAAAATTAGCAGAGCGTGGTTTCGATTCACGGACACCTGGGTTATAGGCCCCGCACGCTTTCACTGCGCCACTCTGCTGCATTCTATTTACGTAAAAAAATGTGCAGTAAGAAAGTGCGCAGTAATGCAAAAGAAAATAAAATTAGCCGAGCGTGGTTTCAATTTACGGACTTGTGGGTTATGGGCCCAGCACGCTTCCACTGCGCCACTCTGCTGCATTCTAGTCATGTGGGAAATTTGCAGTAAGAAAGTGAGCAGTAATGGAAAAAGAATATCAAATTAGCAGAGCGTGGTTTCGATCCACGGACCTTTAGGTTACGGGCACAGCACGCTTCCACTGCGCCACTCTGCTGCACTATAGTTATGTGGGAAAATGTGCAGTCAGAAAGTGCGCACCGATGCAAAAAAATTATAAAGTTAGCAGAGCGTGGTTTTGATCCACGGCCCTCTGGGTTATGGGCCAAGCACGCTTTCACTGCGCCACTCTGCTGCACTCTAGTTACGTGAGAAAATGTGCAGTAAGAAACTGCGTACTAATGCGAAAAATTGTACAAATCACAGAGAAAGGTTTCGATCCACGGACCTCTGGGTTATGGGCCCAGCACGCTTGCACTGCGGCACTCTGCTGCACTCAAGTTACGTGAGAAAATGTGCAGTAGGAAACTGCGCACTTATGCAAAAGAAAGTAAAATTAGCAGAGCGTGGTTTCGATTTATGGACACATGGGTTATGGCTCCAGCACGCTTCCACTGCGCCACTCTGCTGCATTATAGTCAGGTTGTATATTTGCAGTGAGAAAGTGCGCACTAATGCAAAAATACTATAAAATTAGCAGAGCGTTGTTTCGATCCACGGACCTCAGGGTGATGGGCCAAGCAAGCTTACACTGCGCCCCTCTGCTGCACTCTAGTTACGTGAAAAATTGGGCAGTAAGAAAATACACACTATTGCAAATGAAAATAAAGTTAGCAGGGCGTGGTTTCGATCCACGAACCTCTGGGTTCTGACCCAGAACGCTTCCACTGCGCCTCTCTGCTGCACTGTAATCACGTGGAAAAATGTGCAGTAAGAAAGTACGCACTTATGGAAAAGAATAATAAATTAGCAGAGCGTGGTTTCGATCCACGGACCTCTGGGTTATGGGCCCAGCACGCTTCCACTGCGCCACTCTGCTGCACTCTAGTTACGCAAGAAAATGCGCAGTAAGAAACTGTGCACTTATGCAAAAGAAAATAAAAATAGCAGAGCGTAGTTTCGACCCACGGAACTCTGGGTTATGGGCCCAGCACGCTTCCACTGCGCCCTTCTGCTGTATCCTAGTTCGTTGAGAAAATATGCAGTAAGAAACTGTGCGCTTATGCAAAAGAAAATAAAATTAGCAGAGCGTGGTTTCGATTCACGGACAACTGGGTTATGGGCCCAGCACGCTTCCACTGCGCCACTCTGCTGCATTCTAGTCATGTGGGAAACTTGCAGTAGAAAGTGCGCAGTAATGCAAAAAGAATATCAAATTAGCAGAGCGTGGTTTCGATCCACGGACTTCTGGGTTATGGGCCCAGCACGCCTCCACTGCGCCACTCTGCTGCACTCTAGTTACGTGAGAAAACGTGCAGTAGGAAAGTGCACACTACTGCAAAAGAAAATAAAGCTCTAGGAGCGGGCTTTCGATCCACGGACCTCTGGGTTATGAGCCCAGCACGCTTCCACTGCGCCACTCTGCTGCACTGTAATCACGTGGAAAAATGTGCAGTAAGAAAGTGCGCACTAATGGAAAAGAATAATAAATTAGCAGAGCGTGGTTTCGATCCACGGACCTCTGGGTTATGGGCCCAGCACGCTTCCACTGCGCCACTCTGCTGCACTCTAGTTACGCAAGAAAATGCGCAGTAAGAAACTGTGCACTTATGCAAAAGAAAATAAAAATAGCAGAACGTAGTTTCGACCCACGGATCTCTGGGTTATGGTCCCAGCACGCTTCCACTGCGCCCTTCTGCTGTATCCTAGTTCGTTGAGAAAATATGCAGTAAGAAACTGTGCGCTTATGCAAAAGAAAATAAAATTAGCAGAGCGTGGTTTCGATTCACGGACAACTGGGTTATGGGCCCAGCACGCTTCCACTGCGCCACTCTGCTGCACTCTAGTTACGTGACAAATTGTGCAGTAAGAAACTGCGCGCTTATGCAAAAGAAAATAAAATTAGCAGAGCGTGCTTTCGATTCACGGACAACTAGGTTATGGACCCAGCACGCTTACACTGCGCCCTCTGCTGCACTCTAGTTACGTGAAAAAATGGGCAGTAGGAAACTGTGCACTTATGCAAAAGAAAGTAAAATTAGCAGAGCGTGGTTTCGATCCACGGACACATGGGTTATGGCTCCAGCACGCTTCCACTGCGCCACTCTGCTGCATTATAGTCAGGTGGGAAATTTGCAGTAAGACAGTGCGCACTAATGCAAAAAGAATATAAAATTAGCAGAGCGTGGTTTCGATCCACGGACAACTGGGTTATGGGCCCAGCACGCTTCCACTGCGTCCTTCTGCTGCATTCTATTTACGTAAAAAAATGTGCAGTAAGAAAGTGCGCAGTAATGCAAAAGAAAATAAAATTAGCCGAGCGTGGTTTCAATATACGGACTTGTGGGTTATGGGCCCAGCACGCTTCCACTGCGCCACTCTGCTGCACTATAGTTATGTGGGAAAATGCGCAGTAAGAAAGTGCGCACTAATGCAAAAGAATATATAATTAGCAGAGCGTGGTTTCGATCTATTGACCGCTGGGATATAACCTCAGGAAACTCCCACTACGCCACTCTTCTGCTTTGTAGTTACGTGGGAAAATGGGCAGTAAGAATGTGCGCACTAATGCAAAAGAATAATAAAATAGCAGAGCGTGGTTTTGATCCACGGACTTCTGGGTTATGGGCCCAGCACGCTTCCACTGCGCCACTCTGCTGCACTCTAGTTACGTGAGAAAATGTGCAGTAAGAAACTGCGTACTAATGCAAAAAATTGTACAAATCACAGAGCAAGGTTTTGATCCACGGACCTCTGGGTTATGGGCCCAGCACGCTTGCACTGCGCCACTCTGCTGCACTCAAGTTACGTGAGAAAATGTGCAGTAGGAAACTGCGCACTTATGCAAAAGAAAGTAAAATTAGCAGAGCGTGGTTTCGATTTATGGACACATGGGTTATGGCTCCAGCACGCTTCCACTGCGCCACTCTGCTGCACTGTAATCACGTGGAAAAATGTGCAGTAAGAAAGTACGCACTAATGGAAAAGAATAATAAATTAGCAGAGCGTGGTTTCGATCCACGGACTTCTGGGTTATGGGCCCAGCACGCTTCCACTGCGCCACTCTGCTGCACTCTAGTTACGTAAGAAAATGCGCAGTAAGAAACTGTGCACTTATGCAAAAGAAAATAAAAATAGCGGAGCGTAGTTTCGACCCACGGAACTCTGGGTTATGGGCGCAGCACGCTTCCACTGCGCCCTTCTGCTGTATCCTAGTTCGATGAGAAAATATGCAGTAAGAAACTGTGCGCTTATGCAATAGAAAATAAAATTAGCAGAGCGTGGTTTCGATTCACGGACAACTGGGTTATGGGCCCCGCACGCTTCCACTGCGCCACTCTGCTGCATTCTAGTCATGTGGGAAAATATGCAGCCAGAAAGTGCGCACCGATGCAAAAGGTATAAAATTAGCAGAGCTTGGTTTCGATCCACGGACTTCTGGGTTATGGGCCCAGCACGCCTCCACTGCGCCACTCTGCTGCACTCTAGTTACGTGAGAAAACGTGCAGTAGGAAAGTGCACACTACTGCAAAAGAAAATAAAGCTCTAGGAGCGGGCTTTCGATCCACGGACCTCTGGGTTATGGGCCCAGCACGCTTGCACTGCGCCACTCTGCTGCATTGTCGTTACGTGGGAAAATATGCAGCCAGAAAGTGCGCACCGATGCAAAAGGTATAAAATTAGCAGAGCGTGGTTTCGATCCACGGACCTCTGGGTTATGGGCCCAGCACGCTTCCACTGCGCCACTCTGCTGCACTCTAGTTACGTGAGAAATTGTGCAGTAAGAAACTGCGCGCTTATGCAAAAGAAAATAAAATTAGCAGAGCGTGGTTTCGATTCACGGAGAACTAAGTTATGGGCCCAGCACGCTTCCACTGCGCCACTCTGCTGCACTCTAGTTACGTGAGAAAAGTTGCAGTAAGAAACTGCGCACTTATGCAAAAGAAAATAAAATCAGCAGAGCGTAGTTTCGATCCACGGACAACTGGGTTATGGGCCCAGCACGCTTCCACTGCGTCCTTCTGCTGCATTCTATTTACGTAAAAAAATGTGCAGTAAGAAAGTGCGCAGTAATGCAAAAGAAAATAAAATTAGCCGAGCGTGGTTTCAATATACGGACTTGTGGGTTATGGGCCCAGCACGCTTCCACTGCGCCACTCTGCTGCACTATAGTTATGTGGGAAAATGCGCAGTAAGAAAGTGCGCACTAATGCAAAAGAATATATAATTAGCAGAGCGTGGTTTCGATCTATTGACCGCTGGGATATAACCTCAGGAAACTCCCACTACGCCACTCTTCTGCTTTGTAGTTACGTGGGAAAATGGGCAGTAAGAATGTGCGCACTAATGCAAAAGAATAATAAAATAGCAGAGCGTGGTTTTGATCCACGGACTTCTGGGTTATGGGCCCAGCACGCTTCCACTGCGCCACTCTGCTGCACTCTAGTTACGTGAGAAAATGTGCAGTAAGAAACTGCGTACTAATGCAAAAAATTGTACAAATCACAGAGCAAGGTTTTGATCCACGGACCTCTGGGTTATGGGCCCAGCACGCTTGCACTGCGCCACTCTGCTGCACTCAAGTTACGTGAGAAAATGTGCAGTAGGAAACTGCGCACTTATGCAAAAGAAAGTAAAATTAGCAGAGCGTGGTTTCGATTTATGGACACATGGGTTATGGCTCCAGCACGCTTCCACTGCGCCACTCTGCTGCACTGTAATCACGTGGAAAAATGTGCAGTAAGAAAGTGCGCACTAATGGAAAAGAATAATAAATTAGCAGAGCGTGGTTTCGATCCACGGACTTCTGGGTTATGGGCCCAGCACGCTTCCACTGCGCCACTCTGCTGCACTCTAGTTACGTAAGAAAATGCGCAGTAAGAAACTGTGCACTTATGCAAAAGAAAATAAAAATAGCGGAGCGTAGTTTCGACCCACGGAACTCTGGGTTATGGGCGCAGCACGCTTCCACTGCGCCCTTCTGCTGTATCCTAGTTCGTTGAGAAAATATGCAGTAAGAAACTGTGCGCTTATGCAATAGAAAATAAAATTAGCAGAGCGTGGTTTCGATTCACGGACAACTGGGTTATGGGCCCCGCACGCTTCCACTGCGCCACTCTGCTGCATTCTAGTCATGTGGGAAAATATGCAGCCAGAAAGTGCGCACCGATGCAAAAGGTATAAAATTAGCAGAGCTTGGTTTCGATCCACGGACTTCTGGGTTATGGGCCCAGCACGCCTCCACTGCGCCACTCTGCTGCACTCTAGTTACGTGAGAAAACGTGCAGTAGGAAAGTGCACACTACTGCAAAAGAAAATAAAGCTCTAGGAGCGGGCTTTCGATCCACGGACCTCTGGGTTATGGGCCCAGCACGCTTGCACTGCGCCACTCTGCTGCATTGTCGTTACGTGGGAAAATATGCAGTCAGTGCGCACCGATGCAAAAGGTATAAAATTAGCAGAGCGTGGTTTCGATCCACGGACCTCTGGGTTATGGGCCCAGCACGCTTCCACTGCGCCACTCTGCTGCACTCTAGTTACGTGAGAAATTGTGCAGTAAGAAACTGCGCGCTTATGCAAAAGAAAATAAAATTAGCAGAGCGTGGTTTCGATTCACGGAGAACTAAGTTATGGGCCCAGCACGCTTCCACTGCGCCACTCTGCTGCACTCTAGTTACGTGAGAAAAGTTGCAGTAAGAAACTGCGCACTTATGCAAAAGAAAATAAAATCAGCAGAGCGTAGTTTCGATCCACGGACAACTGGGTTATGGGCCCAGCCCGCTTCCACTGCGCCCTTCTGCTGTATTCTAGTTCGTTGAGAAAATGTGCAGTAAGAAACTGCGCGCTTATGCAAAAGAAAATAAAATTAGCAGAGCGTGGTTTCGATTCACGGACACTTGGGTTATGGGCCCAGCACGCTTTCACTGCGCCACTCTGCTGCATTCTATTTACGTGGAAAAATGTGCAGTAAGAAAGTGCGCCGTAATGCAAAAGAAAATAAAATTAGCCGGGCGTGGTTTCGATTTATGGACCTGTGGGTTATGGGCCTAGCACGCCTTCATTGCGCCACTCTGCTGCATTCTAGTCATGTGGGAAATTTGCAGTAAGAAAGTGCGCACTAATGCAGAAAGAATATAAAATTAGCAGAGCGTGGTTTCGATCCATGGACCTCTGGGTGATGGGCCAAGCACGCTTAAACTGCGCCCCTATGCTGCACTCTAGTTACGTGAAAAAATGGGCAGTAAGAAAATGCACACTATTGCAATGAAAATAAAGTTAGCAGGGCGTGGTTTCGATCCACGAACTTCTGGGTTATGACCAACGCGCTTCCACTGCGCCACTCTGCTGCACTGTAATCACGTGGAAAAATGTGCAGTAAGAAAGTACGCAATAATGGAAAAGAAAATAAAATCAGCAGAGCGTAGTTTCGATCCACGGACAACTGGGTTATGGGCCCAGCACGCTTCCACTGCGTCCTTCTGCTGCATTCTATTTACGTAAAAAAATGTGCAGTAAGAAAGTGCGCAGTAATGCAAAAGAAAATAAAATTAGCCGAGCGTGGTTTCAATATACGGACTTGTGGGTTATGGGCCCAGCACGCTTCCACTGCGCCACTCTGCTGCACTATAGTTATGTGGGAAAATGCGCAGTAAGAAAGTGCGCACTAATGCAAAAGAATATATAATTAGCAGAGCGTGGTTTCGATCTATTTACCGCTGGGATATAACCTCAGCAAACTCCCACTACGCCACTCTACTGCTTTGTAGTTACGTGGGAAAATGGGCAGTAAGAATGTGCGCACTAATGCAAAAGAATAATAAATTAGCAGAGCGTGGTTTTGATCCACGGACTTCTGGGTTATGGGCCCAGCACGCTTCCACTGCGCCACTCTGCTGCACTCTAGTTACGTAGGAAAACGTGCAGTAGGAAAGTGCGCACTACTGCAAAAGAAAATACAGCTCTAGGAGCGTGCTTTCGATCCACGGACCTCTGGGTTATGGGCCCAGCACGCTTCCACTGCGCCACTCTGGTGCATTGTAGTTACGTGGGAAAATGTGCAGTCAGAAAGTGCGCACTGATGCAAAAAATTATAAAATTAGCAGAGCGTGGTTTTGATCCACGGACCTCTGGGTTATGGGCCAAGCACGCTTTCACTGCGCCACTCTGCTGCACTCTAGTTACGTGAGAAAATGTGCAGTAAGAAACTGCGTACTAATGCAAAAAATTGTACAAATCACAGAGCAAGGTTTCGATCCACGGACCTCTGGGTTATGGGCCCAGCACGCTTGCACTGCGCCACTCTGCTGCACTCAAGTTACGTGAGAAAATGTGCAGTAGGAAACTGCGCACTTATGCAAAAGAAAGTAAAATTAGCAGAGCGTGGTTTCGATTTATGGACACATGGGTTATGGCTCCAGCACGCTTCCACTGCGCCACTCTGCTGCATTATAGTCAGGTTGTAAATTTGCAGTAAGAAAGTGCGCACTAATGCAAAAATAATATAAAATTAGCAGAGCGTGGTTTCGATCCACGGACCTCTGGGTGATGGGCCAAGCAAGCTTACACTGCGCCCCTCTGCTGCACTGTAATCACGTGGAAAAATGTGCAGTAAGAAAGTACGCACTAATGGAAAAGAATAATAAATTAGCAGAGCGTGGTTTCGATCCACGGACTTCTGGGTTATGGGCCCAGCACGCTTCCAATGCGCCACTCTGCTGCACTCTAGTTACGTAAGAAAATGCGCAGTAAGAAACTGTGCACTTATGCAAAAGAAAATAAAAATAGCAGAGCGTAGTTTCGAGCCACGGAACTCTGGGTTATGGGCGCAGCACGCTTCCACTGCGCCCTTCTGCTGTATCCTAGTTCGTTGAGAAAATATGCAGTAAGAAACTGTGCGCTTATGCAATAGAAAATAAAATTAGCAGAGCGTGGTTTAGATTCACGGACAACTGGGTTATGGGCCCAGCACGCTTCCACTGCGCCACTCTGCTGCATTCTAGTCAGGTGGGAAACTTGCAGTAGAAAGTGCGCAGTAATGAAAAAAGAATATCAAATTAGCAGAGCGTGGTTTCGATCCACGGACTTCTGGGTTATGGGCCCAGCACGCCTCCACTGCGCCACTCTGCTGCACTCTAGTTACGTGAGAAAACGTGCAGTAGGAAAGTGCACACTACTGCAAAAGAAAATAAAGCTCTAGGAGCGGGCTTTCGATCCACGGACCTCTGGGTTATGGGCCCAGCACGCTTCCACTGCGCAACTCTGCTGCATTGTCGTTACGTGGGAAAATATGCAGCCAGAAAGTGCGCACCGATGCAAAAGGTATAAAATTAGCAGAGCGTGGTTTCGATCCACGGACCTCTGGGTTATGGGCCCAGCACGCTTCCACTGCGCCACTCTGCTGCACTCTAGTTACGTGAGAAAATGTGCAGTAAGAAACTGCGCGCTTATGCAAAAGAAAATAAAATTAGCAGAGCGTGGTTTCGATTCACGGAGAACTAGGTTATGGGCCCAGCACGCTTCCACTGCGCCACTCTGCTGCACTCTAGTTACGTGAGAAAAGTTGCAGTAAGAAACTGCGCACTTATGCAAAAGAAAATAAAATCAGCAGAGCGTAGTTTCGATTCACGGACACTTGGGTTATGGGCCCAGCACGCTTTCACTGCGCCACTCTGCTGCATTCTATATACGTGGAAAAATGTGCAGTAAGAAAGTGCACAGTAATGCAAAAGAAAATAAAATTAGCCGGGCGTGGTTTCGATTTATGGACCTGTGGGTTATGGGCCTAGCACGCCTCCATTGCGCCACTCTGCTGCATTCTAGTCATGTGGGAAATTTGCAGTAAGAAAGTGAGCAGTAATGGAAAAAGAATATCAAATTAGCAGAGCGTGGTTTCGATCCACGGACCTCTGGGTTACGGGCCCAGCACGCTTCCACTGCGCCACTCTGCTGCACTATAGTTATGTGGGAAATTTGCAGTAATAAAGTGCGCACTAATGCAAAAATAATATAAAATTAGCAGAGCGTGGTTTCGATCCACGGACCTCTGGGTGATGGGCCAAGCAAGCTTACACTGCGCCCCTCTGCTGCACTCTAGTTACGTGAAAAAACGGGCAGTAGGAAACTGTGCACTTATGCAAAAGAAAGTAAAATTAGCAGAGCGTGGTTTCGATCCACGGACACATGGGTTATGGCTCCAGCACGCTTCCACTGCGCCACTCTGCTGCATTATAGTCAGGTGGGAAATTTGCAGTAAGAAAGTGCGCACTAATGCAAAAAGAATATAAAACTAGCAGAGCGTGGTTTCGATCCATGGACCTCTGGGTGATGGGCCAAGCACGCTTAAACTGCGCCCCTATGCTGCACTCTAGTTACGTGAAAAAATGGGCAGTAAGAAAATGCACACTATTGCAATGAAAATAAAGTTAGCAGGGCGTGGTTTCGATCCACGAACTTCTGGGTTATGACCAACGCGCTTCCACTGCGCCACTCTGCTGCACTGTAATCACGTGGAAAAATGTGCAGTAAGAAAGTACGACTAATGGAAAAGAATAATAAATTAGCAGAGCGTGGTTTCGATCCACGGACAACTGGGTTATGGGCCCAGCACGCTTCCACTGCGCCACTCTGCTGCACTCTAGTTACGTGAGAAAAGTTGCAGTAAGAAAGTGCGCACTAATGCAAAAATAATTTAAAATTAGCAGAGCGTGGTTTCGATCCACGGACCTCTGGGTTATGGGCCCAGCACGCTTCCACTGCGCCACTCTGCTGCACTCTAGTTACGTAAGAAAATGCGCAGTAAGAAACTGTGCACTTATGCAAAAGAAAATAAAAATAGCAGAGCGTAGTTGCGACCCACGGAACTCTGGGTTATGGGCGCAGCACGCTTCCACTGCGCCCTTCTGCTGTATCCTAGTTCGTTGAGAAAATATGCAGTGAGAAACTGTGCGCTTATGCAATAGAAAATAAAATTAGCAGAGCGTGGTTTCGATTCAAGGACAACTGGGTTATGGGCCCAGCACGCTTCCACTGCGCCACTCTGCTGCACTCTAGTTACGTGAGAAAACGTGCAGTAGGAAAGTGCACACTACTGCAAAAGAAAATAAAGCTCTAGGAGCGGGCTTTCGATCCACGGACCTCTGGGTTATGGGCCCAGCACGCTTCCACTGCGCCACTCTGCTGCATTTTCGTTACGTGGGAAAATATGCAGCCAGAAAGTGCGCACCGATGCAAAAGGTATAAAATTAGCAGAGCGTGGTTTCGATTCACGGACAACTGGGTTATGGGCCCAGCACGCTTCCACTGCGCCACTCTGCTGCATTCTAGTCATGTGGGAAACTTGCAGTAGAAAGTGTGCAGTAATGCAAAAAGAATATCAAATTAGCAGAGCGTGGTTTCGATCCACGGACTTCTGGGTTATGGGCCCAGCACGCTTCCACTGCGCCACTTTGCTGCACTCTAGTTACGTAGGAAAACGTGCAGTAGGAAAGTGCACACTACTGCAAAAGAAAATAAAGCTCTAGCAGCGGGCTTTCGATCCACGGACCTCTGGGTTATGGGCGCAGCACGCTTCCACTGCGCCACTCTGCTGCATTTTCGTTACGTGGGAAAATATGCAGCCAGAAAGTGCGCACCGATGCAAAAAGGTATAAAATTAGCAGAGCGTGGTTTCGATCCACGGACCTCTGGGTTATGGGCCCAGCACGCTTCCACTGCGCCACTCTGTTGCACTCTAGTTACGTGAGAAATTGTGCAGTAGGAAAGTGCACACTACTGCAAAAGAAAATAAAGCTCTAGGAGCGGGCTTTCGATCCACGGACCTCTGGGTTATGAGCCCAGCACGCTTCCACTGCGCCACTCTGCTGCACTGTAATCACGTGGAACAATGTGCAGTAAGAAAGTACGCACTAATGGAAAAGAATAATAAATTAGCAGAGCGTGGTTTCGATCCACGGACCTCTGGGTTATGGGCCCAGCACGCTTCCACTGCGCCACTCTGCTGCACTCTAGTTACGTAAGAAAATGCGCAGTAAGAAACTGTGCACTTATACAAAAGAAAATAAAAATAGCAGAACGTAGTTTCGACCCACGGAACTCTGGGTTATGGTCCCAGCACGCTTCCACTGCGCCCTTCTGCTGTATCCTAGTTCGTTGAGAAAATATGCAGTAAGAAACTGTGCGCTTATGCAAAAGAAAATAAAATTAGCAGAGCGTGGTTTCGATTCACGGACAACTGGGTTATGGGCCCTGCACGCTTCCACTGCGCCAATCTGCTGCATTCTAGTCATGGGGGAAACTTGCAGTAGAAAGTGCGCAGTAATGCAAAAGAATTTAAAATTAGCAGAGCGGGGTTTCGATTCACGGATCTCAGGGTTATGGGCCCAGCACGCTTCCACTGCGCCACTCTGCTGCATTTTCGTTACGTGGGAAAATATGCAGCCAGAAAGTGCGCACCGATGCAAAAAGGTATAAAATTAGCAGAGCGTGGTTTCGATCCACGGACCTCTGGGTTATGGGCCCAGCACGCTTCCACTGCGCCACTCTGCTGCACTCTAGTTACGTGAGAAATTGTGCAGTAAGAAACTGCGTGCTTATGCAAAAGAAAATAAAATTAGCAGAGCGTGGTTTCGATCCACAGACCACTGGGTTATTGGGCCAAGCACGCTTACACTGCGCCCTCTGCTGCACTCTAGTTACGTGAAAAAATGGGCAGTAGGAAACTGCGCACTTATGCAAAAGAAAGTAAAATTAGCAGAGCGTGGTTTCAATCCACGGACACATGGGTTATGGCCCCAGCACGCTGCCACTGCGCCACTCTGCTGCACTCTAGTTACGTGGGAAAACGTGCAGTAGGAAAGTGCGCACTACTGCAAAAGAAAATAAAGCTCTAGGAGCGTGCTTTCGATCAACGGACCTCTGGGTTATGGGCCCAGCACGCATCCACTGCGCCACTCTGCTGCACTCTAGTTACGTGAGAAAATGTGCAGTAAGAAACTGCGTACTAATGCAAAAAATTGTACAAATCGCAGAGCGTGGTTTCGATCCTCGGACCTCTGGGTTATGGGCCCAGCACACTTGCACTGCGCCACTCTGCTGCACTGAAGTTACGTGAGAAAATGTGCAGTTGGAAACTGCGCACTTATGCAAAAGAAAGTAAAATTAGCAGCGCGTGGTTTCGATCCACGGACACATGGGTTATGGCCCCAGCACGCTTCCACTGCGCCACTCTGCTGCATTATAGTCAGGTGGGAAATTTGCAGTAAGAAAGTGCGCACTAATGCAAAAAGAATATAAAATTAGCAGAGCGTGGTTTCGATCCACGAACCTCTGGGTGATGGGCCAAGCACGCTTACACTGCGCCCCTCTGCTGCACTCTAGTTACGTGAAAAAATTGGCAGTAAGAAAATGCACACTATTGCAAATGAAAATAAAGTTAGCAGGGCGTGGTTTCGATCCACGAACCTCTGGGTTGTGATCCAGCACGCTTCCACTGCGCCACTCTGCTGCACTGTAATCACGTGGAAAATTGTGCAGTAAGAAAGTACGCACTAATGGAAAAGAATAATAAATTAGCAGAGCGTGGTTTCGATTAACGGACCTCTCGGTTATGGGCCCAGCAAGCTTCCACTGCGCCACTCTGCTGCACTCAAGTTACGTAAGAAAATGCGCAGTAAGAAACTGCGCACTCATGCAAAAGAAAATAAAATTAGCAGAGCGTAGTTTCGACCCACGGACAACTGGGTTAGGGGCCCAGCACGCTTCCACTGCGCCCTTCTGCTGTATTCCAGTTGGTTGAGAAAATGTGAAGTAAGAAACTGCGCGCTTATGCAAAAGAAAATAAAATTAGCAGAGCGTGGTTTCGATCCACGGACACCTGGGTTATGGGCCCAGCACGCTTTCACTATGCCACTCTGCTGCATTTTATTAACGTGGGAAAATGTGCAGTAAGGAAGTGCGCACTATTCCAAAAGCAAATAAAATTAGCAGAGCGTGGTTTCGATCCACGGACCTCTGGGTTATGGGCCCAGCACGCTTCCACTGCGCCACTCTGCTGCACTCTAGTTAAGTGAGAAAATGTGCAGTAAGAAACTGCGCACATATGCAAAAGAAAATAAAAATAGCAGAGCGTGGTTTCGATCCACGGACACCTGGGTTATGGCCCCAGCACGCTTCCACTGCGGCACTCTGCTGCATTCTAGTGATGTGGGAAATTTGCAGTAAGAAAGTGCGCACTAATGCAAAAAGAATATCAAATTAGCAGAGCGAGGTTTCGATTAACAGACCTCTGGGTTATGGGGCCAAGCACGCTTACACTGCGCCCTCTGCTACACTCTAGTTACGTGAAAAAATGGGCAGTAAGAAACTGCACACTATTGCAAACGAAAATAAAGTTAGCAGGGCGTGGTTTCGATCCACGAACCTCTGGGTTATGACCCAGCACGCTTCCACTGCGCCACTCTGCTGCACTCTAGTTACGTGGAAAAATGTACAGTAAGAAAGTGCGCAGGAATGCAAAAAGAATATCAAATAAGCAGAGCGTGGTTTCGATCCACGGACTTCTGGGTTATGGTCCCAGCACGCCTCCACTGCGCCACTCTGCTGTACTCTAGTTACGTGGGAAAACGTGCAGTAGGAAAGTGCGCACTACTGCAAAAGAAAATAAAGCTCTAGGAGCGTGCTTTCGATCCACGGACCTCTGGGTTATGGGCCAAGCACGCTTCCACTGCGCAACTCTGCTGCACTCTAGTTACGTGAGAAAATGTGCAGTAAGAAACTGCGTACAAATGCGAAAAATTGTACAAATCGCAAAGCGTGGTTTCGATCCACGGACCTCTGGGTTATGGGCCCAGCACGCTTGCACTGCGTCACTCTGCTGCACTCAAGTTACGTGAGAAAATGTGCAGTAGGAAACTGCGCACTTATGCAAAAGAAAATAAAATTAGCAGAGCATGGTTTCGATCCACGGACACATGGGTTATGCCCCAGCACGCTTCCACTGCGCCACTCTGCTGCATTATAGTCAGGTGGGAAATTTGCAGTAAGAAAGTGCGCACTAATGCAAAAAGAATATAAAATTAGCAGAGCGTGGTTTCGATCCACGGACCTCTGGGTGATAGGCCAAGCACGCTTAAACTGCGCCCCTCTGCTGCACTCTAGTTACGTGAAAAAATGGGCAGTAAGAAAGTGCACACTATTGCAAAAGAAAATAAAATTAGCAGAGCGTAGTTTTGATCCACGGACAACTGGGTTATGGGCCCAGCACGCTTCCACTGCGCCCTTCTGCTGTATTCTAGTTCGTTGAGAAAATGTGCAGTAAGAAACTGCGCGCTTATGCAAAAAAAATAATAAAATTAGCAGAGCGTGGTTTCGATCCACAGACACCTGGGTTATGGGCCCAGCACGCTTTCACTGCGCCACTCTGCTGCATTCTAGTCATGTAGAAAACTTGCAGTAAGAAAGTGCGCTGTAATGCAAAAAGAATATCAATTTAGCAGAGCGTGGTTTCGATCCACGGACTTCTGGGTTATGGGCCCAGCACGCCTCCACTGCGCCACTCTGCTGCACTCTAGTTACGTGGGAAAACGTGCAGTAGGAAAGTGCGCACTACTGCAAAAGAAAATAAAGCTCTAGGAGCGTGCTTTCGATCCACGGACCTCTGGGTTATGGGCCCAGCACGCTTCCACTGCGCCACTCTGCTGCATTTTAGTTACGTGGGAAAATGTGCAGTCAGAAAGTGCGCACCGATGCAAAAAAACTATAAAATTAGCAGAGCGTGGTTTCGATCCACGGACATCTGGGTTATGGGCCCAGCACGCTTGCACTGCGCCACTCTGCTGCACTCAAGTTACGTTAGAAAATGTGCAGTAGGAAACTGCGCACTTATTCAAAAGAAAATAAAATTAGCAGAGCATGGTTTCGATCCACGGACACATGGGTTATGGCCCCAGCACGCTTCCACTGCGCCACTCTGCTGCATTATAGTCAGGTGGGAAATTTGCAGTAAGAAAGTGCGCACTAATGCAAAAAGAATATAAAATTAGCAGAGCGTGGTTTCGATCCACGGACCTCTGGGTGATGGGCCAAGGACGCTTACACTGCGCCCCTCTGCTGCACTCTAGTTACGTGAAAAAATGGGCAGTAAGAAAGTGCACACTATTGCAAATGAAAATAAAGTTAGCAGGGCGTGGTTTTGATCCACGAACCTCTGGGTTATGACCCAGCACGCTTCCACTGCGCCACTCTGCTGTACTCTAATCACGTGGAAAAATGTGCAGTAAGTAACCGCGCACTTATGCAAAAAAAAAATAAAATTAGCAGAGCGTAGTTTCGATCCACGGACAACTGAGTTATGGGCCCAGCACGCTTTCACTGCGCCACTCTGCTGCACTCTTGTCATGTGGGAAACTTGCAGTAAGAAAGTGCGCAGTAATGCAAAAGAATATCAAATTAGCAGAGCGTGGTTTCGATCCACGGACTTCTGGGTTATGGGCTCAGCACGCATCCACTGCGCCACTCTTCCGCACTCTAGTTCCGTGAGAAAACGTGCAGTAGGAAAGTTCGCACTACTGCAAAAGAAAATAAAGCTCTAGGAGCGTGGTTTCGATCCACGGACCTCTGGATTATGGGCCCAGCACGCTTTCACTGTGCCACTCTGCTGCATTTTAGTTACGTGGGAAAATGTGCAGTCAGAAAGTGCGCACCGATGCAAAAAGGTATAAAATTAGCAGAGCGTGGTTTCGATCCACGGACCTCTGGGTTATGGGCCCAGCATGCTTCCACTGCGCCACTCTGCTGCACTCAAGTTACGTGAGAAAATGTGCAGTAAGAAACTGCGCACTTATGCAAAAGAAAAGTTAGCAGAGCGTGATTTCGATCCACGGACACCTGCGTTATGGCCGCAGCACGCTTCCACTGCGCCACTCTGCTGCATTCTAGTCATGTGGGAAATTCGCAGTAGGAAAGTGCGCACTAATGCAAAAAGAATATAAAATTAGCAGAGCGTGGTTTCGATCCACGGACCTCTGGGTGAGGGGCCAAGCACGCTTACACTGCGCCCCTCAGCTGCACGCTGCACTCTTGGTACATGAAAAAATGGGCAGTAAGAAAGTGCACACTATCGCAAATTAAAATAAAGTTAGCAGGGCGTGGTTTCGATCCACGAACGTCTTGGTTATGACCCAGCACGCTTCGAATGCGCCACTCTGCTGCATTTTAGTTACGTGGGAAAATGTGCAGTCAGAAAGTGCGCACCGATGCAAAAAAATTATAAAATTAGCAGAGCGTGGTTTCGATCCACGGACCTCTGGGTTATGGGCCAAGCACGCTTCCACTGCGCCACTCTGCTGCACTCTAGTTACGTGAGAAAATGTGCAGTAAGAAGCTGCGTACTAATGCAAAAAATTGTACAAATCGCAGAGCGTGGTTTCGATCCACGGACTTCTGGGTTATGGGCCCAGCACGCTTGCACTGCGCCACTCTGCTGCACTCAAGGTACGTGAGAAAATGTGCAGTAGGAAACTGCGCTCTTATGCAAAAAAAAAATAAAATTAGCAGAGCGTGGTTTCGATCCACGGTCACATGGGTTATGGCCCCAGCACGCTTCCACTGCGCCACTCTGCTGCATTATAGTCAGGTGGGAATTTTGCAGTAAGAAAGTGCGCACTAATGCAAAAAGAATATAAAATTAGCAGAGCGTGGTTTCGATCCACGGACCTCTGGGTTATGGGCCAAGCACGCTTCCACTGCGCCACTCTGCTGCACTCTAGTTACGTAAGAAAATGCGCAGTAAGAAACTGCGCACTTATGCAAAAAATTAAAATCGCAGAGCATGGTTTCGATCCACGGACCTCTGGGTTATGGGCCCAGCACGCTTCCACTGCGCCACTCTGCTGCATTGAAGTTACGTGAGAAAATGTGCAGTAAGAAACTGCGCACTTATGCAAAAGAAAATTAAATTAGCAGAGCGTGATTTCGATCCACGGACACCTGGGTTATGGCCGCAGCACGCTTCCACTGCGCCACTCTGCTGCATTCTATTTACGTGTAAAATGTGCAGTAAGAAATTGCGCACTATTGCAAAAGAAACTAAATTAGCAGAGCGTGGTTTCGATCCACGGACCTCTGGGTTATGGGCCCAGCACGCTTCCACTGCGCCACTCTGCTGCACTCTAGTTACGTGAGAAAATGTGCAGTAAGAAACTGCGCACTTATGCTAAAGAAAATAAAATTAGCAGAGCGTGGTTTCGATCCACGGACACCTGGGTTATTGCCCCAGCACGCTTCCACTGCGGCACTCTGCTGCACTCTAGTTACGTGGAAAAATGTGCAGTAAGAAAGTGCGCAGTAATGCAAAAAGAATATCAAATTAGCAGAACGTGGTTTCGATCCACGGACCTCTGGGTGATAGGCCAAGCACGCTTAAACTGCGCCCCTCTGCTGCACTCTAGTTACGTGAAAAAATGGGCAGTAAGAAAGTGCACACTATTGCAAAAGAAAATAAAATTAGCAGAGCGTAGTTTCGATCCACGGACAACTGGGTTATGGGCCCAGCACGCTTCCACTGCGCCCTTCTGCTGTATTCTAGTTCGTTGAGAAAATGTGCAGTAAGAAACTGCGCGCTTATGCAAAAAAAATAATAAAATTAGCAGAGCGTGGTTTCGATCCACAGACACCTGGGTTATGGGCCCAGCACGCTTTCACTGCGCCACTCTGCTGCATTTTAGTTACGTGGGAAAATGTGCAGTCAGAAAGTGCGCACCGATGCAAAAAAATTATAAAATTAGCAAAGCGTGGTTTCGATTCACGGACCTCTGGGTTATGGGCCAAGCACGCTTCCATTGCGCCACTCTGCTGCACTATAGTTACGTGAGAAAATGTGCAGTAAGAAACTGCGTACTAATGCGAAAAATTGTACAAATCGCAAAGCGTGGTTTCGATCCACGGACCTCTGGGTTATGGGCCCAGCACGCTTGCACTGCGCCACTCTGCTGCACTCTAGTTACGTGGGAAAACGTGCAGTAGGAAAGTGCGCACTACTGCAAAAGAAAATAAAGCTCTAGGAGCGTGCTTTCGATCCACGGACCTCTGGGTTATGGGCCCAGCACGCTTCCACTGCGCCACTCTGCTGCATTTTAGTTACGTGGGAAAATGTGCAGTCAGAAAGTGCGCACCGATGCAAAAAAATTATAAAATTAGCAAAGCGTGGTTTCGATTCACGGACCTCTGGGTTATGGGCCAAGCACGCTTCCATTGCGCCACTCTGCTGCACTATAGTTACGTGAGAAAATGTGCAGTAAGAAACTGCGTACTAATGCGAAAAATTGTACAAATCGCAAAGCGTGGTTTCGATCCACGGACCTCTGGGTTATGGGCCCAGCACGCTTGCACTGCGCCACTCTGCTGCACTCAAGTTACGTGAGAAAATGTGCAGTAGGAAACTGCGCACTTATGCAAAAGAAAATAAAATTAGCAGAGCATGGTTTCGATCCACGGACACATGGGTTATGGCCCCAGCACGCTTCCACTGCGCCACTCTGCTGCATTATAGTCAGGTGGGAAATTTGCAGTAAGAATGTGCGCACTAACGCAAAAAGAATATAAAATTAGCAGAGCGTGGTTTCGATCCACGGACCTCTGGGTGATGGGCCAAGCACGCTTACACTGCGCCCCTCTGCTGCACTCTAGTTACGTGAAAAAATGGGCAGTAAGAAAGTGCACACTATTGCAAATGAAAATAAAGTTAGCAGGGCGTGGTTTCGATCCATGAACCTCTGGGTTATGACCCAGCACGCTTCCACTGCGCCACTCTGCTGCACTCTAATCACGTGGCAAAATGTGCAGTAAGAAACTGCGCACTTATGCAAAAGAAAATAAAATTAGCAGAGCGTAGTTTCGATCCACGGACAACTGGGTTATGGGCCCAGCACGCTTCCACTGCGCCCTTCTGCTGTATTCAAGTTGGCTGAGAAAATGTGAAGTAAGAAACTGCGCGCTTATGCAAAAGAAAATAAAATTAGCAGAGCGTGGTTTCGATCCACGGACACCTGGGTTATGGGCCCAGCACGCTTTCACTGCGCCACTCTGCTGCACTCTAGTCATGTGGGAAACTTGCAGTAAGAAAGTGCGCAGTAATGCAAAAGAATATCAAATTAGCAGAGCGTGGTTTCGATCCACGGACCTCTGGGTTATGGGCCCAGTACGCTTTCACTGCGCCACTCTGCTGCACTCTAGTTACTTGAGAAAATGTGCAGTAAGAAACTGCGTACTAATGCAAAAAATTAAAATCGCAGAGCATGGTTTCGATCCACGGACCCCTGGGTTATGGGCCCAGCATGCTTCCACTGCGCCACTCTGCTGCACTCAAGTTACGTGAGAAAATGTGCAGTAAGAAACTGCGCACTTATGCAAAAGAAAAGTTAGCAGAGCGTGATTTCGATCCACGGACACCTGCGTTATGGCCGCAGCACGCTTCCACTGCGCCACTCTGCTGCATTCTAGTCATGTGGGAAATTCGCAGTAGGAAAGTGCGCACTAATGCAAAAAGAATATAAAATTAGCAGAGCGTGGTTTCGATCCACGGACCTCTGGGTGATGGGCCAAGCACGCTTACACTGCGCCCCTCTGCTGCACGCTGCACTCTTGGTACATGAAAAAATGGGCAGTAAGAAAGTGCACACTATCGCAAATTAAAATAAAGTTAGCAGGGCGTGGTTTCGATCCACGAACGTCTTGGTTATGACCCAGCACGCTTCGAATGCGCCACTCTGCTGCATTTTAGTTACGTGGGAAAATGTGCAGTCAGAAAGTGCGCACCGATGCAAAAAAATTATAAAATTAGCAGAGCGTGGTTTCGATCCACGGACCTCTGGGTTATGGGCCAAGCACGCTTCCACTGCGCCACTCTGCTGCACTCTAGTTACGTGAGAAAATGTGCAGTAAGAAGCTGCGTACTAATGCAAAAAATTGTACAAATCGCAGAGCGTGGTTTCGATCCACGGACTTCTGGGTTATGGGCCCAGCACGCTTGCACTGCGCCACTCTGCTGCACTCAAGGTACGTGAGAAAATGTGCAGTAGGAAACTGCGCTCTTATGCAAAAAAAAAATAAAATTAGCAGAGCGTGGTTTCGATCCACGGTCACATGGGTTATGGCCCCAGCACGCTTCCACTGCGCCACTCTGCTGCATTATAGTCAGGTGGGAATTTTGCAGTAAGAAAGTGCGCACTAATGCAAAAAGAATATAAAATTAGCAGAGCGTGGTTTCGATCCACGGACCTCTGGGTTATGGGCCAAGCACGCTTCCACTGCGCCACTCTGCTGCACTCTAGTTACGTAAGAAAATGCGCAGTAAGAAACTGCGCACTTATGCAAAAAAATTAAAATCGCAGAGCATGGTTTCGATCCACGGACCTCTGGGTTATGGGCCCAGCACGCTTCCACTGCGCCACTCTGCTGCATTCAAGTTACGTGAGAAAATGTGCAGTAAGAAACTGCGCACTTATGCAAAAGAAAATTAAATTAGCAGAGCGTGATTTCGATCCACGGACACCTGGGTTATGGCCGCAGCACGCTTCCACTGCGCCACTCTGCTGCATTCTATTTACGTGTAAAATGTGCAGTAAGAAATTGCGCACTATTGCAAAAGAAACTAAATTAGCAGAGCGTGGTTTCGATCCACGGACCTCTGGGTTATGGGCCCAGCACGCTTCCACTGCGCCACTCTGCTGCACTCTAGTTACGTGAGAAAATGTGCAGTAAGAAACTGCGCACTTATGCTAAAGAAAATAAAATTAGCACAGCGTGGTTTCGATCCACGGACACCTGGGTTATTGCCCCAGCACGCTTCCACTGCGGCACTCTGCTGCACTCTAGTTACGTGGAAAAATGTGCAGTAAGAAAGTGCGCAGTAATGCAAAAAGAATATCAAATTAGCAGAACGTGGTTTCGATCCACGGACGTCTGGGTGATAGGCCAAGCACGCTTAAACTGCGCCCCTCTGCTGCACTCTAGTTACGTGAAAAAATGGGCAGTAAGAAAGTGCACACTATTGCAAAAGAAAATAAAATTAGCAGAGCGTAGTTTCGATCCACGGACAACTGGGTTATGGGCCCAGCACGCCTCCACTGCGCCCTTCTGCTGTATTCTAGTTCGTTGAGAAAATGTGCAGTAAGAAACTGCGCGCTTATGCAAAAAAAATAATAAAATTAGCAGAGCGTGGTTTCGATCCACAGACACCTGGGTTATGGGCCCAGCACGCTTTCACTGCGCCACTCTGCTGCATTCTAGTCATGTAGAAAACTTGCAGTAAGAAAGTGCGCAGTAATGCAAAAAGAATATCAAATTAGCAGAGCGTGGTTTCGATCCACGGACTTCTGGGTTATGGGCCCAGCACGCCTCCACTGCGCCACTCTGCTGCACTCTAGTTACGTGGGAAAACGTGCAGTAGGAAAGTGCGCACTACTGCAAAAGAAAATAAAGCTCTAGGAGCGTGCTTTCGATCCACGGACCTCTGGGTTATGGGCCCAGCACGCTTCCACTGCACCACTCTGCTGCATTTTAGTTACGTGGGAAAATGTGCAGTCAGAAAGTGCGCACCGATGCAAAAAAATTATAAAATTAGCAAAGCGTGGTTTCGATTCACGGACCTCTGGGTTATGGGCCAAGCACGCTTCCATTGCGCCACTCTGCTGCACTATAGTTACGTGAGAAAATGTGCAGTAAGAAACTGCGTACTAATGCGAAAAATTGTACAAATCGCAAAGCGTGGTTTCGATCCACGGACCTCTGGGTTATGGGCCCAGCACGTTTGCACTGCGCCACTCTGCTGCACTCAAGTTACGTGAGAAAATGTGCAGTAGGAAACTGCGCACTTATGCAAAAGAAAATAAAATTAGCAGAGCATGGTTTCGATCCACGGACACATGGGTTATGGCCCCAGCACGCTTCCACTGCGCCACTCTGCTTTTTTTTTTTATTATTTATTGCCTGGCATGGACATTGTACAGGGCAATCATTGCACACACATATATTACAATACAAAGAAAAAGAAAAAAAAAGAAAAAAAAAAAAAAAGCAGAGTGGCGCAGTGGAAGCGTGCTGGGCCCATAACCCAGAGGTCCGTGGATCGAAAGCACGCTCCTAGAGCTTTATTTTCTTTTGCAGTAGTGCGCACTTTCCTACTGCACGTTTTCCCACGTAAGTAGAGTGCAGCAGAGTGGCGCAGTGGAGGCGTGCTGGACCCATAACCCAGAGGTTTGTGGATCGAAACCACGCTCTGCTAATTTGATATTCTTTTTGCATTATTGCACATTTTTCCACGTTACTAGAGTGCAGCAGAGTGGCGCAATGGAAGCGTGCTGGGTCATAACCCAGAGGTTCGTGGATCAAAACCACGCCCTGCTAACTTTATTTTCATTTGCAATAGTGTGCACTCTTTTACTGCCCATTTTTTCACGTAACTAGAGTGCAGCAGAGGGCGCAGTGTAAGCGTGCTTAGCCCAATAACCCAGAGGTTTGTGGATCGAAACCTCGCTCTGCTAATTTGATAATCTTTTTGCATATGCGCGCAGTTTCTTACTGCACATTTTCTCAACGAACTAGAATACAGCAGATGGGCGCAGTGAAAGCGTGCTGGGCCCATAACCCAGTTGTCCGTCGATCGAAACTACGCTCTGCTAATTTTATTTTCTTTTGCATAAGTGCGCAGTTTCGTACTGCACATTTTATCACGTAACTAGAGTGCAGCAGAGTGGCGCAGTGGAAGCGTGCTGGGCCCATAACGCAGAGGTCCGTGGATCGAAATCACGATCTGCTAATTTATTATTCTTTTGCATTAGTGCGTACTTTCTTACTGCACATTTTTCCACATAATTAGAGTGCAGCAGAGTGGCGCAGTGGAAGCGTGCTGGGTCATAACCAAGAGGTTCGTGGATCGAACCCACGCCCTGCTAACTTTATTTTAATTTGCGATAGTGTGCACTTCCTTACTGTCCATTTTTTCATGTACCAAGAGTGCAGCAGAGGGGCGCAGTGTCAGCGTGCTGGGCCCATAACTCAGAGGTTCGTGGATCGAAACCACGCTCTGCTAATTCTATTTTCTTTTGCATTAGTGCGTACTTTCTTACTGCACACTTTCCCACGTAACTAGAGTGCAGTAGAGTGGCCCAGTGGAAGCGTGCTGGGGCCATAACCCAGGTGTCCGTGGATCGAAACCACGCTCTGCTAATTCTATTTTCTTTTGGATATGTGCACAGTTTCTTACCGCACATTTTCTCACCGAACTAGAATACAGCAGAAGGGCGCAGTGGAAGCGTGTATGGCCCATAACCCAGTGTTCCGTGGATCGAAACTACGCTCTGCTAATTTTATTTTCTTTTGCATAAGTGCGCAGTTTCTTACTGCACATTTTCTCACGTAACTAGAGTGCAGCAGAGTGGCGCAGTGAAAGCGTGCTGGGCCCATAACCAAGGTGTCCGTGGATTGAAACAACGCTCTGCTAATTTTATTTTATTTTGCATAAGTGCGCAGTTTCTTACCGCACATTTTCTCACCGAACTAGAATACAGCAGAAGGGCGCAGTGGAAGCGTGCATGGCCCATAACCCAGTTGTCCGTGGATCGAAACTACGTTCTGCTAATTTTATTTTCTTTTGCATAAGTGCGCAGTTTCTTACTGCACATTTTCTCACCGAACTAGAATACAGCAGAAGGGCGCAGTGGAAGCGTGCTGGGCCCATAACCCAGGTGTCCGTGGATCGAAACCACGCTCTGCTAATTTTATTTTCTTTTACATAAGTGCGCGGTTTCTTACTGCACAGTTTCTCACGTAACTTGAGTGCAGCAGAGTGGCGCAGTGGAAGCGTGCTGGGCCCGTAACCCAGAGGTCCGTGGATCTAAACCACGCTCTGCGATTTTTAGAATTTTTTGCTTTAGTACGCAGTTTCTTACTGCACATTTTCTCACGTAACTAGAGTGCAGCAGAGTGTGGCAGTGGAAGCGTTCTGGGCCCATAACCCAGAGGTCCGTGGATCGAAACCACGCTCTGCTAATTTTATAGGTTTTTTGCATCGGTGCGCACTTTTTGACTGCACATTTTCTCACGGAACTAAAATGCAGCAGAGTGGCGCAGTGGAAGCGTGCTGGGCCCATAACCCAGAGGTCCGTGGATCGAAAGCACGCTCCTATAGCTTCATTTTCTTTCGCAGTAGTGCGCACTTTCCTACTGCACGTTTTCCCACGCAACTAGAGTGCAGCAGAGTGGCGCAGTGGAGGCGTGCTAGGCCCATAACCCAGAAGTACGTGGATCGAAACCACGCTCTGCTAATTTGATATTCTTTTTGCATTACTGCGCACTTTCTTACTGCACATTTTGCCACGTAAGTAGAATGCAGCAGAGTGGTGCAGTGGAAGCGTGCTAGGCCCATTACCCAGAAGTTCTTGGATGGAAACCACGCTCTGCTACTTTTATTTTCTTTTGCATATGTGCGCAGTTCCTTACTGCACATTTTCTCACGTAACTAGAGTGCAGCAGAGTGGCGCAGTGGAAGCGTGCTGGGCCCATAACCCAGAGGTCCGTAGATTGAAACCACGCTCTGCTAATTGTATGAATTTTTTCATTAGTGCACAGTTTCTTACTGCACATTTTCTCACGTAACTAGAGTGATGCAGAGTGGCGCAGTGGGAGCGTGCTGGGCCTAAGACCCAGAGGTCCGTGTATCGAAACCACGCTCTGCTAATTGTGGAGTTTTCTCATTCGTGCGCAGTTTCTTACTGCATATTTTCTCACGTAACTAGAGTGCAGCAGAGTGGCGCAGTCGAAGCGTGCTGGGCCCATAACCAAGAGGTCCGTAGATCGAAACTACGCTCTGCTAATTGTATAGTTTTTGCATTAGTGCGCAGTTTCTTACTGCACAATTTCTCACGTAATTAGAGTGCCGCAAAATGTTGCAGTGGAAGCGTGCTGGGCCTATAATCCAGAGGTCCATAAATCTAAACCACACTCTGCTAATTTTATATCCTTTAGCATTAGTGCGCAGTTTCTTACTGCACATTTTCTCACGTAACTAGAGTGCAGCAGAGTGTCGCAGTGGAAGCGTGCTGGGCCCATAACCCAGAGGTCCGTGGATCGAAACCACGCTCTGCTAATTTTATAATTTTTTTGCATCGGTGCGCACTTTCTGACTGCACATTTTCTCACGGAAATAAAATGCAGCAGAGTGGCGCAGTGGAAGCGTGCTGGGCCCATAACCCAGAGGTCCGTGGATCGAAAGCACGCTCCTATAGCTTTATTTTCTTTCGCAGTAGTGCGCACTTTCCTACTGCACGTTTTTCCACGCAACTAGAGTGCAGCAGAGTGGCGCAGTGGAGGCGTGCTGGGCCCATAACCCAGAAGTCCGTGGATCAAAACCACGCTCTGCTAATTTGATATTCTTTTTGCATTACTGCGCACTTTCTTACTGCACATTTTGCCACGTAAGTAGAATGCAGCAGAGTGGTGCAGTGGAAGCGTGCTAGGCCCATTACCCAGAGGTTCTTGGATGGAAACCACGCTCTGCTAATTTTAATTTCTTTGCATTGTTTGCAGTTACTTACAGCACATTTTCTCACGTAACTAGAGTGCACCAGAGTGGCGCAGTGGAAGCGTGCTGGGCCCATAACCCAGTAGTCCGTGGATCGAAACCACGCTCTGCTAATTTTATTTTCTTTTGCATATGTGCGCAGTTTCTTACTGAACATTTTCTCACGTAACTAGAGTGCAGCAGAGTGGCACAGTGGAAGCGTGCTGGGCTCATAACCCAGAAGTCCGTAGATCGAAACCCCGCTCTGCTAATTGTATGATTTTTTTGCATTAGTGCACAGTTTCTTACTGCACATTTTCTCACGTAACTAGAGTGATGCAGAGTGGCACAGTGGGAGCGTGCTGGGCCTATGACCCAGAGGTCCGTGCATCGAAACCACGCTCTGCTAATTGTATAGTTTTTGCATTAGTGCGCAGTTTCTTACTGCACAATTTCTCACGTAATTAGAGTGCCGCAAAGTGTTGCAGTGGAAGCGTGCTGGGCCTATAATCCAGAGGTCCATAGATCTAAACCACACTCTGCTAATTTTATATTGTTTAGCATTAGTGTGCAGTTTCTAAGTGCACATTTTCTCACATAACCAGAGTGCAGCAAGGTGGCGCAGTGGAACCGTGCTGGGCCCATCACCCAGAGGTCCGTGGATAGATACCACGCTCTGCTAATTTATTATTCTTTTGCAATAGTGCGCACTTTCTTAATGCACATTTTCCCACGTAACTACAATGCAGCAGAATGACGCAGTGAAAGCGTGCTGGGCCCATAACCCAGGTGTCTGTGGATCGAAACAACGCTCTGCTAATTTTATTTTCTTTTGCATAAGTGCGCAGTTTCTTACCGCACATTTTCTCACCGAACTAGAATACAGCAGAAGGGCGCAGTGGAAGCGTGCATGGCCCATAACCCAGTTGTCCGTGGATCGAAACTACGCTCTGCTAATTTTATTTTCTTTTGCATAAGTGCGCAGTTTCTTACTGCACATTTTCTCACGTAACTAGAGTGCAGCAGAGTGGCGAAGTGAAAGCGTGCTGGGCCCATAACCAAGGTGTCCGTGGATCGAAACAACGCTCTGCTAATTTTATTTTCTTTTGCATAAGTGCGCAGTTTCTTACCGCACATTTTCTCACCGAACTAGAATACAGCAGAAGGGCGCAGTGGAAGCGTGCATGGCCCATAACCCAGTTGTCCGTGGATCGAAACTACGTTCTGCTAATTTTATTTTCTTTTGCATAAGTGCGCAGTTTCTTACTGCACATTTTCTCACCGAACTAGAATACAGCAGAAGGGCGCAGTCATTCTGCTTCCGGCAGTCGTGCTGAACGGATCGCAGGATCATGAGCTCCAGCGGAGCGGCGACAGCGGCCAATCTTAGCCGCGGAAACAGGAACGGAGATAGCGAATACCAGTTTATTTTGCCGCAAATGCCAAAAGGACGACTTGTTATCAACACCGTGTTTTTACACGGTGATGTACGAGCGAGGCCATACAAGGTCGAAGATTTCAGGGACGCATTGACGCCAACGGGCCTGCTGCCGGATGTGGTAAGCCTCGGTGCATACCAGGTTAACCACTTGTGGGCGGTGACATTCAATGATGCCGCTCCCACAAAACGCCTGCTCGCCTTGAAGGAGCTGCAGGTGAAGGGGCGGCGCTGCGTCGTCGTCGACCCACTGGACCAGCAGGTGCGGCTACGAATTCACTGGCTGCTTCACGGGGTGAGCGACGAAGAAGTACGGACGGCGCTGTCGGCTTTCGGCAAGGTCGTGGAGGTGAGCCGTGAGCGGTGGCGTGTCCCGGGCATGGCCGACAAGTGTTCGACCACGAGAACAGCTCTCCTGAAGCTGAAAAGCGGCGTCAGGGTCGAAGACCTTCCGCACCAGATCAGGATCGATGGAGAGCTGGCCTTGCTGGTTGTGCCTGGTCGGCCGATGCAATGCTTGCGCTGCCAAGGCAAAGGGCACGTCCGCCGAGAGTGCAAGGTTCCCCGTTGCTCGCGGTGCAAACGCTTCGGACACGTCGAGGCGGATTGCGTTCGAACGTACGCCAGTGCAATGGGGCCAGCGAAGAACGAGGCGATGGCTGATCACGTCATGGACGCGGCCGAGGCAGAGGACGCCGCCAAAGGGGTCGGAAGCCCAGTGGTCCCTGTGACTACTGGAGGGGCGGCGCAGGCAGACACACCCAAGTTTCCGGAGACTCGCCAGCTTTCGACTACACCGGCCAGCGCCCCGTCAGCGGCCGAGCCTGAGCGGGTCGAGACGGACGTGGTTCCAGTGGGGACAGCTGATACAACGGAGGGTCAGGGAGAGACGGCGGCGGACAGCGACGACGAGATGTGCGTGACCAGCGCCACGCTAAAGCGTCCACTCGACGACTCGGTAGAGCAGGACGGGGCGTCGTCCACCAGCAGCCAGGAGCCGCCTGCGAAGGCGCCGCAAGGGAGGCGGCGTAGTCTCAAACCTAAGCCGAAAGTCCCTACCGACCGGAGACTGGAGGACAAGGCAAAAGAAAACAGCGCTGGGAAGCAGGATGGTCCTGGAGGCGGCTAGCCGAGGGCTGGTCGTGAAGGGTAAGCGCCATGCTCCGGGCCTACTCCTTTAGCGAACAAGTCACTATGGAATTAACTCCGCCATTCAGTATAGCTACGCTTAACGTCAGAGGGTTGGCGGCTAGGCGTAGGCAAAGTCAGCTCTATCGGTTGCTCACAGACCAAGACATAGACGTCCTAGCCGTCCAGGAAACTAAGGTAGACGGAGAGGAGGAGACCGGGAGCATGGTGCGCCGTTTCACTGACCGATATTACGCGGTCGTAAGCCACTCGATAGGAACGTCCGCGGGTTGTGTTCTTTTTGTAAAAAAATTGCAAAGCCTTCTTGTGCAAAGTGTTTTTTCATGTCAGTCGGGCAGAATTGTTTATTGTGACTTTGTTTATGGTGCCACTGAATTCAGAGTTATATGCGTATACGCACCGAATAGTGTAGAAGAGCGTGCTCAGTTTTTTTCTAACCTGTTTCAGTGGACAAAGTGTAATAAGAGGGTGGTTTTGTTAGGTGATTTTAACTGTGTTTTAAGGGCTCGCGATAGAGTCAATAGCACTGGCGTTCGTGACAAAAGCAGTGACGTGCTAGGCAAATTAATAACCGAAAATGACTTGGAAGACGTGTATGAATGTGTGGCAGCAAATCGCGAAGTGATCTACACGCGATTTCATGGCAATAGCCATGCACGTTTAGACCGCATATACCTATCCCTAGATGTATTGCCTATGTGTCACGATTTTTCGGTTGAGCCAGTGTCGTTTTCAGATCACTGTTTGGTTGTGTGTCGCATAGGCATGAAGAAACAGCGTAAGGTTTTCAACTGGGATTTATGGAAACTGAACGCATTGTTACTAAAAGATGAACCATTTTTAGAAGCAGTGCACGAGACCATTAATGAAGTGCTTATGGAAAAAACGGAAACAGTAGCAGAGAAATGGGAGTGTTTAAAGCAGAAGGTGAAAATGAAAGCGCTTGACAGATCGAGCACGCTAAAATTCGAAGCGCAAATAAAAGAAAGAAGTCTTAAGAAAACACTGCAGCAGCTGATAGCCCTAGAAAGTCGGGAGCCTGGGACTTGCAAAGACGAGGTGCGCAGTGTCAAGGAAAAATTAGAACTGCATGACAGAGAGCGTTATCGAGGCGCCTGGGTTCGCGCGCGCGCAAATGATCTTGCCGCGGGTGAGACGCCCACAAAAAGGGCGCTTGGTCTCGAAAAAGCGCAAGGACGCCGAAACCACATCGATAAGGTCTATTGCAACGGGACTCTCGCGAGCGACAATGAAAGCATCGAACGGGCCTTTGTTGCGTATTATCAGTCACTTTTTGCAATTCGAAAAGCGAATGTACATGGTTTTAAAGAAGAGTTTCTCAAGCGCTTGCCGCGGCTTAGTGACGACACAAAAAAGCTTTTAGAAGGCAGAATAACGGAAGGTGAAGTGGAACGCGCGATTGGTCATCTGAACCCCGGAAAGTCACCGGGACCCGATGGCCTAACCGCAGCATGGTATAAGACGTTTAGAATAGAACTGTCCCCGGGGTTAGCTGAGCTGTTCAATGAGGCGTACGAACGGAAAACTCTGCCGCCCTCCTTCAGCAAAGCGCATACGATATTAATTCCTAAAACGGACGAAGGGGAAAAACTTAAACTGGTGACATCGTATAGGCCCATATCGCTGACCAATGTCGACTACAAGATTTTTATGAAGGTTCTGGCAGCGCGACTTCAAGGTGTCATTAAAGAAATTGTTGGAGAGCACCAAACTTGTGGAATCAAAGGCAGAACCATTAGCTCAAACATTCACAAGATGCGGTGTGTGCTAGAGTGTTGTGACGAAGATTCACTTGGCGTTGCTGTGCTCCAGATAGACCTGGAGAAAGCTTTTGATTGTGTTGCGCATGATATTTTGTTTGTCATCTTAGATCATATTAATGTCGGTTCCATCATCAAGGAGGGAGTGGCCTTGGCGTACCAGAACTGCACAACACGTTTAATTGTTAACAAGTCTTTGGGGGCCCCCATTCACGTAATGCGTTCTGTGCGTCAGGGCTGCCCCCTCAGTCCACTTTTGTTTTGTATTTACATCGAAGCGATGTGCTTAGCGATAAATGAAAATGAAAAAATACGTGGCTTCAGCTTGGCGGCAGTGGAAGTTAAGCTGCTGGCATATGCAGACGACATTGCGGTGTGTTGTACGAACAAAGAAAGTGTAGAGGAAACGATAAGTGTTGTGAAACATTTTTGTAGCGTCACAGGAAGCCGCGTAAACTGGGCGAAATCTCTTGGGCTGTGGCACGGAAGGTGGCCTTCAAAGCCGGACCTTTTTGCGAATGTGCACTGGACGGAAACACCGACAAGGTACCTCGGTGTTCCCCTGGAATGTTATAACAGCAGCGAGGAGTATTGGTCGCGGCAAACAAAAGAGACGAAGGAAAAAGCAGACAGGTGGAAAGGCATGAACCTGTCTGTTTTTGCTAGGGCTACTGTGTGCAACATGTTTTTTATCGCTAAACTGTGGTATGTGATGCAGGTGTTACATTGTTCAAGGATCAACGTGCAAAGGCTGCACAGAGTGTTCGCAGTTTTTATATGGGGCTCGAAATGGGAAAGGTGCAGACGGACCAACTTGTTCAGGCGCGTGAAGGACGGAGGTCTTGGTTTGGCGCACCTATTTGTGAGACAAGTAGTAAATAGATTTTTGTTTTTCCGTGACGTCAGGGATCCGTTTTTGCGTACGGTATGCCAGCTCAGGTTAGGCAGTGCCTTACCAGATCTTGTTGTTACTACGGATAGCCGGCCCGTGACGTTGCGTGGGTATCTCAAGGAAGTGGTAGACAGTGTACGTTTTTTATCTGTACGCTTTTCGATAGATTATCTAGCAAGTGTTAGAAGAAAAGAATTGTACAAAGATGTATGTGCTATGGTTTTGCCAGTACCATTGTACAGGGCCATATACAGTGGAAGACCGGGACAAAATGTACTGAAGCGGGTGAGAAACATGCAGGTACCTACAGGGGTGAAAACTTTTTTCTTCAAGTTACACACAGGAACACTATCAGTAAAGACTTTCACAGAGGAACGGGGTTTTTTTACACCATGGGGGTCACACTGCTTGATATGTAAGAAACCAGAAACAATAGACCATGTTTTTTTGCATTGTTGGGAAGGGGTACATTTTTGGGACATATTACAGAGGACAATAAAGAAGGATTTTCCACTAGACCCACACGGAATAAGGTACCTCGCAGTAACAAATGATGATGGGGTCCCATTTGATGTAGTGATGTTGACCGGTCTCCACTGTATATGGCGTGCACGAATGGCCGGATACCATTTCGACCCGGACGCAAAGCCAGCAGTAATTTATTTCAGGCAAAGCATGTCTGCATTCATTGAGTGTAGCAAAATAGGGGATATCGAGCCAGAATGGTTGTCAAGGTTTGAACCCCTGGCAAACCTTAAGTATTTTTAAGAGGACAACATCAGTACAGATGGGACTGATGGCAATGTTTTTTTTTTTTTTTTTTTTTTTTTTTTTTTTTGTATTGTAATATATGTGTGTGCAATGATTGCCCTGTACAATGTCCATGCCAGGCAATAAATAAAAAAAAAAAAAAAAAAAAAAAAAAAAGCAGAGTGGCGCAGTTGAAGCGTGCTGGGCCCGTAAACCAGAGGTCCGTGGATCGAAACCACGCTCTGCTAATTTTATTTTCTTTTGCATTAGTGCGCACTTTCTCACTGCACAATTTCCCACGTAAATAGAATGCAGCAGAGTGGCGCAGCGCAAGCGTGCTGGGCCCATAACCCAGGTGTCCGTGAATCGAAACCACGCTCTGCTAATTTTATTTTCTTTTGCATTACTGCGCACTTTCTTACTGCACATTTGTCCACGTAAATAGAATGCAGCAGAGTGGCGCAGTGAAAGCCTGCTGGGCCCATAACCCAGGTGTCCGTGAATCGAAACCACGCTCTGCTAATTTTATTTTCTTTTGCATAAGCGCGCAGTCTCTTACTGCACATTTTCTCAACGAACTAGAATACAGCAGAAGGGCGAAGTGGAAGCGGGCTGGGCCCATAACCCAGTTGTCCATGGATCGAAACTACGCTCTGCTGATTTTATTTTCTTTTGCATAAGTGCGCAGTTTCTCACTGCAACTTTTCTCACGTAACTAGAGTGCAGCAGAGTGGCGCAGTGGAAGCGTGCTGGGCCCATAACCCTGTTGTCCGTGAATCGAAACCACGCTCTGCTAATTTTCTTTTCTTTTGCATAAGCGCGCAGTTTCTTACTGCACATTTTCTCACGTAACTGGAGTGCAGCAGAGTGGCGCAGTGGAAGCGTGCTGGGCCCATAACCCAGAGGTCCTTGGATCGAAACCACGCTCTGCTAATTTTATACCTTTTTTTGCATCGGTGTGCACTTTCTGACTGCATATTTTCCCACGTAACTAAAATGCAGCAGAGTGGCGCAGTGGAAGCGTGCTGGGCCCATAACCCAGGTGTCCGTGAATCGAAACCACGCTCTGCTGATTTTATTTTCTTTTGCATAAGTGCGCAGTTTCTTACTGCACATTTTCTCACGTAACTAGAGTGCAGCAGAGTGGCGCAGTGGAAGCGTGCTGGGCCCATAACCCAGAGGTCCGTGGATCGAAACCACGCTCTGCTAATATTATACCTTTTCGCATCGGTGCGCACTTTCTGACTGCATATTTTCCCACGTAACTAAAATGCAGCAGAGTGGCGCAGTGGAAGCGTGCTGGGCCCATAACCCAGAGGTCCGTGGATCGAAAGCCTGCTCCTAGAGCTTTATTTTCTTTTGCAGTAGTGCGCACTTTCCTACTGCACGTTTTCTCACTTAACTAGAGTGCAGCAGAGTGGCGCAGTGGAGGCGTGCTGGGCCCATAACCCAGGTGTCCGTGGATCGAAACCACGCTCTGCTAATTTGATATTCTTTTTGCATTACTGCGCACTTTCTTACTGCAAGTTTCCCACATGACTTGAATGCAGCAGAGTGGCGCAGTAAAAGCGTGCTGGGCCCATAACCCAGGTGTCCGTGGATCGAAACCACGCTCTGCTGATTTATTTTCTTTTGCATAAGTGCGCAGTTTCTTTTTGCACATTTTATCAAGTAACTAGAGTGCAGCAGAGTGGCGCATTGAAAGCGTGCTGGGCCCATAACCCAGGTGCCCGCGAATCGAAACCACGCTCTGCTCATTTTATTTTCTTTTGCATAAGTGCGCAGTTTCTTACTGCACATTTTATCAAAGAACTAGAGTGCAGCAGAGTGGCGCAGTGGAAGCTTGCTGGGCCCATAACCCAGAGGTCCGTGGATCGAAACCACGCTCTGCTAATTTATTATTCTTTTGCATTAGTGCGCACATTCTTACTGCCCATTTTCCCACGTAACTACAAAGCAGTAGAGTGGCATAGTGGGAGTTTGCTGAGGCCATATCCCAGCGGTCAATAGATCGAAACCACGCTCTTCTAATTATATATTCTTTTGCATTAGTGCGCACTTTCTTACTGCGCATTTTCCCACATAACTATAGTGCAGCAGAATGGCGCAGTGGAAGCGTGCTGGCCCCGTAACCCAAAGGTCCGTGGATCGAAACCACGCTCTGCTAATTTGATATTCTTTTTCCATTACTGCTCACTTTCTTACTGCAAATTTCCCACATGACTAGAATGCAGCAGAGTGGCGCAGTGGAAGCGTGCTGGGCCCATAACCCACAGGTTCGTAAATCGAAACCACGCCCGGCTAATTTTATTTTCTTTTGCATTACTGCGCACTTACTTACTGCACATTTTTCCACGTAAATAGAATGCAGCAGAGTGGCGCAGTGAAAGCGTGCGGGGCCCATAACCCAGGTGTCCATGAATCGAAACCACGCTGTGCTAATTTTATTTACTTTTGCATAAGCGCGCAGTTTCTTACTGCACATTTTCTCAACGAACTATACTACAGCAGAAGGGCGCAGTGGAAGCGTGCTGGGCCCATAACCCAGTTGTCCGTGGATCGAAACTACGCTCTGCTGATTTTATTTTCTTTTGCATAAGTGCGCAGTTTCTTACTGCAACTTTTTTGACGTAACTAGAGTGCAGCAGAGTGGCGCAGTGGAAGCGTGCTGGGCCCATAACCCATTTGTCCGTGAATCGAAACCACGCTCTGCTAATTTTATTTTCTTTTGCATAAGCGCGCATTTTTTTACTGCACATTTTCTCACGTAACTAGAGTGAAGCAGAGTGGCGCAGTTGAAGCGTGCTGGGCCCATAAACCAGAGGTCCGTGGATCGAAACCACGCTCTCCTAATTTTATTTTCTTTTGCATTAGTGCGCACTTTCTTACTGCACAATTTCCCACGTAAATAGAATGCAGCAGAGTGGCGCAGCGCAAGCGTGCTGGGCCCATAACCCAGGTGTCTGTGAATCGAAACCACGCTCTGCTAATTTTATACTTTTTTTTGCATCGGTGCGCACTTTCTGACTGCACATTTTCCCACGTAACTAAAATGCAGCAGAGTGGCGCAGTGGAAGCGTGCTGGGCCCATAACCCAGAGGTCCGTGGATCGAAAGCACGCTCCTAGAGCTTTATTTTTTTTTGCAGTAGTGCGCACTTTCCTACTGCACGTTTTCCCACGTAACTAGAGTGCAGCAGAGTGGCGCAGTGAAAGCGTGCTGGGCCCATAACCCAGAGGTCCGTGGATAGAAAGCACGCTCCTAGAGCTTTATTTTCTTTTGCAGTAGTGTGCACTTTCCTACTGCACGTTTTCCCACGTAACTAGAGTGCAGCAGAGTGGCGCAGTGGAAGCGTGCTGGGCCCATAACCCAGAGGTCCGTGGATCGAAACCACGCTCTGCTAATTTATTATTCTTTTGCATTAGTGCGCACATTCTTACTGCCCATTTTCCCACGTAACTACAAAGCAGTAGAGTGGCATAGTGGGAGTTTGCTGAGGCCATATCCCAGCGGTCAATGGATCGAAACCACGCTCTTCTAATTATATATTCTTTTGCATTAGTGCGCACTTTCTTACTGCGCATTTTCCCACATAACTATAGTGCAGCAGAATGGCGCAGTGGAAGCGTGCTGGCCCCGTAACCCAAAGGTCCGTGGATCGAAACCACGCTCTGCTAATTTGATATTCTTTTTCCATTACTGCTCACTTTCTTACTGCAAATTTCCCACATGACTAGAATGCAGCAGAGTGGCGCAGTGGAAGCGTGCTGGGCCCATAACCCACAGGTTCGTAAATCGAAACCACGCCCGGCTAATTTTATTTTCTTTTGCATTACTGCGCACTTACTTACTGCACATTTTTCCACGTAAATAGAATGCAGCAGAGTGGCGCAGTGAAAGCGTGCGGGGCCCATAACCCAGGTGTCCATGAATCGAAACCACGCTCTGCTAATTTTATTTACTTTTGCATAAGCGCGCAGTTTCTTACTGCACATTTTCTCAACGAACTATAATACAGCAGAAGGGCGCAGTGGAAGCGTGCTGGGCCCATAACCCAGTTGTCCATGGATCGAAACTACGCTCTGCTGATTTTATTTTCTTTTGCATAAGTGCGCAGTTTCTTACTGCAACTTTTCTCACGTAACTAGAGTGCAGCAGAGTGGCGCAGTGGAAGCGTGCTGGGCCCATAACCCTGTTGTCCGTGAATCGAAACCACACTCTGCTAATTTTCTTTTCTTTTGCATAAGCGCGCAGTTTCTTACTGCACATTTTCTCACGTAACTAGAGTGCAGCAGAGTTGCGCAGTGGAAGCGTGCTGGGCCCATAACCCAGAGGTCCGTGGATCGAAACCACTCTCTGCTAATTTTATACCTTTTTGCATCGGTGTGCACTTTCTGACTGCATATTTTCCCACGTAACTAAAATGCAGCAGAGTGGCGCAGTGGAAGCGTGCTGGGCCCATAACCCAGAGGTCCGTGGATCGAAAGCACGCTCCTAGAGCTTTATTTTCTTTTGCAGTAGTGCGCACTTTCCTACTGCACGTTTTCCCCCGTAACTAGAGTGCAGCAGAATGGCGCAGTGGAAGCGTGCTGGGGCCATAACCCATGTGTCCGTGGTTTGAAACCACGCTATGCTAATTTTACTTTCTTTTGCATAAGTGCGCAGTTTCCTACTGCCCATTTTTTCACGTAACTAGAGTGCAGCAGAGGGCGCAGTGTAAGCTTGCTTGGCCCAATAACCCAGCGGTCTGTGGATCGAAACCTCGCTCTGCTAATTCGATATGCTTTTTGCATTAGTGCGCACTTTCTTACTTCAATTTTCCCACATGACTAGAATGCAGCAGAGTGGCGCAGTTGAAGCGTGCTGGGGCCATATCCAGGTGTTTGTGGATCGAAACCACGCTCTGCTAATTTTATTTTCTTTTGCATAAGTGCGCAGTTTCTTACTGCACATTTTCTTAGGTAACTAGAGTGCAGCAGAGTGGCGCAGTGGAAGCGTGCTGGGCCCATAACCCAGAGGTCCGTGGATCGAAACCACGCTCTGCTAATTTATTAATCTTTTCCATTAGTGCGTACTTTCTTACTGCACATTTTTCCACGTGATTACAGTGCAGCAGAGTGGCGCAGGGGAAGCATGCTGGGTCATAACCCAGAGATTCGTGGATCTAAACCACGCCCTGCTAACTTTATTTTCTTTTGCATAAGTGCGCAGTTTCTTACTGCACATTTTCTCACGTAACTAGAGTGCAGCAGAGTGGCGCAGTGGAAGCGTGCTGGGCCCATAACCCAGAGGTCCGTGGATCGAAACCACGCTCTGCTAATAATATACCTTTTTGCATCGGTGCGCACTTTCTGACTGCATATTTTCCCACGTAACTAAAATGCAGCAGAGTGGCGCAGTGGAAGCGTGCTGGGCCCATAACCCAGAGGTCCGTGGATCGAAAGCCCGCTCCTAGAGCTTTATTTTCTTTTGCAGTAGTGCGCACTTTCCTACTGCACGTTTTCTCACGTAACTAGAGTGCAGCAGAGTGGCGCAGTGGAGGCGTGCTGGGCCCATAACCCAGAAATCCGTGGATCGAAACCACGCTCTGCTAATTTATTATTCTTTTGCATTAGTGCGCACATTCTTACTGCCCATTTTCCCACGTAACTACAAAGCAGTAGAGTGGCATAGTGGGAGTTTGCTGAGGCCATATGCCAGCGGTCAATAGATCTAAACCACGCTCTGCTAATTATATATTCTTTTGCATTAGAGCGCACTTTCTTACTGCGCATTTTCTAACATAACTTTAGTGCAGCAGAGTGGCGCAGTGGAAGTGTGCTGGGCCCGTAACCCAAAGGTCCGTGGATCAAAACCACGCTCTGCTAATTTGATATTCTTTTTTCATTACTGCTCACTTTCTTACTGCAAATTTCACACATGACTAGAATGCAGCAGAGTGGCGCAGTGGAAGCTTGCTGGGCCCATGACCCAGTTGTCCGTGAATCGAAACCACGCTCTGCTAATTTTATTTTCTTTTGCATAAGCGCGCAGTTTCTTACTGCACATTTTCTCACGTAACTAGAGTGCAGCAGAGTGGCGCAGTAGAAGCGTGCTGGGCCCATAACCCAGAGGTCCGTGGATCGAAACCACGCTCTGCTAATTTTTTTTTCTTTTGCATTAGTGCGCACTTTCTTACTGCACAATTTCCCACGTAAATAGAATGCAGCAGCGCGGCGCAGCGAAAGCGTGCTGGGCCCATAACACAAAGGTCCGTGAATCAAAACCACGCTCTGCTGATTTGATATTCTTTTTCCATTACCGCGCACTTCCTTACTGCAAATTTCCCACATGATTAGAATGCAGCAGAGTGGCGCAGTGGAAGCGTGCTGGGCCCATAACCCACAGGTCCGTAAATCGAAACCACGCCCTGCTAACTTTATTTTCATTTGCAATAGTGTGCATTTTCTTACTGCCCATTTTTTCATGTACCAAGAGTGCAGCAGAGGGGCGCAGTGTAAGCGTGCTGGGCCCATAACCCAGAGGTCCGTGGATCGAAAGCACGCTCCTAGAGCTTTATTTTCTTTTGCAGTAGTGCGCACTTTCCTACTGCACATTTTCCCACGTAACTAGAGTGCAGCAGAGTGGCGCAGTGGAAGCGTGCTGGGGACATAACCCATGTGTCCGTGGATTGAAACCACGCTCTGCTAATTTTACTTTCTTTTGCATAAGTGTGCAGTTTCCTACTGCTTATTTTTTCACGTAACTAGAGTGCAGCAGAGGGCGCAGTGTAAGCGTGCTTGGCCCAATAACCCAGCGGTCTGTGGATCGAAACCTCGCTCTGCTAATTTTATTTTCTTTTGCAAATGTGCGCAGTTTCTTACTGCACATTTTCTCACGTAACTAGAGTGCAGCAGAGTGGCGCAGTGGAAGCGTGCTGGGCCCATAACCCAGAGGTCCGTGGATTGAAACCACGCTCTGCAATTTTTATTTTCTTTTGCATTAGTGCGCACTTTCTTACTGCACATTTTCCCACGTAAATAGAATGCAGCAGAGTGGCGCAGTGAAAGCGTGCTGGGCCCATAACCCAGGTGTCCGTGAATCGAAACCACGCTCTGCTGATTTATTTTCTTTTGCATAAGTGCGCAGTTTCTTTTTGCACATTTTATCAAGTAACTAGAGTGCAGCAGAGTGCCGCATTGAAAGCGTGCTGGGCCCATAACCCAGGTGCCCGTGAATCGAAACCACGCTCTGCTCATTTTATTTTCTTTTGCATAAGTGCGCAGTTTCTTACTGCACATTTTCTCAAGTAACTAGAGTGCAGCAGAGTGGCGCAGTGGAAGCTTGCTGGGCCCATAACCCAAAGGTCAGTGGATCCAAACCACGCTCTGCTGATTTATTTTCTTTTGCATAAGTGCGCAGTTTCTTACTGCACATTGTATCAAAGAACTAGAGTGCAGCAGAGTGGCGCAGTGGAAGCTTGCTGGGCTCATAACCCAGAGGTCCGTGGATCGAAACCACGCTCTGCTAATTTATTATTCTTTTGCATTAGTGCGCACATTCTTACTGCCCATTTTCGCACGTAACTACAAAGCAGTAGAGTGGCGTAGTGGGAGTTTGCTGAGGCCATATCCCAGCGGTCAATAGATCGAAACTACGCTCTGCTAATTATATATTCTTTTGCATTAGTGCACACTTTCTTACTACGCATTTTCCCACATAACTACAGTGCAGCAGAGTGGCGCAGTGGAAGCGTGCTGGGCCCGTAACCCAAAGGTCCGTGGATCGAAATCACGCTCTGCTAATTTGATATTCTTTTTCCATTACTGCGCACTTCCTTACTGCAAATTTCCCACATAACTAGAATGCAGCAGAGTGGCGCAGTGGAAGCGTGCTGGGCCCATAACCCACAGGTCCGTAAATCGAAACCACGCCCGGCTAATTTTATTTTCGTTTGCATTACTGCGCACTTTCTTACTGCACGTTTTCCCACGAAAATAGAATGCAGGAGAGTGGAGCAGTGGAAGCGTGCTGGGCCCATATCCCTGAGGTCGGTGGATCAAAACCACGCTCTGCTAATTTCATTTTCTTTTGCAATAGTGCGCAAATTCTTACTGCCCATTTTCCCACGTAACTACAGTGCAGTAGAAAGGCGCAGTTGGAATTTGCTGAGGCCATATCCCAGCGGTCCATGGATCAGAACCACGCTCTGCTAATTATATATTCTTTTACATAAGTGCGCACTTTCTTACTGCGCATTTTCCCACATAACTATAAAGCAGCAGAGTGGCGCAGCGGAAGCGTGCTGGGCCCATAACCCAGTTGTCCGTGGGTCGAAACTACGCACTGGTAATTTTATTTTCTTTTGCATAAGTGCGCAGTTTCTTACTGCGCATTTTCTTACGTAACTAGAGTGCAGCAGAGTGGCGCGGTGGAAGCGTGCTGGGCCCATAACCCAGAGGTCCGTGGATCGAAACCACGCTCTGCTAATTTATTAATCTTTTCCATTAGTGCGTACTTTCTTACTGCACATTTTCCACGTGATTACAGTGCAGCAGAGTGGCGCAGGGGAAGCATGCTGGGTCATAACCCAGAGATTCGTGGATCTAAACCACGCCCTGCTAACTTTATTTTCATTTGCAATAGTGTGCATTTTCTTACTGCCCATTTTTTCACGTAACTAGAGTGCAGCAGAGGGGCGCAGTGTCAGCGTGCTTGGCCCATCACCCAGAGGTCCGTGGATCGAAACCACGCTCTGCTAATTTTATATTCTTTTTGCATTAGTGCGCACTTTCTTACTGCAAATTTCCGACCTGACTATAATGCAGCAGAGTGGCGCAGTGGAAGAGTGCTGGGGCCATAACCCATGTGTCCATGGATCGAAACCACGCTCTGCTGATTTTACTTTCTTTTGCAGTAGTGCGCACTTTCCTACTGCACGTTTTCCCACGTAACTAGAGTGCAGCAGAGTGGCGCAGTGGAAGCGTGCTGGGGCCATAAGCCATGCGTCCGTGGATTGAAACCACGCTCTGCTAATTCTACTTTCTTTTGCATAAGTGCGCAGTTTCCTACTGCCCATTTTTCACGTAACTAGAGTGCAGCAGAGGGCGCAGTGTAAGCGTGCTTGGCCCAATAACCCAGCGGTCTGTGGATCGAAACCTCGCTCTACTAATTCGATATGCTTTTTGCATTAGTGCGCACTTTCTTACTGCAAATTTCCCACATGACTAGAATGCAGCAGAGTGGCGCAGTGGAAGCGTGCTAGGGCCATAACCCAGGTGTCCGTGGATCGAAACCACGCTCTGCTAATTTTATTTTCTTTTGCATAAGTGCGCAGTTTCTTACTGCACATTTTCTCACGTAACTAGAGTGCAGCATAGTGGCGCAGTGGAAGCGAGCTGGGCCCATAACCCAGAGGTCCGTGGATCGAAACCACGCTCTGCTAATTTTATTTTCTTTTGCATTAGTGCACACTTTCTTACTGCACATTTTCCCACGTAAATAGAATGCAGCAGAGTGGCGCAGTGAAAGCGTGCTGGGCCCATAACCCAGGTGTCCGTGAATCGAAACCACGCTCTGCTCATTTTATTTTCTTTTGCATAAGTGCGCAGTTTCTTACTGCACATTTTCTCACTTAACTAGAGTGCAGCAGAGTGGCGCAGTGAAAGCGTGCTTGGCCCATAACCCAGAGGTCCGTGGATCGAAACCACGCTCTGCTAATTTTATACTTTTTTTTGCATCTGTGCGCACTTTCTGACTGCACATTTTCCCACGTAACTAAAATGCAGCAGAGTGGCGCAGTGGAAGCGTGCTGGGCTCATAACCCAGAGGTCCGTGGATCGAAAGCACGCTCCTACAGCTTTATTTTCTTTTGCAGTAGTGCGCACTTTCCTACTGCACGTTTTCCCACGTAACTAGAGTGCAGCAGAGTGGCGCAGTGGAAGCGTGCTGGGGCCATAACCCATGCGTCCATGGATTGAAACCACTCTCTGCTAATTTTACTTTCTTTTGCATAAGTGCGCAGTTTTCTACTGCCCATTTTTTCACGTAACTAGAGTGCAGCAGAGGGCGCAGTGTAAGCGTGCTTGGCCCAATAACCCACCGGTCTGTGGATCGAAACCTCGCTCTGCTAATTCGATATGCTTTTTGCATTAGTGCGCACTTTCTTACTGCAAATTTCCCACATGACTAGAATGCAGCAGAGTGGCGCAGTGGAAGCGTGCTGCGGCCATAACCCAGGTGTCCGTGGATCGAAATCACGCTCTGCTAATTTAATTTCCTTTTGCATAAGTGCGCAGTTTCTTACTGCACATTTTCGCACGTAACTTGAGTGCAGCAGAGTGGCGCAGTGGAAGCGTGCTGGGCCCATAACCCAGAGGTCCGTGGATCGAAACCATGCTCTGCGATTTTTATTTTTTGCAAAAGTGCGCAGGTTCTTACTGCGCAATTTCTCACGTAACAAGAGTGCAGCAGAGTGGCGCAGTGGAAGCGTGCTGGGCCCATAACCCAGAGGTCCGTGGATCGAAACCACGCTCTGCTAATTTATTATTCTTTTGCATTAGTGCGTACTTTCTTACTGCACATTTTTCCACGTGATTAGAGTGCAGCAGAGTGGCGCAGTGGAAACGTGCTGGGTCATAACCCAGAGGTTCGTGGATCGAAACCACGCCCTGTTAAGTTTATTTTCATTTGCAATAGTGTGCACTTTCTTACTGCCCCTTTTTTGACGTAACTAGAGTGCAGCAGAGGGGCGAAGTGTAAGCGTGCTTGGCCCATAACCCAGAGGTCCATGGATCGAAACCACGCTCTGCTAGTTTTATATTCTTTTTGCATTAGTGCGCACTTTCTTACTGCAAAATTCCCACCTGACTATAATGCAGCAGAGTGGCGCAGTGGAAGCGTGCTGGGGCCATAACCCATGTGACCGTGGATCGAAACCACGCTCTGCTAATTTTATTTTCTTTTGCATAAGTGCGCAGTTTCCTACTGCACATTTTCTCACGTAACTTGAGTGCAGCAGAGTGGCGCAGTGCAAGAGTGCTGGGCCCATAGCCCAGAGGTCCGTGGATCGAAACCACGCTCTGCGATTTGTACAATTTTTTGCATTAGTACGCAGTTTCTTACTGCACATTTTCTCGCGTAACTAGAGTGCAGCAGAGTGGCGCAGTGGAAGCGTGCTTGGCCCATAACCCAGAGGTCCCTGGATCGAAACCACGCTCTGCTAATTTTATAATTTTTTTGCATCGGTGCGCACTTTTTGACTGCACATTTTCCCACGTAACTAAAATGCAGCAGAGTGGCGCAGTGGGAGCGTGCTGGGCCCATAACCCAGAGGTCCGTGGATTGAAAGCACGCTCCTAGTGCTTTATTTTCTTTTGCAGTAGTGCGCACTTTCCTACTGCACGTTTTCCCACGTAACTAGAGTGCAGCAGAGTGGCGCAGTGGAGGCGTGCTGGACCCATAACCCAGAAGTTTGTGGATCGAAACCACGCTCTGCTAATTTGATATTCTTTTTGAATTACTGCGCACTTTCTTACTGCCCATTTTTCCACGTTACTAGAGTGCAGCAGAGTGGCGCAGTGGAATCGTGCTGGGTCATAACCCAGAGGTTCGTGGATCAAAACCACGCCCTGCTAACTTTATTTTCATTTGGAATAGTGTGCACTCTTTTGCTGCCCATTTTTTCACGTAACTAGAGTGCAGCAGAGGGCGCAGTGTAAGCGTGCTTAGCCCAATAACCCAGAGGTCTGTGGATGGAAACCTCGCTCTGCTAATTTGATATTCTTTTTCCATTAGTGCGCAGTTTCTTACTGCAAATTTCCCACGTGACTAGAATGCAGCAGAGTGCCGCAGTGGAAGCGTGCGGGGGCCATAACCCAGGTGTCCGTGGATCGAAACCACGCTCTGCTAATTTTATTTTCTTTAGCATAAGTGCGCAGTTTCTTACTGCACATTTTCTCACGTAACTAGAGTGCAGCAGAGTGGCGCAGTGGAAGCATGCTGGGCCCATAACCCAGAGGTTCGTGGATCGAAACCACGCTCTGCTAATTTTATTTTCTTCTGCAATGGTGCGCACTTTCTTACTGCACATTTTCCCACGTAAATAGAATGCAGCAGAGTGGCGCAGTGAAAGCCTGCTGGGCCCATAACCCAGGTGTCCGTGAATCGAAACCACGCTCTGCTAATTTTATTTTCTTTTGCATAAGCGCGCAGTTTCTTACTGCACATTTTCTCAACGAACTAGAATACAGCAGAAGGGCGCAGTGGAAGCGGGCTGGGCCCATAACCCAGTTGTCCGTGGATCGAAACTACGCTCAGCTGATTTTATTTTCTTTTGCATAAGTGCGCAGTTTCTTACTGCAACTTTTCTCACGTAACTAGAGTGCAGCAGAATGGCGCAGTGGAAGCGTGCTGGGCCCGTAACCCAGTTGTCCGTGAATCGAAACCACGCTCTGCTAATTTTACTTTCTTTTGCATTAGTGCGCACATTCTTACTGCCCATTTTCCCACGTAACTACAAAGCAGTAGAGTGGCGTAGTGGGAGTATGCTGAGGCCATATCCCAGCGGTCAATAGATCGAAACCACGCTCTGCTAATTATATATTCTTTTGCATTAGTGCGCACTTTCTTACTGCGCATTTTCCCACATTGCTATAGTCCAGCAGAGTGGCGCAGTGGAAGCGTGCTTGGCCCGTAACCCAAAGGTCCGTGGATCGAAACCACGCTCTGCTAATTTTATTTTCTTTTGCATAAGCACGCAGTTTCTTTCTGCACATTTTCTCACTTAACTAGAGTGCAGCAGAGTGGCGCAGTGAAAGCGTGCTTGGCCCATAACCCAGAGGTCCGTGGATCGAAACCACGCTCTGCTAATTTTATACTTTTTTTTGCATCTGTGCGCACTTTCTGACTGCACATTTTCCCACGTAACTAAAATGCAGCAGAGTGGCGCAGTGGAAGCGTGCTGGGCTCATAACCCAGAGGTCCGTGGATCGAAAGCACGCTCCTACAGCTTTATTTTCTTTTGCAGTAGTGCGCACTTTCCTACTGCACGTTTTCCCACGTAACTAGAGTGCAGCAGAGTGGCGCAGTGGAAGCGTGCTGGGGTCATAACCCATGCGTCCGTGGATTGAAACCACGCTCTGCTAATTTTACTTTCTTTTGCATAAGTGCGCAGTTTCCTACTGCCCATTTTTCACGTAACTAGAGTGCAGCAGAGGGCGCAGTGTAAGCGTGCTTGGCCCAATAACCCAGCGGTCTGTGGATCGAAACCTCGCTCTACTAATTCGATATGCTTTTTGCATTAGTGCGCACTTTCTTACTGCAAATTTCCCACATGACTAGAATGCAGCAGAGTGGCGCAGTGGAAGCGTGCTAGGGCCATAACCCAGGTGTCCGTGGATCGAAACCACGCTCTGCTAATTTTATTTTCTTTTGCATAAGTGCGCAGTTTCTTGCTGCACATTTTCTCACGTAACTAGAGTGCAGCATAGTGGCGCAGTGGAAGCGTGCTGGGCCCATAACCCAGAGGTCCGTGGATCGAAACCACGCTCTGCTAATTTTATTTTCTTTTGCATTAGTGCACACTTTCTTACTGCACAGTTTCCCACGTAAATAGAATGCAGCAGAGTGGCGCAGTGAAAGCGTGCTGGGCCCATAACCCAGGTGTCCGTGAATCGAAACCACGCTCTGCTAATTTTATTTTCTTTTGCATTAGTGCACACTTTCTTACTGCACATTTTCTCAAGTAACTAGAGTGCAGCAGAGTGGCGCAGTGGAAGCTTGCTGGGCCCATAACCCAGAGGTCAGTGGATCGAAACCACGCTCTGCTAATTTATTATTCTTTGCATTAGTGCGCACATTCTTACTGCCCATTTTCCCACGTAACTACAAAGCAGTAGAGTGGCGTAGTGGGAGTGTGCTGAGGCCATATCCCAGCGGTCAATAGATCGAAACCACGCTCTGCTAATTATATATTCTTTTGCATTAGTGCGCACTTTCTTACTGCGCATTTTCCCACATAGCTATAGTGCAGCAGAGTGGCGCAGTGAAAGCGTGCTTGGCCCATAACCCAGAGGTCCGTGGATCGAAACCACGCTCTGCTAATTTTCTACTTTTTTTTTTGCATCTGTGCGCACTTTCTGACTGCACATTTTTCCACGTAACTAAAATGCAGCAGAGTGGCGCAGTGGAAGCGTGCTGGGCTCATAACCCAGAGGTCCGTGGATCGAAAGCACGCTCCTACAGCTTTATTTTCTTTTGCAGTAGTGCGCACTTTCCTACTGCACGTTTTCCCACGTAACTAGAGTGCAGCATAGTGGCGCAGTGGAAGCGTGCTGGGGCCATAACCCATGCGTCCGTGGATTGAAACCACTCTCTGCTAATTTTACTTTCTTTTGCATAAGTGCACAGTTTTCTACTGCCCATTTTTTCACGTAACTAGAGTGCAGCAGAGGGCGCAGTGTAAGCGTGCTTGGCCCAATAACCCACCGGTCTGTGGATCGAAACCTCGCTCTGCTAATTCGATATGCTTTTTGCATTAGTGCGCACTTTCTTACTGCAAATTTCCCACATGAATAGAATGCAGCAGAGTGGCGCAGTGGAAGCGTGCTGCGGCCATAACCCAGAGGTCCGTGGATCGAAACCACGATCTGCTAATTTATTATTCTTTCGCATTAGTGCGTACTTTCTTACTGCACATTTTTCCACATAGTTAGAGTGCAGCAGAGTGGCGCAGTGGAAGCGTGCTGGGTCATAACCAAGAGGTTCGTGGATCGAAACCACGCCCTGCTAACTTTATTTTAATTTGCGATAGTGTGCACTTCCTTACTGCCCATTTTTTCATGTACCAAGAGTGCAGCAGAGGGGCGCAGTGTAAGCGTGCTTGGCCCATCACCCAGAGGTCCGTGGATCGAAACCACGCTCTGCTAATTTTATATTCTTTTTGCATTAGTGCGCACTTTCCTACTGCAAATTTCCCACATGACTAGAATGCAGCAGAGTGGCGCAGTGGAAGCGTGCTGCGGCCATAGCCAGGTGTCCGTGGATCGAAATCACGCTCTGCTAATTTATTTCCTTTTGCATAAGTGCGCAGTTTCTTACTGCACATTTTCTCACGTAACTTGAGTGCAGCAGAGTGGCGCAGTGGAAGCGTGCTGGGCCCATAACCCAGAGGTCCGTGGATCGAAACCACGCTCTGCTAATTTATTATTCTTTTGCATTAGTGCGTACTTTCTTACTGCACATTTTTCCACGTGATTAGAGTGCAGCAGAGTGGCGCAGTGGAAACGTGCTGGGTCATAACCCAGAAGTTCGTGGATCGAAACCACGCCCTGTTAAGTTTATTTTCATTTGCAATAGTGTGCACTTTCTTACTTCCCCTTTTTTCACTTAACTAGAGTGCAGCAGAGGGGCGCAGTGTAAGCGTGCTTGGCCCATAACCCAGAGGTCCGTGGATCGAAACCACGCTCTGCTAGTTTTATATTCTTTTTGCATTAGTGCGCACTTTCTTACTGCAAAATTCCCACCTGACTATAATGCAGCAGAGTGGCGCAGTGGAAGCGTGCTGGGGCCATAACCCATGTGACAGTGGATCGAAACCACGCTCTGCTAACTTTATTTTCTTTTGCATAAGTGCGCAGTTTCCTACTGCACATTTTCCCACGTAACTTGAGTGCAGCAGAGTGGCGCAGTGCAAGCGTGCTGGGCCCATAACTCAGAGGTCCGCGGATCGAAATCACGCTCTGCGATTTGTACAATTTTTTGCATTAGTACGCAGTTTCTTACTGCACATTTTCTCACGTAACTAGAGTGCAGCAGAGTGGCGCAGTGGAAGCGTGCTTGGCCCATAACCCAGAGGTCCGTGGATCGAAACCACGCTCTGCTAATTTTATAATTTTTTTGCATCGGTGCGCACTTTCTGACTGCACATTTTCCCACGTAACTAAAATGCAGCAGAGTGGCGCAGTGGGAGCGTGCTGGGCCCATGACCCAGAGGTCCGTGGATCGAAAGCACGCTCCTAGAGCTTTATTTTCTTTTGCAGTAGTGCGCACTTTCCTACTGCACGTTTTCCCACGTAAGTAGAGTGCAGCAGAGTGGCGCAGTGGAGGCGTGCTGGACCCATAACCCAGAGGTTTGTGGATCGAAACCACGCTCTGCTAATTTGATATTCTTTTTGCATTATTGCACATTTTTCCACGTTACTAGAGTGCAGCAGAGTGGCGCAATGGAAGCGTGCTGGGTCATAACCCAGAGGTTCGTGGATCAAAACCACGCCCTGCTAACTTTATTTTCATTTGCAATAGTGTGCACTCTTTTACTGCCCATTTTTTCACGTAACTAGAGTGCAGCAGAGGGCGCAGTGTAAGCGTGCTTAGCCCAATAACCCAGAGGTTTGTGGATCGAAACCTCGCTCTGCTAATTTGATAATCTTTTTGCATATGCGCGCAGTTTCTTACTGCACATTTTCTCAACGAACTAGAATACAGCAGATGGGCGCAGTGAAAGCGTGCTGGGCCCATAACCCAGTTGTCCGTCGATCGAAACTACGCTCTGCTAATTTTATTTTCTTTTGCATAAGTGCGCAGTTTCGTACTGCACATTTTATCACGTAACTAGAGTGCAGCAGAGTGGCGCAGTGGAAGCGTGCTGGGCCCATAACGCAGAGGTCCGTGGATCGAAATCACGATCTGCTAATTTATTATTCTTTTGCATTAGTGCGTACTTTCTTACTGCACATTTTTCCACATAATTAGAGTGCAGCAGAGTGGCGCAGTGGAAGCGTGCTGGGTCATAACCAAGAGGTTCGTGGATCGAACCCACGCCCTGCTAACTTTATTTTAATTTGCGATAGTGTGCACTTCCTTACTGTCCATTTTTTCATGTACCAAGAGTGCAGCAGAGGGGCGCAGTGTCAGCGTGCTGGGCCCATAACTCAGAGGTTCGTGGATCGAAACCACGCTCTGCTAATTCTATTTTCTTTTGCATTAGTGCGTACTTTCTTACTGCACACTTTCCCACGTAACTAGAGTGCAGTAGAGTGGCCCAGTGGAAGCGTGCTGGGGCCATAACCCAGGTGTCCGTGGATCGAAACCACGCTCTGCTAATTCTATTTTCTTTTGGATATGTGCACAGTTTCTTACCGCACATTTTCTCACCGAACTAGAATACAGCAGAAGGGCGCAGTGGAAGCGTGTATGGCCCATAACCCAGTGTTCCGTGGATCGAAACTACGCTCTGCTAATTTTATTTTCTTTTGCATAAGTGCGCAGTTTCTTACTGCACATTTTCTCACGTAACTAGAGTGCAGCAGAGTGGCGCAGTGAAAGCGTGCTGGGCCCATAACCAAGGTGTCCGTGGATTGAAACAACGCTCTGCTAATTTTATTTTATTTTGCATAAGTGCGCAGTTTCTTACCGCACATTTTCTCACCGAACTAGAATACAGCAGAAGGGCGCAGTGGAAGCGTGCATGGCCCATAACCCAGTTGTCCGTGGATCGAAACTACGTTCTGCTAATTTTATTTTCTTTTGCATAAGTGCGCAGTTTCTTACTGCACATTTTCTCACCGAACTAGAATACAGCAGAAGGGCGCAGTGGAAGCGTGCTGGGCCCATAACCCAGGTGTCCGTGGATCGAAACCACGCTCTGCTAATTTTATTTTCTTTTACATAAGTGCGCGGTTTCTTACTGCACAGTTTCTCACGTAACTTGAGTGCAGCAGAGTGGCGCAGTGGAAGCGTGCTGGGCCCGTAACCCAGAGGTCCGTGGATCTAAACCACGCTCTGCGATTTTTAGAATTTTTTGCTTTAGTACGCAGTTTCTTACTGCACATTTTCTCACGTAACTAGAGTGCAGCAGAGTGTGGCAGTGGAAGCGTTCTGGGCCCATAACCCAGAGGTCCGTGGATCGAAACCACGCTCTGCTAATTTTATAGGTTTTTTGCATCGGTGCGCACTTTTTGACTGCACATTTTCTCACGGAACTAAAATGCAGCAGAGTGGCGCAGTGGAAGCGTGCTGGGCCCATAACCCAGAGGTCCGTGGATCGAAAGCACGCTCCTATAGCTTCATTTTCTTTCGCAGTAGTGCGCACTTTCCTACTGCACGTTTTCCCACGCAACTAGAGTGCAGCAGAGTGGCGCAGTGGAGGCGTGCTAGGCCCATAACCCAGAAGTACGTGGATCGAAACCACGCTCTGCTAATTTGATATTCTTTTTGCATTACTGCGCACTTTCTTACTGCACATTTTGCCACGTAAGTAGAATGCAGCAGAGTGGTGCAGTGGAAGCGTGCTAGGCCCATTACCCAGAAGTTCTTGGATGGAAACCACGCTCTGCTACTTTTATTTTCTTTTGCATATGTGCGCAGTTCCTTACTGCACATTTTCTCACGTAACTAGAGTGCAGCAGAGTGGCGCAGTGGAAGCGTGCTGGGCCCATAACCCAGAGGTCCGTAGATTGAAACCACGCTCTGCTAATTGTATGAATTTTTTCATTAGTGCACAGTTTCTTACTGCACATTTTCTCACGTAACTAGAGTGATGCAGAGTGGCGCAGTGGGAGCGTGCTGGGCCTAAGACCCAGAGGTCCGTGTATCGAAACCACGCTCTGCTAATTGTGGAGTTTTCTCATTCGTGCGCAGTTTCTTACTGCATATTTTCTCACGTAACTAGAGTGCAGCAGAGTGGCGCAGTCGAAGCGTGCTGGGCCCATAACCAAGAGGTCCGTAGATCGAAACTACGCTCTGCTAATTGTATAGTTTTTGCATTAGTGCGCAGTTTCTTACTGCACAATTTCTCACGTAATTAGAGTGCCGCAAAATGTTGCAGTGGAAGCGTGCTGGGCCTATAATCCAGAGGTCCATAAATCTAAACCACACTCTGCTAATTTTATATCCTTTAGCATTAGTGCGCAGTTTCTTACTGCACATTTTCTCACGTAACTAGAGTGCAGCAGAGTGTCGCAGTGGAAGCGTGCTGGGCCCATAACCCAGAGGTCCGTGGATCGAAACCACGCTCTGCTAATTTTATAATTTTTTTGCATCGGTGCGCACTTTCTGACTGCACATTTTCTCACGGAAATAAAATGCAGCAGAGTGGCGCAGTGGAAGCGTGCTGGGCCCATAACCCAGAGGTCCGTGGATCGAAAGCACGCTCCTATAGCTTTATTTTCTTTCGCAGTAGTGCGCACTTTCCTACTGCACGTTTTTCCACGCAACTAGAGTGCAGCAGAGTGGCGCAGTGGAGGCGTGCTGGGCCCATAACCCAGAAGTCCGTGGATCAAAACCACGCTCTGCTAATTTGATATTCTTTTTGCATTACTGCGCACTTTCTTACTGCACATTTTGCCACGTAAGTAGAATGCAGCAGAGTGGTGCAGTGGAAGCGTGCTAGGCCCATTACCCAGAGGTTCTTGGATGGAAACCACGCTCTGCTAATTTTAATTTCTTTGCATTGTTTGCAGTTACTTACAGCACATTTTCTCACGTAACTAGAGTGCACCAGAGTGGCGCAGTGGAAGCGTGCTGGGCCCATAACCCAGTAGTCCGTGGATCGAAACCACGCTCTGCTAATTTTATTTTCTTTTGCATATGTGCGCAGTTTCTTACTGAACATTTTCTCACGTAACTAGAGTGCAGCAGAGTGGCACAGTGGAAGCGTGCTGGGCTCATAACCCAGAAGTCCGTAGATCGAAACCCCGCTCTGCTAATTGTATGATTTTTTTGCATTAGTGCACAGTTTCTTACTGCACATTTTCTCACGTAACTAGAGTGATGCAGAGTGGCACAGTGGGAGCGTGCTGGGCCTATGACCCAGAGGTCCGTGCATCGAAACCACGCTCTGCTAATTGTATAGTTTTTGCATTAGTGCGCAGTTTCTTACTGCACAATTTCTCACGTAATTAGAGTGCCGCAAAGTGTTGCAGTGGAAGCGTGCTGGGCCTATAATCCAGAGGTCCATAGATCTAAACCACACTCTGCTAATTTTATATTGTTTAGCATTAGTGTGCAGTTTCTAAGTGCACATTTTCTCACATAACCAGAGTGCAGCAAGGTGGCGCAGTGGAACCGTGCTGGGCCCATCACCCAGAGGTCCGTGGATAGATACCACGCTCTGCTAATTTATTATTCTTTTGCAATAGTGCGCACTTTCTTAATGCACATTTTCCCACGTAACTACAATGCAGCAGAATGACGCAGTGAAAGCGTGCTGGGCCCATAACCCAGGTGTCTGTGGATCGAAACAACGCTCTGCTAATTTTATTTTCTTTTGCATAAGTGCGCAGTTTCTTACCGCACATTTTCTCACCGAACTAGAATACAGCAGAAGGGCGCAGTGGAAGCGTGCATGGCCCATAACCCAGTTGTCCGTGGATCGAAACTACGCTCTGCTAATTTTATTTTCTTTTGCATAAGTGCGCAGTTTCTTACTGCACATTTTCTCACGTAACTAGAGTGCAGCAGAGTGGCGAAGTGAAAGCGTGCTGGGCCCATAACCAAGGTGTCCGTGGATCGAAACAACGCTCTGCTAATTTTATTTTCTTTTGCATAAGTGCGCAGTTTCTTACCGCACATTTTCTCACCGAACTAGAATACAGCAGAAGGGCGCAGTGGAAGCGTGCATGGCCCATAACCCAGTTGTCCGTGGATCGAAACTACGTTCTGCTAATTTTATTTTCTTTTGCATAAGTGCGCAGTTTCTTACTGCACATTTTCTCACCGAACTAGAATACAGCAGAAGGGCGCAGTCATTCTGCTTCCGGCAGTCGTGCTGAACGGATCGCAGGATCATGAGCTCCAGCGGAGCGGCGACAGCGGCCAATCTTAGCCGCGGAAACAGGAACGGAGATAGCGAATACCAGTTTATTTTGCCGCAAATGCCAAAAGGACGACTTGTTATCAACACCGTGTTTTTACACGGTGATGTACGAGCGAGGCCATACAAGGTCGAAGATTTCAGGGACGCATTGACGCCAACGGGCCTGCTGCCGGATGTGGTAAGCCTCGGTGCATACCAGGTTAACCACTTGTGGGCGGTGACATTCAATGATGCCGCTCCCACAAAACGCCTGCTCGCCTTGAAGGAGCTGCAGGTGAAGGGGCGGCGCTGCGTCGTCGTCGACCCACTGGACCAGCAGGTGCGGCTACGAATTCACTGGCTGCTTCACGGGGTGAGCGACGAAGAAGTACGGACGGCGCTGTCGGCTTTCGGCAAGGTCGTGGAGGTGAGCCGTGAGCGGTGGCGTGTCCCGGGCATGGCCGACAAGTGTTCGACCACGAGAACAGCTCTCCTGAAGCTGAAAAGCGGCGTCAGGGTCGAAGACCTTCCGCACCAGATCAGGATCGATGGAGAGCTGGCCTTGCTGGTTGTGCCTGGTCGGCCGATGCAATGCTTGCGCTGCCAAGGCAAAGGGCACGTCCGCCGAGAGTGCAAGGTTCCCCGTTGCTCGCGGTGCAAACGCTTCGGACACGTCGAGGCGGATTGCGTTCGAACGTACGCCAGTGCAATGGGGCCAGCGAAGAACGAGGCGATGGCTGATCACGTCATGGACGCGGCCGAGGCAGAGGACGCCGCCAAAGGGGTCGGAAGCCCAGTGGTCCCTGTGACTACTGGAGGGGCGGCGCAGGCAGACACACCCAAGTTTCCGGAGACTCGCCAGCTTTCGACTACACCGGCCAGCGCCCCGTCAGCGGCCGAGCCTGAGCGGGTCGAGACGGACGTGGTTCCAGTGGGGACAGCTGATACAACGGAGGGTCAGGGAGAGACGGCGGCGGACAGCGACGACGAGATGTGCGTGACCAGCGCCACGCTAAAGCGTCCACTCGACGACTCGGTAGAGCAGGACGGGGCGTCGTCCACCAGCAGCCAGGAGCCGCCTGCGAAGGCGCCGCAAGGGAGGCGGCGTAGTCTCAAACCTAAGCCGAAAGTCCCTACCGACCGGAGACTGGAGGACAAGGCAAAAGAAAACAGCGCTGGGAAGCAGGATGGTCCTGGAGGCGGCTAGCCGAGGGCTGGTCGTGAAGGGTAAGCGCCATGCTCCGGGCCTACTCCTTTAGCGAACAAGTCACTATGGAATTAACTCCGCCATTCAGTATAGCTACGCTTAACGTCAGAGGGTTGGCGGCTAGGCGTAGGCAAAGTCAGCTCTATCGGTTGCTCACAGACCAAGACATAGACGTCCTAGCCGTCCAGGAAACTAAGGTAGACGGAGAGGAGGAGACCGGGAGCATGGTGCGCCGTTTCACTGACCGATATTACGCGGTCGTAAGCCACTCGATAGGAACGTCCGCGGGTTGTGTTCTTTTTGTAAAAAAATTGCAAAGCCTTCTTGTGCAAAGTGTTTTTTCATGTCAGTCGGGCAGAATTGTTTATTGTGACTTTGTTTATGGTGCCACTGAATTCAGAGTTATATGCGTATACGCACCGAATAGTGTAGAAGAGCGTGCTCAGTTTTTTTCTAACCTGTTTCAGTGGACAAAGTGTAATAAGAGGGTGGTTTTGTTAGGTGATTTTAACTGTGTTTTAAGGGCTCGCGATAGAGTCAATAGCACTGGCGTTCGTGACAAAAGCAGTGACGTGCTAGGCAAATTAATAACCGAAAATGACTTGGAAGACGTGTATGAATGTGTGGCAGCAAATCGCGAAGTGATCTACACGCGATTTCATGGCAATAGCCATGCACGTTTAGACCGCATATACCTATCCCTAGATGTATTGCCTATGTGTCACGATTTTTCGGTTGAGCCAGTGTCGTTTTCAGATCACTGTTTGGTTGTGTGTCGCATAGGCATGAAGAAACAGCGTAAGGTTTTCAACTGGGATTTATGGAAACTGAACGCATTGTTACTAAAAGATGAACCATTTTTAGAAGCAGTGCACGAGACCATTAATGAAGTGCTTATGGAAAAAACGGAAACAGTAGCAGAGAAATGGGAGTGTTTAAAGCAGAAGGTGAAAATGAAAGCGCTTGACAGATCGAGCACGCTAAAATTCGAAGCGCAAATAAAAGAAAGAAGTCTTAAGAAAACACTGCAGCAGCTGATAGCCCTAGAAAGTCGGGAGCCTGGGACTTGCAAAGACGAGGTGCGCAGTGTCAAGGAAAAATTAGAACTGCATGACAGAGAGCGTTATCGAGGCGCCTGGGTTCGCGCGCGCGCAAATGATCTTGCCGCGGGTGAGACGCCCACAAAAAGGGCGCTTGGTCTCGAAAAAGCGCAAGGACGCCGAAACCACATCGATAAGGTCTATTGCAACGGGACTCTCGCGAGCGACAATGAAAGCATCGAACGGGCCTTTGTTGCGTATTATCAGTCACTTTTTGCAATTCGAAAAGCGAATGTACATGGTTTTAAAGAAGAGTTTCTCAAGCGCTTGCCGCGGCTTAGTGACGACACAAAAAAGCTTTTAGAAGGCAGAATAACGGAAGGTGAAGTGGAACGCGCGATTGGTCATCTGAACCCCGGAAAGTCACCGGGACCCGATGGCCTAACCGCAGCATGGTATAAGACGTTTAGAATAGAACTGTCCCCGGGGTTAGCTGAGCTGTTCAATGAGGCGTACGAACGGAAAACTCTGCCGCCCTCCTTCAGCAAAGCGCATACGATATTAATTCCTAAAACGGACGAAGGGGAAAAACTTAAACTGGTGACATCGTATAGGCCCATATCGCTGACCAATGTCGACTACAAGATTTTTATGAAGGTTCTGGCAGCGCGACTTCAAGGTGTCATTAAAGAAATTGTTGGAGAGCACCAAACTTGTGGAATCAAAGGCAGAACCATTAGCTCAAACATTCACAAGATGCGGTGTGTGCTAGAGTGTTGTGACGAAGATTCACTTGGCGTTGCTGTGCTCCAGATAGACCTGGAGAAAGCTTTTGATTGTGTTGCGCATGATATTTTGTTTGTCATCTTAGATCATATTAATGTCGGTTCCATCATCAAGGAGGGAGTGGCCTTGGCGTACCAGAACTGCACAACACGTTTAATTGTTAACAAGTCTTTGGGGGCCCCCATTCACGTAATGCGTTCTGTGCGTCAGGGCTGCCCCCTCAGTCCACTTTTGTTTTGTATTTACATCGAAGCGATGTGCTTAGCGATAAATGAAAATGAAAAAATTCGTGGCTTCAGCTTGGCGGCAGTGGAAGTTAAGCTGCTGGCATATGCAGACGACATTGCGGTGTGTTGTACGAACAAAGAAAGTGTAGAGGAAACGATAAGTGTTGTGAAACATTTTTGTAGCGTCACAGGAAGCCGCGTAAACTGGGCGAAATCTCTTGGGCTTTGGCACGGAAGGTGGCCTTCAAAGCCGGACCTTTTTGCGAATGTGCACTGGACGGAAACACCGACAAGGTACCTCGGTGTTCCCCTGGAATGTTATAACGGCAGCGAGGAGTATTGGTCGCGTCAAACAAAAGAGACGAAGGAAAAAGCAGACAGGTGGAAAGGCATGAACCTGTCTGTTTTCGCTAGGGCTACTGTGTGCAACATGTTTTTTATCGCTAAACTGTGGTATGTGATGCAGGTGTTACATTGTTCAAGGATCAACGTGCAAAGGCTGCACAGAGTGTTCGCAGTTTTTATATGGGGCTCGAAATGGGAAAGGTGCAGACGGACCAACTTGTTCAGGCGCGTGAAGGACGGAGGTCTTGGTTTGGCGCACCTATTTGTGAGACAAGTAGTAAATAGATTTTTGTTTTTCCGTGACGTCAGGGATCCGTTTTTACGTAGGGTATGCCAGCTCAGGTTAGGCAGTGCCTTACCAGATTTTGTTGTTACTACGGATAGCCGGCCCGTGACGTTGCGTGGGTATCTCAAGGAAGTGGTAGACAGTGTACGTTTTTTATCTGTACGCTTTTCGATAGATTATCTAGCAAGTGTTAGAAGAAAAGAATTGTACAGAGATGTATGTGCTATGGTTTTGCCAGTACCATTGTACAGGGCCATATACAGTGGAAGACCGGGACAAAACGTACTGAAGCGGGTGAGAAACATGCAGGTACCTACAGGGGTGAAAACTTTTTTCTTCAAGTTACACACAGGAACACTATCAGTAAAGACTTTCACAGAGGAACGGGGTTTTTTTTTACACTATGGGGGTCACACTGCTTCATATGTAAGAAACCAGAAACAATAGACCATGTTTTTTTGCATTGTTGGGAAGGGGTACATTTTTGGGACATATTACAGAGGACAATAAAGAAGGATTTTCCACTAGACCCACACGGAATAAGGTACCTCGCAGTAACAAATGATGATGGGGTCCCATTCGATGTAGTGATGTTGACCGGTCTCCACTGTATATGGCGTGCACGAATGGCCGGATACCATTTCGACCCGGACGCAAAACCAGCAGTAATTTATTTCAGGCAAAGCATGTCTGCATTCATTGAGTGTAGCAAAATAGAGGATATCGAGCCAGAATGGTTGTCAAGGGTTGAACCCCTGGCAAACCTTAAGTATTTTTAAGAGGACAACATCAGTACAAATGGGACTGATGGCAATGCTTTTTTTTTTTTTTTTTGTATTGTAATATATGTGTGTGCAATGATTGCCCTGTACAATGTCCATGCCAGGCAATAAATAAAAAAAAAAAAAAAAAAAGCAGAGTGGCGCAGTGGAAGCGTGCTGGGTCATAACCCAGAGGTTCGTGGATCAAAACCACGCCCTGCTAACTTTATTTTCATTTGCAATAGTGTGCACTCTTTTACTGCCCATTTTTTCACGTAACTAGAGTGCAGCAGAGGGCGCAGTGTAAGCGTGCTTAGCCCAATAACCCAGAGGTCTGTGGATCGAAATCTCGCTCTGCTAATTTGATAATCTTTTTGCATTAGTGCGCACTTTCTTACTGCAAATTTCCCACGTGACTAGAATGCAGCAGAGTGCCGCAGTGGAAGCGTGCGGGAACCATAACCCAGGTGTCCGTGGATCGAAACCACGCTCTGCTAATTTTATTTTCTTTAGCATAAGTGCGCAGTTTCTTACTGCACATTTTCTCACGTAACTAGAGTGCAGCAGAGTGGCGCAGTTGAAGCGTGCTGGGCCCATAACCCAGAGGTTCGTGGATCGAAACCACGCTCTGCTAATTTTATTTTCTTTTGCAATGGTGCGCACTTTCTTACTGCACATTTTCCCACGTAAATAGAATACAGTAGAGTGGCGCAGTGAAAGCGTGCTGGGCCCATAACCTAGGTGTCCGTGAATTGAAACCACGCTCTGCTAATTTTATTTTCTTTTGCATAAGCGCGCAGTTTCTTACTGCACATTTTCTCAACGAACTAGAATACAGCAGAAGGGCGCAGTGAAAGCGTGCTGGGCCCATAACCCAGTTGTCCGTCGATCGAAACTACGCTCTGCTAATTTTATTTTCTTTTGCATAAGTGCGCAGTTTCTTACTGCACATTTTATCACGTAACTAGAGTGCAGCAGAGTGGCGCAGTGGAAGCGTGCTGGGCCCATAACCCAGAGGTGCGTGGATCGAAAGCACGATCTGCTAATTTATTATTCTTTTGCATTAGTGCGTACTTTCTTACTGCACATTTTTCCACATAATTAGAGTGCAGCAGAGTGGCGCAGTGGAAGCGTGCTGGGTCATAACCAAGAGGTTCGTGGATCGAAACCACGCCCTGCTAACTTTATTTTAATTTGCGATAGTGTGCACTTCCTTACTGCCCATTTTTTCATGTACCAAGAGTGCAGCAGAGGGGGGGAGTGTAAGCGTGCTTGGCCCATCACCCAGAGGTCCGTTGATCGAAACCACGCGCTGCTAATTTTATATCCTAGTATTAGTGCGCACTTTCTTACTGCAAATTTCCCACATGACTAGAATGCAGCAGAGTGGCGCAGTGGAAGCGTGCTGGGGCCATAACCCAGGTGTCCGTGGATCGAAACCACGCTCTGCTAATTTTATTTTCTTTTGCATAAGTGCGCAGTTTCTTACTGCACATTTCCTCACGTAACTTGAGTGCAGCAGAGGGCGCAGTGTAAGCGTGCTTGGCCCAATAACCCAGCGGTCTGTGGATCGAAACCTCGCTCTGCTAATTCGATATTCTTTTTGCATTAGTGCGCACTTTCTTACTGCAAATTTCCCACATGACTAGAATGCAGCAGAGTGGCGCAGTGGAAGCGTGCTGGGGCCAAAACCCAGGTGTCCGTGGATCGAAACCACGCTCTGCTAATTTTATTTCCTTTTGCATAAGTGCGCAGTTTCTTAATGCACATTTTCTCACGTAACTAGAGTGCAGCAGAGTCGCGCAGTGGAAGCTTGCTGGGCCCAATACCCAGAGGTCCGTGGATTGAAACCACGTTCTGCTAATTTTATTTTCTTTTGCAATAGTGCGCACTTTCTTACTGCACATTTTCCCACGTAAATAGAATGCAGCAGAGTGGCGCAGTGGAAGCGTGCTTGGCCCATAACCCAGAGGTCCCTGAATCGAAACCACGCTCTGCTAATTTTATAATTTTTTTGCATCGGTGCGCACTTTCTGACTGCACATTTTTCCACGTGATTAGAGTGCAGCAGAGTGGCGCAGTGGAAGCGTGCTGGGCCCATAACCCAGAGGTCCGTGGATCGAAAGCACGCTCTGCTAATTTTATTTTCATTTGCAATAGTGTGCACTTTCTTACTTCCCCTTTTTTCACTTAACTAGAGTGCAGCAGAGGGGCGCAGTGTAAGCGTGCTTGGCCCATAACCCAGAGGTCTGTGGATCGAAACCACGCTCTGCTAGTTCTATATTCTTTTTGCATTAGTGCGCACTTTCTTACTGCAAAATTCCCACCTGACTAAAATGCAGCAGAGTGGCGCAGTGGAAGCGTGCTGGGGCCATAACCCATGTGACAGTGGATCGAAACCACGCTCTGCTAATTTTATTTTCTTTTGCATAAGTGCGCAGTTTCCTACTGCACATTTTCCCACGTAACTTGAGTGCAGCAGAGTGGCGCAGTGCAAGCGTGCTGGGCCCATAACTCAGAGGTCCGCGGATCGAAATCACGCTCTGCGATTTGTACAATTTTTTGCATTAGTACGCAGTTTCTTACTGCACATTTTCTCACGTAACTAGAGTGCAGCAGAGTGGCGCAGTGGAAGCGTGCTTGGCCCATAACCCAGAGGTCCGTGGATCGAAACCACGCTCTGCTAATTTTATAATTTTTTTGCATCGGTGCGCACTTTCTGACTGCACATTTTCCCACGTAACTAAAATGCAGCAGAGTGGCGCAGTGGGAGCGTGCTGGGCCCATGACCCAGAGGTCCGTGGATCGAAAGCACGCTCCTAGAGCTTTATTTTCTTTTGCAGTAGTGCGCACTTTCCTACTGCACGTTTTCCCACGTAACTAGAGTGCAGCAGAGTGGCGCAGTGGAGGCGTGCTGGACCCATAACCCAGAAGTTTGTGGATCGAAACCACGCTCTGCTAATTTGATATTCTTTTTGCATTATTGCACATTTTTCCACGTTACTAGAGTGCAGCAGAGTGGCGCAATGGAAGCGTGCTGGGTCATAACCCAGAGGTTCGTGGATCAAAACCACGCCCTGCTAACTTTATTTTCATTTGCAATAGTGTGCACTCTTTTACTGCCCATTTTTTCACGTAACTAGAGTGCAGCAGAGGGCGCAGTGTAAGCGTGCTTAGCCCAATAACCCAGAGGTTTGTGGATCGAAACCTCGCTCTGCTAATTTGATAATCTTTTTGCATATGCGCGCAGTTTCTTACTGCACATTTTCTCAACGAACTAGAATACAGCAGATGGGCGCAGTGAAAGCGTGCTGGGCCCATAACCCAGTTGTCCGTCGATCGAAACTACGCTCTGCTAATTTTATTTTCTTTTGCATAAGTGCGCAGTTTCGTACTGCACATTTTATCACGTAACTAGAGTGCAGCAGAGTGGCGCAATGGAAGCGTGCTGGGCCCATAACGCAGAGGTCCGTGGATCGAAATCACGATCTGCTAATTTATTATTCTTTTGCATTAGTGCGTACTTTCTTACTGCACATTTTTCCACATAATTAGAGTGCAGCAGAGTGGCGCAGTGGAAGCGTGCTGGGTCATAACCAAGAGGTTCGTGGATCGAACCCACGCCCTGCTAACTTTATTTTAATTTGCGATAGTGTGCACTTCCTTACTGTCCATTTTTTCATGTACCAAGAGTGCAGCAGAGGGGCGGAGTGTAAGCGTGCTTGGCCCATCACCCAGAGGTCCGTGGATCGAAACCACGCTCTGCTAATCTTATATTCTTTTTGCATTAGTGCGCACTTTCCTACTGCGAATTTCCCACATGACTAGAATGCAGCAGAGTGGCGCAGTGGAAGCGTGCTGCGGCCCATAACCCAGTTGTCCGTGGATCGAAACTACGCTCTGCTAATTTTATTTTCTTTTGCATAAGTGTGCACTTTCTTACTGCCCATTTTTTCACGTACCTAGAGTGCAGCAGAGGGGCGCAGTGGAAGCGTGCTTGGCCCATAACCCAGAGGTCCGTGGATCGAAACCACGCTCTGCTAATTTTATAATTTTTTTGCATCGGTGCGCACTTTCTGACTGCACATTTTCCCACGTAACTAAAATGCAGCAGAGTGGCGCAGTGGGAGCGTGCTGGGCCCATGACCCAGAGGTCCGTGGATCGAAAGCGCGCTCCTAGAGCTTTATTTTCTTTTGCAGTAGTGCGCACTTTCCTACTGCACGTTTTCCCACGTTACTAGAGTGCAGCAGAGTGGCGCAGTGGAAGCGTGCTGGGTCATAACCCAGAGGTTCGTGGATCAAAACCACGCCCTGCTAACTTTATTTTCATTTGCAATAGTGTGCACTCTTTTACTGCCCATTTTTTCACGTAACTAGAGTGCAGCAGAGGGCGCAGTGTAAGCGTGCTTAGCCCAATAACCCAGAGGTCTGTGGATCGAAATCTCGCTCTGCTAATTTGATAATCTTTTTGCATTAGTGCGCACTTTCTTACTGCAAATTTCCCACGTGACTAGAATGCAGCAGAGTGCCGCAGTGGAAGCGTGCGGGAACCATAACCCAGGTGTCCGTGGATCGAAACCACGCTCTGCTAATTTTATTTTCTTTAGCATAAGTGCGCAGTTTCTTACTGCACATTTTCTCACGTAACTAGAGTGCAGCAGAGTGGCGCAGTTGAAGCGTGCTGGGCCCATAACCCAGAGGTTCGTGGATCGAAACCACGCTCTGCTAATTTTATTTTCTTTTGCAATGGTGCGCACTTTCTTACTGCACATTTTCCCAGGTAAATAGAATACAGTAGAGTGGCGCAGTGAAAGCGTGCTGGGCCCATAACCTAGGTGTCCGTGAATTGAAACCACGCTCTGCTAATTTTATTTTCTTTTGCATAAGCGCGCAGTTTCTTACTGCACATTTTCTCAACGAACTAGAATACAGCAGAAGGGCGCAGTGAAAGCGTGCTGGGCCCATAACCCAGTTGTCCGTCGATCGAAACTGCGCTCTGCTAATTTTATTTTCTTTTGCATAAGTGCGCAGTTTCTTACTGCACATTTTATCACGTAACTAGAGTGCAGCAGAGTGGCGCAGTGGAAGCGTGCTGGGCCCATAACCCAGAGGTGCGTGGATCGAAACCACGATCTGCTAATTTATTATTCTTTTGCATTAGTGCGTACTTTCTTACTGCACATTTTTCCACATAATTAGAGTGCAGCAGAGTGGCGCAGTGGAAGCGTGCTGGGTCATAACCAAGAGGTTCGTGGATCGAAACCACGCCCTGCTAACTTTATTTTAATTTGCGATAGTGTGCACTTCCTTACTGCCCATTTTTTCATGTACCAAGAGTGCAGCAGAGGGGGGGAGTGTAAGCGTGCTTGGCCCATCACCCAGAGGTCCGCGGATTGAAACCACGCTCTGCTAATTTTATATTCTTTTTGCATTAGTGCGCACTTTCTACTGCGAATTTCCCACATGACTAGAATGCAGCAGAGTGGCGCAGTGGAAGCATGCTGCGGCCATAACGCAGGTGTCCGTGGATCCAAATCACGCTCTGCTAATTTAATTTTCTTTTGCATAAGTGCGCAGTTTCTTACTGCACATTTCCTCACGTAACTTGAGTGCAGCAGAGTGGCGCAGTGGAAGCATGCTGGGCCCATAACCCAGAGGTCCGTGGATCGGAACAATGCTCTGCGATTTTAACTTTTTGCATTAGTACGCAGTTTCTTACTGCACATTTTCTCACGTAACTAGAGTGCAGCAGAGTGGCGCAGTGGAAGCGTGCTGCGGCCATAACGCAGGTGTCCGTGGATCCAAATCACGCTCTGCTAATTTAATTTTCTTTTGCATTAGTGCGTAGTTTCTTACTGCACATTTTCTCACGTAACTTGAGTGCAGCAGAGTGGCGCAGTGGAAGCATGCTGGGCCCATAACCCAGAGGTCCGTGGATCGGAACCATGCTCTGCGATTTTAATTTTTTGCATTAGTACGCAGTTTCTTACTGCACATTTTCTCACGTAACTTGAGTGCAGCAGAGTGGCGCAGTGCAAGCGTGCTGGGCCCATAACCCAGAGGTCCGTGGATCGAAACCATGCTTTGCGATTTGTACAATTTTTCGCATTAGTACGCAGTTTCTTACTGCACATTTTCTCACGTAACTAGAGTGCAGCAGAGTGGCGCAGTGGAAGCGTGTTTGGCCCATAACCCAGAGGTCCGTGAATCGAAAGCACGCTCCTAGAGCTTTATTTTCTTTTGCAGTAGTGCGCACTTTCCTACTGCACGTTTTCCCACGTAACTAGAGTGCAGCAGAGTGGCGCAGTGGAGGCGTGCTGGGCCCATAACCCAGAAGTCCGTGGATCAAAACCACGCTCTGCTAATTTGATATTCTTTTTGCATTACTGCGCACTTTCTTACTGTACATTTTTCCACGTAACTAGAGTGCAGCAGAGTGGCGCAGTGGAAGCGTGCTGGGTCATAACCCAGAGGTTCGTGGATCAAAACCACGCCTTGCTAACTTTATTTTCATTTGCAATAGTGTGCACTTTCTTACTGCCCATTTTTTCACGTAACTAGAGTGTAGCAGAGGGCGCAGTGTAAGCGTGCTTGGCCCAATAACCCAGAGGTCTGTGGATCGAAACCTCACTCTGCTAATTTGATATTCTTTTTGCATTAGTGCGCACTTTCTTACTGCAAATTTCCCACATGACTAGAATGCAGCAGAGTGGCGCAGTGGAAGCGTGCTGGGGCCATAACCCAGGTGTCCGTCAATCGAAACCACGCTCTGCTAATTTTATTTTCTTTTGCATAAGCGCGCAGTTTCTTACTGCACATTTTGTCAACGAACTAGAATACAGCAGAAGGGCGCAGTGGAAGCGTGCTGGGCCCATAACCCAGTTGTCCGTGGATCGAAACTACGCTCTGCTGATTTTATTTTCTTTTGCATAAGTGCGCAGTTTCTTACTGCACATTTTCTCACGTAACTAGAGTGCAGCAGAGTGGCGCAGTGGAAGCGTTCTGGGCCCATAACCCAGTTGTCCGTGAATCGAAACCACGCTCTGCTAATTTTATTTTCTTTTGCATAAGCGCGCAGTTTCTTACTGCACATTTTCTCACGTAACCAGAGTGCAGCAGAGTGGCGCAGTGGAAGCGTGCTGGGCCCATAACCCAGAGGTCCGTGGATCGAAACCACGCTCTGCTAATTTTATACCTTTTTGCATCGGTGCGCACTTTCAGACTGCATATTTTCCCACGTAACTAAAATGCAGCAGAGTGGCGCAGTGGAAGCGTGCTGGGCCCATAATTCAGGTGTCCGTGGATCGAAACCATGCTCTGCTATTTTTTTTTTTTGCATAAGCGCGCAGTCTCTTACTGCACATTTTCTCACGTAACTAGAGTGCAGCAGAGTGGCGCAGTGGAAGCGTGCTGGGCCCATAACCCAGATGTCCGTGGATCGAAACCACGCTCTACTAATTTTATATTCTTTTTGCATTAGTGCGCACTTTCTTACTGCAAATTTCCCACCTGACTATAATGCAGCAGAGTGGCGCAGTGGAAGCGTGCTAGGGCCATAACCCATGTGTCCGTGGATCGAAAGCACGCGCTGCTAATTTTACTTTCTTTTGCATAAGTGCGCAGTTTCCAACTGCACATTTTCTCACGTAACTTGAGTGTAGAAGAGGGCGCAGTGTAAGCGTGCTTGGCCCAATAACCCAGAGGTCTGTGGATCGAAACCTCGCTCTGCTAATTTAATATTCTTTTTGCATTAGTGCGCACTTTCTTACTGCAAATTTCCCACATGACTAGAATGCAGCAGAGTGCCGCAGTGGAAGCGTGCTGGGGCCATAACCCAGGTGTCCGTGGATCGAAACCACGCTCTGCTAATTTTATTTTCTTTTGCATAAGCGCGCAGTTTCTTACTGCACATTTTGTCAACGAACTAGAATACAGCAGAAGGGCGTAGTGGAAGCGTGCTGGGCCCATAACCCAGTTGTCCGTGGATCGAAACTACGCTCTGCTGATTTTATTTTCTTTTGCATAAGTGCGCAGTTTCTTACTGCACATGTTCTCACGTAACTAGAGTGCAGCAGAGTGGCGCAGTGGAAGCGTGCTGGGCCCATAACCCAGAGGTCCGTGGATCGAAACCACGCTCTGCTAGTTTATTATTCTTTTCCATTAGTGCGTACTTTCTTACTGCAAATTTCCCACATGACTGGAATGTAGCAGAGTGGCGCAGTGGAAGCGTGCTGGGGCCATAACCCAGGTGTCCGTGGATCGAAACCACGCTCTGCTAATTTTATTTCCTTTTGCATAAGTGCGCAGTTTCTTACTGCACATTTTCTCACGTAACTAGAGTGAAGCAGAGTCGCGCAGTGGAAGCTTGCTGGGCCCATAACCCAGAGGTCCGTGGATCGAAACCACCCTCTGCTAATTTTATATTCTTTTTGCATTAGTGCGCACTTTCTTACTGCAAATTTCCCACCTGACTATAATGCAGCAGAGTGGCGCAGTGGAAGCGTGCTGGGGCCATAACCCATGTGTCCGTGGATCGAAACCACGCTCTGCTAATTTTACTTTCTTTTGCATAAGTGCGCAGTTTCCTACTGCCCATTTTTTCACGTAACTAGAGTGCAGCAGAGGGCGCAGTGTAAGCGTGCTTGGCATAATAACCCAGCGGTCTGTGGATCGAAACCTCGCTCTGCTAATTCGATATTCTTTTTGCATTAGTGCGCACTTTCTTACTGCAAATTTCCCACATGACTAGAATGCAGCAGAGTGGCGCAGTGGAAGCGTGCTGGGGCCAAAACCCAGGTGTCCGTGGATCGAAACCACGCTCTGCTAATTTTATTTCCTTTTGCATAAGTGCGCAGTTTCTTAATGCACATTTTCTCACGTAACTAGAGTGCAGCAGAGTCGCGCAGTGGAAGCTTGCTGGGCCCATAACCCAGAGGTCCGTGGATCGAAACCACGTTCTGCTAATTTTATTTTCTTTTGCAATAGTGCGCACTTTCTTACTGCACATTTTCCCACGTAAATAGAATGCAGCAGAGTGGCGCAGTGGAAGCGTGCTTGGCCCATAACCCAGAGGTCCCTGAATCGAAACCACGCTCTGCTAATTTTATAATTTTTTTGCATCGGTGCGCACTTTCTGACTGCACATTTTCCCACGTAACTAAAATGCAGCAGAGTGGCGCAGTGGAAGCGTGCTGGGCCCATAACCCAGAGGTCCGTGGATCGAAAGCACGCTCCTAGAGCTTTATTTTCTTTTGCAGTAGTGCGCACTTTCCTACTGTACGTTTTCCCACGTAACTAGAGTGCAGCAGAGTGGCGCAGTGGAGGCGTGCTGGGCCCATAACCCAGAAGTCCGTGGATCGAAACCACGCTCTGCTAATTTGATATTCTTTTTGCATTACTGCGCACTTTCTTACTGTACATTTTTCCACGTAACTAGAGTGCAGCAGAGTGGCGCAGTGGAAGCTTGCTGGGTCATAACCCAGAGGTTCGTGGATCAAAACCACGCCCTGCTAACTTTATTTTCATTTGCAATAGTGTGCACTTTCTTACTGCCCATTTTTTCTCGTAACTAGAGTGTAGCAGAGGGTGCATTGTAAGCGCGCTTGACCTAATAACCCAGCGGTCTGTGGATCGAAACCTCGCTCTGCTAATTTGATATTCTTTTTGCATTAGTGCGCACTTTCTTACTGCAAATTTCCCACATGACTAGAATGCAGCAGAGTGGCGCAGTGGAAGCGTGCTGGGGCCATAACCCAGGTGTCCGTGAATCGAAACCACGCTCTGCTAATTTTATTTTCTTTTGCATAAGCGCGCAGTTTCTTACTGCACATTTTGTCAACGAACTAGAATACAGGAGAAGGGCGCAGTGGAAGCGTGCTGGGACCATAACCCAGTTGTCCGTGGATCGAAACTACGCTCTGCTGATTTTATTTTCTTTTGCATAAGTGCGCAGTTTCTTACTGCACATTTTCTCACGTAACTAGAGTGCAGCAGAGTGGCGCAGTGGAAGCGTGCTGGGCTCATAACCCAGTTGTCCGTGAATCGAAACCACGCTCTGCTAATTTTATTTTCTTTTGCATAAGCGCGCAGTTTCTTACTGCACTTTTTCTCACGTAACTAGAGTGCAGCAGAGTGGCGCAGTGGAAGCGTGCTGGGCCCATAACCCAGAGGTCAGTGGATCGAAACCACGCTCCTAAAGCTTTATTTTCTTTTGCAGCAGTGCGCACTTTCCTACTGCACGTTTTCTCACGTAACTAGAGTGCAGCAGAGTGGCGCAGTGGAGGCGTGCTGGGCCCATAACCCAGAAATCCGTGGATCGAAACCACGCTCTGCTAATTATATTCTTTTTCCATTACTGCGCACTTTCTTACTGCAAGTTTTCCACATGACTAAAATGCAGCAGAGTGGCGCAGTGAAAGCGTGCTGGGCCCATAACCCAGGTGTCCGTGGATCGAAACCACGCTCTGCTAATTTTATTTTTTTTTTTTTGCATAAGCGTGCAGTCTCTTACTGCACATTTTCGCAACGAACTAGAATACAGCAGAAGGGCGCAGTGGAAGCGTGCTGGGCCCATAACCCAGGTGTCCGTGAATCGAAACCACGCTCAGCTAATTTCATTTTCTTTTGCATAAGCGCGCAGTTTCTTACTGCACATTTTCTCAATGAACTAGAATACAGCAGAAGGGCGCAGTGGAAGCGTGCTGGGCCCATAACCCAGAGGTTCGTGGATTGAAACCACGCCCTGCTAACTTTATTTTCATTTGCAATAGTGTGCATTTTCTTACTGCCCATTTTTTCACGTAACTAGAGTGTTAGCAGAGGGCGCAGTGTAAGCGTGCTTGGCCCAATAACCCAGAGGTCTGTGGATCGAAACCTCGCTCTGCTAATTTGATATTGTTTTTGCATTACTGCGCACTTTCTTACTGCAAGTTTCCCACATGACTAGAATGCAGCAGAGTGGCGCAGTGAAAGCGTGCTGGGCCCATAACCCAGGTGTCCGTGGATCGAAACCACGCTCTGCTAATTTTTTTTTCTTTTGCATAAGCCCACAGTTTCTTACTGCATATTTTCTCAACGATCTAGGATACAGCAGAAGGGCGCAGTGGAAGCGTGCTGGGCCCATAACCCAGAGGTTCGTGGATTGAAACCACGCCCTGCTAACTTTATTTTCATTTGCAATAGTGTGCATTTTCTTACTGCCCATTTTTTCACGTAACTAGAGTGTTAGCAGAGGGCGCAGTGTAAGCGTGCTTGGCCCATCACCCAGAGGTCCGTGGATCGAAACCACGCTCTGCTAATTTTATATTATTTTTGCATTAGTGCGCACTTTCTTACTGCAAATTTCCAACCTGACTATAATGCAGCAGAGTGGCGCAGTGGAAGCGTGCTGGAGCCATAACCCATGTGTCCGTAGATCGAAACCACGCTCTGCTAATTCTACTTTCTTTTGCATAAGTGCGCAGTTTCCTACTACACATTTTCTCACGTAACTTGAGTGCAGCAGAGTGGCGCAGTGCAAGCGTGCTTGGCCCATAACCCAGACGTCCGTGGATCGAAACCACGCTCTGCGATTTGTACAACTTTTTGCATTAGTACGCAGTTTCTTACTGCACAATTTCTCACGTAACTAGAGTGCAGCAGAGTGGCACAGTGAAAGCGTGTTTGGCCCATAACCCAGAGGTCCGTGGATCGAAACCACGCTCTGCTAATTTTATAATTTTTTTGCATCGGTGCGCACTTTCTGACTGCACATTTTCCCACGTAACAAAAATGCACCAGAGTGGCGCAGTGGAAGCGTGCTGGGCCCGTAACCCAAAGGTCCGTGGATCGAAACCACGCTCTGCTAATTTGATATTCTTTTTCTATTACTGCTCACTTTCTTACTGCAAATTTCCCACATGACTAGAATGCAGCAGAGTGGCGCAGTGGAAGCGTGCTGGGCCCATAACCCACAGGTCCGTAAATTGAAACCACGCTCGGCTAATTTTATTTTCTTTTGCATTACTGCGCACTTTCTTACTGCACATTTTTCCACGTAAAAAGAATGCAGCAGAGTGGCGCAGTGAAAGCGTGCTGGGCCCATAACCCAGGTGTCCTTGAATCGAAACCACGCTCTGCTAATTTTATTTTATTTTGCATAAGCGTGCAGTTTCTTACTGCACATTTTCTCAACGAACTAGAAAACAGCAGAAGGGCGCAGTGGAAGCGTGCTGGGCCCATAACCCAGTTGTCCGTGGATCGAAACTACGCTCTGCTGATTTTATTTTCTTTTGCACATGTGCGCAGTTTATTACTGCAACTTTTCTCCCGTAACTAGAGTGCAGCAGAGTGGCGCAGTGGAAGCGTGCTGGGCCCATAACCCAGTTGTCCGTGAATCGAAACCACGCTCTGCTAATTTTATTTTCTTTTGCATAAGCGCGCAGTTTCTTACTGCACAATTTCTCACGTAACTAGAGTGCAGCAGAGTGGCGCAGTGGAAGCGTGCTGGGCCCATAACCCAGAGGTCCGTGGATCGAAACCACGCTCTGCTAATTTTATACCTTTTTGCATCGGTGCGCACTTTCTGAGTGCATATTTTCCCACGTAACTAAAATGCAGCAGAGTGGCGCAGTGGAAGCGTGCTGGGCCCATAACCCAGAGGTCCGTGGATGGAAACCACGCTCTGCTAATTTTATTTTCTCTTGCATAAGCGCGCAGTTTCTTACTGCACATTTTCTCAACGAACTAGATTACAGCAGAAGGGCGCAGTGGAAGCGTGCTGGGCCCATAACCTAGTTGTCCGTGGGTCGAAACTACGCTCTGCTAATTTTATTTTTTTTGCGTAAGTGCGCAGTTTCTTACTGCGCATTTTCTTACGTAACTTGAGTGCAGCAGAGTGGCGCAGTTTAAGCGTGCTGGGCCCATTACCCAGAGGTTCGTGGATCGAAACCACGCTCTGCTAATTTTATTTTCTTTTGCATAAGCGCGCAGTTTCTTACTGCACATTTTCTCAACGAACTAGAATACAGCAGAAGGGCGCAGTGGAAGCGGGCTGGGCCCATAACCCAGGTGTCCGTGAATCGAAACCACGCTCTGCTAATTTTATTTTCTTTTGCATAAGCGCGCAGTTTCTTACTGCACATTTTCTCAACGAACTAGAATACAGCAGAAGGGCGCAGTGGAAGCGGGCTGGGCCCATAACCCAGTTGTCCGTGGATCGAAACTACGCTCTGCTGCTTTTATTTTCTTTTGCATAAGTGCGCAAATTCTTACTGCAACTTTTCTCACGTAACTAGGGTGCAGCAGAGTGGCGCAGTGGAAGCGTGCTGGGCCCATAACCCAGTTGTCCGTGAATCGAAACCACGCTCTGCTAATTTTATTTTCTTTTGCATAAGTGCGCAGTTTCTTACTGCAACTTTTCTCACGTAACTAGAATACAGCAGAAGGGCGCAGTGGAAGCGTGCTGGGCCCATAACCCTGAGGTCCGTGGATCGAAACCACGCTCTGCTAAGTTTATATTCTTTTTGCATTAGTGCGCACTTTCTTACTGCAAATTTCCCACCTGACTATAATGCAGCAGAGTGGCGCAGTGGAAGCGTGCTGGAGCCATAACCCATGTGTCCGTGGATCGAAACCACGCTCTGCTAATTTTACTTTCTTTTGCATAAGTGCGCAGTTTCCTACTCCACATTTTCTCACGTAACTTAAGTGCAGCAGAGTGGCGCAGTGCAAGCGTGCTGAGCCCATAACCCATAGGTCCGTGGATCGAAACCACGCTCTGCTAATTTTATAATTTTTTTTGCATCGGTGCGCACTTTCTGACTGCACATTTTCCCACGTAACTAAAATGCAGCAGAGTGGCACAGTGGAAGCGTGCTGGGCCCATAACCCAAAGGTCCATGGATCGAAAGCACGCTCCTAGAGCTTTATTTTCTTTTGCAGTAGTGCGCACTTTCTACTGCACGTTTTCCCACGTAACTAGAGTGCAGCAGAGTGGCGCTGTGGAAGCGTGCTGGGCCCATAACCCAGAGGTCCTTGGATCGAAACCACGCTCTGCTAATTTATTATTCTTTTGCATTAGTGCGCACATTCTTACTGCCCATTTTCCCACGTAACTACAAAGCAGCAGAGTGGCATAGTGGGAGTTTGCTGAGACCATATCCCAGCGGTCAATAGATCGAAACCACGCAATGTTAATTATATATTCTTTTGCATTAGTGCGCACTTTCTTACTGCGCATTTTCCCACATAACTATAGTGCAGCAGAGTGGCGCAGTGGAAGCGTGCTGGGCCCGTAACCCAAAGGTCCGTGGATCAAAACCACACTCTGCTAATTTGATATTCTTTTTCCATTACTGCTCACTTTCTTACTGCAAATTTCCCACATGACTAGAATGCAGCAGAGTGGCGCAGTGGAAGCTTGCTGGGCCCATAACCCAGTTGTCCGTGATTCGAAACCACGCTCTGCTAATTTTATTTTCTTTTTGCATAAGCGCGCAGTTTCTTACTGCACATTTTCTCACGTAACTAGAGTGCAGCAGAGTGGCGCAGTGGAAGCGTGCTGGGCCCGTAACCCAGAGGTCCGTGGATCGAAACCACGCTCTGCTAATTTTATTTTCTTTTGCATTAGTGCGCACTTTCTTACTGCACATTTTCCCACGTAAATAGAATGCAGCAGAGTGGCCCAGTGAAAGCGTGCTGGGCCCATATCCCAGGTGTCCGTGAATTGAAACCACGCTCTGCTAATTTTATTTTCTTTTGCATTACTGCGCACTTTCTTACTGCACATTTTTCCACGTAAATAGAATGCAGCAGAGTGGCGCAGTGAAAGCGTGCTGGGCCCATAACCCAGGTGTCCGTGAATCGAAACCACGCTCTGCTAATTTTATTTTCTTTTGCATAAGCGCGCAGTTTCTTACTCCACATTTTCTCAACGAACTAGAATACAGCAGAAGGGCGCAGTGGAAGCGGGCTGGGCCCATAACCCAGTTGTCCGTGGATCGAAACTACGCTCTGCTGCTTTTATTTTCTTTTGCATAAGTGCGCAAATTCTTACTGCAACTTTTCTCACGTAACTAGGGTGCAGCAGAGTGGCGCAGTGGAAGCGTGCTGGGCCCATAACCCAGTTGTCCGTGAATCGAAACCACGCTCTGCTAATTTTATTTTCTTTTGCATAAGTGCGCAGTTTCTTACTGCAACTTTTCTCACGTAACTAGAATACAGCAGAAGGGCGCAGTGGAAGCGGTCTGGGCCCATAACCCAGTTGTCCGTGGATCGAAACTACGCTCTGCTGCTTTTATTTTCTTTTGCATAAGTGCGCAGTTTCTTACTGCAAATTTCCCACATGACTTGAATGGAGTAGAGTGGCGCAGTGGTAGCGTGCTGGGCCCATAACCCAGAGGTCTGTGGATCGAAACCACGCCCTGCTAACTTTATTTTCATTTGCAATAGTGTGCATTTTCTTACTGCCCATTTTTTCACGTAACTTAAGTGCAGCAGAGGGGCGCACTAAGCGTGCTGGGCCCATAACCCAGATGTCCGTGGATCGAAACCACGCTCTGCTAAGTCTATATTCTTTTTGCATTAGTGCGCACTTTCTTACTGCAAATTTCCCACCTGACTATAATGCAGCAGAGTGGCGCAGTGGAAGCGTGCTGGAGCCATAACCCATGTGTCCGTGGATCGAAACCACGCTCTGCTAATTTTACTTTCTTTTGCATAAGTGCGCAGTTTCCTACTCCACATTTTCTCACGTAACTTAAGTGCAGCAGAGTGGCGCAGTGCAAGCGTGCTGAGCCCATAACCCAGAGTTCCGTGGATCGAAACCACGCTCTGCTAATTTTATAATTTTTTTGCATCGGTGCGCACTTTCTGACTGCACATTTTCCCACGTAACTAAAATGCAGCAGAGTGGCACAGTGGAAGCGTGCTGGGCCCATAACCCAAAGGTCCATGGATCGAAAGCACGCTCCTAGAGCTTTATTTTCTTTTGCAGTAGTGCGCACTTTCTACTGCACGTTTTCCCACGTAACTAGAGTGCAGCAGAGTGGCGCTGTGGAAGCGTGCTGGGCCCATAACCCAGAGGTCCTTGGATCGAAACCACGCTCTGCTAATTTATTATTCTTTTGCATTAGTGCGCACATTCTTACTGCCCATTTTCCCACGTAACTACAAAGCAGTAGAGTGGCATAGTGGGAGTTTGCTGAGACCATATCCCAGCGGTCAATAGATCGAAACCACGCACTGTTAATTATATATTCTTTTGCATTAGTGCGCACTTTCTTACTGCGCATTTTCCCACATAACTATAGTGCAGCAGAGTGGCGCAGTGGAAGCGTGCTGGGCCCGTAACCCAAAGGTCCGTGGATCAAAACCACACTCTGCTAATTTGATATTCTTTTTCCATTACTGCTCACTTTCTTACTGCAAATTTCCCACATGACTAGAATGCAGCAGAGTGGCGCAGTGGAAGCGTGCTGGGCCCATAACCCAGAGGTCCGTGGATCGAAACCACGCTCTGCTAATTTTATTTTCTTTTGCATTAGTGCGCACTTTCTTACTGCACATTTTCCCACGTAAATAGAATGCAGCAGAGTGGCGCAGTGAAAGCGTGCTGGGACCATAACCCAGGTGTCCGTGAATCGAAACCACGCTCTGCTGATTTTATTTTCTTTTGCATAAGTGCGCAGTTTCTTACTGCACATTTTCTCACGTAACTGGAGTGCAGCAGAGTGGCGCAGTGGAAGCGTGCTGGGCCCATAACCCAGAGGTCCGAGGATCGAAACTACGCTCTGCTAATTTTATACCTTTTTGCATCGGTGTGCACTTTCTGACGGCATATTTTCTCACGTAACTAAAATGCAGCAGAGTGGCGCAGTGGAAGCGTGCTGGGCCCGTAACCCAGAGGTCCGTGGATCGAAAGCCCGCTCCTAGAGCTTTATTTTCTTTTGCAGTAGTGCGCACTTTCCTACTGCACGTTTTCCCACGTAACTAGAGTGCAGCAGAGTTGCGCTGTGGAAGCGTGCTGGGCCCATAACCCAGAGGTCCGTGGATCGAAACCACGCTCTGCTAATTTATTATTCTTTTGCATTAGTGCGCACATTCTTACTGCCCATTTTCCCACGTAACTACAAAGCAGTAGAGTGGCATAGTGGGAGTTTGCTGAGGCCATATCCCAGCGGTCAATAGATCGAAACCACACTCTGCTAATTATGTATTCTTTTGCACTAGTGCCCACTTTCTTACTGCACCTTTTCCAACATAAGTATACTGCAGGAGAGCGGCGCAGTGAAAGCGTGCTGAACCCGTAACCCAGAGGTTCTTGGATGAAAACCACGCTCTGCTAATTTTATTTTCTTTGCATTGTGTGCAGTTTCTTACTGCACATTTTCTCACGTAACTAGAGTGCAGCAGAGTGGTGCAGTGGAAGCGGGCTGGGCCCATAACCCAGAGGTCCGTGGATCGAAACCACGCTCTGCTAATTTTATTTTCTTTTGCATTAGTGCATACTTTCTTACTGGACATTTTCCCACGTAACTCGAGTGCAGCGAAAGAGCGCAGTGAAAGCGTGCTGGGCCCATAACCCAGGTGTCCGTGGATCAAAACCACGCTCTGCTAATTTTATTTTCTTTTGCCTAAGTGCGCAGTTTCTTACTGCACATTTTCTCACCGAACTATAATACAGCAGAAGGGCGCAGTTGAAGCGTGCTGGGCCCATAACCCAGTTGTCCGTCGATCGAAACTACGCTCTGCTAATTTTATTTTCTTTTGCATAAGTGCGCAGTTTCTTACTGCACATTTTTTCACGTAACTAGAGTGCAGCAGAGTGGCGCAGTGGAAGCGTGCTGGGCCCATAACCCAGAGGTCCGTGGATCGAAACCACGATCTGCTAATTTATTATTCTTTTGCATTAGTGCGTACTTTCTTACTGCACATTTTTCCACGTAAATAGAGTGCAGCAGAGTGGCGCAGTGGAAGCGTGCTGGGTCATAACCAAGACGTTCGTGGATCGAAACCACGCCCTGCTAACTTTATTTTAATTTGGGATAGTGTGCACTTTCTTACTGCCCATTTTTTCATGTACCTAGAGTGCAGCAGAGGGGCGCAGTGTAAGCGTGCGTGGCCCATCAGCCAGAGGTCCGTGGATCGAAACCACGCTCTGCTAATTTTATATTCTTTTTGCATTAGTGCGCACTTTCTTGCTGCAAATTTCCTACATGACTAGAATGCAGCAGAGTTGCGCAGTGGAAGCGTGCGGCGGCCATTACCCAGGTGTCCGAGGATTGAAACCACGCTCTGCTAATTTTATTTTCTTTTGCATTAGTACGCAGTTTCTTACTGCACATTTTCTCACGTAACTAGAGTGCAGCAGAGTGGCGCAGTGAAAGCCTGCTGGGCCCATAACCCAGAGGTCCGTAGATCGAAACCACGCTCTGCTAATTTTATACCTTTTTGCATTGGTGCGCACTTTCTGGCTGCACATTTTCCCATGTAACTAAAATGCAGCAGAGTGGCGCAATGGAAGCGTGCTGAGCCCATAACCCAGAGGTCCGTGGATCGAAAGCACGCTCCTAGAGCTTTATTTTCTTTGGCAGTAGTGAGCACTTTCCTACTGCACGTTTTCTCACGTAACTAGAGTGCAGCAGAGTGGCGCAGTGGAGGCGTGCTGGGCCCATAACCCAGAAGTCCGTGCATCGAAACCACGCTCTGCTAATTTGACATTCTTTTTGCATTACTGCGCACTTTCTTACTGCAAGTTTCCCACATGACTAGAATGCAGCAGAGTGGCGCAGTGGAAGCGTGCTGGGCCCATAATCCAGAGGTCCGTGGATAGATACCACGCTCTGCTACTTTATTATTTTTTTGCATTAGTGCGCACTTTCTCACTGCACATTTTCCCACGTAAATAGAATGCAGCAGAGTGGCGCAGTTAAAGCGTGCTGGGCCCATAACCCAGGTGTCCGGTTATCAAAACCACGCTCTGCTAATTTTATTTTCTTTTGCATAAGTGCGCAGATTCTTACTGCACATTTTCTCACGTAACTAGAGTGCAGCAGAGTGGCGCAGTGGAAGCGTGCTGGGCCCATAACCCAGAGGTCCGTGGATCGTAACCACGCTCTGCTAATTTATTATTCTTTTGCATTAGTGCGCACTTTCTTACTGAAAATTTCCCACATGACTAGAACGCAGCACAGTGGCACAAAGGAAGCGTGCTTGGCCCATCACCCAGAGGTCCGTGGATCGAAACCACGCTCTGATAATATTATATTCTTTTTGCGTTAGTGCGCACTTTCTTACTGCAAATTTCCCACGTGACTAGAATGCAGCAGAGTGGCGCAGTGGAAGCGTGCTGGGCCCATAACGCAGTGGTCCGTGGATTAAAACCACGCTCTGCTAATTTTATTTTCTTTTGCATTAGTGCGCACTTTCTTACTGCACAATTTCCCACGTAACTAGAGTGCAGCGGAGGGGTGCAGTGAAAGCGTGCTGGGCCCATAACCCAGGTGTCCGTGGATTGAAACCACGCTCTGCTAATTTTATTTTCTTTTGCCTAAGTTCACAGTTTCTTACTGCACATTTTCTCACCGAACTAGAATACAGCAGAAGGGCGCAGTGGAAGCGTGCTGGGCCCATTACCCAGTTGTCCGTCGATCGAAACTACGCGCTGCTAATTTTATTTTCTTTTGCATAAGTGCGCAGTTTCTTACTGCACATTTTATCGCGTAACTAGAGTGCAGCAGAGTGGCGCAGTGGAAGCGGGCTGGGCCCATAACCCAGAGGTCTGTGGATCGAAACCACGATCTGCTAATTTATTATTCTTTTGCAATAGTGCGTACTTTCTTACTGCACATTTTTCCACGCAATTGGAGTGCAGCATAGTGGCGCAGTGGAAGCGTGCTGGGTCATAACCAAGAGGTTCGTGGATCGAAACCACGCCCTGCTAACTTTACTTTATTTGCGATAGTGTGCACTTTCTTACTGCCCGTTGTTTCATGTACCTAGAGTGCAGCAGAGGGTCGCAGTGTAAGCGTGCTTGGCCCATCACCCAGAGGTCCGTGGATCGAAACCACGCTCTGATAATATTATATTCTTTTTGCATTAGTACGCACTTCCTTACTGCAAATTTCCCACATGACTAGAATGCAGCAGAGTGGCGCAGTGGAAGCGTGCTGCGGCCATAACCCAGGTGTCCGTGGATCGAAACCACGCTCTGCTAATTTTATTTTCTTTTGCATAAGTGCGCAGTTTCTTACTGCACATTTTCTCACGTAACTTGAGTGCAGCAGAGTGGCGCAGTGGAAGCGTGTTGGGCCCATAACCCAGAGGTCCGTGGATCGAAACCATGCTCTGCGATTTGTATAATTTTTTGCATTAGTACGCAGTTTCTTACTGCACATTTTCTCACGTAACTAGAGTGCAGCGGAGTGGCGCAGTGAAAGCGTTCTGGGCCCATAACCCAGAGGTCCGTGGATCGAAACCACGCTCTGCTAATTTTATACCTTTTTGCATCGGTGCGCACTTTCTGACTGCACATTTTCCCACGTAACTAGAAAGCAGTAGAGTGGCCTAGTGGGAGTTTGCTGAGGCCATATCCCAGCGGTCAATGGATCAAAACCACGCTCTGCTAAGTATATATTCTTTTGCATTAGTGCGCACTTTCTTACTGCGCATTTTCTCACATAACTATAGTGCAGCAGATTGGCGCAGTGGAAGCGTGCTGGGCACGTAACCCAGAAGTTCTTGGATAGAAACCACGCCCTGCTAACTTTATTTTCACTTGCAATAGTGTGCACTTTCTTACTGCCCATTTTTTCACGTAACTAGGGTGCAGCAGAGGGGCGCAGTGGAAGCGTGCTGGGCCCATATTCCAGAGGTCCGTGGATCGAAACCACGCTCTGCAAATTTGATATTCTTTTTGCATTAGTGCGCACTCTCTCACTGCAAATTTCCCACATGACTAGAATGCAGTAGAGTGGCGCAGTGGAAGCGTGCTGGGGCCATAACCCAGGTGTCCATGGATCGAAACCACGCTCTGCTAATTTTATTTTCTTTGGCATTAGTGCGCAGTTTCTAACTGCACATTTTTTCACGTAACCACAGTGCAGCAAGGTTGCGCAGTGGAAGCGTGCTGGGCCCGTAACCCAGAGGTCCGTGGATAGATACCACGCTCTGCTAATTTCCTTTTCTTTTGCACAAGTGCGCACATTCTTACTGCCCATTTTCCCATGTAACTACAAAGCAGTAGAGTGGCGTAGTGGGAGTTTGCTGAGGCCATATCCCAGGTGTCCGTGAATTGAAACCACGCTCTGCTAATTTTATTTTCTTTTGCCTAAGTGCGCAGTTTCTTACTGCACATTTTCTCACCGAACTAGAATACAGCAGAAGGGCGCAGTGGAAGCGTGCTGGGCCCATTACCCAGAGGTCCGTGGATCGAAACCACGCTCTGCTAATTTTATACCTTTTTGCATCAGTGTGCACTTTCTGACTGCATATTTTCCCACGTAACTAAAATGCAGCAGAGTGGCGCAGTGGAAGCGCGCTGGGCCCACAACCCAGAGGTCCGTGGATCTAAAGCACGCTCCTAGAGCTTTATTTTCTTTTGCAGTAGTGCGCACTTTCCTACTGCACATTTTCCCACATAACTAGAGTGCAGCAGAGTGGCGCAGTGGAAGCGTGCTGGGGCCATAACCCATGTGTCCGTGGATTGAAACCACGCTCTGCTAATTTTACTTTCTTTTGCATAAGTGCGCACATTCTTACTGCCCATTTTCCCACGTAACTACAAAGCAGTAGAGTGGCATAGTGGGAGTTCGCTGAGGCCATATCCCAGCGGTCAATAGATCGAAACCACGCTCTGCTAATTATATATTCTTTTGCATTAGTGCGCAGTTTCCTACTGCACATTTTCTCACGTAACTTAAGTGCAGCAGAGTGGCGCAGTGCAAGCGTGCTGAGCCCATAACCCAGAGGTCCGTGGATCGAAACCACGTTCTGCGATTTGTATAATTTTTTTCATTAGTACGCAGTTTCTTACTGTACATTTTCTCACGTAACTAGAGTGCAGCAGAGTGGCGCAGTGGAAGCGTGCTAGGCCCATAACCCAGAGGTCCGTGGATCGGAACCACGCTCTGCTAATTTTATTTTCTTTTGCATTAGTGCGCACTTTCTTACTGCACATTTTCCCACGTAACTACAAAGCAGTAGAGTGGCGTAGTGGGAGTTTGCTAAGGCCATATCCAAGCGGTCAAGAGTTCGAAACCACGCTCTGCTATTTATATATTCTTTTGAATTAGTGCGCACTTTCTTACTGCGCATTTTCCCACATAACTATAGTGCAGCAGAGTGGCGCAGTGGAAGCGTGCTGGGCCCGTAACCCAAAGGTCCGTGGATCGAAACGACGCTCTGCTAATTTTATATTCTTTTTGCATTAGTGCGCACTTTCTTACTGCAAATTTCCCACCTGACTATAATGCAGCAGAGTGGCGCAGTGGAAGCGTGCTGGGGCCATAACCCATGTGTCCGTGGATTGAAACCACGCTCTGCTAATTTTACTTTCTTTTGCATAAGTGCGCAGTTTCCTACTGCACATTTTCTCACGTAACTTGAGTGCAGCAGAGTGGCGCCGTGCAAGCGTGCTGGGCCCGTAACCCAGAGGTCCGTGGATTGAAACCACGCTCTGCTAATTTTATTTTCTTTTGCATTAGTGCGCACTTTCTTACTGCACATTTTCCCGCGTAAATAGAATGCAGCAGAGTGGCGCAGTGAAAGTGTGCTGGGCCCATATCCCAGGTGTCCGTGAATCGAAACCACACTCTGCTAATTTTATTTTCTTTTGCATTACTGCGCACTTTCTTACTGCACATTTTTCCACGTAAATAGAATGCAGCAGAGTGGCGCAGTGAAAGCGTGCTGGGCCCATAACCCAGGTGTCAGTGAATCGAAACCACGCTCTGCTAATTTTATTTTCTTTTGCATAAGCACGCAGTTTCTTACTGCACATTTTCTCAACGAACTGGAATACAGCAGAAGGGCGCAGTGGAAGCGGGCTGGGCCCATAACCCAGTTGTCCGTGAATCGAAACCACGCTCTGCTATATTTATTTTCTTTTGCATAAGCGCGCAGTTTCTTACTGCACATTTTCTCACGTAACTAGAGTGCAGCAGGGTGGCGCAGTGGAAGCGTGCTGTGCCCATAACCCAGAGGTCCGTGGATCGAAACCACGCTCTGCTAATTTTATACCTTTTTGCATCAGTGTGCACTTTCTGACTGCATATTTTCCCACGTAACTAAAATGCAGCAGAGTGGCGCAGTGGAAGAGCGCTGGGCCCATAACCCAGAGGTCCGTGGATCTGAAGCACGCTCCTAGAGCTTTATTTTCTTTTGCAGTAGTGCGCACTTTCCTACTGCAAATTTCCCACATGACTAGAATGCAGCAGAGTGGCGCAGTGGAAGCATGCTTCGGCCATAACCCAGGTGTCCCAGGGTCGAAACCACGCTCTGCTAATTTTATTTTCTTTTGCATAAGTGCGCAGTTTCTTACTGCGCATTTTCTTATGTAACTAGAGTGCAGCAGAGTGGCGCAGTGGAAGCGTGCTGGGCCCATAACCCAGAGGTCCGTGGATCGAAACCACGCTCTGCTAATTTATTATTTTTTTCCAATAGTGCGTACTTTCTTACTGCACATTTTTCCACGTGATTACAGTGCAGCAGAGTGGCGCAGTGAAAGCGTGCTGGGTCATAACCCAGAGGTTCGTGGATCGAAACCACGCCCTGCTAACTTTATTTTCATTTGCAATAGTGTGCATTTTTTTACTGCCCATTTTTTCACGTAACAAGAGTGCAGCAGAGGGGCGCAGTGTAAGCGTGCTTGGCCCATCACCCAGAGGTCCGTGGATCGAAACGACGCTCTGCTAATGTTATATTCTTTTTGCATTAGTGCGCACTTTCTTAATGCCAATTTCCCACCTTACTATAATGCAGCAGAGTGGCGCAGTGCAAGCGTGCTGGGCCCATAACCCAGAGGTCCGTGGATCGAAACCACGCTCTGCGATTTGTACAATTTTTTGCATTAGTACGCAGTTTCTTACTGCACATTTTCTCACGTAACTAGAGTGCAGCAGAGTGGCGCAGTGAAAGCGTGCGTTGCCCATAACCCAGAGGTCCGTGGATCAAAATCATGCTCTGCTAATTTTATAATTTTTTTGCATCGGTGCGCACATTCTGACTGCCCATTTTCCCACGTAACTAAAATGCAGCAGAGTGGCGCAGTGGAAGCGTGCTGGGCCCATAACCCAGAGGTCCGTGGATCGAAAGCACGCTCCTAGAGCTTTTATTTTCTTTTGCAGTAGTGCGCACTTTCCTACTGCACGTTTTTCCACGTAACTAGAGTGCAGCAGAGTGGCGCAGTGGAAGGTTGCCGGGGCCATAACCCATGTGTCCGTGGATCGAAACCACGCTCTGCAAATTTTACTTTCTTTTGCATAAGTGCGCAGTTTCGTACTGCCCATTTTTTTCAAGTAACTAGAGTGCAGCAGAGGGCGCAGTGTAAGCGTGCTTGGCCCATAACCCAGAGGTCCGTGGATCGAAAACACGCTCTGCTAATTTATTATTCTTTTGCATTAGTGCGCACATTCTTACTGCCCATTTTCCCACGTAACTACAAAGCAGTAGAGTGGCGTAGTGGGAGTTTGCTGAGGCCATATCCCAGCGGTCAAGAGATCGAAACCACGCTCTGCTAATTATATATTCTTTTGAATTAGTGCGCACTTTCTTTTTGCGCATTTTCCCACATAACTATAGTGCAGCAGAGTGGCGCAGTGGAAGCGTGCTGGGCCCATAACGCAGAGGTCTGTGGATAAAAACCTCGCTCTGCTAACTTTACTTTCTTTTGCATTAGTGCGCACTTTCTTACTGCACATTTTGGCACGTAAGTAGAATGCAGCAGAGTGGTGCAGTAGAAGCGTGCTATGCCCATTACCCAGAGGTCCGTAGGTCAAAACCACGCTCTGCTAATTATGTATTCTTTTGCATTAGTGCCCACTTTCTTACTGCACCTTTTCCAACATAACTATACTGCAGGAGAGCGGCGCAGTGAAAGCGTGCTGAACCCGTAACTCAGAGGTTCTTGGATGAAAACCACGCTCTGCTAATTTTATTTTCTTTGCATTGTGTGCAGTTTCTTACTGCACATTTTCTCACGTAACTAGAGTGCAGCAGAGTGGCGCAGTGGAAGCGGGCTGGGCCCATAACCCAGAGGTCCGTGGATCGAAGCCATGCTCTGCTAATTTTATTTTCTTTTGCATTAGTGCATACTTTCTTACTGCACATTTTCCCACGTAACTAGAGTGCAGCGGAAGAGCGCAGTGAAAGCGTGCTGGGCCCATAACCCAGGTGTCCGTGGATCAAAACCACGCTCTGCTAATTTTATTTTCTTTTGCCTAAGTGCGCAGTTTCTTACTGAACATTTTCTCACTGAACTATAATACAGCAGAAGGGCGCAGTTAAAGCGTGCTGGGCCCATAACCCAGTTGTCCGTCGATCGAAACTACGCTCTGCTAATTTTATTTTCTTTTGCATAAGTGCGCAGTTTCTTACTGCACATTTTTTCACGTAACTAGAGTGCAGCATAGTGGCGCAGTGGAAGCGTGCTGGGCCCATAACCCAGAGGTCCGTGGATCGAAACCACGATCTGCTAATTTATTATTCTTTTGCATTAGTGCGTACTTTCTTACTGCACATTTTTCCACGTAAATAGAGTGCAGCAGAGTGGCGCAGTGGAAGCGTGCTGGGTCATAACCAAGACGTTCGTGGATCGAAACCACGCCCTGCTAACTTTATTTTAATTTGGGATAGTGTGCACTTTCTTACTGCCCATTTTTTCATGTACCTAGAGTGCAGCAGAGGGGCGCAGTGTAAGCGTGCGTGGCCCATCACCCAGAGGTCCGTGGATCGAAACCACGCTCTGCTAATTTTATATTCTTTTTGCATTAGTGCGCACTTTCTTGCTGCAAATTTCCTACATGACTAGAATGCAGCAGAGTTGCGCAGTGGAAGCGTGCTGCGGCCATTACCCAGGTGTCAGAGGATTGAAACCACGCTCTGCTAATTTTATACCTTTTTGCATTGGTGCGCACTTTCTGACTGCACATTTTCCCATGTAACTGAAATGCAGCAGAGTGGCGCAATGGAAGCGTGCTGGGCCCATAACCCAGAGGTCCGTGGATCGAAAGCACGCTCCTAGAGCTTTATTTTCTTTTGCAGTAGTGTGCACTTTCCTACTGCACGTTTTCTCACGTAACTAGAGTGCAGCAGAGTGGCGCAGTGGAGGCGTGCTGCGCCCATAACCCAGAAGTCCGTGGATCGAAACCACGCTCTGCTAATTTGATATTCTTTTTGCATTACTGCGCACTTTCTACTGCAAGTTTTCCACATGACTAGAATGCAGCAGAGTGGCGCAGTGGAAGCGTGCTGGGCCCATAACCCAGTTGTCCGTGAATCGAAACCACGCTCTGCTAATTTTATTTTCTATTGCATAAGCGCACAGTTTCTTACTGCATATTTTCTCAACGAACTAGGATACAGCAGAAGGGCGCAGTGGAAGCGTGCTGCGCCCATAACCCAGAGTTCCGTGGGTCGAAACTACGCTCTGCAATTTTTATTTTCTTTTGCATAAGTGCACAGTTTCTTACTGCGCATTTTCTTACGTAACTAGAGTGCAGCAGAGTGGCGCAGTGGAAGCGTGCTGGGCCCATAACCCAGAGGTCCGTGGATCGAAACCACGCTCTGCTAATTTATTATTCTTTTCCATTAGTGCGTACTTTCTTACTGCACATTTTTCCACGTGATTACAGTGCAGCAGAGGGGCGCAGTGTAAGCTTGCTTGGCCCATCACCCAGAGGTCCGTGGATCGAAACCACGCTCTGCTAATTTTATATTATTTTTGCATTAGTGCGCACTTTCTTACTGCAAATTTACAACCTGACTATAATGCAGCAGAGTGGCGCAGTGGAAGCGTGCTGGAGCCATAACCCATGTGTCCATAAATCGAAACCACGCTCTGCTAATTTTACTTTCTTTTGCATAAGTGCGCAGTTTCCTACTGCACATTTTCTCACGTAACTTGAGTGCAGCAGAGTGGCGCAGTGCAAGCGTGCTGGGCCCATAACCCAGAGGTCCGTGGATCGAAAGCACGCTCCTAGAGCTGTATTTTCTTTTGCAGTAGTGCGCACTTTCCTACTGCACGTTTTCCTACGTAACTAGAGTGCAGCAGAGTGGCGCAGTGGAAGCGTGCTGGGCCCATAACCCAGAAGTCCGTGGATCAAAACCACGCTCTGCTAAGTTATTATTCTTTTGCATTAGTGCGCACATTCTTACTGCCCATTTTTTTACGTAAATAGAATGAAGCAGAGTGGCGCAGTGAAAGCTTGATGGGCCCATAACCCAGAGGTCCGTGGATCGAAACCACGCTCGGCTAACTTCATTTTCTTTTGCATTAGTGCGCAAATTCTTACTGCACATTTTTCCACGTAGCTAATATGCAGCAGAGTGGAGCAGTGGAAGCGTGCTGGGCTCATAACCTAGAGGCCCGTTGATCGAAACCACGCTCTGCTAATTTTATATCCTTTGGATTATTGCGCAGGTTCTTACTGCACATTTTCTCACGTATCTAGAGTGCAGCATAGTGGCGCAGTGGAAGCGTGCTGGGCCCATAACCCAGGGGTCCGTGGATTGAAACCATGCTTTGGTAATTTTATATTTTTGTGCATTAGTCCACACTTTCTTACGGCACATTTTCTCACCGAACTAGAATACAGCAGAAGGGCGCAGTGGAAGTATGCTGGGCCCATAACCCAGGTGTCCGTTGATCGAAACCACGCTCTGCTAATTTTATTTTGTTTTGCATAAGTGCGCAGTCTCTTACTGCAGATTTTCTCACGTAGCTAGAGTGCAGCAGAGTGGCACAGTGGAAGCGTGCTGAGCCCATAACCCAGAGGTCCGTGAATTGAAAACACGCTCCTAGAGCTTTATTTTTTTTTGGCAGTAGTGCGCACTTTCCTACTGCACGTTTTCCCACGTAACTAGAGTGCAGCAGAGTGGCGCAGTGGAGGCGTGCTGGGCCCATAACCCAGAGGTCTGTGAATCGAAACCACGCTCTGCTAATTTGATATTCTTTTTGCATTACTGCGCACTTTCTTACTCCAAATTTTCCACATGACTAGAATGCAGCCGAGTAGCGCAGTGAAAGCTTGATGGGCCCATAACGCAGAGGTCCGTGGATCGACACCACGCTCTGCTAATTCTATTTTCTTTTGCATTAGTGCGCACATTCTTACTGCCCATTACCCCACAAAACTACAAAACAGTAGAGTGGCGTAGTGGGAGTTTGCTGAGGCCATATCCCAGCGGTCAATGGATCAAAACCACGCTCTGCTAATTATATATATTTTTTGCATTAGTGCGCACTTTCTTACTGCACATTTTCCCACATAACTATAGTGCAGCAGAGTGGCGGAGTGGAAGCGTGCTGAGCCCGTAACTCAGAGGTCCGTGGATAGAAACCACGCTCTGCTAATTTTATTTTCCTTTGCATTAGTGCGTACTTCGTCACTGATCATTTTCCCACGTAACTAGAGTGCAGCAGAGTGGCGTGTTGGAAGCGTGCTGGGGCCATAACCCAGATATCCGTATATCGGAATCTCGCTCTGCTAATTTTATTATCTCTTGCAATAATGCGTACGTTCTTACTGCAGAATTTTCCACGTAGCTAATATGCAGCAGAGTGGCGCAGTGGAAGCGTGCTGGGCCCATAACCCAGAGGTCCGTGGATCGAAACCTTGCTCTGTGATTTGTACAATTTTTTGCATTAGTACGCAGTTTCTTACTGCACATTTTCTCACGTAACTAGAGTGCAGCAGAGTGGCGCAGTGGAAGCGTGCTGGGCCCATAACCCAGTTGTCCGTGAATCGAAACCACGCTCTGCTATATTTATTTTCTTTTGCATAAGCGCGCAGTTTCTTACTGCACATTTTCTCACGTAACTAGAGTGCAGCAGGGTGGCGCAGTGGAAGCGTGCTGTGCCCATAACCCAGAGGTCCGTGGATCGAAACCACGCTCTGCTAATTTTATACCTTTTTGCATCAGTGTGCACTTTCTGACTGCATATTTTCCCACGTAACTAAAATGCAGCAGAGTGGCGCAGTGGAAGAGCGCTGGGCCCATAACCCAGAGGTCCGTGGATCTGAAGCACGCTCCTAGAGCTTTATTTTCTTTTGCAGTAGTGCGCACTTTCCTACTGCAAATTTCCCACATGACTAGAATGCAGCAGAGTGGCGCAGTGGAAGCATGCTTCGGCCATAACCCAGGTGTCCCAGGGTCGAAACCACGCTCTGCTAATTTTATTTTCTTTTGCATAAGTGCGCAGTTTCTTACTGCGCATTTTCTTATGTAACTAGAGTGCAGCAGAGTGGCGCAGTGGAAGCGTGCTGGGCCCATAACCCAGAGGTCCGTGGATCGAAACCACGCTCTGCTAATTTATTATTTTTTTCCAATAGTGCGTACTTTCTTACTGCACATTTTTCCACGTGATTACAGTGCAGCAGAGTGGCGCAGTGAAAGCGTGCTGGGTCATAACCCAGAGGTTCGTGGATCGAAACCACGCCCTGCTAACTTTATTTTCATTTGCAATAGTGTGCATTTTTTTACTGCCCATTTTTTCACGTAACAAGAGTGCAGCAGAGGGGCGCAGTGTAAGCGTGCTTGGCCCATCACCCAGAGGTCCGTGGATCGAAACGACGCTCTGCTAATGTTATATTCTTTTTGCATTAGTGCGCACTTTCTTAATGCCAATTTCCCACCTTACTATAATGCAGCAGAGTGGCGCAGTGCAAGCGTGCTGGGCCCATAACCCAGAGGTCCGTGGATCGAAACCACGCTCTGCGATTTGTACAATTTTTTGCATTAGTACGCAGTTTCTTACTGCACATTTTCTCACGTAACTAGAGTGCAGCAGAGTGGCGCAGTGAAAGCGTGCGTTGCCCATAACCCAGAGGTCCGTGGATCAAAATCATGCTCTGCTAATTTTATAATTTTTTTGCATCGGTGCGCACATTCTGACTGCCCATTTTCCCACGTAACTAAAATGCAGCAGAGTGGCGCAGTGGAAGCGTGCTGGGCCCATAACCCAGAGGTCCGTGGATCGAAAGCACGCTCCTAGAGCTTTTATTTTCTTTTGCAGTAGTGCGCACTTTCCTACTGCACGTTTTTCCACGTAACTAGAGTGCAGCAGAGTGGCGCAGTGGAAGGTTGCCGGGGCCATAACCCATGTGTCCGTGGATCGAAACCACGCTCTGCAAATTTTACTTTCTTTTGCATAAGTGCGCAGTTTCGTACTGCCCATTTTTTTCAAGTAACTAGAGTGCAGCAGAGGGCGCAGTGTAAGCGTGCTTGGCCCAATAACCCAGTGGTCTGTGGATCGAAACCTCGCTCTGCTAATTCGATATTCTTTTTGCATTAGTGCGCACTTTCTTACTGCAAGTTTCCCACATGACTAGAATGCAGCAGAGTGGTGCAGTGGAAGCGTGCTGGGGCCATAACCCAGGTGTCCGTGGATCGAAACCACGCTCTGCTAATTTTATTTTCTTTTGCATAAGTGCGCAGTTTCTTACTGCACATTTTCTCACGTAACTAGAGTGCAGCAGAGTGGCGCAGTGGAAGCGTACTGGGCCCATAACCCAGAGGTCCGTGGATCGAAAACACGCTCTGCTAATTTATTATTCTTTTGCATTAGTGCGCACATTCTTACTGCCCATTTTCCCACGTAACTACAAAGCAGTAGAGTGGCGTAGTGGGAGTTTGCTGAGGCCATATCCCAGCGGTCAAGAGATCGAAACCACGCTCTGCTAATTATATATTCTTTTGAATTAGTGCGCACTTTCTTTTTGCGCATTTTCCCACATAACTATAGTGCAGCAGAGTGGCGCAGTGGAAGCGTGCTGGGCCCATAACGCAGAGGTCTGTGGATAAAAACCTCGCTCTGCTAACTTTACTTTCTTTTGCATTAGTGCGCACTTTCTTACTGCACATTTTGGCACGTAAGTAGAATGCAGCAGAGTGGTGCAGTAGAAGCGTGCTATGCCCATTACCCAGAGGTCCGTAGGTCAAAACCACGCTCTGCTAATTATGTATTCTTTTGCATTAGTGCCCACTTTCTTACTGCACCTTTTCCAACATAACTATACTGCAGGAGAGCGGCGCAGTGAAAGCGTGCTGAACCCGTAACTCAGAGGTTCTTGGATGAAAACCACGCTCTGCTAATTTTATTTTCTTTGCATTGTGTGCAGTTTCTTACTGCACATTTTCTCACGTAACTAGAGTGCAGCAGAGTGGCGCAGTGGAAGCGGGCTGGGCCCATAACCCAGAGGTCCGTGGATCGAAGCCATGCTCTGCTAATTTTATTTTCTTTTGCATTAGTGCATACTTTCTTACTGCACATTTTCCCACGTAACTAGAGTGCAGCGGAAGAGCGCAGTGAAAGCGTGCTGGGCCCATAACCCAGGTGTCCGTGGATCAAAACCACGCTCTGCTAATTTTATTTTCTTTTGCCTAAGTGCGCAGTTTCTTACTGAACATTTTCTCACTGAACTATAATACAGCAGAAGGGCGCAGTTAAAGCGTGCTGGGCCCATAACCCAGTTGTCCGTCGATCGAAACTACGCTCTGCTAATTTTATTTTCTTTTGCATAAGTGCGCAGTTTCTTACTGCACATTTTTTCACGTAACTAGAGTGCAGCATAGTGGCGCAGTGGAAGCGTGCTGGGCCCATAACCCAGAGGTCCGTGGATCGAAACCACGATCTGCTAATTTATTATTCTTTTGCATTAGTGCGTACTTTCTTACTGCACATTTTTCCACGTAAATAGAGTGCAGCAGAGTGGCGCAGTGGAAGCGTGCTGGGTCATAACCAAGACGTTCGTGGATCGAAACCACGCCCTGCTAACTTTATTTTAATTTGGGATAGTGTGCACTTTCTTACTGCCCATTTTTTCATGTACCTAGAGTGCAGCAGAGGGGCGCAGTGTAAGCGTGCGTGGCCCATCACCCAGAGGTCCGTGGATCGAAACCACGCTCTGCTAATTTTATATTCTTTTTGCATTAGTGCGCACTTTCTTGCTGCAAATTTCCTACATGACTAGAATGCAGCAGAGTTGCGCAGTGGAAGCGTGCTGCGGCCATTACCCAGGTGTCAGAGGATTGAAACCACGCTCTGCTAATTTTATACCTTTTTGCATTGGTGCGCACTTTCTGACTGCACATTTTCCCATGTAACTGAAATGCAGCAGAGTGGCGCAATGGAAGCGTGCTGGGCCCATAACCCAGAGGTCCGTGGATCGAAAGCACGCTCCTAGAGCTTTATTTTCTTTTGCAGTAGTGCGCACTTTCCTACTGCACGTTTTCTCACGTAACTACAGTGCAGCAGAGTGGCGCAGTGGAGGCGTGCTGGGCCCATAACCCAGAAGTCCGTGCATCGAAACCACGCTCTGCTAATTTGATATTCTTTTTGCATTACTGCGCACTTTCTTACTGCAAGTTTCCCACATGACTAGAATGCAGCAGAGTGGCGCAGTGAAAGCGTGCTGGGTACATAACCCAGGTGTCCGTGGATCGAAACTACGCTCTGCTAATTTTATTTTTTTTTTGCAAAAGTGGGCAGTTTCTTACTGCACATTTTCTCACGCAACTAGAGTGCAGCAGAGTGGCGCAGTGGAAGCGTGCTGGGCCCATAACCCTGAGGTCCGTGGATCGAAAGCACGCTCCGCTAATTTATTATTCTTTTGCATTTGTGCGTACTTTCTTACTGCACATTTTTCCACGTAATTAGAGTGCAGCAGAGTGTTGCAGTGGAAGCATGCTCGGTCATAACCCAGAGGTTCGTGGATCGAAACAACGCCCTGCTAACTTTATTTTCATTTGCAATAGTGTGCACTTTCTTACTGCCCATTTTTTCACGTAAGTAGAGTGCAGCAGAGGGGGCAGTGTAAGCGTGCTTGGCCCATCACCCAGAGGTCCGTGGATCGAAACCACGCTCTGCTAATACTAAATTATTTTTGCATTAGTGCGCACTTTCTTACTGCAAATTTCCCACCTGACTATAATGCAGTAGAGTGGCGCAGTGGAAGCGTGCTGGGGCCATAACCCATGTGTCCGTGGATCGAAACCACGCTCTGCTAATTTTCTTTTCTTTTGCATAAGTGCGCAGTTTCCTACTGCACATTTTCTCACGTAACTTGAGTGCAGCAGAGTGGCGCAGTGGAAGCGTGCTGGGCCCATAACCCAGAAGTCCGTGGATCGAAACCACGCTCTGCGATTTGTACAATTTTTTGCATTAGTACGCAGTTTCTTACTGCACATTTTCTCAGGTAACTAGAGTGCAGCAGAGTGGCGCAGTGGAAGCGTGCTTGGCCCATAACCCAGAGGTCCGTGGATCGAAACCACGCTCTGCTAATTTTATAATTTTTTTGCTTCGGCGCGCACTTTCTGACTGCACATTTTCCCACGTAACTCAAATGCAGTAGAGTGGCGCAGTGAAAGCGTGCTGGGTGCATAACCCAGTTGTCCGTGGATCAAAACTACGCTCTGCTAATTTTATTTTCTTTTGCATAAGTGCGCAGTTTCTTACTGCACATTTTATCACGTAACTAGAGTGCAGCAGAGTGGCGCAGTGGAAGCGGGCTGGGTCTTAACCAAGAGGTTCGTGGATCGAAACCACGCCCTGTTAACTTTATTTTATTTGCGATAGTGTGCACTTTCTTACTGCCCATTTTTTCATGTACCTAGAGTGCAGCAGAGGGGCACAGTGTAAGCGTGCTTGGCCCATCACCCAGAGGTCCGTAGATCAAAACCACGCTCTGCTAATAGTATGATTTTTGCATTAGTGCGCAGTTTCTTACTGCACATTTTCTCACGTAACTAGAGTTACGCAGAGTGGCGCAGTGTAAGCGTGCTGGGCCCATGACCCAGAGGTCCGTGGATCGAAACCACGCTCTGCAATTTTATTTTCTTTTGTATAAGTGCGAACTTTCTCATTGCACATTTTCCCACGCAACTAGAATCAGCAGAGTGGTGCAGTGGAAGCGTGCTGGGCCCATAACCCAGACGTCCGTGGATCGAAACTACGCTCTGCAAATTGTATAGTTTTTTGCATTAGTGCGCAGTTTCTTACTGCACAATTTCTCACGTAATTAGAGTGCCGCAGAGTGTTGCAGTGGAAGCGTGCTGGGCCTATTATCCAGAGGTCCATAGATCTAAACCACACTGCAAATTTTATATCCCTTAGCATTAGTGCGCAGTTTCCAACTGCACATTTTCTCACATAACCAGAGTTCAGCAAGGTGGCGCAGTGGAAGCGTGTTGGGCCCATAATCCAGAGGTCCGTGGATAGATACCACGCTCTGCTACTTTATTATTTTTTTGCATTACTACTCACTTTCTCACTGCACATTTTCCCACGTAAATAGAATGCAGCAGAGTGGCGCAGTGAAAGCGTGCTGGGCCCATAACCCAGGTGTCCGGTTATCAAAACCACGCTCTGCTAATTTTATTTTCTTTTGCATAAGTGCGCAGATTCTTACTGCACATTTTCTCACGTAACTAGAGTGCAGCAGAGTGGCGCAGTGGAAGCGTGCTGGGCCCATAACCCAGAGGTCCGTGGATCGTAACCACGCTCTGCTAATTTATTATTCTTTTGCATTAGTGCGCACTTTCTTACTGAAAATTTCCCACATGACTAGCACGCAGCACAGTGGCGCAGTGGAAGCGTGCTGGGCCCATAACGCAGTGGTCCGTGGATTAAAACCACGCTCTGCTAATTTTATTTTCTTTTGCATTAGTGCGCACTTTCTTACTGCACAATTTCCCACGTAACTAGAGTGCAGCGGAGGGGCGCAGTGAAAGCGTGCTGGGCCGATAACCCAGGTGTCCGTGGATTAAAACCACGCTCTGCAAATTTTATTTTCTTTTGCCTAAGTGCGCAGTTTCTTACTGCACATTTTCTCACCGAACTAGAATACAGCAGAAGGGCGCAGTGGAAGCGTGCTGGGCCCATTACCCAGTTGTCCGTCGATCGAAACTACGCGCTGCTAATTTTATTTTCTTTTGCAAAAGTGCGCAGTTTCTTACTGCACATTTTATCACGTAATTAGAGTGCAGCAGAGTGGCGCAGTGGAAGCGGGCTCGGCCCATAACCCAGAGGTTCGTGGATCGAAACCACACCCTGCTAACTTTATTTTATTTGCGATAGTGTGCACTTTCTTACTGCCCGTTGTTTCATGTACCTAGAGTGCAGCAGAGGGGCGCAATGTAAGCGTGCTTGGCCCATCACCCAGGTGTCCGTGGATCGAAACCACGCTCTGCTAATTTTATTTTCTTTTGCATAAGTGCGCAGTTTCGTACTGCGCATTTTCTCACGTAACTTGAGTGCAGCAGAGTGGCGCAGTGGAAGCGTGCTGGGCCCATAACCCAGAGGTCCGTGGATCGAAACCATGCTCTGCGATTTGTTTAATTTTTTGCATTAGTACGCAGTTTCTTACTGCACATTTTCTCACGTAACTAGAGTGCAGCGGAGTGGCGCAGTGAAAGCGTTCTGGGCCCATAACCCAGAGGTCAGTGGATCAAAACCACGCTCTGCTAATTTTATACCTTTTTGCATCGGTGCGCACTTTCTGACTGCACATTTTCCCACGTAACTAGAAAGCAGTAGAGTGGCCTAGTGGGAGTTTGCTGAGGCCATATCCCAGCGGTCAATGGATCAAAACCACGCTCTGCTAAGTATATATTCTTTTGCATTAGTGCGCACTTTCTTACTGCGCATTTTCTCACATAACTATAGTGCAGCAGATTGGCGCAGTGGAAGCGTGCTGGGCACGTAACCCAGAAGTTCTTGGATAGAAACCACGCCCTGCTAACTTTATTTTCACTTGCAATAGTGTGCACTTTCTTACTGCCCATTTTTTCACGTAACTAGGGTGCAGCAGAGGGGCGCAGTGGAAGCGTGCTGGGCCCATAACCCAGAGGTCCGTGGATCGAAACCACGCTCTGCTAATTTATTATTCTTTTGCATTAGTGCGTACTTTCTTACTGCACATTTTTCCACGTAATTAGAGTGCAGCAGAGTGGCACAGTGGAAGCGTGCTGGGTCATAACCCAGAGGTTCGTGGATCAAAACCACGCCCTGCTAACTTTATTTTCATTTGCAATAGTGTGCACTTTCTTACTGCCCATTTTTTCACGTAACTAGAGTGCAGCAGAGGGGCGCAGTGTAAGCGTTCTTGGCCCATCACCCAGAGGTCCGTGGATCGAAAGCACGCTCTGCTAATTTTATATTCTTTTTGCATTAGTGCGCACTTTCTTACTGCACATTTCCCACATGACTAGAATGCAGCAGAGTGGTGCAGTAGAAGCGTGCTGGGGCAATAACCCAGGTGTCCGTGGATCGAAACCACGCTCTGCTAATTTTATTTTCTTTTGGATAAGTGCGCAGTTTCTTACTGCACATTTTCTCACGTAACTAGAGTGCAGCAGAGTGGCGCAGTGGAAGCGTGCTGGGCCCATAACCCTGAAGTTCGTAGATCTAAACCACGCTCTGCTAACTGTATATACTTCTAATATATACTTCTAATATGTACTTCTAATATGTGGTCCCTCTCCATTATTTACACACAGATGGAGCTGCTGTGACGGCCATGTGTTTGCAACACGTTGGGTTAAAGAACTGAATGTTGAATGAGTTCATAAATAATTCATAAGAAAGTTAAAGCGCCTCATCACCTTTACAGAATATTCCAAGCTTAGTAATTAAGCTATTATATTGTAGCATAACAGCACCCTCTTATCGTAGGTCTTTTTTTAGACAACACATACTTTTTTATAGATACGGTGTGACAATAAGACATCGCTCATATTCAAACATTTAATAAAGCTACTGCTATTTCAGAGATGACGTCTTTGTCGAGCCACATGACCTGTATGCATTCCCATCGTCCAAAAGGGTATGCGCGCTATCGCAATTTACGAGAACTGCACGAAATGCAAAACTTAGGTGTATAATGCTACTAGCTTGATTGAATGGAATGAAAAAAACTTTATTTCAGCCCTGCATAACGCGCTGTAATTAGCCGCGTTTATAATCAGCCTCCGAGCAAGCCTTACAGTTCCACAATTTTTTTCACCCCAAGAAAAAAATCTGCGCAGCCGACAGGATTCGAACCTGTGCGGGGAGACCCCAATAGATTTCTAGTCCATCGCCTTAACCACTCGGCCCCGACTGCATTTTTTTACCATGGTATTTATTAAAGTACTTGGGCAATCATGACAAAATCAAGCGAAAAAAAAGTACAATCAAATCGCGAGAGTAAGCGTTCAAGTGTTACTCATAAACACTAGACGCCTAACACAGCGCGAGTTCTTCACATGGAGAGTTCTTCACATTGTGTTATACAAACAAAAAAGGGGTGAGGTCAAACAGTTCTCTAAGACGGAGTACCAGTCCGGTCTAAAGTCTAGCTCGTCGTATATGTTTTTCAGGTGGATAGCCATTGGAATGAAGTGTGCGCTTGAAGAGGTGGCGGGCTCTACATTGCGGTCTTGCATTCGTGTCTTCCACAAGCTGTGCATACCCATGAGGAAAAACATATCATATGGTACTTCATCAAGCGCTGCTGGCAGAAGATAACGTATTGTGTGAGAATTAATGACGAAACGTTTTTTCAGTGCTCGCTGAAGGACATCCCAAAACAGTATGGCATCTTTGCAGCTAACAAAGCAATGTTCAATCGTTTCCGGCACATCACATAGACGGCAGTTAACAGACGTAATGAAAATACTTTTTCTTTCTAACCATGTGTTTACCGCCAATGTTTCAGAGTGGAGTTTATAGAAGAATGTTTTTGAATTCGGTGGAATGTACATTTTGCGCACTCGCTTCAACACATCGTGACCTGGAAGATTGGCGTAGAGTGAACGGTATAATGGAGGTGGGAAGAGTGTACTCAGTAGGTCCTTATACAGCACCTTGCGCGATACTGTGTACAGGTATTCTACAGAGAAGCGAGCTTTAAGGAACTGAACTGCGAGGTAAACCTCCTGCATGAATCCCCACAAGCATGGGCGTTCGGAAAAGTTCGATGAAACAATTAAATCTGGTAAGCAATCAACAAGTGTAACCTGCAAGAAGGAACGGATTACAGGATGGGAATTCTCTCGAAAAAAGAAGAATCGGGACACTATTTGTCATAGATCAAGGTGTTTTAGTCCTAACCCACCCTCACTAACTTTCTTGAATATATTATCACGACGCATGGGCTCAAAAGTCGAAGACCATATGAAAGTAGCGAAAATTCGATGAAAGCGTTGTATATAGAATCTTGCGCAATGAATAAGTTGCAATACATAGTAAAGTTTTGTTGCTAAGAAAGCATTGCAAGCTTCAGCTCTCCCAAATATCGAAAGTCGATAGGGCACAAATGTCTGGGCCTGTCGTTCAAGCTTAGGGACGCGTTCCTTCCAGCAATGCGCACTGAATCTATATACATGCAATGGTACACCGAGGTATGTTGGACGAGTTCTTGTCCAATTAGTCCCTGCAAAGTGGTTCGGTGTGCTACCCCACAAGTCAAATCACAGTCCTAAACTTTTAGAGGCATTTAAACGAGCTCCTGATACTACGCCAAACTTTTCAATTGTATATACCACATTTTCGATTCTTGGTTTATCTGTGCAAAAGAATGCGACATCGTCTGCATAAGCCAATACTTTAACCTCACTGCCTAATATTCTAAAGCCACGAATGCAACTCGACTGTATTATGCTTAAGCACAGTGGTTCTAGATAAAGTTCAAATAAAAGAGGTGACATCGGGCATCCCTGTTTTACAGAAGAGCGAATAGAAACTGGCTTAGAGAGTTGACCATTAACTATCAGACAAGTTGAGCAATCATTATAGCATAATTTAACGCCTTTAGGAACAACTTTGCCAACATTCGCTTGTTCGAGAAGAGAAAAAGGAAGGAATGACGAACACGATCAAAAGCTTTTGCAAGGTCTACCTGTAGCATTGCAAGATGCTTTTGAGAACCATGACAGTATTGAAGCACTGTTCGAGCGACACGTATATTAGTTTGTATGGATCGACCTCTAATCCCACATGTCTGATGAGACCCAATGAGGATCGTAATAGCAAATTGCAACCTATTTGCTAATACTTTTGCAAAACTTTTGTAGTCCACATTTGACAGCGATATTGGTCTGTAGCCCTCGACGAAGCGAAGTTTTTCCTTGTCAGTTGTTTTGGGTATTAACACAGTGTGACTTTTGCAAAAAGATTGTGGGAGTGTATCCATGTCGTAACTCATCTGAAAAATATTCAGCAATATAGGAGCAAGCGTTTTCTTGAAAGCTTTGTAAAATTCGCCTGAGATGCCATGAGGCCCCGGTGTTTTCAATAAAGGCAAGTTGTCGATTGCTTGCTCGATTTCCTGTATAGTAATGGGCCCATTAATGACTGCACAATCATTGTCCTTCAAGGGGTTCACAAGAAAAACAAAACTAGCCTTGAGGTGAGCATCAAGATCATCGGAGTAAGAGCTAAATAAGCTGTTTTAGTACGTTTCGAACGCCAAAGTAATGTCTCCGTTATCTTTTATGAGCACATCGTTAGAGTACAAGTCTGGAATAACTTTAGAAATCGCATGGCGTTGCTCATCAAGTAAAGCTTGGCGCGTCGGTTGCTCAGAATTTAAAGTGCGCTGGTTCCGAGATCTAATACGTGCCCCTTGGTAGCGAGCAGCATCATATCTCTGTAGTTAGCACTTAATATTCTCAATATTTTTGATGTACTTTTCCGGCACTTCGCATTCCATCTCATAAAGATTGCAAAGACTTTTAAAAAGTATCTTTTCATCATTCTTTCTATAGAAAGACTTAACAGCCCCAATTTCTAAAGCTATAGCACGAACTTCTTGTTTAAAAAGCTTCCAAGCAGCGAAGATATGAAAACCAATCGAAAAAGATTGCCTCAATGCCATCTGGACGCGATTCATAAATTCCTGATCACAGAGGAGCTTCGCATTCATTTTTCAAAGGGCCCACTGAGGACGGAATTGTTTGTGACGATTTTCACCAATTTGCGCTATGACAATACAATGGTCTGAGAATGATACAGCTTCGGGGCTGCAGGAAATTTTACGAGATAGGAGTGATGAGGACACGTAAATCCGATCAAGGCGAGCATGGGAGCTGCCTTGTTCTCTTGTATATGCTGTTGCCCGATTCGAGACCCCGATGTCAATTAGTCCTGCATTATCTACAATACCGGATAAAAGCTCACAACTCCTGTCTCTTTTTCCAGACGAATTATAACGATCAATAGCTTCACATACGCAGTTGAAATCTCCCATAAGTCCGTGCATCTGTCGACGTCAATTAAATTACGCACTTTTTCAAATAACTCAAGTCGTTTCGGAACATCATTAAACGCATATATATTGATAATTCTCCATGGCACTCTTTGCAACAAAACATCACAGCATATATACCTGCCCTCTTCATCAACACTAGTGCAGAATGCTGAACAGGGTAGGCTTTTTCTCAGAAACAACCAACAGCCTGCAGATAAACCTTTAGCATGTGAGACACACACATTAAACTGAGACAGAAAAGGTCGCAGGGCCTTCTCGGTCTCTTCCTCGCTCTCAATCTTTGTCTCTTGGATGGCGACAAAGTCGAGACGCTTCCGATTGAGAAGTTTACGGAGCTGTGCTTGTTTCTGTGAAGACCTAAGACCGCGTACGTTCAAGGTGGCAAATATGAGTCGCTCAGACTGCGTCATGGTGACTACCTTCTAATTCGCTTATTGTCCCTCTTGATCAGTCCCAAGAGTTGGCGCTGAGGCTTCCCGTGAGCACCCAGCAGGCCTCCTAGATCGGGATCGGTGACACTTCCCCTTTGGCATGGACTTTCGGCGACGGCGTGACTCCCTAGTCACTGACGTTGGGTCACTTCCTTTGCTTGAATCCGAGCTGGAGGATGCACGACATTTCAGTATTGGTGTATCCGTAGAGATCTGCATATCATCTTCCGACACTGCACCATGATGAAAAAGCTGCTGCGGAGCTGCAGCGCAAGCAGGTGCTGAACTTTCTGCGGCATCCAGCCTAGAGTCTCTATCTTGTACTGGTGGTTCTTCGGATTCTTTATGGGTCAGTGCAACAGCACTCTTCCTAGGAACTTCCACTTGTGCTATGGGTTGTGTGGAGTCGTTTTGAGTATGCTCCTTGCATGATTCACTTGGCTCTTTGCCCGCAGAAGTTTCAACTGTGTCAACAGCGAGTGATTTTCTTTCCTCTTCTGGATTCCTTGTGGTAGAGCCTGCAGCATATGACATTGACGGAGTGTCTCCCGTTGCGTCCAGAACCTCGGTGGCATCCATAATATGCTCTTGTAGGTTATCATCTGGCTGTTTTGTGTGCTGTCGCAGCTTGTTGGCGTATGTCATAACACAATCTTCGGCCGAATGACCGAAGCGTCGACAGTTGTCACAGCGAGGGGTCCTGCAGTTTCGACGGATGTGTCCAACCTTACTGCACCGAAGGCAAAGTGGTGGGTGGCCAGGTATCAGGACGAGGCTTTGCACTCCGCAGACAAAGAGAATATGAGGAATATTCGCAATGCGAACTCCATCAGCAAGAGACAAAACAACATCCTTATTTAGCGTCCGCATTTGTTCCATGTCCGCTACTTTCCAACTTTCTTGTGATATTGTCTTGACCTTCCCAAAAGCTTGCAGTGCCTCGCACACATAGGCGTCCTCCAAGCGCTCAGGAAGCCACATAACCTTCAGCTTCACTTCCGTGGACTCCGGGTCTATAACGAGGCATCGACGACTTTTGACGAAAAATTCGCCTCTTGTGACCAACTTTGTTTTCGTCAGCATTGACTTGCATGTGACCATCTAAACATGAGACATTTGAAATTGACCTATGGAGCTTATTTCCTTCAAGTCAATGATGTCCCGAAGAGCATCTCTAAAATCTTGAACCGGTAGGGGCGACCAGATAAGTCCGCATGTAGAAAAACAGAGTCCAAAACAAGCTTACCGGTGGGAAGGCGAGGAAGTACAACACGGTATTCATTGCCGCTGGCTGAAGCCTGAGCAGCACCTCGGCCCATGGCCGACAAATCCTTCGAAGCGGAGAACATGAAAAACGCGTCCGCTCAGAACGTCGTCTTCGTCTTTCACGACTGCACGCTACGAACAGTTGTCTATTTTGAGAAGACTGCTTCCCGAATACGCGTGACGACCTTGTTACAGTGGCCATTTCCTTACTTCCTTTGCAATCAATACACGTTTTTAAGAAAAGAGTTTCTACAGCGCCATTTGTACATATGTTCAAGAAACAGCCAAGGTTCACCATTGTTCCTGAGCAGTTTCGTGCAATTGGCTGGCATGCCTAGCACCTGGGTCACAGAAAATCCTGAAATACACAAAATCCTGACATGGAAATGAAATGTCTATCTGCCATTAATATTTCTTTTCGCTCGCACGATCGGTATGTTCTTGCGTGTTTCTTAAAATTTGTTTTCATGCACAACGGCAGCTTAGCCCAGCGTTGCTTGAACACTTCGGGGCTTTGCCACTGTTGTAGGCATTTATGCAACTCGTCAATTGAGAAGCGGCGCCGGGAGAAAGATAGCTTCGCCCCTTCCCCTTCCTTCTCGTCATATATTGAAAACCCGTTTATAAAAATGTACAGCGTCTATTTCTCTCAGTTCTGTGTGTTGTAACCGTGGTGGTATTGAACAATTAATCGCAATGAATGAGCGTCGGACAACTAAGAGCAAGTGTCAGTTTATTCTCAAAAACGCCAAGCAAGCTTTCACGTGAAGGGTTATAAACGTACAGAGATGCAGCTATCAACGTCACTGACACTGTAGCAAATGCAGTACCTGGGGAAGGGTAGTACAAAAGCTTGGAAACTTTGGGGCACCAAATGCAAGAAGTAAGTCTCAAGCTGAGAATTTGCGATTTCACATTGACATGACTATGATAATGATGCTTCTTCACCGCATTGCATATTTCCACAATTTTCTATAGACCACGAAGGAATGAGTAAGATAGCCATATCTATAGATAGAATAAAATTAAATATATCATCTTCAGAAAATTAAACCTATCATGATGTCGTCGTCTTTGTCAAAAATAATTTGAAAGATGTCCACATCTGCTGAAGAATTATGACGTAAACTCTAGGGCTTTTGATTTTATTTGTTTTTACACAACCTCACCGAATAAAATAATCTAACACACGCATGCTCCTTAAACAGTAATTCAACTGCAGAGACTACTCTGCTCTGTTTCTTTTTCTATTCAGAGTGAGTTTTAGCCGTACTTAACAGGAATTTGACTATACCATGTTTCCCTTTTTACACTCGGTGCGAAACAAACGAGTTGGCGTGGCGAGGCAGCGGGAACCATGTCGCTCATCCAGAAATTTTTGTTCACCACACAGGTCTGCCTTTTCGTCGCAAGTATCGGCGCCAAACCGGTATTTGGAGCGGATGAATACGCCTGCGCAACTCAAGTAGGCGCGTGCACGGGTTCAACGTGTCGAGAAGATTACCACATCGAAGACATCGGCTATCAACCATTGCTGCTGCCCCAACAACCACAGCTGCGCAGCCTTAGTCTTCCGCACTGGGGTCTTCCAGCTACTGTGACGTCATCGGTCCAACCTATAAAGGATCAACCGTGGCTGCAGTTCACCAGTGGGCACGGCGAGGCTGCGGGAATCATGTCGCTCATCCAGAAATTTTTGTTCACCACACAGGTTAGTGAAACCGTGTCGACACTTCACTGCGATGATCCAATGCTGATTATTTTGCCGTGCCCACGGTTCTGTGTCTTGTATGTTCAAAACTGCTTGCGTATATGTGTGCTTCTTCTTTGTGGGGACGTGGAAGAGAACCCAGGTCCTACCCTTGAGGAAATGTTCGCGAAAATTCAGAGTGGCCAGGAAACCATTTTAAAGGAACTTACTGATGTTCGAGAACGACTAACAATGACTGAAAATACTGTTGCAAATTTCGACACTCGATGGAATGATCTCGACAAACTTTTAGCGTTGAAGAGGACAGCGAAGAAAACGATGAAAGCTTAAGAAGAAAGGTTATAGACGGCATTTTCGAACGGAAGCTTAAACAGAAGTGCAGCTCTGTCGCTAGAATCCATCGCATTGGAAGGCCTAGTGCCACTAAAAGGCCAGCTATTGTTTACTTTCAGAACTTGAAAGGCACAGACATATTTGTGCAAAACGATTTTAGCAGAGCCACGCTGCGCAAGCGTAAGCTTTTGTGGAAAACAGCAAAGGATGATAAAGCTAACGGCAAGGAACCATATCTTATTCATGATAAGCTGAAACTTGATGGGACCCTTTATGCGTGGGATGATTCCAAGAACTGCCGTGTTATCATTAATGTTCCTAGGTCACGGAAAACCAATTGACAGATACATCAGCGTGACTCGAGGCAGCTGCGTGTCCTAAATGCAAATTTCCGCAGTGTTGTAAATAAAATTGATAAACTGGAAGATCTGCTTCTGAAATACGACCCGCATGTAGCAATCATAACAGAAACTTGGCTTCACGAGGGGATCACGGATGATATGCTAATCGGTCCCTCGCACCAGATATTTCGCCGCGATCGCGTTTCCCGCGGTTGTGGCGTAGCGATAATATTTCGTCTACACGTTTTCGTCTACATTGTTGCCCCAAATTGATGAACATGAAGGTTTATTTCTAAAAGTCAACTGCTGGGGCCACATTCTTACAGTGTGCGCTGCGTATCATTCGCCCTCATCGCCATCTCAGTACTTATCTTCTCTGTACAGGTTAATGTCTTCCCTGGTTCATAAAAAAATTATAATGGCAGGTGACTTTAATTTACCGTTATTCGACTGGTCTCGGAAAAATGTTACTGATTTGCTCGATTGCCCATTGGTGGATATAATGCTAGCATGCAATTTACAACAAGTAGTACGCACCATCACGCATGAACATAGTGACAGCGGCTCAATAATAGACCTTGTTTTCTTAAGAAACGCATTTACCGAGTATGAATTAAGTTTGGAGCCGGGAGTATCGGACCATAAAATAGTACTTCTTACATGCGATTTTGATAAGTGTGTACCTAATAGGCCTGTACTTAAAACAATCAAAAATTTTACGCGTGCTGATGATCAATCTTTACTTGACAGACTGTGGGAGCTTGTTGACAATATTTCTGATACTGATCCACGAACGCTTTGGGAAACATTCAAGATAACTGTGATGGTCTGTATTGACAAGCACGTTCCCTTACGCCGCATCAAGTCACGGCGCAAAAGTCCCTGGATTGATCGGAACGTAATACACTGAAAAAAAAAAAGACTAAAACGCGCAAGAAAAAAACAGGTCGTAAGTGTTCAGCAGATACGGACGCTGCAGACTGAGCTCTCCACAGCTCTGGCGACTTCTAGAGACAAATATTTTGGAATAACGCTGCCAAACTTCATCAAAGAAAGCCCGGAAAAATTTTGGCGTTATCTAGCCTCCAAAAGTGGTAAACTAGAACAAATCCAACATAATGATTCTCTTATTACCGATGCCCGTTTAGTGGCCGACAAGGCAAACGACTACTTCCATTCAGTATTTTCCGCACCGCACGATGACAGTTATCCCTTGGTTCCTACAGCCTGCCCTCCTGAGGATTTTATATGTCAAAACGGCGTGTTATCACTGTTGATAAGTGTGCGAGAAAAGTCATCTAGTGGACCAGATGGCATACCCAACGCATTCTTGCGCAGATACGCCGAACCAATATCTGACGATGACTTCTTATCAACACCCTGTTATTACATGGTGGTGTACTATCGGCATCAAATGAAACGCGAACAGCGGAGCACATGGCACAAGCCTTATCAATGGCATCGTGCGTGCCATTCACCAGCCATTCACACTGACAGGCCCACACATCCGGTGTGGCAGCACTGCGCGATCCCCCTATTGTGCGGTATTTCTGCTCTTGTTCCAGGTATAGTAAAGCTGTTTGAAAGGAACGAAATAAAAAAAAATACAGAGGTTAAACGACTGGAGCCGAAGGCGAGTATTGTAGCACGGTTAGTCATCGTGGAGCCCATAATCACGGAATGCCTGGTAAATTCTATTTATAGTAGACAATACTTGGTTCACAATGCTGGCAATATCACGCTATTTCACTTTGTGCCGGTAAAGTGAAACAATTAGTGGTTTCTTAAAGAACCCCAGGTGGTCTAAATTTCCGGAGCCCTCCACTACGGCGTCTCTCATAATCATATAGTGGTTTTGGGACGTTAAATTCCACATATCAATCAATCAATTAGTGGTTTCTGTTTCGAAGACGCGCTCAGCATTTCCAGTTAGAGTGAAGTCTTTTCCGGTCACTCTCTGAAAGAAAAGTGCAAGTGAAGCAGCGCTGTCGAGCGAGATACGACGATCGTTTTGAAATCAACCGCCAGCCGATTATATTTCTCTTTTTGTTTTATCTTGCCAAGACACTGATTGCACTGCGACGCTGAAGTAAAAGCTAGGAATTGTGAGTGATAGAACCAAATAGGCCCACGATTGCCACCGTTGTCAACATACGAAAACTGGGGCAGAAACGGAGATAACGCACTTTATAGGGGGATCGCGCAGTGCTGCCGAACCGGAAGTGCACGCCTGTCAATGGTGATGACTGGACGGCAAACACTATATTGTTTCTAATGCCTGAAACACGCGCTCCACGGTAAGGGTTTCATTTGATGCCGATAGTACAGTACTGACGGACTGAAACAGGAAATTCGGAGCGTCTGGCCGACAGTACATGTGCCGCCGCTCGTGGGTGGAGGTAGAAACAATGTGTTGCGTTGTGTTATAGAGTGAGGGGAAGAACACTTACGGAGCAGGATTACTCCTTCCGGTCACCAAATTGTCGGCCTGTAGTTCAGCATGTGTACTCAGCCAGGGTGGCACACTCAGTGAGTTAGAATTTATTAGAAGGCAGAGAGGTCGGCCTGAGCTAGTTCGCTCTAACCTGCAACTCTACACAGCGGATAAGGGAAAGGGAAGGAAAGAGGAATGAAGGGTGGTGATGGGGACAAAAAGATGTGGTGCGTATGTACAGTAGCCACTTAGCATAGTACCCTACAGTCTGGTATCTAGTCCAGTGCTTTCTATAAAGTCTAAAACAGCCTTTGTAGCATTATATGACACTGTTTGGTCACTCATTGCTGACAATATGTGGCTTTCACTTAATGGCATTCGTCCGATGCTTGCCAACGTAGCAGTTAGCATTTTTTTGCGCCACGTATAATGTACAGTCACAAAATATGTGAGCTAAAGCTTCGCACACTTAGCAGCGCTCACAATTCGGGCTGTCCGCACGGCCGATTAGGTGGGTGTAGTGGCGAGTGAAGGCGACGCCCAGGCGAATCCGGCGCAGTATATTAGCATGCCTTCGGCTGATTTTATCTGGAAGACGAAAAGTCATACTGGGGTCTGTTTTCCGCAGGCGCTTGTTCCGGTGATCTGGTAGCGACCAGTAAGTGGCAGCGCATTCGCACATGAGCGATCTCAACAATGTGTTGACGTCACTTCGCGAATACGGTACTTTGACGTACATAGGAGCGTTGTATACTGCCGCTCTTGCTTCGCTATCAGCTGTTTCGTTGCCGACCGGGCCGCAGTGTCGAGGAATCCATTAGAGTGTAATCAAGTGACCGCTCCTGTGTGTTCCTAACGCTAACTCGTAAAATTGGCCTCATCTTGAGCAAGAATTATAGCTTGAAGCGCTAATTTTGCATCAGACAGAATCGTTCATTTACGCGGTGCTTGGTCGTTCACAAATTTTATGGCTTCCTGTATAGCAACAAGTTCTGCAGCTGTCGAAGATGTCCTGTGATCTAACTTGTACTGTCGGGAAATACCGAGTTGAGGGATCACGAAGGCTGCAGCTGAAGCGAATGAAGTTACGGATCCATCGGTGTAAATGTGCACAGAGTCACTGTATGAGTCATCCAAATGTGCCAAGGTGAGTTCCTTGAGGGCAATATAAGAAACACGCGAATTATATGAAATTCCACGTATATGAAGTCAAACCAGTGGTTTAGTCAATGTCCATGGAGGCACTGCAGGGATTGCAGCAGGTGCAAAGCCTGAAGGGATCATGTGTGTATGCGTATCGAGGCATCGCGAATAGGTACAGCCTGGTCGGTCCACTTGTAGCGAAGACAACGGGTGTTGTGCACGTCGGGTCAGCAGACGAAGATGCATTGGAAGAGGCTCACAGGATGTGTAAACCTGTATAGGGTAGGTGCGGGACTCCTCTATAGTGCCAGAGGTTGACGTGAACCGTGGCAGGCCAAGGCATATTTTCAGTGCTCGTGCCTGAAGGCTCTCTAAAATACGACGGCACGTTGCCCGCATGCTGGAAAGTACAGGTGATCTGTATCGTATATAGCCCACAAACAATGCCTTGTATAACTGCAGAAGACTTTTCTCTGAAGGGCCCCATCTCAGTCCTGCTATAACACAAAGAACATACACAAAACTGATTAGTTTGTTCCGCAGCACAGTCACATGCTTTGTATAACCAGGACAGGTTCTGATCAATGACGACCCCTAAATAGCGGTGGTGCTTGACCACGGGAATCACTGCTCCGTGAGCGAAGATTGGGTACCACTGCATTGATTTCTTCGTAAATGCCAATGCAGCACTGCAAGGCTAACGCACATTGAGTTACTATAACTCTACACGCACATCCGCATGGTGACCGAAATGCCTCGCCGCTGCCCACCGCTTTTATTGCCGCGCCAGTAGACGACCCTCTCGTTCTGCATGCTTAGGCGATGTGGTACGCATGCTGTGCAAGTAAGACACAGGACTCGGGAGATTGCGCCTTTCGTGTGTTCGTAGACATGATAAACTTGTGCACAAAAACATAGAAAGTTTACTTCGGGGTTTCTGTCTCGGCAAGAAAGAAAATGAGTGGCAGCTAGGCTTGCCTTCATGCAACATGGAAATATTATCATGTATTAGCGTCGTTAGGGCAAGCTGGGGTATATATTGTTCAATAATAATGCGAGAAGCTCACACGTTCTTCCGTGGCCGACAGCTCTACAAATGCTTGCCACGCAGAATAGCCGCACTATTGACTGCTTGGTGCGAGACAACAAAGTACTAAGTCATTGTTTTGGTGCTGCACGTAAACAGGCCAGTGGCTGGTGCTTTTCTTTTTCGTCGTGACAAAAAGCTTGACAACTTTTATATGCTTTTGTGCAGCTGTTTATATTGTCTACGAACGCATTCCAGGCACGAAATTTTAGCGTTATCCAGTTTCTTACGTGTGCTGCCTACGTGCCTCATTGTCGAAGGGCGCCGATCAAGAGCGTCATCTGCTTGCGCCAGAGTATGAATGGTTCACACCGTCCACTCAATTCACGCTGCATGCATGCAGAAGCGCATGGGCCTTCAAGCGCCACGCTCGCAGTGCGCACTTTGATAACTAAATGCCATTTCTTTAGTGACCGGAAGGAGTAAGCCGGCTCCGTAGCTGTTCTTGCCCTCACTCTATACCATAATGCAACATCCTGGTTCTGCGAGCACCCACGAGCGGCGGCACATGCACCAGCGGCCACGCGCTACGAGTTTTCTGTTTCAATAAATGAGTACTGTACGTGCTAGGCCATACAAGGTGGAAGATTTTAAGATGCATTGACACCAACAGGCCTCCTGCCGGATGTGGTGAGCCTCGGTGCGTACCAGGTCAACCACGTGTGGGCGGTGGCCTTCAATTATGCTCCTCCCACGAAACGCCTGCTCGCCTTGAAGAAGCTGCAAGTGAAGGGGCGGCGCTGCGTCGTTGTCGACCCACAGGTCCAGCAGGTGCGGCTTTGAATACACTGGTTGCCGTACAGAGTGAGCGATGAAGATGTACGGACGACGCTTTCGGCAAGGTGGTGAAGGTGAGTGGTGGCGTGTTCCGCGAATGTCCGACAAGCGTTAGACTACAAGAACGGCCCTTCTAAAGCTGAAAAGCGGCGTCAAGCTACAAACGATTCGAACACGTCGAAGCCGAGTGCGTTAGAACGTACACCAGTGCAACTGGCCGGCGATGAATGCGGCGATGTCTGAGCTCGTCATGGATGCGACCGAGACTGAGGACGCCGGCAAAGGTGTTGGAAGCCCAGTTGTCCTTCAGACTATCGAAGGGGCGGTGCCGGAAGACAAACCCAAGGTCCGGAGGCTTTCCAGCATTCGACTACACCGGCCAGCGCCCCGTTAGGGGTCGAGCCTGAGCGGGTCGAGATGGGTGTGGTTTCAGTGGTGGCAGGAGGCACAACGGAGCGTCAGGGAGTGACGGCGGCGGACAACGAGGATGAGTTGTGTGTGACCAACGCCAACCTAAAACGTTCACTCTGCGACTCTGGGGAGCTGAATGGGGCGTCGGCTACCAACAGCCAGCAGCCGCCTGCAAAGGCACCTACATGTCTGTAACCTCGCGATCGATGGCTGATCGTCGTCAGCGTGCCTACTTGAATATTCTGGTTTGGAACGTGTGTGGAAACGGTAGAGTTTCTAGCGTCCACGACCGCAACCATGCAACTCATGCCGCTGTAGAACAGAACGTAACAGTGCACGTACTTTGTTTAAATTAAACCAGCAAGGGCAAAAGTGTACGTTTTGTGTCGTCTGCTGATAATAGTCGCCAGCTAACACCTCTGTTTCGCCGAACGATTGCCAGCACTTCGTGAGCATCGCGTCGGCCAATCAGCGTGCTCATGCATTCCGCTCGTGCGGCCCCACCGTGAACAGCCTCCGTCTCCAAACCGGCTGAAAACCGGAACGGTCCTAAAAAACGGAGTGGAACCGGGCGTGCGGCCGTACCGTGTTTAGGCCATTAGCCTCAAACCTAAGCCGAAAATCTCTACCGACAGGAGACTGGCGGACAAAGCAAAAATCGCTGGGAAGCAGAATGGTGCTGGAGGCGGCTTGCTGAAGGCTGGTCGTGAAAGGTAAGCACCATGCTCCGGGCCTACTCTTCTTAGCGAATAAATCGACATGGTACTGACTCCGCCATTCAGCATAGCTACACTTAAGGGCAGAAGGTTAACGGCTAGGCGTAGGCAAAGTCAGCTCTTAAGGTTGGTCACAGACAGAGATATAGACATCCTAGTCACTCAGGAAACCAAGGTAGATGGAGAAGAGCAGACAGGGAGCATGGTGCGCCATTTCACTGACCGATATTATGTGGTCGTTAGCCATGTGATAGGAACGTCTACGCGTTGTGTTTGTTTTGTGAAAAAATGGCAAGACCTTACTGTGAAAGTGTATTTTTATGGCAGTCAGGCAAAATTGTTTATTGCGACTTTGTTTATTGTGCCACCCAATTCAGAGTAATATGCATATAAGCGCCGAATTGTGTAGAAGAGCATGCTCAGTTTTTTATGACCTGTTTCAGTGTAAAATTGCAATAAGACGGTTTTTTAAGAGGTTTCAACTGTGTTTTAAGTGCTCACGTTAGAGCCAACAACACAGGCGTTCTTGCGAAAAGCATTTGCTAAACAAATTATTTAACGAAAATGACTTGAATTATATGTATGAATGTGTCGTAGCAGATCGAAAAGCGATGTACAGATGATTTCAAGCAATATTCATGCACGTGTAGACGGCATATACCTGTCCCTAGATTTTTCTCCTATGTGTCACTAATTTTCGTTTGAGATAGTGTCCTTCTGGGATCATTATTTTGTTGTGCCATGCACAGGCATGAAAAAAAAACAGTGTAAGGCCTTTCATTGGGATTTATGGAAACAGAAGGAAATGTTATTAAGGGATGCACCAATTTTGGAAGCAGTGAACGAGACCATTATTGCAGTTCTCCTGAAAAAAAGGAAAATATATCAAAAATATGGGAATGTTTAAAGCAGAAGGTGAAAATGAAAGCGCTGGACAGATCGAGTGGGTTCAAGTTCAAAGCGCAAATAAAAAGAATAGTCTGAAGAAAACACTGCATCAGCTGATAGCTCTCGAAAGCAAAGAGCCTGGGACCTGTGAAGACGAGGTGCGCAATGTGAAAGAAAAATTAGAAAAGTATGACAGAGAGTGTTATCAAGGTTCCTGGGTTTCGCGCTCGAGCAAATAATCTTGTCGCGGGGAAGACGTCTTTTAAAAGGGCGTTGGGTCTCGATAAAGCACAAGAATGTCGAAACCACGTCGACAGAGTTTATTGCAGTGGAAATTTTGTGAGCAACAATAGAACCATTGGACGGGCCTTTTCTGCTTATTATCAATCACTGTTTGCATTTCGAAAAGCGTATGTGCATGGTTTTAAAGAGCAGTTTCTTGAGCGTATGCCGCGGCTTAGCGACGATACGAAAAAGCTTTTAGAAGGCAAAATAACGCAAGGGGAAGTGGAACGCGCGATTGGTCATTTGAACCCCGGAACGCCTCCGGGACCCAATGGCCTAACTGCGGCGTGGTATAAGACGTTTAAATCAGAACTCTGCGCAGTGTTAGCTGAGCTGTTCAATGAGGCATTCGAACAGAAAGCTCTGCCGCCTTCCTTCAACAAAGCGCATGTGATATTAATTCCTAAAACAGACAAAGTAGAAAAGCTTAAACTGGCGACATCATATAGGCCCATATCGCTGACCAATTTTGACTACAATATTTTTATGAAACCGTAGCAGTGGCAATGCACGTACGTGTCCGTTTCTGATACAGGAGGTGTGGGGGTCGATCTCCAGTGCCGGCCGGGCACCCACCGGTTGCTAAACAGGGTACAGGCGTGCTTCCAGGGGCTGTGACGCGTCGCCCCAGTGGTGAAGCTTACTCTGCCTGGAGGGCTCTCAGCCCATTGAGCGGGACCCGGTACCGGTATTTTTATGCAGGTTCTGGCGGAACGCCTCCAAGGTGTCAATAAAATAATTTCTGGGTTGAAAAACTTAATATCATGATACAAAAGGCCACTAAAGTAGCCCTGGGACTTCCCTTAACGGCCTCTACCACACGTCTCCTAAAGATGAGCGTCCACACACGTGGCAAGAGCTCATTGAAGCGCATAAGAAAAGCCAGCTCGAGAGGCTCAAGCTGAAGCCCACGGGGAGGTCGATGCTCCGGTACCTCAACTATAGCGACACGTTCATCGCCGATGCCGACCGGAAAAAGCGCATCTCGCTGTACGTTAGAGAGTTGCTGTCCATCGCACCTATTCCACGCAAAATGCATCCTACTTTCCACAAAAGTAGGCGCAAGGCTAGAGCTGACGCTATTCAACGAAAGTTCAAGCAAGACCCAGACGCCCGCTACACTGACGCGGCCAAGTATCCGCATAGAAGCGCGCACGTTGTCAGCGTCGTAGATTTTCAAGGCCGAGAATTGGCGTCGGCCACGGTCAACGCACTCAATTCAGACGCAGCAGAAGAATCGACAATCGCTCTAGCTACCACAACATGTACAGACGCCGCGGTTATTTTCACCCACTCGCAAGCCGCCTGCAGGAATTTTGCAAAGGGCCGTATCCCAGCCAATGCCATCAATATTTTGAAACAGCGAAGCACTCCATTCTCATACACTTGTATATTATGGGTACCAGGACACGAGAATCTGCAGGGAAATAAAGCGGCCCACACCGCTGCCCACGAGCACGTCTGCCGGGCTGCCTCCTGCCCACAGGACATTCGACCCGTCGTTGAAGAGACGGAAGTTGTTCAAAACACTTACTCGTCGTTACTCCAGCATTACAGGCTGGAGTGACGAGTATACCCTCGACCACACCCAAAACTGACAAAAGAGGAAAGCGTGGTACTGAGCCGCCTGCAAAGCAGCACATACACACATGGGGCCCTAATGCAATGTCTCTGCCCAACCAGATATAGCTCTATGTGCCCGCTCTGCAGCGTACCGGACACCCTGGCACACTTGCTTCTTGTATGACAATGTATTACCAGACGTAATCTGCAACAACACTCGACTGATGATGAAGCAGGACGAACGAACGAAGACCTAACCGAAACGTGGGAAGCGAAACTCGCCCTCGAGGACCCGGAAGACCAGCAACTTGTCGCCAGGGCCAAGAGGGCTGTAGAAGCTAGAAGGTTCCAGGACTAAGGAGCCCTTCCACCTCAGGGTGACACCGGTCATTGGTCGGGATACTGTTTCAGAAATCAACGTTTACTTCTCTCTATCTGGCAAGCACCATTCTTATGGAACAAAAGCCAAAACTATTAGCTCGAACATTCACAAGATGCTGCGCGTGCTAGAGAGTTGTGACGAAGAGTTACTTGGCGTTGCGGGGATCCAGATAGACCTGGAAAAAGCTTTCGATTGTGTTTCGTATGATATTTTGTTTGTCGTAATAGATCATAATAATGTTGGTTCCATCATCAGAGAGGGAGTGACCTTGGCGTACCAGAACTGCACAACACGTTAATTGTGAATACATATTTGTGAGCCCTCATTCACGTAAGGCGTTCTGTGGGTCAGGAATGCCTTCTCAGTCCACTTTTGTTTTGTATATTCATCGAAACAATGTGCATGGCGATAAACGAAAGCAATAAAATACGCAGGTATTTGGTGGCAGTGGAAGTTAACCTGCAGGCTTATGTAGAAGACATCGTGATGTGTTGTTCGAGCAGAGAAAGTCTAGCAGAAGCAAAAAGTGTTGTCAAACATTTTTGTAGCGTTACAGGAAGCTGCGTAAACTGGACGAAATCTCTTGGGCTTTGACACGGAAGGTGGCCTTGAAAGCCGCTCTTTTTTTGCGAATGTGCACTGAATGGAAACACCGACAGGATACCTCGGTGTTCCCCTTGAATGTTAAAACGGCAGCGAGGAGTATTGGTCGCGTCAAACAAAGAGACAAAAGAAAAAGCAGGACAGGTGGAAATGTATGAACCTGTCTGTTTTTGCTAGGACTACTGTTTCGCCACATGTTTTTCATCGCTAAAATGTGCTACCTAATGCAGGTGCTACAATGTTCAAGGCTAAATGTACAAAGACTGCACAGAGTGTTCGCGGTCTTTATATGAGGCTTGGAAAGGGAAAGGTGCAGCCGGACGAATTTGTTCAGGCGCGTGAAGGACGGGGGTCTCGGTTTAGCACGCCTGTTTGTAAGACAGTAGTAAGCATATTCTTGTTCTTTCCTGCTGTCCGTGATTCCCTTTCGGCGTATGGTACTGCGCCAACTCAGGTTAAGCAACGCCTTCTTGACCTCGTCGTCACCACTGATAATAGCATGCCGGCGACATTGCATGCTATCTCAAAAAGCTCTAGGTAGTGTGCGTTTTCTATCTGTTCATTTTTCGTTGGACTATCTAGCAAGCGTTAGAAGAAAAAAAAATTGCACAGAGAATATGTAAGGTGTGATTTTGCCACTACAATTGTACGGGGTGATATACCAAGCAAGACCGGACAAAATGATCTGAAGCGGGTGAAAAACATGCAGGTACTTGCAGGGGTGAAAACATTTCCTTTAAGTTACACACATCAGCGCTATCGGTAAAGACATTTACAGAAAAACGGGGCTTTTTAACACCATCGGGGTGCTACACTGCTTGATATGTAAGAAACCAGAAACAATAGACCATGTTTTTTGCTGAAATACGTGGCGCAAGGTTGACAAAGGCGCTCTTTCGCTTTCGTCTGTTTTTTTCTCTTTGTCAACCTCGCGCCACGTATTTCAGCCTAATATGTACCAACTAGACCAACATAACGTCCATGTTTTTTGCATTGTTGGGAAGGGGTCATTTTTGGGACATTTTGCAGAGGACAAAAAAGGATTTTGCAGTGGAGCCACATGGGATAAGGTATCTCGCAGTAAGGATTGATGATGGGGTTCATTGTTCCATTTTATGTAATCATGTTGACCGTTCTCCACCGTATATTGCGAGCACGAATGGCTGGACATCACTTCGGCCGGGATGCAATGCTAGCAGTATTTCATTTCAGGCAAAGCATGTCGGCATTCATTGAGTGAAGCAAAATATAGGAGTTTGTGCCAGAATGGTTGTCATGGTGTATTCCTCTAGCAACCCTTAAATATTTTAAAGTGGACAAAATAAGTCAACATGGAACTGATGGCAATGTTGTTACTTTTTATTGAGTGTGAGTGTGCAATGATTGCTCTGTATATTGTCCATGCAAGCAATAAAATAAAGCGTGCAGCCGTGGCCGAGTGGTTAAGGGGATGGACTAGAAATCCATTGGGGTCTTCTCGCACAGGTTCGAATCCTGTCGGCTGCGCAAAAGTGTTTTCTTCGGGTAAAAATCTTTTCATTGAGCTGTATGGCGGACTCAGTGCTGATTAGCAACGTAACTAATTACATCTATTATGCTGGCAGCGTTATACAGCGAAGTGTTGCACTTTATGCAGTTCTCTTGGAGTGCGGTGTCCTGCATATGTTTGTGACGATGGGAAGCGTACGGTCATGTGGCTCGACAAAAAGGTCATCTTTGAAGTCGCTGTAAGTTGAAAGGAAAATGTGGGATTATGACTGACTGCCGTAATGTTAAATAATATTTATAAATATAATGTGTTGTCTAAAAAAGACATATATCAAGTGTTGTTTTGGTACATTAGCATAGCTTAATTACTAAACTTGTGCTATTCTACAGAGTTATCGAGGCGTTTTACCATTCTTCGTTGGAGCTTCACATTTTACCACGGGAAAACATAGGCGGAGAGAGCGGGAGGCGTACTGTCGATGCGTTCATGAATAATGCCTTACAACATATATGTAAGAGATTCGCGGTGGGAGCAATTTCATAAAAATACAAATAAAAAAGCTAAGAGCGTGGTTTCGATCCACGGACCTCTGGGTTATGGGCCCAGCACGCTTCCACTGCGCCACTCTGCTGAGTACAAGCAGCCTGTTATGTAGCAGCTGTCTCATAATGAAGCGCATACCAATGTCTCCCTGCGTGGACCGGTACGTGTTCTTCACGCTTAAACGATGGCAACCGGTTAATTGCGTGCCCCTGCCGTCGCTCTGTGTTTTTCAGTCACGCACCAATGATGGCGATTTTTCGCTCACAACCAACGACGCCGACGGCCGTGCTGCACCAACGCCTTAATTTCTGCGAAACAAGGTTCTTAACGCTGTCGCGTCAAAATTGCATCCACCTGCAGTCGCTCTATATTAGAAGTAGAGAGAAAAGCAAATACAGATTCGCATTCTCGTCGGCCAACCTGTGGTGCCAGCTTTTAGAGTGATATCGCGCCGTGGTGTATTGTTAGGATATTTACTGCGCGGGTCATTCAACAAGTTTGTGCCGGGGGCATTTCATGAATATAATTTTACGGCCCTTTTACCCCTTGAGTATTTCCTGTTTAAATCAATAATGTCGTTGTCAGCATTTCCTCATTCCTGGCTACTTATGTTCAATTGAAAAAAAAACTAGTTGGGATGATAATGAAGAGGATTTATTATCATTATTTCTCTGAAGCATGCTATGACAATGAAATGTTCAATTTTTTAGGGCGATGAAAAAAAGGCGATGAAAAAAAAAAGCTTACTAGCCCACGGGCGTCGGCAGGATCTTTTCCAGGGGGCCACAAACCAGTGCATCACGGCTGGTGTGGACGGCGCGTTATCGGCGTGGGCTTCTATGGCACGGGCTTCTGTGGCGCGGAATTCGTCGGATCGGTGGCGGCGCGGCTGGTAGGGTTGGTGGGAGGGGGGAGGGCTTATATAGGAGATTTGGTGGCGTGAGCAGTTTGTGCTGTTAATTTCGGAACAAAAAACCGGTTTCTCTGAAAGGGCGAAGCAGTTTACGCAGCGGAAACATCTCAATGTTATTTATTTACAAATACGGCTGTCTGTTTTTGAGTTATAACAGGTGTAAATACACATATTCAGCACCTTGAAAGATACAATTTAACAACATATATGTTTACGATTTTTTTTTTTCAAATTGCTCTGCGCAGAGTCTGCGAAGAGCCCATGAATCTCATTCAATAATTCTCCGTTTCATGATAAAATGAAGGAAAATTATTCAGACAAGATCTGATGGGCAGAATACTTAGGGCATTAAATTGGTAAGTATGGTGTACAGAAGATGAAATGAAACGTGTGGGTGCTAGAACACTCGAACAGTGATGTTTCGTACTACGCGGAAGAATTCCCATACAGAGACATGGAAATTCCCTATTTCGGAGATTTTTCCCTGCAAACGTTAACGAAATTCCCAGCGAAATTCTCTGCACAACAATGCTAAAATCTGGCCCCATACACGCATAGACATACTATATTTACACGTGTCTGACGTACTGGTGGCTTTTGAAATCATGACAAGCCTCTCCACTACCACACAACAAAAGCATGACTTATTAAATCATATATACGATTAGTAGACAGCAAATTGTGGGCCTTATTTCTGACACCACTAGTGCACTAGAAATCGCCCCGCGTAAATATCAGAAACGAATTTCAAAGGCTATGCTTGCGTGGTGCATGCGTCAGAACCAATTAAAACAGATGAAGGCGCAGACTGACCGCTAACTAATGATCGACATGGTAGGCCGCTGTGGTAGCTCAGTGGTTAGAGCATCGAACGCGTTATTTGAAGGTCGTAGGTTCGGTTCCTGCTCACGGCTGGCTATTATTTTTTCATCCACTTTTCTTTCTTCTTATTTACATTCCATTGGTTCTAATAACTTCCCTTGTACATTCCTTGGCATTACTGTCTGTTAGATCTCATTGGTATTATGTTAAAACACGGAAAAACGAGCCCTTAGGTATTTACTTCTTTCCCATATATATATATATATATATATATATATATATATATATATATATTGCCACGCTGTGTTGGTGGCAGAAGACGAGAACGAAGAAGTGAATGGCAGCTGTGGCTGAGTAAACAGTCCTCCACTTCGAGTTCCTGCCTATGGTTTCCTCTCGCGACAGACTGGTGGACGTGCTGGGTACTGTACTGCAACGTCTTATGCCTGCTGGTCCTGAACCAGAAGCAACCACCGCCAGTGCACCAGGGTTTGCCGACATCTATCGAAGCAGCCGCCGCATTACGGCCCACAGTACGGCCCACAGTACGGCCCCTTCGAAGCAACCACCACATCGAAGCAACCATCTATCGAAGCAACCACCACAGTACGGCCCCTTGGCAAGTTCCACGAGGACAATGTTTGCCACATCCGCAACCCAAACCGAGCATGAACCACTCGCTAGCGTACCCTGTGTCATCAACACGCCTCGCACACCCAATCCATTCCATGGTGAGGCCAATGAGGATGTCGAAGACTGGCTTGACCATTTTGACCGGGTCGCTGCCATCAATAACTGGGACAATTGCCGTAAGTTGAAGAACGTGTATATCTCCCTTTTACACGCGGCAAGAGTGTGGTTTGAGAACCACGAAACTTAATTCACAAGTTGGCAGGAATTCCATCGGCAGCTTCGCGAGGCGTTCAGTAACCCCGAACGGAAAGAAAGAGCGGAGCAGGCGCTTTCTTCGCGATTTCAAATGCCGAATGAGAGCGTCGCCATGTTTGTCGAAGAAATGTCGCGATTGTTTCGACGGACTGACCCCCACATGCCAGAAGACAAGAAAGTGCGCCTGCCAATGCGAGGCGTGAAGGAGCAACTTTTCGCGGGCCTTGTGCGCAACCCTCCTACGACTGTGTCCGAGTTCATACGTGAGGCCACAATTATGGAGCGCATGCTTCGGCAGCGGGTGTCGCAGTATGAGTGTCAGACGGCTATGTCCGCTGCGTGCTCGCTTGCACCAGGAGGTGATAACAGGGAGGTTCTCAGAGAATTCATACGGCAAATTGTACGCGAAGAACTTCGGAAATTTCATGCTGCGCCCCCTCCCAGTAGCGCTGCTCTTACGGACGTCGTTCGTAACGAAATCAGGCAGTTCGTTCACTCCTCACCACCATCGCAAGTCGAACCTCCCACGCTCTCCTACGTGGATGCCCTACGCACCTCTACGCCGTCGGCGGCACATTTTGCTCATCAACTTACTGGGACCCCCAGATGCTTTCCAAGTCCAGCCCATCGCCTGCCTTCTCAGGCAGATTTTCGTCCTGGCCCGCGGAAGTCCACCGTCTGGCGTGCACCCGACAATCGTCCTTTGTGCTACCATTGTGGCGAAGTTGGACCCATGTACCGCGACTGTTACTACCGACGAATAGGCCTACGCGGATTCCACCCAGATGCGCGTTGTCCACGCTATCTATGGTGAGCGCCCACAAAAAATTGCGGATTACTTTGAAGATAGTCATCACGCTCCTGTCCCGCCGCGACGACAGTCACGGTCACCATCACCCCGTCCGTTCACATCAACGCACCGCGCCCGACCCGCCTTTGAGTCCCCTGGTGTCAGTGGCGCAAGCCCACGCCAGGGAAACTGAAAATGGCGACCTCCGGAGGTGAGGCCGCTGTCACGCGAACCGACAAATACCCTCCGCCGCTGCCTTACGACGTGCCGTTAAAGCCCGTTTGTGAAACCGCCAACAGAACGTCCGCTGGCATTACCGTTTCCGTCGACTGTTATCCGGTGACTGCGCTTGTCGACACGGGAGCTGATTACTCGGTGATGAGTGCTTCATTGGCCACCCGTCTACACAAGGTGCTGACAACGTGGGACGGCCCTCAACTAATCACCACTGGAGGACACCTCGTATCCCCTATAGGAAGGTGCACCGCCAGGCTTGAGATTTGTGCGTCGGCTTTTGTAGCATCATTCCTTGTACTGCCCAATTGTTCTCGGCCGGTCACTTTAGGCATGGATTTTCTGCATGAGTATGGAGCGATAATCAATCTGCGTGATTTGTTCGTCAGTTTTGGTAGCTGTGTTTCTCCAGATTCCGACATCGAGAACGAACATCGTGGCGTGCCCTTACGCGTAGTCGGTGATTGCGTCACGTTGCCACCACGCAGTAGTATCTTGGTGCTTGTTGAGTGTCCACGGGAGCAGTCAATTACGGGCATCGCCGAAAGTAACCTGACGTTATTGCTTGATCTGGAAGTAGCCATTGCTCGAAGTCTCGTTCAACTGCGAAATGGCCAGACTACGGTTTTAGTTACGAACTTCGGTGGCGAACACAGGCATTTTGCGAAACGCACAGCCATAGCTTACTTGGAGGCATTAGATGATTTGGACGCCTTTCCTTTGATTACGACGATCTCGACTGAGAACAGCTGCGATACTGACGTGACTAGTCGCCTCAACGTCAATCGCCAGTTAGAAGAACCTAAGAAGGCAAGGCTCCTCCGTCTCCTCTCGTCCTGTAGTGACTGTTTTGCCGCTACTTCAAAAGTCCGGCAGACTCCTCTAATGAAGCACGGAATCATCACTGAGCCCAACGTGCAACCCGTGCGCCAACATGCTTACCGCGTGTCGCAGAAGGAGCAACATGCTATCCGTCATCAACTGAAACAAATGCTCGACGAAGACGTAATTCAACCATCGACTAGTCCTTGGGCGTCACCAGTTGTTCTGGTTAAAAAGAAAGATGGTTCATTACGATTCTGCGTCGACTACCGCAAACTGAACAAGATAACGAAAAAAGACGTATATCCTCTTCCTCGTATCGATGACTCCTTGGATCGCCTGCGACACGCCCGTTACTTCTCTTCCGTGGATCTCCGTAGCAAATATTGGCAGATTGAAGTAGATGAACGGGACCGAGAAAAAACAGCGTTTATTTCACCGGACGGTCTCTATGAATTTAGAGTTCTCCCTTTTGGCCTGTGCTCCACTCCAGCCACGTTCCAACGAATGATGGACACAGTTTTATGTGGCTTGAAGTGGTACTCTTGTTTAGTGTATTTAGACGACGTAGTCGTTTTTTCTACGACTTTTGAAGAGCACATTGAGCGGCTTGAGGCGGTTCTTCTAGCTATTCGCACTGCTGGTCTCTCTCTGAAACCAGAAAAGTGTTATTTTGGATATGAGCAACTGAAATTCCTTGGCCACATTGTCAGCAGCAGTGGTGTTTGCCCCGATCCTGACAAGGCTATGGCAGTTGCTTTGTTCCCGATACCGAAAACAAAGCATGATGTACGCCGCTTTCTGGGACTTTGTGCTTATTACCGCCGCTTCGTGCCGAACTTTTCGAAAATCGCCGACCCTCTACAACAACTCGTCAATGATGACATCACCTTCGTCTGGGGCCCCAAACAATCCGGCGCTTTCCGCGATCTTCAACAACGCCTACAAACGCCACCGATCTTAGGTCACTTCGACACCGAAGCAGACACAGAAGTCTGCACTGACGCGAGCAACCTTGGCCTCGGCGCTATCCTCGTGCAATATCAAGATGGCGTGGAACGCGTCATCGCCTACGCTAGCCGCACGTTGTCATCTGCGGAGAAGAACTACTCGACGACTGAAAAAGAATGTCTGGCGGTTGTATGGGCCATAACTAAATTCAGGCCCTACTTGTACGGACGCCCCTTCCGAATCGTCAGTGACCACCACTCTCTCTGCTGGCTAGCGAATCTGAAAGATCCTTCGGGCCGTCTCGCAAGATGGAGCCTTCGGTTACAAGAATTCGACATAACGATGATTTACAAGTCTGCTCAGAAACACACCGACGCTGACTGTCTTTTCCGCGCACCCGTCGAGGTCACTGAAGAAGACAATGATGAAGACTTCAGCTGCCTTGCTATTCTCGCATCATGAAACGTGGCTGAGCAGCAACGCGAAGACTTAGAATTACAACCACTGATCGAATACCTTGATGGACGTCGCCCACAACCCACACGCCAGTTCGTGCGTGATTTGTCATCTTTCTGTCTACGTCAAGGCATCCTCTACAAGCGCAACTTTCATTCAACAAAAACTGTTTACCTCCTCGCCGTTCCTGCTGCTCTCCGCGATGATATTTTGCGTGCTTGTCATGACGATCCATCGTCAGGGAATCTTAGCTTCGCGCGTACTCTGGCGCGGATCAAAGACAAATACTACTGGCGGAAACGTACGAAAACCGTCTGGCAGTACGTTAAGACATGCACAGCCTGTCAGCACCGCAAAACTCCAACGACAAAACCAGCCGGTCTGCTTCAGCCTTTGCGACCCCCTCGCGCACCTTTTGAAAAGGTTGGGATGGATTTACTCGGCCCATTTCCGAAATCTACGGCTGGTTACCGCTGGATTGTGGTTGCCACCGACTACTTGACCAGATACTGCGAAACACAAGCCGCCCAGCGAGCAACTGCTTCCGAGGTGGCTGACTTTTTCATCAAGAACATCGTTCTCCGCCACGGTGCTCCCGCTGTCGTCATCAAAGATCGTGGTACTGCTTTTACGGCACAGTTGCTCCGACAGATCCTGTTGCTGAGCGGCACGACGCACCGAACAGCAACTGCGTACCACCTGCAGACTAACGGGTTAACCGAACGCCTTTACAAAACGATTGCAGATATGCTTTCGATGTATGTCGCCAAGGATCAGAAGAATTAGGATGAAATCCTCCCGTATATAACATTTGCCTACAATACGGCTTTGCAGGAAACTACCGGCTTTGCTTCTTTTCGTCTGGTTTACGGCCGCGACGTCACCACAATGCTTGACACCATGCTGCAACCAACTCTGCCGGACACGATTACCCCGGACGCACATGTATTTGTTCAGCGTGCTGAAGACACCCGGCCGCCGGCGCGCTTTCGCATTTTATCGCGGCGAAATCAAGATGCTCGCCGATTCAACACCCACCACAGAGCAGTAATATACGAACCCGGTGACCTAGTCTGGGTTCGGACTGCTATACGTCAACGGGGACGCTCAGAAAAATTGTTATGTCGGTACTTCGGACCCTACCGAGTTCTCCATCGCCTCGGCGAAGTGAACTACAAAGTTGTCCCAGAAGACACGTCACACCGTTCTCGTAGACCACGCTCTTCGGATGTGGTTCACGTATCCAGGATGAAGCCGTACTATTCGCGTTGACTGCAAGTCAAGGACTTTGTGATGTGGCAATAGCCTTCAAGACAATTGTGCATTATTTTGTTGCTTCTTTATTTTTCATCCCGTCCTTTTCATTTCAAAGGACACAGACATTTCTGACTACCTTTAATTGTTTTTTGGAGCCGTGGTATTCATGCGATCCTTCTTGTTCTTTTTTTTTTCTTTGGAGAGAGGGTAATGCCACACTGTGTTGGTGGCAGAAGACAAGAGCGAAGAAGTGAATGGCAGCTGTGGCTGAGTAAACAGTCCTCCACTTCGAGTTCCTGCCTATCGTTTCCTTTCGCGACAATATATATATATATATATATATATATATATATATATATATATATATATAGAGTGGGAGTAATAATTCAATGGGCCAGTTAGTCTTTGTGAAGATATGGGGTATGGCACAACGGGAGCGTTGTCAACAAGGATAAATATATTTATTTCCCAACAGTTTCGGGAGGGGTCCTCCCTTCATCAGGGGATGAGTTTGAGATATATATATATATATATATATATATATATATATATATATATATATATATAAAGTTGATATATATATATATATATATATATATATATATTGTGAAGGAGAAGATGTGCCTGCAGCACGCATCATCGCCAACGCCCGGCTCTCTCGGCTCGTGCTTCGGTACGTTGCTGTGCCGATCGCGGGACGGTTCTTCACGCTGTCTCGTCGCTGTTTTCAACGGCTAATAAACCTCTTCACATTTGGTGGAAGGTCCTGTTAATCCCCGTTGCTACACCCTGGTGCTGCGAAGCCGCACGCTACCGCCTGTCATAACTGACAACACCACTCCATCGGCGCCTTCGCCCCAGATCAACTGCCCTGGCCATCCTAGGCTACGGGTCCCGAAGGTCTTAAGCGGTGCGGATGGGACCAACGTCGAATACTGGCTCGAGCACTACGAACTGGTCAGCGCCAACAATAAGTGAAATGAAGCCGACAAGCTGGGCCACGTCATATTTTATCTCACTGGCGTCGCCGAATTGTGGTTTAAGAACCACAAACACAACATCCCCACATGGAGCGTCTTCAAGACGTCATGTGCTGAACTGTTCGGTCGGCCGGCTGTCCGCAAGCAGCGGGTAGAACAGCGCTTGCGCGTCTGCTCTCAGCAGACTGGTGAGACCTTTACCAGCTATATTGAGGACGTCGTCGACCTTTGTCGACGTGCGCATGACACCATGCCTGAATCTGACAAGGTCAAATACATCCTGAAGGGAATCGACGACGGCGCATTCCAAATGCTCTTCGCAAGAAATCCGAGCACAGTTTCCGAAGTCGTCAGCTTGTGTCAGAGCTACGACGAGTTGAAAAAGCAACGCACTCTGACTCGGCAGCCTCAGCATGGTGTTGAGTCACTGTCCAGTTTCGACACCCTGCCTGACAATTCACCGTTGCTTCAGCAAGTCCGAGCCTTCGTTCGTGAGGAAGTCACCCGCCAACTTTCCCTAGTGCCTTTCACTCACGAGACAACCACCCGTCTACCTACCCCGCTTTACACTGCTATTTAGGAAGACGTTGCCCAAGCTGTTCCTCTTGCGCACCACGAGCTGCCTCTATCCAGCCTTGTTCACTGCCAGCGTGTCACGCCGCGGGTAGGCCCTCTTGTCACCTATTCGCCAGCCGTGCAGCCTGTGGCCGCACCCCTAACGTATGCAGCGCAGCTTTGGCTTCTCCTGTTGTCTGTTCGCAAGAGATTCAGCCTCAACACTGTCGAAATTTGGGCTTGTTGGTGCATTGTGACGACAGAAAATAGCGCAAAGAAACGGGGACACAAGACGAGGACACACGGCACAGGCGCTAACTTCCAACATAATGTTTATTACCACCGCACACTCGCCTATATCACCAAGAAAAATAACATCACAAGACATGAATGATGCGCACAAAAAAAATTAATTTCTTAGATAATACAATTCTTTATCACTGAGCATAATAGAGGGAGTGATGACGCACTTAGACCCCAGTGAAGCGATAGCCTCAGCCTCAATAATCTCTCCAGTAAGCTTGTCAAACATTCTCTTGATAACTGTGCATGCATTGAATATCGGCACGCAGCCGCAGGATTTACAATGTATGGCCAACCAACTTCCCTGGCCGTTTTTCACATTATTACAATGTTCTCTTAATCGATCATTAAGACAACGGCCCATCTGTCCAATATACTCTTTACCACAAGAAAGCGGGATACGATAAACAACGCATATGATACAGGGAACGTAAACAGTTCGATGCTTCTTACTACAACCTTTGGGTTTTCCGTCATGGTCATGAAGGCCACACAGGCTGACCAATTTCTTGGGAGCCGAAAAGACAACCCTAACTTCAGAGCGCTTAGCTAATTTCTTTAGGTTGTGCGATATCTTGTGTAGTGTGGTATGACGACTAGGTGCTTCGGTTTCTCGGAATCACGACTCGCTGTACATCCTGGGTTGCGAAGCGTACGAAGCAAGCCTTTTGCAACTGAAGTTAGGACGCGCATAAGATTTTCTGTCGTCAGATGCAGCCTATAGCAGCGCTGTTCCCATATGCAGACGCTGTGCGTAGGCTTCCGCAACCACCCTACAACTCTCGCTCACAGCCCGCACACCCGGCTGCTTATACTGCACCTTGGGCGGCACCACCAGTCACGAATCCTTGGAGGACGCCCGATAACCGACCGATATGCGAAGCCTGCTTCACTCCCGGACACGTTGCCCGCTACTGCCGCCGTCGACCTCAGACGTTCGCCGACAATGTCCGATCGTCGCAACCCGGCAGCCAACCCTTCGCGCAATACGGGCCGGTCTCGTGACTTCGCTATGCCCCTCCCAACGACCCCGACTTCATGACGCCGCGCGCACCCTCTCCTCGTTGGCGATCGCCCTCCCGCATGCGTCACGGGCCCGGACCTTCTGACCAGAAAAACTAAGCACCGCAGTTCAAGAGGCAAGAACTGCGCCATTTTCGAACTGTCTAAGCCCTCGCCCCTCTCCTGCTAACGTGGTCGCAGTAACTGTTGAAGGTTATTGTACTTTCGCTCTTGTGGACACCGGCACCGCTGTTTCTGTTATTGCCGCTAATGTCTGCGTGTATTAGGTAAAGTCACCACGCCGCTTTCGGGACTGTGACTCCACACCACAAGTGCACAGCAAGTGACGCCTCTCGCAGCCTGCACTGCAAGAGTGTCTATCGAAGGCATTGTTTACATCGTGGAGTTTATTGTCCTCGCTGTCTGTTCGCATGACGTCACCCTCGGGTGTACTTCCTATCCCGCCATAATGCCGTCATCGACTGCGCACGCGCTGAAGTTGAGTTCTCACCCTTTTGTGATGTCCCATTACTTGACGCTCTTCATCAGCCGCCGAAGTTGTTCGTGCATGAAGATACCGATATTCCACATGAAAATTTCGCACTTGTTCCCGTTTCATGCAACGCCTACACTGACGCTACAGTCTTTTTTATGCCTTCCGACATCTTCACGAGTCGTCGAGCTCTGCCGCTGCCTTTCGCAACGATTGACCTTGCCGCCGGAAGAAGCAATATGTTCATACACAACCCGCTTTCCACACCTGTCACTTTGCTTGCAGGGGAATGTCTCGGCCGCGTGCAGGATTTCGACCCTTCGTCTTTGGTTGATGTCCCGGATGACTACTGCGACCACCCAAAATCACTGTCGGCCTTTGAGGAGTCGTCCAAAGATACGTTTTCCAGCGCCATCGCCGACACCCTCACTCCCACAGAACATGCCGACCTGCTTGATCTTCTGCATGAGTTCCGGAATTCTTTCGATGTGTCGCAACCTCAACTAGGCCGCACGTCGCAAGTCAAGCATCATGTTGACACCGGCCTACACCAGCCACTGCGTCAAAGACCCTACCGTGTCTCCACTGAAGAGCACCGCGTCATCAACGATCAAGTCGAAGATATGCTTCGTAGAGACGTCATTCGACCATCTCACAGTCCCTGGGTGTCTCCTGTCATCCAGGTGCGTAAGAAAGACGGATCCATCCGATTTTGCGTGGACTATCGTCGTTTGAATAAGATAACCCGCAAGGACGTATATCCTTTGCCGTTCATTGATGACGCCATTGACACCCTTCACGGAGCGGAATTCTTCTCGTCGCTAGATTTGCGGTCTGGCTACTGGTAAGTTCCAATGGCTGAAGCCGATCGCCAAAAAACTGCATTTATTGCACCTGATGGACTATACGACTTTAATGTCATGCCCTTTGGGCTTTGTAACGCGCCCGCCACGTTTGAACGACCTATGGATAATACGCTACGTGGCCTCAAGTGGAATATGTGCCTCTGCTACCTCGACGATGTCGGGGTTTTCTCGCACGACTTTCCGACGCACCTCATTCGCCTCAGGCACGTTTTGACTTGTCGTACCAACGCTGGCCTGCAGCTTAACCTGAAAAAATGCCGCTTTGCTGCACGCGAGCTCGTCATCCTAGGCCACATTGTGTCGAAGCACGGCGTATTACCTGACCCAGCAAAACTTCGAGCAGTCATAGAATTTCTCAAGCCGACGACCATGAAGGAACTTCGCAGTTTTGTAGGCCTATGCTCTTATTTCCGGCGCTTTGTTCGCAATTTTGCGTTCATCATGTCACCACTAACCCAGCTTCTTCGCGGTGACGTGAACCTCTCCTCCTTGTCCCCTGCATGTGGCGTTGCCTTCACTACTCTGCGCCGTCTGGTCTGCTCACCTCCCCACCTATTCTTCGCCACTTCGACCCGACGGCTCCTACCGAAGTGCACACCGACTCCAGCGGCGTCGGGCTAGGCGCAGTCCTCGCTCAACGAAAGCCCGGCTATTCAGAATACGCTGTAGCCTACGCTAGCCGCACTCTGACGAAAGTCGAAACTAATTGCAGCGTGACAGAGAAAGAGTGTTTGGCTCTTTTGGCTCTGGTGTGGGCGCTTGGAAATATATATATATATATATATATATATATATATATATATATATATATATATATATATATATATATGGGAGGGGGGGAATAGAGTACGACGCACGTTGGTTTTGCACGGTATATTTTGACCAACGTGTCAGCTGGTGGACCAGCCTTTGTGAAAGTAACAAGTACACGTCAACGCGCTTGCTTATAAATACGATTCACATGAGATAATAAAGATCGGCGACGTATATCAGCGATTAGACGATTCATAGCGTGAAGTGTTGATGACGGTACAGTTAGATATCATGCAAAATATAAATAAATATATATACATTTATAAAAATGTATAACACCAAAGAACAGAAATTACTTCTTCGTGCACACAGCATAACTCTGTAAGAACCGGAAATAGATAATGATAAAACAACAATGAAACATGGATATCAAAATATCAAAAAGCGCGCGATATTACAGTCAGATAGCGCGTCATATACACAGCGCAGTCATTGGGATATGAATAGGATGAATAGTTGATGCTTTTATTGCGCACGCGCTTAAAATAAAGTCTCGCATCCACATTCATGATAGCGGCGGCGATTAATAAACTCAAGTGACTGTAAACATTGGATACACAAATATACACAATAACAGTAGCATTAGAGACGGTATCCAACAAGCTTAACCGATCACGCTACAGGCCATGGGTTTAGGCCAAGGAGGATTAAAAAAAATCGCTGGAGTAAAAGCTCCTGCAATGCCTCGCCAGCAGAAGTGAAGCCACCTTTGGCCACTGCCAAGATGGCAGAAACGTGCTCTTTTCTGATAGTGCCCACTTAAAGATCAAGTGGCTTTGATACGTTATGTAGGTGCTACGTTAGTTCTATATTAAAGGATTGTTGTTCCCGACGAAATAACACACAGAAACAAGTATGGATGACTGAATCTTCAAAGAACTTTGCCTCCAATCAGAGGCTCACTACTAAAAACTAGTAACTTTAAGACGCACTTGGAGCACTATGTGGCCCGAAAACGTTCCCACATGAAACTCGTTGGGCTTGCAAGGGAAACGCTTCGTTTTTAATCGCTGAACGGTGATACTTTATCATGCCCCGAGTAAGATGGCCGCCACAACCGCCATCTTGCCAGAGGAACGGCTTCACTTCTGCGCAATCATTTCCACTCCAGCAATTTTGTAATCCTCCTTGGTTTAGGGTGATAATGCTTGGTGGGCACACTAAAAGCGTGCCTGTACTTTCGTTTATGCCTGATGACATGGTGTTGAATTTGTAGATGAGGTACGATTCGCGGATTTCCCGATAGTGGTGAGAATGAAAGCCCAATTCAAGTATAGTGACCCTAATTTTTTCGAACGAGTGCCCTGGTAAGCGAACTTATTTTGAGATTAGGAGGTTAGGTTGCGTATTGGTATGCGATTTATGGTTGTTGAAGCGTATTACGAACGATGTTTCTGTATGGCCAATATACTATTTTTGGCAGACGGCGCACTCGAGCATGTATATGACGTTAGAGCTATCGCAATTAAAGGGGCCGCGAATTTTAAAGGTGAAATTAGACGACGTACTAACGGCTTCCTGGGTGGTTTGCATATGTAGGCAAACCTTGCAGCGTGAATTGTTGCAAGGTGCACAGCCAGGTGTTGTGGGTTCGTTTATTTTTGATGACGTTAGCTTATCGCGGAGATTTTTAGAGCACCGGTAGACTATGCGAGGTGGTTCAGGAAAGATATTTTTCATATGCTCACTTTGGGTAAGGATGTTGTGGTGGCGTTTGAGTATAAAACGAACCTTTGGCACTGATGCCGAGTAAGTTAAAACGAGATTAGTGCCAGCGCGTTGTTCAGACAAACTGTTCGCGCTAAGAATGTCGACTCTATTCAATTGGTCTGCTCGGTCTATAGCGTCATCGACCAAGTCCACTGGATACCGTCGTTTAATGAGAGCGTTTATGTTGCTCGCAGTTAGATAGGAAGTGTTCGCGATCGGAACACATTCGATAAAACGGTGAGTCTGACTATAAAGTATACTTGTCTTACAATGGTTTTACAATATATATATATATATATATATATATATATATATATATATATATATATATATATATATATATATATATATATTGATGTGGTCACACCACATTGCTGTGAACGCCCACGTAACCCGGAAGTCGGAGCTCGTCATTTCTCACATTGGTTTGGAGAGCTATACCATCCGGCGGATTCTTCATTGCAAGGAGCCTAAGGGGGCACGACACCGGTTGGCGCAAAATGTTCACGCCGCTGCTCACCTTCCAGATCGTGGCCTGTTGGGTTGCAGACACCGTTGGCCTGGGCGACTGCGCTTGGTCACCACCCGGTGACCTACCCGTGCCCATAGCGCCCTCAAGCCATCTGGATCAACCACGGATTTCGTCACCAATCGTCAGCCCGCTGATACCAGCCCGCGCCTGCAGCTACGCCTGGCAACGCTTCTCATCGTCGACGTCACCAACCACGTGGGGCCAATGCGGCCTACATAATCTTCACAACATCACCAAAAGCTCGGGGCACGACACCGGTTGGCGCAAAATGTTCACGCCGCTGCTCACCTTCCAGATCGTGGCCTGTTGGGTTGCAGACACCGTTGGCCTGGGCGACTGCGCTTGGTCACCACCCGGTGACCTACCCGTGCCCATAGCGCCCTCAAGCCATCTGGATCAACCACGGATTTCGTCACCAATCGTCAGCCCGCTGATACCAGCCCGCGCCTGCAGCTACGCCTGGCAACGCTTCTCATCGTCGACGTCACCAACCACGTGGGGCCAATGCGGCCTATATAATCTTCACAACATCACCAAAAGCTCGGGGCACGACACCGGTTGGCGCAAAATGTTCACGCCGCTGCTCACCTTCCAGATCGTGGCCTGTTGGGTTGCAGACACCGTTGGCCTGGGCGACTGCGCTTGGTCACCACCCGGTGACCTACCCGTGCCCATAGCGCCCTCAAGCCATCTGGATCAACCACGGATTTCGTCACCAATCGTCAGCCCGCTGATACCAGCCCGCGCCTGCAGCTACGCCTGGCAACGCTTCTCATCGTCGACGTCACCAACCACGTGGGGCCAATGCGGCCTATATAATCTTCACAACATCACCAAAAGCTCGGGGCACGACACCGGTTGGCGCAAAATGTTCACGCCGCTGCTCACCTTCCAGGTTGGTTACCTTACCCATTCTAAACAATACTATACCAACAACTACTTCCTTGTCACGGTGTCGTGCCCCTACGACTTGAAATTGCGCAACTGGCTATGTACTTGTTACAATGTGTTCACCCTACAATTGTTGTCACAGTTGATACTCTTACTATCAGGGGATGTGGAACTAAACCCCGGTCCAACTAAAGCACAGATAGAACCTCTATCAGACGCTATCAAGAAGATCGAGCAAACCGTTTTAACCATTCGTGAAGATATTATTCAGCTCAAGGCAGTACAAACTAACCATGAAACAGTTCTCTCAGCACTAACAAACCGAATCTCAGCGCTAGAAACAGTCCAAATCGAACCCTCATCGGGCGCCGTACCCGATGACACCGCCAAAATCAAACATGAAATTGAAACGCTAAAAGCTGCTAACACCGACGCTAGTAATCGACTGCGCCGCAATAACCTTCTCTTTTTAGGTATTGAGGACTCTGTTAAAGAAACTTGGGAAGAATCAGAGCTTAACGTCATAAACTTTTGTTCCGCCCAACTAGATATTACGCTCGAACCAAGAGCCATAGAACGTGCTCATCGGATCGGAAAATTTGCCCCAGACAAGAATAGGCCAATCATGATAAAGCTCGCTCACTTTAAAACAAAAGAAAAGATTTTGAGCTGCGGAATTAAGCTCAAAGATACGACCTTCGCCGTAAGAGAAGACTTTGCAGCAGCCACTCGCCTTGCACGCTCTAAATTACTCAAATTCATTCGGCCACAAAAGTGTGCATTTAAGCTGAGGGTAGACAAACTTATTGTTGGAAATAAATCATACTTCTATGACGCGAAAACTGATAAAGTCACAGAACTTCGGAACTCACCCGTCATTACATTTGAAAACAGCGCATCATCGGAAGCCACCTCTGTTGGCAGAACATGACGGGTTTGCAATCATTCCGCCTCGTGTAACACGTGTATCCGTCCTATGGCATTTCTAAACATAAACATTGCATTTACTAACATACGAAGCATAATTCCTAAACGCGACGAACTTTGCAGTTTCATAAATGATATCAGTGCTGACATGGTGATACTAACTGAAACATGGTTGCATGATGACGTCACAGATACGGAAGTGTTTCCATCCAATTTAAATTTTACAATTTTTCGCCGGGATCGCAAAAGTAAGAAAGGAGGTGGCGTGCTAATAGCTATTAAAAACACTCTAGCATCCTCACTTATTTTCCATGACGATAAAATAGAATTAATCTGGGTTCTTGTCTCCAACGGAGCCTCGAAATTTGTTTTTGGCGTCTGCTATAGGCCGCCAGACAGCCACCCCGACTTCTGCGACCTACTTCATCAATCCCTCCACACCATTACAAATAAACATTCTAATGCACCTATATTTTTGTTTGGGGACTTCAATTATCCTTCAATCAGTTGGTCGTTGCTTTCAGCGTCGAATGAGACATCATCTAAAGAGCAACAATTTTTAAACACTGCCCTTGATTTTAACCTTCACCAGGCTATTACGTGCCCTACCAGGGGCAATAACATACTAGACCTCCTACTAACTTCGAGCCCTGACGACATAAAAACCATTAATACGCTCCCTGGTCTTAGTGACCACAACCTAATCCATATTTGCATCGCCTCCCCGCTTAAAAAGAAATCACCCACACGGAAGGTAATCACGGATTACAAGAGAGCAAATTTTGATGCGATTAATCACGAACTCGCCAACTTCTTAGAAAACTTTAGGAATACGCACCTAAAACGAAGTGTCAACTGTAACTGGGAACTTTTTAAGACTACAATGCTTAACCTCAAAAACAAATATATTCCTTCTACCCTCATTAAATCAGATTCAAACTGCCAATGGTTTAACAAACAGCTAAAATTACTCTGTAACCGAAAGAAACGCTTGTACAGAACGGCCCGCCTAAGCCAAAGTTCAACTGCGTGGGAGCGCTACCGCGCGTGCGCTAATCAGTACTTAACCGAACTAAAAGCTGCAAAAATCAAATTCTTTTCCCATGACCTACTATCAATTCTTCAATCAAATCCCAGCAAATTTTGGCGCATGCTGTCCCCCAAGTCACAATCTAATCGAATAAGCCTCACTAACGCTGACGGAGAACCAATACACGCTGACCAGTGCGCTTCTGCTTTAAATGACCACTTTACGTCTGTGTTTTCCTCTGCCAACACCACTGATACCGTAACACTGCCCGAATCTGCAGCTGTAGCGATGCCAGAAATTGAAATTACCCCAGAAGGAATATTCTTACTCATTAACAATCTTAAAGTTTCATCCTCGGCGGGCTGCGACAGTATTAACAGTAAATTACTAAAAAATACCGTTTCTGTCTCAAGCCAAATACTTTGCCTAATCTTCACACAATCATTACAAACAGGAAACGTCCCAGACGATTGGAAGAAAGCTCAGGTTATTCCCATCTTTAAATCAGGCAACCGCGCAATCCCAGCTAACTACCGACCTATTTCCTTAACCAGCATCCCATCTAAAATGCTCGAACATATTATAGCTTCAAACCTAATGACATATCTGGAATCCATCAAATTTTTCTTCGATCACCAACATGGTTTCCGGAAACAACTATCATGCGAAACACAACTGGCCGAATTCACACATGATATTCTTCACTTCATGGATGAAAATCTTCAAACTGACGCCATATTTTTAGATTTCTCTAAAGCATTCGACCGTGTTCCTCATAACCTCTTACTCTCTAAACTATGCAACCTTGGAATCCCTCCCAACATAATTTTCTGGATAGAAAATTTTCTAAAAAACCGTAAGCAGTTCACCAGCGCTAATGACCACGACTCACCTCTTTCCGACGTAACGTCCGGCGTCCCCCAAGGTGCCTGTCTCTCCCCGCTCCTTTTTCTAATATACATAAATGACTTACCCACCAATGTGCTAACCAAATTAAGACTTTTTGCCGATGACTGCGTTTTATACTCTCCAATCTGTACACCAGACGACAGCATTAAACTTCAACATGATTTAAATTTAATTGTAACTTGGTGTGATAAGTCACTAATGCCGTTAAACCTAACTAAGTGTAAAATTATGTCATTCACCCGCAAAAAGAGCCCAGAAAAATTTACCTATAGCATAAAGTCTGTTCCCATTAGCCCTACCCTATCATACAAATACCTAGGAGTGCATCTGTCATCGTCGCTATCCTGGTCAACCCATATTCAAATAATCTGTTCAGAAGCTTCACGCACTCTCGGATACCTGCGCCGCAACCTAAAATTAGCCTCACCAGACATTAAAAAATTAGCTTATGAAACGTACGTCCGACCGAAACTTGAATATGCTTGCTCAATTTGGCAACCCTCACAAACATATCTAACTAACGATTTAGAAAGGATTCAGAACCGCGCTGCCCGTTTTATTTACTCCCAATACTCTAACGATATCAGCGTTACTGCACTAAAAGAATCATTGAAACTGCCGTCCCTCGAATGTCGTCGTATCATTTCTCGATTGTGTCTGACGCATGCTTTCTATTATCACCCTCAATCACGGCACGTCCTCCTTCAACCATCACACAGAACTTCATCCCGCATAAACCACAGTCACCCTATCGCACCAATAAATGGACACACTTCTGCAATGATTACTTCCTTCTTTCCCAATGGGATAACACTGTGGAATAAACTACCTGATAATATAGTCACGTGTAATAACCGCCAAATTTTCCGCAGTAAGCTAAAATGTCACATGTCGCAATCTAACTGAATGTGCTGTTTTCCCTGCCAATGTTTAAATACTTTTTTTTAACTAATGTATAAACTGTCGTCACTTTTCTCTGGAAGCTTACCTTTGTACCTTTACTTTTTTATTTGCATTTGGTAATATTGGCGTTTTACTTTGCATATTGTACCTTTTTTTTTTCATTGTTTTTTGAATGTTTACGTTTTGGAACCCTTCGAGTTTTGTTGAGTTGTTCGACATACCTTGTACGCCGCCCCCCCTTATGTAATGCCTCCGGGCCTTTAAGGTGGAATAAATGAAATGAAATGAAAACGAGGTCTGCATAGCGCGACCTTAGAGACCTGACGTTCCATTGCAGCACATAGGGACGGGGCATGCGACGGGTGTTCATGTTGCTTTTATTGAAGACTGTCGGGAAATGGAACGAGAGCCTCCAAGAGCTTTTGTGCGGCTAACGCGCCTAACAGCGGCTATGAGGAATCTGAGGACGTTTACAAGCATTGTAGCAAAACAGTCATTAGGGCTAGTTGGTAGCGGTTCATTATGGAAGATAGAAGTGGGGCGTGGTACGTGGCACGGGCTGGTGGAGAGAACAAAAACACAAGGGCACACTTGCAATTGAACTTTCATTGAAGGTGCAACACACATGTAGCTCACAAAAAATGTCACATAATAGAAGTTCTCTTTCCTAAAAAACAATAACAAAAAATATCGCCATTCCGCAAAAATAATCAGAATATGATCAAGGTAAAGCGCCTGAGCAAAAGATAAGCAAAAATATACATCTGTGGTTCAAATAAAAAAAGAAAGATTAGCGCAGCGATTTTACCAAATATAAGTACTCTTTCTCTGAAATGGCAATGAAGAGGTGGCTAACACATCTTTCGCCGCATCTACTATTGTGAAATGATTTGATTATTTTCCGAGTGGCCTTATCCCTGTGCCTTGACAGGACAGTCATGTCTGCAAAAGAGATTGAGCAGCCGCACATAATGCAATGTTGCGCCAAGTGGGAAATCAATAGAATCATTTCACAGTAAGAGATGAGGCGAAAGAGCAAATGAAGTGATGTTCATTATCAATTAAGCGCCTTTTATCATTTTAGCGTTGGTCTTCGGAGGCTCGAAGTCGTGAATGACATGCGTGCTATCAATGCGACGAGCTTCTTTGGCAATTATTAGCTTAGCCAGCAGGACATCAGCGTTCACTAGATGGAGGCACGGATGGTCCGACAGACAGACTAGCAGATGGACGCAAAGACGGATGGACGCACAAACGGACCTACAGACGGATGGATGGACTCACGGATGGATGCAAGGACAGATGGACGGACGCATGTATTGAAGCACGGATGGTCGCCTGGACAAACGGAAGCAAGAACGAACGAACGGACTGAAGCACGGACGGGCGGACGGACGCTTCACCCCGCTCGTCCTCATTCACTCCGTGCATATGCTGCGATTTCTTTTTTTAATTTCGAGATCAAACGTTCCCACAAACCGTCCGACAATAAAGCAGAAATAACGAAATTTACTGGTGGCGGGGCTCAACATCTGACCCAAAGGTCATGGGTTCGAGTACCGGCGGCCACGTTTCCTTGAACGCGAAGTGGTATAGAGGTCAGTGTAATTAGATTTAGGTGCACGGTGGTGAAGAGCTCAACGCAGGCAGTTGAACTTTGCAGAACCCTCCAATATGGCGTCCCTCACGAACATGAAATTTGTAGACGTAAAACACCAACAAATATTACAATAATAGTGACAACGTTGTAATAATGTTGATGGAGAGTTGCGACTCACAGACAGAAAGCCTGCTAAAGGACAGACAGGTGGGACAGTTCACATCGCATATATAAGAAGTTGCAGAAATGAATAACATGCATCACCATTCAGAAAAAGCCAGGCCTTAGGCGTACCAACACAAATACTTAGGAGAGGGGCAGCCACGAACAAATGTGGAATGTCGTGGCGATGCTTGACTTACAGAAAAACACGAGAAGCTATAAACGGACCTCACACGCTTTACAATTCTTGTACGCACGATCCCCGTATGAATTGGTAAATCAAACATGCTTACAAATATCGATACGCTTGTTTTGTTTGGTTGAATATTTCGAAGACAGCATTTGGTTCGCCATGTGCATAGTGGGTACTTTTGCCCTTCGAGCCACTCCAGCACTAGCCCTTACCCAAAGGTAAATCATGCAGTGCACCCCGCCCTCACGACGTCCAAACCAGCCAGGCTGCCACACTGGTTCGCAATCCCTTAGAAAAGTTCTTGGTTTAGTAGGTCTTTTCTGCTTCTTAAAAGAATCGAACAGTTCGTTGTCATAGCATGCCGAAGAAAAATATAGATTATAAAACCTTTTTATTTCATACTAAGTTTTTTCTTCAGTTGAACAAATAACCAGAAATAAGGTATTACTTGCTCAAAAGCGCATTATTCAATCGAGTCGGAAATGCTCAAGGATAAGAGGGCGGTTAAAAATAATGATAAAAAAACACCGTGGAATCAACTTGATAAATGACCCGCGTATTCAAAGTCCTAAAATTATACACCACATTGCGATATTACAAAAAAACAGCTGTCACCTTGGGTTGGTCGACTTGAATGAAAATCAGTCTTTGCTTTTATTTCTAATTTAATAGGAAGCGGCTGCAGGCGAATGCAATTTGAACGTGATAGCGTAGTGATAGCCCTAAAGAGCTCTTTTTGGGGAAATTCCGGCACCGGTGTCGGCTTCAATGTCGGCTTCGGCGTCGTTAATTGTAATTGTAATTGTAATCGTAATCCCTTCCTTGACCAAAAAATACACAGCGGCAGCAGGTGGACGCAATCAACCAGTTGGCGTCGTGTATACGCGTGAACAATACCGGTCTACGCAGAGCAACATCGGTAAGGGGCTTCAGTATGAAACAGCTGCTACATAGCTGGCTGCTTGTACTCAGCAGAGTGGCGCAGTGGAAGCGTGCTGGGCCTATAACCCAGAGGTCCGTGGATCGAAACCACGCTGTGCTAGTTTTTTTTCCTTTAATTTCTTTTTAATTTATGAAGATGCTACCACCGCAAATCTTTTACATATATGCTATGTAAGGCAATATTCATGCACTGAACGCATTGATAGTAGCCCTCCCCTTCTCTCTTCGCCTACATATTTCCGTGGTATTATATCAGGCTCCAACGAAGAAGGGTATAACGCGCCTCAGTAATTAAGCTCTGCTAGTGTAGCAAAACAACAGCTTCATAAACGCAGGACAACACAACATTTTTTCAATATTATGTAACAATAAGACTGCAGTCATAATCAAACATTTTCTTTTTAATTTACTGCGACTTCAGAGATGAGCTCTTTGTCAAGCCCCATGGCCTGTACACTTTCCAATCGTCCGAAACAATATGCGGGTAACCACACTTTACGAGAACTGCATAAAATGCAAAACTTAGCTGTATAGTGCTACCATGATAACAATACGTGTAATTAGTTACGTTGCTAATCAGTTACTGAGCCAGCCCTACAGCTCGATAAAAACGTTTTTACCTGAAGAAAAAACTTTCGCGCAGCTGAGAGGATTCGAACCTGTGCGGGGAGACCCCAATGGATTTCTAGTTCAACGCCTTAATCAATCGGCCATGACTGCACGCTACCATTGTCTTTTTTTTAGAAAACTGCTTTCTGAAGACGCGTGGCGACCTTGTTACGGCAGCCACTTTTTTACTATGTAAACCGGGCGCCAAGGGACAGCACTTTTGCTTTCCCATAGTAGAGTACCAAGTACTCTAAATCATTAAACAGTTTTTCTAAACACACTTCCTTTGCAATCATTACAAGAGCGGCGCTGGAGAAAAGCTGCCTTTAATTCTTTCAGTTCTATGTGTTGTAAAGGTGGTAGTATTGAACAATTATTCGCAATGAAAGAGCATTCTACAATTGAGAGCAAGTGTCAGTTTATTCTAAAAAAGAACGCCAAGCATGCTTTCACGTGAAATGATATAAACTTACAAAGAGGCAGTTACCCACGTCCCCGGCACTGTAGTCAATGCAGTACCGGGGGAAGGGCACTACAAAGACTTGGAAGACCGGCAGCACCAAATGCAAAAAGCTGAGAATTCGCGATGTGACATTGACAAGACTATGATAATGATGTTTTTTCACAGCGTAGCATATTTCCACAATTCTCAATACACCACGAAGTAATCAGCGATATAGACGACAGATAAAATATAACAAATATATCATTTTCAGAAAATGAAAACGTATACTTATGTCGTCTTATTTGTCTAAAATTGTTAATGAAAGATCTCCACATTCGCTAAAAATTATGACGCCAACTTTTTAATTATTTTTATTTACACAAGCCCAACTCTACCTAATGAAGTAATACATGCATGACTATTAAACAGCCATTCAACCGCGTAACTACACTGCTCTGTTTCTTTCTCTATACAAAGTGGGTTTTAGTGGTGTCAAACAGGAATATGACTATACCGAGTTTCGCATTTTACACGCGGCACGAAACAAACACAATTCGTGTAGCCGAGACAGGTGTGAATTTCGTGATAAAACAACTGCTGTATACGACCCATACAAGGTCAAAATTGCTACATGGCTTGACGGGAAGACAGCGCAAGTGAAAAAACCAAAGATCGGACATAAAATCTGCATTATTGAACCTCCCCAATCACACATGCTTTTGCAGCTATTGCGAGTTCATCGTCGTGAAGTCGGCAGAGTGGCGCATTCTGTTTCTTGCAGCCGAGTTGAACGGTTCGCAGAGTCATGTGCTCAAGCGCACCGGGTACAACGGCAACTATGAGCCGCGGAAACAGGAACGAGGATGACGAATATCAGTTTATTTTGCCTCACCTGCCTAAAAGAAACTTGTTTTACAGACACCGTCTTCTTGCACGGGGACGTCAAAGCCAGGCCCTACAAGGTCGAGAATTTTTGGGATGCACTTACGCCGGCAGGCCTGCTGCCTGATATGTTGAGCATCGGCGCTTATCAGATCACCCACTTGTGGGCGGTGACCTTCAACGACGCTGCTCCCACAAAACGCCTCTTGTGCTGAAAGAGCTTCAGGTTAATAGGCGGCATTGCGTCGTAGCTGACTCGCAGGATGAGCAAGTAAAACTAAGGCTGCACTGGCTGCTCCACAGTGTAAGGATGAAGACGTAAGAACGGCTTTTGTCAATTTCTGAAAAGTGGTGGAAGTGAGCCGTGAGAGGTGGCGCGTCTCCGGAATGGCCGATGAGTGTTCCGCGACAAGGATGGTGCTGCTCAAACTCAAGAGCGGCTACAAGGTTGAGGACCTCCCTCATTATATCCATGTCAAAGGAGAGTTGGCCTTGGTCGTGGTGCCTAGCCATCCAATGCAGGGCCTGCGTTGCCAAGGTACTGGCCACGTCTGTCGCGAGTGCAAGGTCACTCGCTGCTCCAGCTATAGACGCTTCGGGCACGTGGAGGCTGATTGTGTGATGACATATGCCTTGGCAACTGGAACAGCGAAGGACGAAGGGGTGGCCGAGCACTTCATGGACGTGGCCGAGACGGAGGAAGCTGCTCAAAGAACCAGCAACCCAGTGGTCATTCCGAAAACCGGGCAGTCAGCGTCGGGCGATGAAAGCAAGGAGGCCGATACTCCTCGGCACAGGACGGCACCTGCCATCACACGGTCAGCGGATAAGCCTGAATGCGCGTTGAAGGAAGGTGTGCCCGAGGACAAGGTCGACGCCCCGCCGCGGTGGTCTAGTGGCTAAGGTACTCGGCTGCTGACCCGCAGGGCGCGGGTTCGAATCCCGGCTGCGGCGGCTGCATTTCCGATGGAGGCGGAAATGTTGTAGGCCTGTGTGCTCAGATTTGGGTGCACGTTAAAGAACCCCAGGTGGTCTAAATTTCCGGAGCCCTCCACTACGGCGTCTCTCATAATCATATAGTGGTTTTGGGACGTTAAACCCCAGATATCAATCAGGACAAGGTCGACGCAACAGAGGCCCAGGGAGAGACGTAGGACAGCGTGGAAATGAGTACCACCAGTGCCACGCTAAAGCGTGTGCGCGACGAGTTAAGTGAAAGTGGCAAGACGTCGATGGTCAACAGCAAGGAGCCCCCTGTAAACACTTCTCAAGGAAGGCGGTGGCGTATGAAGCTGAAACTGAACATTCATTCGAACCAGAGACTTGCGTACAAGGCAAACGAAAAGAACGCTAGAGGCGGCTAGCCCTGGAGGCGGCTAGCCGATGGCTGGTCGCGAAAGGTAAGCACTATGTTCAGTGCCTACTTCTTCATCGTAAAAGTCACCATGGTACCGACTGTGTCACTTAGCATAGCGACGCTTAACGTCAGAGGGTTGGCGGCTAGGCGTAGGCAAAGTCAGCTCTTACGGTTGGTCAGTGACCAAGACAGAGACGTCTTAGCCGTCCAGGAAACTAAGGTTGATGGAAAGGAGAAGACTGGGAGCATGGTGTGTCGTTTCGCTGAAAGATACTATGCAGTCGTTAGCCATCTCAAAGGAACGTCCGCGGGGTGTGTCATTTTTGTAAAGAAATTGGAGGACCTTGTTGTCCAAAGTGTATTTTAATGTCGGCCAGGAAGAGTTGTTTATTGTGATTTTGTATTTTGCCACGTATAGAATTTTGTGTAATATACATATCTGCGCCAAATTTTGTAGAAGAGCGTTTCCCATTTTTTTCGAATCCATTCCAGTGGACAAAGTGCGATAAGGGGGTTAATATTTGGGGGTTTCAAATTTTTTTATATGCTCATGATAGTTAGTAGTACTGGCATTCGTGACAAAAGCAGTGATGTGTTAAGTAAAATAATTAGCGACCATGACATAGACGACGTGTACGAATGCGTCAGAGCGAACCGGGAAGTCATGTACAGGCGGTTTCAATGCACTAACAATGCGCGGTTAGACCACGTGTACTTATCGCTAGAAATCATGCCAATGTGTCATGGCTGGACCAGAGTGCCAGTGTCTTTTACAAATAATTGTTTGGTTGTCTGTCGCATAGGTATGAAACAACAAAAATAGGCTTTTAATTGGGAGGTATGGAAACTAAACACGTCATTGCTAATTGATGAGTGATTTGTAGAAGTAGTACACGGGGTTATTACTTAAATGCTTACGAAAGAAACTGAAACTATCGCAGACACATGGGAATGTTTAAAACAGAAGGAAAAAATGAAATGCTGGACAGGTCAAGCTCGCTAAAATTTGAAGCACAATTAAAAGAAAGAAGTCTGAATAAAACACTGCAGCAGCTGATATCCCTCGAAAGCAAAGAGTCTGGGACATGAAAAGACCATGTGCGCAGTATAGAAGCAAAATTTGAACAATATGATATGCAGCGTTACAATGGTGGCTGGGTTCGCGCTCATGCCAGAAAACTAGCAGCGGGGTAGACGCCCACAAAAAGAGTGGTAGGTCTGGAAAAAGTGCAGGCGCAGCGTAATCATATCGACATGGTTTATTGCAATGGCACACTTTCGAGTGACAATGAAACCATAGAGCGCGCGTTTCTTGCTCATTATCAGACCATCTTTTCAGCACGACAAGCGAATGTAGATGGTTTTAAGGAACAGTTTCTTCAGCGCAGGCCACGGCTGAGTGACGACACGAGGGAGCAATTGATTGATTGATATGTGAGGTTTAACGTTCCGAAACCACTATATGATTATGAGAGACGCCATAGTGGAGGGCTGCTGAAATTTCGACCACCTGGGGTTCTTTAACGTACACCCAAATCTGAGCACACGGGCCTAAAGAATTTCCGCCTCCGTCAGAAATACGAGAGAGCTGCTAGAAGAAAAAATAACTGGAGGCGAAGTTGAGCACGCCAGTAATCATTATAACCGTGGAAAATCATTGGAATCATTGGAACCGCGGACAGTTGCGAGCGATTACTTTTACGTAAGTTTGATGTAAGCAATGCAGGACTGACGTTTTTTTTATTATTATTCGTGTTGAGTAAAAGCCTCTCTTTTTGTATCGCAAGGCATTCACACGATGCTCCACACACTTCCGTGTGTGTCTCATGTTGTTTCATACTACCAATTTGTCACGAATACAAAGAGTTCTGCTTCCCAAGCAGTCTTGCTTTATAGATTACTTTAGACTGTACACAAATAATAATTTTTTTCGGTGTCGACATAGTTGGTTAGCCCACGCATTTTTAGTTTCGCACGGCACCAACAGCACTCATGAATTGAACCAAAATGCATCACACCTAATTTTTCAACATTATAGGAAAACTGATACCACTGTGCAGCCCATGCGTGAAAGCTCTATCATATACAACTTATAGAGCTATATGAGCCACTACAACCTTATGGATGTTCTTTGCAGTTTACCCCCCATTCGAATACGGCCGTCGTGGCCGGAAGTCGAACCTGCGTCCTCCAGCACAGTCACACGACACCCAATAAGGCTATGCTACCACGGCAGGTGAAAGCACAAAAGGAAACAGGCTGCGAAGTTTCACAGAGCGTTTATTTGCCACACTGGGTTACAACCATCAGAAGCGTTTTAAACATCATCATAACTACTTTTTTGTGAAAAGTAAACCAATGACTTCTGTCAGTTGAACCAAATTCTCAATCGCATGCGTTTTGAATTGCCCATGCCAGCACTGAGAAGCAAGACGGAATTATGCACGCGTGCAGTATGTCTTCCTCGTCCATCATTCTCCGTTGTCGTGAGAAACTTGACACAAAATTCACTTCTAGTAACAGCTGTACACAGCAGGTAAGTACTAACACTCACTCACCTTTGTGAAAAGAGTAATCCAAATCCAGAGTAATAGTAACCACCACAGCCACAGTGCTAACAACAAAATTGTAGCACGCACTATGACTGCAAGTTAACACGCGAGGCGAATCGCCAGAGGCATCTGAAGCAGAAAAGTCTGTAGGCACAGCATGCTATAACGTTATAGTAAATTGGCGCACTGCAGCGCTAGTTCCTCCACTCAAGTAATAGAGCTGCAGCGACGCCAACAGCCACTGCCATCGCTCACGAAAAAACACCATCGGATGCGAGGTCTTCGCTTATTTCTGTCGCAAGACCTGCATTGTTACGTACGTATACACTGCTAGGACGCTCGTTACACCATCAAAAACATTGTCATTGAAGGGCTAGCGCTCTAATGTATCCATGACTAATGGTCACACTTGTGGTAAGCACGTAAAAAGAACATAAGCAAACGTTAACACGAAACAAGTAAACGAGGTCGACATGACCACAGAACACCTACCACGGCGGAGACGAAGTCTGGCCTGCATGCTGTGCCCTCTCCGATTAACAAGTGAAAGAATAAAAAAAAATACGTGACCTCCAAAATGGTTGGCGCGTGGCAAGCGTTTGCATTCTCGGAGGCTTCAAGGAAAAGAAAATAACTGTGGCAGTAATTGAGAGATGGCGCAGCGTTCGGAACGCCCTTCTCACCCTTATTATTCATGATGTACCTACAAGGATTAGAGGCCAAATTAGAGGCAAGTGGACTGGGCTTCAACCTCTCTTTCGTCAAACAAGGAAAACTCATTGAACATGCACTACCAGTAAAGATGTACGCAGATGATATAGTGCTAATGGCCGACAACAAGGAAGTTTTGCAGAGATTGGTGGACATCTGCGGTAATGAGGGAGATAAGTTACATTTCAGATTCAGTAAGGAAAAATCAGCAGTCATAATTTTTAATGACAGTGAAGGTAGTGAGCTTAGAATACAGGAGGTCGCGCTAGAGATAACAGATAAATACAAACATCTGGGCGTATGAATAAGCAATGGGGCCCAGTGCCTAAGAGAACACGAAATATACGTGTCGACTAAAGGAAACAGGAATGCAGCGGTAACAAAAAACAGGGCACTGTCGAATTACAATTGGTATGATGTTGTGAGAGGAATATGGAAAGGAGTCATGGTTTCTGGTCTGACGTTCGGCATTGCGGTCTTGTGCATGAGATCACAAGTCGAAGCAAGATTAGAAATTAAGCAACGTGGAATAGGTAGGCTTGCCTTAGGAGCTCACGGGAATACACCAAATCAGGGAGTACAAGGTGATATGGGATGGACATCATTTGAGCGCAGGGAAGCTATCCGCAAGATAAAATTTGAGAAGCGATTGAGAGAAATTGGGGAGGAACGTTGGGCTAGGAAGATATTTGGCTGCTTGTACATTAAGAATGTCGATACAAAATGGAGGAAGCGAACCAGAAAATTGACTGGTAAATACTAAGAAAACAGCTGGGGGCCAAATCAAAGAAAATTATCGGTTAAGAAGAAGGTGAAGGAAGCTGAGACCGATATGTGGAGAATTGGCATGATTAAGAAGTCCGCACTAGAGATCTATCGAACTTTTAAGCAGGAAATTGCCAAGGAAAGGCTCTATGATAATACTCGGAATAGTTCTCTACTGTTTGAGGCCAAGACGGGAGTATTGCGAACCAAGACATATTGATTGATATGTGGGGTTTAACGTCCCAAAACCACCATATGATTATGAGAGACGCCGTAGTGGAGGGCACCGGAAATTTCGACCACCTGGGGTTCTTTAACGTGCACCCAAATAACCAAGACATATCGGGCCAAATACGAAGGGGTAGACACGGTACAGTGCGTGTGGAGAGGAAGAAGAAACCGCCGAACACTTGACAATGTTCTGTAAAGGGCTTCACCCTATAGTTCAGGATGATGGCGCACAGTTTCTCAAAGCACTGGGCTTTAGGGACAGGGAGGGCAAAATAGACTTTAAGCGGGTACAATTAACTAGAAGGAGGTTATCTGATTGGTGGCTAAATTTAAGGCATGAGTGAAAATTAAACCCTTCACTGCAAAGTACGGATCCTCAACCTCAATATTTGAAGGAAAAAAATAAACGTAGTTCTTGGTTCATTAAGTATTACGGCTTGCTGGCGCTAGCCACCGCCCGATCTAAAGGGTACAGCCATACCCGTCCATCCATCTATCCATCCATCCATCCATCCATCCATCCATCCATCCATCCTTCCATCCATCCATCCATCCATCCATCCATCCTTCCATCCGTTGGCATTCTATGCATGGCTTGGTGTAATCGTTTTCGCGAAAACCTGATAAGCTCAAGTAATTATTCCTTTCATCAATGTGCAATTGTTGATAAACTTCCGTTTGTCTATGCATCAGATACAACATATTTACGTGTGCGCATGTTGTGGTATGGGCACAAAACGTAAAAAAGTTGACGAAAAGTCGCTTGTAACTTGTGCCACAATGGTCAGTCAAAATTCATTGCTAGATAAGCTTGTGCACTATCGTAGTAGGGTGTGAGGAAACGCGTCTGAACGTGTGCCACCGTGGAGAATGGTTTAAAGATCTCCTGATCTGAGTTCGCTGTATATGCGTACTCTGTTTAGTAGATGTCCATGGAGTTCACTGTATATGCGTACTATGTGCAGTAGGTGTCCTTGTGTGCATGTGTAGCTAGCATTGCATCAGCAATTATTATTCGTCCAGTGGCAGAGAGTAATCCAAGAAGATACAACATATTTACGTGTGCGCATAATGTGGTATGGGCACAAAACGTAAAAAAGTTGACGAAATGTTGCTTGTAACTTGTGCCACAATGGTCAGTCGAAATTCATTGCTATATAAGCTTGTGCACTATCGTAGTAGGGTGTGAGGAAACGCGTCTGAACGTGTGCCACCGTGGAGAATGGTTTAAAGAACTCCTGATCTGAGTTCGCTGTACATGCGTACTCTGTGCAGTAGGTGTCCATGGAGTTCACTGCATATGCGTACTATGTGTAGTAGGTGTTCTTGTGTGCATATGTAGCTAGCATTGCATCAGCAATTATTATTCGTCCAGTGGCCGAGAGTAATCCAAGAATGCGCAGAGTCGCCAAGGGAGACGTGATGGTGGGTATGACAGCGTACGTCGCCGCAGGCATGTTTTTTTAAATTAATATCATCGTGTCCCTCCAGATGGCGCCAGCTACAACTTACTTCACGGCTGTGAGGCTCTCACACCTCCAGCTAGCTGCTCGTATAACGTTGAACATGTATCAAAACTGCATTACTGATTCGGAACATAGCTTCTATATTTCCCTTGCCTGCCGAATTATCGGCGGCCACTTGGAAAGCGGCCGTCGTCGGAACTATGGTGGTGGCTCCACCTAAGTAGGGGTGTCGTTAAATAAGTTCTTACTTTTTTCGAAGCTTAGATGCAACGAAATTGACGTAAAAGTTTTGAAAATGCGTAAACGTAATTGTAATTGACCCTGCGTAAGTGACGTCGTCTGTCAGCAGGTAACTCCTGCATTACAAGGCATAGCCTCTGAAATTAGTAGCAAACGCCAAAATTGCCCATCTCAAAGGCCAAGTACAAAGACCTTTACCTCTACGTAGGTAGCACCGCCATAAATATTGGGCGTTTTGCGCTCATCCGACAGGCAAGGGAAATCTAGAAGGCTATGGTCGGAATGGCTTCGCTGCGATCTAGTGTACGGTTTGGCGGCACATCTCGTGACCTGTGGCCCCGTAAACGCGTGGATAACGTCACTACACTATGGGAATCTGCAAGAAATAAGTACAGCAAGCCTAGCCTGCACTCTTCGGGTGAGGACTCTGCAATATCCGAGTTTTTTCAAAGTGAACGTCACCTCACTGGCCGAACGTAACCTACTTGCTCCGTAGTTCTGTTTCGCGATGTTTTCATCACCGCCGGTTCATCTGCTTGTTTTTATCATCATGTCGTTCGACGTCAAACTCAGCGCGGCCGTTTTTTGTAACTGTCAGTGCCGTGTACTCCTTATCAGCTGAGAATCGATCATTTGCTAAGCCTACTCACTTCGCTAACCTGGGGTCAGCCATCTTGGTTTTCTAAGGAAGGAGCATGTTTCTCCGTGGCAAAATGACAAACATTTCTCTACTTAAAGACGAACATTGAAGACATAGCTATTCGTCCCTAAATGGAGAGAACGTCACACCAATTTTTTAAAGAGTGATAATGATGTCATATAAGCCCATATAGCTGACCAATGTTGATTACAAAATTTTTATGAAGGTTCTTGCAGCAAGGCTTCACGGTGTCATCAAAGAAACAGTGGCAGAACATCAAACGTGTGCCGAAGATAGAAATATTACAACTAGCATTCACAAGATGCGAAGCCTACCACAGTTCTGTGACAAAGCGTTACATGACGTTGCTGTGCTCCAGCTCGATCTGGAGAAAGCATTCGACTGTGTTGCTCATGATATTTTGTATGTCATGTCCAATCATGTTAATGTTGGTTCCATCATCAGGCAGGGAGTGGCCTACCAGAACTACACAGCACGCTTGATTGTTAATAAGTGTTCGGGGGGCCCCATTCACGTAACGCGTTCTGTGCGTCCGGACTGCACCCTCAGTCCACTTTTGTTTTGTATTTATATTGAAGCGTTGTGTCTGTCTGGCAATCAATGAAAACGATAAATTACATGGTTTCAGCTTGGCTGCAGCAGAAGTCAAGGAAGGAAAAATAGGAGGAAAAGAACTTCAGGGAGGTTAACAAGCCTATAGGCAGCTGGTTTCCTACCTTGCGCATGGGAGGGGGATGGGGCAGATTAAAGATAGAGAGATAAACACAGCACATTCAGCAGCACATGCGCGCACAAGCTGAAGGCAAGCTGCTGGAATATGCAGATGACACTAGGGTGTGTTGTACTAACAAAGAAAATGTTGAGGAAACGATAAGTGTTGTCAATCATTTTTTTCAACGTCACAGGAAGCCGTGTAAACTGGGAGAAACCCCTCGGGTCGTGGCATGGAATATGGCCTTCAAAACCGGCCTATTTCCGAACATGTGCTGGAAGGAAACACCGACTAGGTTCCTTGGTGTTTCTTTTGTAATTTATAAAGGCAGCGAGGAGTATTGGTCACATCAAACAAAAGAATATAAAGAAAGGGCAGACGGGTGGAAAGGCACGAACCTGTCTGTTTTTGCTTGAGCCACTGTGTGCAACATACTTTCTATCACGAAGCAGTGGTATGTGATGCAGGTGCTGCATTCTTCGAGGATCAACGTGTAGTGGCTGCACAAAGTGTTTGTGGGCTTTATATGGGGGCTCGGAACTACTGAGGTGCAGCCAGACCAATTTGTCCAGGCACGTGAAAGACGGGGGTCTCGGTTTGGCACACCTGTTTATATGACAGGTAGTAAGTAGATTCTTGATCTTCCGTGACGTTTGTGAAACTTTTCTGCGTACTTTATGCCAACTCATGTTAAGCAATGCCTTACCAGACCTCGTCGTCACCACTAATAATAGCAAGCCGGGGACGTTGCGTGGCTATCTCAAAGAAGTAGTAGATAGCGTACGTTTCTTACCTGTTCAATTTGCCTTTGATTATCTATCTAGTGTTAGAAGAAAAACTGTACAGAGGTTTATATGACGTTGTTTTTCCAGTGTCATTGTGCAGGGCCATATAAAGTGGAAGACCGGCACAAAATGTACTGAAGCGAGTGAGAAATGTGCAGGTACCTACGGGGATGAAAACATTTTTCTGTAAGCTACACACAGGAACGCTATCAGTAAAGACATTCACCGAGGAACGGGGCTGTTACACACTATCGAGATAGGAAGACTGAAACAATAGATCATGTTTTTTCTACACTGTTCGGAAGGGGTTTTCTTTTGGGACGTCTTACAAGGACGACGAAATAAGGAGTTTTCACTTGATGCACATAGGATCAGGGATCTGGCTGTGAAGAATGAGGGAATCTAATTTGATCAGGTGATGTTGACCGGCCTGCTCTTTATATTACGCGCACGAATGGTTGGATACCAGTACGACCCGGATGCTAAGCCAGTAAGAATTTATTTCAGGCAAAGCATATCAGCTTTCATTGAGATGGTGAAAGGGCAGGAAGTGCGTGCAGGAATGGCTGACCAGGTTGCAACCCTTGGCAGCCTTCAAGGAATTTTAGGTAGAAAACACCAGTCCATGTGCGACTGATGGCATTTTTTTGTTGTGCGTAAGTGAAAAAATGTATTTTCATATTTTGTAACTTGTATGTGTTTGCATTCTATGAGAAAAAATAAAAAAAGTCGACAGAGTAGCCCAGTGGAAGCGTGCTGTATCTATGACCTATAGCTCCACGGATCGAAAGCATGCTCTGCTTCATTTCTTAAAAGTTTTCTTTCAAATATTTTGCACAGTTTCTCGACATTTTCCGCATTCATTGAAGTTAGTTGCGACCTGTTTGAAGACGATTTGAGTAAGAAAGTTAGGTATATAGCCTTCTATTTGCGAAGCATTTCTTCGCGAACTTCGGCGCATTTGTATCTATCTATCTATCTATCTATCTATCTATCTATCTATCTATCTATCTATCTATCTATCTGTCTATCTATATATCTATCTATCTATCTATCTATCTATCTATCTATCTATCTATTGGAAAGATATGAACTAAAAAAGAGAGGCGAAATTTCAGTAGTAAAAGATAAAAAATTCAAGCGGGACTGCAGTAGCTCCACTGCTCTGCAACAGGAAAATAGGAATGAGGCCGTACAAGCACGCCAGGGGCCACCCGTACCACAACCTAACTTTGAGGAGAAAATTGGGAACTCGAAACTACAGTGCAATTCTAATCAAAACATCCTTACTCTCGAATATGACGCTGACACTCCCGTGCCACGTGATAGCAAAGAGCACCCGAAAACTTATGAGAAAAATGTCCTCAATCTGTCAAACACAACACTCACACCCGCTCAGCTTCAACTTTTGTCGAGAGGCTTAACATTTAGTCCATCATCCGGTAGATTCAATGAATTTGAACTGTACCAAGATCTCGATAACTTTGCGCGTAATCTCCGCCTCCGTGAATACTTTCATGATCGCAAGGACTGTACGGACGAGAATAGAGTGATTGGTGGGGACAAATCATGTTGTCCGGGTGAGCAGAGGGACAAACACCTCGATATGTATATATCAGCAGCTCAAAAAGATAGCATCAGAGCGTATGAAAAAAATCGGTCATTTCGAAACAACATATCAAAGTCAGAACGAAGGGCACTCGATGAACTACGAAAAAACACTGAAATTACTACCAAACCGGCTGATAAAGGGGGCTGCATAGTAATTCTAAACACGTCGGACTACTTAAAGGAAGGGGAACGACAGCTATCAGACACAAAATTCTACAAAGAACTTCCAACTGACCCGACTCCCGAATTTGAAAGGAAGATAAAAGTAACCCTACACAGTCTCCGCCGGGATGAGAAAATTACCGGCAAAGTGTTAAAAGCAATGTTACCGGCCCATTCTGTTCCCGGTCGATTCTATTTGCTCCCCAAAATAGACAAGGCAGGTAATCCGGGACGTCCGATAGTATCCAGTAACAGCACATCAACAGAAAATATATCAGAATTCATCAATTCCTTAATAAAAAACATCCCCCCAAATTTTCCCGATTACCTAAAGGACACAAACCACTTCATCTGCGAAACTTCAAGTCTCGACCTCCCAGGCGGCAGTTTTCTGGTGACCATGGACGTCTGCTCACTGTACACCAACATACCCCACCATGACGGAATAGCGGCTATGGTTTCTGAATATGTAAAATCTGACTCATCAACTAGTGTAAGTGGCGAGGTACTGTTTACACTTCTTGAACTTGTACTAAATTATAACCATTTTGAGTTCAATGGCAAGCATTTCCTTAGGTCAGTGGCACTGCAATGGGCACGAAAATGGCCCCAAACTTCGCGAGCACCTTTATGGCTTCACTTGAAATCCCATTCATTGAGGGACGCACCTTGAAACCTTTCTACTACTGAAGATACTTAGACGATATTTTTATGATATGGAACCATGATGAGGGAAGTCTTTTCCGCTTCATAGAGGATTTTAACAAGTGCCACCCGTCAATAAAATTCACGCACAAAATTTCCAAAACTAGCATTAACTTTTTGGACGTCACTGTCACGGTCGAAAATGACCGCTTGTCAACAAACCTTTACAAAAAGCCTACAGACCGTCAAATGTACCTACATTTCAACAGCAGCCACCCAAAGCATTGCAAAACGGGTATTCCATATTCTCAGGCCTACCGGTACCGAAGAATATGCACCGATATGTAGGAATTTGACAGACACGCGGAACACCTAAAGCGTTCTTTATTGAAACAAAATTATCCAGAAGATATTATTGACGATGCCATACTACGTGCTCGCAACGTGAACAGGAATGATGTTATTAAGGGACCAAACAGAGTATCTAAAACAACTTCCCAAACGAACCTTGTACTAACTTACCTCTCATCAGCGCCACGAATCAACAACATACTGTCCCGCCATTTCAACATAATCAGGCAAAGCAAACGACTAACTTCTATCTTCGCGAAGCCACCTCACGTGGTGTACCGCCGGGATAAAAATCTGAAGGACATTCTTGTCAGAGCAAAAACAACCACCCCCGAATTTGAATCAGGGTGCCATCCCTGCGGAAAAGCTCGATGCAAGATATGCCCACAAATGGTCACAACACGTGAATCTAAAACGAACTTCTCGGATTTCAAAGTCTGCATAACTGAAAGCCTTAATTGTGACTCCAGTAACGTAATATACATGCTAAATTGCAACATCTGCGGACAAGAATATATCGGCCAAACAGACACGCCATTTCGGCTGCGGTTCAATAATCACCGGTACCACGCCACTTCACTGCTGAAGCTACCTTTATCTAGACATCTGCGCCTGCCAAACCACAGTTTTGAAAATATCAGCGTAACTCTTTTGCAGTCCGGTTTCTCAAACATACGCGAGCGCGAACAGCATGAGGCATATTTTATTTTCAAATTTCGAACATTAGTAGCCGGCATCAACGAGGACCCCGGTAAGCTCAACTGCCTCCGAGAAGTAAGCCAGGAGGAAATTGGTGACAAAGATTGATAGCTGGAGACCATGCTTTTTTCTGACTGACTCGTACGCGTACACTGTCCATTCTTGTTTTCGTTTTTTCTTCATTCATTTTTTCTTTTCTTCCTTTTTCCACATGCACATGCAAAGTGTCTTCGTTCGCCTACCACTTGATGACCATCGAAGGGAAACGGACGAAGATTAAAGGTAAAAAGAGCCGACCGACCCATTAACGGGAGACCCTTCCTTTACGCACGCCGCATGCCGACCGACCCATTACGGGGAAACCCTTTCTTTACGCACGCCGTCACGGTCCCTCCCGGCACCGCGGCGACAATCTTGGGTGGCCCGACACACGTCGAGAACTGAGCAGCACGTGATAAGAAACGTATGTGGACGTACACGGACAGTTGGTTTCGTTCTCAGTGTTGACAGTGGTTCTTCCTCTTTCTTTTACTTTTTTTCTTTTCTTTCTTTTTTTTTCTTCCCCCCTCGTTTTTTTAGTTTCCTCTCACTCTCGCAAACATGTTTCAAGGCGAGAGGGACGCGGCAGCAAGGAAGTTTGGAAATTCATGTCAGTGTAACTCATCCCCTGATGAAGGGAGGACCCCTCCCGAAACTGTTGGGAAATAAATATATTTATCCTTACGCTCCCGTTGTGCCATATCCCATACCTCTATTTATATATATATATATATATATATATATATATATATATATATATATATATATATATATATATATATATATATATATATATATATACTATCTATCTATCGAGCTAGCTAGCCAGCCAGCCAGCCAACCGCTTACGGCTTTTAGCTCTAGCTCTCCCGGCCATTTTTATCATAGTAGCTATACCAAAATAGGTGTGGCATAAAACGACTGTATGACAAGCATAAATAACTAATAACATGAAAATCATCACATGTATGTCATGACTGTCATGATTTACATGTGAACCTCTTGCTGCCCCTCACGTAGATTCGTTCACAGCACATATCGCAAAACTGGTATGGTATGACATGACTGCATGGCGAAAATAGGTGACGGGCCCTCACGTGGAAATGAAGACATGTGCGTGTCATGTAAGAACATGACTACATGTCACGCTCATGATGCGCTCGCGCTCATTTCGCTAGCTTCACATACACCAAATTTCGTATCACGTGACGTGTATGAATTATGAAAGCTACATAATACTAAATTCAGTAGCAATTCAATTTTAGCGATCACTAAATGCCATGCTCATGCTGCGCTCGTGGTCTTTTCGCTAGCTTGAAAGTATATGACTGGTGCAAACATGATAATCATGACTCGCGTGTCATGTAACAACATGACTACATGCTAGTTCATGATGCACTCGCGTTCGTTTCGCTAGCTTCATATACACCAAGTTTTGTATGACGTGTCGTAAATAGATTATGAAGGTATATAAATGCTGCAAAAATGGTACTCATCACGTGCGTGTCATGTAAGAGTATGACTACACATCATGCTCATGATGCGCTCGCTGTCGTTTCGCTATCTTCACATATACCAAATTGGGCATCACGTAACGTGAATGGAATACGAAGGTATATGAATGGTGGAAACATGATATACATGACATGCATGTCATGTAAGAACATAACTACACGCCGCGGTCATGATGCGTTCGCGGTAGTTTCGCTATCTTCACATATACCAAATCGGGTAATACGCAACGTGAATGGAAGATGAATGCAAATGAATGGTGCGTGGAGGGGCAGGAGCAATTCATGTAAAAAGCATGTTGCCATCGGTACCCTTACCTCCCATTAACTCAGAACATGAAATCGTTTATTGTTAAAGACAATAGTCTTCCTTGGAGACCTTCGACGGAAAAATTTTGTCTGTCTGTACATTTGTCTGTTTGTCCGCCCTAAGGTTACCTCAAACGGCATTAAACGGCCAAACCCATCCGCAGCACCCGCCCATTTTGCTTAAGCTTTAGCGTTCATATTTGTGCAATTGTCAATTAAAAAGCAAATATTGCGCATATCAGAGGCGCCATAACAACACGTCTATGTTTGGTATGTCTCCCTTTATACTAGAAGAGGCACACACAAGTAACTTTAAGGACTGTAGCATTTATCGCGCTGCACTGACAGTGCAACGCGATGCGCAAGAAGGTGTTTCCAACGCTTTGCTACGACGTGGTGGTGGCACCTGCCCGTCGCTTTGAATTCTACACATTATCACCTCCGAGACTGGCACGCATCATTCTCCGCGGTCACGCACGCCTTGGTTTTCGGAGATAACAGCCAGATGGCGCTCGTGGTTTAACGTGCATAGATGTGTTTGTTCGCTTCTGCTACACGCTCGAGGCACTCTAACGCAGCGCCTTCAGAATACCATTCACCAATTTTCTTGCGCAGAACATCAAATAACCGTTTTGTTTACTCTCTCCAGACGCAAGACTATCGTATTTCAACGACATTTACAGATTCGGGCCAACTTTGTTTTGTATAGTTAGCTTGTCAGGCAATCAGCTTGTAGTTGCTGGGCTATATACATGGAACCTGGCGCTAATCCCAATTTTTTGTTAAATCTGTACGATCACCGGGACAAATATCGGAATCAGAAGCTAAATATGGGAGGAGATTTGAATCTCTCTTGTATTGAGTGGCGATCGCTGATGTGTCGCCCAACGGATGTAACTAGACCTGAAACCTTATTGGACATGAAGCTGGCGTACAACTTATGCCAAACCGTCCTGCTTCCAACACGTGAACCCCTACATCGTCTTTATTATTAGACCTAGTGCTGTGCACCCCTGGCCTTGGCGAGTGCTCCTCTGAAATCCACAACGGGATTTCAGACAATAACTTAGTCTATTTCACATGTGTTCTTTCACGCAATTCGTCTTCGTGCTGTTCTAAAGCGGTGAAAGTTAAAAGCTACGATGCAGCTGATGACTCAAACATCATACTCCATTTAGATGACACCCTTCTTTCTTTCGGCGATGACAACGTCAACACGTTACGGACTAAATTTAAAAGATGCTGTCAACACTGAATTGACATCCTTATCCCAAATAAAATGAAAAGAATCGGTTGAGAGAAATCATAGATAAGGGAGAAAATATTCAAATAAAACGCAAAATAAAACGTTATAGAAAACAAAACTTTGTTAGGACTGTTATATCTAATTTAGCTCTCGATCTAAAGCTGACGCTACAAGAACCGAGAAAGCGCTACTTTATTGTTAAGCGCGGTCGTTCTCTGACTGAAAATCGCGCAAAATTTTGGCAGTTTCTTTTCCAAACGAATTAACGGAAAACAAATAAAGTTTTTTTATTGTAAATAAATAATAATCTTTTATCTAAAATGTTCTTACCAATAAAAAGGAAATATCCGAGTCATTCAACAAGTTTTTCAAAGAATTTTTACGAAGCCATGCGCTTCGATGACACAGCCGCTTTCCGAATAATTCCACGATAACGAAATTAACCCCGTTAGTGTATCTACTGAAGGCGTAACTGACCTCCTGCACTTATACATGAAGACGCCAACCGAACCGGATAACTTAGAAGTGTGGCAGCTTGGTCTAGTTGGTATGACATGACGATAGTTATAGCACGAGAACAAGACGACGACACAGAGAGAAGAAGGACACGAAGGACACGTGTCCTTCGTGTCCTTCTTGACTCAGTGTCGTCGTTTTGTTCTCGAGCTATAACTATCGGCAATACAGGGTTGAGTGTACCATGTTTCCCATTTTATACACGATACAAAACAACCACAATTCATATATAACCAAGAAAGGTATGGATCTTGTGATACAACAACTGCTGTAACTGCTGTAATGATAAAACAACTGGCGCGTGATAGAACAACCGGATAATATTCCAAACGCGTTCCTTAAAAGATATGCAGTATAGATCGCTCTTCTTTTGGCAATAGTTTTTCAGAAGATCGATACGGCCACGTTACCTGGTGTATGGCGTGTTGCAAAAGTAATTCCTGTATTTAAAAAAGGTTCTCCATTACAGATAGACAACTACCATCCTATCCCCCTGACTTTGTGTTCGTGTAAGATGCTTGAACATATATTAGCAAAATACATAAGTGATTTTTAGCGCAAAATCATGTAATAACTGTAGCACAACACGGTTTCAGGCATGGATATTCTACAGTAACTAACTATTCACGACAGTTTATGAATTTACTAAGATTCTCGACAAAGGTGGTGAGATTGAATAATATTTTTACACTTTTCTAAGGCATTTCACAGAGTGGTGCAATCAAAGTTCATATTAAAAATGAGAGCAATTGTATTACCCTCGCGCATTATTCACTGGGTTAGCACACACCTTTCCAATCAAAAACAGTAGGTAAACATTGATGGATCAAGTTTGAGATTTTTAAATGTGCACTCAAAAGTTCCTTGGAGGGGGGGGGGGGGGTGCGTCTTGGGCCCACTCTTTTTTAACATCTGTATTAATGACATTCAACATGTAACGGACCACTCTGTTCATTTGAAATGATTCGCAGACGACTGCGTCATGTTTACGTCGGTAAATTCTGTACATAATCAAATCACCTTGAACGGCACTTTAAATAATTGGCAGAAGAGTGCAACAAATGGGAAATGGTAAATAATCTTCAGAAAACGGTGCACATGAGCATCAATAACACATGAAAGAAACTTTCTTTTACCTACAGTATACAAAATAGCCCCCTTAAAGAAGTTTAGGCGTGCAAATATTTAGAAATTACGCTAACTTCCAGTCGCGTCAACCCTTATAAATGGTATGTGCTTTAAATCCCGAAAAAAATTGGGGACTCGCTTGCTGGATTCCGTGCCGATCGGTTTTGCCCTCGCGATCTCCGGTGTCAGCGTAGCTCTGGCCGACTTCATGGGCTCACCCTTCGTCATCTCCTGACGCCGACCTCCAACGACAGCGTAGCTCTGACCAACTGGACTTACTCTACGCCATCTCTTGACGCCGTCAAGAGCTCTCGCAAGTTTGGTTTGGTTTGCTTTGCTTTATTCAAGGCAACATTGAACAAGATTGCCCTGGGGGCACGACTAAAGGCTAAGTAAATTCCTGACGTGGTCGTGCCACCCTGGCAGCAAAGCAGAAACATACTGCAAGTACAGTACGCAGAAAATTACATCACGTGTTATCTTACACGGGTACCATAGTCGAACAAGAACTGCCAGAAGTGTGAATAAAAGAATAGAAATTTAAACAGCCCTTATTCGAGTGGTGGCAAATACAAACAAATGCATGTTTTCTATCAAATAAATTAACAAGAGACATCTTGACTAGGAAATCGAGTTGCTCTACAAGAAAAATTAGCGTATAATAAACAACAGGCAAAGGGACAATAATGAACAAGGTGCAACGAATACAAAATATCATTACCTACAAATGTCGAAAATCAAGACAAGCATCGCTTTCATCCACTAGAAACTCTTTCGTTATTTTTTTAATGATCTAGCTGAAGTTCCGTCTTCCAGTAAATGTAATATAGTTGGGTGTTTGTTTAGAATGTTTAGAATTTGTGACGCTAGTCGTTGGCCACCGTAGTTCGTGCGTGATCTATATTTGTATATTAGGCTCTTTCTCAGCTCGTATGGTGTTTGTTTCACATAATATGTGTCCAAGAATAGTGATGTATTCAGTTTATACTGGTGTAATATTTCTAGACATAGCTTATGTCTGTATAACAGTTTTATAGGCAATACTTTGTACATTTTAAAATATGGTCGAGCACTTTCGTAAAGGGGAGTGTTAGATATAGGACGTATAGCACGCTTTTGTAATATCAACAGAGAATTAAAGTTTGAAGGGGTCGTTGTTAGCCACACCAAGGAGCGGTATGTTAGTCGTGAATGTACTAGTGCGTAGTAAATTTGCAGCTTGACATTTGTTGGGACGTAGTATCTCAGTCTATTTAAAATGCCGATTCTCCTGGAAAGATCTTTTCTTTATCTCGTCAATGTGAGGAGACCAAGAAAGTTGTTCTTGGAATAGAACTCTTAGAAATTTTATTGTTGTGCGCTGAATCTCGGTGCTCTGGAAGTAAATTGGAGTGCATGGTATATGAGCTACTCCTTTAGGCTCGAAAAACATATACTTTGTTTTAGCGATATTCAATTGAAGTTTGTTTGTGTTTAACCATAAATTTAGTTTTTCCATCCAAACGTTAGCTTCTTTATATAGTTCACATACGTTTGAAACTGCGAAAAATACATTTGTGTCATCAGCATACAATATTATTTTCTTGTGTCCCTCGATATTTACGATATCATTAATGAACAGCAGAAATAGGATAGGTCCAAAAATCGATCCCTGGAGGACACCATACTTAATGTGTTCAACTTGAGGGTGTGTATTATTTACAACAGTATATTGTTTTCTAGACGAGAGATAACTTTGTAATAATTGAGCTGTGGTACCACGAATGCCATATTACGGTAGTTTTCGTGAAATTAGATCGTGTTGTATACTGTCGAATGCCTTTCTAAAATCCAGAAGTATTCCTAGTGTAAAGATTTTGTTTTCAATGGTGTCTAGAATGTATTCTTTGATGCTGAGTAGAGTCGACTCAGCAGACTTGTTTTTGCAAAATCCATACTGGTCTTTTGCTATTATATTGTTTGCGTATAGAAAGCCCATAATCTTCTTATATGTAACTCGCTCAGCCATTTTCGCGAACACAGAGAGTACAGATATAGGTCTGTATTTGTTAAGCTCATCAAATGACCCACGTTTATGGATGGCAGTTACTTTCGCAAGTTTCATTTGACCGGGAAAAACACCTGAAGATCGCATCAAGTTATAAATGTGCGTTAGTGCTGTAGCGATAAGGTGACTTATAGCCTTTAATGGCTTTGGCTTAATGTCATCTGGGCCACAAGCACAGTTATCCTTTAATGAAGTGATTAGCTTTAGCACTTTTTGTTGATCAGTAAGATACAGGAATGCACTAGACGGGTAATTTGACGCTATATAGTTCTCGCAACACGTTTCCGTGCTGTCTATTGGAAACTCACCAACTGTTAAAAATATTTGTTAAAGGTGTCAGCGATTTCTAATTTACTCATGCCCAGTTTTTCAAATTTTATTCGCCTGGATATCTCCTTTTTGTTAATGAGCTGATTAATTGTGCCCCACAGCAGGCGCGCGTCTCCTGAATGAGTGGTACATTTACTAATGTAGTGTTCCGTCTTGTGTGGTGCCCCGTCCTCCGACTTTTGTGACCGTGTTTCCATCTTTCCTATCTCTTCTATGCCCTTGATTTGTCGTCACTCTCTCTGGCTTTCCTCATCTCTCTTTCTCTATCTCTAAACCTTTGTTCCTATCCTTTTAATCCCTCCTCACCCCCATCCCTTGTGAGCTACTGCTGAGGTGTCGTACCCTGATGCAGACAGTTGCGAGGCTCACTTTTTTTTTTATCCTTCTTCTAAACATAAACACTCCCCCCCCCCACCCCCGAACAAATTTGGGCTTCGTGAAACACAAGTTGGGTAAATCCTCCCCTTCCCTTGGGTTAATGACGTACAAAACAATTATTAGACCCTCTTTGGAATAGGACAGTCCTGTCAGGGGATCCTTATACCGAAATCAACCTAAAAGAACTCGAAAATTTTCAAAGATTAGCTGTCCGGTACATTTACAAACGCTTCAGATATGGTACAGATATGGTACAGATGACCGAATTAGAGCCAACGTCTGAAAGAAGAATAAAGGCACGCTTGAATTTCTTATCGGTTTATTTTAACAAGCACGGAATAAACTCGGACGATTACTTTCAGAATCATATCGGTCGAGCCTCAAGTCACAAGCACAGTTATCGCATCAAACTGTATTCGCAAGAACTAATTTATATAAATATTTATTCTTCCCTCGAACAATCAATTACAGATCAAAATTTATTTAACACCTTCTTCACCTTTGCTACGCAGAAAGTGATATGTTTTCTTTTTTTGTGTCTGTTTATGTGCATCATCTCCAGCTTGGACAACTGTCTGCAGTATTGTGCAAAATAATTACAAAATATGCATCATAAATCCACATTGCCTCCTATTCTTACGGTTTGAGCACTCCTGCCGACAATATTATGCGGGAGTCAGCTAGTCGCACGCTGCATGTAATATTCAATCTTATATTGTTTTTTATTAAGGTTGTCTCGAATATATTTTACAGTTAACATTTCCGATCGCATATAGTTGGCGAGAGCGTCGTCATTTATTTGTATCTGTATTTGAAATTTTAACCTTGTATTTTCTTATTTTCGCACTGTTGTTGCCAATCAAATCCTTATGTTTACATTTCATAGGAGGTACCGTTTCAGTGTATACTACGGGACCTCCTTCTGTATGTTCTTTCTGTACATCTTATTATGAAACAATGAAACTTGATTTGATATAGTTTTCATTTAGAACTCACCTTAGCTAGCGGGCCATAGTCATTAAGAAATTACTCACTCGAGGGTCGACACCATGAAGAAGGCCTGGGGGGAGGGGCGCAAGCGGAATTGGAACAATATGACATCCATTGTCGCCATCAAAGCAAGCATTTCACATGTGTAGTATATGGATCAATTCTGAATGGGACTTGACGCGAGGTTTTAATGACCATATGAAATGACCATCTGACCCGTGAAATCAAATTACTAACTGCCTGGTGGACACATGCAGCGGATATCATGCGTGATCTCCATTATGCATTAAGTTGACAATATAGCTACCGCCCTGCTTTTTCAGTCACATCACGCGTCTGCAGTAGGTCTTTCTCGAAACTCTTTCTCCTTCAACGGTGGGCTTCGCATTTACGAAGAAGCGTGAGCGCCCTGGCTTAGTTGGTTTAGCGCCTGTATAGTAAACAGGAGATCGTGATTTCGAATCTCACCTGTGCCTTGCCAACAAACTTTTCAAAGATTTTTACTCATCATTAACGCATATGCGGTAAGAAGGTCTTCAGTTATACATTTTTTGGCTGCAACCTTGACAAAAAAGGTACATGGTATTACGAAATTAAGCATCTGAGTTTTTATTATCCGCAGGAGTCAGGACGCTACTGGCTGTACCACTAGAATGTGCATTTCGTTATTCGTTGCTCCTAAAAGCCAGAAGCTACTTTTGAAGTGATTTTATGGGCTAGTTTAAAAAGACTGTATGCCTATCTTTCTTATACTTTCTTCAGGTAGCTCGCAACTAACTTTAATGAATACGTCGTATAAGCAAAATGTGAAGAAATTGTCCGAAAATTCAAAGTATCTAAAAAGATAGCAGCAGAGCGTTGTTTCGATAAGCAGACCTATGGGTTATGGGCCCAGTACGCTTCTGCTCCGCCACTCTGCTGAGTACAAGCAGCCCTACATGTAGCAGCTCTTTCATACTGATGCGCCTACCAATGTCGCCCTGCGTAGATCGGTGTCCTTCGTGTGTATAAACGACGCCAACGGGTGATTTGAGTCGGCCTGCCCGCTCTGTATCTTTAGGCCACGCGCAAGATAATGATTTTTTGCTGACAACCTTTTTTTGCTGACAACCTGATTTTTTGCGACGTTGACACCTACTCCGACGCCAATGCCGGAATTTCCGCAAAACGAGCTCTTCAACGCTATCGCGAGAAAATTGTATCCTACTGCAGCCGCTCTAAATTAGAAGTAGAAAGAAAAAACATTCACAATCTCGTCGGCCAACCTCTGCTGGCAGCTGTCGGCGTAGTGTTGAGGTGTGGTGTTTTGTTAGGACTCTGACTACGCGAGTCGTCCATCAAGTTGAGTCCGGGTCTTTTTTCATGATTATTTTGTTACCAGCCTTCTTACCCCTTGAGCCTTTTTTCATTCATGCTGCTTATGTTCCACTGAAAAAAAAATGCTAGTTAAGATTCTAATAAAGAGGTCTTATTATCATAAATGTTCTCGAACAGGCTATATGGGAACGAAGAGCTCGATTATCTTAAGAAAACCAAAAAAAAACCTACTACCTCATGTGCATCGCAGGATGTTTTCTAGGGAATTGCGAACCAGTGTGGCATCGCGGCTCGTGTGGATGCGCGTAAACGGCACGGGCTTCATCAGTTCGGGGTTCTTCAGATCGGTAACGGCGTGGTGGGGGGGGGGGGGGGGGGGGAGCAATCAGATTGAAGAGTTGGTGGAGTTAGCAGTTTACGCTGGGAATTTCGCAACAAAACACCGGTTTCTCCGAAAGGAAAGAATAGTTAGCGTGACAGCAGCATCTCAATGTTGAATATTTACAAATACGGCTGTCCCAGCTTTTGAGACAAAGCAGGTGTAAATGCAGATGTTCAGCACCCTGCAAAAGTACAATTTAACAAAATACATGTTCGTGCAATTTTTTTTTTCATATTGCTCTACACTGAATATGCGGAAAGCCTATCGAGCTCATTCATAAATCTTCGTTTCGTGGGGAAATGATGGAAAATTATTTAGACTAGACATAACGGGTACAATATTTAAGTCATTAAATCAGTGGGTATGTTGTGCAAAAAATGCAATGAAAGATATGTGTGCTAGAACACTCGAACCAGTGTGTCCAAACAGAGTGTCATCGACGTCGACACCTACGGCACCAGCAGTTAAAAGGATGGCGGGCCGGCAGTCTCTTCAGTGGGCACGGGAGCAATTCGTACAGCATGTTTGACGCTCCTCGTTTTTGCATTTCGCAGGTGCGTAAGCAATTCTTGTTATATGCCAAAAGAAGCGACAACCGTTGCTTGCTAGTTCTCCCGTGCTCCTAAGTGTTTTGTGAAAGTATTTGTGACTGCATGCTAGTTTTGATATGCTCGGGTGACGTAGAATTGAATTCTGGGCCGCATAATACTCGTTCCGGAGCACCCCTCAAGGTTGTGAATCACTGCCAAGCGACCCACCTGACCAAATGACCGCAATCTTAACTATACTCAAAAACCTCCAGGTGCGTTCGGTGCAGTCGGCTTGCAATCAGGCCGATCTCGCGGCTGGCATTAAGGCAATCACAGCTGGAAAAAAAACATAGAGGATAACTTTCGCGAAGTACAAAAACGGGTCGATGCGTTAGAAGTAAAAACTAAAGCGCTAGACCTTGACAACAGTGTCACCCAGGAATCAGTAAAAACACTAACAGATCAAGTTGATTTCCTGCAGCTGTGCATAAACGAGCTAGAAGACAGGTCGCGACGCAATAACCTTTTATTTTACGGCATTTATGATGAGCGTGAAAAGTGGGAAGAATGTGAGGCAAAAGTGCTTTATGCATTGGCAGGTGTGATCGATTCGTTGCCGAGTGGAGCAATAGAAAGAGCACATCGACTTGGCACTTTTTCGAATGCCAAATGTCGCCGCATAATTGTCAAGTTTACTAGCTTTAAAACGAAAGATAAAATACTCGGGGTCCGTAAAAAGCTTAAAGAGAAGGAGGTATCCGTTTCCGAAGATTTTTGCTTGGCCACGTGTCAGATTCGTAAAAAGCTTGCCACGTACGCAAAAAAAACCAACCGGTTGAGCCCGCATTTTCACCTACGCTACAAAACGCTAGTGATCAACAAAGAACAATTCGCGTACTGCCCAGTCACAGACGACGTAACCGTTACCCAGCAAACACCACGTCTAACTTCGCAAAACGTGAGCTCTTCTCCGCGACAGATATCCTAGGGGGACGCGAGGGGTAGTGGACATAAGCTATGCAACACATCTGTTCTGTTCTGTAGCATCCGTAGTATTTGCAATAAACGAGATTCATTGGCATCCCTCACCAACACCTGTTGCCCCGACATCTTAGTATTAACAGAAACTTGGTTGACATCGCAAATTTCCGACGATGAAACATTTTTCTCGGCTCATCAGTTTTCAATCTACCGCTGTGATCACCCGAAAGGTTGAGGCGGTGGTGTTATGCTAGCCATTTCCAATAAATTTCCATCATCATACATACATGTACAAAGTGACTTAGAGACTGTCTGGGCAGTCGTCGAACTATGTTATCAGAAAGTAGTCCTAGCTGTCTGTTACCGCTTCCCCACGCACAGTATCACTTTTTTTAACAAGCTACATGATGTTACTTACTCTGTTCGCACTCAGTACCCGAATCTCCCCATATTTTTGCTCGGTGATTTTAATTTTCCCAACATGATTTGGTATAGAGATTCCCCCTCTATTACTCCTTTCAATTCGCTAGCCCAGGAGTTTGTGGACTTTTGCACAACGTTCTCATTGACCCAAGTTGTCAAACAACCAACCAAAACTACCCAGACCACTGCAAACACTCTTGACCTCGTACTAACTTCTACGCCGGACTTAATATCAGCAAGTAGTTACCTACCCAGTTTCAGCGACCATTCTTTGTTAGCGTTCTTTATTGACCTGTTACGTCCAAAACCGACAAAATCAGCCAAAGTGATACGTAAGTATAAAAAAGCTAATTTTGAAGTTATCAATAACCATTTAAGCAGTTTTCTTGAAACATTTTTGATGAATTCTGATAAACGAAGCGTACAAGAGAACTGGGATTTGTTTAGAGCAAAGGTGAATGAGCTAACACAAAAATTCATTCCTACTTACACTATTGAATCTGACCAAAAAAACGCCATGGTACAACGTTCATTTAAAAAGGTCATTTAACAAAAAGAAGCGCCGCTATAAATCAGCGAAGCAATCTTCATCCCCCGCACGCTGGTCTTCCTACAAGGCCGCGCAGGACGCTTACATAGCAGCAATAAAGAACGCCAAGAATATCTTTCTACAAAGCACATTGCACCGCCTGTTAATTTATCGTCGAATAATCTCCAACAACGACGTGATAACATTACAACCAGATCTAAACACTGTAACATGTTGGTGTGAAATCTGGTGCATTGAGCTTAACACTAACAAGTGCAAGTATATGCGTGCATCCCGAACTCCTGGAGAGCTACTTTCTTACTCTATTGATAACTCCCACAAAATGTTTCATGTTATAAATACCTACGTGTTCACCTTTCAGCTGACCTTACCTGGAACACTCACACCGATTATTGACGACGTAATTACACCGATTACGTCGTCAACAACGCTAACCGGGCATTACGATACCTTCGACGTATTTTTTCAGAGCACTTTCTTCACTAAAACCACTACTTACTTTACAAGACGCTGGTTTTTCTAAAGCTTGAGTATGCGGCATCACTCTGAGATTCAAGCCAAGTCAACCTGATGCAAAAAGTTGAATTAGTTCAGATTAACGCGGCCCGTTACATACTATCCGATTATCAGCGTCACTCACATGAAATGTCACTCACATGTCACTCACATGAAATTGAGGCTTAACCTAGCATCTCTAGCGTTTTGTCGTAAAATTCTTCGTCCGTGTCTTTTCCATAAACTATTCTATCACCCTGAACTACGCAGTGAATTCATTGAAGCGCCTCATTACATTTCTGCTCGTTTAGACAACTCAAACAAAGTCAGGATAACCCACGCACGGACTAACGCCTTCACACAGTCATTTTTCCCGCGGACCGCCACAGACTGGAACCACCTTCCCGACTCCATTGCCCCTATACGAAACCAAGTATTGTTCAAAAACACCTTAGCTAACACTGTATATTAGGATTTTTTTATTAATTACTTGCCTCTACTTACTGTCCAATGTACTTATTTGCTTTGTTACTTAGCTAAAATTGTTTAATTAGGAAATGTTTTCTGCTTTATATTGCCTCTAACTTAACTTAAATGGCAAATGTCTACCAACTTCCCTGCGGGTCAGCAGCCGAAGTGTGTATTTGCCCTATAGACATTGTATAACCTGTATATATTATATGTCATTGTACTTGCCATTTGTTCATGACTAACTTCATGTACCACCCTGCTAAAATCACCAAAGGTGATTGCAGTATCTGTAAATAAATAAATAAATAAATAAACTCACTGTATTTGTGTATTACTCACTCCCTTATGTAATGGCTTCGGGCCTGAGGGTATAATAATAAATAAATAAATAAATAAATAAATAAATAAATAAATAAATAAATAAATAAATAAATAAATAAGTAAATAAATAAATAAATAAACTGTGTTATACAGCAGGGTGGCACGATTGCAGGTTCGACGTAAACCATGCGCATGCTAAGTAGGCCTGCAACGCCAGTCAAAGCGGCAAAATATAAACCTTACTACTTTTTAAAGCCGATTCTAACCAAGCTATGTCAATTCCAAGTGACGTAAGCAAGAAACCGATGCAAACAGGAGTGTGATATAATTATATCTCGCTGTCAGTCCACATTCTTTTACCGAGTTGCCCAACGTGCGCAGGAGATACCGAAGTTTTCGAACATCGCAGAGTGTTTCGCGTACCTATGCCACTTAAAATTTGCTGTTAGAGTTACGCCAATCTATTTTAAGACTTACACCGTTATCAGTATATGTAAAATGAAGAGGCTGTTTCTTATTCACAAAAGTTGTGATTAGTCTTCTTGAAGTTGGTAGACATTTGCCATTTTTCACTTCTGTTACTAAACGACAAAAAAAAACTATTCAGCGCATCTCTGTCTTGAGTACTATAGAGATGGTTTTACAGATAACTCAGCCTTCTGCATACATTCTAACTGTAATTTAAGTCTCACTGGTCTTTTCCTGCGTTGGCGTAGTGAATAAAATAATAATCAAAAGCAGCCCACGTAAAGACCTTTGTGGCGCCCCTGGTGTAATCTGTACATCAGATGACATTGCATGAATAAACGAAACAAATTTTCAGCCCGAACGCAAGTATTCTGCTATCCAATCAACCAGCTTGTTGCCGCCCCAAGATTTGTGAAGAAGCTAAATGTATAGCGTGTCAAACCATGTAAATGACCTTAAAATAGTAATTCAGTAATCAATGTGCATTTATTTGTTGAGGAGGAAGCAATGTCGCACCGCACATGCACATGTTTTAATTGATATGGGGGGTTTAGTGTCCTAAAACCACCATATGATATCACGCGCATTGGAGGCCGCGGTGTACCAAAGGATCCCCGCTGACCTCCTTTAAGCAGCGTAACCGACCACTCGGCCGGTCCCCGTATTTGGGAGTGATAAAGTTTTGATCATCATCTTCACCATATGATAAGGAGAGACGCCGTAGTGGAGGGCTCCGGAAACTTCGACCACCTGGGGTTCTTTAACGTGCACCAAAATCTGAGCACACGGGCCTATAGCGTTTTCACCTCCATCGAAAATGCAGCCGCCGCAGCCGGGATTCGATCCCGCGACCTGCGGGTCAGCAGCCGAGTGCCTTAGCCACAAGACCACGGCGGAGGGGCCCGTGCGTGTGAAAATTCAAGCAGTAATTTAACAGTATAACAGCCCGCGAAAAAGCCTGGCTGTGATCGGTGAAGTATATTATGCGCATTAACGTATTACGCAATGTATTTTTAAAGATATGCTTCAAAAGTATAGGGAACGTGCATTGAGCTGGTGGCGCCACTGGGGGAGAAGGGAACGAAACGAAGTTGCTCGATAGATGCAGCAGCCGCTCCATAAGCCGAGCCGAGTCACGATGACAGAGGAGCTCTGCAATATCGCGCATGAATTACCGTGTGGTCAATTACGCTAGTAGTCACGCAAAATGCCTTTCTCGAACAAAGTTCTTCCGTTTTTTGGGGCGTCATTTCCTCCTATGGGCCAGCGGAAACGGTGAAATCGCAGCGTACGCCGTGTGAAGTAAGTGATCCTGTGCATGGATATGGAGTATGGATAGTTCGCTTTTAACTGGCGCCCCACGCAAGTGAACCGCTGTTTTTACAATGCTAACGCAATCTAGTGGCAGCAAGCAAAGTGATCTAGGGTCTGCAGTGCACGTTTTGTTGACGGAAAGTCATCGACATATCCAGCTTTTATGAATAAACCGCTTATTTGATTTTCTGCGCGAAAAAGACGGTAAATGGAATTCGAAAGGCGCTGTGTATGGGTGCCTCGATGTGCTCCGCGCGCGCACATCGGGCTCTCCACGCTGTTTGAGACATAGAGGAGCCCCATTTGACAGTAATCTCGGAAGACAAATACATCAGCCTTCGATAGCAAGAGCGTGGCGTGCGCGCACAATCTCGGAGGCCCTAATTTGTAGAACGCAAGGCCACGGGTAGGTGGCAGCACCGTATTGTCTTAGCACAGCGAAGAAAACACTTGCTTTTTCGGGCATAGCGACGCATTGCCAGCGCAGAGTAATAAACGCTACGGTGCATAAGATTAGTTATGTATGCATTTTCTAGTATAAAGAAGCAAACTACAGAACATCGACAAGCTGATATTGTGCCTCATATATGCGCAATATTCGCTTTTTAATCGACAATGGGTACAAGTATGAACGCAGGAGCCAGATCAGGACTAATCGGTGTTGAGAAAGTGGTTGAACTGTAGCCGCTTCGGTTCACACTTGACAAATAAGTCATATGTAAAATATTTGTGCTCATTTGCCTGCGTAGATTTTATTGAGACGGCTCACTGCTCTGCCATAGTTGAGTACGAAGTACTCGAGATCGTTGAACTTCTTCTTTTCAAAACACTTAACCTGCGTCATCGTAATTGAACGCCTATTGACCGCGGGACCATATTGCGTGTGGAACGTGTGTCATGTAATTTTGGTAAACAAATAATTTTTTTAAACAGAGCAGCCATCGTTCAACGATGGCAGCGTTGTGCCACCGAAAAAAATGCAAAAAATAATTCTTTTTAAACAGTCCCTGCCATCGTTCGTCTCAAACGAAGCTCTCGTTCAAGCGTTATCCCTATATGGCAAGATGCTCACTGTCACCAGTGGTTTGATGAACGGGCGACGTGGCGTACTCACTGGAACGCGGTATGTTCGAATGGAGATGAACACCGTTAATCCTGTGCCGGACTACCTGCGCATCTCCGGTCACCGTGCCACGTTCGACTACGGTGTTCTCCAGCGTGAATGCCGAAGATGCGGCTCATGGGACCATCTACGAGCCCAGTGCACAACACCATATTGTGGTCGCTGCGGTGTGCACGGTCACGTTAGGGGAGGATGTGACCGCCCGTGTCGACGCTGCGGGGACGGCCACCCAATGTGGTTTGCCCTGTCCGCCGCTCTTACTCAGACGCTGCCGCTGGTGCCTTTCCACCACTGACACCGGCAACGGAACCAACTACCGACTCGGGGGACGCAGAGGAGGTCACCGCTGTGCTGGCCTCACCCCTACAATTTCCTTCAAACGAAGCGCTCAACGAAAGCGCGATTGTCGTTGCGACGCTTGGCGCGTCGGCCTCCCCGCTGGTGCAGGAACCATGCGCTTCGAAAGACGCAACGCACTGCCCTGCAAACGGCATCGGCGTCTCTTATCTGATGCCACTTGATGTTCAGTGCACAAATGACCCCAGTTCTCAGGCTGCTGCTGTAGGAGTTGACCCTACGACCCCTGTTACTTCGGGAAACAATGGCGAAAATACCACAGCCTCTTCTGTTGCGGCTGCTCCGACCATTTCGGCATCGCATCGTACACGTAAAAAATTGCCCACACAAAGGGTGCCTACACCGGCCTGCCGAGACGTGGAGAGTGTTGCCAGCATCAAGGATGTGGATCCAAGCTTGCCGGCGGCTCAGTCCCTACCTCCACAGGACACGTCTTCGGAAGACAGCTTCAGCCTGGGACTGGATAGTAGCATCGGACTGTCTAGCCTTGCCGATTTTGACGTCGACATGGGAGCTCCACGTGAAACAAAGCGAGGGCACACTTCCAGCTCTTGCTCCGATGAACGCAGTGATGACCGTGGTAAATCCCAACGGCCCAAAAAACCTCGACCCTCTTCTGGAGGGTCGAACAGTGCGTTGTAATTTGGTTGAGGAAGTGTCCCCTGGACAATTTCCAGGACACCGTCTAGAACTATGCGTCCAGGTTACTCTTTACTTTTTTATTATGGCTACTACACTGCATATTATTTCATTTAACGTTCAGGGTTTTCGTAGTCCGGCAAAGCAGGCTGAAGTGGCTCGTGCTGCAAATTGTGATGTTTTCTGCCTCCAAGAAACAAATTTCTTCTCGCTATCCGACGTGCTTGCTTTTAAACGAAAGTTCAAACAAGATGGTTATTTCTCTTTCGCTACATCTTGTTTTACTGGAGTCGGTATTATTATTTTTAATCGAGCTCCATTACTGGATCGTCATGCTTTTTACGATGGCGTGGGCAGGGTTTTGGCTTTAGACTGTTGCTACTTTTCTTTCAAATTAAGGATACTGTTGGTGTATGGGCCAGCGTAAGCTGTACAGTCTAATGAATTTTTAGAAACCTGAATGTGTTTTTTCTTTTCTGAATGTGTTTTTCTTAATGTCATTCTGATTGGTGACTTCAACTGCGTTCTAAATACGCGAACCGATGTACAAGGCCCTGGCTGGGGCCGGTCTGCTTGGAATTCACGCGAGCTGCGACGCCTTGTCCACCACTTTTCATTACTGGACGCACACAATTTAGCGCACGGAAATACCTTTGTTTGGACATGGCGACGCGGACGATTCTCCACAAGGCTCAACCGGGCTTATATTCTACGAGCGTTAGACGCGTTTGTCTCCGATTTATGCGTTCCGTCCTTCCCACCTTCTTCAGTGTACGTATATGATAATCGGCCTATTGTCTTGAAGCTCGAAGTTCCATTTTCTTTTTCGGAAAAGCCATGGCGTCTTGATGTTCGCGTCCTGCAGGACACGCGCTCAAGATCAGATCTGTCACGCGCAATACATGTGTCGCTCACGGCGTCTGGTCCTAAAGATCGGGATGCGCTTAAAACACAGTGGCGCCTGCGCTGCGCAATGAAGGGGCGTTCGCTTCGTCGACGCGTTCCTGAAGAACTTGCTGATACTGCGATGAAGTTACGAACTGCTTCGCACGCCGAGATGCCTTCTCCTCTGATGCGAGCATGGCAGCGCGAAATGCGTGAACGCTTTCAGCGCTTGACTGCTGCTTCGTCCCTGGCGGCAACAGCATGGCGATGTACACACAACCCATGTGCACATCCCGAGGTGCTGCGCTACGCGAGACATTCGTTTTTTGGGCAATCACAGCCATCTGTCTCTATGACAGCACAAATACCACCTGCGAAGCGGCTTCCTAGCGCATAGATCTGTTTTCTTGGCGCATTTTGAAGCAATGTCGTGTTCGGCCATGCGGACTAACTGTGATGAAACACCGCCAATGCTTAGAAGTTTGCCCCGTGTTCCTCAAGAAACTGCGGATTGCCTGCACATCCCTCCGTCGGCTGAAGAGGTAAAAGCGGCACTGAAATTTATGAAACGTTGAGCGGCCCCTGGGCCAGATGGTTTCCCTATTGAGTTTTACTTGACATTTTGGAATGATATTGATGCCACCTTTACCACGGTTATCCGGCGATGCTACGAGGACGGTGTTTTTCCATCAAGTTTTGGAGATGGACACATTGTGCTTATTCCAAAAGGTGTTTCTTCCTCTGGTAATCCTGAAGATTGGAGACCTATCACGCTCCTCAACGTTGACTAAAAGATATTCGTGGAGGTAGCCGTTAAACGTTTGAAGGGTCTGTTGAACACCCTGGTAGGTCATCACCAGACTTCATCAGTGCTTGGACGAGAAATACAGAGCTTGTCATTTACCACACGGGATATCATAGCCTATACTCTGTCGCGACCTGCGCGTGGTATCCTTGTGTCTTTGAACCAGGAAAAAGCGTTTGACCGACTATAGAGCACGCGTATATCCTTAATGTGCTCACAGCCTTCGGCTTTTCTCATTCGTTTGCGGAAATGATTAAAAATAAATACACTGGTCTGAAAAGCACACTAGTTCTGGATGGCTGGGAAAGTGGCGCCTTTTACATAACACGTGGGGTCCGTCAGGGATGTCCACTGTCTCCTGTGCTATTTGTCCTCAGCCTTGAACCATACTTGCGTGCTCTTGACGCGGATTCACATGTCTGGGGTCTTGCGCTTCCTGGTAGCGGTGTCGTGAAAGTCACAGCTTTCGCTGATGATATAACCTTGAACCTTTCAGATGAAGATAGCCTTTTACGCAGCCTGCGTGTTATTTTCCCAGTATGGTGACATTTAAGGTGCAGCGTTGAACATCTCCAAATTCCGGTATTTCTTAATTGGTTCTCCAAATCCCAGGCTTAGCGCCGGTTTTCCCATTCAGCTGGCCGCGTCCCTTCGTAATTTAGGTATTTTATACAACCACTACGGCATTTGCAAATCCATTTGGTTAAACGCTCTCGAAGAAGTAAGAGTGAAAATTCGGGATGCATGGCATTTTGACTTCCCGCTTCTTGAGCGGAGGTACCTTGCGCAGACTGTATTTTCCGGTCGCATTTGGTACCTTTCTCACGTCGGGCAACCATCTTTACGTATCGTGCGATCACTGCAGTCTGCTTTGAGTTTCTTTTTTTGGTCAGGTGGCACTGAGTTGGTCTCTCGCGCGGCACTGGGACGGCAGCGTTCTCAGGTAGAGAGAGAGAGAGAGAATAAACATTTATTGTTAACAAATGCACACCGAGCCTTCTTTTGGTGGGGCCCTCAGTCCAGGGCTCCATTGCCTTGCGCGACCCTGCTAGCCCGCTGGACCAGCTGCTGCTGTTCCTGCCGGCGTAAGCTTAGCAGTCCAGACTCCCAAGAGGAAGTGGTGGGATTGGGAATGGGAGGAACACCGTCAGTACGGATCCACAGAAGGGGCAGTAGGAGGGGTAGAGAGTGGGATGAAAGCGATTGAGCATATAAAGGCAAGGAAATGAATTGGTCTGTAGTTGCCGCCAAGCGACAGCATCTGCTCTGTTAAGTGAAGGATGAGGGGGAGGATACGTATAACGGCTCTGTCGGTAGTACTCCAGCGTAGCGTTGTAGTTTAGTGGTTCTGTCGATGCGTCGTCTGGATTGGACAGCTCTTCCAATGGAGCCCGGCCGGTCAGCTCTCGGGCAACCGCATGAACGCGTTCATTACCATGGACAGAGGCGTGTCCAGGAGTCCAGACGATACGCACAGGACGTAATGCGGACGGTGAGATAGAAGAGAGGATATTGTGTGTATGTGCAGCCACAAGTCTTTGAGCGAAAGCACGGCAAGCAGCTTGTGAATCTGTTACAATAGTGACAGGGGAGTCATGTGACTGTCGTAGCGTGAACAATTGCCAGAGCGAGAGCTCCCTCCTCTGCCAGACCACTGTCTGTAGTGCGAAATGTGGCAGACGCCACAAGGGTGTCTGTGTCATCTGTCACGGCTAAACACATGGCTGACTTCTCTGGGTAGCGCGCTGCATCAGTGTAAAGCACTTGTAAGTTTGAGGTGCCATCACCAAAGACGCGTGTCATAGCCTGAACTCGGGCACGTCGATGACCGGCGGGGCGGGAGGGATTCATATTGCGTGAAATCGGAGGCACTTTGATGAGTGCGCGGACAGTAGAAGCAAGTTTGTGTCGCGGTACTTGTGCGGGTTTTCGGGGAATCGGGTAGCCAAGACGAGACAGGATGGCGCAGCCCTGACGGGTCTGCCTGAGCCGTTGGAGCTGACTTTTGTGCTGGGCCTCGATGAGTTCGGTTACGGTGTTGTGGACTCCTAATTGAAGGAGGCGTTGTGTAGATGCATGTGGAGGCAAGCCGAGAGCCGCCTTCACAGCGGTCCGTAGAAGAATGTCCATCTTTTTTATTTGAGCTAGCGTGAGATTGTGAAAGGGAAGATGATAAGTGAGCCGACTAACTATGAGTGCTTGTACTAAGCGGAGGACATCCTTCTCACAGAGGCCTCTCCTGCGATTGGTGATGCGTTGGATCATGTGTGTAATTTGAGTTATCTTCTGAGCCAGAAGGCGGGTAGTGTGCGAGGCCTTGCCGTCGGACTGAAGGTAGAGGCCTAAAATGCAAATTCGTGGTACCAGAGGGATAGGATGGCCATCAAGAAACTGCGAAATGTCAGGAGAATCAGCGGTTTTGCGGCGCCACTTGTATACCAATAACAACTCCGACTTATCCACTGAGCACGTAAGGCTGCCGGCAGCAGCATAGTCCTGTAACACAGACACAGCTTCCTGTAGGGCGTCCTGAATGATTCCGTCTGATTCTTTGGTTGCCCAAAGTGTAATTCCATCTGCATAGATGGCATGCTGGATGTTGGGAACCTGTTGTAATAGGGAAGGGAGTTTAGCCGTAGCCACGTTGAACAAAGTGGGCGAGAGAACCGAGCCCTGTGGTGTTCCTCTGCCTGCGAGACGAATGACGTCCGAACGTAGGTCTCCAATCCTAATAGTGGCCGTGCGGTTAGAAAGAAAGAACCTGATGTAACTGTAGATACGTGAGCCTCACTGAGATGAAGCGAGATTGTCAAGAATAAGGTCGTGGGAGACGTTGTCAAAAGCATCCTTCAGATTCAGGGCCAGAATAGCTCGGACCTGGTTTGAAGTGGGGCTATCAAACACGTCCTCCTTAAGCTGTAATAATACGTCCTGTATAGAGATACCAGAACGGTAGCCAAATAGTGTATCAGGAAAAAAGTGATTGTCTTCGAAATTGTAGTCAAGAGAGGAAAACGCGTTCAAAGAGTTTAGCTACACATGAAGTTAAGGATATAGGGCGAAGATTCTGGAGGGATAGCGGCTTGCCAGGCTTTGGAATAAGTATGATTTCTGCGTGTCGTCACTCCTGTGGTAGCGTGCCGTTGTTCCAGTGTTCGTTGTAAAAAGCGGTTAAATATTCGATGGACTGGTCATCTAAATTACGCAGAAGTGTGTACGTAATCCCGTCTGTACCGGGTGCTGTGTTGCGCCTAGTGCTCTACAAAGCTGCCCTAACCTCTGCTTCTGTAATGTCCTCATCTAGAGGCGTATCGTGTACGTGTGGATAATCACGGTAGGCAGGATGGCGGCCCGTGGATACATAGTGTTGCTTTAAGGTGTGCAGCAGAGTGGTATCGTCGAGCCCTGATTTGTGGAGAATGGTGCGTATTGCGTTAGCAGTGTGTCATTTTGTCTGCGTGGGATTTAAAAGAGCACGGAGTATACGCCACGTTCGAGGTGTACTTAGTGAGCCGTTGAGTCGATCACACAAGTTATGCCAATTGTTGCTAGTGAGGATGTTCGCATAGTCATGTGCCTCAGTAGCTAGTTGGGCGATTCGGAGACGAAGTTTTCGGTTTCTCAGGAAGGCTCTGCTTTCCCTTCAGTGTCCATACGCTGTCGGCTGCTGGCACTGCGCTTCCTTTTGCGCCTAGTGCAAAGGAAGGAATCTCCCGCACGAACACTTGCATATTACTTTCTGGGTACTCACCTTCGGCATTTGATGCCTAATGTGCAACTTAACAGGGGGCCGCAGTCAATAACGCCTCCTGCGTTTTATGCAACAACTGTTGCATTTTTTCGCCATGTCAAGTCGAGCTGTCCTGGCATAGAAGTTTTGAACAACCACATAGTTGAGACAACTGCTGTTCTGTTGCTTCCGTTGGTCACGCCAGCCCGCCGTGCTTGCTCTAGACGGGTGTCTTGGAGCACGTTAACGGCTTCTTTTCTGCCTGGACACCTCCGGGACTTCATGTGGCGCCTGGGGTGGGGTGTGCTTCCCACTCTTGACCGCCTGGAGAGGTGGAGAATGGTCAGTCAGCAACATGTCCGAACTGCTGCCTTCGGGAAACAAATCAGCATTTTCTGAGGCATTGTGTCATTGTTCGCGATTTTTAGGGGCGAAGCTCCTTAGGGCGTGGGCTGTGCGTCCCCTGTAGCCTGTATGTAGCCACCTCTAGTTTAGTTCTTGCAGTGTTCACTAGATGGCGGTACCATCTCCTGTATGTAGCCACCTTTCGTTTAGTTCTTGTAGTGTTTACTAGATGGTGGTACTTGTAGCTGATGATGAAAAGATGCAAGATGTTATAAACTAGAAAGCGGTACTTGTAGTTGATGAAAGACGCGAGATCTTATAAAATAGGAATGATGTCACATATGGCGCGTGTCATTGGTTGAAGGCAATCGTTCGATTTAGTGCGGCGACGTACGCTAGGGGGAGCGTTGTAATAAAATCCGTTCGCTGTTGGCGCGCGCTCGGAGTCGCCGGATGGATAACGCTGCACAGCGGAGAGAGCGCAAGGCGGCAGCAGCGCGCGCTCGCAGACAGAATCCCGATGTGGGAGCGCGCGAGGCAAGGGACATCGCAAGCCATCCATCGTCTAAGAACAAATAAAAGTTGATTTGTGTATATACACACACAGCGTTTCTCACGTCTTTACATGATGATCGACTGGGCGAATTACACACAAGATTCACAGTTTACCGATGAATCCCTTCGGAGCTTCGCCCATTCATCATCATCCACCCCGTGAATATGCCGTAATTTTTTTTTGAGAGCCGTACATGCCGGATTTCGCTGCCTCAGAGTAAATCGCTTCGTCTCTTCTGGGCGTTGTTCGTGAGGCCGCTTCGCTTGTCTTCTCATTGTTGCCGGCTCTTTCTGCCTCTGGGGCAATCACTGCGAGGCGATTGCAGCGGGCCGCCGCCGCCACACGCTCTACCCGGTCCTAGAGCGATTGTACTCGGAGCTGTTGTCTGTTTTGTCGGAGGAGCTCTTCTTCCTCGGTGAAGAGAAATTTCTTCGACACTGGTCTTGCCCTTTTGTGTCGGTCTGTGACGGACGAGCGTAACTTGTTTTTTGGCCGGCCTGTATTTGTAGCTGATGTGTCCATGCGCCGGCAGAAATGGCATGCCAACATGTATATTTGCAAAATGTACATATTCATGTTTTATTTGTGTCTCTTGTTTACCTTGAAGTATTTTTTGTGGTTAAGTTTGTGTGAACCATCCTATGTACATGTTTTTTCAACGTCATCTCATATTCATGTTCTTGTAAATTACGTCTATTTTGTCAACATAGTTAGAGTATGTCTAAGTAGGAAATGTTCTGTTGAGTGTTATTGACATTTGTGGCAATAAATTTTTTCTAACAAGAACGAGTGAATCGGATGAAAACCAACTACATGCAATTGTCGAGCTGTTCTAGTACATTAGGAGGCTCATAAGGTTGCTGTTGAAACTCATATTCCCGTGATACCTGCACATTTTGCTGAAGCTGCCAATGGGCGACTGGCACGACACTCCATTTCGGAAGACACGCTAACTGACGACACTTCTCTGTCGTGGGTGTCTGCTAGTTAGAAAGAAAAAAAATTAATGAACTTAATCATTTTTTTTGTCCGAATACATTCTAACGTGTGCTTCACGGTTGCTGGAAATCCAAAGTTATGTTGTAGTCTCTCTTTAGGTAGATGATCAACTGAAACTGTGGAAATGTCATAACTTACATTTCATCGTCTTGCAGCTCTCGCGGTGGTTTCGTTCACATATATAGCATGGTGAAAAATTGGTATGGTTGAACATGTTTGCATGGCTACCATAAGCGACAGACCTTAACATGAAAATCATGACATGTATGTCATGTAACAACAACATGACTACATGCCACGCTCATGATGCGCTCACGGCTGTTTCGCTAGCATCACATATACCAAATTAGGTATGACGGGACGTGAATGGATCAATAAGGTATGATACGGGTGCAAACATGATAAACATAAGATGCGTGTCATGTAACAACATGACTACATGCTACGCCCATGATGCGCTCGCGGCCGTTCCGCTAGCTTCACATGTATCAAATTCGGTATTCGTGACTTGAATGGGTGACATAGGAAAATGACACATACAAACATGATAATCACGACATGCGTGTCATGTAAGAACATGACTACATGCCACACTCATGATGCGCTGTCGGCTGTTTCGCTAGCTTCACATATGCCAAATTTGGTATTACGTGACGTCAATGGATGACGAAAGCATGTGACTGGTCCAAACATGATAATGGCGAGATGCGTGTCATGTGAGAACATGACTACATGCCACAGTGAAGGCGCCAATACATTTCGACGTGACGCGGTGCGCGTGCTCGCCGGCGTTCATTTCGACGCGTCAAGCCGGCGTTGCGACGGCAGGCGCGGGGTCCTGCTATAAACTCGCAGGGACGCGTTGCGCTGCGTTACTTTGACGCATGCGCGTTTCAGCGCGTCCTGTCCCACTCCCTCAAAAAAGAGGGAGACGCAGTGTTGCTTGGGTAACACATTGGCGCGAAATGCAACATGTCGCATTTCGCGCCAGTTGCCGTCGGGCTGCGCCGACGGACGCCGGTCGCGCCTGGCGTCAGGCTATAGAGTGCTCGCGTTTTGCTAACGTAGCGTCCCTGTGCCCAGTGCGCGCGCGTCAACGCTACATTGGAGCATATTAGGCCCTTCATGATGCCCTCATGGCCATTTAGCTAGCTCCACATATAGCAAATTTGGTCTTAAGTGACGTCAATGTATGACGAAATTTTATGACTGGTGCAAACATGATACTACTGACACGTGTGTCATTTAAGAGCATGACAACAAACCACGCTCGTAGCGTGCTCGTGGTCGTTTCGCTAGCTTCACATATACTAAATTTAGTATCACGTGACGTAAATAGAAGGCGAATGTAAAATACACATCCAAACATGATAATCATGACACGGAAGTCATGTATGGCATCACTTGCCTCCCTCTCGTAACATTATGCTGATTTTAAAATGACATATCAACCTTTCTCATTCGTGCTTCGCATATAATCGATTCCCTCTAGACATGGGATCTGTCATTTTTTTATTTTTATTAACCTACCATTTGCCACTATGAAAAGAAACTCGAAAAAAGGAATGAAAGTGCTAACGATGTGTCGTGCTTGTATGTAAATATCTCAGTTGCACAACAATGAACATCGCGATCAGTGGCTTCTTGTCTGCATGCTACGTTTCACACTAACTAACTTTAAACGAGGAATTGTAGTGACTGTTAGAGGTGATGAACAACGCTAATAGTAAGAATAATTTACAGACCAAGTGGCGTTCTGATATAAGTACAGCTTTCCGTCTAAGTATAGGAATACCCGCAAGCTTGGTTTTTAATATGTCGTAGAGATGCGACATATTAAACTCCCATTAGGGCACAATGATATTTTTATCTCCGGAAAATATTTATTCACAAGTAGAGAAACTACAGGGTATTTCACACCTGTATAGGCGTGGCTGCCAGTAGATTAGCTTTTGCACACGTTTCTCATTGAACTTTGTGAATACACGTGTTCATAGGAACCATCTTCTGACAGAAACTGACTTCAAATTTTTGTAGCGACCATCATACCACTATTTCGTTGCTTAAGAATATTAAATTAGTACCACTATTGAGTTTGAAATCCGAAGAGCATACGTGGGAACCTTCCTTTTCCTTTAGGCAATTTTCCTTCCCCTTGCTCAAATGAATGTATATTCTGCAAATGAATGTGGCTTTAAAGTCCGCAAAGGCCCTGTCTTGACAACCAAAGCAAATAGCCTAAGACCTGCGCGACTAAAGAAATAGTGCCACTCATTCACTCGGCAGTTCACCGAAGGCAGGGTACACTATAGCCGCCCGGCTCATGAGGCACGCGCTTCGTCACGCCTATGAACACATAATACATGTGATCAACTGACTGACCAGTGATAATGTCAAAGTGCTTGAGTGTGCAAAGGTGAGATGGGCCCTTAATGCCGTATTCTTAGCTTGATTGTGCAGCAAGTTTCATGTCTTCCCTCGCATCCCTCGCGGTGTTTGGTTTCCACAAGGCTGTGTGTTTGTGTACAGTTGCGCACATAACTAATCACAACATATCCTCGAATTCAATGATGATGGGTGGGGCGAAGCGTCCATCCGTCCGTCTGTGTCCCCGTACGGGGACGAACTGTTGGACAGAGGCACGGGTGGACTTACGGACGCATGGACATATGCTCGGACGGACGGATGAGTGGGAGCACGGACGGAAGTACGGACGAACGAACGCACGGGTGAAGAGGCCGACGAAAAGACGCACGGACGGGCTGAAGCACGGATGGGCAGAAGCACACACGGATGGACAGAAGCATGCATGGACGGAAGCAGGGACAGATGGACATACGGAAGGATGGACGGAAGCATTCACGGACAGGCAGATTGATGGACGCATGGATGGATTCACGGAAGGATGGACGAAAGCACGGTAGATGGATGGACAGGCGCACGGACGGATGCACAAATGGTTGGATACATGGACGGATGGATGGACGCTTTGCCCCACTTATGATCATTCCCTCCGTAGATATGCTGTGCAAATCACTAGCGCCATCTTGTTATATTATTCCCAAGGACATATGCACACAACGTCATCTATTGAGCAAGTTATAATTTAGAGGTGGCTCGACTCACAGCTCTTTGCCCCTAAAAGCAGCTACAGAGTGGAACGCGCTAGAAGGTGAGCGCACGCTGGTATTGCTTGAGCCAGCTGTTGCGCATTCGCAGTAAGGCCGCGTTTACACTGAGCATTCCGACCGCCGAAAGTGCTCCGAATCCGGTTCGGCGGCGGCGAGTTCCGCCGAAAGGGCCCTCTCCGCGCCGATCGCTCTCGGACCGATTTTTGCGGCGTCTGCCGCCGAATCGGTCACCGCGGACCAATAGGAGCGCTAGTCAACGAATTTTGAAAAATGGCGGCCAAGCCCTAATGACTTGTTATGCCGCAGTGCATGTAACTGAATGTTGAAACCAACGGGAGTTTAACCTACTTTGTACCTATTTCGCCTCCGTATTTCGTGAAAGAGGTGACCGAGCTTGCTGTTGGCGTGACCGAGCTTGTTGCGGTCTTGCAGAGCAAAACAAACCCACCAACGCCGCTGGCGTCGGTGGTTTTTTAGATGCGGAGCATCTTATACTCGCGCCTTGTAGTGCGCCGTCCGCGCCGTCCGCACCTCTTCTCGAACATTCGACAGCTGACGCGCGCGCATGCGCCGTCGCGCCGTCGCCCACTCTTCCACCATCTGTGCATCCCTTCCTCCTCTACACACCGCGCGCGCTTCACTCCTCCACCATCTGTGCACCCTTCCTCCTCTACACACCGCGTTCGACATCTACAATTCTCCTGATTCTCCAGTGGACGCGCATGTGGCGTCGCGCTTCGAGAACATTCAACAGCTGACAGTGCATGCGCCGTCGTGCTGTATATATACTCAAGGTCGGCGCTCGCTCGCTCAGTTGCCGCTCGTCGGTTGGTTTGTACGGCGCGTCGACGTCCAAGGTCGCGGTGAAATGAATTCCAACGAATCCACAAACACAATGATCGACGTCCCTTCGACCAGCGCCGCCCTTTCGCATACGTGTGTACGTGTTCACTAATTTAACACCCCCTCCTACAACCACGTTAACCAATTTAGCCATCGACCCAAGTAAGTCGCAATTTAACACCCCATTTCACAACCACGGTAACCAATTTAGCCATCGACCCAAGTAAGTCGCACTTTAACACCCCGTTAACCAATTATATGGTCCGCATCCTCCTCAGTGTTCCCCCGAGGGAAGCTGCGGGCAATTTTTTTCTGCTCTTCGTGCATTGCAAGACAGCCACTTGCCAGCAAAGTAAGCAGTACTGTCTTTTCTTGCTTCTTGCGTACGAGAATCGTTGAAGTATACACCACTGGATAGTGTAGTGGCGTTTGCGAGCCGCGACAACAACCGGGTGACAGCGCAACCATCCCGCGTTCGCCCCGTAGTAGATGGCATATTCGGCGGCGCGGGGCGCGTCCAGTGCGAACGACGCTGCGTTTCGGCGGCAGGGGAATTTCGGTCGCTGTAGAAAGCGGATGTTTCAGTGTGAACTAGGCATAAGAGTTGTTATCAACACCGAATTGAACTCCGCTATAAGTTGTTTCGCATCTAAAATTTAGCACCCGTGAAAACCGTAAATTACCTTGTATCAGTCATCTCTGCGTTCAGTGTTTCCACGTGATTAGTCTCGCCATAAACATTATCAATGTACCACGTGAACTTGTTTGCGCCCACTCAAGTGCAGCAAAGTTTCGGTAAGGGAATTTTCATCCTTAAAATGTAATGCATATGACATTATGACATTCTGCAAGGTTAACGGCAACCTTGATAATGTCTGCACCATGTGGTGTACTTAGCAGCCATGTGAAAATCATAACACAGAACTTGCCGCATTAACTTTTCATTAGCGATTGGCATGGCGTGTGCACAACACTTAAACTGACAATCACCCAGTCGCAGCAGCGACCTTAGTACCCTTTCTATCAGCGCAATGCGATTGCTATTGTGAGTCTAAAATGGGCGCAAATAACGTAAAAATAAGGCAGATCCCACTTACAGTGGGAATTGATGACACGCGAAGCACGAATGAGGAAGGTTGATATGTCACTTTAAAATCCGCACAGCATTATGAGGTGTACGGACGTAGTACACAGTAAACACAAGTAAAAACCAATTGGCAGAACGTACAGTGGGAATCGATGATATGCGAAACACGAAAGAGCAATGCTGATTTGTCCATTTAAAATCAGCACAACATTAGGAGGTGGAGGTTAATGATGCCATACATGACTTCCGTGTCATGATTATCATGTTTGGATGTGTTGCTTACCTTCGTCATCTATTCCCGTCGCATGATACCAAATATAGTATATGTAGAGCTATCAAAACGGCCGCGAGCATGCTATAAGCGTGGTATTTTGTCATATTCTTACATGACAGCATGTTAGGATTATCTTGTTTGCACCAGTCATATATTTGGTCATCCATTGACGGCCCGTAACGCCATACTTTGTATATGTGGAGCTCGCAAAACGGCCGCGAGCGTATCATGAAGGGCCCAATATACTTCACTGTAGCATTGACGCCCGCGCACGCTGGGCACAGGGGCGCTACGTTAGCAAAACGCGAGCACTCTATTGTATAGCGGACCGCCAGGTGGCGCCGAGAAGTGCACACGCATTCACATCGGCTCCGTCAATCATCGTACCTAGCAGCGGTTAAAATCATGTGACTACCAGTGAAACTACGGCAATTGTGCAGGAAGACGTCAGGTACACGCTGACACCACCTTTTTGGACAAGCGATCCCGGTTTCCTCTGGGAAGTGAAGACCTTCGGCAGAGCATGCCAACCCGCCACGCTAAGCCTCGCGGCGAAGCGGAACGCGGAGTCCTGGCAGCCAGCTCTCGGCCGACGCGTTGCGCTGCATCTGCCCGAACCCCAACGGACAACGACCCGGAACTAGCCCAGGCACTTATGGACATGGATGACCAAGACATCGAAACCCAAGTGAGCTCTGCGGTGGACGCCAACGAAGATTTCCTTTCACCTGACGAGGTGTTACAAGGAGAATCTACTAGCGACGCCGAGAACAAGGAAAAAGACTCTGTGGAGGAACGCGACGACGAAGCCAAGAATGGTCAGTGGCAGGTAGCTATGTCATTGCGACTGCGAAAACGCATCAGAAAACAAGAACGCGCCGCGAAAGATGACAGCGTTGCTCGAGGCGAAACTGAGAGCAACAGCTCCGGCGCTAGAACGCTTGCAGAAGAGCAACGCGGAAGAGCATCTGAAAGGGGCCGGCGACGAACGCGCGCAGCGCCGCTGCCCAAAAACGATATGAAGATTATTATGCGGCCCAGACCAGGGTTAGTTGTGAAGGAACTGAAAGCATACCAGGTTGCGCGAGCGATAGAACTTGCGAGCGGTGACCCGGAGGCCTGTAACAGCCACAAATTTCTGCTTCGCCTTCGCAACGGATCAAACATAATTATTGCAAGCACTCCGTACGAAGATGTAGCAGAAAGGATCTTGAAGATAAAGACACTGGAGCTCAATGGCACCAACTATCCCGTGAACACCTACATATCCACTCCTGCTGGATACCTGAAAGGAGTGGTACACGGATTAGAACGCGAAACGCCAGAAGCTGAACTCCTGAGCCATCTCCGAGTGCGCACTCAAGGAGTGACAATTGTTCAAGCCCGCATGCTCGGACAGTCACAAACTGCAGTGATCACGTTTGATGGACCAATACTGCCGCGCTTCGTGTATTATTACGGTGGCGAAATGCCGTGCGTGCCTTATCAACCCACACGGCAGTACTGTAAACTCTGCAAGAGCCAGGGACATAGGACGGATGTTTGTCCCACACCAATGACAAAGGCGTGCAGTAACTGTCGCCTAAGAGACCCACCTGAGGACCACACTTGCGATCCGGAATGTGCCCTGTGCGGCGGACGCCATCCCACGGCGGCATCGGAGTGCACCAAGAAACTCATACGCGTCCGTTCCAGTTCCCGATCCAGATCTCGATCTACATCCCGATCCAGGTCCGGCTCTCGAGACTGCTCCAACTCCAGGAATGGTGGCCACAAGCAGGCCCAAGCAAAGCAACAGCACAAGGGCAAGAAGGCGCAGAAAAAGGAAGAGAAGAACCAGGTGAGCTGGGCAGCAAAATCCTCCCAACACTCACACCAAACACCACAACTCACGCGCTTAGAACGTGAGTTAGAGATAATGCGGGTGAGAATAGGTGACCTAGAACGCGAAAATAGGGAACTAAAAAAGCAACAAACGCAGCACCCACAACAAAACTCTATACCCACCCAGAGTGGCCAGAAATCGCAGACGCAACCGAATGCAGGAGGTGACTCAATGATTACGTCGTCGATGCTGAAAGAAACATTAAAGGAAGTTATACCGACAGTTATAGAGCAAGTAATGATAAATGTAGATAGAAAGCTCGAGATTCTGGACAAGAAAATCCAGGCACAACACGTCGAATTCACGAAAGCCTTGCGAAAGCATGCCACAGGCATCAACATCAGAGAAAAAGCTGAGAAAATTTACAACAGGCCCGGATTGTCGGCCATGAACCAGGAGACGCATAATGGCTAATCATCAAACGCAGCGGTCAGAAAAGTGCGAAATATGGCAGTGGAACTGCCATGGTTTCCGGCGGAAAAGAGGGCAACTGTTGCAGCTGGTGGCGTCGCAACAAAAGCCACCTGCTGTCATAGCAGTCCAGGAAGCCGGAACACAACCAAAATTACGGGGCTACGAAACTTATAGTACCAGGGACGCAGAATGGAAAGTTGCTACATTAGTCGATAACTCAATTACAGCAATATGTCATCAGCCCATTGAAGAGGCGGATATCCCGCATATCATAACAGAAATAATCTACAAAGGAAGCCATGGAAAGAGCGCCTTCATACTTAATATCTATAGTCCCCCAAGACAAAAGAGAGCAACGTTCGACAAGCTCTTTCAAGAGACAGCAAAACTGGCGAAAGGGAATCCATTAATCATAGTTGGGGATTTTAATGCCAGGCATGCAAGCTGGGGATATAAGATGCAAGACACCAAAGGCAAGAATATTGCAAGACAAATAGAGAAACTGGAAATGACTCTGTTAACTGACCCTGCAATACCAACGAGGATAGGCAACAGCATATCCATGGACACAAGTCCGGACTTGACTATAGTACAAAACTGCTACAGCGTGGACTGGTACAACACCCTTGAAAACCTGGGCAGTGATCATTACATACTAAGCACCACAATCCGCACCGGCCGAATCCGCAAACACATCGGCACAGCCAAAATTACAGACTGGCACGCATATAGAAAAGCGCTAAAAGCGCTCGTGACCGCCATAGACGACTTGGACGAGTGGTGCAAAGTAATTCGAAATGAAAAGCAAATGTACACCAAAACTGTCGCCAGAACAGATGATACCCCTGAAGTAGACGCTCACCTTCTCCACCTGTGGGAAGCAAGAAGAAACCTCACTAAAAGATGGAAAAGGCAAAAGCGAAATAAGAAACTCAAAGCGAAAATGGAAGAAATAACGCAGCAAGCCGAACAGTACGCTAATCAACTCGCTACAGCCAACTGGGAACAATTTTGCGATTCACTAAATGGAACCCTAGGAACAGCAAAGACATGGAATATCCTAAGAGCCATGATTGACCCTCTGAAAACTAAACGCGAAGGACAAAAATCTCTAGAAAGATTATTGCACACATATCCAGGCACAAGAGATGACCTGCTTCAAGACATCTATATTAAGTGTTTCGGCGCCCGAGCCATCACAGCCCCTTACCAGGCTAAATACACTGGGCTCCCAAACTCAGAACTGGATGCACCTTTCACGCATGCCGAGGTCAGAGCGGCAATCGTCAGCATGAAACGCAACACAGCGCCTGGGGCGGACCAAATCACCAACGCCATGATTCGCAACATGAATGACGAAGCCATAACAGCGCTTCTAAACTTCATTAACAAACACTGGGTGAATGGCACTATACCACAACAATGGAAGCATGCTGTAATCATTATGATACCCAAACCAGGAAAGAAATTGGCAATAGAAAACCTCAGGCCAATCTCTCTTACCTCGTGCTTAGGCAAAGTGTTTGAGAGATTAATAAATGCCAGACTTCAACGGCACCTTGAACAAAATAACTTGTTGCCAAACACCATGTTTGGTTTCCGCTCGAACCTTTCGACACAGGACATCCTTCTGCTTTTAAAGGAGGAAGTACTAACAAATGTTCCAAAAGCAGGAGAAAACATTGTCATGGCCATTGACATAAAAGGCGCTTTTGACAACGTAAGCCATAAGGCCATATTAGATGGGCTAGCAGCGACAAACTGCGGTCAAAGGACGTACAAATATGTACAGAACTTCCTTACTAAAAGAACCGTTGTTATCAGATTAGGAGAACACGAATCCAATGTCTTCCACCCACCGAGCAAAGGCACACCACAAGGCGCTGTGATCTCGCCTACGCTTTTCAACATAGCCATGATTGGTCTAGCCAAAAATCTGGAAGGTATTCCCGACATCCGACACTCCTTCTATGCGGATGACATCACTGTATGGACAACCAAGGGTAGCTTTGCGGAAAAAGAAGAGCGGCTTCAACTGGCAGCTAAAACTATCGAAGATTACACTAAAGAAAGGGGGCTTCAGTGCTCAGCAGACAAATCGGAACTCATTCGGTTCTCCAAGAGTAAAAAACAAAGGACAGACCCGAGCCTCCGCCTTGAGGTCAAGCTAGACGGCAATATTATACCAGAGAAAACAACTGTTCGGATCTTAGGAATGTGGTTACAGTCCAATCAACGATGTCTCCACACACTGAATATGCTTAAACGAACAGTTCAACAAATTGTTGGTATGATAGTCCGAATAACGAACAATCGTGCTGGACTGAAAGAACAAGACGTGCTTCGTTTGGTAAAGAGCTTAGTCATCAGCAGATTAACATACTCGCTACCCTACCACAACATGAATAGAGAGGAGAAAGAAAAAGCAGACAAAATAATAAGGATGGCGTATAAAGCAGCTCTGCGACTACCACAAAGCACTTCAACTGCGAAGCTATTAGCGCTCGGACTTCACAATACATTTGATGAGTTGGCTGAGGCACAAGTAACCACCCAGATTAACCGCCTGCTACAGACGACAACCGGCAGAAAACTTCTTCAGAGGATCGGCCTCGGCGAACAAGTACAGGCACGTGGAAGAGCTAAGGAATTGTCGTGCTCAGTCAGAGCCTGGTACAAAATATGCCCCCTACCGAAGAACATGGACCCAGTTTTACATGCTGGAAGACGTAAAGCAAGAGCCGCTTACATAGATAAACAGACAAAATATCTGAATACGGCGAGGTTTACTGACGCTGCACCATATCAGGTAAATGCAAAGAACATGGTGGCCGTGGTCACAGACCGAAAAGGAAACGTCACAAGTTGTGCCTCCATAGCCCAAGCCTCTATCACAGAAGCGGAAGAGATAGCGATTGCGCTGGCAATCAAGGAGGGCAGGGAGCGAAAAACCCCAATGACAATAATCACAGACTCGAAGGCTGCATGTAGAAATTACGAAAAAGGTAGAATATGTATGAAGGCCTTCCAAATTCTAACCAAAGCTCACAAGGACCTCCCAATTGAATACACCCAAACCATTATCTGGGCGCCGGGGCACGAGGGCGTCACCGGGAACCAGTTTGCGGATGAGGCGACTCGAGGCTTCACAGATTACCGAGCTTCCTTGCACACTGCAATAGAGGATCCAACGCCCCTAGACCCTAACTTTGGTGCAATTCTTCTGTATTACAGGGACAATAGAAAAGTGTATCCAGCACCGCATAAGAAACTTACAGCAATGGAATCGGTGGCATTACGCAGAATCCAAACAAACACATACACGAACTTACACAGGCTGCATGTATTCTACCCCACAGCATACAAAGATATATGTCCGTGGTGTGGGGCCACACCAACTCTGTTTCACATCACGTGGGAGTGTACGCATTACAATGAAGAACACCACAACATGAACAACACAGAGGAACAATGGGAGGCGCTGCTGTCCAGCTCGGCCATTGTTGATCAGCGCTGGCTGGTCCAACGGGTAGAGATGATGGCTAGGGCCAGCGGAGCCCTGGAATAGGGGCCCGACCATTTGGAATGCTCCGCGTTATGCGCAAATAAAGTTTTCTCTCTCTCTCTCTCTCTATTGTATAGCGCCAGGCGCGACCAGCGTCTGTCGGCACGGCCCGACGGCAACCGGTGCGAAATACGACATGCTGCAGTTCACGAGGATTCGTTACGCAGACAACACTACGTCTCCCTCTTTTCGTGATGGAGGGACGCCGGACGCGTTGAAACAAGCATGCGTCAAAGGCAATGCAGCGTGGCGTGCGCCTGTGAAACCAGCGGCTGGCGGGGCAACGCCGGCGTGACGCGACAAAATAAACGCCGGCGAACACGCTCAACGCGTCACGTCAGAATATATTGGCGCTTTGGCTGTGACATGTAGTCATGTTCTCACATGACACATATCTCATGATTATCATGCTTGCACCAGTATGATACCTTCCTCATCCATTCACGTGCCACGATACCGAATTTGGTATAAGTGACGCTAGCGAAACGGTTGCCAGTACATCTTGAGCGTGGCATGTAGCATGTCGTTACATGAGACGGATCTCATGATTATCATGTTTGCGCTAGTCAAAAACCTTCGTCATCCATTCACGTACTGTGATACCAAATTTGGTATTTGTGACGCTAGCGAAGCGGCCGTGAGCGCGTTATAAGCGTGGCATGTAGACATGTTGTTACATGACACGCATGTCATAATTTTCATGTTAAGGTCTGTCGCCTGTGTTCGCCATGCAATTATGCCATACCATACCATTTTTGCAACATACCATGTGAAAGAAACCACCGCAAGAGCTGCAGGACCATCAAATGTAAATCATGAAATTAATAACGTACAGGGCATGATTTTCATGTTGTGACTTGTCAAATATATTCTTCCTACAATCATGCTATGCCATACCAAGTTAAGTATTGATACCTATATTTAAACGGCCAGGAGAGCTAAAAGTCGTAGGCAGCTAGATAGATAGATAGATAGATAGATAGATAGATAGATAGATAGATAGATAGATAGATAGATAGATAGATAGATAGATAGATAGATAGATAGATAGATAGATAGATAGATAGATAGATAGATAGATAGATAGATAGATAGACAGACAGACAGACAGACAGATAGATAGATAGATAGATAGATAGATAGATAGATAGATAGATAGATAGATAGATAGATAGATAGATAGATAGATAGATAGATAGATAGATAGATAGATAGATAGATAGATAGATAGATAGATAGATAGATAGATAGATAGATAGATAGATAGATAGATAGATAGATAGATAGATAGATAGATAGATAGATAGATAGATAGATAGATAGATAGATAGATAGATAGATAGATAGATAGATAGATAGATTAGCTCAAAGTCGCCGAAGTTTGCTAAGAAACGCATCGCATATAAAATGTTATGCGCACTCACGTATCTAGATAAGTTGCAAGTATGTTTAGAGCCGCATAACGACGGCACCACTAACACTTGCAATACCAATACCAGCAATAGTAGGCATGTAAATTATTTCCTGCATGACTTTCATGTCACGAGTATCATGGTCACGCCTAGCATTTGTGTTCGTCGTCCATTCAAGTCACGTGAAACTAAATTTGGTATATGTGAAGCTAGAAAAACAGCCGCGAACGTGCTATGAGCGTAGCATATAGTCATGTTTTACATGACATCCATGTCGTGATTAACATGTTTGGATGTGTCATTTACCTTCGTCTATTCACGTCACGCAATACGAAATTTGTTATATATGAAGCTGGCGAAATGGCCGTGAGCGCGCCATGAGCGGGTCATGTAGTCATGTTTACATGACATGCATGTCATAGTTATCATGTTTGGACATACAATTTACCTAATTGTGCATTCAGGTCCCGCAATAACAAATTTGGTATATGTGAAGCTAACAAAACGGCCGCGAACGCATCATGATCGTAGTATGTAGTTATGTTCTTACATGAGACGCATGTCATGATTATCATGTTTGCAGTAGTCATATACCTTCATCATCCATTCACGTCACGTAACACCAAAATTGGTGTATTTGAAGCTAGCGAAACGGCCGCGAGTGCACTGTGAGCGCAGCATGTAGTCATGTTTTACATGACACGCATGTTGTGAATATCATGTTTGCACCATGATATACCGTCGCCATTTGTTCACGTCACGAAGTGCCAAATTTGGTATATGTGAAGCCAGCGAAATGGCCGCGAGTTTATTATGTTCGTGGCATGTAGTCGCGTTCTTGCAAGACACGTATGTCATGATTGTGAAGTTTTGCACCAGTCATACCTTCATGATTCATTGACGTCACATAATACCAAAATTGGTATATACCGTGAGCGCACCAAGTGCATGGCGTGTAGTCATCACTTACATGACATGAATGTCATGATTTCCACGTTAGGGCCTGTCACTTATGTTCGCCATGCAGTCATGCCATACCCTGCCAGTTTGCTATGTGTTATGTGAACGATACTACCGCAAGAGCAACAAGACCATGGCATGTAAATTGTTACATTCATGACATACATGTCACGATTCTGATGTTGTGACTAATTTCTTATGCTTGTCATACAGTCATGCTATACCATACCAATTTTGGTGTATATCTCATTATCTAAACAGCCAGGAGAGCTATCTAAACGGCCAGAGAGTACAGCTATGCACAGGACATACATGACGTTCACCGTTTTTCCTGCGTCATGTGTCAGCAGTGCACTCTTTTTGTAAACACGGCCGCGGCAGCGCGCGAAGTGACCTTCGTGGTCTTCCGAATTACGAGTCTGATAAACACGCGTGCAGGAGAGACCACGATCCGTGGAGGCGACAGGGCTTAGAGCACGCCCTACGAGACCATGTCTCACCATTCATTTTGCCAATGATGACAAAAACACGCTAAATTTTCAAAGCTGTGAGTGTATGGTGTATATAAATGGTTTTTTGACAACGTGCGTTTTGTGGTGTAGACGCTAGAGCCGAGCGCTGAGAATTGTTAGGTTGTTGTGTCGATTCTGTGCAGCAGATGCTTGGCTTCTTTGAAATTTTCTTCCAATTTTCTTCGAAAATTATTTGGACATATTTTTCAACGTCACTTTCTTTGTCGAAGGTATACGTCAGCGGAGGCGTGGTGGACTGCGGCATAAAACAGTTTCATGTTAACAAAAGGGCGCAAAAGAGGCGCATTCCCAGAATACACTTTCGCAATACTTCTGTTTGAGTATCGTGTCGCTCTTTCCGGATTTTGTTCACCCGCATATAAACTAGAGCATGTATGTATGGAGACACTTGTATAACCGATATCTATAACACCATTGAAAGGCATTCCATGCGAAGTAATTCTTAGGTTAAGAATTTCGCCACATGCCACTGGCGTGAATCATTTGTAGTCACCATTTTTTAGTTACAATGATGTACACGAAGGATAGTTAGAAGGATGTATATGAAGAATGTTATAGTTAGAAGGATGAAGTATTGAATGATGTATCGTTCTAAATACAGGCATGTCATTATGACATTTTATCGCAATAAAGGGTAGCATACCACTAACCTTGACACCGAAAATATCACAAATAAAACAAACATGACTATGTTTTCTGGCACAAGCTTTCTTTCAGAGCCGTTCAAAGAACGCGTATAATCATTGCTTCTTTCCGTGTTATCAGTCGAAAACCATAGATATTAGTTCAAAGCACAGAAATCTGAAAGGTTTCACATGGTCCTAAACGCCCTCCTTTCAGATTCCTTGAAGCTTTCGGACTTTTTCAGTGTGTGTTTGTAGGACTTTCTCGCAATCTATTTCGTTGTTATCTTCTTGAAAATGTCAGGCAGTTTTTCTTCTCTTTAAACACTTGTTTCTTTGAGGTTATAATTTATCCACAGCATAGCACTTCAGTTCGTATTGAAGAATATTTCATTTCTAGGGGCGTTTTTCTTAATCTCTCTTGAAGAGCTACTGACGCAATACTTCACGGAGGAGAGCTTACAGCACTGAGGCTCGTGAGCGTACGTGTATCTTGTACTAAATCACAGGGAGTACGGCCCGGAAGATGACTCATGCTAGCATCGAATTTAAGTGCGTGATAGAGTGCCATAGTATACCTCGCGACACGGTTATGGGACCTGAAGGTTATCGCATTTTCAGCGGCGTCACCAGTGCGCTCGAGCTCGAAACTGGTACAGTCAACTGATGACGTCACGGATGCACTGCACTTTAGGTGCTTTTGCACCAGCAGGTTACTAACTCGCGGCTGAGCATGAGTCCATGCCTGTGGTGAACGTATCGAAGTTTGCGGGCAATGTTAGTCACCTGATGACCATGATGATGGCGACACAAACAAAATCTTGCAGCGCATACCACAATGCTAAAGAACGCGAATACACGATGCAGGTAGCGTGGTACTGCGTCACTGTTCTGCGCCCCTTCGCACGCTAGAGGGAGTTAGCTGCGCATGATGGCTTGTCATTCTCGGAGCTAACACAAATTGAAACCGAGAATGTTCTGGTATTTAGAGGCTGCTCCTAGTTATATGTTACGTACTGCAGGAAACTATTTGTCGCCTTATGACTAATGGGTCTACGGTGACAACAAAACATTCCACAAAGGAAAGAAAACAGCACACCTAAAGTTTCATCTCGACACCTCCTTAACATTCTTCTTATATTTTCATTGCATTTTGCTTCAGCGTTCTTTATCTGATCGTGCGCAAGAGAAGTCGCCACACTGTTGTGATGACGCTATCTTACGCAGTATTTACACTTTATGCAATTATTTTTTGTTTTATTAGTATGAAATGGTATGTTCGTGTTCTGATTCCGAAGATATTTTGTATGTTCTTCAAACGTGAGCAAGAAATGAAGGGGGGGATAAATAAAATAAACTTATGTAATTTCGTCGTTAATCTGGCACATCCTACCATTATTTATACATACGAGCGACGACCACCATATACTGACTTGACAGGAACTGGGAGAATATGACTTATGTTTTCATGACTCTTAATCGTTTGCTAAAGGCTGACAATGATGTAGTGGTCACTTATGAGTATTGCCTGACAAGTACTGCTGCTATTTTATGTGGGGTATGGGCAGTTTTGTATCCCAGCGATAAAAACTAAAGTAAAAGAATGAAGGGGAAGACCCGTTCCACCAGGTGGTATGACGGGTTGAATCCAATAAAAACGATTGAGGAGGGGAATCTGCCAAAGGTTAAATTCAAGAAAACGCCAATTGTTATAAATAAAAATGGTTTTTAGTGTTTAAAAAGATTAAAATCTGTAGCGAGGAGTCGATGGATGAAGTGGTGTCATTGTTCTGAAAATATAGGGCGCCACCTACATACCTCCTGAGTAAGGTTAAGAATAACGTTTAGGCAATAAGGGGAAGTTGTTTGAGGTTCTTGAGGTTGAGGTTTTTATTTGATTTTTTATTTTCTGTGCATATAACTGGAAAAAAACTAAAACAAAACAACAGCAGAAAAAGGCCTGGCGGAGGCTTTTGCTCCGAAATATGGTCTGGTACACACACAAAAAAAAACATGTCAAACACAACTTAGATTCAAAAAAAGAAACAACATTTTATACAAGGACTCTCAGCCAGCGAATTTTGATCGCGCAAAACCAATGTGAAAATGGAACACAACACTGCAATAATGAAATGTTTAAAAAACATCATTATTGCATTATGCAAAATAGGTGAGGCCAAGAACGCATGTGTGCACGTATACATTTACAAAACATACTAAAAGAAAACGAAAACGAAAAATGAACAGGATTGAAACTGTACTATAAACACTTTGGACACATAAAGAAAAAAACTAATCTGAATATCTGTATTAAACGTATTATATGCAATTATGAAGGATAATTTTTTTTAACTCAATTTTGGAAGTTTTTTTTTTCCCCTTCGGGTCAAGTATGTTGAGGAGATTCGGTATTTGATAGTGTGTTGCTGACCACAGGTGGTCCTAGTTCGCGGTGTTCTTATGCTAAGCGTAGGGAGACAGTACTCAACACATCTAGAAAAATCATGCAGAGGGTATGGTTTGTGATTTTGAATGTTTGCTTGTAAAATGAAATATATGTAGTAAAGCGAACGTGTGCTAATATCTTGTGGGAGACCAAAGTATCCTTTGAATAGTCGTAGTACTCTTTTACGTAACGTAAGTAATGTCGTACACTTTTGTACTGTCATTGTTCCCCAACACAAGAGACAATAAGTTAGCAGCCTGGAGTAGAAAAGTGTAGAATGTAGCACTTGTTTGAGGCAAAGTGGTTATAAAGGACATATATATAGCTTGTACATGCAGTTAGCGCTTCTACTTACATCTGGTGCAAATTTATTCATAATCTAATTCTAAAGAAGATCTTCCGGGTACCACACGTGCAACAATTTTGGTACATTTACTTGTTTTAAAGTTTGACCCCCAAAGGAGGAGTTTAGACTTTCGTTTTGTGGCGTATTCGTAGGCGCAAACAACGCAAATTCAGTTTTACTCGCATTTAGCAGCAACTTGTTAGCTTTGGCCAGCAAGACAACTAATTTGGTTATAAGCTTAATGTACTTTCAAGTTAAGAGATTGAGTAACCAGCAAAAAATATATATATTGGCGTCTTCAACATACGTGATTAATAGGGCCCCCGTTGAATGTGCTGCAGGTATTATCCGCCGGTTTGCCGTTAATTGTAACCGCGAATGGCGTATGGCAAAGGAAGTGTCGGCAGTAGCCTTGTTTCTCGATGTTTGAGCAATAACATAAAGGACTTGAACAGCAGTGGTATTCAGGCATGCATGTTTCGTTTTACTGCCTGCGGCTATTACACATCCGCATTTTCTCCCTGCAAAACTTCTAACGCCACTAGTGTACCGTAAAACGACGAGCCAGAGCCCCATTTTCTCTCCCCCCCCCCCTCGCTTCCGCATAACGGTGAAGAATAATCCAACCACATTTGAGAGGGGGGTGCTCGCGCGGTCTCGGACTGGTCATGGGCGCTTATGTCAGGTCTCCCGAAAATTTAGGAGGGGGGGGGGGGCGCTTGCTCGGCATTTTATGGTAGTCCTCAATCTTGCGCAGGGTGCGGTTCTCCTACTACAAAACCCGTAGAAGTGCATGACGCGTGCACCCAGCGAATCCTGCGCCTAATCGGGTCCCCGCTGTTCTTTTTACCTAACCGATGATGACGACATAGTTTCTGGTAAGCGTATGAGCTTTCCCCTGCAGGAAAAGAATCTTGTTAATCGCAAACTCGGTGTGTGGCAGGCGAGCTAGGTTTTGCAGCAGTTTATTGTCTTCTTGCTCTAATGGTAGCCGAGTCGGGAGGTGGGGGGGGGGGGTGACAGCTTTATTAAAAACTCTGGCAATTTTAGGCCCTGCGCTTAAGCCACTCCTGAAGAAAACCGAACACCCTGTCTCCTCACTGATGGGCTCACCGGATGACCTACAGTTGTTCCTAGGTTAGAGCTGCGCATCACCGCCGTTCACCACGCCGCTGCTTCATGTGAGGAGACTGCATTTTCATCTGCTCAAATTGCACATTCCCAGAGAATAGGCCTAAGTGATGCGTGAGTGAAGCCACACTATTTGCAGGTATCATGTTTCAACTGTATCATGTAGTGACAAAAAATTGGGGGACCCTTAAGCTTCGTCTTTAGGAGTTAAACGCCATAGAGAAATCCACCACTAAGTGCATATTTATTCATTTGTTTTGTTACATACACACGCACGCACACTAACACGCACACAGTAGATTGTACCAGCGCGCGCTATTATCGCCGAAGGCGCTCGCTTTCGTTGTGACACCTGTCAAACAAAATGCGTTAAAGGGACCCTGAAACACTTTTTGAAGTAACCGTGGAAAGAATTCTCCAGAAGAGCTTATTGCCTCACGAATTCCACGCCGCAAAAATTTTAGGAATCCGTCCAGTGCGAGTGGAGTTACGAAGGTTTGTCGCATGCTGCAATTGCATTATCTCTTCTCTCAACCCGATGAAAGCGCTGGAAGCTAAGCAAAGAAGGGTGGTAGGGCAAAAAAACTACCACGCCTCGTGACCTTGAGCACTTTTTTCTTCGTATGCGCGGCTTTCTCAGTGTGATCGCGCGCGCACACGTGAACAAGCAGCGGCCCCCCACGGCCATCACAGTAACTTGATTTTTCGCTCACAACCAACAGGGCTGACGTAGGCGGTGAGTTTTTTGTGACACGAGCTCTTTAACGCTATCTCTTTAAAACACCACGGAAGGAGCAGTGATGCACTTGGCGAGGCGGTGGCGCCCACTCTTGCACAGCCTGCGGGTATCACTTTCACGTTTTCGAAGTGTTTTTGTGAGCTTAAGTTGCTTATAAGAATCATGGCTTAGTTATTCCTCCTAATTATAGTTGTTTACATATTTACAAAACTTGAAGCTTGGCTAGCCTCGTTTTAGCGATGTACTGAACGCAGAATTTTCAGCATGATGACGCCACATTGATAATTTATGCATAGATGAAAACCGAGCGCCTAAATCTCTGTTCACCTAAAAGTTCGCTTATTTTTTACCCATCCGCGGGATTCTCTCGTCTTGCTTAGTGATGCGTTGCATACATCAACGCCCTACTAAAGAAAGGTGTCTTACTTACGCTATCCAGAAAACAAAGTAAGCCTGAATAGATCTCAACAAACACTAAATCACGCTTTAACAATCGATATTTACATGGCCCGAGCGGCAACACAAAATCCATCGTTACAGTGCCCTTTCTAGCAACCGTCAATGCAAGCCTGACATACACGCCGCACAAAGAGTTGAATTACTCATGCTAGAAGGATCCAACCATCGCTCAACTCACGGTGTCATGCACTCTCTGTCAATGGCGCTGTAATGTATGACGGCAAATGACATTATAAAGCAGATTTATTAAATGAAAATATATTAAAATACTCAACGAGTGCCTACGCTTTCTTACTATCTAGCCATTAAAGAATGTTCCAAAGGGCATGCGCCAGCTGCCGCGAAGCTTTCGACAATATTAAGCTTTGCCACAAAGGCGAAGCAATGAATGCGATAGCAACAAATGGGGAGGTCGCGCGCCGAATGGCAAACAGATCGAAACGCGCCCCGCGTTTCTCACGCACGAATGACGCACGAAACATACTCACAGGTACATATTGGTACAGATGAACTAAAATAAGCGTCTCAGTTGTTATTTTGCTGTCTGAAAAGCGAACTCTTTTCGCAAAGGGACGCAAACGGAAACTGTGGAACGAGTGCACTGACCTTTGTGCGCCCGGTAACTGCAACAGAATCGTTCCCGTGAAAGCCAAATGCGAGCCAAGACGTACGATCCTCCGTACCGTGAGATAAGGGTGCGCGATCGAGCGTCCACTCCCTCAGCAGAATCATTCCCGTGAAAGCCAAATGCGAGCCAAGACGTACGATCCTCCGTACCGCGAGATAAGGGTGCCTGATCGAGCGTCCACTCCCTCCTCTCCGCGGAGCAAAGTGGGAGATGAGCGCGCGTGCCATCGCGTAGTGACGATGTGCCGACGCACGCTCATTGCGCCATCGTGCTGCTAATGCTGAAAAAACGACTGTTACCCCCCCCCTTCCCACCGAGATGCCCGTCACCAGCGGTAAGTGGGAAATATTAAAAAACGATAGATTCCACCTACAGTGGCAATCGATGATATGCGGAGCACGAATGAGAAAGGTTGATATGTCACTTTAAAATCGGCACAACGTTACCAGGTAGAGATAAATGATAACATACCTGACTTTCGTATCATGATTATCATGTTTAAATATCTTGTTTACCTTCATCATCTATTGACGTCTCGTGATACCAAATTTAGTATATGTGGAGCCAGCGAAACGGACGCGAGCACGCTATGAGCGTGGTATGTTGTCATGTTCTTACATTACACGCGTGTCAAGATTATCATGTTTGCACCAGTCATATATTTCGTCATCCATTGACGTCACGTAACACCAAATTTGGTATATATGTGGAGCTAGCAAAACGGTCGTGAGCGCGTCATGAAGGGCCCAATATACTCCAATGTAGCGTTGACGCGCGTGTACGCTGGGCACAGCGACGCTACGTTAGCAAAACGCGAGATCTCTATAGTCTGAAGCCAGGCGCGACCGGTGCGACCTGCGCCCGTCACCGCGGCCCGACGGCAACCGGTGCGAAATGTGACATGCTGCATTTCGCGCCGATGCGTTACCCCGACAACACTGCGTCTCCCTCGTTTCGTGATGTAGGGACGCCAGAAGCGCTGAAACGCGCATGCGTCAAAGCAACGCAGTGCGGCGCGCGCCTGCGAGTATCTGGCAGGACTGGCGCCTTGCGTGGCAACGCCGGCGTGATGCGACGAAATGAACGCCGGGGAGCACGCCCACTGCGTCACGTCTAAATGTATTGGCACCTTGACTGTGGTATGTAGTCATGTTCTCACATGACACGCATCTCACGATCATCATGTTTGCACCAGTTACATACCTTCGTCATCCATTGACGTCACGTAATACCAAATTTGGCATATATGAAGCTAGCGAAACGGCCACGAACGCTCATGAGTGTGGTATGTAGTCATGTTCTTACATGACACGCATGTCGTGATTATCATGTTTGGATGTGTTGTTTACCTATATCGTCCATTGACGTCGCGTAATAGAGAGTTTGGTACATGTGAAGCTAGCGAAACAGCCGCGAGCGCAACATAAGTGTAGCATGTAGTCATGTTGTTACATGACACGCATCTCATGTTTATCATGTTTGCACCAGTGCAATACCTTCGAAAGTCATTCACCTCTCGTAATACCAAATTTGGTATCAGTGAAGCTAGCGAAGCGGCCACCAGCGCATCATGAGCATGGCATTGTCATGTTACATGACACACATCTCATGATTATCATGTTTGCACCAGTCACATACCTTCGTCATCCATTCACGTACCATAATACCAAATTTGGTATATAAGGCGCTAGCGAAAAGGCCGCGAGCACATCATGAGCATGGCATGTAGTCATGCTGTTACATGACACGCATGTCATGATTTTCATGTTAGGGTCTGTCACTTGTGTTCGCCATGCAATCATGTTGTTACATGACACGCATGTCATGATTTTCATGTTAGGGTCTGTCGCTTGTGTTCGCCATGCAATCATGTTGTCATTCCCATCCCCTCACATTCTCCTCTTATGTTGCCAGATCTAAAGATTTTAAGTATTCTTTTTTTCCCCGCACCAAATAGGAATGGAACCTAATACCTATTGATCATTTGGACTCAACTGAATCAATACAGAATTACTTATTCACTATTTCCTAATTATATCTTATTTAGAGTTGTTTTTATTGTTGCCTGACTTGTTTATGATATTCAATTGTGCTTTGTAGATGTATTAATGTTGTACCCTGCCCCTCCTGCATGGGCCACATGGCCTGCAGCATTTTGTAAATAAATAAAAATAAATAAATAAAGGTCATACCATATCAGTTTTGCAACACGCCATGCGAACAAAACCACCACAAGAGCTGTAGGACCATGAAATGTAAACCATAACATTCATGTCATACATGTAATGATGTTCATGTTAGGACGAGTCAAGTATGTTCTTAATACAGTCATGTTATGCCATACCAAGTTTGGTATCGATACCATTATCGAAATGGCCAGTAGAGCCAGAAGTCATAGATAGATAAAGAGATACTCTCAAGATCACCGAAGTTCGCTAAGAACTGCTTCGCATTTATTACCTTGCCGTTTGAACGTTGAGGGACGTGGTCCTCCATAGCTCTTCAATAAAGAAAGAAAAAAAAAGTCCTCCGTAGCTCAGTTGTTAACGCCTCGCACTCACGTCTGAGAGGTCCCAAGCTCGATTCCGTGCACCGAAGTCTTTTTTCTCGATTGCTTTCTTTCTTACGTTTTTCATATATATAGATACGTGATTCATATATGGCGAGTGACGGTGACGTCGATGCTGACACCAGTGCCAAAATCCAGCTATGAGTGTCAATATGATTGCTATTGCAATAAAACTTGCATCACTGCGGTGGGCCGACGATTCTAAATAATTGTCAGGGCCTCAGCGGGAATCGAATCTAAGTATTGTGGGTGCCCATTACATATTCTACCTCTGAGCCACGCCAGCTCTCGAAACTGCAATTAAAAAAAATTAATGCAGGCTTACTGTTGGTGACACATCAATGGTTGCAGTGCTGGCCATCGAATTTCATGTACGCGGCATATGTACTCTTATGATACAGGCGTCATGTCGAGTTTTTATTTATCCCCTTGCCATAGTTCCCAGGGCACCTGAGCGCAATACAAAGAGGGGAGAGAGAGAGAGGGAATACAATATCTCAATGCATAACACAGAATACAAAACTTCAACCTTCAAATAAAATGCAATTTCCTAGTCCACTGACGTAGTGGTACGTAGGAATACACAGATATTACCGCTGTCACACGGCCACCACTGAACTCTGCCAAACTCCGTCAGCGTATATATCCCCTGGTGAAATCAACAGAGATGCAGTTGTGGCAGTGTCACGCGGCAATGACAGGGTTGTGATAGCTGCCGTGAGGAGCTCAGTCGGCCCTTTTTAATTAGTAGTGAAGTAGTCCATTTCATCTCTACTCGCTTTCGTTGTGACGCTTCATTGGGCGGGTTTTACAAAAACACACTATTAAGTAGGTCTGAAGCGAACAAAGCACCGAAAAATAATATTTTAAATGAAAATGCATTCGCTAATTGTAGTGACGCTGGTTGTGATGCTGGCCACCTTGTGCCAGCCCTTGTATGAAAGTTCTTGTGTTTTATTGCCTTGTGAGTGCACATTTTGTGTACTTCAGCAATGCGTGACGTAGTGGACGCCGTGAAGATGTGGTGCGATACTGCGCTGGTAATGACGTTGATCGGCTCCATGGATATGAAGACTGAGACTGCTAGAGCCAAGCGCGCGCTATAAGGCACCGTCTCGTCACGAGCAGCCTGACGCTCAACGCGAGGGCGTTTTTTCCATGCTAAAACCAGCCGGTCATATTTATCTCCTTACCTTGCAACACTGTGGACCCTAGTTCACGAGGTGATTACGAGAGCACCCCCACGTAGGCTGATAGATAGATAGATAGATAGATAGATAGATAGATAGATAGATAGATAGATAGATAGATAGATAGATAGATAGATAGATAGATAGATAGATAGATAGATAGATAGATAGATAGATAGATAGACAGACAGACAGACAGACAGACAGACAGACAGACAGACAGACAGACAGACAGATAGATAGATAGATAGATAGATAGATAGATAGATAGATAGATAGATAGATAGATAGATAGATAGATAGATAGATAGATAGATAGATAGATAGATAGATAGATAGATAGACAGACAGACAGACAGACAGACAGACAGACAGACAGACAGACAGACAGACAGACAGACAGACAGATAGATAGATAGATAGATAGATAGATAGATAGATAGATAGATAGATAGATAGATAGATAGATAGATAGATAGATAGATAGATAGATAGATAGATGCTCAAAGGGCCGAAGTACACAAAGAAATGCTTCGCAATTAATAAAAACTATGTGATATAATAATGGCGTCACATATTTTGATCATCATCATCATCATCACTGTTTACTCTAATGCACGTCGGTTGGCAAGGCACTGCAAAATAATGGGTGCTGCAGAAGACTGTAGATGTCTCAGAATCAGGAAGAAGCACGAAAAAATGTCAAGAAAAATTTTGAGGTTGCGTTATCAACACTGGTAAAAACGAGACTTTTCTTGTCTTCTTTGGGAAATACGCAAAAGACAAAATTGGTTACCTATTTATTCGCATAAATATTGTGAGAGTTAATTGATTGATTTGTGGGGTTTAACGTCCCAAAACCACCATATGATTATGAGAGACGCCGTAGTGGAGGGCTCCGGAAATTTTGACCACCTGGGGTTCTCTAACGTGCACCCAAATCTGAGCACACGGGCCTCGACATTTCCGTCTCCATCGGAAATGTAGCCGCCGCAGCCGGGATTTGAACCCGCGACCTGCGGGTCAGCAGCCGAGTACCTTAGCCACTAGACCACCGCGGCGGGGCGTGAGAGTTATCTATCTATCAATGTGTCTATGTTTACTGCTATTATGTAATATCGTAACAATTATGCGAAACAAAAGCAGCTAAAATTTTATCCATAAAAAGTGTTATGTGGTTAGTGAAGTCGGCCCTGCCAACAGTAACCACTAGCCCCACATAAAAAAAAGAAACAATACGACTATATTTGGCCATTCGCGCTAATGGATGGCCCTAACATAAGTATTTCGAAAATCCTAGAAGATGTGGCTTTTGCTGCACATCATCATCATCATCATCATCATCATCATCATCAGCCTGACTACGTCTACTGCAGGACAAAGGCCTCTCCCATGTTCCGCCAGTTAACCCGGTCCTGTGCTTGCTGCTGCCAATTTATACCCGCAAACTTCTTAATCTCATCTGCCCACCTAATCTTCTGTCTCCTTCTAACCCGCTTCCCTTCTCTGGGAATCCAGTCAGTTACCCTTAATGACCAGCGGTTATCCTGTCTACGCGCTACATGCCCTGCCCATGTCCATTTCTTCTTCTTGATTTCAGCTATGATATCCTTAACCCCCGTTTGTTCCCTAATCCATTCTGCTCTCTTCTTGTCTCTTAAGGTTACACCTACCATTTTTCTTTTCATTGCTCGCTGCGTCGTCCTCAATTTAAGCTGAACCCTCTTTGTAAGTCTCCAGGTTTCTGCTCCGTAGTTAAGTACCGGCAAGATACAGCTGTTATATACCTTCCTCTTGAGGGATAGTGGCAATCTACCTGTCATAATTTGAGAGTTCTTGCCGAATGCGCTCCACCCCATTCTTATTCTTCTAGTTACTTCAATCTCGTGGTTCGGCTCTGCGGTTATTACCTGCCCTAAGTAGACATAGTCTGTACAATGTACAACTTCAAGTGCACTATTACCTATCTCGAAGCGCTCCTCCTTGCCGAGGTTGTTGTACATTACTTTCGTTTTCTGCAGATTAATTTTAAGACCCACTTTTCTGCTCTCCTTGTCTAACTCCGTAATCATGAGTTGCAATTCGTCCCCTGAGTTACTCAGCAATGCAATGTCATCGGCGAAGCGCAGATTACTAAGGTAAGCGCAGGTTACTAAGGTAACCTGCGCTTACCTGTGCGCATGTGCGCTTGCTGCACATGTGATTTACGAAATTTGTACGGCAAAAAAGTATGCCTGGCTACAGAATTTAGAGTATAATGGTTTTTAGGGGCGAAGCTCCTTATGGCGTGGCTTGTGCGTCCCTCGTAGTACGTAACCAGCAGTGGCAAATACCCGAAATAGCGGTCCTTACAATTTTGACCTCCAAGGTGGTTCCGGTGAGAGATTTCTTCTGTGCGTTGTTGAACAATAAAAGATAGTGCTCAATGCACATGTTAATGGCTGCTAAGGGGGAATGAGAGACAGGAGCATTCGGCCTTTAGGGAACGCGCACGCTGCGATCCCCATTAGCAGCTATTGGCATGTACATTGAGCACGATCTGACAAGAGAGGGTTGCTACGTTATACTCGTTGGGTGTAACCTCCTTGGTTTTAGAAAGGTTTAGCGAGCGTTGGGCCGCATAGCCATGAATACAGTGAACTAGTATATACCATGAACTCGAGGTGGTTAAAGGTTGGAAGTAAACCCGAAGCGCAAGCCGTGAGAAAGTGTGCATGAGCCACCTCCCGTTTAGTCCTTGAAATGTCCGCTGGATGGCGGTGCTTCTATATGGAGAATATATGATGAAAAGATGCGAGATTGTGATACTTGGAGTGCTGAATAGATGGACGAACGGACATACAGACAGATGCATGGATGGACGCATGAACGGACGCAGGCGCGGATGCATGGACGAACGCAGGAACGGACGCACGAACAGACGCACGTACGGACAGGTGGATGGACGCATGGACGGTTAAACAAACGTACGCAAGAACGGACGGAAGCAAGAACAAATGGATGGACGAGTGCTTCGCCCCACTCGCCATCATTCACTCCGTGGATATGCTGCCATTTTTATTCTTTTTATTTGGGCATGCAAACTGATGGCACCGCTTATGACAAATTTCTCACCCATGATAAGTGTACCGATGTGCCATAGCCATTGTTTCTCACACAAATGTTCCACATTTCACAGATGTTCTCTCATGGAGAGTATCCACATAATCACTGTCCAGTAACAAGCACGAACATTTCCTTGTGAAACTGTGTGTTTTACACCAGTTATTTAGAATTATCTCGGGCTTACTTCCACAAAATTATTCCGGTTAAAAAAAAGGGGGATTAATTACCGGATGGCGGGGAATCTCCTCTGCGTCTTCTGGAGACCTAAATAAAGCTTTCAGTTTCAGTTTTAAGTTTCAGTTTTATTGAGCATTTTCTTCACAGAGTTGCGAAAAAGAAAACGCAAGGATAAGAGCAAAAAGCTGCTGTGTTAGCAGCTTGACGAGGCTCCTACCCCTTTTCACTTGGCATTACAAAATCGGCAGAGCTGAAACATGAAAAAATAATTTGACATCGATCTTCAAAACTTCAAGAAATTAGGAAATAAAAAAAATGCATCAAAATTACATCAGTTTCCGGTTTCCATAAAATAAATCATAATCATCATCATCATCATCATAATCATCATCATTTTCTGCATAGTCGAAAACGAATCACCTGATGAAAGACAACTTCCAGCATTTAATTTATTTATGTGATAGGTGGTCAAAAACTTTTGAAAAGTTTATAATGAAAAGAACGACGTTTGGTAGTATATGACGCTTGGCGGTACATTGTGAACAAGTTTAAATAGTGGTGAGATTGTGGAGTAAAGTTTACTATGGAATGCTAAGAAGGTGTATGTATATTTCTGCTTCTCAAACTACTTCGTAACATGCTTTGGTTTATGTGCCGTAATGCTTACCCGTTTAGCAGGTTAGGGTCAATGACTAAGTCGTGACGGATAATTATTGTACACAAATACAGTTGTTGAAGAAAAAGTTCAGTCGCTCTTTGTAAATTTTCCAACTGCCTCATTTGAGATTGAAATACATTTCAAAGTAATAATACTGCTATAATACCGGCATCAAGATTATGTTTCCTTAATATCAGTTTGAATATTACTGGCTTCGAGTCGATGATCATAAGTACGCAGATTCATCTTACGGCTCTCTTAAAACGGCTTATAAAAAGCCGCCTTATTATTTGGCGAAGCAGTATATTATGCGAGTGCAAGATTACTGCGATCATACATAATCATTCATGCATAATCGGGCTGTGCTCCAAGGACAATGCTGCTGTAAAACATTTAAGGCTGTTTTTTTTAAGGGTTTTATGGTGGGAAGTGTATATAAACGTGCTTGACTTCAGTAGTCATGATAAAAGCCACGTTTGGTGTACTTACCAGGTTGAAAGTGCTGAGCATTCGAATGTGGGTCTTCCTAGCTGCACTTGCTTTTTTTCTGTCATTGACGCAGAATGACAGCCAGTTATGTGCCAATGCAGCCCCCACTCAACGCCCTCTTCGACCTCCAGTCGGCTGTTATGCTCCTGGCTGTTTTCTAGGCATTTTAACCCATCTAAGAGTACCACGTCGTCAACGACCTCCTCCGGTACCGCGTCCAGTACCCATTCCGGCAACACCTTCGGGATCACCTTTTGGATCATCTCAAAGTTTTTCTCCTCCCGTACTTCGTCCAGGACCTGTTCCAGGAACGCCTTCTAGGTCACCTTCTGGATCATCTGAAAGTTTTTCTCCTCCCGTACTTCGTCCAGGACCTGTTCCAGGAACGCCTTCTGAATCATCTTCCCTTTCATCGCCAGGATTATCTCCTCTCATATTTCCTCGAAGACCTGTTCTTAGGTTAATTTCTTCGACATCTTCTGAATCAGGTCTAGGGGGGTCGTCAGTGATCTCTCCGGGCTCATCTCTCGTATATCCGCTCGGATCACCTTTAGAACTGCCTTCAGGATCATCTCTTGGATCACTGGTGGGATCATCTCCTGCATCATCTCCGTAACCAGGTTTGTGTTTTTTACGTGTTTTTTGGCATGGTTGGTTAAGTGGATAAAAAAGTGTCATAGCACTAGCAGACACGAACGAGAAAAATAGGATTACAGATTCGCTAACTCTCAACTGAGTGTTTATCATGAGATGGAGCAGTATATGTACATCTATGCATGGAAGAAGTTCCAATCACCACACATACATGACAGCTTGCCGCGCCAGGAAGGGTGAGCTCATTTACAGTGATCCCCACTGAAAGACAGCTGACAGATCTACCACAAACCTTCACTAGCAGGGCAGTGTTAACAATCTCTCATGCATTTGTATTGACATTCATGGGCACAACAGCGAACTCTTTCAAGAAGGTTTTTTATTCACAACGAATAGAAGTAGACACGTCGCCATCGTAACATTGGTGCATGTGCTTGTTATGTGCAGTAAACTGATCGCTTCTGAAACTCCCCGACTGCCAAATGAAAAATTTTCCACAAAAAACAGTGAACAATACACTGTATTGCTTACGCATGAAATAAAAATAGAGCTATGCTTCTCTCGATATACTGAAAGTCTGTTAACTGGCGGGCATGCGGCCTTGCATAAGCTATGCCGTCCATGCGGAGGAGTTTAAAAAATCTTACAGTCCCCAAATGAAAATTACACAAAAAAGCAGGATCGACGGTTCATCCTAGACTCTACTCTAACGGAACTGCTGCTGCAACTCGACAGAAACGAGAACACTGGCAGGAAAAGAAGTTTTTGTTCCTGCTGGACAACTTTCAGCCTCGCGACAACCAAGCTGGTTGGTCTTCGCGACTTGTTGTCACACCATCTTGACGCAGTCGAACTTCATTTTCCAAGTCTTGGTCTCAAATTGAATACTGGTATCATGCCTAGTAGGTGGAAGATGGTGTGTTTGGTTAAAAAGGTCGTACCTTAAGTTGAGCGGGCTCTACATTGTGAATATTGTACCTGCACTATTGAGGGGCTCTTTCAAAACTTTGCAATGGTAGGGCCTCAAGTATGAGCGTTCTCGACAAAGAAGCCATGAAAAGACTGCAGAATAGCAAAGCCATTGTTATTTGCCTGTGGATAAAGGAATGCCATAGTTGTTAGGAATTGTGGCGAGTACATTTCGAAAATGACGGAGCACCTCCATGGCGAAACTACGTATTTGAGGGTAGACCGGCATCCTACACATGAAAGACGGCGGCAGAATACTGACTGAAGTCTTGACGTTCATGCCACGTGATCAAAGGCGTCTGTATAACAGGCTGCTGTTTCACAACAGCTCGGCTGCTGCCATACACGGCCTTCCTAAGGTTCACAAACCTAATATCCTGCTGCAGTCGATCCTAGAGTACAGGCGCTACCCATTGCACAGTCTTTTTTTTTGCAATAATCATGGTGTGCTTCACCCCTTCTAGGGCTAACGGTGACATACGTAAACGACTTCACCGACTTTGTTTACAAGCTCAGGCAGCTGAGCCTATAGAGCGAGGACATCATGGTCTCCGTTGCAGTGAAGTCTGTTTTTCGAGCGTACTAGTGGTCTATGCTGTTGACTGCTGCTGAGCGGTGTTGAGAAACGATGACTTTTTAACGGGGCTCACCCAAACAATTTTTTAATTTTGCGCCAAGATTTTCATGCGTGATTTAAAAAACTATAAAATGCGTTTTGATATTTTCGTGGCACTGGCTTGGTCAACATTTTTTAAACTTCGCATCTGAAGACTTTCGTACACGTATACTACAATTTACTTCATTTTTATTGATTGGAAGCGACGTAGGACACAGTCGACGCCTTGAAAATTTCTTACGTCAAGACAATTGGTGTGGGATTCTCTAAGGGGTGTCGCCACCCAGATATTCTGTTCACGCATTTTTTTAAACTAAGCGTCATGTCGCGGTAAAAGTGGTGTGTTATTGATTTTGAAATGGTACTTTTGTTATACGCGAAAAATTATCATGCTCTTTCATGTACCTTTAAAATAAGGGTCAGAAGTGCGGACAAGATTTACTGGATTCCCGCGATACAAAATAAAAAAAGGTGCTCTGAGTACCTATCAAAAGATCAAAAATTAAATGAGGATGGAGGCATTTCATGATGATTCAAAGGGAAGCGCTTTGCTGTTTTAGTCGAGATCGGGTTGCTTTAGAACACATAGCTATTTAAAGAAGATTCAGTGCAGAAGTCCTTTGTATATGCTGTGGGCAAGATAAGGAAACAACACATTACCTTTTGATTAAATGTGGAGATGTACACCCAGCTGTACTTTTGGCAACCAGCCTACACGAAGCCTTTTGGAGTATAGGCATGAATATAGAAAGCTCAACGCGTCCACGACAAGAATACGTAAGAGATGTTTGGACTAATCGTAACAGAAAGCTAGAAAGAAAAGAGTTAGACAGAGAGAAAAAACAACTGATAGGAGAAAAAGGAAGAAAGGCCAACAAGAAAATGAAGGGAAAAGGTTTTTTTTTTTTTCATTTGTCCAGCTTGGTCACACAATAGGCACCGCACCGTTATAAAGGAAACGCTCGTAGCATCCATCCATCCGTCCGTCTGTCTGTCCGTCCATCGGCCCGCCCTATTTATTTCTTTTTGGTCCTTTGACTTTCTTCCCTTTCGTTGATGTTCTCTCAGACACTTCTTCTCTTTCCATATATTTCGCTATCCTTGTTTTTCTCCTCTGTCTGTGTGACGCTTTGCACTCTCCCCATCCTCATGATCACATCTCTTTGGCTCATGCTCACTTCCTTCTCGCACTCCCGTGTTACGCGATACCATTCAGGGCTATCCTGTACTCTGCTAGCATGCATGGATATCCGATCGGTTAGGACGCTGGCCTTCGCAGCGAAAGTAAGCTTCTTCGAATTCTGCCTCGTGACGATTTTTTTTTCGGCAAGAACTATTCACTGTGTTCCAACAGTTCCTTTCATTCTCAGCTTTTATTTCAGTCTGTACTCGTGCTCAGGGTTAATAGTGTCCACGCCTTAGCAGAGAGTAGTGAAATTTGGCAAATTTAGTGCCGCACAATCATAGAATTTCCGAAAGTAACTTAGAGTGATCCCTGATGCTACGATCATTCAGCCATCATGGGAATTACAGTTGATACACAAATTTGCCTAGTATTCGTTCTTGCGGGCTTTGAACGCGCTTGTCGTTTTTTGTTTGTTGTTGTGTTTAGGTTTTGTTTAAGATAAGAGATCGGGACATTGGGAACTTCGTGAGCATGGTGAGCCTAAAAGGTTCAAGGTGGTAAAGCGTAACTACTGAACTTTTGCTGAGCTACGTCTTTCGGCAAAGCGAACTCAGGCCCAACAAAGCCAAACTGAGTTGAAGGAACGAAGATTACACAGCCCTGAGATGGACTGTGATACCCGACCACAATTTAAAAACAAAGCAATGAAATGACATTCATTTTGCGAACCGTAAAACTGAAGCATGCTCAGTGAGGCTATCTGCCCTGAATATACGCATAATTTATTAAACTATGAAACCCATACGACTAACTCCATAAAAACATAACCATAGATGTGTCAAGTCTTGAAACACCGTTGTTCCTCGGATATTTCCTTTAGGTGCAGTTCTCTAAATACCTAATAAACCAAGCCTTAAAGAATGCGCCCACAAGAGGAGAAAATTTAGAAAAACTTTCTTTTTTGCAACTTTTCTTTTTAAACTTCTATTGTTTTGGGCGTGTTCTCAAAGCCATGTCCTGTAATCCTTCAAGCTCAAAACGTTTAAGTTATTGTTAATGAAGAGGCGTTAGCTGTGCTGAAGCGTTCTTACAGTGAGAGCTCTATATGGATAGCAGAAACGAAGAACCATCCAGCAGCGGTGTCACGGGCGGTCTCCATTAGCAGTGTTATCAGTTACGTCGTTCGAAGCATCGTATACTCAAGAGCGCGCGATTGGCTGCGTTGTGTGTGAGGTAAGACAACCATCCCGTTGCGCCGAGCTCGCACGGGTTTCTTCTTAAACCTTCAGTGTGGCTATGCCATGGGAAACTCTAGAAGAGCATATGAAAATATTTTTGTAGTGCAAAACAAAATACGAAAACAGCCCCGCCGCACTTGTCTAGTGACTAAGGTACTCGGCTGCTGACCCGCAGGTCACGGGATCGAATCCCAGATGTGGAGGCTGCATTTTCGATGGAGGCGAAAATGCTGTAGGCCCGTGTGCTCAGATTTGGATGCACGTTATAGAACGACAGGTGGTTAAAATTTTCGGAGCCCTTCACCATGGCCTCTCTCTTAATCATATGGTGGTTTTGGGATGTTAAACTCCACATATCAAATCAAACACGAATATGGGAAGGAATGGACTGACAGGACAGAGCGTAACTAGCAACAACATGCTTATTTTTGAACATCAAGCCGCTTTTAAGCCACAATCGTCTGGTATACAGATAAGCACGCGTAATTACTCAGATGACTGCGTGACAGCGTAATATACACGAACAAAAAAATAAAGGAAACGACACTTGAGTGAACACACGTGCTTATCTGTCTGCTTTACGATGATGACCTAAAAACTTGATGTTCGAAAATAAACATGTTGTGGCTAGTAGCGCTCTGCCCTGTCAGTCTATCCCTTCCTATTTCCGTATTTTGCCTCGCGCTACAAAATATCCTTTCATGTGCCTCACCAACTAGCCCACATTGGAACTCTCGTCTAGAAGGCCGCCGACGAAACGTGAGAATGCTCGCATCCGTCGGAACGATGGTGCAGTACGGGAACAAACACAGGCCTGGGAGACCGAGTGATGGCAGCAACTGTGCACCGATAGTCCCTCGGCCTTCCAAGTCACGATAAATCGAAACGGGAATATAAGCGCCGGCGACGTACGGATCCTGCAAACCACGCCGCTGAGTCAGCTCCTGATGTCAAACGCTTGCAACAACGCAACGTTACGGCGTCGGGAATGCGTTACCCGGGTCAAACATCTGCTTTCGGCGGGAGTTTCTCCAGCGGCACATTGGCTTCGGCTGCGACGTCTGTGACCGCCTGTGGTTCGAGAACAACGACGTGGCGCCGCCTCCAAATGAACTCGTTCCCGCGCCCGCGAGTACACCACACACTTATCCCAATCTGTTCTGTCCGCATTACTCAAAATGTGGCTCCATCACCTCCCTCTCTCATATACTATGAGACTCCATCGAAGATACATCCCCACCTGATCTTCTGACCACTCCCTCTCCCGAGGCGTGGGAAAGTGTACTCCGCCATACGAGCCTAAAAGTACAGCTCCGAGCCACATAGTGAGCTGAGGAGGTGGTAACGAGGCACAGCTTGACCGTCATTTCTCTGTGAATTCCTTTTTACTTAAATTAAGTTGTTTCTTCCTGTAAGTGACTAACGCATTGCGAAAAGCATTTAACCGCTCAATACACTCCTCCGTGACCGTGGTCATGCGAGGCACAATGCGTGGCAAGTGAAATATACACTACGGGACACTCAAGCCAAACGTGTGTCTAATCTCAATAAGAAGCACGAGCATGTAACCAATATCTTTGAAAGGCTTCTGTGGCCGTTCGATTGAACCTACTGCTAAACACCGGTTCCACACATTTCAGTTTTCGCTGGTTAACCATTTTTACAGAGTGCTTCAGTGGTCATTTTTCTAACCCGGAAGTGTTTTTACCGGGGTCCACCAAGACTTCACTCACGTGTTTCCGTCACGGAAATGCCGTCGAAAAAATCCACACTATTCGGTGATAAAGAGAAAAAGCACTGCCAATGGAACCATTGCGTCCACGACAACAGATGCCGAGCGCGCTATCCATTGTGCCATGACCATATGCTTCGCACGCTTTAAAAAATACGCCTTTCATATCTAGCACTGTCCTCTGATAGCGTTCTTGGTAAAGTGCAGTACTGCATCATGACCATGACATCCACGACTACTTCCTTCAACACGTCGTTTCTAAGAGTCTATCCCATTTGGCATGTTTCCAATAGTAAAAGTGCAACTTTGTCAACGTCTTGAAGCCCCCCCCCCCTCTTCTCAGGTGGCGGCTTTACCCAAGCGTAGGCGTGGCTCACAGCATCCATTCAGGCCAACCATTGGCCAGAGGGCCTTCACTAGAAAGGCCAGCGGTACCATTATTTCAACGTCACAGACAGGTTGCGTAGCTGTGGAATACGGCAGCTTTGCTTTTTTGACACCGCCTGCATTGTCCCCCATTACTGCACCTCTTCTTAGTCGCAATTTTACGATGCAAATTAGACACGAGAGTGCTACTGGGGGCACCCATTCCTAGTTTGCTTGCCCGTATTATTGGGTCTTACCGCTTCTTTAAGCACTGAGCTTCAAAACAAAAGGAAGCACGCACGGTGTCCACAGAGAAAGCGATGGAAATGCGGTGTTCTAGCAGACAGTCAACTCAGCATCCTATGAGTGACGTCATAACGTAGGTAGCGCCATGGTAGCTCTGCAACCTCTGGAACGGGCCTGTTTCAGCTCGATGTATCTCTGCGTAATGTATAAAGTTTCCTCAAATTACCTAGAGAAGACTCTGGCGCTGCGATCGTTCAGCAATCATTAGAATTGTGGGTATAACATAGATTTGCCTAGTCTGCGTACTTTCGGGCAGCGAACGCACTCGTGGCTTTGCTTATTGCGGGTTTTTCGTTTTCTTTAGAATGAAAGAACAAACCGTTTAAACTTCGTGATCTGATTTGAAATGGTGATCCTAAGAGGTGAAAGTGGCGAAGCATAACTGCCAAACATTTGCGTATTGTTGTTTCGTGGCAGCTTCAAGCCACGCAAAACCATAAGGAACGCAAAGTACGAATACCATGCAAATTCATGTACCTACCCATATTTCCCATGCTCCCTGAACCTTCATGCGTTGCAGCTCCCATTATTACTAGCGCCACTGTTCCTTCTATTGTACATTACGGAAAGTCTCACACGTTACCCACTGGCACTCGCCCCGCGAATAATCGCGATCGGCCAAAGGGTAGATACTATGCGGGGTGCATTTCCCTTTGGTCGGACAGGGGTGTTCAATGCATGCTGCGAGTGGGTGGCCTTAGCTCAAGTTCGGCGTCCAAACATTCGTGCTGTTTTGGCTCTCGTACAACTTTCTCTGATTATTCCTCCACGCATTAGCTACAACAGGCATCTATGACCAAAAGGGTTTGTTCAATCAATAATAATAGACGTTAATGGTCGGAATGTATGGATAAGCATCAACGTGGATGCATTCATGCTAAGTGGTTATATAGCTGTAAAACACCAACAGACAATGCGAAAGCTCTTTTATATTAAAGCACAGCAAAAGTTAAACCACTTGCCTAAGGACACCTTTTACTTTTGTGTTTTACCAATTCCTATGACGGAGGAATCGGCCATGTTTTTTTAATTCAAATATTCCTAGGCACTTCTTATTTCTCAATATAATACTCGCATCAATCTAGGCCACATTTCGACAAAGGCTCGTCCCTTGAAAAACAATCACTTAGGGCATACAATGTTGATATCTCATACTGTTCTGAGATAGCTGGCCAAATAATTGCCCTTATTTCGCAGGAAATCTGGAATGGATTGACAATCAACGGATTAGGGGTCCTGGTTTTGGTGGGTGCTGACGAGGACTGTTCTGCTAAATCTTTGACTCGACACAATGGCCGAACATTTCAAAGGTGGAATAAAGTGTTCTTCACTCAAACGTCAAAACTTCAAACAGAGCATCTGCCCGCAGGCGAAACACGCTCATCTTTCAGCATGATGGGATTCGTACATAGCGTAAAAACTTCATGCACTAATTCAGCGATAATTTTCTGTGCAATATACCAATATACGTATAGTGGTATACCAATATACGTATAGTGGTATCCCATGGCGCAAGAGTACTATGCAATCCACATCTCAGACACCATTGAGTTGCATCAGAGAGGCATATTTTGGTAGTGAAACAAAATAGGTCATCGTGAGATGGAATGCACAGCGGAATTCGGTTCTGTAAGCGACCAATCTAATCTAGCACTGGACGATGGACTTGGAAGAAAATAAAGGAAGCAATCATAGCTGACTTAAAGTATTGGTTTGGCACCTTTCGAAGCTTCAATAAATATTTATTAAACACTTTTAAAGCATAAATCTTGCACCCACTCGAATTTTTCGTGCAATTTCTTGGCTTATACGAGCGAAGTATTTACACACGGTTGGCTAAAGATTTCGGACGAAGAGCGCAGTGGAGGCTGATCAAACGAGGAAGAGTTATAGGGGAAGAAGCATAAAGTAATGCAAGCTACTGCAAATGCACGACAAAGAGTGTACTCAAATACATGATCGAAGATCGCGGCGGGGCAGAGAGCCCGCTAAAAACCGGACAGCCGAAAATATTTGCGTGCAGTGACACAAGGAGGAAGCCAAGACACCACAATCACCACTTCAACTACTCATTTAGCCTTCGTTATCATCACATTGCAGGGGCGAAACAGGCAAAGGGGGCACAACACCAAGCTCTTGCTAATAATTATTTCACGTTTACAATGAAATGGAATGCCTATAACAACACTCTACGCACTAGGGTGACCTTTCAAATGGCCATTTGTAAGCTCAGCAAATAAATTCTCTGCGGCGCCAGTCCCTCCGCAAGATCCGTGCTCTGAGCGCCTATCAGCCCGCATTACCAGGTCGCAGAAGCAAATTCGAATAACAATATTGGGTTCACGTGGCATACTACTATAATTAGTGTAGCGTAGTTATTAGTTTTCATTGAGTGCGTTTATTTTGTGTGGGAGCATGCGCTAACACACAATCATAATAAGAGCTATGTCATTTTCGAAATTTCAGAGTACGACAGCGTTTTAGACAAGACGTAATCCCACGTTATTTACCCCACTCAGACGCTATTTACACACTTGTACACACCACTCGTTTTCGTTATTTGCATCAAGTAAAGGCTAAGAAAGAGCAAGATATATCGTAAATTAGATGAATTACACCTCCTGCTTGATTGTCTTCATTAAACCTCGATTCGCAGTGTACTGGTACATATGAACACTTTTCTGAAGGCACTACCAGGTTTGACGAATCGTGCGATGTGCCGCTTCCTGCAAGCAATGTGAAAAGCAGAAATTTTCCTTGCTCACAATTGACACAACCAAAAATAAATTTGCAACATATTTCTAGCCTGAGATGAGGTTCTATAAATGCCAAAAGTGAGCATCAATGACTACAGGATAAAGAGACATTTATTTCAACCTAATTAGAACTAGTGACTATGACACACATAGATTCAACAATTATCTCAGTATTTCTGTTGCAATATGTATGTATGTATGTATGTATGTATGTATGTATGTATGTATGTATGTATGTATGTATGTATGTATGTATGTAAGTATGTATGTATCTTCATGTCATTTCATTTTTATTCAAGGCGAAACCGTTACACTTTGCCTTGGGGGCCACGGCTAAAGGCTAAATGAACGCCAAACTAGGTCGTGCCAGCCTGGCAGCAAAAGCATAGATCCACCAACAAGCATTTTTTGTATAGAATACACTGATATATTTTCATCCAGAGTGATTACAAGATTTAAAAAATTATAAGTTCACAAATATATAAACACAGCTTCTTAAAATTAATATTCATATAGCGAAATATGTAGAGCCACAAACAAAATAAAGAAAATAAAGATAGTCTCTCGCCACTAATGCGAGATAAAGCACAAAAATCTAGTCAACATTAAGTAGAAAACAAAACTGATATGACCGGGCACGCCTATGTACAGAAGGAGAAACCTACGATCGTACTGATGAGAAATTTTTAAAAGAAAGACCTGTTATTATTACAATAAGTAATTAGAATATGTTATCATTACAATATTGTAATAAACAAACACAGGTCCTTAGAACAAGCTGTGTACGAATACAAGACAATAAGAAGTCACAAAATTTTAAAGATCAATGGGGTCACCATTTTGTCTGTTATGAGTTCTTTTGTTATTTTTTGAATTAACTAACTGATGCTCCATCCTGCACTAAATAAATTATGGTTGGGTATTGATTTAGGATGTCTGGTATACGTGAGCTTAACCGTTGGTCACCGTAGCTTGTGCGTGATTTCGGTTTGTATATTCGGCTCTTACGTAATTCATATGGTGTTTGATTGACGTAATATGTATCCAAAAATAGAGATGCATTTACTTTATACTGGCGTTGTATCTCTAAGCATAGCTTGTGTCTGTACAACTGATTGATGGGCAATGTTGTGTGGCTTTTGAAATGTCAATGAGTACTTTCAAGAAGTGAGGTGTTAGATATTGCACGTATGGCACACTTTTGTAGCACTAAAAGAGAATTAGGTTTCTGACAGTCGTTGTTAGCCACACTAAGCAGCATTAAGTTAGTCATGAGTGTACTAGAGCATATTAAATTTGTCGCTTGATATTTGTTGGAACATGCTACCTTAGCATATTTAGAATGCCGATTCTTCTCCAAAGATGTTTTATCGTGTTTATGTAGGAGGCCCAAGAAAGTTGTTAGTGAAATAGGATTTCTAGAATTGTTATTGTTGTTGTTCGCTGAATCTCATTGCCGTGGAAGTAAATCGGTGCGTACGGAATGGAAGTTACCCCTTTTGGTTTGAAGAACATATATCTTGTTTTAGAGATGTTCACTTGAGGTTTGTTTACATTTAACCAAACATTGAGCTTGTTCATTCATATTGTTACGGGGAAGATTTATTCACCGAGAGCTGGTCTTGCTAACGGCTTAAAGAGCGCACAGTCATGCAGGCCAACGAGAGAAGCTCGAGAGTCCAACCCACTACAACCACGTTGTCGTCTTCTTCTGTTGGGTGCCAATTCAGCTGTGTCGGGGTGACAGTTCCATACACGTATCATCACCCCGGCACGTAAGGCACCGTCTCGGTGCCTGTTAAATGAGCGAGTCGGCGTTGTAGGGCTTGAGACGAGAAACGTGGACTACTTCCGTTCTGGGTGCAGCAGCTGATGAGTTTGTGGTAGCGGCAATCTCGTAGGTCACAGGTGTGACCTGACGAATAACTCGGTAGGGCCCAGCGTATCGCGATAGTAGTTTCTCGCAGAGGCCAACACGTCAAGATGGGAGCCACAAGAGAACAAGAGATCCGGGCAAGAAAAAACGGCATCTCTATGTCGACGGTCATAAAGAGACTTCTGTGCTGTCTGCGACGACGATAACCGAGCACGCACTACCGCGCGTGCTGTGAGGGCACGGGTGATCGCATCCTGAGCATACGAAGTGGAGGATGGGTGGTCTGATGAAAGCAGTGTGTCGAAGGGCAGTAAGGGATGACGTCCGAAGAATAGATAAAAAGGGGTGTAGCCCGCTGTTCTATGACGCGACAAGTTATAGGCGAAGGTTACGAACGGAAGAGCTATGTCCCAATCAGTGTGGTCGGTAGATACGTACATGGAAAGCATGTCCGTCAATGTGCGGTTTAGGCGCTCCGTAAGGCCGTTAGTCTGAGGGTGGTATAAGATGTGGTGAAGTTGTGACGGGTAGCACAAGATCGGAGTAGATCATCAACCACCCGAGATAGAAAGTAGCGACCACGGTCTGTGAGCAGGTGAGTCGGAGCGCCATGCTGGAGAATAATGTCGTGCAACAGGAAGTCGGCAACGTCGGTTGCGCAGCTGGTTGGTAGCGCTCGAGTGATTGCATACCGAGTGGCATAGTCTGTGGCCACTGCAATCCATTTATTTCCTGTTGTAAAAGTAGGAAAGGGACCTAGCAAGTCCAACCTTACTCGATAAAATGGCTCGGCTGGAACTTCAATAGGTTGAAGAAGACCAGCAGGGGGAGTGGTAGGCTTCTTTCGGCGCTGGCAGAGGTCGCAAGATGCGACGTAACGGCGAACAGAGCGGTACAGACCCTTCCAGAATACTCGTCGTCGAATGCGGTCGTAAGTTCTGGAGACTCCTAGATGTCCAGAAGTTGGAGCGTCGTGGAATTGTCGCAGAACATCCTTTCGCAGGTGATGCGGTACGACGAGTAAAAGTTCCGCGCCGTCGGGGTGTAAGTTGCGGTGGTACAAAATGTTGTCTTGAAGCAGGTATCTGCTAAGAGAAGGGTCAGCATAACGCGATAGAAGGCTGCTAATGATGGTGAGCTGCGATGGATCTCGGCGCTGTTCGTCAGCCACGTTCAAAAAGTCAGTGATGGCTAAAACGCAGGCATCGGATTCCAAATCAGTGGAGCTAGGTGGATCAACGGGGTGCCGGGATAAGCAGCCAGCATCGCTGTGCAGCTTTCCAGATTTGTAAACAACCGAGAACGTGTACTCCTGTAATCGAAGTGCCCATCGGCCGAGTCTTCCTGTAGGGTCCTTAAGCGTCGACAGCCAGCAAAGCGCATGATGGTCCGTGATGACTGCGAACGGACGTCCGTATAAGTACGGACGGAATTTCGCGATAGCCCAAACGAGGGCTAAGCATTCCCGCTCAGTGATAGAATAATTTTGTTCCGCTTGCGACAAAAGGCGGCTAGCGTAGGCTATCACGCGGTTGGTGCCATTCTGTATCTGAGCGAGTATAGCACCAATTCCATGGCCGCTTGCATTGGTGCGAAGCTCTGTTCGAGCCGTTGGATCAAAATGAGCCAACACCGGTGGTGATGTGAGGGCGGTAATTAGCGACGCGAAGGAATGTTTTTGGTCTCTTTCTTAAGAAAAGGCCACATTCTTTTTGAGGAGATCCGTGAGGGGCCTAGCAATATCCGCGAAGTTGAAGACAAAGCGGCGGAAATATGAGCAGAGCCCAATAAAACTGCGAACTTTTTGCGTGGAACGCGGAACCGGTAATTCGCGGACTGCACGGACTTTGTCAGGGTCGGGTTGAACACCAGTGGCGTCAACAAGGTGGCCGAGTAGTTTAATCTGCCGACGTCCAAATGAGCATTTTGACGAATTTAGTTGGAGACCAGCGCAACGAAAAACGTCAAGAATTGCCGAGAGACGAGACAGGTGGCTTTCGAAGGTGGGCGAGAAAACTATTACATCATCCAGATAGCAAAGGCAGGTCGACCATTTGAAACCGCGAAGAAGAGAGTCCATCATACGTTCAAAAGTAGCCGGGGCATTGCACAACCCAAAAGGCATTACCTTGAATTGGTAAAGGCCGTCGGGTGTGATGAATGCTGTCTTCTCGCGGTCGCGGTCGTCGACCGAAATTTGCCAGTATACGGATCGAAGGTCAAGGGTCGAGAAATAGTTGGCGCCGTGGAGGCAGTCGAGCGCATCATCGATTCGGGGTAAAGGATAAACGTCCTTCTTGGTGATCCGATTCAGGTGGCGATAGTCGACGCAAAAGCGCCAGGTGTTGTCCTTTTTAAGTAAGACCACAGGGGAGGCCCAAGGACTCGATGAAGGCTCAATGACGTCTTTACTCAGCATTTTCTCGACCTCCGTCTGTATAACTTGGCGCTCAGCATGTGACACGCGATAAGGGCGTTTGTGGAGTGGACTGGCGTCGCCGGTGTCGATGCGGTGGGTTACGGCACTTGTGCGGCCCAGGGGACGGTCGTCGACATCAAAGATATCCAGGTAAGAAAACAGAACACCCCGGGGCGCCGCAACTTGGGAAGGTAAGAGGTCGCTGGATATCATTTTGTCGAGGAACGCCTTATTTTGCGACGTGATGGCAGGTTTCGCCATGGTCTTACTGTCAGGTGTAAAAGAACAAATCGAACATTCATCAAGGGTGGAAAGATTGGCTAAAGTGATGCCTTGGGGAAGAACTTGGGCCAATGTAGAGAAGTTCAGAACTGGAAGTAGCACCGTGTTGTTAGCAACAACCACTATAGTATGTGGTAGTGCGATGTAGTGCGTAAGGGTCAAATCAATGAGTGGAGCTACCAGATAGTCTTCATCAGGAACGGACGGGAAGGGCGACAAAGGAACGTACATAGCAGCCTGGGGCGGTAGCCGTAGAGACTCCACGGATCGTAGCCGAGTGCGACTTGGAGGAGTGAAATCGGAGCACAAAGGCGATTCGAGCCGTAAGATACCGGTAGAACAATCAATGAGGGCGGAGTGGGCGGTTAAGAAGTCAATTCCAAGGATGACGTCGTGTGGGCAGGCATCGAGGACTGCGAAGAGAACGGAAGTGTGGTGGCCAGAAACAGTAACGTGGGCAGTGCACATACCAAGCACCGATGTTCGACTTCCGTTGGCAACTCGAACAGTAGAGAACATAGCTGGTGTGAGAACTTTTTTCAGGCGAGATCGAAGTGTAGAACTCATAAAAGATACTTGGGCACCAGTGTCAATTAGAGCAGTAACGGCGTGGCCATCAACGAACACCCGAAGTAAATTGCGCCTTGAATTTGTAGCCGGTTGAGGGTTTTCGTTCCGAGTCGTCAACGCAGTGCCACCTCCAGGAGCTGCACTCGTCAGTTTCCCGGGGAATGGCCAGAATAAGCCGGTGACGGAGAGCGGCGGCGTTGAGGGGAGCGTGATGGCCGACCCTGAGGTGACGGCGAGCGGCTAGACCAGTTTCTTTGGGCGACGACGTCAGCGTAGAACGGTTCGGAGCGCGGAGATGAACGGCGAGCTGAAGGGTCCTGAATATGGTCATCCGAAAAACCGGGTGGCGAATAGTGTCCACGGTCCTGACGGCGGTCGACATTACGAAAGCTTGGCCGGAAATACCACCTGTTGCGACAATGGCGGGAGATGTGCCCAACTCGAGAGCAAGAAAAGCAGATGGGTCGATCATCGTGCGTACGCCACTCAGATGGATTTCGGTAGCGTGGTGGAAACCGAGGAGTCGAAGCTGCCGCAGCGACAAGTGGAGCAGAGTGGTGGTCAGCGTTGTGGACAGGAGTGCTCATGGGCTGCGGCTGGGGAACCTGGACGCCCAGGTTAGCAAACTCCTGGCGCACGACGGCTTGAATAAGCGAGACTGTTGCCCAGTTGTCTTGCGCAGGGGGCTGATAGAAAGCGGGTGCTATGGCTTCCAGCTCCTGGCGAACAACCCTTGCGATATTGGCAGGAGGCGCAAGTGAACGGGGCGCTGCAGAATCCTCGCAAGACGAAGTCGCAGCAGTGTTTGGTAGTCTCGCGATGTGGTTGGTGATTCGCCTGCTTTTAGCTTGTTCAAACCGTCGGTACTCAGATATGATAGAGTCGACATGGGTGCAGTTCTTGCACATTAGTATGTTGAAAGCATCATCAGCAATGCCTTTCAACACGTTGCTGATCTTGTCCGCCTCGGATATGTTTTTGTTGGTCTTCCGGCACAGTGCCAGTACGTCTTTAATGTACGTGACGTACGACTCCGTCGATGATTGAACACGCGACGCGAGGTCCTGCCTGGCTGCCACCTGACGAGCAACTGACCGACCGAACAAATCGCGAAGCTTTTGCTTGCATGTGTCCCAGCTGGTTAATTCTTCTTCATGCGTCTCATACCAGGCGCGTGCCGTACCCCGTAGGTAGAATAGAATATTTGCCAGCATAAGCGTTTCGTCCCACCTGTAGTGCTTACTGACGCGCTCGAATAATGCGAGCCATTCTTCGACGTCCGTGCTGTCTGTCCCGGAAAACTTGCCACGGTCGAGAAGATGGGGGGGAATCACAGGTGATGGAGCCGGCGCGGATGGCGAGGCCTGAGTGCCAGTTTCACGCATCGCGGCTGAACAAAGCTGGCGTCCACTGCGGAGTTCCAGAGCCGGGTTGTGTGAAGACCCCGCACCTTCCACCAAAAGATGTTACCGGGAATATTTATTCACCGAGAGCTGGTCTTGCTAACGGCTTAAAGAGCGCACAGTCATGCAGGCTAACGGGAGAAGCTCGAGAGTCCAACCCACTACCACCACGTTGTCGTCTTCTTCATTTGGGTGCCAGTTCAGCTGTGTCGGGGTGACAGTTCCATACACGTATCAATATATTGGTTTCATTATGTAATTCACATGCGTGTGATCCTGCAAAGAATACGTTGGTATCGTTGGCATACAAAATTACTTTTTATAACCCTCAATATTTGCAACACCACTAATGACCAGAAGATATAGGCCAGGTCCAAGAATGTATCCCTGAGAGACACCGTACCTAATGTGTTCGACTTGTTAGTGTATATTGTTTATGGTTGTATATGGTTTTCTTGATGACAGGTAACTTGCTATTAGTTGGACTGTAGTACCCCAAATACCGTATTAAGGAATTTTACGTAAAAGCAGATTGTGTTGAATGCTTTCAAATTTCTTCCTAAAATCCAGAAATATTTCTAGTGTATAGATTGTGTTTTTAATGTTCTCTAGAATGTATTCTTTATTATTTTGTTGAGTGAATTCAGTAGATTTATTTTTTGCGGAATCCATACTGTTCTTCTGCAATAAAATTGTTTGTAGTGATAAAACCTGTATTCCTCTTACTGATAATTCGCTCGGCCATTTTCGCGAATACAGAAAGTACTGACATAGGTCTGTAATTTTTTAGACCATTAAACGAATCCCCTTTATGTATTGCAGTAACTTTAGCAAGTTTCATTTCATCGGGAAAAAGGCCAGACCATAGCTTCAAGTTATAAATGTGCGTAAGAGGAATAGAGATAATGTGACTTTTAGCCTTTGATGGCTTCAGCTTAATGTCATCAGAGCCACCAGCCCATTCTTCTTTTAATGACGTGATAAATTTTTCCACCTCTTCTTGATCAGCAATTTGTGCTATTTATTTATCGCAATACGTTTCTGTGTCGTTCGCCGTAAACTGACCAACTGTAAGAAAGTGTTTGTTAAAGGTGTCAGATATTTCTGATTTACTCATACCAGGTTTCCGATACTTGATGCCTGTCGATTCGTCTTTTTTATTAATCAGTTCATTTATTGTACCCCACAGGAGGCGTGCATCTCCTGAATGAGCAGTGAATTTATTTACTCGGTATTTTCTTTTAGCTGTCTTCAAATCTTTGTTCAGATAATTGCGGAATATTTTATAGTTATGTAAATTGTTTGCATCTCTGGATGATAAGAATATCTCAAATAGGTTGTTTTTAAATTTAATTTTGTTGTATAACTCTACTGTCACCCAAGGCATTCGAATTTTTTTTTTTTTTGGTGCTTAGGAGGAAAGCACTTCCCATAAATGGAGGTGAAGTACTCCATAAAAGTGTTGCATGCTTTATTGGGATCAGTTTCTTTTATAATGAGGCTCCAGTCAACTTCAGTGGTTAGGTTCCTAAATAGTTCTATATTATGGTTGGAATAACGCCTGAGGCGTACTTCATCCTTACTTTGAAACACACGCTTGCCAGGTAAGAAGCAGTATATTGAAAAATTATCGTTAATATTGACAGTAATCTTACCTGCTTTAACATCAACATGATCGAAGCTTGTGATACACAAGTCTAACGTTGTTTCAAATGTAGCTGTTATTCGTGTTGGTGAGGTAATTAAATTCATACAGTCATAAGCTTCGATAATTTCATTTAGGCGTACAAAGCAGGGGTTATCTAGTGACACATTAATGTTAAAATCCCCCACAAGAACAGTTTGCAGGCGCGAATCTAAAGATCTGTCCAGTAGTTTCTCAGTGAAATTCAAAAAGTTTTCTATTGAATCAGAAGGAGGGTGGTAAACAACATAAAATAACACATTAGCGCACTCTATCATTATACAATCATAGTTATCATTTACTACCTTAAACTATACTACAGGTTTGTACGAACATATAGAGAAACACCACCACCACGCTTTCCCAATCTACATGCAGAGATACGCTCATAGCCATCAATCATAATGCAGTCATCTTCTGATGAGCACCATGTTTCAGTAAAGCAAACTAAATCAAACGCATAACTGATTTCAGACAGCAGCGTGCTTACTTCAATCAAAATTTTTTCTCAAGCTTGTAGAATTTAAGGGAAAAACAGAGAGTTTACAGCCGCAGCTTAGAGTTAAAATATGGCGTAAAACCTTGGATATGCAGAACGACATCTTCAAACAGTCACCAGTGAAGTACATGGATGATACAACCGTCCTCATAACAGAGGAATGTCCTCACTTCCTCGAATGACCCATGCTTTTTCACCATTTGCTTGCCTTCCTAGCACTTTTCCATTGGCATGCCATACAAACGCAAAACCGAATTTCTTCGCCCATTCTTATGTCATTGCGAGCAACGCAAGCGCTGGTCGAGTCATGTTCTCACACATGTATGTGCTCTTGCCTTAATTTTTAAGAGACGCCGCTTTTAGAGCCATTTGTCTCTTGTTTCCTGATTCATGAAGCGAACAATTATACCACGTGTTTTCGCTGGCTTAGCAGGTAGCCGATGTACGGTTTCGATGCCATTTTGGGATAGGGGTGGCAGTATAATTTGCTTCGCAAGTTCATTTCGTTTAGCCGTCAGGTCCTCATTTTTCCTTTTTTTCATACCTTAAGTTTCTAGATTCAAACGTCTGATACGGTATTCTAGCTTGTCTAGATCCTGTGCCATTACAGCTAGATCCTTATCGATATTGCTCTGCTCTAACTTATCGATTCTTCTCCTCAAGTCTCCGGTAGGTGATTCTTGACCCTGGAAACGCTCACTGGATTCATCAAATTTGTTTGACAGATGTTGCAGAGCTGTTTCTATGGTTTCAAATTTGCTAGGCAGCAAAATAAGCGCATCAATCTTGAGTTCTAAGGAGTGGAGTTGCTGGGCTACAATGCTTTCAGTTTTCATCTCTTCCGTATATCGGTTCTGGTTTTCTGGCCGCCAGTCTTGCACTTATCGCAATTCCATGTTCTTTTCCGCCGCTTTCTATACGCTTATTCCGAAACGCCTGAGCATGCACCCAAGTGGAACGCGAATTTACATTCGAAGCAAACCGACAGGGGGCTTCCATCTTCTAGATCAAGGTGGCAAGAACAACAACGTACTTGTGACATGTCACTACCGTTCAACACTTCAAGAACACACCAATGCTTGCCAGCAGCGGCAAAAGGCGGAATAATAACACGAAAATAATGTAGTCACCAACCTGTAAAATACGGAGCAAGTTTTAACGTGTGCTCGCTGGTTGTGCTGCTGCTGCTGTATGTATGTATGTATGTATGTATGTATGTATGTATGTATGTATGTATGTATGTATGTATGTATGTATGTATGTATGTATGTATGTATGTATGTATGTATGTATGTATGTATGTATGTATGTATTTATGTATGTATGTATTTATACATGAATTTCATGATATACATTTCATGGTCCTGCATGTTTTGCGGTGGTTTCGTTCACATGACATGTTGCAAAACTGGTATGGTATGGCATTATTGCATGGCGAACACGAGCGACAGACCCTAACATGAAAATCATAACATCCATGTCGCGTACCAACATGACTACATGCCACGCACATAATGCACTCGCGGTCGTTACGCTTGAGCCACATATACCAAATTTGGTATTACAGTACGTGAAGGGATGATGAAGGTATGTGACTGGTACAAACATGATAATCATGAGATGCGTGTCATGTAACAATGTGACTACATGCCCCGCTCATGATGTGCTGGCACTCGTTTCGCTCGCTTCACTTATACCAAATTTGGAATTATGGGAGGGGAACGGATTACAAAGGGATGATACTGGTGCACACATGATATACATGAAATGCATTTCATGTAACAACATGACTACATGCTAGGCTTGTGATGCGTTCGCGGCCGTTTCGCTAGCTTAACATGTACCAAACTCGGTATTACGTGACGCGCATAGACGACATAAGTAAATGACACATTCAAACGTGATATCCATGACATGCGTGTCATGTAACAACACGCCTGCATGCCACAATGATGATGCTCTCGCGGCCGTTTTGCCAGCTTCATATATGCCAAATTTGGTATTACGTGACGCCAATGCATCACGAAGGCATGCGACTGGCGCAAACATAATAATCATGACATGCGTGTCATGTGAGATCATGACTAAATGCCACAGTCAAGGAGCCAATACATTTAGGCGCGACGTGGTGGACGTGCTTGCTGGCGTTCATTTCGTCGCATCACGGCGGCGTTGCCAGGCCAGGCGCAAGTCCTGCCATATACTCGCAGGCGCGCGCCGCGCTGCGTTGCTCTGACGAATGCGCGTTTCAGCGCGTCCGGCATCCCTCCGTCACGTAAAGGGGGACACGCAGTGTAGTCTGGGTGGCCCATCGGCGCGAAAGGCAGCACGTCGCATTTCGCGCCGGTTACCTACGGGCCGCGCCGACAGACGCTGGTCGCGCCCGGCGTCAGACTATAGAGTGCACGCGTTTTGCGGACGTAGCGTCACTGTTCCCGGCGTGCGCGCGTGTCAACGCTATATTGGAGTATATTGGGCCTTTCATGATGCGCTTGCGGCAGTTTTGCTAGCTCCACATATGCCAAATTTGGCTTTTCGGGACGTAAATAGATGACGAGTTATATGACTGGTGCAAACATGACAATCCTGATCCGCGTGTCATGTAAGAACATGACAACATACCACGCTGATAGCATGCTCGCGACCGTTTCGCTAGCTCCACTTATATTAAATTTAGTATCATCTGACGTGAATAGATGAAGAAAATAACCGACACATCCAAGCCTGATAATCATGACACGGAAGTCATATACGGCATCATTGACCTCCACCTCATAACGTTGAGCTGATTTTAAAGGTGCATATCAACATTTCTCCTTCTTGCTTCGCATATCATTGATTCTCACTGTACGTGGAATCTGCCAACTTTTCACAGTCAAGTTTTCACACGTGTACAATGATATTTGACCCTCCACCTCCGTTTTCCGCGGAAAACATTAAATGTCGGGAGACCCCTATTCCATGGCCCCTTTAAAGCACACGCTCCAAACGACTGAAGCTGGCGTAACGTTGCCTTGTGCTTGCTGTCAGTGGCAATTTTTTTCGTTTACGTGGCAGAGAGTAAACTGTTGTGTTTTTTGCATATTAGCTTTTAATGTGTCAGCTATTATTGGTCCTTCCTTCATAACAATATACATTAGGATGCCGACTATACATTAAGCAATGTCTATAGTGGTATTGTTACATATTTTGTTTAAAGCAGTTTCGAACAACAGAACCGAACAAGTGGACTCAATGAACGCTTACTCGCAACAAGAATGTTTTTAAAAGAAGCATTAAAAAACTTTCTCGTACGTTGAAAATCAATTTTATGCAAAGCACGAGATTGGCAGGGGATTGCGTAGTAATTTTTTAACGAGCGAAACATGACGAAGAGGCGCTAATTATATGCACATATGCACGCAGAGAAACACGTTATACAGCCGCATATGATTTATATGACTAGTAGTGTACAGTTGCGGAACGATGTCAACTGCAACATTAATATTAGCAGCGCCAGAAGTGCTAAGCTAATATGAAGTCTTGTGGCTCACGAGCAGGGTAGCCCTGGACATACATACATACATACATACATACATACATACATACATACATACATACATACATACATACATACATACATACATACATACATACATACATACATACATACATACATACATACATACATACATACATACATACATACATACATACATACATACATACATACATACATACATACATACATACATACATACATACATACATACATACATACATACATACATACATACATACATACATACATACATACGTACATACATACATACATACATACATACATACATACATACATACATACATACATACATACATACATACATACATACATACATACATACATACATACATACATACATACATACATACATACATACATACATACATACATACATACATACATACATACATACATACATACATACGTACATACATACATACATACATACATACATACATACATACATACATACATACATACATACATACATACGTACATACATACATACATACATACATACATACATACATACATACATACATACATACATACATACATACATACATACATACATACATACATACATACATACATACATACATACATACATCCGTCTGTCCGCATGTCTATTTCCCTATCTATCCATTCATCCATCGATCGTCCACCCACCCGCCCGCCTTGGTCTGGGGGCTCTCGTGATCACCACGCTAACTTGGTGTAAACAAAATTAGTATTGGAGGGTAAAATGGTTTGATGAATATGACAGTCATGGCGTGAATCATGTCATGATCCTGTCGCAAACGTGGTTAAATCCTTTCCGCTAAATGTGTAACATATTCACGCTTACGAATATGTGCAGCATGTATGCGGATATGTGTAACAAGTGATAGTTCATATCTATCCAGCTACGGATAGAACGGAAGTGAGTAATTTTAATCCGTGAGCATTAAAGAATGGTCACAATGGCAGTGTCTACCCTACGAATGGAATGATAGACATTACATATGTGCTCCTATGATAAAGATGTCACATCAGGTTAACTTGAAATATACTCGGGCGCCATCCACTAAAGTTTACTTCTGTAGCAATGTCCAGGGCTACCCTGCTCGTGAGCCACAAGACTTTATATTAGCTTAGCACTTCTGGCGCTGCTAATATCCATGTTGCAGTTGACATCGTTCCGCAACAGTAGACTACTAGTCATATAAATCATATGCGGCTGTATAACGTGTTTCTCTGCGTGCATATGTGCATATAATTAGCGCCTCTTCGTCATGTTTCGCTCGTTAAAAAATTACTACACAATCCCCTGCCAATCTTGTGCTTTGCATAAAATTGATTTTCAACGTACGAGAAAGTTTTTTAATGCTTCTTTTAAAAACATTCTTGATGCGAGCAAGCGTTCATTGAGTCCACTTGTTCGGTTCTGTTGTTCGAAACTGCTTTAAACAAAATATGTAACAATACCACTATAGACATTGCTTAATGTATAGTCGGCATCCTAATGTATATTGTTATGAAGGAAGGACCAATAATAGCTGACACATTAAAAGCTAATATGCAAAAAACACAACAGCTTTACTCTCTACCACGTAAACGAAAAAAATTGCCACTGACAGCAAGCACAAGGCAACGTTACGCCAGCTTCAGTCGTTTGGAGCGTGTGCTTTAAAGGGGCCATGGAATAGGGGTCTCCCGACATTTAATGTTTTCCGCGGAAAACGGAGGTGGAGGGTCAAATATCATTGTACACGTGTGAAAACTTGACTGTGAAAAGTTGGCAGATTCCACGTACAGTGAGAATCAATGATATGCGAAGCAAGAAGGAGAAATGTTGATATGCACCTTTAAAATCAGCTCAACGTTATGAGGTGGAGGTCAATGATGCCGTATATGACTTCCGTGTCATGATTATCAGGCTTGGATATGTCGGTTATTTTCTTCATCTATTCACATCAGATGATACTAAATTTAATATAAGTGAAGCTAGCGAAACGGTCGCGAGCATGCTATGAGCGTGGTATGTTGTCATGTTCTTACATGACACGCGGATCAGGATTGTCATGTTTGCACCAGCCATATATCTCGTCATCTATTTACGTCCCGAAAAGCCAAATTTGGCATATGTGGAGCTAGCAAAACTGCCGCAAGCGCATCATGAAAGAGCCAATATACTCCAATGTAGCGTTGACACGCGCGCACGCCGGGAACAGTGACGCTACGTCCGCAAAACGCGTGCACTCTATAGTCTGACGCCGGGCGCGACCAGCGTCTGTCGGCGCGGCCCGTAGGTAACCGGCGCGAAATGCGACGTGCTGCCTTTCGCGCCGATGGGCTACCCAGACTACACTGCGTGTCCCCCTTTACGTGACGGAGGGATGCCGGACGCGCGGAAACGCGCATTCGTCAGAGCAATGCAGCGCGGCGCGCGCCTGCGAGTATATGGCAGGACCGGCGCCTGGCCTGGCAACGCCGCCGTGATGCGACGAAATGAACGCCAGCAAGCACGTCCACCACGTCGCGCCTACATGTATTGGCTCCTTGACTGTGGCATTTAGTCATGATCTCACATGACACGCATGTCATGATTATTATGTTTGCGCCAGTCGCATGCCTTCGTGATGCATTGGCGTCACGTAATACCAAATTTGGCATATATGAAGCTGGCAAAACGGCCGCGAGAGCATCATCATTGTGGCATGCAGGCGTGTTGTTACATGACACGCATGTCATGGATATCACGTTTGAATGTGTCATTTACTTATGTCGTCCATGCGCGTCACGTAATACCGAGTTTGGTACATGTTAAGCTAGCGAAACGGCCGCGAACGCATCACAAGCGTAGCATGTAGTCATGTTGTTACATGAAATGCATTTCATGTATATCATGTGTGCACCAGTATCATCCCTTTGTAATCCGTTCCCCTCCCCTAATTCCAAATTTGGTATAAGTGAAGCGAGCGAAACGAGCGCCAGCACATCATGAGCGGGGCATGTAGTCACATTGTTACATGACACGCATCTCATGATTATCATGTTTGTACCAGTCACATACCTTCATCATCCCTTCACGTACTGTAATACCAAATTTGGTATATGTGGCTCAAGCGTAACGACCGCGAGTGCATTATGTGCGTGGCATGTAGTCATGTTGGTACGTGACATGGATGTTATAATTTTCATGTTAGGGTCTGTCGCTCGTGTTCGCCATGCAATAATGCCATACCATACCAGTTTTGCAACATGTCAAGTGAACGAAACCACCGCAACACATGCAGGACCATGAAATGTATATTATGAAATTCATGACACAGATGTCATAATTTTCATGTTATGACTAGTCAACTATGTTCTTCATACGGCCATGTTATGCCATACCAAGTTGGGTATCGATACCATTATCAAAACGGCCAGGAGAGCTAAAAGTCATAGATAGATAGATAGATAGATAGATAGATAGATAGATAGATAGATAGATAGATAGATAGATAGATAGATAGATAGATAGATAGATAGATAGATAGATAGATAGATAGATAGATAGATAGATAGATAGATAGATAGATAGATAGATAGATAGATAGATAGATAGATAGATAGATAGATAGATAGATAGATAGATAGATAGATAGATAGATAGATAGATACGCTCAAAGTCGCGGAAGTTTGCTAAGAAATTTTTCGCAATGAAAAATATTTCAACCAAGATAAGCCGTAGAAGTGGTCAGCTGTAAACTGCGCCCACCTCCGGCGACCGCCATTTCGCCATGGTGTGCGTGACGTAACAAGCCGTAAGGAACAGTGCCGTCGTTTGCTACCCGACAGCACTTTTTGCCCACGGTCAGTGTGACACTGTGTTGCGAGAGTTGCTTGCCGCATGGTGCGCACGTGTCAGTGTGTGGCATGCACTACCGGTACCATATCGATATCGTCAGCCCTATTATCATCCTCACGATTAGGGATGTGGTTCATCGAGCACCAGAAGCGGCGACCTGTGATGTAGTAGCCTAAAAAAATGCGAGCATAGCAGATGACAGCGCCACATCACCTGGAAGATGAGAAAAATGAAGGGGATCACAGCGCACCCTTTGAAAGAAAGAAGAGGAGACGCTCGCGGAGAACGAAGCCGTTCGGACGCCGGCAAGACAACGCAAGGGAGCCTAGGGTGAACCCGCAACTACGCGCGAGGTTCGAAAGGCCGGGTTCCAGTCCTCGAGCCATTGACGTCCTCGGGGAACGGCGTGTCGGCGGGGCCAGGTGCGAGTTCTTGGTGAGTGGTCCTGCGGACATCTCCGGTACGGCGAGTGCCTTCAGAAGACCGGAGCTGCTGACCACGTCCATCGAGCCGACGTCGCTGACAGCGTGCGGCTACGCCTAGACCTGGTGATGCCCTCTACAGTGGTACGCTGACCTGGCACCCAAGCGACGACAGCATCCGAGCACGCAACGGGTTCCACTTCAAGGCACCGGGCTACGGCACAGACTGTGAGACTATTTACTCTTTTCTTTTGTGTGTGAACTGCGTGCATGTACAACTTATAGTACTGTATGTGCGATAGTTTTTTTTTGTTCGTCCAATATAACTCTCTTTTGTTTTCCTCACTGTCTCCATCTTCCTCGCGTCGCACGCCTTGCTATGTGACGAACCTAACCACGACATATCTGGCGTCCGCGAGACAGGACTACTCTTGTTACATCTAAGGAGAGCATCACATCGCATATGTGTGTGTGACGGTCGATGATGGAGGCAGATAAGCTGACGGCGATCGGAAAGGAATTGGTGTTAAGTGGGTCAGCACTAAAAAAATGGATGGACCAAAAACGCGTACGCGAAAAAAAGGTACGTGACGCTTGTCTGGCTGAACGGAAGGCCGCGAAAAAAGCCGAGGCAGAGGCACTCGCTAGATTACAAGCAGAGAAGGAAGTTCTTGAGCTCAAGTTAAAGTTGCATCAGTTAGGTGCGACAGCAGGTAGCACAACTACTGGGCAGCTTACCGAGGGTGCGCCCGTAGGCACCACGCAGGGCTACCAAAGTCCACATAAACTCATCCCAGCTTTTAACGAGGAACGCGATGAGCTGGACGCATGTATAAAGCGATTTGAGCGCGTCGCTACTAGTCAAGACTGGCCCTATCACTAAGCCTTTGCTTGACCGGAGAGGCCTTGAGTGTAGTTGGTAGGATGGCACCTGAACATGCCACGGACTACGTAACGTTGAAGAAAACGCTACTAAACGCTTTAGGTTCCCAGAAGAAGGCTATCGGACAAAATTTCGATCAGCCAAACCAGATAATTCTGAAACGGGCACGCAGTTTGCCGGGCGTCTATTAGGTTATTTTTACCATTGGCAAGAAATGGCCAAGACCTACTGGACCTATGATGCTCTGCAAGACAAAATTATCTCGGAGCAATTTCTCGCACAATGCCATGAGAAACTCGCTGTGTTTCTTAAAGAAAGAAACTGTGAAAGCCTTGAAAAACTTGCGGAGGCTACAGACCACTACTTGGAGGCCCAGGGGTTGATTAACCTTGGCAAATGTAAAGGCGATATACTGAGCAAGCCTCCAGGTCAAATTCGAACGTCTGAGCGGCAAGATGACAAAGAGAGACCGCAGTGTTTCCTTTGAACAAAAAGGGTCACAGAGCTGCTGATTGCTGGAGCAACACAAAGAGTCCAGGTACAAAGCCACCCTTTTGTGGAAAATGCCGCCGCACTTGGCATAAAACAGCTGACTGCTCCAAAAGGGCCAACAGCGTTGAGAAGGCCTCATGCTCTTTTCAGCAAAAAGATGGAGCCAAGATATATAATTTAGAGTCGCAGGCTTCGCTTTGTGTTCCTGATAGTCCTGAGTGCGCAGAAACACACCCAGCCAAGCTGAAGGAAAAATTGATGCCCACGGGCGAAGGTGTACTCGAAGGATATCCCGCAACAGTACTGCGAGATACAGGATGCGATCCAATCATTGTCAAAAGGTCTCTTGTGGCGGATAGAAAGCTGACTGGAAAGCTTTCCTCAATTTACCTCTTGGATGGACGGTTGGTGAAGCTGCCTGAAGCACACGTGAAAATTTTTTCACCTTTCGTCACTGGCAAAACTCGAGCCCTTTGTATGGATACTCCTTTATATGATGTTGTCTTGGGAAATGTGGAAGGCGTTCGAGATGCTCACAATCCTGATAACGATTGGAAGAGCCGTATTTACACCCAGAACACTGCAGAAGAGTATTCTGGCGCAGGAAAATCTGGTTCTGCACACAGACCCGTGTATGCAAAGACTTCGATGTCGGCTGCAAAGAAAACACGTTTCAAGACAAAAGTTGCTGCAGTAAACCGACAGGCAGGAAATCCGCATCTACTTCCGGCTCCAGTTATTAACCCCTTAGACATCAGCCAACAGGACTTTACAACCAAACAGGAGGAAGACAGCAGCCTGCGGAAATGCTTCGAAGCCGTTAACAAAGAGGTCAAGACAAGGTTTGCTAAAATATTGTTCTTCACGAAGGACGGAATCCTCTATCGCAAGTACACCCTTCACTCTAAGAGGCAGGTGAATCAGCTTGTGGTACCGAGGTGCCTTCGACAATTTGTTATGAAAATGGCCCACGAAGGCATCCTTTCGGGTCATTAGGGAATTAAACGAAATACAGACCGGGTACTCGAAGAGTTCTACTGGCCAGGGGTTCAGTCAGACATCACACGATTTGTTAAATTGTGTGATATATCTCAAAGAACTATTCCCAAGCACTTGGTGGGTCGTGTACCTCTCGGCAACACTCATATAATTGACACCCCATTCAAGAGTGTAGCCATTGATATTGTGGGTCCGTTATCACCGATGTCAGAGGGCGGAAACAACTACGTACTGACAATGGTGAACATGGCAACGCGTTATCCCGATGCTGTAGCACTGCCGAGCATCGAAACGGAGAGAGTCGCTGAGGCACTTCTGGAGATGTTTTCTCGTGTAGGTGTCCCACGGGAGATAATCAGTGACAGAGGCACGTCATTCTCGTCACGCCTAATGAAGGAGCTAAGCCGACTTCTCTCCATGAAACAATTGCCAACAACTCCATATCATCCCATGGCTAATGGCCTTGTGGAGAGGTTCAACGGCACCCTAAAACAAATGATAAGAATGTGTCAGGATTGTCTGAAGAAATGGGACCGGTACCTGGCACCCTTACTCTTCTCTTATCGCGAAGTTCCCCAGTCGAGCTTAGGCTTCTCCCCGTTCGACTTGCTCTGCGGCCGTTATGTCAGAGGTCCCCTGGCAATATTGAAAGAATTATGGGCCGCTGATCATTTTGATGATAATGTAAAAACATCGTACGGGTACGTAGTCTAACTGCGGAATCGTCTTGAAGATACCTGCCGATTAGCCAAGGAGGAGCTTCAGAAAACGAAAAAGGTACAAAAGAGGCATTATGACCAAACGGCCAGACCACGTCAATTATCCCCTGGAGACAAGGTTCCACTTCTGCTTCCATCAGATACCAACTAATGGTTCTGACGTGGAAGGAACCCTTTAATGTCCTTGAGAAGGAAAATGATGTTGACTATTTAATAGACCTCGGTACCAGAAGCACGCTATTCCATATAGACCTACTGAAAAAGTATGAGGAATGGCAGCCTGCACCACCACGTGAAGCATCATCTGTTTGCCAGGCGCATGACACCGAAAGCGCCAAGCTATCATGCGTTCCATTCCAACGCCAGGAATACTGCACCCAGTGTCATACGCAAGCCGTATACTGCAACCACGCGAGGCTGCTTACTCTACAGTGGAACGAGCGGCCCTTGCTCTTATGTGGGCGGTCCGGAAACTTCATATCTTCTCATTCGGACGCACATTCATTTTACAGAGTGACCACAAACCGCTTGTGTACATCACGTCGGCCAAGCATGTGAACAGCCGCGTCCTACGGTGGAGCCTCATTCTTATGGAATAGGACTTTTTCTTTGAGTATATCAAAGGCAGAGACAACATAGGCGCAGATTACATGGGCCGTTTACCAACTCTGTGAGCAACGTCTGTATGAAGGATCGATGCTCAGTGGTATTAATAGCTTATGATGTGAACCTTACAGTGCGATACAAGTGTCATGACGTTTTAGTTCTGTGATTTGTTTCTATTTTTTCTGGTGTGTACTTTTGTGACCGAATGTGCCGAGTGTGCGGGGCTCGGAACTGCTATAGTGTGCAGTGGTGCTTACGTGTGTGTTTCCGACTGCGAACCAATGTGTCTCCAGTGCCCTCAAGTTCTTCTACTGGAAGAACTTTCTTAAGTGGGGGGGGGGGGGGTGATGTAATGTAGTAGCTTAAAAAAATCGGAGCATAGCAGACGACAGCGCTACATCACCTGGAAAATAAGAAGAATGAAGGGGATTGCAGCGCGCCCTTTGAAAAAAAGAAGAGGAGACGCTCGCGGAGAACGAAGCCGTTCGGACGCCGGCAAGACAACGCAAGGGAGCCTAGGGCGAACCCGCAACTACGCGCGAGGTTCGAAAGGCCGGGTTCCAGTCCTCGAGCCATTGACGTCTTCGGGGCACGGCGTGTCGACGGCGCCAGGCGCGAGTTCTTGGTGAGTGGTCCTGCGGACATCTCCGGTACGGCGAGTGCCTTCAGAAGATTGGAGCTGCTGACCACGTCCATCGAGCCGACGTCGCTGACAGCGTGCGGCTACGCCTAGACCTGGTGATGCCATCTACAGTGGTACACTGACCTGGCACCCAAGCGACGACAGCATCCGAGCACGCCACGGGTCCCACTTCAAGGCACCGGGCTACGGCACAGACTGTGAGACTGTTTACTCTTTTTTGTGTGTGTGTGAACTGCGTGCGTGTACGACTTATAGTACTGTATGTGCAATAGTTTTTTTTTGTTTGTCCAGTAGAACTCCCTTTCGTTTTCTTCACTGTCTCCATTTTCCTCGCGTCACACGCCTTGCTATGTGATGAACCTAACCACGACACTACCACGTCACGTACGTTGCGCGTTTTGACTTTGACCCCAATGCCACCAGCTCACGCGACGAAGAAAACGTCGAGGTCGGGGAGAACCCAGATACCAACGAACTTGGCGTTGTTACAGACGTCACTGATGGCCTTCGGCGATGATAAGTAGCGTTATTTTATGCGTGCCAGGTTGAAAAGTGAGCTTGGGATACGGGGATATGTCGATGCTGCATTCACGAGCACGTGTTACTTCGCGCAATGGAATTAGTAAAGGGTGCAAGTTTTCCTTTGCTAGCATACGTGCATACCCGACATTCGGTGCTGAACAAAATAAATAAGTTGTCGGATGAAGGTTGCACGTTGGTACCATTGTTTTTATTGGTTGCTGTTTCAGACATATGTAAACATTCGCCGAAACGAAGGGCATGTCCGTGCAACACCAGGGTTGCTCAGGATATACATTTTGGCCAATTTTTTGCCTAAACTTCGTCGATTGCATTCTGTTTCGGCAAAAATTGCAAGTATGAAACTTAATCAAGGTGCTGCCCGCGAGGAGTTTTGATAAATATTTATCTGTAATGCGAATGGCATACGCATTGCACACTCACAGGACACTTTCTTACCCCAGACAGATCGGCAAAAACTGTTTGCTGCAAGCACCAACGCTACATGGGTGACGCGTTGGCATTGTTTCAACAGCTGCAAGTCATTTAGTTTCAGTGGCAAGTTGAACAACGCAAGAAAACTCCCAAGCATTTCCCCGAAGGTAAACATGGCTAAGTGCGAATGCGCGGAGTGATGCTATGAGGGGGAGTAAAGTTAAAATCCATTGGCATCCACCTGTGAGATAACGTAAACTCCCCCGTGTGATCCCATTGTGATTCTCAGGAACCATTAGACCCTCTCGGGAAATCTTGCTGAGTTTACGCGTATCATCATCATCATCAGCCTGACTACGTCCACTGCAGGACAAAGGCCTCTCCCATGTTCCGCCAGTTAAACTGGTCCTGGGCTTGCTGCTGTCAATTTATACCCGCAAACTTCTTAATCTCGTCTGCCCACCTAACCTTCTGTCTCCCCCTAACCCGCTCGCCTTCTCTGGTAATCCAGTTAGTTACCCTTGATGAGCAGCGGTTATCCTGTCTACGCGCTACATGCCCAGCCCATGTCCATTTCTTCTTGATTTCAGCTATGATATCCTTAACCCCCGTTCGTTCCCTAATCCACTCTGCTCTCTTCTTGTCTCTTAAGGTTACACCTACCATTTTTCTTTCCATTGCTCGCTGCGTCGTCCTCAATTTAAGCTGAACCCTCTTTGTAAGTCTCCAGGTTTCTGCTCCGTAGCTAAGTACTGGCAAGATACAGCAGTTATATACCTTCCTCTTAAGGGATAGTGGCAATCCCTTAAGCCAAATGCCAAATGTTCTCCACCCCATTCTTATTCCTCTAGTTACTTCAATCTCGTGGTTCCGCTCCGCGGTTATTACCTGCCCTAAGTAGACATAGTCTTCTACAACTTGAAGTGCACTATTACCTATCTCGAAGCGCTGCTCTTTCCCGAGGTTGTTGTACATTACTTTCGTTTTCTGCAGATTAATTTTAAGACCCAGCTTTCTGCTCTCCTTGTCTAACTCCGTAATAATGAGTTGCGATTCGTCCGCTGAGTTACTCAGCAATGCAATGTCATCGGCAAAGCGCAGGTTACGCGTATATGTGAGAGTAAATTCGCACTATAATGATGTTTATGTTCGCGGCCCACTTCGCCCGCTTGCGCTCGGCATCACGGATCCTTCGCCGCGCTGCCTTGTCTTCAACCGGCGCGACATCTTCAACGACGCGTGCAATTCTCGCATTCGATTGCGTCGTACTCGTTGTCGGAGGTATCGCAGTCGAAATTGATGGCTGCGATGGATACCTACCTATAACGACTTGCCGATCTCGAGAGAGTCGTGGCTGCGCGCGCGCAATCACGTGGTGTGTGACGTCGCTGCGCCGTTGCTACAGACGCTCCTCTCCGCTCCTCGCGCCGTTGCTAGGGGAGTGGAGGAGGTGTACCGCAAACCGCGGATTCAGGGTCACTTATAAAGTGCATTCGCACTTAAAGAAAGCTAGATTGCAAGTGCAGCTGACCACGGAGCACGATCGTCCTCCGGAATGCAGACCGTGCTGCAGCTCGCCCATCAAGCGGTTCGTTACGTCTAGGCTTGCGAGCATGCCAGTGTTGCCCGACTCTTAGAAAAATATTCCATGATATATTAGCGGCGCGACGCTACAATTTGGCCAGCTTGTTTGTATCCGCACAAGGATCAACCCAAACAACAGTATGGTCGAAAATTGGTTGTCATGCCCCCTTTAACTTTTTTTCAAGGCAGCTATGTGAAAGACTGCACACATGCACACATGCATAAGTATGCAAATATATATATATATATATATATATATATATATATATATATATATATATATATATATATATATATATTATGCATCGTGAAAATGCCCTTACGGTCTGATAATTCAAGTATTTTGTAACCTTTACTGTGTATTTAGTTATCCTGCTTCTATTGGGGCGAGGTAATTATTAATATTCATTATCAAAGGGGAACACATAGGATAAAAATGGTCGTGCATTACAAAAAACATCATCGAGAACTTCAAACGAGCAGTGACACCAAATTTCAAACTCGAGATGTGGCGTTCATTCGATTGATTGGTATGCATAAGTTTTTTTAGTGAAGTCTGAATCGCGTTCGCTACGTAGAAGGTGATAGTGGTGGTAAAAACTTTATTTGACCAAGGGATTCGGGCACGTATGACCCAGGGTCCCCGCACGACCCCCACTGTTCTATGCGTTCATGAGTTCATGCAGTTACATGACGTGGGCGGCCCGGTCAGTGGCGGGCTTCTGCTTGGCCGGGTTCGTCGAGCGCAGCAGAGTCTCCCATTCCTCCCATGTGGTGAGTGGCTGCGGGCTCCACGGGGGAGGGTCCACCAAGCGTTCGAGGAGGATGTGGGTAAAAGAACGTGGGGATGAGCACATTGAGCACAGGATGGGGAGTATGCTGCAGGCTAAATGCGGGAAAGGAAATGGGAGGGACGTGTGCGGGTCTGGAGGCGACGCCATAATATCAGGTGAAAATTGTCCAGTGATCAGTGCGGTGAGAGGGTATAGCTAGCGTTCCACGTGGTATGTTTCAGTCATCTCGCTAAAGGAATGCATGCGCTCCCTGGAAGAGCCCGGCTTGGAGTCCGCCGCCGCCCGGTTGATGAGACCTCGGGCGTGGTTATTGGTGGCTTCGTTGCAGGAATTTACAGAGTGAGCAGGCACCCAGATCAGCTCCACATGGCTGGTCGGAGTTTTGGGGCGTGAGCTGAGTATTGCGGAAGCGGTGTCATGGACTTGGCCTCGCGCAAAATTTAGAATTGCGGTTTTTATAGCGCGAGAACAAAACGACGACACAGAGACAAGAAGAACACGTCGTTTTGTTCTCGCGCTATAACTATCGTCATGCCATACCAACTAGCCCAAGCGGCCACACTGCGGTTTTTGAGTCGGAAAGAACGTACCGGGCATCAGTGCAAGTGAGGGCAAGTGTGATCGCCGCTTCATCCGAGGATTCCGGGTTGGATTCAGGAGTTAGCCGGAGAGTTGCGATAGGCTGGAGTGTGCGATCAACGACTGCAACTATCGCGTCATCGCCCGCGCAAACTGCATCTACCCATGCGGCATCCTCCTCGGAACCGTAGTATTGTGGAGAGCTTTTGCAGGGGCCTTGCGGCGGGCCGAATGGTACGCAGCGTTGGTTTTCCAGGGGGAGGCTTTATGGTGAGCTGTGTGTGTATGTGTGGAGGGACTGGTAGGAGTGAGGGGTTGGCTGCTGGTATGTGAATGTTGAGGGTGTCAAGTATGTGGCGTCCAGTAAAAGTCTTAGCTAGACGAATGTATTGGGCTTGTCTGTGGGCCTCTATCAGTTCGTGTGTAGTGTAATGAAGCCCAAGTTGAAGAAGTGTAGTGGTTTGGGTGTGAGGAGGGAGATGAAAAGCCACCTTATAGGCCTCTCGAAGCATGGCATCTATAGTGGCTATTTATTCTTGTCGAAGTTGGAGATATGGGACTGTATAAAATAAAGGAAGTGACTCAGTATGAAGGCATGAATGAGTCGACAGAAATCGTGTTCTTTCATGCCACAATATTTGCCAGAAACTCGGCGGACGAGGTGCGAAAGCGCCTCCGTCACCTGCTTCAGTTTCCGGATGGTGAAAGTGTTACGGCCGCTGTTTTGGATGTGAATGCCCAAGATCCAGAGTGTGTCGACCTCCGGGATAGCACGGCTGGTCAAAGTAATGGTGACAGGGGTAGTGGGAACAGTACGTGGTGAAGGGCGTATGTGAAGAAGCTCAGATTTTTTGAAGGAGCAGGAGAGACGAATGATTTGTGCGTGTTGCTGTGTGATGTTGGCAGCGGTTTTTAATGCTTCCTCTACGTCTCCATCACTACCGTGGGTAGTCCACAGAGTTATGTCGTTGGCATAGAGGGTGTGGTGAAGGCGAGGGATATTGTCAAGAGCACGGGCTAAGAGAATGAGTGCAGCATTGAAGAGAAAAGGGGAAAGGACTGAACCTTGAGGAGTGCCTATTTAACCGAGGGTGTATGAAGGGGACGCATGGGGCCCCATATGAACCTCGGCCATGTGTCCCGAGAGGAAGGATTGTATGTATGCGTACATGTTAACGCCCACATTGAGAGGGAAAAGAGCCGCCATGATCGCTCAGTGTTCTACGCGATCAAAGGCCTTGTTAAGTCCAGGGCCAAGACGGCTCTAGTACGAGCAAGGATTGTAAGATCCAGGATGTCGTACGTCAGTTGAAGCATGGGATCTTGGGCGGAGAGACATAGGCGGAAGCTCACCATAGTGTGCGGGTATAGATTGTGGTCGTTCATTTGTTGAGTTAGTCTGTTAGCGCAACGTGTTCGAGAAGCTTCCCGAGACACGATGTGAGTTAAATAGGCCGAATGTTTGGTATGGTGAGGGGTTCGTTAGGTTTAGGGACAAAGTTAATCTTGGCATGGCGCCAGAATTTTGGCAGGGTGCCTTCTTTCCAGCATTTATTAAAGTATTCTGTAATCTGGGCAATCGATTGATCATCCAGGTAATGGAGCATAGAGTTAGTAATCATGTTTTTTCCCTGGTGCGGAGTTTGTGTGGATGTTTTGGAGCGCCCTACGAACCTCTTGTTCTGAAATGTCGTTGTCCAGAGTCTCATTCAGGGCTCTTGTCTAGGGTGTGAGAGGGAAAGAGGTGCGGGGTACTGTGCGCGTTGTGCGGAGTTGGTCCACAAGACTTTCAGGGGAAAGCGTCGAGTTGTGAAGTAGGCGTGTAATGGGATGTTGTGACGTTGTGCGTGGGTGTGTGGGATTGATAAGGTACCGCAGGAAGTGCCATGAATGTTTTGTGGAAAGGTTACCAGCTATGCTGTTGCACACCTGGTCCAGTTGGAACGGCACAGCTCCTCGGCGTGCGCAGTTATTTGTGTCTGTAGCGTGGCCAGTCGCCGTTTTAGCGTTCTGTTATGTTTCTGCCGTTTCCAGCCCTCCTGAATGCTGTGGTGTGCCTCCCAGAAGTGGTCTTGACGTGTGTCCAATTTAGGGGTGCTGGGTTGTGTGGTAATGTGTTGCGTGTGGTAATGTGTTGTGTGTGCGTGGTGAGGTCATTCAGGAGAGATGTGACCCAATGATCAATGTCTTTTATTGGGGTATGGGGGAGCTCCCGACGAGCGGATCGTATATCGTCCCATTGAATAAGATTGTGAGTGAGTAGTCGAGGCCTGTGGGTTGTGTAAGGTATTTGTATGGCGATAATGTAATGGTCACTTCCAAGTGTGTGTTGCGTTCGGGACCACGAGATGTCTTTGAGTGAGCGGCTTAGTGTCAGGTCTGGGCTAGAGTCCATGGTTACGCTAGTGCTGATTCGGGTTGGTGTGTGAATTTTATGTTTAGTGAGGCGCAGGTCTTGGATGGTAGTCCAAAGCCTGCGACCTCCAGCTGTGGTTTACCTATAACCCCAGTCAGTATGTTGAGAGCTTAAGTCACCGCATATCAGTAGGGCGTTTCGGCCCACTATGTTGGGAATTCTTTGCAGTAGAACATCGAGAGTTGCCATGGCCTGGCGTGGGATGTGGTAGATATTGGCTATCAATATTGAAGGTGTGCCGAGTTTTGTGGGGATGATCTTTATGAGGACGCATGGGGTGGGGAAGGTAATGGTGTGTTCTTGGTAAGTAATGGTGCGGTGAATGAGTGTGGACATTCGGGGAGCGTCGGTGGTGTCTGAGTGTACTGCATGGTAACTAGAAAGTTTAGCTTGTAGTTGTATGTCCTGTAACAAAACAAGTTTGGGTATGGCAGGAAGGCTAGATACTAAAAGCTGGAGCAGTGCACGCTTACCCAGAAAGCCGCGGCAGTTCCACTGGAGTAGCGATATATGGTTAGAATTATCGTGACCCACAATATTGAAGCGTGGGTGGAGCAAGGATTGACCGCTGTGGCTGTAGTAAAAGTGAGCTAGGGGGAGGGGGTGTGTGTGTGATAGAGGTAGAGGAATCCTCATGTGGCGAGTTGCTAGTGGTCTCGAGCCTGTGCAGGCGGGTCTCAAATTGCGCGAACTTACTTTCCAGAGTCTAGGCGTGTGAATAGTGCATTCATCTGTTAATCAAATCAAATCAAATTAAATTAAATCAAGCTTTATTTCAGGAATGCATACATATACATGAATAAAATTCTACAGTACAGAGGAGGTCCCGAAGTTAGAAAACTGTCGGGGGGACCTCCGTTACAGAATAAGTCAAGTGCGAAAACAATGCAGCAAGCAGTGAAAAACACTTTGTACGAAATAAACAAGGAGTGGTTAAAATTTCATAACAACAAGGCAAGAAAAGTTCTGTGTAACAGCAAGTGGTATAGTGAGTAAAAGAAATACTAAAATTAGGAGCAAGGCCCGACGGCCTTACTCCTAATCGTTGCTCAAAACGATTAGATAGCTCAGCTAGTGTTGAGAATTGGTCTTCGAGGCGTGCCTTCATAGCTACTAATTTGGCATCGAATTTGGCCTCCAAGTTTTTTAGGTCAGCCTGATAATCGTCGTCTGAGTACGAACAACGCTTCTTTTACGAGGGGGCGAGGAATGTGTGGTTGAGCTGATAGCTCCGCGGTGGGCTTGGTCTGGGTAGGTGGGTGTGGGGGCAAGTGTGATGAGAAAAGAGCAGGGTTTTGTGTTATGAGGATCGTAAGACGGCTTACCTCCACGCGCAGGGCCCGGAACTTCTGGTCATGGGATCCGGGGCAGCAGGTCTGTTTTTCACTGGTATGCTGGTCCCCTTGGGCGTCTTCAGCTTGTCGGCCCATGTAGGTCGGTTGGAGCTTTTGGACTGTCCGTCTCGTAGGTTAGCAGGTTTCTCAGTGCATTGGTCGCTTGAATCTGGTATTGCGTGGTCTACTTGGTGCTGGGATCGTGCTTCACGCTCTAATGTGCGCCTGGTGACTTTAAATAGGTGCCGATGCTTGCAATTCCGGCTTCCCCACAGATGCGGCCCTTCGCAGATGATACATACTAAAGTACGTTTAGGGTTTCCCTCCTTCTGATGTAACTGGCCACATCTGTGACATCTTTGGTACCTAGGTTGGATGCATACATCTGCGCGGTGGCCTATGATCCGGCCGTAACTACATGTCTCGACTCTTGTTGTGTAGCGCATGCACAGATGCAGTCCTCCACAATAAACGATTCTCTAGGGGACAGTTGCTTGACCAAAGGTAATGAGAATTGAACGTGTGATCCCCATTCGTCGAGCGTCTTTTATGGTTTCTTAAAGGGTTGTGGACGATCAAGTCCGCGAGTAGTTCTTGTGGCATTTTTTTTTCAGTAGGCACTTGTAATAACTCCCCAGACCGAGCAATCGGGAGGTGCGATGTATATCGTCATGGCATCCTCATGCTGTTTGTACGTTATTCGATGGAGCTGCACAAGCTTGAGCGCGTCCTCTTGATTCACCGCAGACACTGTGCAAGTGTCGTTGACGGGGTGAATCCGAAGGGTCAGTATAGATGGGTCGGTCAGCTCAGTGGCCTGCATGAGAGCGGCGAGGAGGTAGCGTGGCGACAGCGTCATAAGGTCACGGCCTCCCTGGGAGTGGAATACTACCGTTTATATCCGTCTGGTGGAAGGGATGGTAGTTGCTTGAAATTTTGTGCAGTTGTATGGAGAACGCGCAGCTGCGGCGATGAGCTCTGTAGCGTAAGAGCTCGGGCGGGCTCCGGCGTCTACCGTGACTAACTCGGCGTCTCTCGCACAGAAGGATCGGCGTTCGTACCATGGGTTGCTTTTCGTGTTGCTCGTAGGTGTGCCTAGGCTCTGAGGACATGGGTCAAGTCCCGAGGGTCAAACTGGTCTGGATCAATCGCCGTACCTTGAACTTAAACTTCCATGCTGGCTTCAGGTGGGTATGCTGCAGCGCGGCCCTTCGCAAGGCCTAGCGCAGCGTTGGTGCGACGTGGCTTGGTGTATGGGCCATACGGCCCTCCAGAGGATTGCCGAAACCTCAAGAGGGGTCAATAGAAAGCGCTCACCTCTACAAAGACGTTCGTGTCGTTGACAGCACTCGAGATATTAGCGATTGGCAATTTTCGCTGTCATGGTACGGAGTTGAAGCAAAGTGCGGCTGCACTCCAAGACCCCTAGCGGCCAATTGGAGACGCAGTGTTGTCTGGGTGGCACATCGGTGCGAAATGCCACGTAGAAGTTATTCTATTTCGAGCACAAAGATAGCCCAAGGCTCATCGGCGCGTTCCCAGCCATGAGACATCAACAGTATTTTGACTTGTTCAGCAAGCTCCTAGGCCACTTCTCAGGCGCCAAGGGACGATGAGCGAGCAGCGATAACGTCGACAATTTTATTGTTTTAATGGAGGTGCCTACATGTGGTACCACGGGGCGGCGACGCCTGGTTGCCTAGCAATGGTTTCACTTGCTTTGTTTCTCTTGATTCGTGCAGTGCATTCGTGTGAATCCTGCGTTTTCGTTGTACCACTTCGCATGATTTGTCGTGGAGTCGTGAACGCGAATGTGATTATTTGAAGCTACGGTAATCGCGAGTAAGTAACACGCACCCAATGTTCATGTGTCCTACCAGCCAGCATGACGCAAGCGTGTGTCTCCAGCTGCCTCGTCGCTGCTCGGTCCAGCGTCGATTTCAAAAAGACTGGTCAGAAGAGGATCGAACCAAAAATCACTCCCCACACGATGAATCATCACGATCCCATATTATTCAGTGTTTTTATTGTCGCTTCTGGACGCTGATGACGGCGGCGGCGACAATAGAGGTGGCGAAGACATGCCTATAAACGTGCGTGCTGAGCAGACGAAGTGTCAACTGAGAGTCACGTCACCATTTCGTGTGGCTATGGGATCAGTTGAAGCGGGACCGCGGAGGCTGACCCCTTGACAAAGCTGGCAGCGCTGAAAACTTACCAGATGTGCACCCGTTTCGCATTGGGTTCAATACTGTTCCGACTAATCGATACTGGGCCTATTACTTCTTCCTTTGGTTGCATCTTTTGTACCAAATTATTACAAGGGGATGGACAACTGCTCGTCGACGAAAAAAAAAAACGCGACATGAGTCACGTTCATGTCACTGCTTTTTTACTTATGGTATAACAGGAAATGTTAGTGTAATTTATCTCCTGCGTTCCTACTTCAGGAACTGAAATTTGTACGCAAAACAGCGAACCTAAAGCACAGTAAAAAGCGAAAATATCACTTTTTATGAATAGAAAGCAAAGAAAATTTGTGACAATTGCACGGATGGAAATACGGAACATAGACAATATTTGAACAGTTTAAAACCATGAGTTGAAAAATTACATGTGTCATACTAACACAGCTTTGACAGTAAAATCATTCCGTCTTACGCATGTGGACGTTGGCACATCGATGAGGAATTTCAGTCGTGCGAAAAAGGGAACCACTCTTCAACAATACTATTCATGGAAGTGCCAAGGTTTATTCCACTGCATATTATTTTATTGTATTCCTTGAAATGAATAACGTATAACGCGACATACTGATGCATATCAGTCAGAGCTATTCAAGGTACTTTATTTTGAGCAGCACTCATGTGGAACTCTCTTATTCCTGTTCGTAATGAAAATCAATATTTGACATTTTCACCCTCTTCCATATACCTACCATAAAGCAATACAGCGCTGGTCCTTCAATCCCAAATTGTCAAGCTTGCCAAGGAACTTTACGATCAAGCTGTCAATATTTCAACGGAAAGAGGGAATCGCGCTTCACTTTGTGCATTCCGTAACCTTATGAGCACGCTTAGCTCGATGCCATACCTATATAAAGCACGAGGATTTGACTTGAACATTGCGCTACGTTCACGTGGCGATTCACCGAATGGTGTTGCATTGCGCGTGTGAATAACGCGTCAGGATGGTGCTTCAGTTCAGATAACGTAGAATGCGTCTCAGCCATTATTGAAACTTCATGTCAAAGTTCTGAAACACGCAAACATTTTTACAAGGCAATGAAAATGAATCTTTGTGATACTTGAAACACTGCAAAGATGCAGGCCAACTTTACGCGCGTGTAAATTTATTACGAGTAGTATGGACCTCAAGCATATTTAGAATTTGTACATAGTTTCACCTAATTCATTTGACCCTTTAAATAAGAAGACAATTTCGCAGCTAACTTTTAAAGTTATTTGTTAAGAGTTTGCGTTATTTGTCAAAGATTTCATTTTGATTTTTTATTCTATTCGAGGCAAAATCGTTACACTTTGCCTCGGGGAACACGACTAAAGGCTTAATAAACGCCTCATTAGGTCGTGCCATTGTGGCAGCAAAAGCATAGACACAGCAACAAGCATTTGTTGTACAGAATACACTGGTACATATTCATCAAGAATTATTACAGGGTTAAAGAAAATTATAAATGCAAGGACATAAATACAGCTGTTTTAAAGTGGTGTCGATGCAACCAACTTGTACTCATAATGAGCTTCACACAAAAAGAAAGAAAATCAAAATAGTTTCTCGCCACTATTGCGAGAGAAATGCGCAAAAATATAATCAACAAGTTCACTAGTAAAAAGCAATATGACCGGGCTCGCTTATGAACAGAAGGAGAAACCTACGATCGTACCGATAAGAAAATTTAAAAACAAAAAAGTGTTATTAAAATAAGTAATTACAATATGTTATCATTACAATATTGTAATAAACAATCACAGGTCCTTCCAACAAGGTGTACTCGAATACAAGACAATATAAAGTCACAAGTTTTAAGGATCAACGGGGTCATCATTTTTGTCTGTTGTGAGTTTTATTTGTTATTTTTTAGGAACCCACTGAAGTTCCATCCTAAAATAAATGAAGTATAGTTGGGTATTGATTTAGGATGTCTGGTATACGTGAGCTTAACCGTTGGTCACCATAGTTTTTTTGTGATCTAGGTTTGTATATGAAGCTCTTACGTAATTCGTATGGTGATTGATTGACGTAATATGGATCCAAGAATAGAGAAGTATTTACTTTATACTGGCGTTGTATCACTAAGCATAGCTTGTGTCTTTATAACCGAATGATGGGCAATATTAAGTGGCTTTTGAAATGTGAACGAGTACTTTCGAGGAGTGAGGTGTTAGATATTGCACGTATTGCACGGTTTTGTAGCACTAAAAGTGAATTAGGTTTGTGACAGTCGTTGTTAGCCACACTAAGCAGATGTATGTTAGTCATGAGTGTACTAGAGCATAGCGACTTTGTCTCTTGATATTTGTTGGGACGTAGTACCTTAGTCTATTTAAAATACCAATGCTTCTGCAAAGATCTTCTTTATCGTGTCTCTGTAAAGAGTCCGAGAAAAATATAATAATACGTGAGGTTTACCATCCTAAAAGCACCATATTGTTTTGAGAAATGGCCTAGTGAAGAGCTCCAGAAATTTCCACCACCTTGGGTTCTCTAACGTGCACCCAAATCAAACTACATGGGCCTACAGCATTTTCGCCTCTCCTATAAATGCCACCACCGATGCCTAGATTAAATCCCACAATCTAGGGGTTAGCCACCGAGTGCCTTAGCCAATAGAACACCGCGGCGGGGAACGTCTAAAAGAGCATGAAGGGTCTACACCTTATGCTATCCGCTACTGTTACATCTACGGACTCTTGTTTAAAATCTGCAGATAGACGTGGCCTATCCTGTTGTTAAATTCAAATTACATCTTTAAGTCCTGTAGACATTTTGGCGTATCTGTTCGTCAGTCCATCCGTCTGATCATCCATCCATTCATTCATCCGTCCGTCCATCCATCCATCTATGCATTCATTCGTCTATCTATCCATACATCCGTCCTTCCCTCCGTCTAATCTATCTACCTATCTATGTCCGTGTTATTCCTGTTTTAAAAAAAGGTGATCACCTGAATATGGAAAACTACCGCCCTATATCGTCCACGTAAACTATTTGAGAACATTATCACGCACTTCGTAATGTCATTTCATGAAGGAAACAATACTTTGACGCCTTTTCAACATCTTTTTAGGAAAGGCCTCTCGACTACCACCCAACTCGTCACCACTATTAATGACTTCGCAATAGCACTTCATAAGGGCGACCAAACAGACGCCATATTCTTTGATTTTAGGAAAGCTTTCGACTGTGTCTGTCATGGTAATCTACTAACAAAACTTTCAAACATTGGCGCATCAATGAACACAATTCAGCCGATTTTCTCTTACCACACCAGCTGGAAGCTGCTCAGGTCGAAGGCTGCAGATCTGGAGTTCTGCCTATAACCTCGAGAATTTCCCAGGGCAAAGTCCTAAGCCATGCCTTGTTTCTTATCTTTATCAATGATATCATCTCATCAGTTGATACTTCTACCATAAGCCTAAAACTTTTTTGCAGATGACTGCATTCTTTACAAGTCAGTTAAAAGGGAAAGAGATCAAGAGTACTTGCAGACGAAGAAAAAAGGAACCAAACTTTATTTTCGAAAAAAACTTCGTTGCCGCTAAAACGGGGCAACACCGTGTGGTCAGGCCCCTATTTCAAAGCACCGCTGGCTCTCTTCATCCTATCAGCCCTCATAATTTGCCTACGCTGGTCCTCAAGGGCTGGCCTGAACAGCCAAGGGCGCTGGATGAAAAACAACCCGGGTCTTTTTTCATCTGTTAGATCCAGCGGCCGTGGGACAGCTTTGCCTCGCACATCTCTCTGCTATTGTCTCTTTCCTGTTCTGCAGTGCCGTAGATTCCCACATAATGTGGCTAAGCATCGGTGTGCTTCCACAAAACGGGCACGTCTCTGTATGCTGTGGGGTAGCATGTATGCTATCTGTGGTTGTTTATGTATCTGTTAGTTAGATTCGGCGTAACGGCGCAGAATTCATAGCCGAAAGGCTCTTGCAGAACAACCTCAATTTCCTTTACAATTGGTGCAATACTTAGTCGAAGGAGCTAAGCATCTGTTTAGTGGTATTTATGTGAATTTCAAATAAAAGTTGCCCGTTTACGCCGCAATACACCGTAAATACCAATTTCTTGATCGAAATGAACAATTTTAAATACTTAGGAGTAAAGATTACCAACCAACTGTCGCGTAGCAACCATATGAACGACGCTTGTTCATCCGCCTCTAGAAAGCTAGGGTTTTCAAAGACACAAGCTAAAAAATCTTGCCATCGTAAATAAAACTTCTTGCTTTTATTTGACGATGTATAGAGTACGCATGCGTGGCCTGGGAGCCATATTTAAAGAAAAAGACACTCGATCATGAATTTGAGATAGTCCAGAGAAGGGCGCTAAGATTCATTTATAATGCCTATCACAGTCTTGATTCACCTTCATCACTTATGGCTACAAGCAACGTTCGACTTTTGAAGCCGCGTTGAACTATCGCCGGACTTAAGTTTGTCTTCCAGCTTCGAAATCATCACTTTAATATCAATCCTCATCAATACCTTTCTCTGTCTTCTTCCAGGCAAACCAGACATAAACACAATCATGACTTGGCGCCCTTCTTCACACCTATTAACCTTGTCAAACACTCCATCCTTCCACGAACCACAAGCGAATGGAATACTTTTCCTACATATGTTTTTCCTGAATACGGCAATTTTTACTTTCAAAAATACATGCATCTTTTGGCTTAGTCAACATTGTTGATACATTGCTAGATAACGTCTTCTCATGATTTCAGTTGTGTTACGTTATTTCTGTGCTCAAGTCTGTTTCGAGCAATTTGTGTACTTTTTTCTTGCAGTGTATATTTATTTCACTCTACTTCGTATGCACTTGTTTTTCAGTTGTCGCGAAGGATAGTTAGCAAATTTGGTGTACAAACCTCTACCCTCCTGCTTGGTCTACGGACTGCAGTATGTACTAAATAAAAAATGAAATCTATCTGTCTATCTATCTATCTATCTATCTATCTGTCTGTCTATCTGTCTATCTATCTATCTATCCGTCTACGTCTGAGTGGCCTCGTGATCACCCCAACTAGGGGTTAACAAAATTTAGTATGCTTTGGGGATCGACCTGTACTTTGGCGATCGACATTACGTGAAGAACGCGGATGGAAGGACGTTAGCTACCCGCACTACATCCACTATACGCACTAACGCACTACACGCCCTACCAACATGAACTGTGGTAAGCTGAAACATTTTATTAGCATGTGATAATGGTTACTTGGGAACGCATGACGAGTACACGTACATCTCTGACGTATTGGGTGCGAAGCTGTTAAAGCCGTCGGTCTGCCCATGCATGTATTTTTGTGACCGATTCATAACCACCTAGTTGTGCAGGCTCGTGCTAGTGTGAGTGACAGACAGACAGACAGACAGACAGACAGACAGACAGACAGACAGAAAGATAGATAGATAGATAGATAGATAGATAGATAGATAGATAGATAGATAGATAGATAGATAGATAGATAGATAGATAGATAGATAGATAGATAGATAGATAGATTGATTGATTGATTGATAGATAGATAGATAGATAGATAGATAGATAGATAGATAGATAGATAGATAGATAGATAGATAGATAGATAGATAGATAGATAGATAGATAGATAGATAGATAGATAGATAGATAGATAGATAGATAGATAGATAGATAGATAGATAGATAGATAGATAGATAGATAGATAGATAGATAGATAGATAGATAGATAGATAGATAATAATAAAAGTGCCTGCAGTGCGCAAAAACATGCTTCGCATTTAAAACAACTGCGGCCAAAAACAACACAACGCAGAATTCCCCATGGCTATGCGCCGCACGGTATGCATATCCTGGCTGACAGTCACGTGTGTTATTTTAAGTATTCTACCAAGAACTAAGAAAAGGCACGGTTGAATTTTTTCGTTGACTTTATATGACGAGCCCTATTTTTGTCTCAAACTGCTAACAATGTTATACCCATCATTCCTTTTATTTGATCTACACAAAGTCCTACGCACAATAAGTCCCTTCCTGTGAAAGTCTGATAATGCGTGCATGCATAAGTGTGGGCAACTACAAGGTTCACGCATCAAAGAATTCCTCCTACAGCTTTAAAGGCCGTTTGTTTTGTGCCAGTTACGGCATTTTTGGTGTCCTTGCCTCTGTTTCACAAGCACAAACACCAAATATACATGAAACATGAAATTGTTTCACTTCTGTGAACCCATTTACACAATCATTTTGCGAAGTACAGATAGCACAACGTCAAGATTTCAAAGTTATGTAACCAGTATATTTAGCCTCATTTATCGTTTTCGTTGCTGCTCCTACAAGAAACTTCGCACTCTTCAGACTGCATTAAAATCACAAAAGACTAAGCATTGTCCTCACTGCACAATAAGTGTAAAAAATGTATATGACAATGAGATAAGACATAATGAGCGATCAAACCGAAATGGTAACAGTTTAATTGTATAAGGTTTTGAGATCAGCAGCTTGAAATAGTATGATTGGTTTACGAATAAGGCTTTTCCGAAGTGTCATAAACGGGTTACTGAGATCAGCGTGAGAAAAAACAAGGCAACAAAAAATATTTACATCATTTTATTATTCACTCTTGTGTCTCTTGTCAGTTACATGAAATACATAAAACCACATCACTGAGAATTTTGTGTCGTCCAGAAATGCTAACCGCCCTTCACTTCCTCGGTGGGGCCCTGCAACATTATTCGAGCAGGGTTAGAAAACACTGCCTACCCGTGGTAGAAGCTCCCGAGAACACGCGAGCCAAAAAAAATATAGCGCAGCACGCGGCCTAGTATTCCGAAAAATTTTTCAGTCCGCAAAAAAATTATTTTTCTTCTCTCGGCAAATAACAGAGGAACCCCAAGATATCCTCTTCCAAGCCGTTCGATCAGCGATTGGATGATTTCAGCACGGCACGCTCGGTCGTTACAGGGATCGCTGTGGGAGGCTGTGAATTGTCCACGCGTGCGTGCATGATTTCACTGCAAAGTCGCGTAATCCGCAAAAAAGAGAAAAAGCTCGCAAGGTTACTACACGCGCGGGACGTATTTGCTTTCCCCGTGCCTAGCCCCCCCTCCCCCTACGTAGCTTCCTGCGCTTTCATCGGTATGAGAAAAGAGAAAGAAGTTTCAGCGTGCGACAAACCTTTGTAACTTCGCTCGTACCCGCCAGATTCGAAAAACATTGAGGCGGTGAATTCGTAAGGCAAAGTTGCAGGGTCCTTTTGAGGGTATCACGTACACTCTGTGAGTTCCGTCATTGCACTTACTAAAATTCAAGTTCAAGATTTTTTTTTTAATTCTGCCTTAGAAAGGTACAGACAGTGGAGGCGCAGAAAAAGCTGTCCGAGACAGCTTGACATCCGTGAGGCCCTTTCTTGGCGGCAGCTTCAAAGCAAAGCTCATGAAAGAACACTGTTAACGTAGTGTAATGGCGAAAAAACCGTAGTTCACAAATAACAAAAGAAAAACTAAAATATGTTATACGATGTTGTATACATAATATTCACCTTTGATACACAGATATATCGTTGAAAAAGGGGGGGGGGGGGAAAGGAATCTACATTTTAACATACGTTGCACACGTGAATCACTGTTTGACAAACTTAAGAGGTCAACATCATTATGTAGATATGAATTTCAAAAGGAAAGAACAGTGAATTGAAGACTATCTCCGCCTGAGTTTATTCTGATTGTCGGCACAACCTAAGGCTCTTCATGCCTTGTCATAAACGCCATTTCTTTATCGGGCAAGCAAATCAGCAAGGTAAAGTAAATGGTTTATATTTCTTTTTAGTTTCGAGTTTAAACCTGACGCTCAAACAGTATTGGTATACGTTCTGTATCTTTATTAGGATACATTGCAGAAATGAATACGCACTCGATGAGTGCCAAGGTACATTATGGACGTGACCAAGGAATCTTTTTCGTAATAGGTGCATGTGCTGAATACAGTCAGGAGTAACCGTGCTCCATACTAAGTGGGAATAGTTTAAGTATGAGTAAAAAAGTGAATTGTACTGTTGTAGTTTATTGGTTTCAAAATAGCGTATTGCAGCCTGCTTACGACCCTAGTTAATTGAGCCAGATTTTCTGAAATATTGTCCACATGCTGTTAAAATCCTTGCGTTTCACTCTCGGCAGATCTCAAGAGGTGGTTATCGTAGACAGTTCGATTGGTCAGCTGCGGAGGTTCGACCATCGGCAGCGGCCAGGCCATGGACGTGGTGTTGCACAGCACCGTGTCCTCGGACTACGGGAGAGGAGTCACGACCCAATCGAGGGGTCGAATTGCGGCGCTTCTCTCTAGTGGTGCAAGTCAAATAGTTCCCGGCATGACTGGCCGCCACATTGCCAAGCCTGCACTCCGCAACCAGGCAAAGTAAGCGCAGCATTATTTTAGATAGATAGATAGATAGATAGATAGATAGATAGATAGATAGATAGATAGATAGATAGATAGATAGATAGATAGATAGATAGATAGATAGATAGACAGATAGATAGATAGATAGATAGATAGATAGATAGATAGATAGATAGATAGATAGATAGATAGATAGATAGATAGATAGATAGATAGATAGATAGATAGATAGATAGATAGATAGATAGATAGATAGATAGATAGATAGATAGATAGATAGATAGATAGATAGATAGATAGATAGATAGATAGATAGATAGATAGATAGATAGATAGATAGATAGATAGATAGATAGATAGATAGATAGATAGATAGATAGATAGATAGATAGATAGATAGATAGATAGATAGATAGATAGATAGATTCACGCTGACGTTTTTCTTAACCAGTGGCTAATATTATTTAGATTAGATCGTTCTCCAGCTTGGAATACAGATTTAGAGTGTTTTGGGGCAAAGCTCCTTAAAAGCGGCACTCGTTCGTCCCTCGTCTTAGTACGTAACATGTCTTACGCTTTCCCCTGCAAGGTTGTGTCGGTGGGAGGTTTCTCCAGTGCGTTGTTGAACAATAAGAAATTCGCAGGCTGCGCGTTAACTAAAAGCCAAATTCTTCTGTCTCTCATTCGCCATTAGCAGTCATTGGCATGTACGTTGAGCACTGTCTGACAAGAAAGGGTTGCTACGTTATACTCTCTGGGCGTAACCTCCTGGGTTTTAGAAAGGTCTATGGAGCGTTGGGCCGCAGTGCCATTAATACAGTGAACTAGTATATGCCATAAACTCGAGGTGGTTGAAGGTGGGAAGTAGACACAAAGCGCAAGCTGTAAGAAAATGTGCGTGTGCCGCCCCTTGTTTAGTCCTTCGAATGTCCGCTGGATGGCGGTGATTTATATGGGGAATATATGATGAAAATAAGCGAAATGGTGGTACTTGGAGTGTTGTATAGATGGACTTGCGGACACACAGACAGATGCATGGATGGACGCAAGGATGGCTGCACGGATGGACTGACGCATGGATAAACGCAGGGGCGGATGCATGGTCGAACGCAGGGTCACACGCACAGATGCACGTGCGGACGCACGTATGGATGGGCGGATAGATACACGGACGGTCACACAGACGGACTCATGGACGGACGGAAGCAAGAACGAATGGACGGACGGATGCTTCGCCCCACTCTCCATCATTCACACCGTGGATATGCTGCCCTTTTTTTTCTACATAAACGCTTCTTTTCATCTACTCCGGCTCCTCGACTCGTCTTCTCCTGAGACTCGGATGGCTCCAGCCAGGACCATGCCACCCAAGGTCGCCGCAGTCATGGTTGTGGCGGCATGTCCTGACACATCATTCCTAATTGTGGTGGCAGCAGAGGAATGCCTCAACCCCTCACTCCTAACAACATTGCGAAGGAAAAAAACACTCCAAGGCACTTGGGTTGTTCAACCACACCTGTGCGTCATGAGTTCAGTTTCATGTGGAAGGAAAAAAGAATCGCTTTAATTTTGGGGGTGAATACAACTGCGTGTGATTTTTTTCTCATTAATATGGATGCTGTTAGATTCTCACCATTTTTGTAGCTCACTCGTGGTATCATTGCCATTGCAAACAAGGAGAACAAGAATATTTCCAATAAAAACATGCTAGTGTGAGCAGAATAGATGACAAATTTAGCAGTGGTGTTGATATTGCCATGTTTGAGTATATAATAAGGAAGCAGTGGTCCTAATATACTGCCCTGTGGAACGCCAGTGGAGCAGGAAAGAACTTTATTTAAAGTCCGGCGAGTTGGTGGGCTGGGCCAGTCACCCCACCTAGGCTACCGCCAGGAGTCCTTGAGTCCCGGTGACTTCCTCGTCACGCTGAACGGCCCACAGCTGATCTTCGAGGACGGGGCTGAGCATTGCGTCTTCCCAGCGAGCGAAGAAGACTATCTCCTGATGCCGTGAACTCGTCATGGGCACTAAGCTGTGGGCATTACCATAACAAGTGCTCCTAAGTGGCTCTGGAGTAACAACACTTGCAGTTGTCCGTTTCATAGATATCAGAATATATGAAGTGCGAGATCGCAGGTTTCGAATACGTTCTAGTTGGTAACTGCCGCCGTTCGACAGACTGTTTTTTGTTAATTTTGCGTGCGCGGGCGAGAATATGCCTTTCTGTAGTCTATATTGATTTCTAATATCATTGTATCCGGCCATTGTGTCTTCCCACTCCCACTCGTCTACCGCGCCGTCATTGCCGCAGTATGATGGGGTGGCATTTGAGAGGACAGCTCGGTCGGTGAGCCCTCGACCTGCGTCATGTGCTGCCCCATTATTGCTATCCACCGTGAGGGTGTGAGCGGATGTCCATGTAGTGTATGTATTTCTGTTGCTGGCTTGACACCCTCCAAGTAGAATGCGTAGTGCCTCCGGGGAGATGCAGCCGTTGGCAAAGTTTTTCACTGCCGTTTGAGAGCCCCTGACAATCGTGGTTGCGTTCGGCTAAGCTACTGTCTGGGTGAGTACTATGCCTTCCTCTTTCGATGTCTCAGTACTTGTGGTGTGTATCGTCGCGCATGTCGTACAGTGTTTGTTGCTGTCGATTACGGCTGCCATAAATTTACCCCCGTGTGTGCTTGTATCGAGCAGCGTCTACAAAAATGGCGTCCTTGTCTTTACCGAACCTTTTTCTGTATTTCCTTTACTCTGGTCGGTCATTTGTTAGGTTCAGGGTGTGATCTTTTTTTTTTGGCAACAGGTTGGAGAGGGGGTCATCATTGCTTTCCTGGTCTCTCTTGGAATGTTCACATTGACACCGTGTTGTGTGTGATAGCTCATGCCTAGTCACACTAGAAGATGCATTTCTTCTGGCGTTTCAACTTTCAAGAGAGTGCGATAATCAGGGTGAACAGTGGAAGTGCCTCAGACTGGCTGGCCGACGTTTCGATAGGAGGACCTATTTTTCACAAAGGCCACCATTCCACTGTTCGACTAACTGTTCCACTGTACTGGCCACTGTTCCACTGTTCAGCCCGATTATCCCACTATGATGTTTCCATCTGTCGGCTCCCATATTGATTTTGAACTTTAAGAGAGACGTTCGTATTGTGCCGTCCGTTGCACCTCAATGAGCTCATCTATGGTATTGTGCAGGCCTAGTTGTAGACGTTTGTCCGTGCTTGTGCTAATCGGTAGCCCTATGGCTAGTTTGAATATTATCCGAATGGGGCTGTCTAACTTGGTCTTTTCTGGGACTGGCCCTGTTAAGGGCGGCGCCCGGTGAACTTTTCTGCTTATCACGAAAACTGCATTAACCTCATCGTGCTTTCGTCCCTTATGTCGCTGTGTTCATTTGCTGTCCTTTTTATGAGCCTCATTACTTGACCTACAGTTGCATCCAGCCGTGTGACCATTGTTGCCATTGGCTTCGATGAGAAGACCCAGTACCCTGATCTTGTCGACCATGGGTATGTTGTTTTTTCCATCGCCTGTTCTTGAATGTATTTCTCCTCTAAGAGCGAGATTGTGTTGGTAGTTGCTTGGTTTGCGACCTCTACGAGTCGGTCTGTGCAGCAACAGCTCCGACTTTTCCAAAGAACAGGCTAGCCGAGTGCATTCTAGATATCGCTCGACCATTTCAACTGCTGTTTGAAGCGTTTCCTCTATTTGCCCATAATTACCGTTTCTCACCCATAAGGTGACGTCGCCTGCATGTATTGTATGATGAAGTAATTCGATTTCTCGGAGCTTGGCCGGCAGTCAAATTAGGGCCCGGCTGAATAATATAAACAATAATACTGAGCCTTGTGGCCTCTCTTATTTTTACCTTAGTTATTTATCAGTGATTTTTGCTTTTAATGAAGCGCATTAGGATGCACGTTTTAGCGTTTAAACACATGCTCTGCTGTATACATCATTCATGAATTCTACAAAATTCTCCCTAAAAACCGGTCACGTCCCTATCACAAGATATATCTTGGTACACCACGCCATCATCAGCAAATAGTCTTAAAGTGGATGTAACACCCAAATTTGTGTTGTTAATATATGTTAAAATAATATAAGTTCCAGTACCGAGCCCCGTGGGACCCCTGAGGCGACGTTTGCGTAACTTGATTTTTTGCCATGAACAACACACTTGCTGCGCTTCGATGACAAGTTTTCAATTCATTTGATAACATTCCCATGCATATCTATGTGCTGAAAATTATAAATAAAAAGTGATTGACTAACCATGTCGAAAGTTGTCCGAAAACCTAAGAAACCTATATCTTCCTCAGCAGTATTTCACGCCCTAAATCATAATATAATTAAACAAGTTGTGGGGCCCTTACGGAAGCAATGTTCTTCTTATTAAAAATATTGTTCTTTCATAAGTGAATAATGATAGCTGAGTAAAATATTTGTTCTGCTAATTTGCATACAATAGAAGTCATGGAAACAGGCTAATAAATTTGGACATATTTTCTCAAACCACCTTTATAAATTGGCCCGATTTGTGCTTTCTTCCAGTCGTAAGACTTCACTGGTGCAGAGCGAGATCGTAAAAAAACAGATAAAAGGACGTGGTCGCAGCGCAGCCCCTTAGCACGCGTGGTGAGATACCATCAGGACCAACGAGCTTGGTTTCATTCAATAGCCTCAACAGCTTTTTGACACCCGCAACGCTCCGTTTCACATTGCGTCATGGGTGTCACATTAGTAACAGGGGTCGTTCAACTGTCGTATTTCACTGGAAGGAACGCACTCATGACTACTTGCTTATTTCAAACGATTTTTTGAATACCCGTATGACCTTATTCGCACCACTTTAAATATTTCCAAAAAAGCTTAGAATTTGTTTTGAACCTTTCATTTAGCCTTTGAAATAGTTTTCTTTTGCGATCTCACTACAATAACTTTAAACTAACTGAAGCTAATTTCTTGAAATTGAGTGCGATTAAAAAGATTATATTATTGTGCATTCTGGAATGGGTACTTTACCAGAAAATGTCCGAGCTTTCAATTATTTTACCATTCGACGCGTGGTTGAAAGCACTTAAAAAATCAAGAGCGATCAGAATGGCTTTTTTTTTGTGGGTCAGCACTCAGCAAGCATCAACAAGCTGAAATATTTATGTGACTACGGAGACACTTTTGCAAAAGTATGCTAACAGGCGGTACTATACCTTTCTTTTCAAGGTACTTGGTTTTACACTCATTTGTGGTATGTTACAATAGTTGACAGACTGTGGATGAGGGATGCATACGGCTAGGTTCTTACAGATCATAGCCACGGACACAATGACGTGTTGTGCCAAAACTTTCAGTGCCTTTCAGTAGCGCCCTCCTCATTTTTTTGCCCATTGCATTTTAAACTTGTGACACGTTCGATAACAATGACATTAAAAAACGCGTACGTCACAAAAACCGTTCCTTATTAGCAGTCTCACTATTTTTATCATCAAGTTGGTGATTACGAGCCCACTCATTATTATTTATGGCTTTCCTAAGTATAGATAATTGGAAATTAACCTAATATTTCGCTAGCATTCAAGTTGTGCAAATTCAAGCGATCACTCTTGTCATACATTGTCATTTGTGAACATGAGACAGCGGGCCGTCCAAACAAAATGTTATAAAAAGTGTAAGGATTATTTTTATCTCTACGTGTGTACTCTTTGGAAGGGTATATAAGCGTGTCCGTGCACAATCCTGAACAAGAAGCCATTGTAGCGATATTGCCATGGAGAACCTTCCGAGCATCCATGTTTTCGTCTTTTTCGCCGCATTTCTCTGCCTTGTTACAGAGCTGCAAAATGGTGGTCAGTTCTGTGTCAATGCGACCCCAACTAGACGCCCTGGCATAGCTCCTCCCAACTGTGCAGTTCCCGGTTGCTTTGCCGGTCTTGTCATGCGCATAAGAGGACAACCTCCTCGAGGAGCTCAACCTGGTCGAAGACCACCTCAATTGCCTCGTCCAGGACCTGTTCCTGGGACACCTTCATCTTCAGGATCATCTCCAGGATCTCCCTATTCACCTCGTCAGGGACCTGTTCCTGGAATACCTTCTAGATCATCTTCTTCATCAGTTGAACTATTACCTCTTCCCCTGCGTAGTCCGGGATCTGGTCTTAGAACATCTTCTGAATCATCTCCAGGAATGTCTCCTCCTTTCCCTCGACCAGGAGCACCTATTCCAGGAACGCCTTCTGGATCATCTTCCTCGTCAATCGAAGTATTAGCTCTTCCCCGGCCTCGTCAAGGAGGTCGTCCTGGAACACCGTCATCTTCTTCGTCCGGTCTAGGGTCATCTCTATCATTATCTCCAGGATCATCTTCTGCGTCGTCATCTTGATCAGGTTTGTCAACGTCTTTTCTGAGCTTCTTGGATAGAGGAATCAAATATTGTCATAGTATTAAACATGAAAAAATAAGGGGACTGTAAAGCGTCACCTCTAGGACTTGAACGCGATAGCGACATGCTGTTTCAATTGCGTACTTCAAACACTTCGTGCTTGAAACTTTTTCGAACTTGCTATGCACCCACTACGTGAGCTTAAGGAAATAGGCACAGTAGCGAGTGTGCCTTTCATAGTAGGGTACCAGCTTTCAACAACGGAGCCATTTTGATAATCACATATTCTGACGCCTGTTGGCAATGTATGCTTGACCACACATTATTACTTTATTATAAATGCGAAGCATTTCTTAGCGAACTTCGGCGACTTTTAGCATATCGATCTATCTATCTATCTATCTATCTATCTATTTATCTATCTGTCTATCTATCTCTCTAGCCGCCTAGGACATTTAGCCTCCTGGCCGTTTCCGTAATGATATCAATGCCAAACTTGGTGTGGCCTAAAATGACTGTATGAAAAACATATTTGTTTAGTGAAAACATGAAAATCATTATACGTATGTTATGAATGTCATGATTTTAATTTTATGGTTCCGCCGCTCTTGCGGTGGTTTTGTTTACATATCATGTTGGAAAACTGGTATGTTATGACATGATTGCATGGCGAACACAAGCGACAGACCCTAACATGAGAATTATGACATGCCTGTTATGTAACATGACTACGCGCCATGCTCATGAAGCGCTCGCGACCGTTTCGCTAGCGTCACACATACCAAATTCGGTATTACGATACGTCAATGAATGACAAAGGTATGTGACTGGTGCAAACATGATAATCATGAGGTGCCTGTCATGTAACAACATAACAACATGTCACGCTCATGATCCGCCAGCAGCCGTTTCGCTAGCTTCACGTATAAGAAATTTGGTATTACGTGACGTGGATAGATGACGAACTTATGATACTGGTGCAAACATGATAAACATGAGATGTGTGTCATGTAACAACATGACTACATGCTACGCTCATATTGCGCTCGCGGCTGTTTCGCTAGCTTTGTATGTACCATACTCTGTATTACGCAACGCAAACTGACGACATAGGCAAATGACACATCCAAACATGATAGCCACATGCATGTCGCGTAACATGACCACATACCACACTCTTGATGGGCTCACGGCCGTTTCGCTAGCCTCACATATGCCAAATTTGGTATACGTTACGTCAATGGATGACGAAGGTATGTGACTGGTGCAAACATGATAATCACGAAATGCGTGTCATGTGAGAACATGACTACATGCCACAGTCAAGGCGCCAATATATTTCGACGTGACGTGGTGGGCGTGCTCACCGGCATTCATTTCATCGCGTCCCGTCGGCGTTGCCACGCCAGGTGCCGGTCTTGTCATATATTCGCAGGCACGCGCATCTCTGCGTTGCTGCATGCGCGTTTCAGCGTGTCCGACGTCCCTCCGTCACGACAAGAGGAAGACGCAGGGTTGTCTGGGTAACGCGTTGGCCGAAATGCAGCATGTCGCATTTTGCGCCCGTTGTCATTAGGTTTCGCCGACGGACGTCAGTTACGCCTGGCGTCAGACTATATAGTGCTCGCGTTTCGCTAGCTTAGCGTCGCTGTGCCCAGCGTGCGTGCTCGTCAACGCTACATCGGAGTATGATGCGCCCTTCATGATGCGCTCGCGGCCGTTTGACTAGCTCCACATATACCAAATTTTGTGTTACGTGACGTCATTGGATGAAGAAAGTATATGACTGGTGCAAACATGCTAATCCTGACAAGCATGTCATGTAAGAACATGACAACATACCACACTCATAGCGCGCTCGCGGCTGTTTCGCTAGCTCTACATATACTAAATTTGGTATAACGGGAAGTGAACAGATGATTGATTGATATGTGGGGTTTAACGTCCCAAAACCACTATATGATTATGAGAGACGCCGTAGTGGAGGGCTCCGGAGATTTAGACCACCTGGGGTTCTTTAACGTGCACCCAAATCTGAGCACACGGGCCTACAACATTTCCGCCTCCATCGGAAATGCAGCCGCCGCAGCCGGGATTCGAACCCGCGCCCTGCGGGTCAGCAGCCGAGTACCTTAGCCACTAGACCACCGCGGCGGGGCCAGGAAGTGAATAGATGACGAAGGTAAGCGACATATCCAAACATGATAATCATGACGCGTAAGTCATGTACGGCATCACTTACGTCAACTTTGTAACACTGTGCTGATTGCAACGTGACATATTAAGCTTTCTCATTCGTGCTCCGCATATTCTCATTCGTGCTCCAGGCCACCTCGTCGTCTTGTGAGCTCCGCATAACACCTTCTGCAGGCAGCGTCCGCAACATCGTCAGGGAGAAACTGGCATCCATGACGTGTGAGCAAGTCCCGAGCTCGCATACCACTCCAAAGCCGACATACGCTCAGGTGGTTGCAGCGTCACCTTCTCAGCAATCACCGGAGTACGTGTCAACTACGCAGCCCTCCCTAAATGTCCTCACCCCAAGGGCACCGCCTCCTTCTTTCCATGCCTGGCGTCCATCTTGACACATTTGCTATTATTGCGGAATACATGGCCACATCTCACGGTTCTGTCGTCGACGTCAACAAGACGAAAGGCGGGGCTATGGTTACTACGAGAGGGATGAGTTTGCCCCTGCTCCACAACATCGCCACCCTTACCAACTGTACCAACGCCGCTCATAATCTCCACGGCAGTTCGATGCAGCCAGTACCTTCCGCTCCTCGCGTCGTCGTTCCCCATCACCTATGCGCCGTTCCTCGTCACCACTTCGTCCGGCTACCACGGCGTCTGATCATCGCCCGGAAAACTAAACAGTGCAGCTTCAGGAGGGAAAGCTGCATTTAGCGGACTGCATCGAACTCCTCCGAAACGCCCCTCAAATGTACTTTCTGTGTGTGTTCAGGGTATATGGATTGAAGCCTTGGTGGACACAGGTGTATCGCTCTCAGTTATTAGTGTGGACTTGCGTTCCCGTTTGCGCAAAGCGAAGACACCGTATGATGGCCCTCCCCTTCGCTGTGCTAATGCGGTTTTTGTCCAGCCTTCTGGTGTTTGCACAGGACGAGTTTTTATTGAGGGCATCCTTCACCATATACAGTTCCTCGTTCTGTCATAGTGTACTAATGCGCTCATTTTAGAGTGGGACGTTCTCTCCTCAGCTTCAGCCGTGATATCTTGCCGTCAGAGGGTCATTCGCATGTCAGATACTGCGCTTTCGTCCGAAAAAGATGCTCATAGCCAGCGCTTCGTCACCGCTGATGACTGTTTTATTCCTCCAGGTAGTGAGCATATTCTGACCCTGACATAAGGTAAGATCAGTACTGGTGATATGTTGCCGGCACCGTGTGGACGCTACATCTCTGGTGTGCTTACCATCACTCCTAGCCTGCTGCGCTTTCATGATGGCAGAGAATTAGTTACGGCAGTTAACCCTACTTCTTTGTCTGTTGCTCTGCCCCAGGGCACCAGTGTGGTTTGCTTCACAGATACCGAACCACTTTCTTTGGTAACCCTTCACGCAGACGCACCATCTTTCTCTACGAGCAATGATGACGATGCTACAACGGCTGCTTTAACAGCCACAATAAATCTCGATCGCACGTCAGCGCAAAAGCAAGAACTTTTGGGTATCCTTCAAAAACACAGTACTTCATTTGATGTCAATTCCAAGCTTTTGGATCGCACTTCCGTCGCCGTCCATCGAATTAAAGCGTAAGGCAATAGAATTGTACGCCACCGCCCATATCGAGGGTCATCCGCAGAGCGGAAAATAATCGAGAACAACGTTACTGATATGCTCAAACGAGATGTTATCCGGCCTTCTTCCACTTCTTCCAGCCTGTGGTCATCACCTGTAGTGCTAGTCCAAAAGAAGGATGGTTCAGTGCGATTCTGCGTCGATTATCGAGCACTTAATAAGATCACGCGCCAAGACATGTACCTGATCCCACGAGTCGACGACGCACTTAACTCTCTGCACGGCACTGAATTTTTCTCCAGCCTCGATCTACGGTCTTGTTATTGGCAAATACCTATGCACGAAGCGGACAAAAAAAAGCTGCCTTTGCAACACCAGACGGGCTGCATGAATTCAACGTGATGTCATTCAATGCTCCTGCCAAGTTTGAACGCATGATTGACACAGTTCTACGGGGCCTAAAATGGAAAACATGTCTCTGTTATCTAGATGACATCGTCATTTTCTCCTCTTCTTTTCTTCAGCATCATGATCGTTTAGACGAAGTTTTGACGTGTATTTCTAATGCTGGACTTCAGCTAAATACAAAGAAATGCCACTTTGCCAACAAGAACATCAAGGTCTTGGGCCACCTAGTCAGCAAAGATGGCCCGAATCCTGACAAGCTTGCTGCCGTGATACGCTTTTCTCGGCCAGAAAATAAGAAACACCTACGAAGTTTTCTGGGCCTGGCGTCCTACTTCCGCCGCTTCATTAGCCATTTTGCTGCCATCGCGTCGCCACTGCATAAGCTGCTGACATCCGGATCAACTTTCACTTGGAACGACGATTGCGAGCGTGCCTTTCAAGCCCTCAAGCATGCTTTAACATCCGACCCTGTTCTGTGTAATTTCGACGAGAACGTACCTACATGTCTCCACGCCGACGCGAGTGGCCAAGGCATTGGTGCAGTTCTTCTACAGCGGAATGCCACTTCACGGGAAAGAGTTATTGCGTATGCTAGTCGTGCTCTTACGGCTGCTGAACAAAACTACTCCATAACTGAGCAGAAGTGCCTTGCTGTCGTCTGGGCCGTACAAAAATTTCGACCATATCTTTACGGACGCCACTGCACAGTTATTACAGACCATCACGCCTTGTGCTGGCTATCGTCACTGAAAAACTTGTCTGGTCGCCTCGGTCGTTGGGTGCTCCGCCTACAAGAGTACGATTTTGACGTCATCTATAAGTCTGGCAAAAGACACCAAGATGCAGATGCTCTCTCTCGCTGCCCCCTTCCACTGTCACCATCAAGTACGTCATGTGGTTGCTCGTCTGGTGGGCGAAATACTGCGTCACCCCTCACATTATCACAACTACCAGTTATCGACACGCCAGCTTCAAATCGCTACACCGAGTTCGCCACACGCCAGCGTGTTGATCCATATTGCAATAGCATTATTCAACGCCTAAATGGTATATCACTTACTCCTAATGCTAGATTGTGCCGACAACTACGGCAATTTAAGCTCGATAACAATGTGCTCCGTCTGTACGTTTACACTACTGATGGACACCGCTGGGTTCCAGTACTTCCGCGTTCTCTACGTCACCGAGTCCTCGAAGCCTATCACGATGACCCATGTGCAGGACACTTGGGATTTCACAAAACACAAAGCCGCATCAGAAAACGTTTCTTCTGGCCTGGCATTTCTACTTTTGTGGCCAAGTACGTTGCATCTTGCCATCTGTGGCAACGGCGAAAGCGACCAACTTTGTCTCCTGCTGGCCTTCTGCAACCCATCCCATGTCCCGAGACACCTTTCGCCATCGTTGGCAAAGACCTACTAGGACCTCTCCCTATCACGCCAGCAGGTAATCGTTGGATTGTGACTGCTGTCGATCACCTAACACGGTACGCAGAGACTGCTGCACTACGCACAAGTTCTGCTTCAGACGTCGCAGACTTCTTTCTCAACGCCATTGTATTGCGTCACGGTACAGCTCGCGTCCTCCTGAGTGATCGCGGCAAGACGTTCCTGTCCACCATAATCAAAACCCTGCTCACAACCTGTGGTACAGTACATAAAACGACGTCAGCCTACCACCCCCAAGCTAATGGGCTGACAGAGAGATTTCATCGGACACTAATAGACATGCTATCGATGTACATCGCACCAAACCACGACAACTGTGATACGATTTTGCCTTTTGTGACGTTTGCCCATAACACCGCTGTTCAAAGAACTACTGACTACTCGCCTTTCTACCTCGTGTACGGCCGTACACCGACATTTACCATCGACGTCTCTTTACTAATTGTTCCAACCTACTACTCGGCAACCGTATCAGAGCAGTTCATCACAAGGCTCGAGGAATGTCGGCAACGGCCTCGCCTTAATACAGAAGCCAATCATCAAGATCGCAAGCAACGCTACGACAGCTCTCATCACGACGTCTCTTTCAGTCCGGGGGATGAAGTGTTGCTTTGGACGCCCGTTCGTACTCCAGGATTGTGCGATAAATTTCAGTCACGCTTCATTGTACCCTATACAATATATGAACAAACGTCACCAGTGAACTACCATGTCACTCCCAGCGACCTTTCTTCAGATCGTCCCTGTCGTGGTTCGGAGATTGTCCACGTATCGCGTCTGAAGCCATTCGTTCGACGTTCCGTTTCCGTCTAAGACGCGTCCGGGCTGCCTGCTCAAGCGGGGGGGGGGGGGGGAATAAGTGTGAGCATTATTCGTGTGCGTCATCTTGTCATATGTACATACTCAGCATCATCCGTCTAACCTGTATTGTGGGGCAGAGGCTCGGCAAGTAAAGGAAGTGTCTTGCAGCAAAAACGTTGCCTTACAATATATATATATCTATGTATATATATATATATATATATATATATATATATATATATATATATATATATATATATATATATATATATATATATATATATGTATATATATATATATATATATATATATATATATATATATATATATATATATATATATATATATATATATATATATATATATATATATATATATAGCCACCCACGATGTTTAGCTCTCATGGATATCAAACTTGGTATGGCATAACTTGACTAGGTGAAGAACGTACTTGGCTAATGATAACATGAAAATCATGACATGGATTTCATGAACGTCATGATTTACATTTCATGGTATTGCAGCTCTTGCGGTGGTTTCGTTCACATGGCATATTGCAAAACTGGTATGGTATGATATGATTGCATAGTGAACACAAGCGACAGACGCTAACATGAAAATCATGCAATGCGTATTATGTAACAACATGACTACGTGCGACGCTAATAATGCGCTTGCGGCGTTTTCACTACCTTCACTTATGCCACATTTGGTATTACGAGACCTGAATGAATGACGAAGGTATGATCATAATGCAAATATGATAAACATGATTTGTGTATCATGTAACAACATGACTACAAGCTACGCTCATGATGCGCTCATGGCCGTTTCGCTAGCTTCACATGTACTAAAATCGGTATTATGCGACGCGAACGGACGACATAGGTAAATGACACATACAAACATGATAATCACGGCATATGTGTCATGTAACAACAAGACTACGTGCCACACTCATCATGCGCTACCAGCCCTTTCGGTAGCTTCAAACATGCCAAATTTGGTATTGCGAGACGTCAATGGATGACGAAGGTATGTGACTGCTGCAAACATGGTAATCATCATATGTGTGTCATGTGAGAACATGGCTACATGCCACAGTCAAGGCGCCAATACATTTTGGTGTGACACGGTGCGCATGCTCGCCAGCGTTCATTTGCACGCAACACGCCGGCGTTGCGACGCAAGGCGCCGGTCCTGTCATATACTCGCAGGTGCGTGCTACGCTGCGTCGCTTTCACGCAAGCGCGTTTGAGCACCTCCAGCGTCCCTCCGTCACGAAAATAAGGAGACGCAGTGCTGTCTGGGTAACGCATTGGCACGAAATGCAGCATGTACTTCGCACCGGTTGGCGTCGAGCCACGCCAACGGACGCTGGTTGCGCCGGTCGCGCCTGGCGTCAGACTATAGAGTGCGCGCGTTTTGCTAACGTAGCGTTGCTGTGCCCAGCGTACGCGCTCGTCAACAATACATTGAAGTATATTGGGCCCTTCATGATGCGCTCGCAGCCGTTTTGCTAGCTCCACATATACCAAATCTGGTGTTAAGTGTCGTCAATGAATGACGAATGTATATTACTGGTGCAAACACGATAATTTTGACACGCGTGTCATGTAAGAACTTGACAACACACCACGCTCATAGTGAGCTCGCGGCCGTTTCGCTAGCTCCACATATACTAAAGTTGGTATCACGTGACGTGAATAAAGGACGAAGGTAAACGACACCTTCAAACATGACACGGAAGTCATGTAGGACCTCATTTACTTCCGCCTTGTAACGTTGTTCTGATTTTAAAATGACATATCAACCTTTCTCATTCGTGCTTCGCATATTATCGATTCCCACTGTACGTGGGATCTGCCAGTTTTTTTTTAATGTGCCCATTTGGACAATCGTATGGTATGGTAGGGAGAACTTTATTGACGTCCTGAGGATCATTCCAGGACTGATGCTGGCTGCTTCCACATCGGGACAGAGAGGCCAAGCCCCTCTGCCACCACACGGGCCCTCTGGACAGCCTTGAGTTGGTCCGCCAGCGCGTCACCGTGCAGCACTAGCTGTCACCACTGCCAGAGCATGTGTTCAAAATTGAGCAAGCCTCACACTTACTACAATAAATCAAAACTCCGCAGTCCGAGTTAATTTTATTCATGACGACTGGCTTGGCGTACATCCGCGCCAGCAGAAGTCCTACTGTAACCGCCTGGGGCCTGTTAAGCCTAGAAAGTGGCAAGACGAACTCCCTGCGCTCTAAGTAATAATATTTGGTTATTCGCAACTTTCACAGATGGTGGCGCCGCCATGCGACATCCTTCTTAACTGACGCTTGAGAGATGCCCACACAACCAGCCCATGCCATCGTTCAGTCGGCCTCAATTTGGCGGTTCGCTTGTGCTTTTTTTGTCGCTGGCAATTTTTACGACGGTTATTCTGCATTCTGTACTGCGAGTCGTAGTAGCAATGATTTACTCTTTATTCTTTACTTGCTGAGCTACAATAATCACGAAATGTGTTCGATGCTGCTGTGCAGACGCCGTGCTGTAAGAGGCGAGGTTTCGAGCTTTGCACAAGCACGGCCGCTCGATCTTCCCGGCCGCGGCACGAGCAGCGTTCACAAAGCTGTACGTGCATTCCTTCACACCGCAGGCGATGATGTGCCCGGCGTTCAAAACTTCTTTTAGGGGCGAAGCTCCTTAAATGGGCACCCGTTCGTCCCTCGTAGTCGTAGTGTGTGACAATTGTTACATTTTGACCTCCAAGGTGGTGCCGGTGGGAGATTTCTTCTGTACGTCGTTGAACAATGACAAAATAGTGTTCAATGTACATGCCAATGGCTGCTAATGGGGAATGAGAGACAGGAGCATTCGGCTTTCAGTTAACGCGCACGCTGCGATCCCCATTAGCAGCCATTGGCATGTACATTGAGCACTATCTGACAAGAAAGGGTTGCTACGTTATACTCGCTCGGTGTAAGCTCCTTAGTTTTAGAAAGATTTAGCGAGCGTTGAACCGCACTGCCATAAATACAGTGAACTAGTATATACTGTAAAAATTCATTGGACGTCATCTTCCTTATCTGTCAATAACCATCATCAGTCTTCGCCCCGTTCTTCTTCATCATCGGTGCCATCTTGCTGTTGCTTGAATAAAGCGTCAGCTGAACCATTGTATTTAGGTACCATGAACTCGAGGTGGTTAAAGGTGGGAAGTAGACCCGAAGCGCAAGCTTTAAGAAAGTGTGCGTGTTCCACCGCTCGTTTAGTCTTTGGAATGTGCGCTAGATGGCGGGGATTTTATAGGGGGAATATATGATGAAAAATGCGAAATGGTGGTACTTGGAGTGTTGAATAGATGGATGAACGGACACCCAGACAGATGCATGGATGGACGCATGAACGGACGCAGGGGCGGATGCATGGACGAACGCAGGAACGGACGCACGAACAAACGCACACACGGACGGACGGATGGACGCATGGACGGTCACACAGACGGATGCATGAACGGATGGAAGCAAGAACGAATGGCCGGACGAATGCTTCGCCCCACTCTCCATCATTCTTTCCGTGGATATACTGCCAATTTTTTTCTTCTGTAATACGCCGCACACGCCTTTCTCAGCGTGCAGTGTGGAATATAATACATGCTCGAGTTAACGGCCTTCTCAGCAAAGCCTTGACAACATGGTCGCTGCAGCCGAAAATAATACGCAGTTAGAAGTGCTGGGCACACCGGTGGCGGCTGCTGGCGTGGCGCCTGCACGATCCTTCAAACGACAGCCATGATGGGCTTGCACTAGCACCCTCTTTAGGCAGTGAAAGTTGCGAATATCGTTGTACGTCAACAGCTGCTCTCTAAACTCCGGAGCGGGAGATTCAGCCGCCTAAGGAATTGCACGGCACAATCATCCTCATGCCTCCCTGTGCGCCACCTCGTTGAGGTTACGTGGGGCTCCCTCCATTGACCCCGTGTGTTCCGGAAACCAAGTAATGAATGGTATGCGGAGTGATGTCCTTACTCTGGAGCTATCTGTAAGCTGGTTCGCTAATAACTCCCCTCGAGAAGGGTTTAATTGCAGAGCGAGAGTCACTAAGTACTAAAACTCTTTCCGAATCAATCAGTGCTAGGTCAATAGCCACCTGCTCAGTGACCCCCGGATCTTTCGTATAAACGGAAGCGGCATTTCAAATTCTCTCTATCTCATCTGCCACCACCACCGAGTAAGCATCTTTCCCGTTAATCCGCGCTGCGTCAACAAATGCAGACTCTTCCTCCAGATCCTTTGCCTCGCGCAGAAAAGCCCTAGCTCCCGCCATTCGCCTCCTTACATTATGCACAGGGTGCACATTTCGCGGAAACGCATGAACCATGATATTATTCTTCATGTTTACAGTTAACTTGTGTAGGCGCGCACCATCACGAGTCGCCACAGGTTCTCCGATCGACTGTAAGATATACCTACCAGCTGGCGTACCCAGCAACCTCTCTCTCTGGGCTATACGCTGAGCCTCGGCAATTTCATCAAGAGTATTATGCAAACCCAGCAGCAACAGCATATCATTTGACGTACTCACAGGTAAACCGAGCGCCGCCTTAACGGCTTTTCTAACTAAAGCTTCGAATTTGTCTTCCTTTCCCTTTTTTCAATTCAGCATAGCAGCTACGCACGAAAAATGGCACAAAATAAATGCGTGAACCAAGCACATCGCACCTTCCTCTCCTAATCCTCTATGCCTGTTGCAGATCCTTCAAATAAGTCTTATGGCCTCCTTTGTCTTCTAGGTAATACGCTGAATAGCTATAATATTGATAAATTTGCTTCAATTACATAATCCAAGAACCCTAATAGTATCGACTTTTGGTACCATTGACCAATTGCTAGTCCAAACTGTGATGCAAGTCTCATCTTCCGGTACCCAATTCTTCGGCCTACGACCTAACTTCTTGGATTTGAAGATTAACAATGACTTTTCACAGGAGCACGTGAGTCCCATACAAGCCAACCAGTTTTCCGTAAGCTTTATCACCTTCTGCAGCCTAGCCTCAAGCTCTTCGTCACTACCGCCGACACTCCATACAATGACGTCGTCCACGTAGATAGTATAGCCAATACCCTCGACAGTGTCCAGTATGCTAGCTAGCTTTGACATCGCCAGATTGAACAACATTGGCGAGAGTATGAATCCTTGTGATGTACCATGACAGCCCAATTTGAAGACTGAAGACTTGATCTCCCCCAACCTGAGACATGTCTTTCTATCCTCAAGGAAAGCCTTAACAAAGAGAAAAAGCCGTTGACCCAATTCAAGTCTGACAGCACCTCTAGAATGAAGGAGTGTCGAAGATTGTCGAAAGCTTTTTGCACAACGAATCCAAGTAGTATCTTAGTATCCTTTGTCCGCCGATCAAGTAGGTGACGCTTAATCTTAAGCATGTCATCTTGAGTCGGCAGGCCGGGACGAAAACCTATCATCGAGTGCGAAAAGACCCCATTCTCTTCAACATAACGCGTTAGCCTATTCAAAACGACATGCCCAGCGACTTTCCCCAAACACAATGTTAGTGGAATCGTTCTGAGGTTTTCCAGCCCTACGCTCTGGCTCATTTTCGGTATGAGAACAGTAGTCGAAAGTTTCCACTCTTCTGGAAAAGATCCTTCCTTCTATTGGCTATTTATCTCCTGCGTAAGACACTAAATAGACCCCTCGTCTGAATTCCTTAACATTTTATTAGAAATGCTATCCCGCCCTGATGCCGATCGACTATTAAGATCCTGCAATGCCATCCTTATACCACTTTCAGTAAATTCCTTATCCATAAATATATTCTCATCCCCACTATATTCCAAACGTACGTCAGATGTATTCTGGCAGGCTTGCACTGGAAGGTCTCTACCAGCCAAATTCTTCAGCCCCTCTTCCTCTGATGAGTTTTGGCACACCTGATGGACCAGCTTACCTATCACCGTCCTTTGGTTAGACTTAGAATTGGACTCATCCAGTAAATGTCTGAGTAACTTCTAGGTGCCCCCCCCCTTTTCTTTATTACCACCACCCACAGAATTGCATACCTCATCCCATTGCTGCTTGTGCAATACCCAACAGGGGTCTTCAATTTTTTAAATAACCATTGCTATATGCTTTTTAGGCCTTTTGTTCAACCGCTGACCCTTTCATCTCGCCAACGGTGACTGCTTCGCTTCCAAGAAGTGTGCCAGACGACTATCCATTTGATTTGTGTCCATAGCTGTTTTAGGTTCCATAGTGGTTGCCTCAACCTCACTCTTGAATGAACTAGTTCACTGTTCCAAAGTAAACTCATTCCCCTTACCTTCGATTCTCTGTTCTCTCCGTTTCCTATATGCATCCCAGTCAACAGGCTTAAATGTTCGCTTCTTTTTAGGACCCACCTCTAAAGTAATCATAAGTATGTAATGATCGCTGCCGAAATCTATATTTAAATTTGACCAGGATGAATCCGCTACACCACGAACAAAAGTAAGATCTGGTGTCGAATCTCTACATGTCGACGTGCTGCAACCAGCGGGATACGAAGGGTCTGTAATGAGATATCAAATTAAGTCTAGGACCTGTTGTCATAGTCTTTCACCTTTGGTTGAGCTATATACATACTTTCACCCAAGATAGGGCGCATTAGAGTCCCCTCCAATAAGCAACGGTGCATCCTTAGCGAGATTGGCTGCCTTCCTCAAGAGAACTTTGAAAACCTGTTTCGTGTCACTGGGGCTACTGTACACGTTAAGCAGGTAAACGCTCCTCTGACTTGCTCCTTGCGAACCTAAAAGCAGCACGACCATATTATATTCAATCCTGCAAACCGCCATGTGAAGATCATGCCTAACATACGCCAACCTTCTGCTGATGAGTGTTGAGAGCCCTCTGCCCTTTTCATTATCTTTAACCTCCGCTTGAGGTTACGCGGAGGTTTAACCTCAAGCGGAGGTTTAACCTCTGCTTGAGGTTTAACCGGTTGAGGTTACGCTGAATGTTAGAGTTTTCTGCAACATGATAACTAGAGGTTTCATATTGCCCGATATAACAAACTGCTGCAGGGACGCCTTCTTATGATTGAACGCCCTACAATTCCACTGCATAATACTAAATGAACTATTTACTGAAGCCGTCATCTTGGCTATGTAAACTTGGCTTACTCATGTTGAGTTTATTTCTACTAGGGGATTTATCCTGCTGAGCCAGCGGCTGAGAGCACTCGCTCTCCATAGCAGGAACCAAGGTCTCGTTAAGATATACTTCAATTTTACCTAATCTCTGATCCGTGATATTTTCTCTCTCTTCTATCCGCGCCAATCTAATAATATTCTGATTCATGCTTTCCTACAATGTTGCCACCATTTCTTTGAGCTCAGAACCAACCTCGGCCTGGGCCCGCGCAATCGTGACCGACCTCTTTTTGGGAGCTGGTGTCGCCTCGTCAACCACGTCCTCTTTAGGAACCTCCACAGACCTTGCTACCTCAACCAGGCTATCACGTTTGCTACCCTCACTAGGGCTGTTACCAGAGTGTAAACTTCTCTCAAGTTCAGCTATCTCTTCTGCAAGCCCTTCAATGGCTGTTTTAAGCTATGATTTTCTTTCTCTAATTTTGCAATCCTGTCCTTATCCCAATTACAACCCTCATGCTCTTGGCTCTGCTCACGTGTTTGACCAGTTTTGTGTCCACCCTTGACCTTGTCAGCCCAGGTTATCCGCCTTCCAGCTGCACTGCCGCCTCCACCAATAGACAGACGTAGAGCAGTTTCGTGAGGTAAGACTCCCATACGATGACCGTCGTCCCGACTTCCAACGGCTCCCAGAGCGCGAGCGTCTCCCAGAGCGTTGAGAGACACTTGCCAGCTTCACCACCTCGACTGCTTCTTGTTCCACTGCTAGTGACGCCCTGGCTCGCTCGTGTCGGTAAACACGCACGACGTAGGGAACTTGGTGCCGTTGTCTGCATTGTTTATTCGCCATCAGGTGTCGACCTCCACAAAGCTTAAAACAAGGCTCACAGTTATTGTCCGCTGCGGGATTCTGAGCCCCGCATCCCCGACATTCAAGGCAATCGGGCGCAGGAAAGACATCCACCCGATGTCTAAGCTTCCCACACACGTAGCATACGTCGACTTGCTTCTGGTATAACAATGGACCAAAGTTGGCCCATACCTTACAAACTTGGGGACTCTTAAGCCGTCGAACCCAATAATTACCGAGCCGGTATTTTTCATCCTTTTGATGACCAGAGCCAGAGGACATTCCCCTCATGTGCAGCAGGTGCATCCATTATGTCCACATGGTGAATGCCCCTTTACACATAGAGTGTGGGGCAGTCTCGTACGCACTGACTTCAATATCCTTGTCCGCCACTCTTACTGACCTGATTCTGACGTAGCGTTTGGCGTTACTCCTTTCTGTCGTACTAGCCACCAATAAATGTTTCTTGAAGTTGGGGCAAATAACGTCTTCTTTGCTCTGCTCAGTAGTGAGGCCTGCCACCTCGACGATAGCCTTGCGTACAGTTGTAGGACCGACTTTTTCACAATTCAATCCACCCCGTGGGCGAATTACTACTTTGGTGTGCTCTTCCGGCATAGGTAGCGTTCGCGACGCCTTCAGAATGCGTTGCTTAATTGCGAAGCCTCGGCCCTGTTCATCTGTGCCCCATCGATCAGCCAGCTCGCCTTGAGAACCGTCATCACCTGATGCAGGCTTCGTCAGAGGTCCTAATTTTCGGTTCGACACCGTCCGCCATACTAGGCCTTCAGTAAATTCCTCTGCAGACAGCACTTTCCCTTCTACTTGCATAGCTGCCATGCCGGACACGCGCGTCCCGCCGCTTAGGGATGCCAGACGCTGTGCCTAGCGCTTGGCCAGCGCGGCGGCAGCACAAAAGTCTAGATAATGTTCAGAAAAGCAGTGGCCCACCTCAAAGTTCAATATCTACTGAATCCTGTTTTCTTCATGTATCGGATGATCTCAAGTATGCACCACACAGTGACAAAAATGCTGCGAAGACATTCGCAAAAGACGGAGCCGAAGTGGACGCGTCCGCTCACATCGGCGACGACCGCAGCCACCTTAGACAATCGTGACGCCAGATGATTCTGATGCGATGCTCTGAACTTTCTTAAAAGTGAGCGTTCTACAGATGAGGTGTCTCGAAGCAGCGCGTTCCGGCTCAGGGAATGATCTCGCGAATAACAAACAATAGTTAAGGCATGAGAGAACAAGATACCCTAAAATTGGCCAAAGCCTCATCATTAGTGGTATTACATACTCTCTTCCGTATCAAAATATGAACTGGGAAGAGAAAGAAAAAGCAAACCAAATAATCAGAATGTCCTACAAGACAGCCCTAAGATTACCACGGAATACTCCAAACGACAAGCGACTTTCGCTTGATCTTCATAACACAATTGAAGAATTATGCGAGGCCCAGCTACTAGCGCAAGAAAATTGCCTTCTCCAGACCTCAACCAGCAAACCAGTCCTGAGAAAACTAGAGCACAATACATTATTACGAAAACACCAAGAAACTAAAGAAGTACCAAGCGAACTTAGAGAATGGTAAATCGTATTGCCAATACCAAGCAACGCGGATTTTACTCTGCATGCTGCGAGAAGGAAGGCAGGGGCTGACTACATTGACAAAATGACAAAATTTTTGAATACGGCCAGATTCACTGACGCCGCGCCTTATCAGATCAATGCAAAAAGATCTGTGTGAGTAGTCACCGACCGTAGAGGGAAAATTACAGCCTGCGTTTCAATAGATCAGTCGTCGACAACACAAGCAGAACAGGTTGCCATAGCACTCGCAATAAAAGAGGGATGGACGCGAAACGCTCCATTAACAATCATTACCGATTCGCAAAAAAGCTTGAAAAAACTATATAAAGGCCAAAATTGGAACACAGGTGCTCCGTATATTGGTTGGGACTGGATAGGACCCCACAGTAAAATACGTACAGACTGTGACTCGGGCCCCGGGGCACGAGGGCATGACAGGGAACCTGCACGCGGACGAGGTGGCTCGAGGCTTCACAAAACACCGAGCCCCTCAAGACAATGCAATAGATTATTCTACACCCCTGGACTCTTGTTTCACAACGATTCTAAAGTACTACTGGGAAAAAGGGCAGCTCTATTCATGTCCTCATAGCAAGCTGAGCGCTGCAGAGGCAACAGCGCTAAGAAGAATACAGACTAACACATAAATCTGTAAACTCTTCACCTGATCTACTCATGGCCCACAGAGATATATGCCCGTGGTGTGGAGCCACCCCAACACTCTTTCACATCACGTGGGAGTGTGCAGAGCACGACGAAGAACATGACACTACTGGCACATAGGAGGAATGGGAGGTGCTGCTGTCTAGCCCAGCCCTGGTGGATAAGCTATGAATGATCCACAGAGCTGAACGGATGGCTTGCGCCAGTGGGGCCCTGGAATAGGGGCACGACCCTGACAGACTTCGCTCTTCACCCTGTATTTTCCTCGGGGCACAGGAGTTCTAGCCTGTCTGGCTTATGTACATAATAAAGTTTTCTAATACTACTACTACTTCGGCTCAAGCATGACCTGGTCTAGCGTGAAATGTTTCTGGAGGTGCGTCGATTACACTCTCTAGCTGCACACTGACCAGAGGGAGCTGTGTTGCTCACACTACCCCGTCTCAATGTTTCTGACATTCGCCGTTAGGGGCACGCAGAAAAAAGACACGTGCTTACGTCCCCAGTGTATCCCGGGCACAATCCGCTGACAGATGCAGGGCGCGATAAGCTCGCTTCGCGTTCCGTTTTCACAGATGCCGTCTCGAGGTTTCTTTTTTTATCCGCTAGGCTATGAATTATGGCGCTTCAGTCAGACTGGAAAACTCGGCTGAGCGGTGCCTATACGCATAGAGTTTTCTAAAATTAACAAGAGGGGACTCTGTCGCTGCGATCGCTCAGCGACCATGGGAATGATGGGTAGTACACACATTTGCCTAGTCTTCGTCTGGCGGCTAATCGTATTTGCGGCTTTGTTTATTGCTGGTTACAGTTTCGCTTTAGGTAAAAGAACAAACCCTTTTAAATTTCGTGACCTGATTTGAAAAGGTAGGCTTTAAAAAAATAAGGTTGTGAAGCACAACCACTGACTATTTGCTAATTTTTTTCGTTTCGTGAGAAAACAGCTCCAAGCCACACGAACACACATGGAGCCAGAAAAACGCCAGAAGTACGAAGATTAAACAAATGTGTGTACTACCCGTCATTCCCATGCTCACTGAAGTGCCGTGCGTTGCCGCTCCCGTTGACACTAGCGCCAGAGTTTCCCTTAGTTTATATTTATTTATTTATTTATTTATTTATTTATTTATTTATTTATTACATACTGCAGACCCTTAGGTCCAAGCAGGTGGGCAGCTACAAGGCGACGTAGTCGAAACAATGAGTGGCATAAAGATTGTTTGGGGTGAGTGTTTCATACACTCATAGTGAACACAAGGAGCGACATAGCAAACTATTTAATAATAATGCATGTACAGGACAAAAGAGAAAAAAACACCACAAATTCATACTTCATATGTTGTACGATTAAAGTAAAAATAGATACATAATAAATACAAAACAGCAAACACAATTATTTTCACCGTTCATGCCAAGAAAGTAATCAATACTGTTAAGGTCGGAAGGAAGGTCGCTGATGGCATCCCACCGCTGCCACCAGTTGTTATGGGTCGGAAGGAAGGTCGCTGATGATGGCATTCCACCGCTGCCACCAGTTGTCAAGGGTCGAAGGAGGAAGTTGCAGATGGCATCCCACTGCTGCCACCAGTTGTTGCGAATGGGGGTCTACCCGATCTCTTTTGGTAGCGTGGTGTAACCGGGTGGAGGAAATGAACGCTGAAAAAAAGAGGATACGAAAAATAAACAGGTTTATGGCACTATCTACGTGGTTTCACAAACCACGAGCGTGGTGGTTGAACCGTTACATGGTTCAGAGCGACATCCAGCACTCAGCGGCGTTGTTTTAAGCCCTGTAGGGCTCCTCCTCTCCGAGTGAAACACAAATCACACACACACACACAACAGGTGAAGGGGACGAGCATGCACGGCCCTCGTGCACGTCCAATATTGAGTCGTGATCACTGCACTGCAAAGTGGCACCAGCAAGGCTCTTTCTCGTCGTGTGTGTGCCGCTAGTTGAGAGGTCCCAAGATCCTGACAGCGTACATCAAAGGGTCCGCCGATCTGTTCGCTCAATTAACGGGACGATTTACGGCGGCCGCCACGGTCTCTTCCAAGGAAGATGCTGTCTTTGTTGTTCTCTCTCGAATGGTTTACACGACGTCTCATCCTCCCGCTAGCAGGGACAATGCCTGGCGGGTATAGGCAGCCGGCCGGTCGGCTACTTGATTAAGGATTAAAAGGAGCGCCGCTCCGCCTTCAGCTCTGGCGCTGGTCACAATAGCTTCCCCCTAAATTGATGAGTCGCCGAGGTCATCAGGCACTGCTGCTGCTTGAAGGGACGACCAAAGGGTCCGCATTTGAAAGTCAGGATCTCGCCTTTGCTTGCCGCATGGTCTGGGCAATCGCCGAAATTTTCAACAGCGTCTAGCAGACTAGGCGCCGAAGGGGTTTAGAGCCTCCCCAGTGGACTGCTTTATGCACAATGGCGTCTGTCCAGACGAGTCGCCGGGCCAAACGTAACAATACATAAGTATACATTAAGTGCAGCACATACAAGATGAAAAAGAAAACGAAAAGAAAAGAAAAACGCTGTAATAAAAGATCGCAAACCTGAATTTTCAGGACAATGCTATTTAGAGCGAAAGAGAAATAGATTCTCTGAGGATGGCCGAGTTGTTCCTTTCCAATCTGAGACCGTGCGTGGAAAATTTGACAACTTATAAGCGTCTGTTCTGCAGAAATAGGGTGTTAGAGATTTGGCGTGATGATGCCTTGGGGGTCTGGTTGATAACCTTCTCAGGTACGGCGATGGGTCAATCGCAAGTTCGTGGTTCAGAAGAAGAGAAAGAAGGTTAATTCTTATCTGTTTTCGACGTGTGCTAAGAAGGGAAACGCCATTGGCCTTAATTATTTCAGAAGGAGGGTCGACTCGTGAGAACTTCTTAAAAATGAACCGGACGACTTTCCTTTCAAACTGTATGCCTATACGTGCATACGCACAAGTGTTTGTACCAACTTGCATGCACTAGACGCGCTTTAGACGCGCGTAGTGCATGCGAGCTGGTACAACCCAGTGATTACTAAAGTAAAAGAGCAACATGTTTTACGCAGAGTCACAGTATACAGGCCAATCACGCTAACAAACGTAGATTATAGGGTGTTTATGAAAGTTCTGGCTAAGAGTTCGCAAGGATTTATATACAAGTTGGTTGGGCTGCATCAGACTTACGGCATCAAGCGTAGGAGCATATTCACGAATAGCCATGTCGCCAGGAGCATTTTGGAGTATTGTGACGCTGCAATTCTGAAAGTATCCATGTTACAAATTGATCTATCCAAGGCTTTCAACATGGTTCCACACAGTATACTTTTTCTGTTAGCTGAATACGGTGGTCTAGGCGCGATCATATGTAGAGGTATACAGAAGTTAAACCACAAATTTAATTGTAAAGAGAGAACTCTCACAGTGCATACAAGTACTTTCCTCTGTGCGCCAGGGGTGTCTTTTGCTTCTTACTCTATTTTTCGAACCACTGTGTCAGAAAATGACTCTCCGCGCAGGGATTATTGGTTTCAGGTTGCAGTCATGTGAAGTGCATGTTTTGGCATACAACGACGATATTGCCTTTTTTACTGTTTATAGACAGAGCGTCACTTCGTTGTTAAGAAACGCTGAAAGGTTTTGTGACACGAGTGGAAGCTTAACGAACAAAGAAGAAAGCATTGGTTTATGGCATGGTAATTGGGACCTAACGCCCAGTTCCTTTGGAAATATTCAGTGGCTCACGACACCTAGTCGTTACCTAGGAGTACCATTGGAGAGGTATCGAAGACAGTCAAGCGTTTTGGCATGAAAGGGCGGAAGAACTGCGCGAGAGAGCCGAAGGGTGGGGAGGTCGTGACTTGTCAATTTTCCCTCGGTCACCTGTAAGTGATGTGTTTCTCACTGCTGAAATAATGTACATTTTACAAGTGCTTAGTTGTACGCATATAAGAATTCATAAAATCCACAAAATATTCGTCACGTTCATCTGGAGCTCTACAAGGGAGAAAACATCACCGAACTTGTTTAGGCGTGTTAAGCAAGGAGAGCTGTCTTTGTGCCATGTGGTTTTTAACCAAGTAATATCACGCTTCATGTTTATGACAGACAAGAGACGCTTTTCTATGTTCTTTATTTCAAAAAACGCTATTACACCGCATACCTGACTTCTTTTTATCTTCAGACAGGGGAGAACGACACTCTTTGTCACCGTTCTTGCGCGAAGTTGTGTTCTCATATCGTTTCTTTAGGGCAATGTTTTCGGTGGATTATTTAACTAAAGTAAAAAAAAGCGCCCTATGAAAGACCTAATGCAGAATGTTTTTCCTGAGCCCCTTTGCCGTTCAAAGTTTAAAAATTGATATGGACAAGACGTACTAAAGCAATTGAAAAACATGTGGACACCACCCAATGGTAAAACTTCCTTTTTCATGCATCATACGAGAACCTTGCCAGTGAAAACGTGGCTTGAAGAGAGAGGAATTGATGTACCATGGGGAAGCAGCTGTCTCCTGTGTAACAAACTTGAGACCAGCAAACATGTATTCATTGATTGTAAAAATGCCATTTCCTTTTGGGACATTTCACAGAGGACTTTAAGGAAAAATTTACCTCTTACTCTACATGAATTACGTTTTATGCCTTGTGATAGTTCTGTGCAACATTTGGACGTTACTTTCTCACTAGGTCTTCATTCTGTTTTGCGTAGTATGTAATTGTACAGATACTGTGATGTGAGAGTTCTACCGGTCATGAGTGTAGCGTGGAAGCTGTTATCAAAGTGCGAGATGTGTGTATAAGACTACCGACTGTGTTTAAGATGTAATACCTTTGTTTAAATAATCGACGTAGCGCGTTTAGAAAAATGGGACAAGGGAAGGGACAGGAGGGAGCGCTTCTTCCAACAAAATTTTATTTCGAGGAACGTACATATATATGCTCATGAAATTCGAAAACAACAGACAAACAGATGAAAAACCCTCTATTGCCATGCGCTAAAAAGTTATGATGTCAAAAACGACAATTCGTTTTTACAAAGACCGAGAGAAGGATTCCTGGCGCAGTTCAGCCCTAATCTACTAATCCTTTCTGCTTCAATAGTCTCCCTTGTCACTTTATTTCTGTTTTTCCCTATGATTACCGTACCATGAAAAAGTGGTTTGCAGCCACATGTGCTGCAATGTAGTGCCAAAAAACCATCTCGACCATTTTTTACGTTGCAAGCGTGTTCGCGGAGCCGGTCATTACTACACCTGCCCGTTTGTCTTATGTAGTGTTTACCGCATGAAAGAGGTATCTGATAGATTACGAATTGCGCGCATGTGACAAACAGTGTTAAGTGCTTTTTAGAGCATCCCGGTTTTGCATGTGAAACAACGTTCATACACAAGTAAGAGAGCTTTTTCGGGGCAAAAAACACCACCTTTACATTGGCCCGCTCTCCAACCTTTTTGAACTTGTGGGAGATTCTATGCAGATAAGGCACTACGGCCAGCTTCTGACGTCTTACTGGCTCAACATGAGGGAGAGCTTGTTGCAAGGACTGAAGCTTCTTGACCAGAATTCCCGCGACGGATACCTGTACGTGAGAGGGGTAGCCAGCGTCCAGAAGTCGTTCTGCTTGTTCCTACTAGCTGCCATCAGATGTGGACAAGACTTCTGTAAGGCGTTACTAAAGCACATGTTTACAATGCCTCGTTTTACGAGCTTAGTATGGGCAGAGTGGTACGGAAGCAAGGGTTTGTTACTCCTCGGTTTGTACATCCAACAAATGTGGTCTAGGTGAAAAATGAGAGCGATATCTAAAAATCTGAGAGTGTTATTAACAGGCAACTCATGGGTTAAAACAAGCGGACTAAACCGCTCCTTGATGAAGTTGAGGATATCTAGGACATAAAAAGTGAGGTCACAGTCAAGAAAAATTAGGAAGTCGTCAACAAATCTAAAAATGCGCATAATTCGGTTGTCACTAAGGTCACCGGAAACGGTTCTGTCGAGCTTGGCTAAAAACAAATTACTTAATATTCGAGCAATACATGGTCCAATACAAATGCCCTCCATTTGAAGGTGGGGCTTCCCATTTCATTGAATAAAAGTACATTGAAAATAAAAGGATAAGAGTTCTAAAAAGCTACTAGAAGATATACCAGCACTATTCTAAAATGATATGCTACCAAGCTTGTCAATGCTCTCTTCTACACAACTAAGAATCGATTTGTGAGGCAACGAATAATACAGATCTTTTACATCAATGAAAACCACACATGTGCTGATTCGAACGGGATCGGACGAAATCAAGAACTTGATGGGAATTTTTCACGAGAAAAGAGTCATCTACTGTTAATAGACCAAGCTTACTTTGTAAAAACAACACAACATTTTTTTGCCACGTGCCATTTTCTGAAATGATAACACGAAATGGTTTTTCAGGCTTATGTGTTTTCGCACTGAAGAATACCTCAATACAATCTTTTTTGCTATTTTCTATGTCACTAACAAATTTACTGAGGTCGAGCTTTTAACGCATTCCTTGTCCTATGTTTCTAAACGCGCTACGTCGATTAATTATGTCTTACCAACATGCCCAACTTTATACTCTAGTCAATTACCTTTGTTTAATGCCTTAACACACACGAAACGCGCGTGATGTGTGATTGTCAAATTAAGTTGACCAGTAGTCAAGAAGGCACTAAAGAAAAAGGAGGCGTGGCTGTGTAGTAGAGCATTCGCTTTCTAAGCAAATGACCCGGGTTCGATTCCCACCTCGGACCTCAACGATCCCGGCTCTGTCCCCACTCTGCTCAAGGGCTCTTTTTTTCATTTATTCGAAAATTTGCGTCGTTTGTGATTAGTCGGTTATACATAGGATGATGATTTTTCGCTCAAAACCAAAGACGCTGACGCCGACATTGGAATTCCTGCGAAACGAGCTCTTTAACGCTATCGCGTTAAAATACAGCGCACACACAGGACGAAGAAAGGCGAAACGAGAACGGGTGCTGACTGCCAACTGGAACATTTGTTGACTAAGCCAAGAATATGTAGATACACGAAAGAATTAAAAACTATAATATTACAATTTTAGACTTGTGAACGACGTCAAATAGCAGATTTCTTTTACTGGATTCAAGCGATGGAGTGCTTACGCATTGATCACCCCTTTGGTGGAGTGCAAAAGCCTGGAATGTCTCTCGCCTACGCCTTTGATGATAGCATTTTAAGACGGTAACGTCCGACGGACCGGAAATGCACCCATGCTGGCACAATGTGTTCCTAAATTACTTACTACCAACACCGTCAATAACGAACGGGCATGTTCACGAAGGTTATCACTGATGCACAAGCTTTGCTAGCATAGAAGTTCGTTAGGTGGTTTTCAAGGCGAATGCATTTTAGGGGCGAAGCTCCTTAGGGTGTGGGTCTGTCCATCCTCCGTTGGTGTATGTAGCCACCGGTGGCATTTACCCGCTCTAGAGTGAATATGTGCAACAAGGAATGCGAGATCGGTGATGGCGGTACTTGGAGTGTTCATTAGATGGATGTAAGTGATTTCACATACTGCCATTTGCTTTTAGGGGCGAATCTGTTTAAGGTGTGGGTCCATCCTCCGTTGGTGTTTGTAGCCACCGGTGGCACATACACGCTCTCGAGCGTGTATGGGCCACAGGAGATGCGAGATGGGAGGTGGTGGTACTTGGATAGTTTACTATATGGACTCACGCACGGACGCATGTACGAATGGACAGACAGACTAGGAGACGGACGGACGGGTGGACGCACGCGCTTCAAGGGTATGTGCCACAGGGGATGCGAGATGGGGGTGAAGTGTTCACTACATCGACGCATGAAGGGATAGACAGACTAGATGGTGGAAGGACAGAGGATGAATGCACGAACGGAAAGACAGACGGATGGATGGACTCACGGACGGACGCGTGGATGGACGCATGAATGGTCGCGTGAACGGACGGAAGCAAGAACGAACGGACAGACGGAAGCATGCACGGGGTGACCGACGCTTCGCCCCACTCATCGTCATTCACTCCATGGATATGCTGTGATTTTTTTAGTCGGGTTATGTCAGGCGTCCGTCGGAATCCGTACACCGCCCTCTACCATAGAAACAGCTGCGGGCGCGCGTGTCCCTAGCAACCGAAGCCCCCACCATGTCACGCTTCGGCGTCGGCAGCTGTCAGCAAACACTGAGTGCGCATGCGCTCAACATCACCCCTAGTAATCGAAGCCTCCCTTCTTGACTTGAACGTTGCTTGCCGCCGCATCAATGCAGTTCGTTTGAAACGCGTTGGTAGCGTTTGTGCTGCCAGCGTGTGTGTAGGGTCATTTTTTTTACTGTACACGCTAGCTACTGAAGCTTGAAATGCATGCCGTGTGTCCCGCGACAGAAAAACGCCACGTGTGGAGAACGGCGCTATTGGCTGTAACATGTAAAAAAAATGACAGCATATCCACAGAATTCATGATGATGAATGGGGCGAAGCGTTCGTAAATGCATCCTTGCGTCCGTCCGTCTGTCCGTAGATGGACGGATGAACGGAAGAAAGGACGCATGCACAGACGAACGCATGGACGGACAAACAGACCGACGCACGGACGGAAGCACGGACACATTGACGAACGCGCCGCCCCACTCATCATCATTCATGCCACCGGTGGTTACAAACGATACCAAATTTGGCATATAATATACTTGATACCAAATTTGGTATATGTTGTGCAAGTGAAACGCCCGTGAGCGTGCTATGAGCGTAGCTTGTAGTCAAGTGTTAGATTACATGCATTTCATAATTATCATGTTTTGACGTGTCATTTACCTTCGTCGTCTATTCACGTCCCGCAATACCAACTTTGCTATAGCTCAGCTAGCAAAACGGCTGCCAGCGCGCTATGAGCGCAGCATGTAGCCATGTTTTACATGATACGCATATCACGATTATCATGTTTGGACCTGTCATTTACCTTTGTCATCTATTGACGTCACGTAACAGTAAATTTAGTATTTGTGGAGCTAGCGAAACGGTTGCAAGTGCATCATGAAGGGCCCAAGATACTCCTACGTTACGTTTACTCACGCACATGCTGGACGCAGTGACGCTACGATAGCAAAACGTGAGCACTCCATAGTCTGACGCCAGGCGCGACCGGTGTGACCAGTCAATACTACGTTGGACCAGCGTCAGTAGCTGGGGCCCGGCGGCGACCAGCGCGAAATGCAACACATTACGTTACCCAAACAACACTGCATCTGTCTCTCTTCGTGACGTAGGGACGCCGGGTGTGCTCAAACGCACATGCGTCAAAGCATCGCAGCGCGGCGCGCGCAGCACCTGGTGTGGCATCGCCAGTGTGACGCGACGAAACGAACGCCGATGCGCACAGGCGTCGGGTCACGTCTAAGTATATTCGCGCCTTGAGTGTGGCTCGTAAATATGTTCTTACATGACACACATCTCGTGATTATCATGAGATGTGCTCACGTCAAAGTGCTCACGTCGAAGGCTCACGTCGAAGTGCTTTCGCCGTGAGCCGGCACGCGTGCGCACCGGCTTTCGTTTCGTCGCGTCACGCTGGCGATGCCACGCCAGGTGCCGATCTGCCTGGAATGTACTCGCAGGCGCACTCCACGGTGCATTTCTTTACGCATGCGCGTTTGAGCGTGCCTGGCGTTCTTCCGTCACGAAGCTAAGCCGACGCAGTGCTGTATAGGTAACGTCGTCGGTGCGAAATGCAGCACGAAAAGCCGGTTGTCGCCGGGCCTCGCTGACAGACGCTGGTCGCGCCTAGTATCACACAATAGAGTGCTCGCGTTTTGCTAGCGTAGCGTCGCTATGCCCAGCGTGGGTGTACGTCAACGTTACGTGCGCTTTCTGCCATTTCGCTAGCTTCACATATACCAAGTGTGGTCTTACGGGAGGTGAATGGAGGACGAAGGTATGGGACACGTCCAAACATGATAATCATTATATTCGTGTCGTGTAAAACACTACTGTATGCTACCCTCATAGCGTGCTCGCGGCGGTTTCGCTAGCTGAACATATAACAAAATAGATAACAGGTGACGTGAATAGATGACGGAGGTAATTCACACATCGGAACGTGATAATCGTGACATGAAAGTTACGTACGGCATCATTTACCTCCGCCTCGTATTGTTATGCTGATTTTAAAGTTACATATCAAGCTTCCTCGTTCGTGCTTCGCATATCAGCGATTCCCACCAAACGTGGGATCTGCCTTTTTTTTTAGTCAGCGCCTGTGTCTGTTGGTGTCATCGATTCGCTTAATCGGAATGGCAGACGAACTCTCCACACTGGAGCATTCCACACCGGCGGAGGGTAACGGGGCGGAATCTACCAATGCAACACACACGCTCTCTCTGTACAAATGGGAGGGTAAAAAATGCCAGATCCCACGTACCGTGGGAAACTGATATGCGAAGCATAATGAGGAGGGTTTATATTGCTACGGAGAGGAAGAAAAGGAAGAGGTACGACTGACAGGCGCGCGACTGGGCCAATCAGCCATTGTGTCTCTTGCCTGTAGTTTTTACTCTGCAAATACATCTCGCTCAGAAGCAACCAACCTCGTAACATATTGGTGGAGGTGCTGGGTAACCATCAGGCAACGGAGCTCCGCAGCGGACGTCGCATCGCCCTTCCAGCCATGGCCAATGCTCAGCCCTCCGCGTCAACGTCAGCGTCTCCGACGAACATGGCGTCGCAACCGTACGTTTTCACGCCTCTCAAGGATCCCGGTACATTCTGCGGAACCGATGGCGTCGACGTTGACGATTGGCTGGCCATGTTTGAACGAGTGAGTGTGCCGAACAGATGGGATCCCACACTTCAGTTGGCTAATGTGCTGTTCTATTTGAGAGGCACGGCCAAGGTGTGGTATGAGAACAATGAAGAAGAACTCACAAGCTGGGACCAATGCAAAGCAAAGATGCGGGAGGTGTTTGGCAAAACCGCCAGTCGGAAGATCGCCGCCAAAAAGGAATTGGCCTGCCGTGCCCAATCCCCTACGGAGTCATACCTCGCTTACATTCAAGACGTGCTGGCCCTCTGCCGAAAGGCCGAAAGCGACATGACAGAAGGTGACAAGGTGGGACATGTTCTGAAAGGGATTGCCGACGACGCGTTCAATCTCCTGATGTGCAAGGGCTGTTCCACCGTAGACGCGATCATCAAAGAGTGTCGTCAGTTCGAGCAAGTGAAAAGTCGCCGCATTCTACAAACATTCGCTCGACTCCCAAACACCGCTGCAACATCTACTTGCGAGGACCAGTCAACACCACAACGTGCATCGCCGCCGGGAGACCTTACACGCATTGTTCGTCGTGAACTGGAAGCTATGGCGCCCTCGGCGTTCTATTCGCGCAGTACCGATGCCACTCCTGTTACTGTTCCTCTTGTTCAAGCCATCGTGCGCCGGGAGCTTGAAAACATCGGAGTGCATTCCGTGTGCCATGTCACCGCGCCTAGAGTCAGCGAACGCCCTTTCGTGATGCCCTTCTCCGACCGACGGTCTTCTCCACGTACTCGCAACCCGGCTGAGTGGCGAACTGCAGATGACCGCCCTATATGTTTCAACTGCCACCGCGTTGGACATATTGCCCGTTACTGCCGCAACACATGGTCCTCGGCACATCGCGCAACGACCAATATGACCCGTTTCGACGATACCGCCCGCACCTTTCCACCTGCCGAAGAGCCCAATGCCATTGACCATTCTCGGAACACTTGGTACAGCCGCTCGCCTTCACCACGTGGGCACCAGTCTCGATCGCCGCAAACACGTCGCCCATCGTCCCGTTCGCCGCAGCCACGGCGCTTCTCGTCCCCCGTGGCTTCCGGCCGCGTTGTCTCGGAAAACTGAGAAATGCAGCCCCCGGAGGTGGTGCTGCATTGACGACTTCCGCAGCAAATCCTCTTTCCGTTCCCACCAGACGAAGTGTAATAGACGTTAAAGTAGACGGCGAACCTGTACAAGCACTTGTCGACACCGGCGCAAGCATTTCGGTCATGAGTTCAAGCCTACGCACACGTTTAAAGAAAGTTCTGACACCAGCGGCTGCACAAATGCTCCGTGTGGCCGATGGCGGCACGCCGATGGTTCTCGGTCTGTGCACTGCCCGCTTACGTATAAAGGACCACACTACTTCTGTCATTTTAGCCGTGATTGACCACTGCCCTTATGACATTATCCTAGGCCTGGACTTCTTGTCGAATCATTCTGCTCTGATCGATTGTGCTACAGGCGTTCTTCAGCTAGAGTTGCCTCAGATAGTCGCTGACCCCCCCACTGCCCCGCCGCGCCTGTGCTCTCTTCAGGATGTGCGGCTGTCAGCTCAGGCAGCCACCTTCGTCGTTTTGACCGCACAGCCCCAAGTTCCCGATGGTCAATATGTCCTCCTTCCTCTCGCCGACGTCCTCTTGAGCCGCAACATTGCCATTCCCCATACGCTTGTGACTGTTACTGACAATTGTACCTCGCTTCCACTTCTCAATTTCAGCTTGTGCCCTCAAGTGCTTCCTCGTGGCATGTTCTTGGCCAGCGTATCTAATGCTGACGAATTCGAAATAGCAGCGCTCACCACCGAGATTGATTTACTTCAGTCTCCAGTAGCGAACAGCACCTGTTCTCGGCCAGATCGTTTCTCGAAGATGATTGCACCCGACCTCAACCCTGCGCAAGCCAATGACATCCATCGCCTTCTCGCGTCATATACCGACATTTTTTCTTTCGACGACAGACCTCTAGGGCAAACATCCACTGTTCAGCACCGTATAAATACTGGTGACGCCAGTCCTATTCGCCGACGCCCCTATCGTGTCTCCCCCACTGAGCGTAGAGTTATCCAAGCAGAAGTGGACAAAATGCTCAACAAAGGTGTCATAGAACCATCAAGTAGTCCTTGGGCCTCCCCTGTCGTCCTTGTGAAGAAAAAAGATGGTACATGGCGCTTCTGCGTTGACTATCGCCACCTAAACAAGATCACACGAAAAGACGTGTACCCGCTACCACGCATCGATGACGCGTTGGACTGCCTACACGGGGCTACATACTTCTCGTCTATAGATCTCCGGTCCGGCTACTGGCAGATTTCTGTCGATGAAATGGACCGCGAGAAGACGGCCTTCATTACACCAGATGGTTTATACCAGTTTAAGGTCATGCCTTTTGGACTATGTAACGCCCCTGCCACATTCGAACGAATGATGGACTCTCTCCTGCGTGGTTACAAGTGGTCTACTTGTCTTTGTTACCTAGACGATGTGATAGTCTTTTCATCTACTTTCGATAGCCACCTGACCCGTCTCGCTGCAATTCTCGCAGTCTTCAGAACAGCTGGGCTACAACTCAATTCCAAGAAGTGTCAATTTGGTCACCGTCAGATTGCCATTCTGGGCCATATTGTAAACGCCGATGGTGTCCAACCAGATCCCGAAAAGATCCGCGTCGTCCGTAGCTTTCCAGTGCCCCGTTCTACATCCGACGTCCGTAGCTTCGTCGGCTTATGTTCCTACTTTCGCCGTTTTGTGAAAAACTTCGCTGACGTTGCCCGGCCACTGACAGATTTGCTGAAGAAGGATACCACATTCTCATGGGGCCCTGAGCAGGCTCAAGCGTTCGCCGCTCTCATCGGCTACCTAACTACGCCCCCCATACTTGCCCACTTTAATCCTTCTGCTGCCACAGAGGTTCGCACCGACGCCAGTGGCCACGGTATCGGCGCAGTTCTCGCTCAGCGGCACCACGGTAGACAGTGCGTGATAGCTTACGCCAGTCGCCTGCTTTCTCCCCAGGAGATGAATTATTCCATCACCGAGAGAGAGTGTCTAGCTTTAGTTTGGGCCGTCGCCAAGTTTCGGCCATATTTATATGGTCGCATTTTCACTGTCGTTACGGACCACCACGCCCTCTGTTGGCTGACTTCTCTGAAGGACCCGACTGGACGTCTGGCTCGCTGGGCTCTGAGGCTTCAGGAATTTTCGTTTAGCGTCAGCTACAAGTCTGGCCGTTTGCACAAGGACGCAGACTGTCTTTCTCGATATCCGGTAGATCCTCCTGATCCCGTTGCGCCTGACCTGGAGAGCAGAGTAATGGCGTTTACAGACGTCAGCGATATGCGCATCGAACAACGACGGGATGAGTCATTGCGCACTATCATCGACGCCATCCAGTCTGACAGCCATGACGCTGAATCCCGTATGTTCGTGCTGCATGACGGCATCCTCTACCGCCGCAACGTCACCACTGAAGGCCCTGAGCTTCTGCTTGTCATCCCTCGTCATCTACGGCCTGCCATACTTCAACAACTTCACGACGCACCAACAGCGGGACACCTCGGCGTTTCCCGCACATACAACCGCGTGCGACGTCGATTTTTCTGGCCTGGATTGTACCGCAGCGTACGTCGATATGTCGCCACTTGCGACCTCTGCCAGCGCCGGAAAAGACCTTCTTTGCTGCCAGCTGGATATCTTCACCCAATTGAAGTCCCCTCTGAACCATTTCATCGCGTGGGACTCGACCTTCTTGGCCCTTTTCCGACGACGACACTAGGAAATAAATGGATTGCCGTCGCCACAGATTATGCGACCCGTTACGCGATAACAAAGGCCATGCCAACCAGTTGCGCCACTGACGTCGCGGATTTTCTTCTTCATGACGTCATCTTACACCATGGTGCACCCCGACAGCTGCTTACGGACCGCGGCCGCTCTTTCCTGTCCAAAGTTGTCGATGACCTCCTTCGATCGTGTGCTACAGCCCATAAGCTATCTACCGCCTACCACCCACAAACTAATGGCCTAACTGAACGTCTCAACCGCACGCTCACAGAGATGCTTTCGATGTACGTCTCCGATGATCATCGAGACTGGGATACAACGTTGGCCTATGTGACCTTCGCATATAACTCCTCTCGACATGACACTGCGGGATTCTCGCCTTTTTATCTTTTATATGGTCGCGACCCCATATTGCCATTTGAAACCACCTTGCCTCTCGTGCCATCTCCTTCCGAGTACGCGCGCGAAGCCATTGATCGGGCTCACATGGCTCGTCAAGTTGCCCAGTCTCGCCTCACCAGGTCACAGGATATGCAAAAAGCCCGCTACGACCACCGGCATCGAAATATAACGTTTGCCCCAGGTGACCACGTGCTCCTCTGGTCACCGTGTCGCCGTGTAGGTCTCTCCGAAAAACTTTTGTCCCGATACGCCGGACCCTACCTAGTCTTACGTCAAGTTAGCGACGTAACCTACGAGATAGCGCCATTGCACTCCAATACGTCACCAAGTTCGTCACTAGTTGACATTGTCCATGTTTCGCGCTTGAAACCCTACTTCTGTCGCACTTCTCCGGACTCTCGCCGAGACGGCGCTCCAACGCCCGGGGGTCCTGCTACGGAGAGGAAGAAAAGGAAGAGGTACGACTGACAGGCGCGCGACTGGGCCAATCAGCCATTGTGTCTCTTGCCTGTAGTTTTTACTCTGCAAATACATCTCGCTCAGAAGCAACCAACCTCGTAACAATATGCCACTTTAAAATGAGCAGAACGTTATGAGGCGGAAGTGAAGTGTGTAAAGCTAGCGAAAATACCATGAGCGCCCCATGAGCGTAACCTGTAGTTATGACTTATGATTCACATGACATGCGTGTCACGTTTCCTTCGTTAGGGTGTGTCGCTTGTGTTCGCCATGCAGTCATGTCATACCAAACCAGTTTCGCAACATGTCATGTTAATGAAACCACCACGAGAGCAGTGAAACCATGAAATGTAAATCATAGCTTTCATGTCATACATGTCATAATTTTCAGGTTATGACTGGTCACTTACACTTGTCATCGAGTCACATTATGCCATACCAAGTTCGGTATCGATACCAATATTGAAACAGCCAGGAGAGCTAAAGGTCGCAAGCGGACAGACAGACAGACAGACAGACAGACAGACAGACAGACAGACAGACAGACAGACAGACAGACAGACAGACAGGCAGGCAGGCAGGCAGGCAGGCAGGCAGGCAGGCAGGCAGGCAGGCAGCCAGGCAGGCAGGCAGGCAAGCAGGTGGGTGGGCGGGCGGGCAAATATGTTTACATTCGCCGAAGTTTACTAAGAAATGCTTCGCATATAAAATGGAACGTGATGCGCGCATTTCTTTTATTGCTCGAGTGGATACGATAGACACAGGGACGCTGCGCTAGCAAAACGTCAGATCCGACGCGAAGCACAACTGACGCGACTGGCGCCCCTTGGCGTGCCCAAAACTGGCACCGTTTCAAAGCACAGGGTGCTTGCGACTTCCGGTCGAATCTTTGGGGAGCGCGTGTGCCCAACCGCTCGTTTCCTTTCGAGTCAATAAGGTCTCTTGCGAAGGGCTGGACCACCCTCGTGGCCGGCACTCGCAATTTCTCCCTTTCCTGGCGAATGAAACTGGTTTCACTCCCTCAGAGAAAAAACAATTCGTCGTCAGGAAGTGGAAAATCGGGACGGTGAAGAAAACCAGCGTGCCGACGAGCAGACCCGCTCTGACACCGGCCACGAAAGAAGAAAGGCGGACCCCTGCGAGCCAACACTTTAAGCCAAAATTCGGCGGACAAAGTTGGACTAACTGCAGTCATTAAACCAACGGACGAACGGTTCGTCCAACGAGGACTAAATGCATGACAGTGCATGACTTCGTACCACCTACCAGCGCCAGTCTGGCGTGAAAGAGGTGGTGTCTCTCCCCCTTTTTCTTTTTTTTCCTTATTCGCCCACCATTGCCAGCTATACGCGTTACTTCTACGCCGCACGCCTGTCACGGGTATTCTTTACTTCTGAGCTCCCTATAGACAGGGTTTTAGTCAGTACGCAGGAGCGCGCCGCCTATACGCCGTTCATTATCCGGCACCTGACTGAGAGTGTACTTCAAGAACAAAAATTTGCACGCGAAACAGTGAACCTAAAGCATAGCAAGAAGCGAAAATATCGCTTTTATGAACAGAAATCAAAGAAAATATGTGACGATTGCACGGACGGCAATAGGGAACATAGACAATATTTTAACCGTTTAAAACCATGAGTTGACAAATTGTGTGCGTCATACGAACACAGCTTTGACGGTGAGTCATTCCGTCTTACGCATGTGGACGTTGGCGCATCGATGAGGAATTTGAGTCGTTCAAAAAGACAACCACTCTGCAACAATACTATTCATATAAGTATCAAGGTTCATTCCACTGCATAATATTTTATTGTATTCCTTAAATCGAACAACGTATAACGCGACATACTGATCCATATCAGTCAGAGCTATTCCAGGTATTTTATTATGAGTAGCACTCATGTGGGACTCTCCTATTCCTGTTCGTATTGAAAATCATCCTTTGACATTTTTCCACCCTTTCCCACTAACCTCCCATAAAGCAATACAGCACTGGTCCTCCTACCACTAATTGTCAAGCTGACCAAGGAAATTCGCGATCAAGTTGTCAATATTTCAACGGAAAGAGGGAAGCGCACTTCAAGTTGTGCATTCCGTAACCTCATGAGCACGCTTAGCTCGATGCCATACCTATATAAAACACGGGGATTTGACTTGAACATTGCTCCACGTTCAAGTGGCAATTCACTGAATGGTGTTGCATTGCGCATGATTATAACGCGTTGGGATGGTGCTTTAGTTCAGATGACGTAGAATTTGTCAAGACTATTATTGAAACTTCATATAAAGGTTCTGCAACAAGAAAACACTTCTACAAGACAATGAAAATGAATCTTTGCAGTACTTGAAACACTGCAAAGGTGCAGGCCAAATTTACGCGCGTGTAAATTTCTTGGGAGTAGTATGGACTTCACGCTTCTTTAGAATTTGTACACAGTTTCGCCTAATTTATTTGACACTTCAAAGTAAGAATATTTTTCAGCTAACTTTCAAAGTTAGTTGTTATGAGTTTGTGTTATCCGTAAAATATTTCGTTTCGATTTTTTATTCTATTCAAGGCAAAATCGTTACACTTTGCCATGGGGAACACGAATGTAATAAACAATCACAGGTCGTTAGAATAAGGTGTACACGAATACAAGACATATAAAGTCACAAAATTTTAAGGATCAAGTGGGTCATCACTTTCTCTTGTAAGGATATCTTTTGTTATTTTTAATGAACAAACTGATATTCCACATGCAATAAATGAAGTATGGTTGGGTATTTATTTAGGATGTCTGGTATACGTGAACTTACTCTTTGGTTACCGTAGTTTGTGCATGATCTAGGTTTGTCTATTAAGCTCTTACGTAACTCGTATGGTGTTTGCTTGACGTGATATGTATCCAACAGTAGAAATGTTTTTGTATACTCCCGTTGTATCTCTAAGCATCGCTTTTGTCTGTACAACTGATTGATGGGCAATATTATATGGCTTTTGAAATGTGGATGAGTACTTTCGTGGAGTGAGGTGTTAGATATTGCACGTATTGCACGCTTTTGTAGCACTAAAAGGGAATATGGTTTCTTACAGTCGTTGTTAGCCGCACTAAAGAACGGTATGTTAGTAGTGAGTGTACTAGAGCATAGTAAATTTGTCACTTGATATTTGTTGGGACGTAGTACCTTAGTCTTTTTAAAACGCCGATTCTTCTGCAAAGATCTTTTTTATTGTGTCTACATGAGGAATCTAAGAAAATATAATAATATGTGAGGTTTAACATCCTAAAAACACCATGTGATTTTGAGAGATGGCCTAGTCAATGGCTCCAGAAATTTCGACCACCTTGGGTTCTCTAACGTGCTCGTAAATCAAAGCACATGGGCCTACAGCGTTTTCACCTCTCCTATAAATGCAGCCACCGCAGCCTAGATTATATCCCACAATCTGGAGGTTAGCAGCCGAGTGCCTTATCCAATAGACCACCGTGGTGGGGTACGCGTAAAAGTGCCTGAAGGGTCTACGCCTTATGCTATCCGCTACAGTTACATCCAAGGACTCTAGTTTAAAATCTGCTTGACGTGATATGTATATTGTAGCTTCAGTGTTCCTAAATTTAAATTATGTCTTTAGGTCCTGCAGATATTTTGGGATATCTGTTCGTCCATTCACCCATCTGATCATCCATCCATCATTCGTCCGTACACCCATCAATCTATTCATTCATCCATGTATCTATTCATACATTCGTCTTTCCGTTCGTCTAATTTATCTATCTATCTATCTATCTATCTATCTATCTATCTATCTATCTATCTATCTATCTATCTATCTATCTGGCCGCTTACGATTTTAGCTCTCCTGGCCGTTTCGATGATGGTATCGTTACTAAAATTGATATGACATATCATGACTGTATAGCGCTCATAAGTGACTAGACATAACATGAAAAGTATGATATATGTCATTAATCTCATAATTTACATGCCAAGGTCTTTCTGCTTCTGCTGTAATTTCGTTCACATGACATGTTGCAAAACTGGTATGGTATGACATCACTGCATGGCGCACATAAGCGAAGAACGATAACATAGAAATCATGACATGCTGGCCACGTAACAACATGACTACATAATACACTCATGATGCACTCGCGGCTGTTGCGCTAGCTAAATTTTAAGGTAACATATCAACCTTTCTCATTCGTGCTTCACACATCATTGATTCTCACTGTACGTGAGATCTGCCAATTTATAAAAAAAGGTGATCACCTGAATACGGAAAACTACCGCCCTGTATAATTAACTTATGGTCCATGTAAACTTCTAGAGCCCATCATCACGCATTACATGATGTCATTTCATGAAGCAAACAACATTTTGACGTCTTTCCAGCATGCTTTTAGGAAAAGCCTCTCGACTACCACCCAGCTCGTCACCACTATTCACGACTTCGCAATAGCAGTTGATAAGGGTGACCAAATAGACGCCATATTCTTAGATTTTAGAAAAGCTTTCGACTGTGTCTGTCACTGTAAACTACTAACAAAACTTTCAGACGTTGGCCTATTTATGAACATAAATCAGTGGCTTCTCTCTTACCTCACCAGCCGGAGGCGGTTTGTTCAGTTCGAAGGCTGCCACTCGGGGGTTTTGCCTGTAACCTCGGGAGTTTACCAGGGCAACGTCCTAAGCCCTGCCTTGTTGTTTCTCATCTTTGTCAATGATATCATTTCATCAGTTGATACCTCTGCCATAAGCCTAAAACTTTCTGCGGATAACTGCATTCATTACAAGTCAGTTAAAAGGGAAAGAGACTAAGAGTACTTGCAGACGAAGAAAAAAGGAACAAAACTTTATTTTTGAAAAAGACTTCGTTGCAGCTAAAACGGGGCAACGCCGTGTGGTCGGGCCCCTATTTCAAAGCACCGCTGGCTCTCGCCATCTTTTCAGCCCTCATAACTAGCCTCCGCTGATCCTCAAGGCCCGGGCTGAACAGCCACGGCCGCTGGATGAAAGAGAACCCGTGTGCTTTTTCATCCAGTGGCAATAGGGCAGCATTGCCTCCCACATCTCTCTACTTTTGTCCCTTTTCTCTTCTGCAGTGTGTGTCGTACATTCCCACATGATATGGTAGAGCGTCGGTGTGCTTCCACAACATAGGCATATGTCTCTGTATGCTGTGGGGTAGTATGTATTCAATCTGTGGATGTTTATGCATGTGTTAGTTGAAGTCGGCGTAAATGCGCAGAATCCATAGGTTGTTGCAGAACAACATAAATCCTCCCTCGTTTCAGTGCAATACCTGGTCGATAGAGCTAAACATCAGTACATTGGTACTTATGTAATTTTTAAATTGAATTAGCCTTTTTACGTCGCGGTAAACTGTAAATGATAATTCCTTGATTGAAGTGAACAATTTTTGAATACTTAGGAGTAAAGATTTTCTTTCGACTGCCATGGAGCAACCATATTGACGATGCTTGTCAATATGGTTAGAAAGCTTTTAAAAAACACTCGTGAACTTGAAATGGTACAGAGAAGGGTGGTAAGGCTCATTTTTAATGCCTATCACAATCTTAATTCACCTTCCTCAGTCATGACTAAAAGCAACATTCGACTTTTGGAAAAGCGCAAAACTATTGCCAGACCTAATTTTCTCTTCCTATTTCGAAATAGTCAGTTTAATATCAATCCTCACGAATATCTCTCTCCGTCTTCTACCAGGCAAACCAGACATTATCACAATCATGATCTGGCGCCATACTTCGCACGGAGCAACCTTGTCGAACATTCCTTTCCTTCCACAAACCATGAGCGCATAAAATACATGGCCCACATATGTTCTACCTGAATATGGCATTCCTGAATATGACATTCCTGACTTTGAAAAATACATGCAACTTTTTCCTTAGTCAACATTGTTGTTACCGTGCCAGATAACGTCATTTCATGATTTCAGTTGTGTTGCGTTATTTCTGTGCTCAAGTCTGTTTCAAGCAATTTGTGAACTTTTTTTTTCTTTCTAGTAGTGAAAATTTATTCACTCTGCTTAGTATGCACTTCTTTTTCAGTTGTCGCGTGGGATAGCTAGCAAATTCGCTGTATAAATCTGTTCTCTTTGTTTCCCCTGCGTTCCTTTTCTTCACCCCTCCTGCTTGGTCTACGGACTGCAGTATGTGTAAATAAAAAATAAAAAACAGATTTTGTCTATCTCTCTATCTACCTATCTATCTATCTATCCATCTATCTGCTTACGCATGGGTGCGTCGTGATCACCCCCTAACTTGAGGTGAACCAAAATTTGTATGGCGGACCACACGTATACCTTTCGGATCGACGTTATGCGAAGAATGCGGATGAAAGGACGTTAGCAACACGCACTACATGCCCTTTGTGCACTAACGCACTACACGCCTTACCAACATAAACTGTGGTAAGATGAAATGTTTTTTTAGCATGTGATAATGGTCACGTGGGCACGAATCTTAAGTACGCGTACATCTCTGACGTAATAGGGGTGAAGCTCCCAAAGCCGTGGGTCTGTCCATGAATGTATCTTCGTGACTGGTTCGTAACCACCTAGTTGTATGACTCACTCAGCAGGCGCATGGTAATGTGAGTGACAGACAGACAGACAGACAGACAGACAGACAGACAGACAGACAGACAGACAGACAGACAGACAGACAGACAGACAGACGAGTCGGGCTGGACGGACGAAAGCATGCACGTACAGACTGACAGACGGACGGATGCCTGGACGGGCCGATCGACAAGAGCACGGAAGCACAGACGGACGGACGGAAGCATGAACAGACAAACGAATGCAATTACGGACGAATGGGTGGACGCACGGACGTTTGTACACACGCACGGACGTACGCATGCTTTGCCCCACTCATCATGATTCACTCCGTGGACATGCTGTGTTTTTTTATATGCGCCCATTAGTCATGAATACGTGTCTAATGGCAGGTTGACACCTCCTGAAGTTGGGCCAAATCAGATAGATAGATAGATAGATAGATAGATAGATAGATAGATAGATAGATAGATAGATAGATAGATAGATAGATAGATAGATAGATAGATAGATAGATAGATAGATAGATAGATAGATAGATAGATAGATAGATAGATAGATAGATAGATAGATAGATAGATAGATAGATAGATAGATAGATAGATAGATAGATAGATAGATAGATAGATAGATAGATAGATAGATAGATAGATAGATAGATAGATAGATAGATAGATAGATAGATAGATAGATAGATAGATAGATAGATAGATAGATAGATAGATAGATAGATAGATAGATAGATAGATAGATAGATAGATAGATAGATAGATAGATAGATAGATAGATAGATAGATCCTAAAAGTGCCTGCGGTCCGCAAAAACATGCTTCGCATTTATAACAACTGTGGCCAAAAACAACACAACGCAGAATTAGCCATGGCTATGCGCCACACGGTATGCATGTCCTGGCTGACAGTCACGTGTGTTATTTTAAACATTATACCAAGAACTAAGAGAAGACACGGTTGAATTTTTCGTTGACTTAATATGGCGTGCCCTATTTAGGTCTCAAGCTGCTAACAATGATATACCTATCATTCTTTTTACTTGGCTTAGATAAAGTCCTACTCATTAGAAGTTCCATCCTGTGAAAGTCTGATTATGCGTGCATGCATCAGTGCGGGCAACTATCTGGCTTAATCATCAAAGAATTCCTCCTACAGTCTTAAAGCCCGTTTGTTTTGTGCCAGTTACTGCATATTTGGTGTTCTTGCCTCTGTTTCACAAGCGCGAACACATAATATGCATGAAACATCAAATTGTTTCACTATACTGTGAAACCATTTACCCAATCATTTTGCGAATTACGGTTAGCGCAACGACAAGATTTTATAGTTATGTAACCAGTAAAGTTAGCCTTATCGTTTTCATTGCTGCTACGACAAGAAAATTCGCACTCGTAACACTGCATTAAAATCACAAAAGACTAAGCATTGTCTTCACTGCACAAAAAGTATAATGTCAATGGTATAGCACCTAGTGAGCGATCGGCAGAAATGTTAACAGTTTAATGGTATAAGGTTTTAAGATCGCCAGCTTGAAATAGTATGATTGTCATACAAATGGGGCTTTTCCGATTAGTCATAAACGATTTGCTGAAAGCAGCATGTGAAAAAACAAAGCAACTAAATTTATTTACATCATTCTTTTATTCACTTCTGCGTCTCATGTCAGTTACATGAAGTAGATCAAACTAGATCACTGAGAAATTTCCGTCGTCCATGAATTCTAACCGCCCTTCAGTTTCTCGACATGGCCCTGCAACAATATTTCAGCAGGGTTAGAAAACACTGCCAACCCGTAGTAGAGGCTCCCGAGAACGCTCGAGCCAAATAATATAGCACAGCAGGCGCCCTGGAATTCACAAAGTATTTTCAGTAAAAAATTATTTCTCTTTTCTCGACAAATGACGGGAGGAGCTCATAAATTCCTCGTCACAGCCGTTCGATCTGCATTGGCTGATTTGAGCACGGCCCACTCGGTCGTTACAGGGATCGCTGCGGGAGACCGTGACATGTCAACGTGCTCGCTGGATTCCGTGCCGACCGGTTATGCCCTCGCGATCTCCGACGACACTGCAGCTCTGGCCGACTGGGTTGGTCCTATGCCACCTCCTGACGCCGGTCCTCGACGAAGACGACAGCGTAGCTCTGGCCGACTGGATTAGCCCTACGCCATCTCCTGTCGCCGACAAGAGCTCTCGCCAGTGGTTCCCCGTCCTCCGACTCCTGCAACCGTGTCTATCTTTCCTATCTTCTCCTTACTTCCGTTACCCCTTGTTCCTGCAACTCGCTCTCTCCTCCTTCTCTCTCTATCTCTCTACATATTAATCCTATCCTGTTATTCCCCTCTCTACCCCGATCCCTCGTAAGCTACTGTTGAGGGGTTGCTCCCCCCGAGAGACAGTTACGGGGCTCACTTTTTTCTTCTTTTCATTTGTAACCACTTGCCTCCACTCCCCCCCCCCCCGTCCCCCCGTTTGCGACTTCACTGCAAAGCCGCGTATTTCGTAAAAAAAAACAAAAAAAGTTCGCAAGGTCCCTACACGCGTGGGACGTATTTTCTTTCTCCGTGCCAGCCCTCCCTACTTAGCTTCCAGCGTTTTCGTCGGCATGAGAAAAGAAGAAATTTCACCGTGCGACAAATTTTTGTAACTGCACTCGTAACAGCCGGATTCGAAAAAAAAGTAATTGTGGCAGTGAATTCATAAGGCAAAGTTGCAGGGTCACTTTGAGAGTATCACAGTTCGCACTATGTGGGTTCCGTCATTGCACTTCTTAAAATTCAAGCTCAAGTTCTTTTTTTGAATTCTGCCTTAGAAAAGTACAGAGAGTGGAGTCGCAGAAAGAGATGTCAGAGACAGCTTGAAAGCGCTGCGACACCCTTTTGCTTGGCAGCAGCTCCAAAGCAAGGCTCATGAAGCAACACTGCTAACGTAGTGTAATGGCGAATAAACCGTAATTCACAAATAAAAAGAAAACCTAAAATAGATTATATGATGTAGTATACATAACATTCACCTTTGATCAAAGATATATCGCTGAAAAAGGGGGGGGAAAGAATCAACATTTTAACATACGTTGCACACGTGAAGCACTGTTTGACAAACTGAACAGGTTAAAACCATTATGTAGATATGAATTTCAAAATGAAAGGAGAGTGAATTGCAGACAATCTCCACCTGAATTTATTCTGATTGTCGGCACAACCCAAGGCTCTTCATGCCTTGTCATGAACGCAATTTCTCTATCGGGAAAGCGAATCAGCAAGGTATAGTAAATGGTTTATATTTTTTTTAGTTTTGAGTTTAAACCTAACGCTCAAACAGTATTGGTACAAGTTCTGTATCTGTATTAGTATACATTGCAAAAATAGATCCGCACTCGGTGAGTGCCAAGGTACATTATGGACGTGATGAAGTAATCTTTATTCGTAATAGGTACGTGCGCTGAATACAGTCGGGAGTAGCCGTGCTCTATACTAAGTGGGAATAGTTTAAGTATGAGTATAAAAGAGAATTGTACAGTAGTAGTTCTATTTGTTTCAGAATAGCGTATTGCAGCCTGCTTACGACCCCAGTTAGTTGAGTCAGATTTGTTAAAATATTCTCCGCATGCTGTTCACAAGACATTGTTGTGCCGCGGCCTTACCGGTTTCAACCGGAAATTGTCATCCTGTGTGGAGCGATATTCCAAGGCAGCTTCAACTACAGTGGTGGTGCGGTGAGTCTTCTGGGCCCGCGAACCTGAAACCCTTAGACACCTGATTACCCAAAGGGACGATTACTGCCTGACCTGCCTCCTCTGTGTTGTACACCTGAAATTGGGCCTCGCATGTGGACTTGTTCAGTGAGAACGCTTTCCACATTCCTGGGCCAGCGACCATGCCTTGGTGCATTGCGTTCGGAGCCTGCGAGGAGCTAGTAGCGCCGGAGGAGTCAACCTGGAATCTTGCCAGCCAGAGGAGTCTACCTGAGGAGTGTCAGGTCACTGAACTGAGCCATTGGGGCCGTACTGCTCTTCACTGTACAACAATATGTGCGTGCCCTTGCACTTTTCTAGAGACATGTTTGACTACCTGCTCTAGGGCGGAGTGGAGGAGGACAATCCTTTTGGAGGGACCTGAACTCAATCGTCCTTTCTCGGAGTGAATCTCGGGAAGACAGAGGGTATAAAACACGAGCACGGGGGCGCTCGGGTGTGCTTCATCTGTTCCATGCTGTTCCACGTTACTCTAAACATATGAATATTGTACATAAACGCTTCTTTTCGTCTACTGCGGCTCCTCGACTTGTCTTCTCCTGAGACTCGGATGGCTCCAGCCAGGACCACGCTACCCAAGGTCACCACAGTCACAGGCGTGGCGGCATGTCCCGACACCTCATTCCTAACTGGGGTGACAGCGGTGGGATGCCTCGACCCCTCACTCCCAACAACATACAGAAGGAAAAAAACACTCCGAGGCACTTGAGCTGTTGAGCCAAATCTATACGTCATGACTTCACTTTCGTGTTGAACGAAAAAAGAATTGCTTTAATTTCGGGGCGGAATACGACTGCTTGTGTTTTCTTTTCATTAATACGGATGCAGTTGGATTCTCACCATTTTTGTAGCACACTCATAATATTATTGCCATTTCGAACAAGGAAATCAAGAATATTTGCAATAAAAAACATGCTAATATGATCAGAATAGATGATAAATTTAGAAATGGTGTTGATATTGCAACAATGAACTGAATAATAGAAGAGCAGTGGTCCTAATATACTGCCCCGTGGAACACCAGAGGAGGGGGAAAAAACGGTATTTAATGTCCGGCGAGTTGGTGGCGTGGGCCAATCACCCACCCTAGGCTGCCACCAGAAGTCCTTGAATCCCAGTGGGTTCCTTGTCTTGCTGGACGGCCCAGAGCTGATCTTCGAGGATGGGGCTGAACATTGTGGCTTCCCAGCACACGCGAAGGCTGTCACCAGAGGCCGCGAACTCGTCATGGGCACTAAGCTCTCGGCATTACCATAACATATGCTTCAAACTGGCTCTGGAGTAACAACGCTTGCACTTGTCTGTCTGTTTCATAAATATTAGAATATATAATCTGCAAAAGCGCAAGACTGGAATACGTCCTAGTTTGTAACTGCCGCCATTCTACGGACTGTTTCTTGTTAATTTTGCGTGCACGGGCGAGAATATGCCCTTCTGCAATCTATAATGCTTCGTAATGTCATTTTATCCGGCCATTGTGTCTTCCCATTCCCACTCGTCTACCGCGCCGTCAATACCGGAGTATGATGGGGTGGCACTTGAGAGGGCAGCTCGGTCAGTGAGCCCTGGAGCTGCGTCTTGTGCAGCCCCGTTATTGCTGTCCCCCGTGAGGGTGTGAGCGGGTGTCTATGCGGTGTATGTATTTCTGTTGCTGACACCTTCAAAGTAGAATGCGCCATGCCTCCGGAGAGATGCAGCCGTTGGTAAAGTTTCTCACTGCCGTTTAAGAGCCAGTGACTATCGTGGTTGCATTCATCGAGGTTACTGGAAGTACTATGCCTACCTCTTTTGTTCTCTTAGTACTTCTGGTGCGAACCGTCGTGCACATCGTGTATTGTTTCTGTCAATTACGGCTGCTGTAAATTTACCCCCGTCTGTGCTTGTGTTGAGTAGCATCCAGAAAACTTGCGTCCTTGTCTTTAGCGAACTTTTAAATGCGAAGCATTTCTTAGCGAACTTCGGCGACTTTTAGCGTATCTATCTATCTATCTATCTATCTATCTATCTATCTATCTATCTATCTATCTATCTATCTATTTATCGATCTGTCTATCTACCTATCTATCTATGTATCTCTCTATCTATCTATCTGCCTATTATTCTTAGCTCTCCTGGCCGTTTGGATAATTGTATCGATACCAAACTTGGTATGGCTTAGCATGAGCGTATGAAAAACATATTTGACTAGTCATTACTTGAAAACCATGACATGTACGTCATGATTGTCATGATTTACATTTCGTGGCCCTGCAGCTCTTGTGGTTGTTTCGTTCACATGGCATGTTGCGAAACTGGTATGGTGTGACATGACTGCATGGCGAATAAAGCAAAAGACCCTAAGATGAATATCACTACAAGCGCATCATGTAACAACATGACTGCATGCCACGCTCACAATGCGCTCACGGCCGTTTCGCTAGCGTCACATATACGAATTTAGGTATAACGAAACGCCAATGGATGACGAAGGTATGATACTGGTGCAAACTTGATAAACCTGAGATGCGTGTTATGCAACAACATGACTTCATGCTGTGCTCATGATGCGCTTGTGACCGTTTCGCTGACTTCATATGTACCACACTCAGTAATACGTGAAGCAAACGAACGACATAGGCATATGTTACATCCAAACATGATAATGACGACATGCGTGTCATGTAACAACATGACTACATGTCACACTCAAGATGCGCTGGCGGAGATTTCGCTAGCTTCGCTAATGCCAAATTAAGTATTACGTGACGTCAATGGATGACAAAGGTGTGTGACTGGTGCACACTTGATAATAATGAGATGCGTGTCGTACGAGAACGTGATTACATGCCACAGTCAAGGTGCCAATACATTTTGACGTGACACGGTGCGCGTGCTCACCGGCGTTCAATTCGTCACGTCACGCTGGAGTTGCTACGCCAAGCGCCGGTCCTGCCATATGCTCGCAGGCACGCGCCGCGCTGCGTTGCTCTAACGCATGCGCATTTCAGCGCGTCGAGCGTCCCTCCTCTACGAAAAGAGGGAGACGCAGTGTTGTCTAGGTAACACATCGGTGAGAAATGCTGCAAGTCTCTTTTCGCGCCGAATGCCGTTGGGCCGCGCCGGCGGACGCTGGTCGAGCCAGTCGTGCCTGGCCTCAGGCCGCGTTCACAGTGAGCATTCCGGCCACCGAAAGTGCTCCGAATCAGGTTCGGCGGCGGCGAGATCCGCCGAAAGGGCCCTCTCCATGCCGATCGCTCTCGAACCGATTTTCGCGGCGTCTGCCGCCAAATCGGTCACCGCGGACCAATAGGACCGCTAGTCAAGGAATTTTGAAAAATGGCGGCCAAGCCCTACTCACTTGTTATGCCGCAGTGCACGTAACTGAATGTTGAAACCAACGGGAGTTTAACCTACTCTGTGCCTATTTCGCCTCCGTATTTCGTGAAAGAGGTGACCGAGCTTGCTGTTGGCGTGACCGAGCTTGTTGCGGTCTTGAAAAGCAAAACAAACCCACCAACGCCGCTGGCGCCAGTGGTTTTTCTGCTCGTCGTGCATTACAAGACAGTCACTTGCCGACAAAGTAAGCAGTACTGTCTTTTCTTGCTTCTTGCGTACGAGAATCGTCGAAGTATACACTACCGGATAGCATAGTAGCGTTTGCAAGCCGCGACAACAACCGGGTGACAGCGCATCCATCCCGCGTTCGCCCCGTAGTAGATGGCATATTCGGCGGTGCGGGGCGCGTCCAGTGCGAACGACGCTGCGTTTCGGCGGCAGGGGAATTTCGGTCACTGTAGAAAGCGGATGTTTCAGTGTGAACTAGGCATCAGGCTATAGAGTGCTCGCCTTTTGCTAACCTAGCGTCGCTGTGCCCAGTGTGCGCGCCCGTCAACGCTACATTGGAAGTGTGGCAGCTTGGGCTAGTTGGCATGACAAGACGATAGACAGAGACAACTACACATGTCCTTCGTGTCCCTCTTGTCTCTGTGTCGTCGTTTTGTTCTCGCACTATAACTATAGTTTTCCTTCATTGGAGTATATTGGGCCATTCATGATGCACTCGCGCCCATTTTGCTAGCTCCACATATACCAACTTTGTTGTTACGTGACATCGATGGATGACGAAAGTATGTGGCTGGTGCAAACATCATAATACTGACACGCGTATCATGTAAGAGCATGACAACATAGCTTGATCATAGCATGCTCGTGGCTGTTTCGCTAGCTCCACATATACTAAATTTGGTATCACTTTACGTGAATAGATGACGAAGGCAAACGACACACCATGATAATCATGACACGGAAGTCATGTACACCATAATTTATCTCGAACTCGTAACGTTTTGCCGACTTTAAGGTGACGAGTAAACCTTTCTTTCCTTAGCTCTGGTCTGTAATCTGTCCTTATTGTGTGCATGCTTCTTTTTTTTGCAACAGGGAAGGGTGGGGGAGGGAATCATCACTGTTTTCTTGGTCTCTCTTTGAATGTTCACCTTGACGCCGTGTTCTGTGTGATAGTTCATGCCTAGTGACTCTAGGAGATGCCTTCCTTCTTGTGTTTCAACTTCCAAGAGGGTGGGATAATCAGGGTGAACAGTGGAAGTGCTTCAGACTGGCTGGCCGACGTTTGGATAGGAGAACCTATCTTTTCCAAAGGCCACTCTTATACTGTTCTACTGTTCAACTGTACTGACCACTGTTCCACTGTTTACCCTGATTGTTCCACTACGTTGTTTCAATCTGTCGGCTCTCATCTTGATCTTGAACTTTCAAGAGAGATGCTCATACTGTGCCATCCGTTGCGCCTCAATAAGCTCGTCTATGATATTGTGCAGGCCTAGTTGTATACATAGGAGTTCTTCCGTGCTTGTGCTTATCGGTAGCCCTATGGCTTGTTTGAATATTATCTGAATGTGGCTGTCTAACTTGATCTTTTCTGCGACTTGCCCTTTCAAGTACGGAGCGACGTAAACTATTCTGCGCATCACGAATCACTGCGTTAACCTTATCGTGCTTTCCTACCTTATGCAACTGTGTTCATTTGCTGTCCTTTTTATGAGCCTCATTACTTGAGCTACAGTTGCATCCAGCCGTGTGACCATTGTCGCCATTGGCTTCGATGAGCAGACCCAGTACCCTGATCATGTCGACCATGGGTATGTTTTGTTCATCGGCTGTTCTGGACCGTATTTCTCCTCTATAGGCGAGTTTGTGTAGGTAGTTTCTTGGTTTGCGACCTCTACGAGTCGGTCTCTGCAGCCATAGCTCCGACTTTTCCGCAGAACAGGCTAGCCCAGTACATTCTAGATATCGCTCGACCATTTCAACTTCTCTTCGAAGTGTTTCCTCTATGTGCCCATAACTACCGTTTCTCACCCATGAGGTGATGTCATCTGCTTGTATAGTGTGATTAAGTCGTTCAATTTTTTGGGGCTTGGCCGGCAGTCAAATAAGGGCCAGGCTGAATAACATAAGCGATAATACTGCGGCTTGTGGCCTCCCTTATTTATACAGTAGTTATTTATCGTTAATTTTGCTTTTAATGAAGTGCATTAGGATGCACGTTTTAGCGATTAAACACATGTTCTGCTGTTTACGCCGTTCATAAATTCTACAAACCTCGCCCTGAAGACCTGTCGCATCCTTATCACAAGATATATTTCGGTACACCACGCCTTCATCTGCAAACAGTCGTAATGTGGATGTAATATCCAAATTTATGTCATTAATATGTGTCAGAATATTATAGGTGTGAGTACCGAGCCCCATGGAACTCCTGAAGTGACATTGGCGTAACTTGATTTTTCGCCATTAACAACACACTTGCTGCGCTCTGATGGGAAGTTTTCAATTTATTTGATAAGATCACGATGTATATCTATGTGCTGAAGTGTGTAAATAAGAAGTGAGTGGCTAACCATGCCGAAAGTTTTCCGAAAATCTAAAAAAACATATATCTTCTTAAGCATTAATTCAAGGACTAAATGAAGATAAAATTAAACAAGTTGTGGGGCCCCTATGGAAGCAATTTTCTTCTTTAATTAGAATATTGTTCTTTGAGAGGTGAAAGATGATGACTGAGTAACTAATTCGTTCTGCTAATTTGCATACAACACATGTCAGGGAAACAGGCTAATAATCTTGGACATATTTTCTCAAACCACCTTTATTAGGTCGCACATTGTGTGCTTTCTCCTAGTCGTAAGAATTCAGCGGCGCAGAGCCAGAGCGTAAAGAAAAAAAAACAGGTGAAAGGACGTGGTCGCAGCGCAGCGCTTTAGCACGCGTGGTGAGATACCATCAGGACCAACTGGTTTGGTTCCGTTCAATTGCCTCAACAGCTCTTCGACACCGGCAACGCTGCGTTCGACCTAGCGCCATAGGCAGCCCATTGGTAACAGGGGTCGTTAAACTGTCGTATTTAACTGGAAGGAATACACCCGTGACTACTTTGTTATTTCAAACGATGTCTGGAATGTCAAGATGACTTGATTCGCACCGCTTTTAAATACCAATACTTCCAAATACTTCCGAAAAAGCTTAAGATTTGTTTTGAACTTTTCATTTAGTCATTCGAAATAGTTTTTTTATCTCACTACTGAGCTTATAATCAAGCGTTTCCTTGTTAAAGCAAAGATCCTAAAATAACTTTAAACTCACTCAATCTCACTTCTTGAAACTGAGTGCGAATAAAAAGCTTATGGTATTGTGCATTTTAGAATGGGTACTATACCAGAAAACGTTTGAGCTTTCAATTTATTTGCCATGCGACGAATGGTCGAAAGCACTTGAAAAATCAAGACCGATCGGAATAGCTTCTTCTCTGGGTCTACACTGCGCAAGATATCGTCAACAAGCTTAAAGGTTTATGTGAACATGGAGACACGTTTGCAAAAGCTATGCTAATAGGTGGTGCTATACCTTTCTTTTGAAGGTACTTGGTTCTACACTCATACGTGGTAAGTCCCAATAGTTTGCAGACTGTGGATGAATGACGCATTGGCTAGGTTTTGACAGATCATAACCACGGACACAATGACGTGATGTGCCAAAGCTTTCAGCGCCTTTCAGCTGCACCCTCATTATTTTTACGCCTATCGCATTTTAAACTTGTGACACGCTGAAGAAAAATGACAATAATGAACGCGTACTTCACAGAAACCGTTCTTTATCAGCTATCTCGCTATTTTCATCATCAAATCGGTGATAACGAGCACACTCATTATTATTTAACGCTTTTGTCAGTACAGAGAATTGCAAATGGACCTAATATTTCGCTAGCGCTCAGGTTGTGCAAATTCAAGCGATCACTCTTGTCATACATTGCCATTTGTCAACATCAGACAGCGAGCCGCCTAAACAAAATGTTAGAAGTAAAAGTGTCATGATTATTTTTATCGATACGTGCTTACTCTTTGGAAGTGTATTTAAGCGTGTCCGCGCACAATCCTGAACAAGAAGTCATTGTGGTTACATTGCCATGGAGAAGCTTCCGAGCATCCATGTTTTGGTCTTTTTCGCCACATTTGTCTGCCTTAATTCAGAGCTGCAAAATGGTGGTCAGTTCTGTGTCAATGCAACCCCAACTAGACGCCCCGGCATAGCTCCTCCCTACTGTGCAGTTCCCGGTTGCTTTGCCGGTCTTCTCATGCGTATAAGAGGACAACCTGCTCGAGGAGCTCAACCTGGTCGAAGAGCATTTCCAATGCTTCGTCCAGGACCTGTTCCTGGGACACCTTCATCTTCAGGGTCATCTCCAGGATCTCCCTCTCCAGCTCGTCGTGGACCTGTTCCTGGAATACCTTCTAGATCATCTTCTTCATCAGTTGAACTATTACCTCTCCCCGTGCGACCTCCAGGATCTGGTCCTGCAACATCTTCTGGGTCATCTTCTGAATCATCTCCAGGAATGCCTCCTCCTTTACCTGGAGCAGCAGCACCTATTCCTGGAACACCTTCTGGATCATCTTCCTCGTCAGTTGATGTATTACCTCTTCCCCGGCGTCGTCCAGGAGGTCGTCCTGGAACACCATCATCTTCTTCGTCAGGTCTAGGGTCATCTCTAACATTGGGATCACCTTCTAGATCGTCTTCTGGGTCATCAGCTTGATCAGGTTTGTCAACGTATTTTTTGGGCTCCTTGAATAAGGGAATAAAAAACTGTCTTAGTATTAAACATATAAAGAATTAGGGGACCGTAAAGCTTGACCTTTAGAAGTTGAATGCGATAGCGACATGCTGTTTTCAGTGCGTACTTCAAACACTTTGTGCATGAAACCTTTTTGAGTTTGATATGCACCCACTAAGTGGCCTTAAGGGAATAGGCACCATAGCGAGTGCGCTTGTTGTAGTAGGGCGCCGACATTCAACAATAGAGTCATTGTGATTATCACATATTCTGATGCCTTTGGCAATGAATGCTAGCCACGCTATATGAATGCAATATTTTATGTTGCATTTTATATATACAGTATGGGCGTGTCAGTGAAGCATGAAAACTACTTTCACTGTTTTCACAAACAGACGTGTGGCTATGTGGTAGAGCATGGACTTTCCACGCAAACGACCCGGGTTCGATCCCCACCACAAATTCTAACAACCCCGGCTCTGTCCTTACTCTGATTCAGGGCTCTTTCTTTCATGTAATGAAATTTTTGCATCGGCCGTGATTTTTCAGTCACGCATTAGATGATTTTTCGCTCAATATCAAAGATGCTGATGCCGACATCGAAATTTCGGAAAAACGAGCTCTTTAGCGCTATCACGTTGAAATACAGCGCAAACACAGGTTGAAGAAAGGCGAAACAAGAACGGGTGCTGACTGCCAACTGGAATATATATTGACTAGGCTAAGAATATCTAGATACACGTAAGAATGAAAAACTATATATGATAATACAACTTTAGACACGTGCTTGACGTCAAACAGCTGATTTCTATTATGGTAGTCAAGCGATGGAGCGCTTACATATGTCATTATTATCACGTTTCGACGTGTCATTTACCTTCGTCATCTATTCACGTCACCTTATACCAAATTTGGCATATGCTGAGCTAATGAAACGGTCGTGAGCGTGCTATGAGCGTAGCCTATAGTGAAGTGTTAGTAGACACGCATGCCATGCGTATCATGTTGGGACGTGTCATTTACCTTCGTCGTCTATTCGCGTCACGCAATATCAACTTTGGTATATTTTGAGCTAGCGAAACGGCCACCAGCACGCTTTGAACGTAGCATGTACTCAAGTTTCACATGACACGCATATCATGATTATCATGTTTGGACCTGTCATATACCTTTGTCATCCATATACGTCACGTAACACCAAATTTGGGATATGTAGAGCTAGCGAAACGGCCGCAGGCGCATTATGAAGGGCCCAAGATACTCCTAAGTAACGTTTACTCACGCGCACACTGGGCGCAGTGACGCTACGCTAGCGAAACGAGAGCGCTGCATAGCGTGACGCCAGGCGCGGCAGGCGCGACCAGCCAAAGCCCCTTGGACCAGCCGCCCGCCAGCGCCAGTAGGCGCGTCTGTCTCTCTTCGCGACGGAGGGATGCCGGGTGTGCTCTAACGCGCCTGCGTCAAAGCAACGCAGCGCAGCGCTTGGCATGGCATCGCCGGCGTGACGCCACGAAACTAACGCTGGTTCGCACGCACGCTGGGTCACGTCGAAGTGTATTGGTGCCTTTAGTGTAGCATGCACTTATGTTCTTACATGACACGCGTCTCATGATTTTCATGTCTGCACCAGTCACATACCTTCATCATTCATTCACATTACGTAATACCTAATTTGGCGTATGTGAAGCTAGCGAAACGGCCGCGAGTGCATCATGAGCCTGTTATGTAGTCATGTGATTACATTAAACGCATCTTATGATTATCATTTTTAGATCAGTCATATACCTTCGTCATTCATTCACGTCACGTAATACCAAATTTGGTACACGTGAAACAAGCAAAACGACTGCGAGCACGCCATGATCGTATGGCGTAGTCATGATAAGCATGACATTACATGGCATGCATTTCACGGGTTCCACGTTAGGGCCTGCCACATGTGTTCGCCGTGCAGTCTTGTCATATCATGCCAGTTTTGCATCATGCCATGTGAACGAAACCACCCCAACAGCTGCAAGACCACAAAATGTAAATCATAACATTTATAACAATCATGTCATGATTTTCATGTTATGGCTAGTCACTTATGCTCGCCATAGAGTCATTTTATACCATACCATGTTTGGTATCGATACGATTAGCGAAACAGCCAGGAGAGCTAAAAGGCGTAGGCGGATAGATAGATAGATAGATAGATAGATAGATAGATAGATAGATAGATAGATAGATAGATAGATAGATAGATAGATAGATAGATAGATAGATAGATAGATAGATAGATAGATAGATAGATAGATAGATAGATAGATAGATAGATAGATAGATAGATAGATAGATAGATAGATAGATAGATAGATAGATAGATAGATAGATAGATAGACATGCTCAAAATTGACGAAGTTCAGTGAGAAATGCTCCAATTTTAAAAGAAAACATTATTATAATGCGGAATTCTCACGTGCGAAACGCCGTTATGGCCGTTACGCAATGCATTCACATTTCCTCATAATTCCTTTCAGGGAAGTTGGGGCATTTTTTAGGGGCGAAGCTCTTTATAGCGGCACCAATTCGTCCCTCGTAGCTATTGTAGTGTGTAACAAGTATAACATTTTCACCTCCAAGGTGATGCCGGTGAGAGATTTTTTCTGTGCGTTGTTGAAAAATAAAAAATAGTGCTCAATGTACATGCCAATGGCTGCTAAGGGGGAATGAGAGACAGGAGCATTCGTCTTTTAGTTGGCGCGCACGCTGTGATCCCCATTAGCAACCATTGGCATGTACGTTGAGCACTATCTGACAAGAAAGGGTTGCTACGTTATACTCGATTGGGTGTAACCTCCTTAGTTTTAGAAAGGTTTAGCGAGCGTTCAGCGGCAGTGCCATGAATAAAATGAACTAGTATATACCGTGAACTCGAGGTGGTTAAAGGTGGGAAGTAAACCCGAAGCGCAAGCCGTAAAAAAGTGTGTGTGTGCCACCTCTCGTTTAGTCCTTGGAATGTCCGCTGGATAGCGGTGCTTCTATATGATGAATATATGACGAAAAGATGCGAGATGGTGGTACTTGGAGTGTTCAATAGATGGACGAGCGGACACACAGACAGATGCATGGATGGACGCATGAACGGACGCAGGTGTGGATGCATGGACGAACGCAGGGGCGGACGCACGAACAGACGCACGCACAGGCGGGTGGATAGACGCATGGACGGTCACACAGACGGACGCATAGACGGACGGAAGCAAGAATGAATGGACGGACGAATGCTTCGCCCCTTTCTCCATCATTCACTCCGTGGATATGCTGCCATTTCGTTTTCAGTCAGCACCTTTGTCTGTTGGTGTCATCGATTCGCAGATCCAGTGTGGCTGAGGAACTCAGTTCCGGAGCCCTCCATACTGGCGGAGAACAACAGGATGGACTCTACCAATGGAACATACACGCTCCCTCTGTACAAATGGCGTGGTCAAAATGAAACGCGATGCGCGCATCTCTCTGCTTGCATGAGTGGGCACGATGGACGCAGTGACGCTATGCTAGCAAAACGTGACCTCCGACGAGAAGCGCAATCGACGCGACCAGCGTCTGTTGGCGCGCCCAAAGTTGGCACCGTTTCAAGCCACAGGGTGCTTGCGACATCCGGTCGAATCTGTGGGGGAGCACGTGCACCCAACCTATTTCCCTTTTACGGCAGCGTGACAGTCCAGTGTCTGCCCTTTCGAGATACGAGTCAATAAAGCCTCTTGCGAAGGGCTGGAATACCCCTGCGGCCGGCGCTCGCGATTTCTCCTTTTCCGGCGCACAAAACGGGTTTCATTCCCTCAGTGACGGAACAAACCCTCGTTAGGGAGAGGAAAACCGGAACGGTGAAGAAAAGCAGCTTGCCGATGAGCGGACGTGCCCTGACACCAGCCACGAAAGAAGGACGGACCCGGAACCCCCTGCGAGCCAAGGACGACAACGACAGAGGTGTAATGGTTGATTCACACCGGCGATTAGCCGTGATCGCAAACGGTCGCAAAGCGACTGCTTTGGCTGGTCGCTTCCTGACCGACTATTCAATCGCGCGACTGCAGTCGCAAAGCTGCTCAAACCAATCAGCGATGCTCAATTTTTGTTTTTTTTTTGTTTTTTTTCATTGCGCTGGCCTCCTGCCGCCAGATATAAACGAGTGCGTTCCTCTTGGTCTGTGGCACCATGGCCGCCACGGTGTACTTGGCTTGGAGATGGCGCGGCACGGCAGCTCAGGCAAAGTGTCGATTTTACTTGGCGGCATTCGCAAGCAGCTAAACACAGTCAAAATAATGAGAAAATTAATTGTGCCTCGTCGTTCCCCGTATTCAGACTCGTTTTTTGTCTTGAACTTAACCTTACACCGCCTTCAATGCAGCGGATTTGGACCGCATTTGTGCTTTATGCCTTAGCACCGCCTTAAGACCCCATGTTCGATACACGTTTGTGCTGCATTGGAGGTTTTGGCAAGCCAAGTTCCCTGGAGCGTTTCTGAATACGTATTACTTTCGTAAATAGTCCTCGTCATCTCAGCGCAGCTCGGGAGGTAGGAGTCTTGCATGGCCGGCCAACTCTCGCAAGCGCAGAGAAGGTCACACCCCCACCAGTTTTTTTTTTTGTTCGTTTGGAGGCTACTGTGATGTCAGCGCTGACACCACGGCATAGTGCAACAGGGCCATGACAATCTGTTGTTCTTCGCTTGAATCGAACTCCTCGACGCTGCTGGGAACACTGTGCGAGAATAGACGAAAACAATAAATGTGGCGCGCTCGGTTTGCTCTGCTCACTCTGCCAGCAGCGATCAGCTAATCAGCTCCAGTTTCCATCTCCAGAGTTCTCGTTCATAACGAGATCCGGACGTGACTACCTGGTTTTGAGACTTCTTGTCGCTTGCTTGCAGCCTCTGCTGGTGAAAACAGAAGTCGCTTTTCGGTCGCCAGTCGCAAATGGTCGTGCGACCGCTGATAGTAGCCGGTGTGCGCAAACCTTAAGCGTCAACACCTTTGTTATCTGTAGTCTCTACACGACATTTACGCGCCATTGTTAACGCATATCAAGAAAGTGTTTTTTGTTGACCTAGCCTGTTGCGTTATTTGCCCGAAACCGTGTTGCTGCGATGACTAAAGCTAAGGATACGGGAGGTTAGTCGTGCACGGTATGTGTGCGGCCGGAACATTAGGCTTCTTTATCAGCCGTACATAGAACGAACCCTCTACATCTGGCAACCAACGTGACGAATTTGGCAACGCGGCTATCTTCGTGGACGCGAGCGACTACCAACGCTCCACCAGACACAGGACAACAGCCAAGTCGGAATTCCAAGATTTTTCAATGCTGTCGCAGAGCGGCATTCTTTGGCTAACGTGGGGACACTGTTAGGAGTTTACGACAGCGTAAACATTGGTCGTTTCATGCGCGACGACCAGAAGGGTGCAGAGACCGCGTTAGGAGAGATTACCCCGACAACGGAGAGCGCCACGCCCCAGGCACTCCGTCAGCTCGAGATGCGAACAGAGAGGCGCTGGTACAAGTTGCTTCGACACACACCGTGGCTGTAGGTGAGTGTGCGGGCAGCAGTCGGCCCTTGAGCGAGGTACTCTTAGAGAATGCGCTATCAGTTATGCAAAGCCTTGTGTGCGCCCTGCAAAACACAGCGCAGGCGCCCGTGCAGACTGTGTGACCACGTGTCAAGGTAGACATGCCTACCTACCCTAGCTACCACGAATGCAAGAACGCCAACGAGTATCTCGACCGGTTGCTCCATTATAAGCAGGCGACGGCGCTTTCTGACGCCGAAGTACTCGAGCGCGTGGTCCCGGTCATGGTGCGGTCCCAGTGTCACTTACGGAGCAAGTGGCACGATGGCTTTGACCAATCGGACATCCCGCCCGCACGTTAGAAGAGTTCCGCGACAGTTTCCGCAGTGAATTTCTGCTGGCTAATTATGAGGGGCGTTTGCGGAGGAAATCAAAGCTACGCACTCAGCATCCGGACAAATCCTTGCTGGAGTTTGCATGGAGTATGTATGGAAGTACGTATGTAGGCGCTAACCCTCATGCCACCACCGCAGAAAACGTCGAGCGCGTTACGTGACAAGCGCACCCTACTTTTGCGGTGTACTTCAGGGGATGCAAGTTCGCAAACCTAGAAGAGCTCGCCACCGAGGTGACGCGCATACATGGAGACGTCCTCGCAGCGCGATCGTATCACCCACCTCCGCCCGCAGCGCAGTCAATCGAGCCTCGCTGTGCGTGGAATGGCAGCGCGGTAGCTTCAGAAGCCTTTAGGGGTAACGCGTCAGCATCGTTCGCTGATGAGAATGTACCACGCGTTTGGGAGCTGTCAGACCATGCTTTGGACCCTTAAGCCCACGCACTCCGTACTACCCACGCTGCTCCCTCGCGTGACATCCCACGGCAGTGCGCTGCCGACACTAGGCCTAACGAGTGGCGCGACCCGGAGCGAGGACCACCTGATCGAGGCGTTTACAATCGAGCCGGCGTGGTTTCTATGGGCCTTGCTATCGCTGCGGCACGCCGGGGCACATTGCCCGCAAATGCTACCACACACCGGCTCGGGAGCAAACGCGTGATTCGGGAAACGGACGGCGCCACCGGTGAACCACATCGGACACCGCACGGCGATCAGTAATCCACAAATGCGTTTGGATCACTTGCACCCTCAGTCTGTCACACAAGTGACGCCATAGACTCACCCGCAGCGCTAATCGAGTTAACGATAACTCGAAAGAAGTTTGTAGCACCGATCAGCTTGGTTAAGCGGAAAGCCCTTGACGCCGCCTCGGACAGACTCATCGCCACAGGCGTAGTTAAGAGGTCTAACAGCCCGTGGGTTTTCCCGGTAGTTCTAGTCCCAAAGAAAGATGATACATATCGCCTTTGTGTAGACTACCGCAGGCTGAATAAGGTTACGAAGAAGGACGCGTACCCGCTTCCCTCCTTTTCATCGCTAGTATCTAACTAACCTAGGCGGGGCGAAGTACTTTACTACGCTCGATGCCAGCCGTGGGTACTTTCAGGTTAAGATGGACGAGCGGGATACAGAGAAATCGGCTTTCACATGCTACAGAGGACTTTCTCGATTCAGGAGAATGTCTTTTGGCTTGTAGGGAGCTCCCGCTACGTATCAGAGGCTAATGGACTTTGTTCTAGGACACGCAAAGTGGCAGCACGCATTCGCATATCTAGACGACTCAGTGGTTTACTCCAAAGCGTCACAGGAGTGCTAGCCCCATTCGAGAGACGTTCTTGAAAGGCTGAGGTCTGCTGGCATCAATTTGAACCCGAACAAAGCTCAGATAGCAGCGACCCGATTAACACTATTGGAATTCATGCTTGACGAGGGTCGCATTTTGCCAGACAAGGGTAAGCTTGAAGCGATAGCCAGTTATCCAACGCCGCACAATATCGGTGAGCTGGGGCACTCTCTGGGGATGGTGAACATTTATCGCCAGTTAAGTACAGATTGCGCGGCAGTGCAGGCCACTTTGACGAAGCTCTTGAGAAGGACGAGTGTTGGGCATGGAGCCAAGAGCAGGAGGCCGCACTGCGTCACCTCACAAAGCTGCTGGCCAACACGGCTCCGCAGTAGCTACACAATTTGAACAGGGAGTTAATGATTCACACAGCCGCAAGCAACCTCGGCTTGGGAGCAATTCTGATTCAGGAGCATGGAGGTGCCCTCAGACCGACTTCGTTCGCGAGCTGTTCGTTGACGCCGGCGGAGACGAACTACTTGGTAACCGAGAAAGAGTGTCTGGCGATAGTCTTTGCTCTCCGTAAGTTTGACTTTTACATCGGCGGAGTTGCGTTTGTGATTGAGACTAACTACATGGCACTCAGGTGGTTGAGGCACTTGAACGAACTAAGTGGCCACCTGGCGCGTTGGGCATTGCTGATGCAGCGTTACGACTTCACCGTTAGCTACTGCAAGGGTAAGAACAGTGCCGCCGCCAACGCACTATCGCGTTCTCCAGTCCGATACGAGGCAAGTCAGGCGACTAACTCGGAACGAACCAAGAGCCAGACACTCGCGCTAACGAAAACAGCGGAGTAAATGTTAGTTCAAGGCAAAATCGTGAATCACGTAGAGGCTTCTTAGCGCAGAGATTGTTTTCAGCAGACGGGAACTGTTAGAAGCTCAGCAGAATGATTCATTTTGTCGAAAGGTGTTCGACTGGCTGGGTCGTACCGAGAGAAAGTTTCCTCGCTCATTTATCAGCTCACGATTATAAAAGGCAGACCAAGCGGCGGACTGGTACACGTATGTGACATGAAACGCTACGTGTCACAGGAGGCCGCAGGCGGCGGGTGAGAGGGCTTGACACCGAGTGAGGAGCCCAGAACTTCGTTACTTCCTGTGTAACAGGCAGAGACAACTCTCCACGGCAGGCCGCGTTTGATATGTTTGCCGTGAGGCGCAAGGGTTCGTGCGCAACACATGTGCGATTGTTAACCTGTACTTTTTTTGTGTCGACTTTCAACGAGCAGATGGGGAGCCGAATGGGAAAGAAGTGCCGTCGGAACACCTCAAAAAGGAGACCACTCCTTCCACTAGATCACCTCCAAGACCATTCATGTCGTCACGACGGCCCCACCCAACCACGCAACGGCAATTCCACACTACCTCGTCACCCTCATCACCTGATATTTACACAAGAGGCGCCAGGTTGACCAACCGCCAGCCCAGCCAGGAGAGCCAGCTGCCTCGGAACCGCTGTCACTAGGACAAGCCTACCTCGCCGATCCATGGTTGTCCTGGCATCCTTGTGGCCTCTGTTACCGCGAGGCTATGGCACGCCCCGCAGAAGATGACTCTCGAGCCTGCAGAACCGAAGCCATGACCCGATGCTGCAGCCCACACTATGCTGGAGAGGGTGGCCTGGGGCCAGTGCTGAACAAGACCTGCCACCGACTGGCTACCCTCAATCGCCACCAATGACCTGTGTGGCGGGGGTCAACGGGGCATGGCCCGGGCCAGAGTGCTACCAGCGCCAGATCCACGGCTGCAGTAACAGCGGCGAAAGCGACAGCAGTGGCAGTAACGGCGGCGGAGGTGACAGCGTTGGTGATGACTGGCCATGATGCTAGTAGGCACGGCAGCAGTGGTCGGGGTACTTTGAATGCAGCGACAACGAGTGAGGGCACTGGCGGCAACCACGATAGAGGGCCAATCGCAGGAGGGTGCAGATTGTAACCCACCATCCTAGCTTTCCTCGATGATGAATAACAAAATGTTCTCATGTCTCAGTCTCTGTCGTCCGGGGGCTTTCTTAAGGAAGGGAGGATGTGGGGAAGCACGTGTGTCCAGCCACTCTTTCTCTATCACGGCAGCGCGACAGTCCAGTCGCGAGGAAATGTCTGTCCCTTCAAGATACGAGTCAAGAAAGCCTCTTGCGAAGGAATGGAACAATCCCGCGGCCGGCGCTCGCGATTCCTCCTTTCCCGGCGCACATAACGGATTTCACTCCCTCAGCGAGAAACAAACCCTCGTCGGGCAGAGGAAAACCGCGATTGTGAAAAAAATCAGCGTGCCGACAAGTGGACGCACTCTGATACCGGCCACGAAAGGAGAAAGACGGACCCGGAACCCCCTGCGAGCCAAAGACGACAACGTCCGAGGTGTAAGCACCAACACCTTTGCTATTTGTTGTCTCTATGCAACGTTTACGCGCTATTGCTAACGCATAGCAATAAAGTGTTGTTTGTTGACCTAGCCTGTTGCCTTATTCGCCCGAACCCGTGTAGCTGCAATGACTCAAGCTACAGATAGGGGACGTTAATCGTGCACGGTACGACTGAGCGCGGCTGGAACATTAGCTAAGCTTCTGTGTCAGCCGTACCTAGGAAGGACTCCTACGCGTCCGCCGATTTTCGTGGAGCAGAAGAAGTTGCTCCGTGGAGTGGACCCCGCGATGAAGCTGCTCCAGATCTGCCAGTAGAACATTTAAGGAGCATTCTCAATCTGCCAATGAAATATACCTGCTCCGCATGAAACAAAAAAAAGTATTACCAGAAGTGCTCCGAATCTGCCATTGGATGACACCTTGTGTTTGTTTGCTTGTGTCTGTCCATTCTTTTCTGTACGCGCCATTTTCACCTCGGCTCGAAGTACACGTCCAGGGTCCTAGATTTTTCTGTACCGAAAATGGTGTGAAGTTCACTCGGTTCGAAACCATCAGGAACAGGCATTGCTGGGTGTCGTAGCAAGCGCAGCTGCACAAAATCTGTTCGATGGCCTCTGCAGTCACATGTATAAGTGTCCACCATACCGATGCGAAGCCAGTACGCCTTTGTAATTGCAACACCTAGGCGAATGTGGCCTAAAATTGTCGCATCAGAGCAAGAAGGTTGCGATGGTATAGCTGTAGCTTGAGCGAAGGACCCAGTACATAAAATTGACACCTTCGAAAGCTGGTAGACGACCACAACGTGCGCGTAAGATACCGAGCCAGCTGATAAAGTTGTCTTGCCGCATCAGTCCTTCGTAGGGGCTCAGAACGACCCCGGTTCTTTCGAGTGCGGAGCCGACCGCCTCGTAGGCTAATTGATTCCCAGTAATCTTGATATGACAGGGTAGTTGATGTATAATATGTCATCTTGCTAGCTTGATGGTGACAATGTCTGATTGCATGCACCGATTGCTTAGGAGTTCTCTCCCGCAGGGTTAACTCCGCAAGTGGCACTTTATAAGTAGTTTCTTTTGAAGCACAGAATACTACCCACTAGCGTCGACGCTCTCCAGTGAGGTATTCTTAAGCGGCTACGGCGGCACTTTATGAGCTGCTGAACAAAACCGACTCATCAGCATATACGTACATTTAGTTCAACTATGTCTCACTTTTAACATAAAAGTGTTTTGTGCCGGGACCACCACGGCTCCGCTGACATACTGCCACCACGGAAGTGACTTTGGAAAAATATACTAAGAAAATGCTGAGGAAAAAAACCCAAGGCAAGCATCTGTTGCGCAGAGTCGAACCAGCAACCTCAAGATTCTCAGCACACGGCGCTGACAACTACGCCACAGAGAGTGTGTTGAGTAAAAGGCTGACGGAAAGCCATTTATATACATCATGCACCGTTTGGCAATCCTCAAAGCTTCGAAACTATTGCACGTTTTTGTTATCAGTGGTGAGATGGCGCGACGGGCTCGCGTTTCGCACGCTCTCATGGTCGTCGCCTCCACAAAGCCCCGCCTGCTCGTAGCTTGATCTCTCCAGCGCACGAGCTTATCAAACTCGTTGTACGGAAGAGGACGAAGGTCAGTTCGCACGCTACCACGGCCGTGCCTACGGAAGGAGTGCGCGGCTGACACGCGACGCAGAAACGATTGCGACAGTTCGCGCTAGTTCTGTGTGTACTTGTGCGCTCGTTTAGTGCGTCTTTCTTTCTGTTTGAACAGCGCGCTTTAAGTATCAAGCTGTGACAGTTGTTAGTCTGCACTCGTTGTATGTATGCTAATTTCGTGCTTGTTTTTTGCTCAAGAGAGACAGGGAGAATATAATAAGGGAAATGCAGGAAGGTTAAACAGAAATTGGGGCATACGGTTTGCTACCACGCACTAAGCTGCTTGCCGTTCCTAATGTGGCTTTGCACTTTGTTGCTGTTCCTGAAACATTTCACGATATTTCTGAACTACCTTTGTAAAGACGTCTAGTGGCTAACGTACTCGGCTGCTGACCCGCAGGTAGCATTATCGAAGCCCTGCTACGGCGGCGGCATGTTTGATGGAGGTGAAAATGCTGTAGGCCCGTTCGCTAAGATTTTGCTGCACGTTAAAGAACCCCAGGTGGTTGAAATTTCCGGAGCCTTCATCTACGGTGTCTCTCATAAAATGGTGCTTTTGTGACATTTGGGAGAGTAGCAACGGTTTGCAGCGTCGCGCAACATGAGAAATGTAAGAAATGGTTGTGTTGGAGCATACAAATACAGTGACTGCAAAAGTAAATAAATCTGTGAACTTGCAACCAACACGAATGCTGTAAAAAGTGCGCAACAGTAATGTGCCTGCTGTTCAGTGGCACACGCATATCATGAAAACGCACTCGTCAGAGCTCCTTTGTCTCTCTGTGTAAGTGAAGGAATACCAAAATAAAAAAGGGGTGTAAAACAAGGAGTACGATTTCCCTAACGCTATTTATCGCGTGCTTAGAGTAGGAAAAAACAAGAGGGAAGGAAACAAAGCAGAAAGGTTAACCAGCCTAGAACTGCTTGTATGCTTCTTTACACTGGGGTCAAAGATGGGGTAGTTTGAACATGGAGAGATAGGAAAGCACGCGAACTCAAACTTGCTCGTCACAGTCATCACAACACTATTAGTCTATAACCACCGGTCCAAATCCGTTGCCTTCAAGAAACTGAGGACTGATTTCGTCGCCTTCACTAGCCCGAGAAAAATGCATCAAATGGGCTCTCAAGGCTTCCACCACAATGTGAGTCAGTACTGGATAGTCTCCTGAAATTAAAATAGTCGCTTCGGTCAGCGCGCATTTCAGCAATCTAAGGCAGACTTTGAGAGCTTGAGTTTGTACAGCCTGCAGAGTGCGATTAGTAGTCTCGCAAGTATTGGTACAGCTGACTGTATCTCCAAAAACCGAGAAACAGTGATCTGTACATTTCCAACGCTGAGTCTACCGACATGTCCCAGGTTTTTCCACAAAGAATCTAGAACGCTTGGCAGATTGTTGTCAGGTGCTGCTTCATGTAAAACACATGTGGGCTTCCACGAAGGCCTTTATCTATGATTACACCCAGAAATTTGTGGGTTCGGGCATTATGAATGTTCCGCCCTTCAATTGACATGGCGTAGTACGTCATTAATTTACGTGTAAATACCACTAGGGGCATTTTCCGGGGTTATATTTTGAGGCCTTGCTTGCCGAGATAGCTCGCTGTTGAACTTGCAGCGTTTATTGCGATATCAATTATATAGACACTCTCGGCTGAATTTCGCCACCGGCGTGGGTGTCACTCACCGTATATGTATACGTGTCTAAATGTATGTAAACTCAAGAAAGAAAATAATCTAGAAAAAGACTCCGTCGTGCGGAGTCGAACTTGCAACCACTCAGTCATGAGCGCGAAGCGTTAACCACTGAGCCACATAGGAGCACCTTCTTAAACATTCAAACGGCAAGCTATCCATATCTACCACTTATCGCAGCTGACAGGTGTTTTCAGCATTACCAGCAAATGAGGGCAATGAGTGCGTGTCATCACATCGTCATGACGTGGTGGCACGCGCTCTCACCTCCCACGCACACTTCGCGCCGCAGAGAGGGGGGGGCGACGCTCACTCGCAGCCCCTTATTTCGCGGTGGAGAGGATTGAACGTCTTGGCAGGCCTTGGGCTTTCAGGAACGATTCTGTTGTAGTAACCGTGCGCACAAAGGTCACTGCAATTGTTGCAGTCTCCATTCGCGAAAAGGGCGCACTTGTCACACGCAGCAAAGTAACAACTGAGACGCTTATTCGCGTTCATCTGTACCCGTGAGCACGTTTTGTGCGTCATTTGTGTGTGAGAAACGCGGGGCACCTTTCGGTCTGCTTGCCATTCTGCGCATGTTCTTCCTATTTGTTGCTTCACCTTTGCGACAAAGCTGTGACTTTTTGAAGCCTCGTTTGTATCTGAACGTGTGTGATGGCTGATGTCCTGACAAATATCTCATCTGCGTATATGAACATAACATAGTGATCGTACTTGACTTGGCAATTCCTCGATCAGTTCAATGAGGGCGAGGTTTAATAGAACAGAACTTGGTACTCCCCCTAGGAGAATCGCCCAGCTGGTATATTGTCGTATAGTTGGTCATCGTCGGTTGACATAAAGAATGACCTTGATGTCAAGTTGCTAGCGATTCATCGAAAAACTCGACCGCCAAGGCCAACCTTGTCAAGAACGTTAAAAATGGTTCCTGCTTACAAAAGGTTTTCAGGAGCCTAAAATAGGAAAAGGCAGAGATAAATGTTAACGAAGAGTACTTGATTAACCCGCGCTTTACCAAATAAATTGCATTGCTGAGGAACTCAGGGGACGAATTGCAATTTATGATTACTGAATCAGACGATGAGGGCATAAAGACAGGTCTGAAATTATTCTGCAGAAAGAGAAAGCAATGTAAAACAACCTCGGAAGAGGACAGCGCTTCTAGATATGCAGCAGTGCACTGGAAGTTTAACAAAGTACGTCTTCTTAATACAGGTAGTAACTGCGGAGCCGAACCACAAGGTTGAAGTGACTAAAAGAATAAGAATGGGGTGGAGCACATTCGGTAAGCATTCTGAAAGGATAACTCGGAGATTACCACTATCCCTCAAGAAGAAGGTATATAACAGCTGCATCTTGTTGGCACTTACCTATGGAGCCGAAACCTGGAGGCTTGCAAAGAAGGTTCAGCTTAAATTGAACACGACGCAGCGAGCGATGCCCAGGAAAATGATAGAAGTAACTTCAAGAGACAAGAAGAAAAGAGAGTAGGTTCGGGAACAAACTGAGGTTAAGGATATAGTTGAAATCAATAAAAAGAAACGAACATTGGCTGGGCCCGTAGCGCAGAGACAGGATAACCACTGGTTAATAAAGGTAACTGACTGACTGACTGACTGACTGACTGACTGACTGACTGACTGACTGACTGACTGACTGACTGACTGACTGACTGACTGACTGACTGACTGACTGACTGACTGACTGACTGACTGACTGACTGACTGACTGACTTACTGACTGACTGACTGACTGACTGACTGACTGACTGACTGACTGACTGACTGACTGACTGACTGACTGACTGACTGACTGACTGACTGGACTTAAAGAGAAGGCAAGCGATGGAAGGCGAGAAAGAAAGTTAGGTGGGCAGATGAGAGTTGGAAGATTGCGGGTTTAAAGTGGCAGCAGCAAGCACAGGACTGCGTATACGAGTGGAAGGACTTGTTCTTGCAGTAGGTGTGATCATATTGAAAATGATGATGATGATGGCGGGGGTAGTGTGCTTTCATGTTGCAAGACATGAGCACCATAGAAGTGAGGAGGAACAAAGGAATGAAAAGTGCGGGTTCATCTTCACGTTAAGTCTCGTGGCAGCACCCATGTGTGTCGTTCTTTCGCAGAAGGGTGTCTAGAAGAAACAGTGATATGTCGAGACATTGATGCGAGGTTGTAACTCTGAAAAAACAGCAATATAGTTACCCAAATGCGCAGGTAGAAACAAACAAGTGCTGATATTGTTTGTTTCGCCTACTTGCTCCGCCACGGTGGTCTAGTGGTTAAGGTACTCGGCTGCTGACCTGAAGGTCGCAGGATTGAATCCCGGCTGCGGCGGCTGCATTTCCGATGGAGGCGGAAATGTTGTAGGCCCGTGTGCTCAGATTTGGGTGCACGTTAAAGAACCCCAGGTGGTCGAAATTTCCGAAGCCCTTCACTATGGCGTCTCTCATAATCATATGGTGGTTTTGGGACGTTAAACCCCGCAAATCAATGTTTCGTCTACTTCACCTTGTTTTCGCCCAGTTTTCTCGTTGTGCCATTTCATCATGCGATACTCGATCTTTTTCTTTCACTCTGGTTAACTCGTTCAGAGTGCTTCAACTTGCGGCCAAGAAAGCGCAATAGGGTTCAAAACATGCAGCTAGTTCGGCGTCCGTGATGGAAAAAAAAACTTTAATTGTGGTCTCTTGGTTTCTATCGGCATCCTCCTATCCTTCTTTTTCACTTACCAAAACCACTTCTTTTCCTCGCTTTTTTTTCACCTCTCGTCATGAAGTACGGCACTCCCTTTTGTCAAGTCCTTCCTTCTTATATTTACCAACATCTTATTTGCCACCCAGCGCTGTATTTTATTATGCATCATTCTACTACACATTGATTTTTCGCCTGCCTTACGTAATACATGGCTATGCTATGATTACCTTCACCCTCTCTTGTCTCTTTTCCCTGATTCTCACCTTCTCTTGTCTCCTTTTTTTATTCCACCCTCGCACATCAATCCTAGCCACACTAACTTCCCTTTCTCACTTTCTGTATACATTGGAATAAAAAGCTACACTACACTACACATCGTCTTGCCTGCATGATGCCAATAGACATGAAATGGCGATGACAGTAGCTATACAATTATAACACATTGCCTACAGTAATCCAAACACAAAAATTACCACCTACGCAATGAATGCAAGAAGCTTTCAAGATAGTGTTCTGGTTTACGAAAGCTTTGTCATCTGAGGATGGGCACGTCAATATTTTAAACTCAAAACGTGGAATTCCTTTTAGCCATGTCACAATAGTTAGAAAGAAACGTTTTTATGCGCTTGTTATTCACCATCACATTACTGGCGTCCGTGTAGGACTTACTTGACAAAACGAAAGTGCGTCGCTCACTAAAAGTCTCCGATCTTTCAATATTTATGTATCACACAGTTTACATTTTTCTTACTTGATTGAAAATGAGCTAACTGAAAAATGGTTGTTATTTCGCAGGTATTCGGGCTTGAGAAATCGATATATCCTTTCACGTCCAGGTGCTGATGGGCTAATCCTGCTGGATATTTCACCGATACACGGGTGGATCTATCTATCACGCAATAAAGCAATCTGATTTACAATTTTCTTTCGTATTTCTCTTCTCTCCCCTGAAATATTTTAGTCCCCACCCCCATTTCTATACATGCAAACTATATATAGACGCTAGCTAAAATTTCTGTTTCTCTAATAAAAAGTAGCTCTCTATATATCTGACCAGTGATACAGAAGTTCCAACTGAACCTCCTCCAGCATGTGAAATAGTACTTATTTTGTTAAGACTCTGTTCTTTTAATGTCTTGAAACCAAGCAGCAATGTCTTGAAACCAAGCAGCATACGGGCTGAAATAAAAAAATTTAGCCACGCAAAGGACCGAGACAGTGGAGGACGTGAAGAGGGGGGCAGGGGGATAGGATTCTGAAGTATAACATGTCAAATATGAAGCATTTCTGAGTGAACTTCGGTGACTTAGACTTTATCTATCTATCTATCTATCTATCTATCTATCTATCTATCTATCTATCTAGCCGCCTCTGGCCGTTTCGACAATGAGATCTATACCAAAATTGGTATGGCACATCATGGCTGTACGACGAACATGGCTAGTCACAACATAAAAACATGACATTCATGCATAAATGTCATGATTTACTTTTCATGGCCTTGCTGCTCTTGCGGTGGTTTCGTTCACGTGACATTTTGCAAAACTGGTACGGTATGACATGACTGCAAGGCAAACAGAAGTGAGGGACCCTAACGTGGAAATCATGAGATGCATGTCATGATTTCTATGTTATGACTAGTCATGTATACAAGTCACGCTCTTGGTAATTTCGCTAGCTTCACATATGCCGAATTCGGTATTACGGCACGAGAATGAATGAAGGAGCTATATGACTGGGGCATACATGATATATATGAGGTATGTGTCATGAAAGAACATGTATACATGTCATGCTCCTAATGTGCTCGCGGCCGGTTTGCTAGCTCCACATATACCGAATTCGGTGTTACGTGACGTCAATGGATTACGAAGGTATACAACTGCTGCAAACATGATAATCATGACATAACTGTCATGTGAGAGCATGACAACATACCATGATCATGATGCGCTCTCGGCCCTTTCGCAAACTCAACAGGTGGCGAATTTGGTATTTCATAACGTGAATAGACGACGAAACAAATGACGCGTTCAAACATAATAACCATGACATGCGTGTCATGTAAAACATGACTACATGCAACGCTCTTAGCATGCTCGCAGCCGTTTCACTAACTACACATCTACCAAATCTGTTATCACGTGATGTGAGGAGGAGTAGGAGGAATAAATGAGGAAGGACAGGGAGGTTAGCCAGTTCTCAGACCAGCTGGCTACCCTACACGTGACGTGAATATAAAACGAAGATAAATGACACGTCTAAACATGATAATCCTGATGTGCGTGTCACGTGAAACATGAAGGCATTCTACGCTCGTACCGTGCTCGTGGCCGTTTCGCTAGCTCCACATATACCAAAATTGGTATCAGGTGACGTTAATAGACGACGAAGGTAAATGACACCTCCAAACATGATAATCATAATAAGCGTGTAATGTAAAACATGACAACAAGCTACGCTCATAGCGTGCTCGCGGCCGTTTCTCTAGCTCCTTATATATGAAATTTGGTATTACGTGACGTGAATAGGCAACGAAGGTAAACGACATGTCCAAACAAGATGACCTTGATATGCGCGTCATGTAAAACATAACTATGTTCTACTCTCATAGCGCGCTCGCGGCCGTTTCGCTAGCTCCCCATATACCAAGTTTCGTATCACTTGACGTGGATAGACAACGAAGGTGAAGGAGACCTGCTGAATCATACAACTAGGTGTTTACGAAACGGTCACAAAAAGACATGCATGAACAGACCCACACCTTTAAGATCTTCGCCCCTAAAAATAATTCAGATGGCTCGCGCTATGTAGCCCACCTGAGAAAGATCTTTATTGACTGCGAAAGGTCAGAAAGGAAAGGGAACGCTATTTAGTAATGTCGCAAACAGTCACAAAGTCATGAAGAAAAGATCTGATGTGTGCGCCGTTAGCCACACACGAAAGGTTGGCGTGCCGCATCCGCCCAAAAAGGCGGTGTGTTTCAGAGCTGTGCTATATAGCATAAAAATTGCGTGCAGTTATCTACCAGTGCTTTTGCATGCAAAATGCGCACCTAGGCATGATATTGTCACGCACCAAGATCCGTAAAGACAAGACAGGAAAAGTGGGGCAGAAAGACGCGAGCGTGTATCTTAAAACGAAGCAATAACACACACTTCTTCGTTCTCTTTGCCCTTTTCGGCTCGCTAGGGCTTGCCGACACACAACTCTAGGTGGCATTATTCCCCCTCCCATAAGAGCATCGACTGGATGCTCATACCCAAGGGGACAGCAGGGCCCATAAGGAGAAAAAAAGAGAAACGATGCTTATAGTGCACAGGGCTTATGCAGGTAAAAAAATGTCTGTTGTTGGTCATAAGAAAAAAGAACATTAACACAGTTCAAAGTTTGTTAGAGACCCTACGGACAGTGTAAAGAAAAGAAAACGCTTGCTACCCAGGCGCAATAACGCGAGTATCACCGTGTAAAATAAGGTTTTAGGCGGACGACATGCACAACTTCTGTTCGTGGTGAGTGGCGCTGCGTCGTTTCCCAGCCTCCGCCTGGAATAACTTCATAGTTGACCCCGTTACCACCTAATACATTGTGGGGTCCGAAGTACTTGCTCAGGAGTTTCTCCCTGAGACCTCGCCGTCTAACAGGAGTCCAAACCCACACTTGGTCGCAAGGTTAATAGGTGACTTGTTGATGGTAGATATTGAGCTTCGGGCGTCTTCACATTGCTGCGATCTTATGTGCACACGAGCTAGTTGACGTGCTTCTTCTGCACGATGAATGTAATCCTCGACATCATGAGTTAGCAGCTCGTGCTGGTCGATGTCACAAGGAATCATGTCATCTAGCATGGTTTGCACGTCTCGATTGTAAACGAGGCGGAAGGGTGCGAACCTTGTCGTTTCCTCGGTTGCGGTATTGTACGCAAACGTTACGTACGGCAGGACCTCGTCCAACGTTTTATGCTGCACATCCACGTACATATAAATCATGTCAACCAGCGTTTTGTTTAGACTTTCTATCAATATTCTGGGGGTGGTATGCGGTTGTCTACAGTGGTTCTTGTAACTGAGCTTGAAGATGTCGTCTAACAGTTTTGCCGTAAATGCTGTCCCTCGGTCAGTGATGACGAATGACGGGACCCCATGACAAAGCGCAATGTGGTGCATGAAAAACTGGGCGACTTCAGATGCTGTACCGCGTGGTAATAGCTTCGTCTCAGCGTAACGCGTCAAGTATTCAGTTGCGACGATGATCCACGTGTTTCCGGAGTGAGACAAAGGAAACGGTCCAAGGATGTCCATATCAACTTGGTCAAACGGCATACGTAGGGTCGTTGGGTTGTAGGAGGCCTGCGGGCTTTACAGGTGGTAACTTGTGACGCTGACATTCGCAGCATCCTTTCACGTAGCGTTGGACACAAGCTGCGAGTTTTGGTCAGAAATATAGCGGTCGTACCCGGTCGAGCTTCCGTGAGTAACCCAGATGGCCGGATGTCGGCTCATCGTGGCAGGCTAATAGGATGTCATTACGATGATCTTGAGGTACGATTAGAAGATAAGATCTGCTGCCGACACCGGTGTTTTTTTGTATAATATGCCATGTCGTAAGCAAAATGACGGCAACGTATGGGGAAGTGGACGAGAAACAGACGCAGTGCTGCCTTCTTAATGATCGATGATGGGCCTTGACTCGGGGTCCACTCGTTGCTTACTGAGGAGTTCCGCCCCGCTGAGACTCCCCAGGAAGGCACTGTCGTCTTCTACATCTGTATGGTCGGATTCCAGAGGTGCTCGTGATAGCGTGTCGGCGTCTTCATGCTTTCTGCGTGACTTGTATACGATGGTGACATCGAACTCATGAAGTCGCAGACTCCATCGTGCTAATCGCCCAGAGGGTTCTCGGAGGTTGGCCAACCAACTTAAAGCGGGGTGATAAGTTTAAAATGGGTGCCCATACAGATAACGCCTGAAGTTTGTAATCGCCCATATTACCACGAGACATTCCTTCTCTGGCGTTGAATGGTTGGTTTCGGCTTGTGATAGAGTGCGGTTCGCGTAGGCAATCACACGTTCGGTCCCATCTAGTGTTTGCACCAAGATAGCTCCGAGACCAGTGTTGCGTGCGTCAGTGCGCAGTTCTGTGTAAGTGACCTCATCGAAATGACCAAGTACAGGAGGGGAAGGCGATCAATGTTGCAGTTCTGCAAAGGCCGTCGTTTGTTCGTCAGTCCACTGAAATGAGGTGTCGACACACGTAAGTCTGATGAGCGGCTCCGCAATTTAGCAAAGTTTTCAATAAAGCGGCGATAGTATGCGCAGAGCCCTAGAAATTGACGAAGACTTCTCTTGTCTGTCGGAACTGAAAAAGTGGCCACAGCGGCAGTCTTCTCGGGATCGGGCCGAACGCCTGCAGCACTCACAACGTGACCCAGGAACTTAAGTTTTTGTAGCCGAAATGGCACTTTTCAGGCTTGAGGGTAAGCTCAGCGGATCGTATAGCTTCAAGAACGCTCCGAAGGCGACGAAGGTGCTCGTGAAACGTTCTTGAAAAGACAACGACATCTTCTAGATAGACGAGGCAACGTTTCCACTTCAGGTCAGCGAGAACGGTAACCATCATTTGTTGGAATGTGACCGGAGTGGAACAGAGGCTGAATGGAAGCACTTGGAATTTATACAGACCATCAGGAGTTACAAAAGCCGTTGTTTCGCGGTCACGTTCATCGACTTCAATTTGCCAATAACCAATTTTGAAGTCGATTCAGGAAAAGCACTTTGCTCGCCTCAGCCTGTCAAGAGAATTGTCGACTCGACGCAACGGGTACACGTCTTTCTTTGTGACGTTATTCAGCTTCCTATAATCGACACAAAAGCGAAGTGTACCATCCTTCTTCTTTAGAAGGACTACTGGTGATGACCATGGGCTGCTTGATGGCTGTATTAACACCGTCTTGAAGTATTTCCTTCACTTGCTTTTGAATCGCGCGTTGTTTGGTGGGTGAAACGTGGTAAGGCTATTGCCGTACAGGGTGCGCGTCGCCGTAGAGGGTGATACGGTGTTTGGGAATCGATGTTTGATGGATTCTTGATGAACGTGCAAAACAGGCGTGGAATTCTATCAACAAGCTGTTAAGCCTTCGTTTGTTTTCGTCAGAAAGCGTTGGACTTATGTCGACTTCCCGGAGAAGTGCTTCGGCATTATCGGTTGCCTCGGAAGCAAAACACTCCGTCACATTGGTTACTGGGTAGACTAGGGAAAAGAGGGACAGTACCAGGGAAAAGGTGTCGGCGCTCGTAGCTGAAGTTTGTAACAAGAACCTCGCAGTGGCCAGCTTGGAGGTCTACAACGCTTCGTGCTACGCAGACACCTTGGGATGAGAGTAGGGATCGATTGCTCTGCACCACCATTTCACCGTGTGCAGTTTTGTTACGCGCCACTTGAACCATAACACTTGAGTGTGGTGGTATTGTCACAGCATCGTCAGTTATGCGCAGACATACTCGATCATGGCTGGGATTATGCTCTGGTGTGGCGCCCTTTTTTGAGAACGTGACGAGGCGTTCTCGAATGTCGATGATAGCACCATGATCCCTCAGGAAGTCCATGTCAATGGTCAGGTCTCCAGAACACTGACGGAGAACGCTCAAGCTGACAACGAAGGTAGAACCAAGAATCTGTATTCGTGCTGTGCAAACGCTGAGTGGCGTGACGATGTGCACACCAGCAGTATGAATTGACCTGAGGTTCCAAGGCATCGTCACTTTCTTCAGGAGAGCAGCCAGTTTTTCACATATTATAGAAAAGTCCGCACCCATGTCAACTAAAGCAATGACTTTGCGACCTTCGAGCAGCACTGAAATGTCTAATCAAATTTTTGCGGACCAGCTGGTGTCGTCGTCGTCGGGGAATTGTCAGTTTGCGGAAGCGTCGATAGGAGGCCTTGAGCTTGTCCAGTATGAGTGGCCTCGCCCCCGAAGGTCGCTGTGGTTAGTGTTCCCAGCGTGAACTGGGTGATCGACCCTGCGCTACGCTAGAATAGGTACGGCGATGAGGAATAATCACCGCGGTGACGGAGAGCGTGACTGGTGCAAGGATGACGAAGTTCCGCGCTATTGGCCCACATACTCTTCAATATCAGGGGGCCGCTGACCGAACCTGGGTAGTGGTGAGTTCGTCGAAAATCCGCGTAGTCTAAGTAGTCTGTAAGAACACTGTCGGTACAGATGCCCAGCTTCGCCACAGTGGAAGCACAGAGGACGTCGATCTGGTGCACACCAGACATCTGATTTCCACAAGATCAGGTGAGGTGTGCTGTAGTATGGCGCCGCTTGGACTACCTGCAGCATGGATGGGGTCATGGTGAGATGCGGAATTGCAAGTGTAACAGGTTGCCGCAAAGCTTGAGCATACGACATGCGGGGAAAGTCACTGGGTGGTTGATAATCCCGCATGAAAGGCGGTACTCTTAATGCTTGCTGGACTTCATCTCGGACAACGCTGGACAAGGAGGAGATAGTGGACTGCGAGGGCACTGACAGCTTCTGGAGTTCTTCGCGGATGACTGAACGTATGATCTCTCGGAAGAAGTCCATTTAGCCACTGAAATCTCCCAAGTAGTCCGTAGTTGAAGCGTTGACGTGCCGTTCGTATGACGGGGCCCGGTGCTTAGAGTGCTTTCGATGATGACGCCTTCTGTGAAAAATTCTGACGCAATTTTGGGTGGACTGCGCACGAGCCCACCGAAAAGCTGCTCTTTCACCCCGCGCAAGAGGTACCGTACTTTCTTTTCTTCTGGCATGCTGGGGTCAGCTCGGTGGAAAAGACGCGTCATGCTTCGACATACATCGCAACCCCTTCATTCGGCAGTTGTATGCGGGACTGCAGATCGCGCTCAGCTTTCTCCCGACGGTTCGGGCTGGCATATGTCCCAAGACGTCGGCGTTTGAAGTCTTCCCATGATGTAAGAATACCTGCCCGGTTCTCATTCCATGCACGTGCGTCGTCCAAAAGACTGAAATAGACGTGCCGCAGTTAGTCTGCGTCGTCGCACTGGTCGTGTATGGCAACAAACTCATAATGAACAGGCCAATCTTCAATAACCTCAAGTGCAGTTCCATGAAAGGGATTTGGCGTTCGCGGTGTGAGTAAGGTGCAATGAAGCGGCGTTGTGCCGTTCGTACCAGTTGGGTTGGTGTCGGTAGGGCTGCTTGGAGCTGCCATGTTGTTTGCGAGCATTCCATACTCAGGAGATTGCCCTCGGATTCTTCTGCTAGCGCGGTGCACAGGAGTGACCACTGGTACAACGCTTGAGTTCTTGCTATGTGGAGGGGTACGGTGCAAATATAACCCAGCACGTCCACCAATGTGTCACGCACCAAGAGCCGTAAAGACAAGATAGTAACAGCGGGGGAGAAAGACACGAGCGTGTATTTTGAAACGAAGTGTTAATACACACTTCTTCGTTCTCTTTGCCATTTTCGGCTCGCTAGGGCTTGCCGGCTCACAACTTTAGGTGGCGATATCAAGTGAACAATGGTACGTTAATCGCACGTAAGGCACCACCCAAGCAGCCATTTCAGGCGCGTATATTGTTTAGGATAGAATTTAGGATGGAAAATGAAGGCACTTTGGCACTACTGAGCCAAGCCTGAAAAAAATGTGAAGCTGGGCAGCTTTTCTCTTCTTTTCGTTCTTTCTCTCTTTCTTTTTCTTTTTCTTTTTTTGCTTGCTTGCTTGTTTGATTTCTTTCTTCCTTCCTTTCTTTCTTTTTTTCTTTCTTTCTGTCCTCTCGCTTTTTTTCTTTGTTTCTTTTTTTTTCTTCTTACAATTTCTTCTGCGTCACCACCCGTGTACCCCTTCGAGGTCATATTGTTTGGTGCAAGAAAATAAGTGATCGTAAGAAGAAAAACGTCGCAGCTTGGCCACAAAGGCCAAGCAATAAACCCGATAGCAACAAATTGGAAAAGCGCGCGCAGAATGGACAGCAGATCGAAACATTTTCCGCGTTTCTCCCGCACAAATGACACCCAAAACGCACTCACAGGTACACATGCACGCGAATAAGCGTCTCAGTTACTTCGCTGTGTCTGAAAAGCGCGCGCTTTTCGCGAACGTATACTGCCAAGATTGCAGGGATCTTTGTACGCCCAGTAAATATACAACAAAATCGTTCTAGGTAAAGCCCAAGGCCAGCCAAGACGTACGATCCTTCTCCTCCTTCCCCCCAGTGAGATAAAGGACGCATCAAAAAGCGTCGCCCCCCCCCCCCCACCCACCCCACCCTTTAAGCGGGGCAAACTACGCGTGGGAGATTAAAGCGCGCGCCTCCGCACGATGTGGCGACGCGCGCTCATTGCGTCTTCTTGCTGGCAATACTGAAAACACAATACCCCCCGCCCCCCGTATGCCTGATGAAGCGGTAAGTGGTAGATATAAATAGCTTGCCGTTGGAACATTGAAGGACGTGCTCGTAGGTGACTCAGTGATTACCGCCTCGCACTCAAGACTCAGAGGACCCAAGTTCGATTCCGCGCGCCATCTCCAATTTTGAGTTTTCTTTCTTGCATTTTTATATAGACAGAAATATATATATATATATATATATATATATATATATACATATATATAGGTATGGGATATGGCACAACGGGAGCGTTGTCAACAAGGATAAATATATTTATCCTTGTGGATAAATAAATATATTTATCCTTGTTGACAACGCTCCCGTTGTGCCATATCCCATACCTTCACGAAGACTAACTGGCCCATTGAATTATTACTCCCACTATATATATATATATATATATATATATATATATATATATATATATATATATATATATATATATATATATATATATATATATATATATATATATATATATATTGAGATATAACAGACAATAATGTCGAGAAAAGTATTGGGGAAGATATTAGACCGAATTGTAAAGTAAATATGAAGAAAGAAAAGTGGGTGAAAAGATAACTTGCCATGGGCAGGATCCGAACCTGCGACCTTCGAATGACGCGTTCGATGCTTTCAGTGTCGGCTTCCCCGCCGCAGAGCATCGAACTCGTCATTCGAAGGTCACAGACAGGTTACAATATATATATATATATATATATATATATATATATATATATATATATATATATATATATATATATATATATATATATATATATATGCGGTGAGTGGCGGAAAAACCGACACCGGCAGCAACATCTAATTGATTGATTTATATGTGGGGTTTTATGTCCCAAAACCACTATATGATTATGAGAGACGACATAGTGGAGGGTTCCGGAAATTTCGACCGCCTGGGGCACTTTAACGTGCAAACAAATCTGAGCACACGGGCCTACAACATTTCCACTTCCATCGGAAATGCAGCCGCCGCAGCCGAGATTCAATCCCGCGACCTTAGCCACTAAGCGAGTACCTTAGCCACTAAGCCGAGTACCTTAGCCACTAGACCACTGCGGTGGGGCCAGCGACGTCTAGCCAAAGTGCCCATATACACTCTAAGCCAAAAACGGCCGAAATGGGAGCAACGGCTGTTTTTACTCCTTCAGACCGACTGTTACTCTCCGAAAAGACCAAGCGGAACAAGATGGCCGACTCGTTCGAGAATGGGGGAGCAAATGTATTCATCTTAGGTAAGGGAGCAACGGAAGGAGGAACCGCTGTAAATGCTCTCGTCACGCAACGGTTACTCCCCGGCAGGACACCGCACACAAATATGCATGCCGCCCACATTGATATTCATGGGCCAGATTATTGTTTGTTCTGTGTGCCAAACTTCACCAAACCAAAACAGTGATTTATTTTAGCATCCGTAGATAATAAGATAGCCACGCTGGCTGAACACAGAAGGCCTGAGCCTGAGAATACAGCTACGGCAAGTACCTAACACACACAGCCAGCGGAATGAAGAGTGTGCACGTCAAAGCGGACCGAACGCCCAAACACGTGCAAAACAACGATAAAAAAAGTCTAGACACGCTGTCTGTCCGCGAAGGAAGGGCGTCAAAGTCGATCAAGCACCGAAACACGTGCATAAGGAGCCTCCCCCCCCCCCAGATATATCGAAGAAGGAAAAAAAAAGTGGACCCAGACGCGCTTGTCATCAGCCGTACACATAGTAGCACGCTTCACCGTGTAGTTTAAAGGCAGAATGACAAATCTGCGCCATCTGCGCCCGCACGACAAGTGTGGCGCTAGTGTAGCAAGCGACGTAATTTACAAAATAATTTTTATTCATTGTTTATATTTACTAGCACTACATAAAAATTATACTCAATTTTTTATATTTAATTATGAGTTTTAGTGTACCTCAGTTTTTTTTAATAAGTGTATTAGGGGAACACCCTGAAAGCATTGCGCTGACGCCTGTGCTGCCACTGCTCGGCGTTTTTTTTTCGGCGCGACTAGGTTCGCACCGAAAAACTGGTAGGTGTTCTGTGGTTCGTGTTCGCACTACTCATATTCATATGGTCTGTGGTCGGCGATCCCATGGACATGCGAGCTTGTGAGCTATGTTTTGCTCGTGTGTGTGTGTGTCGCAGATTTGCGTTTCTACTTATTCGTGATGAAGGTTAGTGTATATTTCTCTTTATGGAGCGCGAAGCTGTTGTGGAATTTGCTGCTGGGTGGAACAAACACATCGTAAACACGTCTCCAGCTATCTGCAAGCCTGTTCGCTCGTCGGACAAAGGACTGTGCATGCATCAGCGTGCAGGTGAGTGGCATTTCCTGCAACATTTAATGCTCTTACAATACATTGTTGAGTGGTTGCGCTATTGAAAGAGAAAATATTTGCTCTTTCTTATTTACCGTATTCATTGCTAGCCGTATCGGACTAAATTACTTCTATTATTACCGCCTGCATACCCTCTTGCTTCCCCTGTCACCACTGCAGTGCCAGTGTACTTTTGCAGTTAAAAGTTCATTTCCGCAACACTACCTCGCTTGAAAAAAACATTGGGGCGGGGTTGTAGCTGCCTTCATACTGGCACTTTTCTACCATTGATTTTATGTAACGTTAACGGCTGAGTGTTGGGGCCTTGGGCTGCATTTTTTAGAGCTGTAAAGTGTATGTAAATCAGTAAGTGAACAAATCATTGTCGCATCACTTCACTGGCATAGCCAGGCGGTTGCGCACAGAATTTTTTTAGGCCGGGCGTAGGGAGCCCAAATTGGCGACCATATTCGCTTGCCCGGCCTATTCAGATAAGCGGACCCCCCCCCCCCCCCCCCTCCCCGCACGCCTAAAAAAAATCTGCCTACATCACTGCGTCACTTGCTTCACCTCTGCGCTGAACGTACTATTTTATAAGCGCACCATCAAGCGAGCAGTTTACATATGGACAGAACAATTGGAGGAGGAATGACCCAAATCTTTCAGATTTCTTTAGTGATGCAAAACCTTCGCAAAACTGAATATTGTAAAAGACGGTCATAAATGCTGTATGTTTTTGTTAGCGTTGTCATTATTCTGCATCATGAAACCTTTATGCGCTGTGAAAACTTGGCATGGCGTTGAAGTCACATATCGATGTTAATACCAATCGACGAAAATTTCGACAACCTCAATAACGCCGTTTGGGATTTGCCTCATGCACATAATTAGGCTGATTCCCACTTGGCTGTTTTTAACTTGACTTCACTGCTACCAAATGAAACAATATTTGATGCATGTCTTTTACTACTTTTTTTTCAGGGATATGACACAAATTTGGTTATACTGCAGATAAAGATGCTCCCAACGATGCTAAAGTACAGAAAGCAAGTGAGTTTTGGTAAGTGCAGACTTTTTGTACTACGTATATGAAAGCATCGCTTTTTAGGGGCAAACTGTGCATGTGTTGGCCAGAGAATAGTTCATCATGCCACATGGTTACACTGGCACTGACAATTTGACATGGCTCCGCTGGCCCGTGTGTGTGCTCACACTGTTACCGTTAAGATAAAATGTTTATGTTTTCATTGCAGGGATGGCTGTTTGTACTAGAAAGCCAACTGCCAAGATTTGTTTACGCTGGTACTCCTAAAAGTACGCTTTCCCTATTTACATAGATTTTAGCTTGCACAAAGCATAACACTTGGGCCTAGATTCCTAAAGCTGTCCATGCACAGGCCTCCATAACAGCGTTTCATGACTTGCATTTACCCTGTTTTCTGCAGATGTTTCGTGGGTTTCAAAGTGCCACAGCATGTTGACCTCCCCCACTCTGAAAACTTTGCGTTCAAAGTTCTGCAAGAGTGGGCTTAACTTTCTTGTGCACCTCCTTGCTGTTCCAACATCCTGAAGTGTTATGCTCTTACTAGAGGTGGCAGTGTTTCTAATATTTGTATTTCCATCACATTGACCAAGTATGCGATCTTGGCTTGACTGGTAGCACATCCTCAACAAATGTCTTTGTGGCACATGTAGAAGGCAGTACAAAATAACTAGGCAGACATTCACACCAGGAGCTAACTTCTAATAATGCTTTTTTTGGAAACCACGGTGCGCTTATTCCAATTTGTCTAACAAAGCAGTCACCTGTTTGGCTGTGAACTAACAAGACGTTGAACTAATAAAAGCTTCACATCTTGTTGCTCTCAAATATATATGTATCGGCAAGCTATCTGTGACACTGTCAAACAAAGAATCGGAATATCTGTGCATGCCTTAAGGTATATTGCTTCGTTCACATATCTCGTGGCTGTGACTCGACAACCGAGTGAACAAATGCACCCTCGTTTACTAAATTTAAAGCATTTTTTGAAGGTAGCACGGTCTACATTTTTTTGTCTATAGTTTTGTCCAGCCGTTTGCGTCAGGTACAAAGAAATATACTGAAGATTATCATGTAGCCTCTGCAAATGGTTGCTTTCAAGCGGGCTTTGCATGCTTGGCTTGCGCCTACAGGTATTGCACAATTCAAGACATAGCAGCGTATGATAGAACAGTAGAATCGAGAGCAACTATGTGCACAAGCTAAATAAGTATTTTAACATGAGCGGACGGTACGTGTTATTCGCCACACATATGATCTCACTTAGAATGCCCATTGGTGAATGGGCTCATAGAAATATCACACAGCTGTGTATAGGAAACAAGATAACTGAACCTAAGGGTATCTTTAACTGCTACAAATATGACTTGTTGAGGTGCTGCACATTTTCTTCCAGAATATTGCTGTCTGAGACATCATGTGAAGAGCGTCTACCACATCAGCATTTATATGGCTTGCCAAGTAACGTTTGGCCGAACCTTCCTTTTTTTCACATTTCGTTTTGCAGTAGACATCCTAGAATGTAAGCGCTGCTGCAGTGTGTGTGACTCATTGTTATGTATTGATTCTGGCATGTTTAACCTCACACTTCTATTTTTTTTCTTGCAGCAATGAGATGCTTCACATATGCCTGCGGTGACATTCCGCTGCGCTAGCCTGATGGAAACACCAGCTGCGAAACTTGAGTTCTTCAGAATTGGAGTTGCCCTTCTCTCACAAATGATGACACAGACTGCCTTATGCTAGAAATTCAAGATTGTTTTTCCACGGATGACGCAGAAAACTTTTGATGTATTATGGTGCTTGTTTAGTGCTGACTGTGGTGTGACGAAGTCTACTTTTACGTGTGCTCACACGTCGCCTCATAAAAAGAACAATAAAGCATTTATTTTCCTTTCAATATTGTCCACTTTTGTGTTAGAAGCACCCAAGCAGTGCTCTTCCAAGGAGCTCTCGCCATGTGTTAAGCGTGTGACAAGCATACTCGAGATAGTCATTTCCCCAAGGAGTAACTGGAAGCATGTGCAGTTGGTTTTCAGAGAGTAACGGCAAACACGTGGGAGGAACGGTAAAGAGTAACTGTTGCTCTTAGAAGAGCAACTGGTGGGAGTAATGGTTGGTCCGCAGGGAGCAACTGGTGGGAGTAACTGTTGGTCTGCAGGGAGGAACTGGAGGGAGTAACTGTTCATCTCCCGAAGGAGGAACTGAAAAGAGAGCAGCGGTTCGTCCCTGTGCAGTTACTCCTTTTAGGGGAGTAATGGGAGTGGCAATGCAATTGCTCCCTGAAAGGAGCAACCCCTATACCCCTGTTGCTCCCTTTTGGCTTATAGTGTAATTGCAATCACAAAAAAACCAAGGCAGCATCATGCTGCTTGGGCAAAACCTAAATTTCGCTTCCTTCGTCTTTTTTTTCAATTATGATACGTTGAATTGTCTGCGATACGCCAAGCGAACAATCGCACACCATCTCCACTTGTGCCTGCCTGCGCCGTCTTTTCTGTGTCCTTGTGTTCGTTTCCGCACACCTGTTTGACCATGATATATCAACAAACTCACCCAGCTGCAAGTTTTACTAACAATGATATCCGACTGTGACGAAAGGAAACATAACTGATGTTTCATGGGTGATGCGTAAACATGAAGGACTTTAAGCAGTAAGGGGAAATAGGAACGTAACAGTGGAGGGCAGGTGGCACGTGGTGCGAAAGATTGATATGTGCGGTGGAATGTCCCAACACCACCATACGATTATGAGAGACGCCGTAGTGGAGGGCTCCGGAAATTTCGACTACCTGAGGTTCTTTAAAGTGCACCCAAATTTAAGCACACGGGGGCGTGCTAAGTACGAAGTAACGAGCTACGACGCAACGGGTGGAAATAGACTCACGACGGGACGAAGAAATGCCGCCTACATTTTCCTACAGGGGGAGCTCGAGTAAATGCGTTGCAGAGTAGGGGGGGGGGGATATCACGTGAATGTTGCGTGATTGGGTATGTTTTTGTAATGCTCAATTGTTATCTTCTCTTTATTATTGTTATTTATTTCATGAAGGAGAAGCGTTGCATTCAACATCAAGCGAAAGCCAAGTAAACACGCCCTTGACTGAATTCCGAACGCGCGATGCAGTGCCTACATATACGGGGTGGCCAGTGAACTGTTGTGCAGCGTGAGCAGTCGTTTTTTAAATAAATGCGAATGCATTTTTAGTCGGAGCATGTCAGGCGTTTGTTAGTGTCCACGCGCCAGCAGGTGTTATCTCCCCGCTCTCACTCGCTCTCTCATAGCAACAGGACTAGGTTAACTCGGACGTTTCGATTCGTTGCAGATGCGTATTGCTTTTCACCTTCATGTACACGTGATAGTTTTAATCTTGTTTCCGTTTTCAGCCACATGTTTTCTTGTGTAATAAATTCACACACAGTTGTTCGTCAGTGCTTGTGTTGTGTGATCATTTTTTCTCCGTCCCGTTTCTGCACTGTTCCCATCAGTATCACGTACAAACTGGCCTTTCAAGACGCCCTTCTGCAACTTTAATGAAAACTCGCTCAAATTTGTGGTTTGGGCCTGGGCCTGGGCCGTCCCGGAGGAGGACTGGAGTCTGTCTCCTCGCCGCCTAATGGGCCTGGTGGATGGCCCACAGTTGATCCTGGAGGTCAGAGCTGCGCAGCGCAGTGGTCCAACACGCCGCAGCTTCGTCTAAAAAAGCGACAAATAGTTATCACAGCTCTGCGCATTCATGGAGAATACTTTTCGATTAACAATAGACGACTGTAGCTCAGAGAATGATGATCTAGAATGATGGAGATACTTATAACTGAAGTAACAAAAGTGGGACAGGGAAGCTGGTATGTTAGAGCTTGCTTCGGCATGATGAGTCATGGACTTGTGGTGTGTTCAGTGATGCACTTTTGCACTGATTACAGTAGGTGGCCTAAAAATTTCACGAGGCTGACTCTACATAGTATCAAATATAATGTGGCATGTGCTGTTTCTCAGAATATTATTATTATAAAATACCATTGCAGAGTTAATCCCCTCTTCACAAAATTGTGAGCAGCTCTTATACAGTAACAAGCAGTTCTCAGAAGCAGCATTTTATGAAAACACAACTGTAACAACTCTAACCGTCACTACCACTGTATAAGCATCGTCGCTTGAATTTTCTGCGCTGAAACATGAATAATACTGATGTCGTGGCAATTATTGCGAAATATTAGCGTTTGTATAGTGGCCTAGAAGTAAAACTATACGCTTCAATTACGTAGTCTTGAACCATGGCGTAGGAAGGGGGATTTCCGCGAACACTTATTTTCCCCTTAATCGTTCGGGTGTCAGGGCGTCGAGTGCAGTGTGGATTGATAACCATTCCGCGTAAAATAAATGACAACACCCAATACTTGGCAGGAATATATAATAAAGAAAGATAATAAACAGAAGAGAGGTTGGCAGAAAATGTGGCTGATTCTCCATTTTTCATACTTCATTCTTGTGACACACCGCTGGTGGGCAACGAAAAAAAAACGGGAGATGACACAAAGGGAGGCGCAAACTTACAACTACTTTATTTCGATAGCGAACAGCCTTGTCTACGACAAAAAAGGACACGAAAAGACGGGAGGAGAATTCAGTGATAGAAAGCAGAATACGAAAAATAAACGATCTTTTTGTCAGACAGAAAGTGATATCAGGGAACTTTTTTACGTGCATATCAGCGGCGGCTGCGTTAGCTCTCTTTTTCAGGAAGAAATGAGAACCCTACATACGTTATTCTTGACACGTTTCAGTGAGATCGACGCCGGCATATGCTCTGTTTTTTTTTCTTACGCTGCAGTGCATCACAAGCATCCATACGTACCAACTATCCCCCATTGCCGCCTTACCATAGTTCATAGTAGCCTGCTTTTTCACCTACACAGCGGATAGGATTGCGACGGTTCAAGAAATACGCAATTAAAAGGGATACTTGAACAGGTGCAATCGGATGGCGTCCTGTTAACGTCATATCATATACCCGTTTTAGCCCGTTAGACGTGTATACCTTTACAAACCTACCCTACGTATAAGTTAGCGTATACGTTAACCCATACGACGGAGAGAGACACGTTTAAAACGTCACATTCGGTTGCTCTTGTATAACATGCAGCATCGCTCTTAGTTCACAAGCATTCTGAAAATATATCGTCTTTTAAATGTCCGGAATGCTGTGATGATCCACCGCCAAGACGCTTTCTGCATACACCATTAATTACCGGTTAGTGTGCCGACGTCAATGTACGGTCAATGCAACCAAAGCGATTGCCGGTGTAGGAAAAAAGAGGGTTAACAGCGAAGAACATCGCAAAAGACCTGTTCGTTCTCCTCGCCACGACAGCTTATTTATTTATTTGTTTATTTATTTTACCCTCAAGGTTTGTGCATTACAGACAAAAGGGGCATGTCCCATAATAAAAATGTGAAATATTACTAAATACAAAATGAAAATATGAAATTTGAGCAATTCACAGAATTATGCAAATCAGAGAAAAGGACGTAGCGATAAGAGACATGGTCAAAAATGAAAGCAAACAGTAAGAAGAAGCCATAAATATAGACGAGAACGTGTCATATATATGAAAAAGCAGGGTAAAACAGTGCCAAACTTATTATTACGGCTAGAAAAGACCCGCACCTTCACCGAAAAGTTAAGGGAAGAAAAGACGTTGCAGAATATATTTACAGACACCTAACGCCAGGCATACAAGGCAGGGCCAAGTTCACGCGGATATAGGGTAGTGTCGTCTCCGTCTTTGCCGTATTCCTCTTCATCTCCGACAGCCCTTCGTAGCAATATCTCGCAAAAAAAATTCAAACGTGATGTATTGGTGATAGCGGTAGCTAATTGTGGACTTAGATTCTACTGGGATGGGATTTTGTAATGAAGGCATGCGAATAGATTACGGTTCAGCAGTGAGCAACTTTTTGTGGAGGCTCAATTCTAGGTATTGTCACAACGTTAACTTTCGTGAATAGTTTGTTAGCCCCCTCCTTCATATCACCTAGAATTGAGCCCGCACAAAAAGTTGCTCATTACAGAACCATAATGTATTCGCAAGCTTTCATTCCAAAAATCACATTGCAGTAGAATCTAAATAATAAAGAGACTTGGCTAGGCTATCTTACAGAACGTTAAGCTAGAACTTCATTAAAAAAATTGGCGGAACCCACGTACAGTTGGAATGCATGGTATGCGAAGCACGAATGAGGAAGGTTGATACGCCGCTTTCAAATCACCACTACATTACTAGGTGGAAATACATTATGCCGTACACGACTTCCGTGTCACAATTATCATGTTTGGATGTGTCGTTTATCTTCGTCATCTATTCGCATCACGTGATGCCAAATATAGTATATGTGGAGCTAGCTAAGTGGCTGCGAGCACGCTGTGAGCGTGGTATGTTGTCACGTTCTTACATGACATGCGTCTCATGATTATCATGCTTGCACCAGTCATACACCTTCGTCGTCCAAAGACGTCACGTAACACCAAATTCGGTGTATGTGGAGCTAGCGAAACGGCCTCAAGTGCATCATGAAGGGCCCAATATACTGCAACGCAACGTTGACGCGTGCACACGCTGGGCGCAGCAACGCTACGTAAGCAAAACGCGAGCACCCTATAGTCTGACGCCAAGCACCACCAGCACGACCAGCGTCCGTCTGCACGACCCGACGGCAACCAGCGCAAAATGCGACATACTGCATTTGACGCCAATGCGTTACTCAGGCAGCACTGCGTCTGCCTCTTTTCAAGGCGGAGGTACACCGGACGCGCTGAAACGCGCATGCGTCAAAGCTACGCAGCGCGCGCCTGCCTGCGAGTATGTCACCTGGCGTGGCAACGCTGGTGTGACGCAACAAAACTAACGCCGGCGCGCACGCACGCCGGGTCACGTCGAACTGTATTGGTGCCTTGACTGTGACATGTAGTCATGTTTTCACATGACACGCATCTCATGAATATCATGTTTGCACTAGTCACATGCCTTCTTCATCCATTGACATCACGTAATACCAAATTTTGAATACGGCAATCTAGCGGAACAGCCGCGAGTGCATCCTGAGTGTGCCATGTAGTCATGTTGTTACATGACACGCATGTCGTGATTATCATGCTTGGATGTGTAATTTACCTATGCCGTCCGTTCGCGTCACGTAGTACCGAATTCGGTATATGTGCAGCTGGCGAAACAGCCGGGAGTACATCATGAGCATGGCATGTAAGTCATGTTGTTACATGACACGCATCTCATGTTTATAATGTTTGCACTAGTCAGGTGCCTTCGTCATTCATACACGTACCGTAATATTGAGTTTGGTATATGTGACGCTAGTTAAATGGCCGAGAGCGCATGAAGAGCACTGCATGTAGTCACGTTGTTAAATGACACGCGTGCCATGATTTTCATCTTCGGGTCTGTCGCTTGAGTTAGCCATGCAATCATATTGTACCATACCAGTTTTGCAGGATGTCATGTGAACTAAACCACTGCAAGAGGACCAAAACCATGAAATGTAAATCATGACATTTATGACATGCATGTCATGGTTTTCATGTTATAACTGATATAATATGCTTGTCATATGGTCATTTTATGCCATACCAAATTTGGTGATAATATCATTATCCAAACGGCCAGGAGAGCTAAAAGTCATAGGCGGCTAGCTAGATAGATTCACTCAAAGTCGCCGAAGTTAGCTAAGAAATGCTTCGCATTTATTAACAAAGGTTGTGTGGTTATAGTTGAATAAAACAAAGCAAATTTAACGATTGAGGACTACTGCAAGCTCATGCATTAGCACAGTGCCACCAGTATACCACACGGGTGATGCGTATTAAAGTGATGAACGAATGTAGACGATGTAAATAAGGTTCATAACAGATAATGGTGCCATGTAGAAGTTGCTTCGAAAATACACGACGGAAAGGTTAGCCTTGGCAATGATGTTGGCCTTAGCAGTGCACATTGGTACAACGCCAGGAACATTTTCGACCAGTTAGCTGCTGCAGACATGAATCTTGTGTTTCCACCATCGTAGCAAAGGTTTTATTTTCCCCATACGTATCTTAGTATTCTCATTACTTTATGGTCAAACTTATTAAGCATTACATATTATGAGAGTGTCCTTTCAATTCGCTTAGAAGCCCCCGTACATCGTAGCTGAGTGCTGAAGCTAGATGCCTCACATCGATTCGTTAACATTGATGACATAAACCGAAGTTAAATGATGCACTTCCTGTTCTTATGAAATTTTTTGCATACTTTTGGCTTCCAGGTTGCTATCTTCGATATGTTCATTATTTATCTTGATTGTCATCCCTTGAGCTCAAACAAAAGAAACGGTATAATCTGCTGCAAACAAAAACAATATTTGTGCAAATTAATATGTAACGGTCAGCGATCGCCTTAATCATAGACTTCCGTAATTGGAGAATCAGTGAAAGCGCCTGAACGTAATATATGCAAATATTTGAGGTATGTCCTATTTAAGTGAGCGTTGTTGGAGTGTGTATATAAATGCAACTGTTGACAGTTGTAAATTGGAAGCCTTTCCAGTCTAATGACCATTGCGGAGGCTCCAAGCTTCAGAATTTTGTATTTTGGCTATCTTTATTATTCTTCTGGTAGTGATGTAGAACGAATACCGGTCATGCGCCAATGCGCCACCCCTCGAAATCCACTTCCAGCTTGTCATGGTCACGTTGCCCCAAGCTCTATTAAAGACACAGTTAAAGCACAAGAAAAGAGGCTTGAGAGAAAACTGTTGCAAGAAGCAGACGAAGAAAGACGTGCCATTCGAGACGTGCTTAGCTTAGGAAACCGCAACGAGATGTCGCAACCCTAACCCAGTCGTAGAATGACATCCTTGCTAAGGCGTTCGGTAAACTTGCCGAGCTATAACATACCACAAATATCAATCCCAGCTGTGAGCAATCATACAAAATACTTCTATGTTGGCCATTCAAAAAGCAATAGTTGTGAGGAAGGAATGATCGAAAAAGGTGTAAATAGCTGCGGCTCAACTGACAAAAGCCTAATGGGGAAGCTCATCTGTTACAGCTTTCTATAGCACGAAAAGTATGCACTTGTGCATCCAGTGAGATATACACTTGATCATGCTTGCTCTCTGTTTCGATGCATGCCCTAAATATTTCTAAAGGCTGACTAGACCATTGTGTGCGAAGGAGATGTGTCATGCGCTGCATGGAACTGAGAAATATCTTCATGGAATTATTTGTCTCTGCAAAGTATCTGAGCGGCTTTTATACTGTTTAACAAGCCGTTCCTAGAAGCACAAATTACAAAAACGAAACTCTCAGAACAATGGTTGGGACTATCACAGTCACAACTGCTATATAGGTAGCGTTGGTCGAACTTCTGAAGCTGAAATATGACAGAATAATGTGATTGTAGTATTGCAAAGTATATTGCGGAAATTTAGAAGTTATATATTGACATATGAATAACATCGTATGCTACAATTTTGAGGTATCTAGGGTCGCGTGGATTGGCGGGGCACGGGAAAGGCCATTACCTGCAAAAGGCGTAGTTAGGCTGATGATTACGCTAAACAACAGCGTAGACAACGCAATTTGTCTCGAAAAAATTTTCTACTTAGTGTGTATGAGCCTAAGGGGAGCAATTGCAATGTCGAGTTGTCACTGTTGCTAGTTATTAAAGTAAAAATCTACATTAGACGGGGCTGAATGCAGCAGAAAGGAATTCATTGGGAGAAAGGTGAAAGGCAGAAATCATGTCTTGTTCACAATAACCCGCTCAATAACTAGATAGCCTACCATGAAGAAAGAGAAAGGGCAGTGAAAAAAAATAAGCTTAAAAAGGGTGACTATACTGGAGACATAAACGGTATGAGCACTTTCATCATCCTCTGTCACCGTTTGACACGTTTGGAGTCTATCCTTACAGACGTGCGCAACTACGCCAACAGAGGCAGGCAGGGCTTACAATAAGTCAGAGTCAGTCGCTCTTGTGCGGCATACTATATATTTTTATTATCAACAACTGTTCTGCAAATGGGTTGGCGTTATATTTCCAGAAAGATATCACAGTCGTTCTGCACGATGTTGTTTGCGGACTTTATACGAGACTGGTTTCTATATCAACATTATATGTGCTCAGCGCAATCTGAAGGATTGACGATGATTGTATTCTTGTGTTATCGCAAAGACGTTCAATAAGCTTTGCTGTCTGGTCTCCTGGCTACGACAATCGTCACAAAGAGGGCTGTCGCCTCGTTGAATCCGAAGCAAGACGATATCGTGCAACTCACGCACTGCAGCCAGCGGCATATCACAGCAGCCTCTCTTCTGCGATATCTAGTTTGAATGAGATAGTTTTCAACAAGTGAGGTTGAGTTCCTGATTTTTTTCGATCAATCATGGCGTTCCATAAGGAGAACGTGATATTTCCTGTAAATAGCAGAGGTTTTTCTCGAGCAGTTGCCTTGCTGCAGTATAGACGATCTTTCGTATAAAGTAAGATCACCATTCGCTTCTGCTGTAAAGCAGACATTCTTTTTTTTACTTTTCAGCCCTCCATGTAAAGCTGTAAGGTCATGACACATCCAACTCTCCTCTACAACCAACTTCAGGTCAATACGCCACACTTGCGGCATTCGCTTTATCGTTAACGATGGGAAGTAAGAGGCACTATTACCCAAATTTAGCTATACCAAAAATCATCAACAATATTGTATGCAGCCTGTTCTTCACTATAATAAAACGCTGCACAAAAGACGCGCTGGACAACAATTATTGGTTCCCCTCACCATCACCGATGTAATTTTCACAAATGCCACCTTATAGATTGGTGAAATATTCGGAGTTATTATCAGTGTGAAAAGCACAGAAATCGTAGCCCCTTTTCCTCATGACCAATCTCACTCCTTCTCTCTCTGAGTTGGTAAATACACTAATTAGTTACCTCGTCCCTCCCGACTTCAAATCATAGCGAAGCAACGCAATAGTTTCCGGCACCTTAAAGCATGTAAATGTCAGCTATTCATTTGGTCATACATTATCATCTGTGAAGAATCAGAAGACGTACTTATGAGAAAGTATACTTATGAAGCTATTTCAGGTCATCTTTTTCTTTGTGTGCGTCGCTGGAAAACGTATATAAAGGTGTCCGCTCAGAACCAGAATATGAAGCGCTTTTCGCGTTATAATCATGGCGGTGTTTGGAAGCTTCCAAAATGTGGTCTTCTTGGCTGCTTTTGCTTTTATCCTTCCAGCGATTCTGAATGAAAATAATTCATGTGCTAACGCCGTCCCCACTCCCCGTCCTCCTGGCCGAGCACCCAGCTGTGCTCCACCTGGCTGCTTTAGTGTCCTCGTTAGACGTATCAGAGGACCACCTCGACCAAGGCCGCCACCTGGCCCAGGACCAGGTCGAGGTCAGCCGCCTGCTGTTAGACCGCCAAGTCGGCAACCACCTAATCCACGTTCAGGGCCCGTTCCTAGTCCACCGAGCCCGTCTTCTCCGGGATTATCTTCATCATCATCAACTGAATCATTATCTGGTGCAAGACCTGGGGACGGTAATATGCCATCACGGCTGCTTTTTTACTGTAATAGTTTTCAGTATTCTAGTGGACCGGATTGTTTCCACGCTCAGTATATTGAACATAGGTGTCTTTTCTTGATATTTAACTGCGAAGTCCACAGTAGTATGAGGCTCGAAAGCGAGAGAGAGAGAAATAACTTTATTGGGTTGAAACAGAAGGGGTTTAGGAGCTAGATGGGTGGGGCCCCATGTTCGAGGCTCCACTGGCTTGCGCCGCCTGCCGGACGTGGTCCAGGAGTGTTAGTTGCACCTCCGGGTCCAAGCTAGCCAGGAGTGCCTCCCATTGCTCCAAAGAGTTTTCCATTCTATACATACGCTGTAAGCGATCAAGTTCATTTGGCCGTTTAGCACAACTCCACGAGATATGGTAAAGGGTCGGTGGCGAGTCGCGACACCACGGACAATCGCACTCATACAAAGTTGGATGCATTTTGTGCAGTCGTAATAAATTTATATAAACTCCCGTTTGAATTTTACGGAGGTCTATGGTGTTTTCCCCTTTAAAAGAATTGTGGGGGGTGCCATATTTCTGCCGCGTGCATCGCTGGTGAGCAAGAAGCTCTCGCGGAGCCATCCGAGCCGGGTCGTTTTCCTCCTCCTCGCGAAAGCCGTCGTTGCTGGGTGGTGGTAACAGCGAGAAAGGCTGTGTACAGTGATGCGCTGGACGCTATGCTTCTCGTGTCACTGCTTACCATTGTGACGACGCAGCGCTTCCTGTTATACCTGGAAGCGTCAACGTATAGCACGTTCTGATTGGCTCTTGCAAATTTTCTGATCCACTTTACACGCTCCTCTCGCCTTTCGTGATGCTGCTCCTTGGTCATGTTCCTGGGGATAGGGGCGATCAAAATATGTCGTCGGACTGGGTCTGATACGTCCACCAGCTCCTCGTCCAAGTTTTGTGGTGTCGGTGTTATACCCGCCCTCATCAGTATTTCTCTTCCCGACTTCGTCTGGCTGAGGCGGTTGCGCTGAGAGATCAATGGTGCTGCTTTCAGTTCAGCGTACGTGTTATGCAGGCTGATCTCGAGAAGCCTCTGTGTCGGAGTGCTTATCGGTAAGCCTAATGCTGCCTTGTAAGCTCCTCTGATGATAGAATCTACTTGCTCTTCCTCGCTCTTGTTCAGCGTGTAGAAAGGCAAGCTGCATGTCAATTTGCTCATTACGAGCTCCTGCACTAAACGGGCCGTATCACTTTCTTTCATGCCTTTTTTGTGGAAGGTGATCTTCTGAATCATCCTAGCCACTTGTTCAGTTGCCGATTTAAGAAGACCGATGGAGTGATTTGCCCTACTGTTGCTTTGAACGCAGAAACCCAGGATCCGGGCAATGGTGACTTCTGTAATTTTCTGCTTTTCGATTTCAATTTCTATTCTTCCGTTACTTTTGTAGCGTTTGCTGTGTATTCTGATCACCTCCGGTTTTTCGGGTGCGCAGCTGAGACCACTGGTTCTGGCAAAGTTTTCAACAGCCAGTGCCACCTCTTGCAGAGTCTGCTCTTTGCTGACCAGGGACACCCGTGTGGCTCACAGAGTAATGTCGTCCACGTAGAGGGTATAACCTAGCTGTGGTACACAGTCCAAGGCCCGAGCGAGTCGACGCATGGCGATATTAAACAACAGAGGAGATATTATGGCTCCTTGAGGCGTTCCCTTGTTTGGCATTCGGAATGGCTCAGACCTAACGCTTGAGATACCAATTGTCGCCTCCCGATCGGTGGGAAAATCTTTTATAGAGTTATATATCTTTTCCCCGCAACCAAATATATTTAGCTCTGAGAGTATAGCTTCATGAGAGACATTGTCAAAAGTGCCCTTTAAGTCTAGAGCAAGCAGCAAATGCTCTCCACCTTTGGGAACACCCTTGAGGACCTCTTCTTGTATCAGGAGGAAAGCGTCCTGTGTTGAGAGACCACTGCGTAAGCCCAGCATGGTGGCCGGAAACAGCCCCCTGTCCGCTATAAAATTCTGAAGTCTGGTCTGAACAACCCGTTCGAAAAGCTTCCCCATACATGACGTAAGTGATATAGGTCTGAAAGCCTGTAGGGAGGGCTTTTTTCCGAGTTTCGGAATGGTTATAATTTTGGCGGTTTTCCATTCTGCAGGGACCTTCCCTTTGAGCCAATAGTGTTCATTAAATTGTTTTGGCATGCCTTCGGTGGCTTTGTCGCTAAGGTTTCTTATCATCGCATTCGTAATTTGGTCTTCACCGGGGGTTGTGTTCCTCTTGACTGCCTGAGCTGCTGCAAAGACCTCCTCCTTTGTTATCGGCTCGTCTAGTTTCTCATTTCTAGCTCCGCTGTAACTCATGTGATTAGCCGAATTACTTGGTGGACTATCGCAAATATATCTCTCCTTGAGGGCTTTCACGAGGTCATCGTCCATGTCCGGAAATGTTTCTGTGATTTTCGGCAGTGTTCTGCTTGTTGTCGATTCGGACTTGTCTGGATCAAGAATATTTCTTAGGATGGACCAAGTTTTCGCGGTGCTCAGTGTGTTCTGAAGCAAACTGCAGAACTTGACCTATCTCTCAGTAGCCAATTTGCTTGCATAGTCGTTTGCTTCCTCTGCAAGAGCAGCGATCCTACGCAGTAGTGTCCTATTGAGACGTTGACGTTTACAACACTTTAGTAGGCTGCGCCTGCTCTGCCGTAGGTGTAGCAGACGGCTGTCTACTGCTGGCGTCTCTATGATTCGGGCTATTTTCTTCGTAGTGACGCCGTGTACCGACTTTATGTACTCCGACCATGCCTCTATTGAGTTCGGTACAGAGTCGGGTAGAGGATTTCGTTTCCTAAACTCAGTCCGATCTGTGATCGCCGCATCGCCTATCAATCTACGCATTTTGGGTGTCAACATGGAGACGCTTATAATGTAATGGTCGCTTCCTAGATTTTCCTTCAGGTTTGTCCAAGATGCGTCTTTGTGGTTGAAGGTGAAAGTGAGGTCCGGGAACGTGTCTCTACATACGCTGTTGCCCACTCTAGTGGGCGCGATTGGGAGAGTTATTAAACTCAGGCCCAGCCTAGACGCAGCATGTTCGAGACGCGTTCCCTTCGGCGAGTCTTTTGGGTAACCCCATGCATGTGGTTCTGGGTGCGTTAAAATCACCCAAAACCAATAGGCAGTCCTTGTTGCCTGCGATTTTAACCGTCTCAGCAAGGAGTGCATTGAAGTCTTCGCATTTGTCTTTTGGAGGACTGTATAGGTTCACTGTTATAGTCTTCGCTTTGCCTCTCTTTAAGGGGAATAAACTGATAATTTGGTGATTGATCTGTAGCGTTCCTATGTACTCATCTGTTGCCGCAATCATCTTGCTCACCAGCGTCGCTACACGGGGATATTTTGGGTTCTGAAAAACATAATAACCCCGAAGCTTCACTATTCTGGCACCAATTTCTTGCAAGCATATAACGTCGGGTTTGATTGGTGCCACATTGATATAACTCTGGAGTGCTGCGGCTTGTTTGTGAAAAGCTCGGCAATTCCACTGCCAGATCTCTAATTGTTCCACACTTCTCAGGTTATTTTTGGCCATGATGCATGGGTGCTTCAGCGTCGTTGCGATTCCCCTTAGAGTGTTTGCTATTTCTAGCGGAGGTCGAGCGAGAGCGCTTGTTTATCGCCCTTTGCAAGCTGCTAACAGCGTCATTCACGTACTGCCTTTGAGTTTTTAATTCCTCGCCGACGAAAGATTTCATCTCATTCATGAAATCGACTAGCAGTTTATTAACGTTAGCTATACCTTCCCTGTTTCTGTCTAACTGCGCCTGTATATGCTGCGCTATTCAGTCATGGTTTTTTACTGTCGTGCTTGGGGTAGGGGTGGTTGTACCTGCGTGCACCATCCCTTCATCAACTTCAACCGACGCCGCGCTGCCCCCCGAAAGGATGGAGTTATGTTTTTCTTCTCGTTCGTTGATCTCCTTGATATGGATTGAAGTCCCGTCAAGGAGATGATCGGCGTCGATGAAGCAGGAGGCAGGTTGGAGGTAATGAAAACTTGAAGGTATATTACAGCGAAATATTTACAGTCATATGTACATCTTGCCGAAGCACACTCATGATAATACAGACATCAACAGCGTCTTACTCTTCTACTTAACTTTTCTTAAGTTAGAGCCTAGAACACTGTTACTACATACAACGTACTTAGTCTCACTGTTCGACCACCAAGTGGTTACGGCCCAGACAAAAGTTGCATCGTACGGAGTCGTACTGATCTATCAGTTAAGTGATTGCAGCCTCGACTGAAGAGAAACGGATTCCCTCCAGTCTTAAGCATCTTGCGGTAACAAAGAAAAAGGGGAGGGGGCCACTGCTGGTCCGCCTCAACATTCTCTCATCCAATTTGTTTCCACTAAGATTAAGTCACTCCCTACTGGGCTGACCTTACTCTCGACAGCAGCGCTTCTACAGTTTAAACAGGCGTTTTGGTACTCTTTCCCATCATGTCTCTCTCTCCACCTCCCACGCGCTCAGGAATTCTAACGCTCGGGAGATATCGGCATTGTAGACCCGGTACATTCATGCCCTTTCCCACACCCAGCGAGCCGAGACGAACCTCCAAAGCCGGAAATTGAATGATTGCGCGCGGAACGTAATTGCCCCCGCAGGTAGCAAGCGGCCTTTGACTTTCTCCGCTTACCTTGTGCTCGGGTCATGCATCGCTGCGAATTTGAGCCGATCGCCAGAACAGAGCGTGTCGCCTACTCCCACTGAGCTCGCGCCCGGCAGCCGAGGCAGGACGGGGTCGCTTAATCCCATTGTCCGTTTGCCCCCTGCAGCGGCGACTTGTCTCTAAACCACAAACATTCCAAGCCGGTTGGCAAAGCGGGTTCGTTTCACATTGTGTGTTTGTCCCCAGCATCGGAGGAGACGGACGTAGTTTTCATTCCAGAGGATAAGTGGTGTATAGTTGAACGGGCATACCGAGAGAGAGTCGAGAAAGAAGCTTTGTATAACGTAGCTTCCCGCGCTGTCGTTCCATGCTCAAAGGAAGCAATTTGCGACCTTGCCGAGAGAGACCCGAGAAAGAAGCTTTGAATAACATAGCTTCTGGTGCTGTCCCATCCGCACGATGAACTTATGAGCGGCAAAACACAACACGTCCCCCCTAAAGAGTATACTGGGCTGTCTTACGCTCAGTGATACGATAAAGCACTGCCGCGATTAAGTCACTGGATTTTCCAACCACACAACAGTTGTACACAAGCATCAAACACAATTGCAAGTCAACACTACAGGAGAATACACTAAACGAAAACAAATACATGCTAAACAATCAAGTACAGCATTGCTGCTTCAAGCAGTGAGATCACTAGTGTCTGTTTCTTGAATTGTCAATCACACAGTCCACAATATACAGCAGCACGTGGGCAGGAACATTCACGTCCCCCCCAGTTGGCATGGAACTGTTATTATGATGGCTTCCATGATCTATTCTGAAGCCTAGATAACGCATCCGCATTACCATTACATACTCCTTTCCGATGTTGTACCGACACATGATATCGCTGTAAAGCCAGCGCCCATCTTGTTAATTTCACCCCGTGCGGAGTCGAAGTTGTAAGGTACGACAGCGGATTGTGGTCGGAAACGACGTTTACTATGGCACCGAAAAGCCAGTAGTCAAACTTCTTTAAGGCCCATATTATTGCGAAAGCTTCCCTCTTAATTGTCGACCAACGCATCTGGGTCGGTGAGAAGCGGTGGCTTGCAAAGTAAATAGGCTTCTCTTCTCCCTCGGCTGACATTTGTGCCAAACATGCTCCCGCCGCCGTAGCTGATGCGTCTGTGAAAAGCCAGTAGGGCTGAGATGGCTCAGGGGTGTTTAGCGCCACGGCCTCGCACAAAGATCGTTTGAGAGTCTCAAATGCCGCCTGAGCTTCCTCCGGCCAGGGTATCTTATTAGGTACCGCTTTCTTTGTTAACAGCGTGAGCGGGCTCGTCACCTCTGCATATCCTCGGACGTACTCTCGATAGTAGCCGCAAAGTCCTAAGAGGCTGCGTAGTTCCTTTTTGGTGCGCGGTGGTACCAAGTTCTTAACTGCTGCTATCTTTTCTGGCTCTGATGCGTGTGTCCCTGAACCGACAATATGCCCCAGGTATTGTATGTGGGATTGCGCAATCTGACACTTCTCCGGGCTGGCTTTCAGTCCCGCCTTCTCTAAGACCTTAAGAATAATGTCGAGATGCCTTAAGTGCTCCTCCCAAGTGCTAGAAAAAATAGCAATGTCATCTAGATATGCCGTAGCATACACTTGATGTTGCGACAAGAGTTTGTTCACCATTCTTTGAAAGGTTGCCGCGGAATTTTTCAGCCCGAAAGGCATCACTTTCCATGCGTATTGACCTTCATGCGTTACAAATGCGGTGAATGTCTGACTCTTTTCTTCCATCGGTACCTGCCAGTACCCGCGCCTAAGGTCCACTACCGTAATGAACTGCGCTCTGCCTACTCTGAAAATCAATTCCTGAGGATTCATCATCGGGAACGCATCCGCTTTGGTGACGGCATTTAGCGCTCTGTAGTCCACACACATGCGGAAAGTCCCATCTTTTTTTCCGACGCATACTACCGGGTGTGCAAACTCACTCTCCGTGGGGTAGATCAACTTCCAAGTCAAAAGTTCGTAAACTTGCCGGCTGACTTTTAATAGTTCCGGCACCCGATACGGAAACGCCTTTTTTTGGCTGGTGACCCGGTTCTATTTCTATTTTATGTTCATCTACCTGTGCTATACCCGGAGTGCCGTCAAAGAGGGTGCAATGTCTTTGGAACACCGCCTGTATTTCCGCCTGCGCATCAGCATCAAGGTGAGCAACCTTCTCGCTCGTTACCACTAGCTCTTCCCGCTTCACAGTGGTTGGCTGTGGGGCATATTCCACCTCCCCAAAATCATGGTCCTCATCGAAGATGACCCCAATATGACTGACTCTTGCATAGTAAGGTCGAATGTTGTTGGCGTGGACACTTTTCACCTTTCCCTCAGGTGTTTCAACGCGGTACGAATGTTCGCGCTCACGTCCAACCACTGTGAATGGGCCTAGCCATTTAGGTGGCATTTTACCACTCCGATCATTGTCGAAAACCACAACTTGGTCGCCAACGTTAAAAGCTTTGAGCCTGCTGCTGCGATTATAAGCACTGGCGTAACTCTCCTGATGAGTTGCACTAGTTAGCTCAGCTATATTAGCGGCCGTCTCGAGCTGCTCCTTAAGTATCTGTAAATACTTAGCGGGGTTTTCTCTCAACGTTGCAGGCACCGGCATTTCTCCCGTCCAAGTCTTCTGCAGTATTAGAAGCGGTCCCGTGGGATTCCTTCCATACAATAGACGAAACGGAGCTACTCCGGTTACCTCATGGGGGACTTCCCGATAAGCCCATAAAACCATTGGGATTAATTTGTCCCAATTCTTGGAGTCTCTTTGAATGACATGATACAACATGTTTTTTGAGTACTCGGTTCCACCTTTCTACAACTCCATTACTCTCTGGGTGTTCTGGGGTTGAAAATCTTGGCATGCAACCTAATTTCTTTGTATAACGTAGCTTCCCGCGCTGTCGTTCCATGCTCAAAGGAAGCGATTTGCGACCTTGCCGAGATAGACCCGAGAAAGAAGCTTTGAATAACATAGCTTCTGGTGCTGTCCCATCCGCACGATCAACTTATGAGCGGCAAAACACAACAGATGGGTTTTATTCACTGTTGATATGTCGTTTTCTGACCACATCCTCCAGCTATTCCTGTCGAGTTTTGTGGTCGTAGTTTAGCCTCTAGCCGTCTCTCTAATGAAGATATTGCTGCCTGTAAGTTATTTCGCTCTTCGGCCATTTGTTTTTTAGCTGTTTCATCTCTTGAGTCAATCTCTTATTTTCTTCCAATGTTTTCTTGTATTGTGTATTTTCTGTTATAGGAGCATCGGAAGACACTGCCCCCACAAAGCTCACCTGATTTATGTTTGTCCGGCCGGTGGCTAGGGCGTCTTAAGATTCCTCGCAGGAACCCATCTCGGCCGGAGGTCCACGGTGCTTTCGTTGGTTCTTAAAGCTGGATTTCCCAGGGACCGGAGGTGCCGTGTTAGTGGGATTTTGTCTGTCCCTCCGTGAACGAGATCTCGATCGCGACCTTGACTGGGATCTCGATCAGGATCGTGATCTTGACCTTGACTGGCGCTGTTCCATCCGGTCCGAGCGGAACCATCGAGGCATGTCCAGCCTTAGTGGAGGGCATTCTTCGGACGACTTGGCATCGCCGGTACATTAAAGTTGGCTATCCCAGTCTTTTGGCTGATCTGCCCTCAATTTCTTGAGAGGAGCGACGTTCTTAAGTTTTTTTCTTGCACAGACTATCTCCTGTGGGGTGTTCACCGTCACAGATGACAGACTTGGGGATGCAGTCGTGTCCTTGCATTGGTTCCCTTGCCCCGCACTTGAGGCATACATTGACATTTGGAGTTGGACAGACGTCCGTACGGTGTCCGGTTTGGAGGCATATCCTGCACACCTGTACTGTTGGCTTGTATGGGTAGAATATTAACTCGGCACCCATGATGTATACGCTCCTCGGTAGCACATTGACCGTGAATGTGATAATCGCCCTTCTAGACGAGCCCAACATTCTTGCTCTCTCCATATTCACCCTTTGAGTCTGAACACGTAGGTTCTCCATTAGTTTATCTTGTGGAGTCCCGGCCGGTATTCTATGTACAATTCCCCACAAGACGGCTTCGGGGTCGGCCACGTATGCATTGAAAGCGTGGATTTGTCCACCAATCTTTAGTTGACTGATACCTCGCAGCCTACTCGCTACCTCCATGCTTGGCGTAGATAAGTATACAATGTTCGATCCTGGGTAAACCCGCCACAGAAAGTCATTGCCATTGAAACTTCATTGACAGGCATCTATCACAGCCCTGGAAAGTTCCTGTCCCAATATGTTTTTAACCCAGAGACCCTTATGCGGCCTCAGAATAATCTTGATGTCCTCTTTCGGTAGGGGAGGTGGGCCGCGTCGCTTTCTACGTCTGAAACCATGCGTGACTTCACGTTTTCGTTTTTCGGCGGGCAAATCACTTTCAAATTTCTCGTTCGGTTTCACAGCCTTCTCCATCTGGGATTGCTGCTTCTTTAACTGGTTTTAAGTGTGAATACACTTTATAAGTGACCCCAAACCATCCACCGCCATCGGCGGCGTCCGCAGTCTTCTCTCTATCTTTAAAAGAAAGAGGACTTGGCGGGCCGCAGCGCGACGCTCTACCGAATAAGCCACGGACGCGACGCTGATATCGCTGTCAGTAACGCGCCTTATACCCCCTCCCCCTTCGCTCGCTCCTCCGCTCTCCTCGCTCGCTGCAGCTGCGCACGCACCCCTCTCTCTCGCGTGCCCGCCTTCTCTCTCAGTCTCCCGTTGAGAGTGGGTCGTGAGGGGGAGTAAAGTTAAAATCCGTTGGCATTCGCCAGTGAGTTAACGTAAACTCCCCCGTGTGATCAAATTGCGATTCCCAGGAACCATTACACCATAAAGGCACCATAGTGTGATTAATAAGTATAATAGTGTGAATTAATAAATACCCCTTATAGCATCACCCCATGTATTCGCACTTAACCATGTTGACCCTCGGGGAAATGCTTGGGAGTTTTTTTCTTTTGCCTGCGCGATAAAACGGTATGCCAGGCATCCTCAGTCCATCTACCGCGTTCCGAACAAGTCGCGTCGCCAGTCTTGTTTCCGAGAGTCGCGTCAACAGACGCTGGTTCGTCATCCTTTGCCTGCCGAGACGAGACACCACTAGCGACCGTGTCAGCGCTGAGTGATTCCGGTGCCCGAGAAGGGCCAGAATAAGCTTCGCCAACTTCCATATGACAAGAAAAGGTGATCAGCCCCGGCCAGGCATGCTTGGTAGAAGAAAGGAAAAATGATCGCCGCTCCTGCCAAGTTAAGTCGGAGTGCTTAGGCTGACAGCGCTTTCCCGCCGGCATTTTGTCGTGTCACAAAACAGGTCAAGAAAGTGAGGTAAACATCGCTCACCTTCGATCTTTGTCCCGTGGCAGCAAAGCAAGTGTCCAAAGTTCACTATTTTCTAGTCCGTGCTCCCACAAACACACAACACCGTCGTGTTCCGCACGTCGGAGAGCTCTCCGGGACGCGCGACGCCGGCCGTGATCGTTAAGGTGAGCGTCTCCACAAGGTCATCCAATCTGCCTGCGATGGTTTCTTCTCATAAAGTTGATCCTGGACTAAGCTTTGGGTATCTGTGGAATCAGGAGAACTTCACAAAGCAGACTATAAGATTGTTAGATGAGTTTGCGGGAAATTGCTCTTAGAAAAGCTTCGAGAAAGCGGAGCGCAGTGTGAACATGTCTTCACAGCTTGGCGCCTCCCGGCGGTCCACTCGGCCCGACGGCAACTGACGCGAAAATTGAGGCTCGGAAGGCGACTCCGCAAAAAAAAACAGATATCGGGGCTTCAGCCCTTCTACGCTAAATTTTGCCTCGACTGCACTTCAGCATTTCAGTTATTTTGTAAAATAAGAAATATTGGTGTCAGCTGCCTTTTTATATTTAAATAAATATGAACATCTCGTCGTTGTAATTCAAGGTGTTGTCTGCCATCATCTTTGACACCAGAAAGAGCAGTGTATAACTAAGCAAATTCTTATTTTATTGGCAGGCTAGAAGTGTGTCAAAAAATATTGAGATAATTGAGAGGTTTCCTACAACGAGTGAGTTACTGTTTGGGTATGGTGGTGGTGAAAAAAATTGTCAATACTACATTCGGTGGTAGAATGACAAGCTTTTTTTTGTAGCTCATTCGCGGCCAACCACGACTTTTCTGTAAGTTTTCGTGCCTCACGTTCACAGAATCTTAAATTTGTCCTACAGAAAGAGTGGCAAGTGTGCCCTAATTGATAACAGGCTAGGGACATTTTTCGGGAAACGGGCGCCGTGTTCTCCGGAACATATGGTACAACCAGGAGCGTCGAGGTGGTTCGAATTCCCTCGACTCGTTTCGTTTTGATGAATACTAGTTTACAGTATTAGGGTCACTAATGCTTTCAGGTAAACTAACGCTCCAGTCAATCTGACTAATGCGGTTGGTTTTTATGATGAACACTGAAGATGCTCTTCAGTGGTATACGCCGAAATGCCTTCAAGAAAAATGGCATATCCCACGTACAGTGGGAATCGATGATACGCTAAGCACGAATAAGAAATGTTTATATGTCGCTCTAGAATCAGCACAACGTTACCAGGTGGAGGTAAATGATGCCGTGCATGACTTCCGTGCCATAATTATTATGTTTGAATGAGTCGTTTGCCTTCGCCAACTATTCACGTCACGTGATACCAAATTTAGTATATGTGGAGCTAGCGAAACGGCCGCGAGCACGCTATGAGCATGGTATGTTTTCATGTTATTACATTACACGCATGTGAGGATTATGTTTGCACCAGTCATATATTTTGTCGTCCATTGACGTCACATAACACTAAATTTGGCATATTTGAAGCTAGCAAAACAGTCGCGAGTGCATCATGAAGGGTCTATATACTCCAATGTAGCGTTGACGCGCGCGCACGCTGGGCACAGTGACGCTACGTTATCAAAACGCAAGCACTTCATAGTCTGACGCCAGGTGCACCGAGCGTCCACCGGCGTGGCCCGACGGCACCCGGGGCGAAATGCAACATGCTGCATATAGCGCCCATGCGTTACGCAGAAAACACTGCGTCTCCCTGTTTTCGTGACGGAGGGACGCTGGACGCGCTGAAATGTGCATGCGTCAAAGCAACGCAGCGCGGAGCACGCCTGCGAGTATATGACAGGACCGGCGCCTGGCGTGCCAGCGCCGGCGTGACGCGTGGAAATGAACGCTGGCGAGCACGCGAACCGCGTCACGTCGAAATGTATTGGCGCCTTGACTGTGGTATGTAGTCTTATTTTCACATGACACGCATCTCATGGTAATCACGTTTCCACCAGTCACATACATTCGTCATTAAACGGCGTCACGTAATACAAAATTTGGCGTATGTGAAGTTAGTGAAATGCCCATGAGTGAATCGTCAGTGTGGCATGTATTCCTGTTGTTACATGATACGCATGTCCTGATTATCATGTTTGGGCGTGTCATGTAACTATGTTGTCCGTTCGCGTAGCGTAATACCAAGTTTGGTACATGTGAAGATAGCGAAACGGCAGCGAGCGCATCATGAGCGTAGCATGTAGTCATGTTGTTACATGACACGCATCTCATGTTTATCATGTTTGCTCCAGTATCATACCTTCGCTATTCAATTAAGTCCCGTAATACCAAATTTCGTATATGTGAAGCTAGCAACACGGTCACCAGCGCTTCAAGAGCGTGGCCTGTGGTCATGTTGTTAATGACACGCATCTCATGGTTATCATGTTTGCGCCAGTCACATACCTTCGTCCTCCATTCACGTACTGTAATACCAAATTTGGTATATGTGACGCTAGTGAAACGGCAGTGAGTGCATCATGAGCGCGGTATGTAGTCACATTGTTACTTGATACGCATGTCGTGATTTTTATGTTAGGGTCTGTCGCTTGTGTTCGCCTTACAATCATGCCATGCCATACCAGTTTCGCAACATGCCCTGTGAACTAAACCACCGCAAGAGCTACAGGACCATGAAACGTAACTCATGACATTCAGGACGTAAATGTCATGATTTTCATCTTACTACTAGTCAGATATGGTCTTCATATAGTCATGCTAAGCCATACCAAGTTCGGTCTCGATACCATTATCGAAACGGCCATGAGAGCTAAATGTCGTAGGCGGATAGATAGATAGATAGATAGATAGATAGATAGATAGATAGATAGATAGATAGATAGATAGATAGATAGATAGATAGATAGATAGATAGATAGATAGATATATAGATAGATATATAGATAGATAGATAGATAGATAGATAGATATATAGATAGATAGATAGATAGATAGATAGATAGATAGATAGATAGATAGATAGATAGATAGATAGATAGATAGATAGATAGATAGATAGATAGATAGATAGATAGATAGATAGATAGATAGATAGATAGATAGATAGATAGATAGATAGATAGATAGATAGATAGATAGATAGATAGATAGATAGATAGATAGATAGATAGATAGATAGATAGATAGATAGATAGATAGATAGATAGATAGATAGATAGATAGATAGATAGATAGATAGATAGATAGATAGATAGATAGATAGATAGATGCTCTCAAAGTCACCGAGGTTCGCTAAGAAATGCTTCGCATTTAATGCCATCGAAAGCTCCAAGTACTAGAGTTCAGTCACCGTTAAATTACATGAGGTAGAAAAAGACACAAGACAAGAGAAAGCACACATAACTTTATGCGTTGTTTTTTGCATGTGCTATGTCTTTTTCGCGATGCCAAGCATGTACAACCAACAAGCCCAGCTGCCCACACCAACCCTAATAAAGTCTTTCACTATTTTGTAGTGGTCGCTGGAGCAAACACAAGCAAGCAAATAGAATAAGTGTCGTTTGACGTTTGGTAATATACGAGCTGCGCTTACAAACCTTGGACATTAGGAGATGCCAACAGGAAAATTGACACGGTATTTTTCACCTAGGCTCATTCAACCGCAGGGTGCGAAGGAGGGTGCTGCAAGAAGTACGCGCACATTGCCTTTTAAGATACTGACATCCTCAGAGCTCACTGATAAAAAAAGAGTGCAGCATCAGTCTCTCTCACCACCACATGCATGCTATCACTTCCTTCCTGGGCGAACTACTTGTGTATCCTTCACTGTAAACCAGTTCGCAGCCTTAAAGAGGAACTCCCCTGCATTTTCGATCATTCTGAGAAAATGCTGCTTTCAAATAGTATTGGCAGTCCTGTAAAAGCTAGGGCCTAGACACTGCTCAAAAAATTTTAATTAGGCTATAAACAGAGAGTCAAAATGAAAACCGAAACTGGGAGCTGATCTGTCATCCATGGTTGGTACAGGATGGCGTTACGAGAATCCGTCGCCGATGACGTCACGAGATCCGCTACACTTGCCACGGCTGGCCAGGGTGTAAACATAGAGCGTAAAGCGATTGACGATGTCCGCCGACGCGAAATCAAGCTGTGATAGCTCGTCTAAACTTATCAGTGACAAGTTAAAGGATCAGTGCAGCTGCCATCTGAGCGCGGAAGCGACGCTCCTTGCTTTCGACCCGCCGACGCGTGAAGCATCTGACATGCCTCGAATCGATTTCCTCGTTGCTCAATATTGTAAGACCCGACGTCGATGACGACCAACACGCTGTATGCAGCTGACAAAACTGAACTGTTCTCGCGTAGTCGTCGCCTCGTAGAAGAAAGCGCATGCTGCATCCGTCTGCTGTGAAAGGCGAAATTTCACATGCACAGGGTGGTCCGCGTTTATAAGCGCGATTGCAAAATCTGCTACCAATTTTAAACTGGTTTTCTAAAAACTAAATGGCTTACGGTTGTATGTCTTTGCACATATCCCCCCGGTACCGACGAGAACACATGTTCAAAGTTTTATTTGAATCTGTGAATATAAAATAAACGCTGGAGTTCTCCTTTATAGGCGATTGTTTACCATGTCAAAATAATGGTGTTTGTATGTTCCCTAGACACTCTTGTGACGTGCTCGATAGCCAAAATGCTCAACCAATTCAAAAACAAACTTCAATTAGCGAAACACCGCAATACAGCAACCGAAGCCCAACTGAGTGTGCTTCAACGTGTGACCGAAACCTGACTGATTGCACATAATTCCCACCAGATGGGACCACTTGTCCACGCCGTCAAAGCTTGTGCCTGCGGCGATCGGCTAAAACGATTACGCATTTATGGTGAATATAAGACGAATCGTATGTGGCCCACAATGCAACACCACTTGCCACCTATCGCACGCCTGCCAACACGGAAAAGGAAATTGCAAGCTCAACAAAGGGAGGAACCAGCCAAACCCACAGAGAAGCAGACGCTGCAGTGGCATTGGCACATAGGTTCCGTCACTTCCACCAGGCAAAAATCAACGTCACACGCACGATGTTGCCATTAATTCTGGCAAGTGAGGTGAGCGTTTGGAGGCAAGCTGTAAAATTCATTTGAAAAGAATCTGCGAAACCACCAAGCCTGCTATTTTACGAGAATGGAGAGAACGTGCAAATCAACGTACCAAGTGAACTTCATTGCGATCCATTGACCCCGAAAAATCACCGGAGTTGGCCTTTAGGCCTGCTTTGCTTGTTTATAACTATGGCGGTCTTTTGACAAACCGAAATACCCATGTCATGGGGGTCTTAAAACAAAAAAAGAAAATCTGTGACATGGGTGTCTTGGTTTGTCAAAACACCCTTATCGAGGGGTGTTTGTTATAGACATGCAAAGCATCCTTAACGGTGTAAACTGGTTCACAGTGTCGGCGAGAAATGGGCGAATAATAACAATATCTAGGTCTTTGCGCTCCGAAACCATCATTTTATTATGAGAGACACCGTATATAGTGGACGCTTCTAGAAATTTCGGCCAACCGGGTTTCTTTACGTTCACTCACATCGCACAGCGCAAGGGCCCCTACTGTTTGGCTCCACCGAACCCGCGACCTGCAAAATTGACAAAAATGCTATCACTATTTTTTTTACTATCTGTGTTTCACAATGTACCTCATAAGGGGAAAGGTTCTATAACGCTCGTCCTCCATTACTCAGGTGGCAGTGTTACCAGATGTTACCGAGCAAACCAGCAAAAACTCACTCTAAAAGAAGCCCGAAAAAGCGGAAAAAATGAAATTTCACAAAACGCCATTTTGCTTTGGGCGGACAACTACCGTTACAATGACGACGACGACGCCAAAAATTTTCCCTCGGTGTGTGTGTGGAATACCTCTCAGGTGGTAGGTGCTAACACTAGCAATCAATCTGTGCACAGGATTACACAGGATACCTCTCAAATGTCCCTACCACCTGGGGTATCCTGAAGGTAGCCCACATCCCATGAGATACCTATCACGTGGTAGCTGCCAATTGGCCTGTAACGTCATCATCGTGATCATCGTCGTCGCCGTGATCCTGTAATAATTGTCCTTGAAAAAGAATAATTTACAAGAGCTCCACGACCTTGAAGAACATATTAACCATTCGGTACATGGAATGGGCACTTGAAACGTAATGGCAATGCCCATGTGGTTTTTATGGCCAGATCACATTTAGGCTCAGCCCAAAAGATATTTGTTAGATATTGCCATATAGGTTTTCTGTATTGAGCTTCCATGGCTGATGGCAAGGAAAGTAAATATTTGTTCTCTTTTTGCAGTGATGGCCAACTTGTGGAGGCAACCAAACTTTCGCAATCCCGGACAGGGCATCGGCTGACAGAGCTCGTTAAGCAAGTTTGGGTATGACTACCGATTAGATCAGTAGTACAATAAAGTGATCTGAAATCAAATATCAAAGCGTGTTTATATTCCAAGAAGAAAAGTACTTCATATGCAAATATGCTAGCCTATTAGATGCGAAGCAGGTCTTTGACTAGTCTGTGTAACGATGTCCATCTGTGTCTCTATGCCAACGCGCGGTACCGCACTCCCCTCATCGCAGGTGTTGGGGTGGTACCATGTAGGTCACGCTTTACCTCGCAGTGCATGGTAAAGTTACTCTCTCCCTCACCAGCCACGCGGTCGCCGCCTGTTCCTTCTCTCTTTCTTCACTCTCGCCACCACTCCCCATGTTCTAGCGCACATATAGTGAGCACACTTGGACAGAAAAACTTTATTTAAATAAAAGTAAACCCTGCAGGGTTACCGGCCTTGGCTCAGGCCACTCCGACATTTTGTGCGGTGAGGCGTAGCCTTTCCACCGCTGTCCGGGCCCGCTGGGTTGCCCACAGTTGGTCGTGCAGATCTGAGCTAGTCAGCGCACTTAGCCAACGCTCCTCGAAAAGGTCCGGTTTTATATTGTCCTCTCGGTATATTACTGTGACCTGTGTGCAGTTCCATAGAATATATGCCATATCTGCATGTTCGTGCTTACAGAGGGTACAGCTTGTTTGTGGGTATTGTCTGGAATTTACTCTGTTCAGGTGTACTGAATATGAAAAGGTTCTGGTTTGCAATCTTCGCCAATCTGTTTCTTGAGATCTGTCTAGCTGTTTGTGTGGTGGCGGATATTCTTCTCGTTGTCGCTTATAATGTGCCAATATGTCATGATACGTGATCAGTCTGTCTCTGTCGTCTTGTATCGCGTATGCATTATGGTCATCACCTTCATCATCCCCATCGCCTCCACCAGAGTCGTCCTCCTTCTGTGGTGAGTGTGGGGGGCCGGGCCGTCACTAACCGAGTCGTGGTGGGTTAGTCCTCGCACGGTTTGGTGGGCCTTTTCGCTGAGGTTTTGAGGGATGGTTGTGTCTTCGATGTTTATTTCCCCCCTGTGCGCCGGGATCCAGTTGAGGTATTTGGGTACAATTTTGCCGTTCCGGAAGTCTTCTGCTCTGCGTTTCAGGATTTTGGCTGCTTCGGTGGAGACCCATCTCTTTATGAAATTTCTAATGGCCACCTTGGAATCACTGATTATTAATCTCTCGTGTTTTCGACCATTGACTACGGCCAGTGCAATGGCCATTTCTTCCGCTGCCTCCGAGGATCTGGTCCTTACGGAGCCCATGGTCAAGGTCTTCCCTTTTGTGTCTATGACCACCATTGCGAAGAAGGAGCCATGCACAACCCTATTACTGATATCTTTATTTCGGGAATACCGGGCGGCGTCTACAAAAAGCACACCCTCCCACGTACCGTGGTTTTTAAGGATCATTTTTGTGCGGCTTTTTCGTCTCTTAACATTGTGTGCAGAGCGCATACTTTTTGAGATGTTTTCCGTAATTATTGCGGACCGGACGTCCGGGTGAATCTGCGCCTTGGGACCTTTCATTCCGTGGTAATTATTGGAGATCTTTTCCATAATTTCTCTACCCGCCATTGTTCCAGACAATCGTTCGAGTTGCGCAATCCTTTGTGCTTCAGCGATCTCGTCCAGCGTGTTATATACTCCAAGTTGTAGCAGCCTTTCCTTCTTTGTGTATTGCGGTAGACGCAGCGCAGCTCTGTACGCTTTTCTAATCAGCGCGTCGACTTTGTCTTTCTCGGCTTTGTTCCAATGGACGAACGCCGCTACGTACGCGATATGGCTGATTGCGAAGGCTTAGACGAGTCGTACAACGTTTCTTTCTTTAATGCCCCTTCGTTTTTTGGATACTCTTTGTATTAGCCTAACGGCCGCTATGACTTTCTTTTCCAGGCGCGTTATAGTTTCCCAATTGATTGTACTGGCTTCGATCCAGAGACCCAGGGCTCTGATCTTCTGAACCAAAGGTATCACCGTGCCATTTCTAGTGGTTATCCTGATTCTTTTGTATAATTCTGCTACGTTTCTTCAATGTATGCCTAGTCTTTTGGGGTGGTATAGTAGAAGTTATGATTTGGCCGGTGAGCATTCCAATCTGGTGCCATCCAGATGGCTCTCAACTCCATCCACCACCTCTTGAAGTCTAGTCTCCATCTCGCCTTCACTGGTGTCTTGCGTAGTTCAAATCGTAATGTCGTCTGTATAAATTGTGTGATTGATACCTTCGATTCGCTCTAATTTTTCGGATAATCCCATCATGACGAGGTTAAACAGCATCGGTGACACGACGGACCCTCACAGTGTGCCAGCACTGCCCATGTCCACTGGGATGCTCTCCTCCTCGTCCAGTCTAACCGTGGCAGTTCTTCCCGTAAGAAAATTTCTAGGCCGAGTTGCGCAATTCGTTTTATAAAACTGCTTGCTCGACAATGTCGAAGGCCTTCTTTAGATCTAGCCCGATTATTGCTCTCATGCCTTGTCCAAAGGGGTCTATGACTTGCTCCTTTAGTTGTATCATGGCATCTTGTGGGGGGAGCCCTCGTCTGAAGCCGGTTATGTTGCTGCGGTATACGTTGTTAGACTCGAGGTAGCCGTTAACCCTGTTCAGGCAAGCATTCTTCATAACTTTACCGACGCGAGAAGTCAGGGAGATGGGCCGCATGCTCTGGATTTCAAGGGGTTTACCTAGCCTATGAATGAGGATCACGTCGGATTTCTTCCATTCGTTGGGTATCTTCCCGTTTCTCCAGCACTCGTTGATGAAGTCTGTCAAAGGGCTCGTTCCCTGGTTTTCCATGTTCCGGAGCATCTTGTTGGACACTTTGTCGGGACCTGGAGCTTACTTGGTCTTGATAGTCTGCAGGACTACCCTGATTTCTTACTGGGAAAAGTCTATGTCAAGATCTTTGTTGGGAGAACCCGAGTATTCCTGGCGTTCGACTGCCAGGGGCCTGCCGAGGTAGAGCTTGACGATTTCATCACCCATCTGATGGATGTTCCTTTTAAACCTGTGTCTTAACTTGGTCATTTCCGCTTTCACCGCCGTTTTGATGGCTGACGGGCCTAGCAGGTGCTAGAGGATTTTCCATCTCTTGCCTGTGTTCATGTTGCCGTTCATGGCGTCGCACACTTCGTCCCATTCCTGAAGGCATAGCTGGGTACAGTGTGTTTCGATGAGCTTGTTTAGCTCGGCGAGTTTTCTCCTTAACTTTTGATTGTGTTTTTGCCTATGCAGCTTTTTCTGAATAGGTTTTTTGGCTTCGACAAGGTGTGCGAGCCTGCTGTCCATCCGCATTGAGAGGGTTCCGCCACACCCATCTTCCTCTTCTCGTGGAGCCAACCAATCATCCCACTTTATTTCGGTTGTGGCTTTTTCTACCTCTCGTAGAAGTTTCCTGCTGCATTCTTTTATGTTTTCGATGCGTCCCTGTTCTTTCTCGTTTCTGCTTCTGCGAAATTCGTCCCAATCTACGCGCCTGATTGTCCATTTGCAATTCCTGGTAGGAGGATTGCCTAGGGCGATGCTGAAGATCCTGTGATCAATTCCCAGGTCTTCAAAGGTGTTTTCCCACGTGAATCGCCCGGCGTTCTTGCAGAGGGTTAGGTCCGGCGTGGTGTCCCTGAGAGGACCTACACCGATTCTGGTGTGCGAGGCTGGCTCATTCAGAATGGCTAGTTCGGCCTTTTCGATGAGGTCGGCAAGAGTTTTTTCCTTTCTTCGACGAGTGCCCATATCCCCACTGCATGTGTGGAGCGTTAAAATCTCCTCCAATAACAAGTCGGTTGTTGCCTGCGATGTCCATCGTTTCGTTAATTAGTTCTTCGAAATTATGCTTTAGGCCCTTTTTAGACGGGCTGCTGTATACGTTTAGGACAGAAGTGCTGCTCTGCTTTTTGCTGCGTGGCACGACCTCTATAAGAATGTGGTTGATATCCGTGACTTGCTTCGTAATGTGTGGGATAGCAACATGCCCTTTCTTCACTAATGTGGTCACGACTATGTCTCTCCCCTTTCCTTCTGTGCGTTGTTTGTAGGTGGCATACCCGGCAATTTTGGCATGGTCGAGTGTCTCCTGCAAAATGAGCACGTCAGGTTTTTTTTGTGGTGGCTTTGATTAGTGGCACCATCGATGCTTTTTATTAGAAAAGCCATGGCAGTTCCACTGCCAGATGACGAGATTTCTCATTTTGGAGCCCGCCATGTCTAAGAAATTTTCTTCTCTAGCTCTTCGAGCCGCTTGTCGTATTTTGGTGCCAGCGCATTACTCTCCGCCTCACAGTCGCTAAGTCACACGACCAGCATCTCACACATTTTCTTCATTTTGTCCGACAGTTTGTTCATCATGTCCTCGAGGACTTCTGTTTTTTTTTCGTGCTATAACAGGGCCTCTTGACCTCTTTTTCTGAGTCATTTTGCTTTTTGGTTTTCGTCAGCAGAATTTTTCGCTTGGCGCCTGGTTGCCGTGTTTCCACAGCTACCATTTCTACTTCCTCATTCTCTTTCTCCCCTGTGGGTTCGGTCGCTGGCGGGGAGAAGGCCGCGATGGCGGTCGACGGAGGCGACGTTTGTATCTGCATGTTCATGAATATTTCATTAGGTGTTTGCTGTAGTTCATCATTTTTTTAGCTGATTCACTGTTCTGCTTTTTTGCTTTTTCTAGCTCCTGTCTGAGTAGCTTGTTTTCCGTTCTGTATTCCTCTACGCGTTTGTCTATGTCTGTGTAATTATCCCTAGCGTTACTATTATTGCCGGACCTTGCCGAATCACGATTGGCCACTACGTCTGACCAGCCCACCTTGTCTGGCGTCTCCTGTTCTCCTTGCTGCTTCGTTGTCGCTTCGGGCGTCCTTCTCCTCGAGGTGGATTTCCGCCTGCTCCTGGTCCTGTGTCTGCTTCTGGACCTTTACCCCAAGCGACGTAGTCCCCAGGCTCTCAGCCTGGACTTGGATCTGGATCTGGACCTTGACGTGGGTTGACGGGCTGGTTGTGTGTTGCTGCTTCCCCAGGTGTCCTGGTCTGGTGAATCGGCTTCCCGCTGGAGCTCTTCCTCGTTTCTCCTCGCAGCCCACCTTCGTTGCTTTGCGAAGTATGGCGTCTTAAATTTACCCTGCAAGTCCGGTCTGCCGTGGGGTGTGCGTCTCCGCAGAGCTTGCCCTTGAGTGTGCATTCATGGTCTCTGGTAGGATTTTTGGCACGACACGCCGAGCACAACTTGTCCGTCGGTCTTGGGCACACATCGGGCCTGTGCCCGAACCTCCCGCCCTCTTTACAAAAGTTTATTTGCTTCCGGTAGAGGGAAACTTTCATCATGATGCTGTTGAAGTGAGCCCACATGGGGACCCTGTTGCCTTCGTACAGTGGTATCACGATGGTCGTGCTCCCCAGCCTCTTGGCGTACGCCAATGAAGAGATCCTCACGTTCAACAGTGCATGCATGAGCTGATCATGTGTGTACTTCAAGGGAGTGTTGCGGATTATCCCCTTGGACATGTGTTCCGGTGCTGAGACGTACGCGTTGGTCTCTTAATTCTTCCCGTTGATTTTTAAAGCCTTGATTTTTACGAATTTCGTCGCCGTCTTCTCATCCAGTGTGCTGATCACCAGGATATTTTGTGTAAGGTTGGGGCAGATCGTGAAGATTCCGTCGTTGCTCACCCCTACTTCTTGCCGTATCGCTTCGGTAAGGCTGGTTCTGCACGTGTGTCTAATGCTAAGCCCGTCTCTTGGTCTGACGATTATCTTGATGTCATCTGCAGGTAGCCTTGGCATCTTGCTTGCTTGTAAAATCTTGCTCACGATGTTCTTCCCACCTCTGCGCGTCGCACTTCTTGAGCGGGTGCCTTTCTGTGTTTTGTCTTCGCCAGAGCTCACACGGCCCTTTCTTTTATACGCGACTTCAATCCAGCCCTCCACGTCACCGTCAGCGTCTCGTCTCGTTGGATCGCTATCGTCTTCTCCGGAATCATTACTTGGAGTTGACCCCACTTCTGCATCATCTACGTACATTTCGGAGGTACGTCCGATCCTTTGGTTTACAACACGGCATCATTGATCACCATTCCCGAGGCCGGCGTCGGCCTTGTCGGTGTAGGCTTAGCTGGGCACACTTGTAGCTCGGGTGGTTTTTCACATCGAAAAAGCTTCAACAAGAGTCTCTCACATAGGTTTTTGGTGTAGAAGCGTTCGTATAGACCCGCTGTATCCGGTGGTGGTCGATTTCCAGGTATTTGACATGATAAAACGGCGGAAGACATTCATAAAAGGCTGAGCCGACGTGAAGCGCGTCCGCAGCGTTGCGTTGCCCGGCAGCGTCTCCTCTGAGCACACTATCGGCTCGTTTATCTGGGAGGGAGACTGCTAGAGGGCCATGGAGTGCAGACGTGTTTGGCGTCGGCTCCGCAACTTTCCCATAATTTTGGTGGTTTTTTAAACTCTTCGTGAACAACTGTTTTTGCCACCGATCAGCGGAAATTTCATAAACTTCTGTGACACTAAGTTTTGCCTGTTTTGAACACTTTGCGGCCACTTCTCGGAGCCTTTTACTCCACCACGCAGCCGCGAACGCCAGGACGAGCATCTCTACGTACGGCGCCATAGCCAGGCCGCTGCGGCGGCAGGGCCCACCAGCCTCCTAACGAGTCGCCGGTTCCCTATGTATGAGCTCCTGATCTTTGACGGCAACGTAGCAAGCCTTTCCAAAAGCTAAATGAATGTCATGGAGGCTGAAAGAGAGGAGCTTCGTCTGGAAGATTTTGGTGAGGGAGCAGGATGATGCAACGTCTGGAAGATGAAGCAGGCCGATGGCACGTCCGCGTCGGTGCAGAATCAGCAGGCGAAGACGCAACAACCTGTGGCTGCTGCGTCGACTACGGGGATCGTCCCAGACGCCGTCATGGTTACGCATATCGAAAGGAAGTGTGCCCGCCACTTACAGCACCTCGCTAAGGCAAGTCAAATGCTACAGCTACCATCCGATGATAAAAACTATCGTATGCCTCCGAGGTGGATTCAACGGGGCCGCATACAGCATTGATCGCATTTATTTCTGCCTACGTAACGCGGCGGGCATAGGCAAAGAAGCGGCTAGAGAAGATAGCATCTGCCTCAATGCTAAGCAAAACGTCGTGGTACTCAGCACACCATCAACTGACAGAGCCAAGCGCTATGAAGTCATAAAGAAGCTTTGCGTCGGAGACAAAAAGTTCGATGCTAACGCTGATCAAGCCGTCCCAGAGAACACTTCCAAGGGCCTGATTAGGACATTTCCAAGTATTAGAGACCGGAGGACATCGGTAACAACCTAGTGATGCTGCGCAATTCCAGCGTACTGCACACTAAGCACATGGGCACCACTGACAACATAATCGTACTGTTCTATGGCTTCCATGTACCCAGTCATGTGTACTACGGACCGATGCTTGTTAGATGCTCCTTGTACAGAAAGAACATCGACTTGCGCTAGTGCGGGAAGCTGGCAATCGGTCCGACGTGTGCCCCAACCCTAATTACAAGACTTGCTTTGGATGTTGAGGCAACAACCCATCATCTGACCATCGGTGTGAGCCGCGGTGTCAGCTGTGTGGCAAGTGTCACCTGACGGGTGACCGCAGCTGCAAGGCAAGATACAAGATTCTGTACACAGTTAGGCGTCGCCAACTAGAACCAAGATGATGAGAAGAACTAGAAGTGCCGAAATGTACGGCGGTGTATACAACAGCAGCATCAGCACAGGAGGCAACAGAAGGCATTATCCAGCGTTCGACAATAATTCATGTAGCGACAACACAACGGGACACCCGTCTAGCCGAGACGCGAGAGGCGCAGGGGAAAACGCCGGTCGCGCTCTCGCAGACACACACCGACGCCCAAAAGCACGTCGAAGACGCGCGGCAGTGCCGATCGAGGTACTGCAGCCTTCAACCAAGGCACTCAACCAAATCAGCAGCACCAAACGCAGAGGCAGCCGCCACAAGGCCACTGGGCAACAGGTGAGATGGGCTGATGTAGCTACTTTTCCCGTCGGTGATGTCGCGTACTCGGAATGTTCTCTTGGTCCCGCCGTGGGTGGCGGTGGTGCGAGTGAGCTCGAGCAAGCAATAGAGCGAGCACTAGAACAACGCCTAGGATCGTTACAATCGATCATTACCGAGCTTAAAAGCGAGTACGCAACCCTTAGAGAGATGGAGGAGGAGGAGGAATGTTTAAGCGGAATGACAGGGAGGTTAACGAGTTCTTAGACCGGCTGGTTACCCTGTGCCAGAAAAGGGGTGAGAGGAATAAAAGATGATAAAAACAAATGTTGTGAAAAAAAGTGAGCGAGAAATTACAAAATAATAGCGACAGAGGAAGGGCAACATCAAAGAGTATTAGACACTTAAGTCTGTCTCTGAGGACAGTTGTCCGCAAAAAGCGCAGCAAAGCTTTCAAAGCCTTTTGGGCTGAGGATGGGCTCGGCCAATGACCCAGAATCCTTTGTTCCGACAAAGGCCGATCATCGAGTCTATCCAGAGCTGCAGTCAGTTCTTGTCTTGGTAGGTTGAAATGGGTGCACTCAAATAAAAGGTGCGCGATGGTTTCTTCGCAGCTGCAGTAAGTGCATGTAGAAGAGCTGGCCATTGCTATGAGATAGGAGTATGCGTTCGTGAAGGCCACTTCAAGCTACAGGCGGCATAAAATAGTCTCCTCAGCTCGAGATATCCCTGAGGAGAGACGAGGCTGCAGATAGAGATCCAAGTTATGCAGGCGCGCGTTTGTGAAGTCTGTTGAGTTTCACTGCACGAGTGGGAGGTCACGTGCAAGCTAACGAAGTCTTGTAGCTGCGTTGTTTCTTGAGAACGGGATGACTGTGTATTGGATACCGTCTTGTGCAGATCTAATGGCCTCATCTGGGTGGTCATTGCCATGTATACCGAAATGATCTGGTATCCACTGATACACTATGCTGTGCAGTTTTTCGATTGCTTATAGATGAAGAAGCCTTATTTCAGCTACTAAATGTTCATAAGGACCATAGTGAAAGGATGACATAAAACATTGAAGAGCTGCCTTCGAGTGCGAGAAGATAAACCAAGTTCCCGAAGGTTCTTCAACTGTAAATTTCAAACATAAAGGCGAGGTTCTACGCCCGCAACAGTCGCACTAACAGTTGACGCCACTCCCATTTTCATCGCGTCAATTTTTGACTCCGACAAGGGGATGGACACGGACGACGAAAGCAGTTTGGGGGAAGAGGCAGACGGCTGTGACGACCACCCGTGTACCGTGAAAAGGATTGCACTAGATCCAGCAAAACCCGAGCATCCATGGCATAGTGAGCGTTATGAAAATTTACAGAAACAAGTAGATAATATCGGAAACAGCCTCAATGACCGTTTAGCAATACATGTGGTGCAGATGGCTGATATGTTAAGCAGTGTGATAACTAAGCTCTCTAAGCAAATGACTCAAATGCTCACCGTGCACGTGTCCCACATAGAAAACATGAAAGCCCGTCTCCCGCTAGCTGTGCGCAGACCAATTAGAACGATTAGTAAGCCATACGCTGGACAGCAACCGATTCAGCAGCAGCAAAACACGCTGACTGATGCAGAGACGCAGGTGCAGCTGAACCCAAGTCGGCCCTATGGCGATGGGCCAAGTTAAACACAAGGATCACCAAGGCTAGACACGCCCACAATTACACCAACACTAACAAACAACAGTACAAAATCTAGCAATGGATCGGGCACTGGTTATAGGAGGAAGTGAGGTAACCTTGAGCAATTCATTCGCGCCCACGAAACAAAACCAGACGTTATCATTTTACAAAAGACAACCTATCTGGCGAAGCTAGGTGGTTATAAAGCCATAGACGCAGCAGAGATATACCACAGAGAGAGAAGAAATTTGCCCTGTATCTGCATGTTACATTGCAAATGTCGTTGAAAAACAATAGTCTTGCACCTGGAAAGAGCGAACAAAACGTGTATTTGATGTTCTGCGCGAGAAAATCGGTGAATGGTATTCTGGAGGCACTGCGTTACAGTGCATCGAGCGTGCAGCGGAGGCGAACGAGCGCATCAAGTCACGTCACACGTGAGACATAAGCGCTATCTGGCAGTTATCTTGGAAAACGAAGCGCGTGGACCCTGCGTGTGCATCTCGGAGGTTATAAGGTGTAGAACGCAAGGCGACGGGTAGGTGTCACCACCGTGTCGTCTTAGCAAAGCGTTCGAAACACTTGCCTTTTTGTGCAAGCATTGCATGGTCAGCGCAACGTAATAAATGCTACGGTCCTTAAAATTACTTATGTATGCCTTTTCTAATTAAAGACACACATACAGAATATTGACGTGGTCTTATGGTGCCTCAGATGTGCGCAATAATTGCTTATTAGTTGTCAAACGCACAAGTATCAAGGCTTAATCTTGAGCAATATTAGTGGGCACTGCTGATGGGGTCGGTCGTTTGGAGTATTGTTTGGCCACTTGGGCGCCATTTAGGGTACTGTTAAGTTTGGACAGACAGACAAATGTACAGACAGACCAAAATTTTTGCGTCGGTTTTCAAGAAAGACTATTGTCTTTAAAAAACGGCCGACATCTGGCTCTGAACATGTCGGAGCGCCGGGACAGCTACGGGGCGGCGTAGCGATCGGTTCTGGCCGTCAGTGCACCCACAGCCGTCGCTCTCACCGCCACCGGAGCCGGTTGCCGCCCTGCTTCTTAGACGCTATAGTGTCACAGTGGCGCAGTGCACACTTGAGTGCGTAAAAATACCACACGTTTTTTGTAGAATTAATTCCTAAGCATACCTGTGGACTGTTCGTTCTTAACGTATACATTAAACCCATGCTGCTACATCGATTCGGGAGTCTGCTGCAGATGCCACGCGCGGCCGCCAACGGTGAACCCCTGCTAGATGCGGGCGACTCTAATGCGCCGCACGAAGCCTGGGGATAGACGCGCGAAACGCCCAAGGGCAAACAACATTGGGAAGACTCGCAAGACTTATGCCTTGAACTCATCGCGAACCCCGACAATCCAACGTGCAGGGGAAACAGCGTCAGCGCCGACACGCTACCAGGCCCCGCGTTTGTATCAAATGTAACTGCAGCATCTTGGCAAAATACACAGGAAGATTTAAGAAGTGACCAGTCACTGATGGAGATCATGACAGACACGGACCCGAGCGTTCGTGGAGCATACTTCGAAGGCAAAGGACGTGCACTCAGACTAGTGAGGTGGGATGCGTTCTGGAAGAAACGAGAAGAAGGAGGGCGAGGCGACGAGCCTATCCCGAACATAGACGAATGAACCATGACGCTCAGTAGAGACGTAGACGCGGCAACGTGTGACATGCCACCCGAGGCGAAGCTCGAAGTATTTTACAGCAGGCTCCCAAACATGTGGGAAGCAAAACAAGCCCTGCTTAAAAGTGGAAATGCCAAAGACATAACCAGACTTCGCGAAAACGCATTGCCCAGTTGAACAGAAAAATGGAGGACTACGCCTTCCAAGTATGTAGGGCACAGTGGGATGACATGTGCAATGTTTTAGAGAGGCACATGAGAGGGGCGTCTTTTTCGGCACCTGTTGGATCCGGAAGAAACCCGAGAAGCCCAAGGCCATAAAACTCGACGGCTTGTGAGAGAGTATAAAGGTGATAACATTTTTGCCGACATTTGTGGCCGTTATTTCAAGACGAGAGACAGCATTTGATATGTGGGGCTTAACGTCCCAAAAACCATCATATTGTCACGGGTATAAAAAGGTACCTAAGGCATGGGTGCAGAAATGGCACTGATGGACGACAATTTTGTTGTGGGGCCGTGTCCGGACTGCCCTGTTGTCCTGCATCCTTGCACACTGTGTGCAGTGTTAGCCCAACCGGCGTTAACTTATTAAATAGTCCCCGTTACATATTTTTGGTGGAGGTGCTGGGTAACATTCCGAATCTGGATCTCCGCAGCGGACTTCAGCTTCGTCCAGCCATGATACCTGAATGCAGTGCGCCATCCGTTCAGTCTACGCCTGCTCCATCACCTGTGATCGCTTTCGATCTTCTCGATCCAGGTACATTTTGCGGTGCCAATATAACTGACGTTGACGAGTGGCTCGCCTTATAAAAGAGCGTCCGCAAGCAATACAGGTGGGATGAGACGCTTAGGCTGGCCAACCTCATCTTTTACCTGCGAGGTATGCACGTGCCTGATACGAGACGCACGAGGAAAACATGACGAGTTGGGACATGTGCAAGCAGACGCTCTGTGACTTGTTCGGCCGGTCAGTTGCTCGACAAAACTCGCGTCACGAGTTCAATCTTCCACCGAGTCATACGTCACGTATATCCAAGACGTGCTCGCCTTGTGTCGGAAGGCCGACAAAGACATGACCGAACTAGACAAGGTCAGCAATGTGTTGAAGGGCATAGCCGACGATGCCTTCCACATTCTGATATGCAAGAACTGTACCACCATTGACTCAATCGTCAGTGAATGTCGGTGGTTCGAACAAGCTAAAAGCAGGAGAATCACTCAGCATTTTTTCCGACTCCCGAACACCCCTGCGACTTCTTCCTGCGAGGATCCTGTGGCGCCACGTCTATTCGTGAATCCTCCAAACATCACAAAAATTGTCCGCAGGAGCTAGAAGCCATGACTCCTTCCGCTTATCAACCCCCTGTGCCCAACAACTTGGCCCCAATATCTCTTATTCAGGCTGTTGTGCGACAAGAGTTTGCCAACATGGGCGTCTTAGTTTACCAAAACTCCAGCCACCCACCGCATCCCATAGCTCCTAACACTCACAACCACGCCGCCCCAGTTGTTGCTGCTGCCACGTCGGTCCTGCGGTTCTCATCGTGCCAGCGAAATCTATCTGAGTGGTGCACACAAGATGATCGAGCAATATACTCCTCTTGCCATCGCGTTGGCCACATTTCCCACCACTGCCGCAACAGATGGTCTTTCCGGCAACGTTTTCTAGACGACCATCGACATGATTCCAATTAATATTCGCTACCTCATTTTGCCGATGACCAGCTTCGGGACCTTCCACCTAGCCGTTTTAGGCAACGCTCCGAACCATCCTACGCCGATGTCGTCACCCAGGGAACCCGGTCTAGCCACCCGCCGTCGCCTCGGGGTTACCTGTCGCGCTCCTATCAACGCCGTTGCTCCCCTTCATCAGCGTATTCTGGGCAGTTCTCGGGAAACTAACAGATGCAGCTCCTAGAGGTGGCGCTGCATTGACAACTTGGACTGAAAAACTTCTACCGACCGCTTATTCCAGACGAAATTTACTTCTTTTTCTTATCGATGCCCTGACCGTTACAGCTCTAATAGACACTGGTGCCCACATATCTGTTAGGAGTTCACGTCTTTGATTCCACCTGAAAAACGTTCTTACCCCTGCCATGCTTCGACTGTGCGAATAGCCGACGGCAGCCGAACATTAGTTCTTGTTATGTGCACTGCACGCGTCACTGTTGCCGGCCTTCACACTTCAGTCCTCTCCGCTGTTCTAGACGCTTGCCCACACGGCGTGATTCTCGGCAGTGACTTATTGGCCGCGCATTCAGCCCTCATCGATTGTTCAACCGGCACTTTACAGCTAGAGTTGTCTTTGTACTCTGATGTCCCTCCTGCAGCTCGCACACGGCTACAGACCGTGGAGTGTCTGCGATTACCGCCTCAGGCCCCTGTGTACCTTTCTATGTCACCGTTCCTACCTGTTCCTGATGGCGACTATTTGGCAGCTCCACTCATTGACGTGACCCTTTCCCGTAACATCATACTTCCTCATACTATAGTGAAGATTAGCGACAACAAGACGCTTCTCCTTGTCCACAACTTCTCCTTGTCGACCAAGGTCATTCCTCAAGGTATTGCTTTAGCAGAACTCTCCACTCTGGAGCAATGTACAATTTCATCTCTCACTCCTGACATCAAGACCGTAGCCGAACCTGTCGCAGCCGCACAGAATAGAGCTTTCCTAGACAAAATGATAATAAATGACCTGTCACCGTCCCAAGTAGAAGCGCTCCCTGGTCTTCTATTTTCTTACCTCGACATTTTTGATATCGACGACCATTCCTTGAGCGGCACGACGCGTCGTAGTCCACCGTATCGACACTGGCGATGCCAGTCCCCTTCATAAGCGTCCTTACCGTGTGTCTCATTCAGAGCACCAAACAATCAAGAAGCAGGTAGAGAAAATGCTCGACAAAAACGCCATAGAGCCTTCAACCAGTCCTTGGGCATCACCTGGTGTGCTTGTGAAAAGAAGGACACCTGGCGGTTCTGCGTCGACTATCGCTATCTCAATCGAGTAACCAAGAAGGATGGCGATTCTCTACCTCGAATTGATGATGCGCTCGACTCCCTTTATGGTGCCAAGTATTTCTCCTCCGTGGACCTGTGATCTGGATATTGGCAAATTTCAGTCGATGACCGCGACCGCGAGAAGGCAGCATTCATAACACCCGACGGCCTTTATCAATTTAAAGTCATGCCTTTTGGGTTGTGCAATGCGCCAGCAACTTTTGAACGCATGATGGACTCCCTTCTTCGCGGTTTTAAATGATCGACGTGTCTGTGCTAGTTAGACGATGTCATCGTTTTCTCGCCAATCTTTGAAAGCCATCTTTTACGTCTGTCGGCCATTCTTGGCGTTTTTTCGCTGTGCGCGCCTCCAGCTTTACGCATCTAAAGGCTGGTGCACACATGTGGCTAGCAGCAGTCGCGCGACCATTTGGGACTGGTCGCAAACAGTCGCGAACGGTTGCAAACGATCGCAAAGCGACTGCTTTGGCTAGTCGCTTCCTGACCAATTTTTCAGTCATGCGACTGCAGTCTCAAAGCTGCTGGAATCAATCAGCGATGCTCAATTTTTGTTTAGTTTTTTTTTTATTTTTTCAATGCTGTGCGAAAACGGACGAAAACAATAAATGCGGTGCGCTCGGTTCGCTCCGTTCACTCAGCTGGCAGCGATCAGCTGATCGGCGCCGCTCTTCACAGTTCTCGCTGATAACGAGTTCCGGACGCGACTCTGTAGTTTTGCGACTTCCGGTCGCTCGCATGCAGCCTCTGCCGAGTGGACATCAGTCATTTTTTACTCGCCAGTCGCGAATGGTCGCGCGACCGCTGCAAGTCGCCGGTGTGCACCAGCCCCCATGCACCTTTGGGCGCCGTCAGATAAAGCTACTTGGCCAACTTGTTGACGCTACTGGTGTACGACCCAAGCCTTATAAAGTTCGCGTGGTGCGAGAGTTTCCGGTCCCACGTTTCACGCAAGAAGTCCACTTATATTTTCGCTGTTTTTTCAGCAACTTCGTCGAAATCGCTCGGCCCCTCACGGATCTCCTCAAAAGGAACGTGGCTTTTTCCTGGTGTGAAGAACAAGAACATTCCTTTGTGTCGTTGATTTCTGCGCTCACATCACCACATGTGTTGGCTGATTATGAACCAGCTACTCGAACAAACCTTCGCACTGACGCAAGTGGCCACGGCATAGGGGCAATACTCGAACAAATGCAGAACGGCACAAACCGTGTCCTAGCGTACGCTAGCTGCCTGCTTTCTCAGTCGGAAAGGAACTATTGAATTACTGAGCGAGAGTGTCTGGCTCTCATCTGGGCTATCGCGAAATTTCGTCCGTACCTATATGAACGCACGTTCGCAGTCATCACAGACAACCATGCACTCTGCTGGCTGTCTATCCTTAAGGTTCCTACAGAAAGACTCGGGCGATGGCATTGCGATTGCAGGAGTACACGTTCTCTGTTGTGTACAAATCTGGCAAGCTTCACAGCGATGCCGACTCCTTATCTCGACACCCTGTTTATCCACCTGACTCCTCTGAGTTAGAAGCTGATGCCAACATCCTAGCTATAACAGAGTTTTTGCAAATAGCCGACGAACAACACCGAGATCCATCGCTACTATCGATGATTGACCGTCTTCAATCCGGCCATAAAGACCCTGCACTGAGCCTTTTTTTTTTCAAGACAACGTTTTGTACCGCCGCAACTTACAGCCCGATGGCGCGAAACTTTTGCTCGTCGTCCCACGTCATCTGCGCAAGGACATCTTGCAAGAACTTCACAACGCCGCAACTGCCGGACATTTATGTGTCTACAGAACCTATGATCGCGTCCACCGACGGGTATTCTGGAAGGGCCTTTATCATTCAGTTCGCCGCTACGTCGCAGCATGTGACCTGTGCCAGCGTTGGAAGAAGCCTACGTCTCTCCCTGCCGGTCACCTGCAACCTATTGAAGTCCCAGCCGAGCTGTTTCATCGTGTGGGTTAGGATTCGTTAAGTCCCTTCCCAACATCGGCAAAGGGAAACAAATGGATAGCAGTGGCTACAGATTATGCCACCTGGTATGCAATTACTCAGTGATCCCACGAGAGATCGACATGGGTCCAAAAGTTGATATTTTAGATTTCATGAGTATTTTATATTTCGTGCACGTCTCACCGGGTAGCCCGAAAGTCAACTTCGTTTTATGGTTAACGGCATAATTTACGAGAAAAAAAATATCAAACTTCACCAACACGGAGGCACCAATTTCGTCATCTGTCATTTTCGAAAATTGCAGATGCTATAAAAGGACAAATATTTTTCTTTCAGGAAGATATTTTTTACCTGAAATGTATGTATGAATGAGAAAGGTTAATGTCACTTTAAAATCAGCACAACGTCACAAGGTGGACGTAAATGATGCCGTTATCCCGTGTCATGATTATCATGTTTGGATGTGTCGTTTACCTTCGTCATCTATTCACGTCTCGTGGTACCAAATTTAGTATATTTGAAGCTAGTGAAACGACCGCGAGCACGCTATGACCGTGGTACGTTGTCAGGTTTTTACATGACGCCCGTGTCAGGATTATTAAGTTTGCACCAGTCCTACACTTCCGTCATCCATTGACGTCCTGTAATGCGACATTTGGTAAATATGGAGCTAGCAAAACGGCCGCAAGCACATCATGAAGGGCCCAATATACTCCAATGTAGTGTTGAGGCACGCGCACGCTGGGCACAGCGATGCTACGCCAGCAAAACGCAAGTGCTATATAGCCTGATACCAGTCGCGACCGGTGCAACCAGCGTCCGTCGGCGCGGCCCGACGGCAACCAGCGCGAAATGCGACATGCTGCATTTCGCGCCCTTGCTTTACCAAGGAACACTACGTCTCCCTCTTCTCGTGACGGAGTGACAGTGGACGCGTTGAAACGCGCATCTGTCAAAGCAACGCAGCGTGGCGAGCGCCTGCGAGTATAAGGCAGGACCGGTGCCTGGCGTGGCAACGCCGGCTTCATCCGATGAAATGAACGCCGCTGAGCACGCGCACCACGTAACGTCGCAATGTATTGGCGCCTTGACTGTGGCATGTAGTCATGTTCTCACATAGCACGCATCTCATGATTATCTTGTTTGCACCAGTCACACACCTTCGTCATCCATTGACGTCACGTAATGCCAAATCGGGCACATGTAAACCTACTGAAACGGTCGCGGGCGCATCATGAGGGTGGCATGTAATCATGTTGTTACATGACACGCATGTCGTGATCATCATTTTTGTATGTGTCATTTACCAGTGTCATCAGTTCGTGTCATGTAATACCAAGTTTGGTACATCCGAAGCTAGTGAAACAGCATTAAGCGCATCATGAGCGTAGCATGTAGTCAAGTTGTTACATGACACACATCTCATGTTTGCACCAGGATCATACCGTGATCCTTCATTCACGTCCTGTAATACCAAATTTAGTAAAAGTTAAGCTAGCGAAACATCCGCCAGCACATGAGCGTAGCTTGTAGTCATGTTGTTACATCACACCCATCTCATCATTATCATGTTTGCACCAGTCACATACCTTCGTCATCGTTCACGTGCCGTAATACGAAATATGGTATGTGTGACGCTAGCGAAACGCTCGCGAGCGCATCATGAGCTTGGCATGTAGTCATGTTATTACGTGACACGTATGTCATAATTTTCATGTTAGGGTTTGTCGCTTTTGTTTGCCATGCAACCGTGTCATTCATACCAGTTTTGCAACATGCCATGTGAACTAAACCACTGAAAGACCTGCAGCACCATGAATTGTAAACCATGACATTCACGACATCCATGTCATGAATTTCATGTTATGACTAGTCAACTATGTTCTTCATACAGTCTTGTTATGCCATACCAATTTTGGTATTTATACCATAACTGAAACGGCCAGGAGAGCTAAAAGTCGTAGGCGGATAGATAGATAGATAGATAGATAGATAGATAGATAGATAGATAGATAGATAGATAGATAGATAGATAGATAGATAGATAGATAGATAGATAGATAGATAGATAGATAGATAGATAGATAGATAGATAGATATACAGATAGATAGATAGATAGATAGATAGATAGATAGATAGATAGATAGATAGATAGATAGATAGATAGATAGATAGATAGATAGATAGATAGATAGATAGATAGATAGATAGATAGACAGACAGACAGACAGACAGACAGACAGACAGACAGACAGACAGACAGACAGACAGACAGATAGATAGATAGATAGATAGATAGATAGATAGATAGATAGATATATAGATAGATAGATAGATAGATAGATAGATAGATAGATAGATAGATAGATAGATAGATAGATAGATAGATAGATAGATAGATAGATAGATAGATAGATAGATAGATAGATAGATAGATAGATAGATAGATAGATAGATAGATAGATAGATAGATAGATAGATAGATAGATAGATAGATAGATAGATAGATACGCGCAAAGACTTCTAAGCTCGCTGAGAAATGCTTCGGGTTTAACATCGAAAGCATGATACTGTTACGTAAAAATGACACGAGGCGTGTCTATTTAAAATCTATATTCAAACTGATGCGTATGGCGTCGACTAAGATGGAAGACAGCACGTACAACTGACAGACCACTTCCTCGTTGTCGTCTTCTGACCATTGATATGTCAGCTACGTAGCATTACCCCCTTGGCGGTAAAAGCGCCGTCTCGGTGCACATTAACTACGGTCTTCAGTAGGCAGGTGGTAAGGTTTTAACCTGCTGACGTGCACAACATCACTGGGTGTGGTTGCAGGCAGGCTTGTGGTCTCAGATGCAGGAATGATCTCATAGGTGACGTCGGTTACCTGGCGGATGATACGGTAAGGACCCATGTAGCGAGACAATAACTTCTCTGATAAGCCAACTCAACGAACTGGGCACCACAGGAGAACAAGAGAACCGGGTGAGAAGTGAACGTCAGCATGCCGGCTGTCGTAGATGGCTTTCTGGGTGGTTTGCGAAGCCGAAAGTCTAGAGCGGGCGATCTGACGTGCGTGGTCGGCACGAGCAATAGCGTCACGTGCATATTCGGTTGACGGCGTTGTAGTGGTTGGAAGTAGGGTGTCGAGTGGTAACTTCTGATCACGGCCATAAAGCAAATAAAAGGGTGAATAACCAGTAGTGTCGTGGCGTGAAGAATTGTACGCGAAGGTCACGTGAGGTAGCGCCCGGTCCCAGTCATGGAGGACACATACATCGCGAGCATGTCCGTTAGGTCCGATTTAGCCGTTCGGTAAGGCCATTTGTTTGGGGATGGTAGGAAGTGGTCAGCTTGTGGTGCGTCGAAGAAGAGCGCAGAAGATCGTCGATTACACGGGACAAAAATGGGCGGCCGCCATCCGTGAATAATTGGTGAGGAGCGCCTTGATGTAGGATGACGTCGCGGAGCAAAAAGTCCGCAACGTCAGTAGCGGTGCTGGTGGGGAGCGCTCGAGTGATGGCATACCTAGTCGCGTAGTCTATAGCAACGGCGACCCACTTGTTGCCCAATTTCGACTCGGGAAAAGGACCGAGAAGATCTATACCAACACGGAAGAAAGGTTCAGTTGGGATGGAGATCGGTTGAAGAAGTCCAGCTGGGGGCGCAGTAGGTCGCTTCTTACGTTGGCATTTATCACAGGAGGACACGTAATGGCGAACGGACCGGGCGAGACAGCGCCAAAAGAAGCGGCGACGCACGCGGTCGTACGTCCGAGATACACCCAGATGACCAGCAGTTGGTTCATCGTGAAGCTCGTGCAGCACGGTTGAACGCAAGTTTTTCGGCACGACAAGAAGGAGCTCAGGGCCATCTGGCTGGAGGCTACGACGGTACAGCGTGCAGTTCAGGAGGACGTGCATTCGAAGTGACGTGTCGTTCGGAGAAGATTCGAGATGGTCAATAAGTTGTCGCAGAGAAGCATCACGACGTTGTTCATCACCAATCTGAAGAAACTGGGACATTGACATGACGCTGAGGCTAGGCTCGATGTCTGGTTCGTCGGACTGATCAACAGGGTAGCGGGATAAGCATTCGGCGTCCAGATGGAGACGTCCAGACTAATAAGCATTCAAGGAGGAATACTCCTGTAGGCGCAATGTCCAACGACCAAGTCGTCCAGTGGGGTCCTTCAGAGAAGAAAGCCAACACAGCGCGTGATGATCTGTGATGACACGGAAAGGGTGGCCATACAAGTATGGACAGAATTTCGAAACCGCCCAAACAAGAGCGAGACATTCCCGTTCTGTTATAGAATAATTACGTTCAGACTTAGAAAGCAGACGGCTTGCGTACGCGATCACACGGTCGTTGCCCCGCTGAATTTGCGCAAAAACTGCACCAATTCCGTCCGTGACCACTCGCGTCTGTTTGCACATCTGTAGGAGCATCGGGGTCAAAATGTGCAAGAATAGGAGGTGTCGTTAGAGCGGTGATTATCTGAGAGAAGGCGTTGGCTTGAGGAGGGCCCCAAGAAAATGGGACGTCTTGTTTGAGAAGGTCAGTGAGTGGCCGTGCGAGTGCCGCAAAGTTTTTCACGAACCGGCAAAAGTAGGAGCAGAGGCCCACAAAACTGCGAACATCATGGACAGAGCGTGGGACTGGGAAGTTTCTTTACAGCGCGTACTTTCGCCGGGTCTGGCCATACGCCGGCAGCGTCAACAAGGTGACCCAATACGGTGATCTGACGAAGACCGAAGTGGCACTTGCAGGAATGGAGCTGCAGGCCGGCCCGTCGAAATATGGATAGAATGGTCGAAAGGCGTTCAAGGTGGGTTGCAACGGTAGGTGAGAAAATGATCACGCCGTCCAGGTAACCCAAACATGTCGACCATTCAAATCCTTGTAGGAGCGTGTCCATCATTCTCTCGAAGGCCGCTGGCGCATTGCAGAGCCCGAATGGCGTGACCTTGAATTGGTAAAGACCGTCAGAGGTAAAGAAGGCGGTCTTTTCTCGGTCCATGTCATCTACAGCAATTTGCCAGTAGCCAGATCGGAGGTCGAGAGATGAAAAGAAGGTGGCGCCATGGAGGCAAGGGCATTGTCAATGCGTGGTAGAGGGTACACGTCTTTTTTAGTCATTTTGTTGAGGTGGCGATAATCAACGCAGAAACGCCATGAGCCGTCTTTCTTTTTTACTAATACCACGGGAGATGCCCAAGGGCTCGTTGATAGTTCAATTACGTTTTTTGTAATCAGTTTGGCCACTTCTTTCTGAATCACTTCTCGCTGGGACGCTGACACGCGGTACGGCCGATGGTGAATGGGCGCAGAGTCACCAGTGTTGATTCGGTGAGTGACAATTTTAGTCTGGCCCAAGGGACTATCGTCGGTGTCGAAAATGTCACTGTATGAGGTCAAAACTTGGCAGAGAGCGTCGGCCTGGCGAGGCGACAGCTCCGATTCAATCATGTTTCGAAAAATACCATCGTCTGAGCTGGGTGACCGTGAGACTGCGCTTCGATCAAGAGCAGATACAGCAACAACACTGACACCGTCCTCTGTTATGGCAGTTAGCTTGGCTAGAGACATCTGACAGGGCAACACTTGAGGGGTGAAACCAAAGTTAAGGAGCGGAAGTAACACACAGTTATCCGCTATGGTCGTGATGGTATAGGGCACAGTAACACTGCGCGTCAGCCGAACGTCAGTAATTGGCGTAACGATATAATCACCGTCAGGAACGGGAGGGGTCGATGACAAAGACACGTACGTGATGGCTCGAGGTGGCAGGCGAACGAAAGTGGTTGGGCTCAAGCGACTGGTGGGCTTTGCAGAGTAGTCGGCAAAGATTGGTAGATCAAGGCTGAGGGTACCAGAGGAACAATCAATTAAGGCCGAGTGTGCTGAAAGAAAATCAAGGCCAAGTATGAGATCATGTGGGCAACAGGCTAGCACGGCAAAAAGGACCACACCGTGACAACCAGCAATGCTGACACGAGCAGTGCACATTCCGATTACTGGTACAGTACCGCGATCGGCAACACGTATTGCCTGCGTCGTAGATGGCGTCATAATGTTTTGTAAGCGGCAGCGTAAAAAAGCGCTCATAATAGACAGGTGCGCACCTGTGTCAATGAGGGCGGTCACAGGAAGATGGTCGACTTCTACTTCAAGCAGGCTATGGTGCGTGGGAAGCGTCAGTAGAGGATTTTCGGCTGTCATTGGTATTGCAGCTTCACCTCTATAAGCTGCAATATCTAGTTTTCCTGCTGCGGTCGTCCAGAGAAGCTCGGCGAGGAAAAGCGCCGAGGTGGCGGAGAGCGGGATTGGCGACGTAGCGGCGACGGGGAGCGAGAGCTGCGGCGACCGGACGAAGGGGCGTCAGGGTAGCGGCGACCAGGCAAAGGGGCGTCAGTGGAAGGCTCGTAAGATGACGACGAATAGAAATTGAAGGGTGCGGCGACTGAACGTCGAGGGGTCGTCGGATGCAAGAGCGCCGAGGTAGAGAAAGTCTGATGTGGTTGGTTTGACCAACGGCGGTGGCAATAGCGAGAAACGTGCCCAGGCTGGTGGCAGGAAAAACAAATAGGCCGGTCGTCGGGTGTTCGCCATTCCGAAGGGTTACGGAAGGGCATTGTTGGAGGTGAACGGCGAGCGTGTCATCAGGAGTAGGACGGGACTTCAGGGCGAGTCAAAGGACATGCTGATGGACGGCCGAGGTTCGCAAGCTCCTGCCTCACCACAGCTTGTATTAACGCCACTGACGGCTGTTGTTGGTCAGAGGCGAGCGTTGCGAAAACGGGTGGCTGAAGAGGAGCCGGACAGGAGGCTTCGATTTCCCGATGAACAATGCGTGTGACGTGATCATACGTGGGGGACTGGTGGGCGGCTTCACACGATGAGGTTGCGGCCGTGTTGGGCAGCCGGGTGAATCTCTAAGTAATACGGCGGCTCTTGGCTTCTTCGAACCGCCGGCACTCTTTAATGATGGCGTCGACGGTGGCAACGTTGCTGTAAACTAAAAGATTAAATGCGTCGTCTGCTATGCCTTTCAGCACATGGGCCACTTTCTCAGACTCACTCATGTGCTCGTCAATCTGGCGGCTTAGGGCGATGACGTCGTGAATGTACGCGACGTACGACTCCGTCGACGTCTGTGCACGAGCCGCCAGTTGATTCCGCGCTGCGATCTGCCGCTCGACGGTGTCGCCAAAAAGGTCGCGGATCTTCTCTTTAGAGAAGTCCCAGCTCGTAATCTCCGCTTCATGCGTCTCGAACCACACTTGCGGTGGGTCATCGAGGTAAAAAAGCACATTGGCAAACATTAGAGTCGGGTCCCACCAATAGCTTGCGCTGACCCGTTCGTACCGGTTGATCTATTTGTCAACGTCAACGCCATCCTGACCGGAAAATACACCGGGATCACGAGCAGGAGGTAGAACGACGTATGTAGAAGTCACGGTAGGGGCAGGTGGTAAAGACGATGGTTGTTTAACCTGTGACATCGTTGGACCTATGATGATGCGGCCGTTGCGGAGCTTCGTGATGAAAACGGGGAAGTACCCAGCGCGTCCACCACAAAGATAATACGTAAAAATGACACGAGGCGTGTCTATTTAAAATCTATATTCAAACTGATGCGTATGGCGCCGACTAAGATAGAAGACAGCACGCACAACCGACAGACCACTTCCTCGTTGTCGTCTTCTGACCACTGATATGTCAGCTACGTAGCAATACGAAAAGCTTTCAAGAGAGCGATTGGCCTACCACTCAATGCGAGCACCGAAATATTTCTAGCACTTGGACTTCACAACTCACTCGACCAGTTAATTAAGGCCCATGATGTTGCGGAATATGAACGCTCATCAAAATCAATGGCTGGTCAACCCATTCTTGAGTCACTGAGTATCGGGTATCACACTCAGCAGGGAGAAGTTGGCGGATGTTCCTGCCTCGGTCCACGACCACCTGATCGTTTTACCGCTTCCCAAGAATATGCACCCAACGTACCACGTAGGCCGACGTAACAAGCACGCAATAGAGCTCCAAAAAAGTATGGTAAAAGTAAAGACGGAGTATATGTAGATGCCGCGAGATATGGGGAATGGCGAAGGGCGCACGTAACTGTGGTCATTGACCATACAGGCAAACGCCTCGCGATTGCCGTGATGAACAAACGAATAGCGAGGGTGGCCGAAGAAGCCGCAATAATCTCAGCTCTCGCTACGATGATTAATGCAGAGATCGTGATAAGCGATTCGCAGGCAGCAGTCCGAGGTTTCGCGCGTGGCCGTGTCTCGAGGGAAGCAGCCCGCATTCTTCAAATCTGCGGTGATGGCGACTTGATGTCGTGGTCGCAAATACAAGTTCCAATAGTTTTCCTTCTAAGGACCCCGGCACACACCGACGTCCTGCTGGCGGGAAACGAGGCGGCCCACGGTGCGGCTCGAGGTCTCTTTTGCCGAGCCACGGCCCATTACATGGCTTCCGCCTCCGAATTCAAGAATGGGGTGTTGGGTCTGCTGGATCGGGACACTTTGACAGACACACAGCAACAAGAATCGCTATGTTCATGGGATGATCTCACAACGTTCCGAGACATCACTGTTACGCCTGGAAGTCCACACCGAACGTCATTGCCTCTGCAAAGGCAATATTTGCAAAGACCAGTGAATGAGCTTGCCTGACGTCATCATCTCACCAACGTCATGCAAGCGGCGCCATCTAGTCTGGCGAGTCTTAGCAATGCGTGGCAACACCACTCGTCCTCGGGTGCGACCCAGCGCAACGGCTCCGGATTTGAGGATCATGACGCAACCCAGCGGTGGTTCCTGACTGGAGAAATCTGACATCACGGCCAGCGGCGCTTCTGATTAGACGTTGGGGACGTAAAGGTCCGCCCGATGCCTATAAAAAAGCCAAGCGGCGCATTGCCAGCAGCTTACCTATGCGTCAGAGAGCAGCCGGCGTTTGCGTCAGAGAGAAGACATCTCAGCTCTTCGAGTCCCTAAGCCAGCGCCGAATTCGTAACGCCTCTATTTCTATGCTGTACATAAATATTGCCTTAACTCACCGTCGTCTTGTCCACTCGTCAATGAGCTCTTCACAGAAGCAGTTGCGATCTGAGAAACAAGTGCTACCAAACAGCCAATGACCCTGGCAGCGGCGAGTTTCGGAGCAGAGCCGCCTTCGTAACCGCGGCGGCGGTGCGCCTCATAACAGTGGATAACAGCTGCGGGATCAGCCGGCGTCAGCGACCTTGATGCGGTGAGTGCCAGATGTTTTCCCCTCATTTCTCCAGACTACTCTAGCACAGGTTATAGTAGTTTAGAAAAGGTCTGTGTGAAGCATTAGAGTTAGCTTTGGTCGTTTCATGCTAAGTCGGAGCGCTTTGAAATCAAAATAATGTGGAGGGTGTAAACATGGCAGTGTTAAAATTTGCTTGCGCTTCTTGCTAGTCGACTAATAGCGGGTGCACTAAGTAGATTCCTAATTGGGGCAAACATTTCATTACACAAATTACAAACTTTCCTTTACATACGGAGAGGAAGAAAGGCCAGCTTAATACTACTTGTTTAATATTCTTTCAGTAGACATAATCAGTTATACAGAAACAGCAACGGCACAAAATAAGCACGCAATCTTGAACGAAAGTAAGAATATGTACTGAAGCGGAGCTGGAGAATAAAGTTCACAGCAGCGCGTTTCTACTTACGCATGCATACACTCATTCAAATCTCGTTACAGTAAAGCTTCGTTAACACTTACAGGCATGCCGATAACCTGTCGGGTACGCAACTAACTATATACGCACTAAACATAGTACGCATTAACCACCGAGTACATAAGCAAGCACACGATTCTCTCTCGGACGTGGGGGGTGGAGGGGGTGGAAGAATATTCGTCGCAGCATGCCCCTTTTGCTATTATCTCAATGTATGAGGCTGAATTTGAGCCCCCTTCCTATTAGGTCAATGTACAAGCCAGGCTTGCTCCCCCTGCCCCCTTCCAGGACACATCACAGTTCATTAAATTGCCACTGCCCCGGGGATTGTTGCTCACATATCTTTATTCTCATTCCATGCCCTTTGAGAGCTGTGGTGAATGTAGAGGGAAGATATGCAGCGGGGGCTGCCAAGCGGTATTCTAGAATAGGCACACCCATTTCCTCGGCTAAGCCCCTCACACAAAGGGCGTAGAGCTCTCGCACCGAAGGACTGTTATGAAAAAAGATAAAAGAGGATAAACGCGAGACTCTGGAGATGAATGGATTGATGGATTGATACGGCTGTACCCTTTAAATCGGGCAGTGGCTAATACCACCAAGCCGTAATATCTAACGAACCAAAAACTAGATTTATTATTTTTTTTCCTTTAAATAGTGAGATTGAGGATTCGTACTTTGCAGTGAGGGGTTTCATTTTCACTCGAGCCTTGATTTTAGCCACCAAGCAGATAAGCTCTTTCTAAATAATTCTACCCACTTTTCTATTTTGCAATCCTTCTCCGTAAATCCCAGTGCTTTGAAAAACTCTGTGCCATCATCCTGAACTATAGGGTGAAGCTCTTTACAGAACATTACCAAGTGTTTGGCAGTTTCCTCCTCCTATCCACATGCACTGCATACCGTGTAAACTATTTCGTCTGTGGCCCGATATTTCTTGGTTAGCAATATTCTCGTCCTCCCCTCAAACAGAAGAAAACTACTCCAAGTATTATCAAAAATCCTTTCCCAGGATCCTGCTTATAGTTCGATAGATCTCTAGTGCAAACTTCCTAATCATGTCAATTCTCCACATATCAGTCTCAGCTTCCTTCACATTCTTGTTAATCAATATTTCTTTTTGGTTTGGCCCCCTGCTGCTTTCCAAGTATTTAACCGTCAATTTTCTGGTTCGCTTCCTCCATTTTGTACCGACATTCTTCATGTACAAGTAGCTGAAAAATTTTTTTGCCCAACGCTCCTACCCCAATTTTCTCAATCGCTTCAAAAATTTTATCTTGTTGTTAGCTTCCATGCTCTCAAATGATCTCCATCCCATATCACCTTGTGCTCCCTGATTTGGTGTATTCCCGTGAGCCCCTAAGGCAAGCCTACCTCTTCCACGTTTCTTAATTTCTAATCTTGCTCGAACATTTGACCTCCTGCACAAGACCGCATTGCCAAACGTCAGACCAGGAACCACGACCCAGTTCCATATTCCTCTCACAAAATCATACCTATTGTAATTCCACAGTTCCCTATTTTTCATTTCTGCTGCATTACTGTTACCTTTAAACGTCACGTATATTTCGTGTTCCTCAAGGTACTCGGTCCCATTGCTTGTCCATACGCCCAGATAATACTATTTATCTGTTATCTCTAGCATGACCTTCTGTATTCTAGGCTCACTATCTTTATTATCATTAAAAGTCATGACTGCTGATTTTTCCTTACTGAATCTGAAATCTGTTAAAACTGCCCGTTTTGTTATCTTTCTTGATTTCATTTTGTAGGTCTTGTGTCAACAAGTGAAGTGTATTTCTTTACCCCACTTCGTAACGGCCTTTAGCTAAGAGTATCAATAAATATAATAAATAAATGACCTATCTTCCTCATTATCGCCATTTTGTATGTATGCCATTTTGTGTTGCATCATTGGACCCTATTCTACTCTTTTGCTATGGGTCCAAACAGTTTTATGATCTATCACTTTGGAATTGAAAATAAAGTGAAATGAAAATGAAAATGAAAAATAAAATCTCTGCAAATCATTCCTTTTCTCGGCCATTAGCACTATATCTACCTGCATCAATGCTGGTAGTGCCTGTTCAATGAGTTTTCCTTGTTTAATAAAAGAGAGGTTGAAGCCAAGTCCACTAACCTTTAATTTGGCCTCTAATTTCTGTACGGACATCACGAATAACAAGGCATACAGAGGACATTCGTGCATAAGCCCCCGTTTTACCTCTGCGCACATGGATACCTGTTTTTCCGTCTTTAAAACTGCCTTGTTACCTTTATAGATATCCTTTAAAAGATTAGTGAATTAATCTTTCACGCCTAGTATGTCCGGTATTACCCACAAGTCCTCTTGAACCACGCTATCGTACGCTTCCTTGATATCCAAAAATGCTAGCCACAGGGGCCTGTGTTCCTTTCGGGCTTTTTCGATGCGCTGGGTAGAACAGGTTATCTTCCAACCTCCTGTGTTTCCGAAACCCATTATGTAGTTCCCCCAGCACCCCATCATCGTCTATCCATGCCTGCAGTCTTTCCTTTAAAATCCGCGTCACCAGCCTGTTGACCACTGATGTCACTATTATAGGATCGTAGTTGTTCATGTCAGCTTTGTTTTCTTTCCTTTATAGATCATGCTCATCCTACTAAGTTTCCATCCATCGGGGGTTCCCCATCGATTATTATTTTGCTCACTGCCTCTCTCAAAGTCTGCTTAGCCTTCGGACCCAATGTCTTTCACAGCATGATTAGAAAGCCATCTGGGCCTGTTTGTACTACTAGGAACCCTGTTCTTAGCCCTTTCGCACTCCCGTTGTGAGAATAATGCCATTGCGCCACTTGATTCATCTTTGTCTATTGTAGTGCATAAGGTACTTCTTTGTTAAAGTTTTACTGTCACCCTTGTTCTTATATATTGAATGGCTTCGTCCCCTTCTAACCTAGCACCTTGAGCTGTATTTATAAACTTCTGCTCTAGGCTCGTCTGATTCTTAGGGAGTTTAGACGGTTCCGAAATGTCGCAGATGTCTTTATATCCTTTTTCTGTACTTCTGGCAGCCACTGAGCCCCCTTTCTTTTAATCTTTTCATTGATCAGCAGGGATGCTTTCCTTCTGATCAATGAAAAATGTGCCATTTTCTTTCAACATCATCTGTCAATTCACCCCACTTCTTAGCATGCCTGCGTTCCCTAGAGGCTTCCTGGCGTTTTGCTATGTCTCTCTTAACTTCCTCATCCCACTAACTCTTGGGTTTATGTCTTCTTTTCCGGGCTGACTTGTCACGTGCCTTAGCAAGCTCTAGCTCAGTATAATTGGATTCGTCTATGTCCACACTGTTTTATTATCCAGAGTGATTACTTTGTCAATTTGTTTAGTAGCCATTTATATTTGCCCTTCTGAATAAAAACTTTCCGGTAGTTGCTCATCTTGTCTCCTTGCCACTTTCACTGCTTTTCCAAAACTTAGCTTGATACGTTTGTGATCACTACCCAGACTTCTGGAGCCACATTAATCTATGTGCATTCCCCTGAGCCTATCATACATCCTATGTGACATCAGCGCGTAGTCTATCGTCGACTGCAGCCTTCCTACCTACCATGTTATTTGTCCTTCACACTTCTCAGTACTGTTGCAAATGATCAAATCATGCCTTTCACACATATCCATGATCATTTTGCCTGTTGGGATGGTATACCCATCTATGTCTTCTATGTGCGCATTCATATCTCCTAGTATAATTATCTCGCACTCTCCTCCCGATTCCTCAATGTCCTTTGATATACACTCTACCATTGCCTGGTCTTCCTCTCTGGCCGTTGCACCCGTCCGCAAGTACACCAAACCAAGGAATGTCATTTGCCCTACAAATTTTCCTTTAAGCCAAAAATGTTCCTCGCACTCCTGTTTGACCTTTTGCTAGTCTGTACTTTTATGAATGAATGCCCCAATACTACCTGCCTTTCTGCTGCATTCTGTTCTATTACAATATTTCCACGCGTATTCCGGGATGTTAGGAGGTTGTTCCATGTCGCTAAGATGTGTTTCTATAAAACCGTATACCATCGGCCTTTTCTTCCTTAGCTGTTCTTATATCTCTTGCCACTTCAGTCTGTTCCTGCCACACTGAATGTTAATATACCCTACGTCTGAATTGGCTCGGCTCTCGTGGCTACCTTGGACTCTACCTATCTTAGATATTGGTGCCACTTGGAAATCGTATCTGTTCATACTACCTGTCAAAGAATCTCCCTGGTTGTTTTCCTCGTCACTAGCTATCCTGCACCCCGAAGAGCCCGCGTGCCCCCCATAAAAGCTACTGCGCGTCTTGGAAGTCGTTAACCCACCACAAGACCTAGCTCCCATCGAAGTGAATTCTGCCTCACTGAAAACCACCCCACCTATTCACCTCTCTGTTTATTTCCACCACCTCAAAGCCTTTCTCTCGACTCATCCACCATATCTCCTGGTTTGCGTTGACAACCGCTTTTTGCAGGTTGCCGTCACGCACCGGTACCTCCAGTATTGTGCATATCACTACCTGTATCTGAGGAGAAGTGGCGCGCATGTCATCTACTATTTCGCCAGTGTGGTCGCTAGTCCTGCCGTATCTTTATTTAAGACATCAAAACCACCTGAAGTTAACACGAGGTTTCGTCCATCAGCTGTTGAGTTTTGCGCTCGCTTGTCTCATTACTGCTTCCAGCTTGCGCACTGGGAATGTCCCTACTGCAGCCCTCTTGTCGCTTCTTACCCTCTCTTTGATTGCTTCTGTGCATCGATTTAAATTCGAGTCCCCGGCGATTATCCCATGTTGTGACTTTTCAACTGGAGCGTCCTGAACCTGGGGGTTGCTTGCGCCTGTGACGCTGGCTGCTTTGTTCCCTCCCACCCCCACCACTACTTCGCTGAAGCCGGGTCTTGCGACTATTGAACCGGCTGAACCTGTTTTTGTTTCAAACTTTTTTGCTCTTTTTTCTCCGCCATTCTGGTTGCCGGTTCCCTACTGTTCTCTTTGTCAGCCGCTTCTTTGTTCACCTTCGCTTGTGCCTCCTCGGCGGACTTCAGCCTTTTTTCCATTGCTCTCGTTTTCTCTTGCTCTGTCGCCAACGCAGTCTCCAGCTCGGTGATTCTCATCAGCAGTTCACTCTGGGCAACCATCAAATTTTTTTTCTTTTTTTCCTCGACCTCACAATGTCTACACTTCGCATTAGCTTCCTCTCCATTCGCTTCTGCACTTAGGTTCATCTTGAAACCCACCCCGCACCCTGAACACATTACAGCCTTTTCAGCCATGTATTTCTGACACCAATTGTCGTTATGAATTGTCTCACTCGATAATTACAAAACACGAACCCTGCCCTACGAAAAAAAGAAAAATCTAAGCTCTACTACAAACATTTACGTGTTCAATGTACGTGCACCTCTCCCAGGTGGTGGCAAAAGAAACAAACACACACAAACTTGTAAATACCTGATGACTGACCCTCGAAAAAGCCGTACATCATAATAAGTGCTGCAAAGGTTTTAACTGCTGCCTTATTAAGTATAAATTCAAGCTCAAAACATGCAAAACCACTTATCTGCGCAGTCGATCGGGAGCGCTCAAAAAACACGTCCATCCACCGTGTCAGCCAGAACTGAACTACACTCTAAGTCAAATCCTGGCTAGACTACACACCCGCAGGCAGAAAATCAAGTCAAACTGTCGCCGATTCTGGGCGGCTTCGTAGCCGTGTCGCACAGAAACCGGGTCAACTTTTAGTGGCCTTCAGAATAGCCGAGACAAAGATTAGCGGGGATTTTAGGTCAAATTTTTCCTCGCCAGGTACTGCCTGCGGTTAGGCGTGACTTTCCGTAGGCGGCCCAGCCTTGACGCTGTGGCGGGAAAAAGTATTATTTTACGCTTTTCAGAGCCATTTCTCGTGAGAATGCGGCGGATATTACGACTACACGTAATTCGAAAATCATTAGTATCTCAATTACTTATATTTGCGAGATTAACATGGAAAGCACCGCCCTGGAATCAAACTCGGTACCGCATGCACGTAAAGCAGATGTCTTACCCATTGCACCACAGCGCCATCGCAAGACGGCAAGTCTTTTTGCGGGAGTATATATCTACCAAGTGGGTTTTTGCAAATGGTCTCCGGAACCTTGAACTGTTTTTGCGCCATGTGCATGCATTTGATCAGCGAATAGTTTGTAGGGCTTCATTAATTCGAGACAACCATGGTGAGCGCTTTCCGCTCCGACTCCGGTTCATGGTGCGCCCTTCCGCAAGAATGATTAACCTGTGTTTGTGCGTCGTTTTAGTGCTTCGCCGTGAACTGCGGGTGTTACGCTCACCGAAATTCGCGGACGAGGTTGTGTTCGGCTGTCAAAACCTGCGTATGTTTCTCGCACGGGCGTGTGCTGTGAGAAATTTGGCTGGTTTAAGTCGGGAGTTACACGAGTGTCAGTGACAGCAGCTTATTCTCAGCTGTTTGAAGACAATGCGCTTTCGCACGTAAATGTTGCATAAGTATTTTAGCGTGCCTAATCTAACATTTGCATTGCGTACGCGCGAACTGCCGTGAGCTGCACGCTGGGGCAGCAGCACCTTTTCAGCATTTCAACGATTACTTATTTCTGCAATTAAAATTTATGCGCATTACCTCGCTATATAGAGTGGTTTTTACTCATTTTCAGTCTTTAACTGATAATATTTATAGGGAGTGGCTATTCTTTCCTTTATACAGCATCACATCGCTGTTCAAGTGAATGCCAAAACGCGCGCCAATGTCAAGTATGACGTACACAAATTAGCGACGGGCAGGTCGGTCTCCCTGCAAATAAATAATGCCTCTGCACATCTCTTTAGCGAACGTTGGCGTGCAGTTGAGGTCAAAAAATGGTGCGGAACGAACTTCAAGAATATTTATTCTTACTGCTAACAGTTGCTCTTTAGAAAGCGGGAATTTTTATAGCTGGTACGTTATCTCCACAGTAGTACACTGGCTGTCCAGATAAAGATAACTAGGGCTCATAGCATGGTCGACAAACAATGTAGATACAACTAACAACAAGGAGCAAGTGCGTGGTCTATAGCGTTCTTTTTGTTTGAAACGAAGTCGCTAAAACGCTGCATTCACCCACTATTTAATGGTCTAGATGTTAGAGGCGATGCGAAGCACATTTTACAATGTGCTTGAAGCAGAAAGCGGCGCCCGTAGTGGAATGATTCAGATGAATGGAGGGTACGACGACAATACACAGCATTCTGGAAAGTTGTGCTAGCTGACCTTAATACAGTACATTATCAGCCGAGCAAGAGAAATTGCTTTCATGCGTAGTTTCAGGCACACGTAAAAGCACTTAAGCTCGCGCGGACATATCCGAAAAAAACACCCTTTGAAAATGTGCACGACGTACTACACTCCCATGCAAACACGACCTGGCTTGCAGATGGCACAGGGAGCAGTCCACACATCACCCCTTCGGTCAGTTGCCGTCAGGCGGCGACTCTGCTTGATCTCGTGGTCAATAATATTCTGTGAGATATGTGGCAATTACTAAAAACTAACGCAGTAATTTTATTACAATGGGGAGCTGGAGATTTTCAAATGTTCATTTCAGAAGAGGACGTGAAAGGAACATAATGAAGGATAATTTTATTGTTAAAAAACACATTTCTGCTTATTGCTATGCCATAAGCGTGTTAATATAAAATACAGTGTTGGTATATATTCCAAAAGTCTAACTGTTTCATGACGAACCATTTATCTGATTAAGTTTGTAGTGCATAATTCAGTGGGAGCACATTACGGCAGTCTGCTATGAATAAAGCTTTTTTGCTATTTATTGCTGCTCGTAAAACAACGTGTGATGAAACAATTTACAAAGACAGACCAAAATAAGAACATGAACAACAACTAGCAGCTCATTTACCAACTGTCTTACCAATTGTCAAGTCACTTGTTCAAATCGAAGACCGAGACAGTTATTAAATAAAAGTCTTCGGGTGAACATGACAACACCAAAAAAAGACTCGGACTTCAGTTCAGGCGCCAATGCTCCTCCGCTAAGTTTTATTCTAGAACTACTTCTTCATGAAAGAATATACGTCGCTGTAATGAAACCGAAATGCATTAGTAAGAAATTCTCATTATCTGCATGTGGCACTGACGCATTGCTGATGCCCGTGGCTTTATCGTGCGCAATGTGAAAAGCCGCGAATTTCTTAGTTTCGTAATCTTCCTGAAACCAGTCCAGAAACTATTTTTCTGTTTATTTCTTCAGAAAGGCGTACGTCGCAAGGCTCACAGTAATATTATTTCCTGAAGTTTCCTGAGCCAAGACCATGATGTGATGGAGGCACATTATGCCATTATGATGGAAAGCAGGAAATTTCTGCTCCTTAGTTCAGGTACTTCAACAATTCTGTAAATCCAAGTACACACAATGCTTACATTGTTGCACCATGTGGCTAAAGCTACTGTTCTTCCAGCACAGCTCTGTACCGACGCTGTATAACAGTGACATCGTCCTGTTTCTCTCTCTCTCTCTCTCTCTCTCTATATATATATATATATATATATATATATATATATATATATATATATATAACAAAAACAAAAGTGATGCTGGGTCCGGGTAAGATTATCCGTAGGGAAGAAGATGCACATACGAAGTGATTTTATTGACGTTTTCGGCCGCGGGTCCGAAACGTCAATAAAATCACTTCCTACGTGCGTCTTTTTCCCTATATATATATATATATATATATATATATATATATATATATATATATATATATATATATATATATATATATATATATATATATATATATATATATATATATATATATATATATATATAAGAGAAAAAAGTGTGTACCTAAGGGCTCGTTTTTTCGTGTTTTGACACAATAATATTAAGTTCTAACAGACAATAATGCCAAGGAATGTATAGCGGAAGTTATTAGAACAAATGGAATATAAATAAGAAGAAAGAAAAGAGGATACAATAATAACCAGCCGTGAGCAGGAATCAAACCTACGACCATCGAATAACGTGTTCGATGCTCTAACCACTCAGCTATCACAGTGGCTTTTTTTTCTTTATTGCCTGCTTCGCAAACAGTACAAATCAATATAAGGATACAGTGCAGTGTCACGTGTAAAAGTGCTGTCACATCTTCCAGCACATGGGGGTTAAAAAGGCAGACGCTTTATACCCACCAACTTATCTAAACATGGCAACCACTCTGGCTTATCTTGTGCCTCGTATGCAGTCATCAAATACTGTACACTTTCTATGAAGTACTCTCGAGCGGGCCGGAGATTCACGTCTACGTTTCGCACTGCCATCCGTGTTCGCCACACACTGTGAAGAACCAATACCATGAACATATTGTAGGGCACACCACCTACAATTATGACTGGCAAAAAGCGGATGCCATACTGTGTAACTGGCAGGTCTTTCTTCAGGGTCCTTTGAAGGATGTCCCAGAGAAAGGCTGCATCAGTACAGTCTAGGAAGATGTGGTCAACTGTCTCAAGTTTTCTGCAGACAATGCAATCAACTGATGGGACGAAGATTCCTTTTTCTCGAAGCCATGGATTGGTAGGGAGTGTGCCGCTGTGAAGTTTGAAAAAGAATGTCTTCATTGATGGTCTAATTGGCTTCTTCTTCACTCTTTTCAAGACGTCATCCCCGGGCCCATTAGGGTACAATGTTCTATACAGAGGCTCTGGCACCATGGTTTCTACAAGGTCCTTGTACAGTCTCTTTCGCGAAACCCCAGAGAGATACTCCATCGAAAATCGCACTCTCAAAATTTCCAAAGCAGCAATCACTTCTTTCATGTACCCCTTAGGTCTTTTTGTCACCCAATCGACAGTGGTTACAATAAAATCAGGCAAAAAATGGGACAGCCGCACATGTATCAACGTTCTCAAAAAACAATCATCTTGATCTCGTAAAAAAACAAACCTAGATACTATCTGTCTCAGGAACAAGTGTACAAGACCAAGCCCCCCACTTTTCACAGAACGTAACAGATTTGTTCGGCTTGTCCTTTCCCACGTGGACGCCCAGATAAACACTGCGATCACTCTGTGTAGCTTTTGTACAGCAACACGTGACATGAATAGCACTTGTAAAACATACCATACTCGTGAAATAAAAAATATGTTGCTCACTGTTGACCTCGTAAACATTGAGAAATCGCGCCCACCCCACGTTTTTGTCTTGTCTCTTAGTTGCTCTGTCTCTTGTTTCCAATATTCTGTTGTGTCTCTGTAGTGTTGGAGAGGTACCCCTAAGTACTTGTCAGGTATGACCTTCCATGTAATGCTTTGAATTATGGTCAAAATTTCCGGAGCCCTCCACTACGGCGTCTCTCATAATCATATGGTGGTTTTGGGATGTTAAACCCCACATATCAATCAATCAATGCTTTGAAATATTGATGATGTGCTCTGCCAATTTCCGTGCCATATTCCAAGACATTTACTCCAGTTTACTCTTCTATCAGTGCAATCACAGAAGAATTTCACATCGTTTAGTGCTTCTCTAATACTCTCCCGATCTTCGCAGAACACAGCAATATCGTCGGCGTAACTAAGTATTTTGACCTCTGCAAACATCAAATGAAACCCCCGCACCTGGTCATTCTGTATCACTTTCTGGCATAGAGGTTCTAAATAGATAGCAAAAAGCAGTGCCGATGCAGGGCATCCTGAGCTATCACAGTGGCCTTCCCTCCACCCACTTTTTTGGGGAGGTTTATATGTGAATTTAGAAGTGAGAGTGTCAGTCAGCGCCCTCTGTAGCCAAGCGGCGAGTGTGAAACACACCCTTTTTATGCGCATGTGTGGCGTCACGTAGCACGGGAACTTATTACGAGCGGGCCACTGACCAATAGTCCCTCGTATACAACCTAATGGCACCAAGTCTGCCAGTACGAGACCCTCGTTAATGAATAAGAGAAAGAAGTGTGTATCTAAGGGCTCGTTTTTCCGTGTTTTGACACAATAATAATAAGATCTAACAGACAATAATGCCAAGGAATGTATAGGAAGAGTACAAATGTAATGTAAATAAGAAGAAAGAAAAGAGGGTGAAAAAATAACCAGCCGCGAACAGGAATCGAACCTGCGACCTTCGAGTAACGCGTTCGATGCTTTAACTACTGATCTATCACAGCGACTTTCTTTCCTCCCAGTTTTTGGGGGTTTATATGTGAATTTAGAAGTGGGAGTGTCAGTCACCGCCCTCTTTAGCCAAGCGGCGAGTGTGAAACACGCCCTTTGTATGCGCACGTGTGGCGTCACGTAGCACGTGAACTTAATACGAGCGGGCAGCTGACCAATAGTCCCTCGTATACAACCTAATGACACCAAGTCTGCCAGTACGAGACCCTCGTTAATGAATAAGAGAAAGAAGTGTGTATCTAAGGGCTCGTTTTTCCGTGTTTTGGCACAATATTAAGATCTAACAGACAATAATGCCAAGGAATGAATAGGAAGAGTACAAATGTAATGTAAATAAGAAGAAAGAAAAGAGGGTGAACAAATAACCAGCCGCGAACAGGAATTGAACCTGCGACCTTCGAGTAACGCGTTCGATGCTCTAACTACTGATCTATCACAGCGACTTTCTTTCTTCCCAGTTTTTTGGGGGTTTATATGTGAATTTAGAAGTGGGAGTTTCAGTCACCGCCCTCTTTAGCCAAGCGGCGAGTGTGAAACACACCCTTTTTATGCGCATGTGTGGCGTCACGTAGCACGTGAACTTATTACGAGCGGGCACCTGACCAATAGTCCCTCGTATACAACCTAATTACACCAAGTCTGCCAGTACGAGACCCTTGTTAATGAATAAGAAAAAGAAGTGTGTACCTAAGGGCTCGTTTTTTTGGTCTTTTTACTCGATATTAATAACATCTAACAGACAATACTGCCAAGGAATGTATAGGGGAAGTTATTAGAACAAATGGAATGTAAATAAGAAGAAATAACAGAGGGTGAAAGGTAACCAGCCGTGAGCAGGAATCGAACCTATGACCTTTGAATAACGCGTTCGATGCTCTAACCACTGAGCTATCACAACGGCCTTCCCTCCACCCACATTTTTGCGGGGTTTATATGTGAATTTAGAGGTTGGATGGATGCATGGATGGATGGATGGATGGATGGATGGATGGATGGATGGATGGATGGATGGATGGATGGATGGATGGATGGATGGATGGATGGATGGATGGATGGATGTGGCTGTACCCTTTAGATCAGGCGGCGGCTAACGCCACCTAGCCGTAATACTTAGTGAACTAACCATTACATTTATCTTTTTTTTTTTCGTTTAAATAATGAAGTTGAGGATTCGTACTTCGCAGTGAAGGATTTAATTTTCACTCGTGCCTTGACTTTAGCCACCAATCAGATAACCTCCTTCTAGTTAAGTCTACCCGCTTAAAGTCTATTTTGCCCTCGCTGTCCCTAAATCCCAGTGATTTGAAAAACTCTGCGCCATCATCCTGAACTATAGGGTGAAGCCCTTTACAGAACATTATCAAGTCTTCGGCAGTTTCTTCTTCCTCTCCACACGCACTGCATACTGTGTCTACCCCTTCGTATTTGGCCCGATATGTCTTGGTTCGCAGTACTCCCGTCCTGGCCTCAAACAGTAGAGAACTACCCCGAGTATTATCATAGATCCTTTCCTTGGCAATTTCCTGCTTAAAAGTTCGATAGATCTCTAGTGCGGATTTCTCAATCATGCCCATTCTCCACATGTCAGTCTCCGTTTCCTTCACTTTCTTCTTAACCGATAGTTCTTTTTGGTTTGGCCACCTGCTGTTTTCTAAGTATTTACCAGTCAACTTCCTGGTTCGCTTCCTCCATTTTGTATCGACATTCTTCATGTACAAGTAGCTGAAAACCTTCCTAGCCCAACGCTCTTCCCCCATTTCTCTCAATCGCTTCTCAGATTTTATCTTGCTGCTAGCTTCCCTGCCCTCAAATGATGTCCATCCCATATCACCTTGTACTCCCTGATTTGGTGTATTCCCGTGAGCTCCTAAAGCAAGCCTACCTATTCCACGTTGCTTAATTTCTAATCTTGCTTGAACTTCTGATCTCATGCACAAGACCACATTGCCGAACGTCAGCCCAGGAACCATGACCCCTTTCCATATTCCTCTCACAACATCATACCTATTGTAATTCCACAGTGCCCTAATTTTCATGACTGCTGCATTCCTGTTACCTTTAGTCGTCACGTATATTTCGTGTTCCCTCAGATACTCGGTCCCATTGCTTATCCATACGCCCAGATATTTGTATTTATCTGTTATCTCTAGCGTAACCTCCTGTATTCTAAGCTCACTACTTTCGTTGTCATTGAAAATCATGACTGCTGATTTTTCCTTACTGAATCTAAAATCTAACCTATCTCCCTCATTACCGCAGATTTCCATCAATCTCTGCAAATCTTCCTTGTTGTTGGCCATTAGCACTATATCATCTGCGTACATTAATGCTGGTAGTGCCTGATCAATAAGTTTTCCTTGTTTGACTAAAGAGAGGTTGAAGCCCAGTCTACTTCCCTCTAATTCTGCCTCTAATCCTTGTAGGTACATCATGAATAATAAGGGTGACAGGGGGCACCCCTGCCTAGGCCCCCGTTTTACGTCTGCAGGCTTGGATACCTGTTTTTCCCACTTTATAACTACCTTGTTACCTTTATAGGCACCCTTTAAAAGATTAGTGACTACATGTTCCATGCCTAGTGTGTCCAGTATTCCCCACAATTCCTCTTGAACCGCGCTATCGTACGCTCCCTTGATATCCAAAAATGCTAGCCACAGGGACCTGTGTTCCTTTTCTGCTATTTCGATGCACTGCGTCAGTGAGAACAGATTGCCTCCCAACCTCCTGTGTTTCCGAAACCCATTCTGCAGTTCCCCCAGCACCCCCTCATCCTCTATCCACGCCTGCAGTCTTTCCTTTATAATCTGCATCGCCAGCCTGTAGACCACTGATGTCGCTGTTATAGGACGGTAGTTGTTTATGTCAGCTTTGTCTCCCTTTCCTTTATAGATCATGCTCATCCTGCTAAGTTTCCATTCATCGGGAACTTCACCATCGATTATTATTGTGCTCACTGCCTCTCTCAAAGCCTGCTTAGACTTCGGACCTAATGTCTTTATCAGCCTAATTGGAATGCCATCTGGGCCTGTTGATGTACTACTAGGAACCCTTTTCTCAGTCCTTTCCCACTCTTGTTGTGAAAATGGAGCCATTGCACCACTTGATTCGTCCTTGTCTATTGTGGTGCATAAAGTACTTCTTTGTTGAAATTTTTCTGTCACTCTTGTTCTTATATATTCAATAGCTTCGTCCCCTTCTAGCCTAGCACCTTGGGCTGTATATATAAAACTCTGCTCTAGGCTCGTCTCATTTCTTAGGGAGTTTAGATGGTTCCAAAATTTCGCAGCTGCCTTTCTATCTTTTTTATGTACTTCTGCCAGCCACTGAGCTCCCTTCCTGCTAATCTTTTCATTGATCAGAAGGGATGCATCCCTTCTACAGCTTAGAAAGGTTGCCCATTTTCTTTCAACATCATCTGTCGGTTCACCCCGCTGCTTAGCATGTCTGTGTTCCCTAGAGGCTTCCTGACGTTTTGCTATGGCTCTCTTAACTTCCTCATCCCACCAACTTTTGGGTTTGTGTCTTCTTTCCCGGGGTGACTTGCCACGCGTCTTAGCAAGCTCTAGCTCAAAGAGTCTAATTATATTCGTGTATGTCCACACTGTCTTATTATCCTCCGTGATTACTTTCTCAATTTGTTTAGTGGCTATTTCAATTTGCCTTTCTGGATAAAAATTTTCCTGTAGTGGCTCATCTTGTCTCCTTCCCACTTTCACTGCTCTTCCAAAACTTAGCTTGATACGTTTGTGATCGCTACCCAGACTTCTGGAGCCACCTTCATCTATGTGCATTGAGTGTCAGTCAGCGCCCTCTGTAGCCAAGCGGCGAGTGTGAAACACACCCTTTTTATGTGCGTGTGTGGCATCACGTAGCACGTAAACTTATTACGAGCGGGCAGCTGACCAAAAGTCCCTCGTATACCATCTAATGACACCAAGTCTGCCAGTACGAGACCCTCGTTATTGAATAAGAGAAAAAAGTGTGTACCTAAGGGCTCGTTTATCCGTGTTTTGACACATTATAATAGGATCTAACAGACAATAATGCCAAAGAATGTATAGGGGATGTTATTAGAAACAAATGGAATGTAAATAAGAAGAAGAGGCCCCTGTGCTGACTTATGCGGCGGCTCTGCGTTCTTCTGCACTACATGCTCTTGATCCCACCATGCGGACAATGGATCATGCTAGCCATCGATTCTAGGGCACCTCTTCGACTACGTCACCCGCCTCAAGGTTTCCGAGCGCACCAACTTATCATCCGTCTGGATCACGACAGAACGCCACAAAGGCCAGCGTGTGGCGTAAGTCAGATAACCGTCCACTCTGCTACCACTGTGACAAAGCGGGTCACGTCTACCGCCATTGCCAATACCGCCAATTTGGTCTCCGTGGCTTTCACCCTGATGCTCGGTTGCCCGCGTTGCGGTGAAAATCCCCGCGACATTGAAGCGTACCTTAAAGGCCAGCAAGCTCCTCGCCTTGGTAAACACCCCTAATTACTATCACCATCACCTCGCCGCCCCACGTCACCTAGCATTCTATCGTCATCATAGGCTCCTTTCAGAGGCCGGTCGCCGAGTCCTCACAGGGGAAACTAGAAACCACGGCTCCAGGGGGTCAAGCCGCGTCCCAACGAACTGTCAAAGAGCCTCCCTCGACGCAAAGACCTGACGAAGACCGTTCTGACTTCCAAGTCGTTTCTGAAAGTCATAAGACTGTTTCCGCTGACATCACCGTACACGTCGATAATCACGTCGTCACTGCCCTCGTCGACACCGGCGCATATTATGTTATGAGTAGCACCCTGGCATCCCAACTGAGGAAGGTAACTACCCCTTGGCAAGCACCCCCGTTGCGCATGGCAAGGGGCCACTTTGTCACGTCGACTGGAATGTGCACAGCCCGTGTTCGAGCCCGTGCTTCGACGTTCACAGGGTATTTCCTCGTATTACCTGTGTGCTCCCATTCACTCATTCTGGGGCTGGACTTTCTTCGCGAACACGGCGCAATTATTGACCTACGAGATTCGCAGGCGTCGTTCTAGGACCCGTTTCATCCTGAACCTAAAAACACCCACTTATCGAAGGCTGCCCTGCGTGTATCCTCCGAATATGTTACCATGCCTCCCCGTAGCAGCCTCTTTATCAACGTTGAATGTGACCAAGACGTCCCCGATGCTGTAATTGCAGAAGGAAATTGGTCTCTACTTTATTCACAACAAATCTGCGTTGCCCGAGGTATTGTTCAGCCCAGGAGGAAGCAGGCTTGTCCATTAGTCACGAATTTCAGCGATGAGTATCGCCATCTTACCAAACACACTGCGATCACATACCTTGAGGATATTGCCGACGTCCCTGGTCCCTCAACATTATCTGCTCTTTCGTCGTGCGACGATTCCTCCATGACATTCGCAAGCACTCTCGACGTAAACCAGGGTCTACCATCCGCAGACGGATGGCAGACCCTGGTTTAGCTTCAAAGACGGGAACGTCTTTTGAAGCTACTCGACTCATTTCGGGACTGCTTCGCTACCACTTCGAAAGTGAACCAAACGCCGCTTGCTAAGCATCGCATCATCACCGAGCCTACCGAGAGACCCATTCGACAGCACGCCTACAGAGTCTCGCAAAAAGAACAAGACGTTATACGCCAACAGGTCCAGCAGATGCTCAAGCACGATGTCATCCAGCCATCGACCAGTCGCTGGGCGTCCCCTGTTGTGTTAGTAAAGAAAAACAATTGTACACTGCAATTTTACGTCGACTACTGAAAGTTGAACAAGATCACGAAGAAAGACGTGTATCCTTTACTACGGATAGATGACTCGCTGGACCGTATTCACAACGCTCGTTACTTTTCTTCCATGGATCTACGCAGCGGCTATTGGCAAATTTCTGTTGATGAGCGCGACCGCGAAAAGACCGCCTTCATTACTCCTGATGGACTCTTTGAGTTCAAGGTCCTTCCCTTCGGCTTATGCTCGGCGCCAGCTACTTTTCAAAGAATGATGGACACGGTTCTTTCTGGGCTACAATGGCAATCATGTCCTGTCTACCTTGACGATGTGGTCGTCTTCTCGGACACGTTTGAGCAGCATGTCCAGCGCTTACAGGCAGTTCTTCAGGCGATTTGAACAGCTGAACTTTCTCTCAAACCAGAGAAACGCCGCTTTGCTTTCGAGGAACTGAAGTTTTTTGGTCACGTTGTCAGCCACGCCGGTATACACCCAGACCCTGAGAAAACGAAAGCTGTTGCCGCATTCACCGTCGCAACGAAAAAGCGCGATCTCCACATATTTCTGGGACTGTGCGCATATTACAGACGCTTCGTCAAAGGCTTTTCTAAAATCGCTGAACCGCTAAATAAACTTACAAAAGACGGAGTACCATTTGTTTGGGGTCATGATCAGCATCACGCCTTTGGCACGCTACGAAACCACCTCCAAGCCCCACCTGTACTCGGTAACTTTGACGACAACGCTGCCACATATCTACACACCGATGTCAATAACGTAGGACTTGGAGCTGTATTGGTTCAATGGCAAAATGGCGAAGAGCACATGATTTCTTATGCAAGTCGAACACTATCATCCGCAAAGAAAAACTACTCTGCAACAGAAAAAGAATGCTTAGCCGTTGTTTGGGCTATAACAAAGTTTCACCCTTATGTGTACGGTCGACCATTCAGGGGAGTTAGCGACCACCATTCTTTATGCTGGCTCGCCAATTTCAAGGATCCTTCCGGTCGTCTTGCACAGTGGAGCCTTCGGCTGCAAGAATTTGACGTTGCAGTCATTCAGAAGTCAGGACGCAAACACACTGATGCTGACTGTCTCTCACGTGCGCCAATTGGACGTACGAACGCGCACGTTGAAGAGGACGATACATTCATTTGCTCTGTATCAGCAACCGACTTGACTCAACAACAACGCGACGACATGGAGCTAAGCCCGCTGATTGACTACCTCGAAGGCCGAAAACGCAGCCTTTCTCGAAACTTCGCACGTTTGCTGGCCTCGTTCTGACTCTGGGATGGAGTCCTCTATAAGAAAAATTTCGACCATACCCAGGATTCTTACCTACTGGTTGCGCCGACATCACTTCGGGACGATATTTTACATGCTTGTCACGACGAGCCATCATCCGGATACCTTGGCTACACGCGCAAATCAGGAAGAATTCACCGCTCATACTACTTTCGACGCCTCGCGAAGGCAGTCAAGCAATACGTCCGCACATGCCGTGACTGCCAACGCAGAAGACTCCATCTGTCCGACCAGCAGGACTACTACAGTCTATCGCCACGCCGAAAACACCCTTCCATCAAATTGGCATCAACTTGCTGGGACCGTTTCCCACGTCTTCGTCTGGAAGCCGGTGAGTTGTGGTCGCCACAGATTATTCAACTCGTTACAGCGAAACAAAGGCCCTGCCCAGAGCTACCGCACCCGAAATCGCCCAGTTTTTTGTCACCAGCATCGTACTTCGTCACGGAGCGCCAGTTGTGATAGTTTCTGTTCGTGGTACAGCTTTCACCACAGAGATGCTTCAAGAAGTGCTGAATCTAAGTGGTACAGAACATCGGAAAACCACGGGTCATCACCCCCAAACAAACGGCCTCACTGAACGGTTTAACAAAATCATTGCAGATATTCTCTCAATATATGTGACCGTTGATCACAAGAACTTGGAATATGCTCCCTTGCGCGACTTTCGTTTACAATACAGCAGTCCAAGAGAGTACAGGTTTCACTCCATTTCGCTTTGTTCATGGTCGAGAGGTCACTACAATGCTCGACGCAATGCTCGTTCCCAACAACATGGGCATGTTCAACGCGGACGTTGCCTTGTTCTCTCAACGCGCCGAGGAGGCCCGTCAACTCGCCCGACGCCGTATTCAGGCTCGCCAAACTGCCGACGCACGCCACTACAACCTTACACACCGAGAAGTTTGGGTGTGGATGGGTGTGGACCGCCTGGTTGGGTGTGGACCCCCATCCGACAGCGTGGTCACTCTGAAAAGTTGCTGCGGCGCTACTTCGGCCCATACAAAGTTCTACGCCGACTCAGTGACGTTACATACGAAGTTCTCCCTGAGGGCACTTCAAGACGTTCCCGTCGGTTTCCACAAAGTGATGTGGTTCATGTGTCAAGGCTCAAGTCATATTTCTCGCGTCAACAACCGAACGTGGACTGACTTACCATGCAACGACTATTTTTTGTCACTTTTGTTTCTTCTTGATTGTCTTGTGTTTTAACTCCTTTCTTTATTGAGCACTTCTATGACACCAGCCCTTTTTTTCAACCCTTACGACACAGTTGTTAGATTCCATAGTAGCGCCTTTTCTTTCTCATATTTTTTCAACGCTCATCACCAGCATCAAGACGATGCTTTTCGAGTAGAGGGAATAATGTCACAGGTAATGGGTATGAGCCATGACTGTAGCGTGAAATCGTTTGGAAGTAGAGAAAGAAGTGGACTTTTTGCTTCCTGGTCTGGGGCGAGCAAGACGTCGAGTTGTCGCTGTCTGTTAGTTCTTTCGTAGCAATATATATATATATATATATATATATATATATATATATATATATATTTATATATATATATATGTGTGTGTGTGTGTGTGTGTGTGTGTGTGTGTGTGTGTGTGTGTGTGTGTGTGTGTGTGTGTGTGTGTGTGTGTGTGTGTGTGTGTGTGTGTGTGTGTGTGTGTGTGTGTGTGACGTAAGAAGGCAAGGCTCGTTAGGAGAAGTAGATGAGGACGAAGTGAGATGGAATAAACATGGGGTATGAGCCAGGCCACGTCTCCCATTCATCATAGCGTCACACGAGTCGACAAGATGAAGACCTGGCCGCCACTCATCAGCCTCACATCATTCACGAAGCCACCGGCAATATGCCTCAACTGAATATCGACCACAGAAGAGGTGATCTCAGGCGCATGCTGTTACCGGCATCATGACAGAACCATCGACTAAGCTTCCCATACCCAAGTACACCGGAGCAGCGGACGATGGACCTGTACAGGACTGGATCGACCTGTTCGAGCTCCACGCTACCGCTACATCAGGGTCGGAACGGGAGATGGTCACCAACTTTACCGACTACGTCTCCGGTGAGGCCTTCAAATTTTACCTCACCCACATATTTCAAAACGACGAGTCATGGGACAAGATCAAACAAGAAATGATCGTTTGGTTTAAAGAATACAATCACGACTACGACGAAGACTTGCTTATAACCCACCATCCGCCGACAATCATGCTCGGTCGTCACAGTCAAAAGCAGTATTCGCGAATGAACCCACCTCCTGCTTTTACATTGCGTGGATCTTCGGTCGTTCTCAACGACCAGCTCACGTCTCACACGTTCACTATGATCGAAATAGAGCAGATAAGCTCGCAGCGTACTCAGTCAAGCCAAGTTCAGTTTTATGTGCCAGAAGAGCTCGCATCGTTCATTGCACAGAAAGACAGTCATTCCCAACTAGAATCTGACCAAACCAAGCCTATTGTGGTGTCGCCATTGAGAGCCCAGCCATCGGAAAGCCGAAACACAGGAGGCTCAGAAGCAACTCTTACAGGTTTCCAGGTGCCAGAAGCCTATGTAATGAATGCGGTCGCAGGCACCTCTGATGTTCCTCCAGTCAAATCTGTCTTACCAACTTCGCTGCCTGAAAAGTGTCGCAACAGCTACTAACTGAACACTACGTCAAATTGCCAAAAAAAGCATGGTCGTATTCCAAAAAGGTTGCCACCTCAACACTTTTCGCAACATCAGCAAGGCCAACACAATGAAATCGGCCAGGTTAAGCGCCTTGTTATTCGACACGGGCAACTAGAGACGTCGGAAGAACACACACGGCGTCAAGAAAGACGTTTAAATATGACTCAACCGAAGCGACAACATATTCAAGATGTCTCACTCAAGACAAATAAAGCATCGAATCTCAGACATTTTCCCTGGGGACGTCGAGTAAGTTTTCTCCAGCAGAGATCGATACTCAGACAACATAACATACGACGACGAAAAAGGCGCAAACCAACACCCTGTATTCCGGAAGGACGCGGAAACCACCACAACAACCTTGGTCAACAAACACGCAGACGGGTGGCGCTGCATGTGTACCAGTCAAGGCAAAGAGTACGACGCCTATGCAAATCATGCTGCTGGTGCTCCAAAGCCTTCCCACTATGTTCATTTCTTGCCAGAATACAAGCAGTTTCATCAGCTGCAGTTTCCACGTTCAAGGTGTATTTGTGTTTTACAGTACGCAACAGTCAGCCTCGCCCACCAGAACTCCAGGACTTACCGGACTACTGCACTCTCCTGTGGAGCTAGTGTGTTTACGTAAACTTCCTGGGACATGGAACGATCTTCCCTTTTTGACAGTGTTCACTTCTAAGCCGTGAGGCCTAGTTTTTGTTTCTGTTTGTCTGACGTGACTTCTTTTGGGGGGAGGGGGAATTATGTGACGTAAGAAGGCAGGGCTGGCCAGGAGAAGTAGATGAGGAAGAAGTGAGATGAAATAAACATGGGGTATGATCCAGGCCATGTCTCCCATTCATCATAGCGTCACACACACACACACACACACAGTGTGTGTGTGTGTGTGTGTGTGTGTGTGTGTGTGTGTGTGTGTGTGTGTGTGTGTGTGTGTGTGTGTGTGTGTGTGTGTGTGTGTGTGTGTGTGTGTGTGTGTGTGTGTGTGTGTGTACTTCTTCGCTAGAACTAGACCAAACTGGAATGACGACACTGGGGATTGCACAAATGGAACGAAGAAATGAAGTTGCGCATGGCTCATCAATTAGAGCGCCCCATCACAGGTACGATTCACCGGATATCTTGATGTGGCGTATACACAAGACGAACGTTACGCCCATGTCATTGCTGCAGTAAGACCGGTCCCAACTGTGATCGATCTTCGCTGTCGACTGCCAAAAACACTTGAGCACTTGTTTAGTCACTGCCCTCTGATTCCCTCTGATGAATGATTTTGAAATCGTTCATGAACCTACGAGACTGTGTTGTGTCCCACTTGATGCCGACCATGTAACTATGGTCTTTAGAGAGGTTACAACCTACCTACAAGCAATCCAACAAGATGCACGACTATAAGGTTTTGTGAATTTTACAGGACTGTACCCATCACCTCTATAGCTCATCAACGTCGCCGTTACTTTTGTTTTCCCCGTTCCTCTCCCCGGATATAGAGCGGACTGCTAGAACATGCTATCGTTCAGGCGAGCCTCTCTGCCTTCCTGTAAATAAGCATCTGTTCTCTCCTCTCTGCTTCCAGTAAAGCAGATTTCGTATACGACATTTTATATGCAAAACGTCCACCTTACTTCATGATTTTAACATGGGTGATCTGTTTCACAGAATGCAAAAAAAAACCTCATTGTGAATAAGGTGAACGCAGGACTGTCTCGGATGGCAACATTCCGAAATATGATATTGTTGAGTACGCGGCGCCTTTGCCAAAGCGAAGAGCGCAGCCCGATAGCGTCTTTATACTGTGGGTTGTATATATACCCTAAAGGTATTGCGTTCCGTTGCCCACCTGCTCACGGAAAAATAAAGAGTGTACCTGGAAAAAAGAAACGTTTTAGAAAGTTCCTAGGTGGGTGCAACAATTCATTTTGTCCTGCTTACGCGAATCCCTCGCTGTCCACTGGTACCACGCCGGCACCATTTTAAGCCAGCTAGCTACTACAAACATAAATCATTTCGTTTCCACCAGCGTAGCTAACATTTATTTTCCGCAGATGGATTTTAGTGTTCTCATTATTCATAGCCAATTTTATTAGGCATTATCAATCAATCAATCATTTTATTTCCTTTTGATTAGGTGGAGTTCAGGACTAAAAGCTCAAGAGCTTGACGAGGTCCTGACCCCGTTCACAAGTTGACGAAGCAGCAGGAATGGCAGACAATCATGCACATCAAATATGAAATAAACATTATAGGTGTAACATCACAAAAAGTAATACAAGACGTTTATGAAAACAGTGCTAAGATAAAAAGATAATAGTTCTAATGTATGGTCATGAAGTGGCATGAACATGAAAAGCAGTAATAAAAAGGAAAGAATGGGCATAAATTCTGAGAGATGTATCATTCAGGAAAATGTATCAGTTGGGCAAAGTGTTTAATCTGACAGTTTTGTTTGAAGAAGGATCAAAATCTTCGCGGTTTAAAAAGTTTAACAAAGAAGGTAGTCTGTAGGACAATGCTTGTTTGTCATGAAAAGTTCTTGGGGTGGGTACAGTCCAAACTTCTTTGTGCCTGGTGAGTCGAACACTTGTGTTTACGCTAAGTTTAGCAAGATTTATTGTTGTACTGGTACCATGTTTGACAAACTCTTTATAGCATAACATCAGCCTGTAACTGTACAAAAAGTGGTTGAGCAATTACGTATTGAGCAATTATGGGAGGGCCACGTCACTTCGCTTAGAAGCCGCCATACCCCGTACCTGAGAGCTGATTCTATAGATGCCTCACATCGATCACGTGCTTTCTCTCTCTCATTACAAATTGGTGACATTACTGGAAGTTCGGTGTTGCACTTCCTATTATTAAGAAATTTTTGCATAATTTTGCCTTAAAGATAATATCTTTCAATGTGCTCATAATTTATCTTGATACTCAATCCTTGAGCTCAAAGTAAAGGAATGCTACACTCAGCTGCGAACGAACACAATAATTATCCAAATATTCATTAAACGGCGAACGATCACTTGAATGATAAACTTCCGCTATTGGAGTTCAGTGAAAATGCCTGAGAATAATATTATGCAAAAATCTAAGGCGTGTCTTCTTTACGTGGGCTTTTTTTGGCAAGTGTACATAAAAGTGCCTATTGCAGTTGCAAATTAGGAGCCCTTCTAGTCTAAAATTATAGCGGTGGCTCGAAGATCCAGGGTATTGTGCTTTTTGGCCGCCTTCAGATTTCTTCTTGTAGCGATGCAGAATGAAGGCTGGTCATGTTCCACTGCAGCTTCCACTCAAAATCCACTTCTGGCTTCTCCTGGTTGCGTCATCCCTGACTCCTTTGGAGATGTACTTAAAGATCAAGAAAAAAGACTTGGGAGGAAGTTAGGACAAGAACAACAAGAGAGGAGGCAGGGAGGTTAACCAGGCACATACTCGGTTTGCTACCCAACGCTGGGAGAATGGGAAGGGGGCATAAAGATGAGAGAGAGGTAGAGGAAGAGAGAGGAAAGAGAAGAGAAAGAAAGAAAAAAGGATTGTCAGTCAATGGGCTGACGCGTATGCAATGGTGGCACTACACAAAACTTGAAGGTGTTCACATAGGTCTGTATTCCTCAAAAAGCACAAGATGGCTTTGACTTCTTTTTGAGCCGATGAGAGACGAGGACGGTGTTCCAGTAACATGCCCATAGAGAATGGCCGATCGTCCAATTGTCGCCATGCGTCCAAAAGCTTCTGTCTTTCAGAGGCAAACCGAGGGCAACAGCATAGCAGATGATCGATGTCTTCTTCGGTGCTGCAGACGTCGCATTCCGCATTGTCGGTCGATCCAATGAGGGTTGTATATGCTTTTGTGAAGGCAACCCCCAAACAGAGGCGACAAAGAAGCGAAGCTTCACGTCGACAAAGTCCGAATGGAGGTCGAAGTTCCAGTCGAGGGTTTCCTTGGTAGAGTCTCGTATGTCTTATGCTTGGAGTGTTCCACTCCAGCAGACACAGACTACGTACAAGGTGACGAAGTTGTTTTGCAGCGTCTGTCCTTGACAAAAGAATCGGAAAGGTGTGCTCTTCTTGGTTGGACGTGCGAGCTACGTTGTCTGTGGAATCATTGCCACTGATCCCACAATGACCAGGTAGCCACTGAAAAATGACCTCGTGGCCTGTTTCTGAGACGTGGTGAAGAAGCTTGGCAACCTCGTCGAAAGACTGACTGCATGCTCTGTAAGGCCGGTTTCGAGTCGGAAAACACAGCCCATTTACTCGGCCACTGGGATTTGATGTACGCTAGAGCGCCACGCAAAGCCGCAAGTTCTGCCACTGTAGACGTAATGACATGTGACAACTTGATTCACAGAGTGACTCCTCTAGCTGGAATCACCACCGCACCGCCAGAACCAGATGCTGTGGTTGAACCATCGGTCTATATGTGCACGTGGTTACTGTACATTTTGCGCAGGAGGTGCAAGCTCAGTTGTTTTAGGGCTGACGAAGCCAAATTTGTTTTTTTTGTGTTTCTGGAATTGAAATATGTATTTGTGGAAGGGTCAGGCACCACAGAAGATACACCAATTTCTACGCTGGCGTAAAACCTGACGTAAACGATGCACGATGTGCACAAACGATTGCACTAAATTTCGTGCGGGGCCTATCAGTAGCAAGGGTTGCCAAGTGGTGTGAAGGATTCCTAGCATGTTGCCTGAGGTACGTACGCATCGTTTCCATGGTGATGTGAGTCATGATTGAGTAGTCCTGTGCAATGGCAATGGTTTCAGCTGTCGATGCACAGCGGGGTAAACCAAGGCATATCCTAGGAACCTGGGCTTGAATATTTTGGACTGTGCGCAGGTTTGTTTTGCACGTGTTAGATATAACAGGTAGGCTGTACCACAGGAATCCAATAAACAACGCCTTGTACAGCTGTAAGATAGACTCGGCAGGCACTCCCCAACTTTTTCCGGCAAGAAACCTGAACAAGTGACAAATGGCGGTCAGCCGCTTTTTCACGTAGTTTAGGTGCGGGGTCAAAGACAGCTTTCGGTTGATTATGACTCCCAAGAACTTGTGACTCCGGCTGCATGACACCAATTGCCCGTTACTTGATATGCTGTAAACGCACATTGGCTTTCTGGTGAAAGCCGCAACTGCACACTTTCAACTTTCAATTCCGAGCTTTTGTTTACGTAGGTGGTGCGATGTCACTGATGCTGCCTTCTGGAGTCAAGCGCAAAGTTGAAGTCGAGTCACACCTGATGTCCACACACAGATGTCATCAGCATAAATGGAGAGTCGTACACTGCTTGGTTGCTTGCCAACTAGTGCAATGAGTGTTAGGTAGGACAACGTCGGGCTTAGCCCTCCGCCTTGCGGGACTCCTCGTCTACAGTAATACTCGGGTGTCGGGCCATTCTAGTCTGCACGTGAAATGACCCATTCTGTAGGTAGCTCTGAACCTACATATATATCTTGCCACCGAGCCCCACTCCTTCTAATGCGCTGAGAATGGCTTTGTGGGTGACATTGTCGTAAGCCCCTTTAACGTCAAGAAACAGAGCAGCGGATAACCGTTTGCAGGCCTTCTGCTGCTCTACTTATGTCACCAAGTCAACTACATTGTCAATTGATGATTGGCCTCATCTCAACCCGGACATGGCATCTGGATATATTTTGTAGAACTCTAAGCACCATTCCAGACGCGTTGAAATCATTCTTTCCACAACTTTTTCCACACTGCGCGCGAGGGCAATCGGGCGGTAAAAGAAAATGTCCAAAGGTGACTTGCCGGCTTTGAGAAGTGAAATCAGGTGACTTGACCCATTCCTGTGGAACCATGCCAGTTTGCCAGGAGTCGTTGAACAGCAGCAAGAGTGCCCTCCGAGCTTGATCTCTTAGGTGACACAGAGCGTGGTAAGTGATGCCGTCAGGTCCTTGCGCTGAAGAACATCTACACAAATCAAGCGCAGCCTTTAGTTCTTCCATTGAAAACGAACACTTCATTCGGGAATCACGTGAGGATACAGAGCAGCAAGGCGTCTTCTTCCCTGTGGAATTTTCCCCTCAGGCAACTCTTCAACAGAAAGATTCTGCGACGTCAACCTCTTCGAAGTGAAGTGCCAGAGATTTAAATGGGTAGCGCAGAGTAATGGTTCTACGAAGATCCCGGACAGTTCTCCAGATTTGCGACAGAAGCTTTCTGGGATCCAAATACTCGCAAAAAGATACCCATTGTTGCTTATCTAACTTGTCGATGTCACGCTGTATTTTCTGTTGTGTGCGTCTGGCCACTCTGAGATCAGCAAATGACTTCATGTGTTCATGACGTCATTCTGCACGACGACGAACAGCTCGGAGTTTTTCGAGTTCAATGTCCATATCACTGCGAGATGAGGTGGACTGTACGGCACTCTTCATTGCGTCCTCTAGGTTGAAAGGTGAGCCGCCAATGTCCATATCACTGCGAGATGAGGTGGACTGTACGGCACTCTTCATTGCGTCTTCTAGGTTGAAGGGTGAGCCGCCAACATAGTCTTCGGTGATTAACTTGTATTTATGCTAATCAGTGCACTGGACGGCTCTGGAGGACTTGAGACTTGGAAAGCCGTCAATGTTCAGGTATGTTGGGATGTGGTCACTATGCCTTGTTTCCAAATCCGAAAACCAGTGCACTCTGCTGGCGAACGAGCGTGAGACGAAATTGAAGTCCAGGCAACTACTATAAGCCCATCCACGCAGATAAGTGGGGCTGCCGTCATCTACGACGATAAGCTCACATTCACAAGTAAAAGACACCAACTGTCTACCTCTAGTGTTTACCCTGGAGCTTTCCTATAAGTAGTAGTGGACATTGAAGTCGCCGGTTATCACCCATGGCTGGAGAGTTGAATTCGAAATTCCGCGCAAACGCTCGGGGTCTAGACGACTTGATGGAGGTAAGTAGGCTCCGATTATTGTGAATGTGGTCTTCTTGCTTTTAATGTTGGGCAAACGTACTGGTTTTCTTCATCAGGGGCTACAGGGTGACGAGCATAAGTCGCGCCGTATGAACACAACAACCTTGCTGCGCTCTCCGTCGGTAGAAGACATAAAGCACTCATATCCATACAGTCTCATGCGAGCTGACAGGTTCGGTTAACCAATGACAATTATCAAGAAGTTGTTCGTGAATACATATTGCCGGAAGTCAAATATACGTGCCCTGAGCCCTGTGGCGTTCCACTGAAGGACAGATGCGTTCTTGACCTCCTCTGGAAAGGATAACATGTCGCGGGCCATGGTTTTACCTTAGAGCTGCAAGCACCGGACTCGAAGTGTCCAGCATATGGAGTGCGCTCTGCGCTGACGGGGAGTTCATGTTGTTTAAGAGCATGTGCATTGCGCTCATAAGGGTCTGAAACATGTTAATGACCTGGTGATCCTCAGTTATTGTTGCATCAGTGGTTTGTGAGGACCTTTAGGTTGGCGGGATTCAATGCACCTTTGATTCAGGCAGTGTTCGTGGAAGGGATGGCCACTTTTCACGAGGGGGAGTGTTGACCCCGCTTTTGTTTTCGGTGTATCCACCGTCACATAGCTTGATAATGGGGGCAGCTCTTTTTGTGAGAGATGGCGTGTCTCTATCGGCAAATGTCGCGTTCCTTGATGATCTTCTTTGGTGATGCCGACGTCGCCTGACAGTAGCAGCAGCTTCTCTGTGAGTTTAATTGTCGCGCACCATGCGTTTTAGCACCGCGCGCTCATTTCGCACTCGCGGGCAATTTTTAGACGACGCTTTAAAAGCACCGTGGCATTTGGAGCATTTGAACGAAGTTGCGTGGCAGGTGTCTTCTGAATCAGGTTCGGCACACCGCAGGCACTCAACATGGCTGGTACATACTTCTTTTTACGTGTCTCATCATGAAAGATCTGTAGCTTTGTAGGGGCTTCGGTATGTATGGACGGACCTGGTGGTGAACGTGGCCAACTTTGACGTGTGGTGGAAGTCTGTCTCCCTCAAAAACAATCTTCAGACAACGTGACTGACCGAGCCTTGTGATGTGCTTGATGAGGATGTCGTCTGTAGTTGGCTTTATCAAGATTGGAAAATCGTCAGCGGGAATGGAAATGTCCACGTCATAAATGACGCCAACACTGCCCTTACAGTCAGTAGGCATCACTGATTTAACTGTGACTCTGTCGATTTCCGTGAAGTTCTGTAGGCTTTGCAGCGCACTACGGGGTAGAACATCAACTGCCGGTACATTCTTCCGTGAGTTGATCTTCCCGTCTTAAATCTCATTTGGAGCGAGTCCTTCGAGATATGCAGAGAGGACTTGCCTGTTAAGCCGCCGTAGGTTGCCTGAAGGGTCCACAGCCATGAAGAGTATACTGTGCGGCCAACGCTGTGCGGTAGCCTGCGTGGTAAAAAAACTCGCCGTTGACGATGTTCGTAGCAGTTTCCTCTTTGCATTGAGGCTCATAATGACTGTGTAGTCGTCGTCCGATGACTCGAAGCCATCTGAGTAGAACTCCGTTGCCTCGCTGTTTGTGCCACTTGAGGTAGTCCCACGCTTCCTAGCCGCTGCCGGACGTACTGGTTGTCCACCTCGAAGATTCTGAGAAGCTTCGTCATCCATTCTCGCAAGGAGGGAGTGGTAGCTCCCAGAATTTGTGGGGGAAAACAAATCGAAAATTTGAAACACGGGTACAAGCGTCCTATGAAAAAGACACTTCGTCCGAGACTTGGGAGGAGATTTCAAAAAAGTGATGAAAATAGATGTACCCCATCAGACGTGCTTAGTTTGGGCAACAGCAACGAGATGGCGTCATGGAACCTCGATTCTGGAAGCCCGACCCCCAGCGCTTTTTAAAGCACTACCATAGGGTTTAGTGACAGGGAGGGCGAAATAGTATAACTGTCAGTTTGAGCGCACGAATAAACAGAAAGAAAGAGAGGTCGTCTCTTCCTTTTTGTTTATTCGTGCGCTGAACTGACAGTTATGCGATGCATATCCAACTAGCCCAACTTTCGATTCTGCTGCAATTCATTTCCACGGTAAAATAGATTTCAAGTGGGTAGAAATAACTAGAAGGAGGTTATCTGATTGGCAGCTACAATCAAGGCACGAGTGAAAATTAAATTCTGCACTGCAAAGTATAGCAGTCCTAAACTTACACTATTTGAAAGGGAAAAAAAAGATGAATCTAGTTTTTGTTCACTAAGTATTACGGCTAGGTGGCGTTAGCCATGGCCTGACCTAAAAGGTACAGCCATATCAATCCATCCATCCGTCCATTTTAACCCCGTCGTCAATGACATCATTGCTAAGCCATTCGGCACGCTTGCCGACTAGTAACATACAACAAATATGAAAGCCAACTGTAGGCAATCATGGAGAATACTTCTGGATTTTTGATTTAGAAAGCAATAGTTCTGAGAAAGGGACGATCAGAAATTATGTAAATAGCTACAGCTCAACTGAAAAAAAGCGTTACGGGGAAGCTCATCTGTTACAGCTTTCTACGGCACAAAGAGTACCTGTGCAACCAGTACAAAAACTTGCACATCCAATCGAATACACACTTGAGCATTATCGCATTCCATTTCGGTGCAGGCCTTAAAAATTTCTAAAGGCTGACTACACCATTCTTTGCGAATTCAATGTGACATGCGCTGCATGTAAGAATTATATGATTGATCAATATGCTGATAGGTGAGCTGCTTTCATACAATTCAACGAGCATATCCGAGAAGCATCAAATACAGCAGAATTTTTAAAACTATCACAATCACTACCGCTACATAGGTAGCGTTTGTTGAGTTACTAGAAAAAATATAGCATGATAATGTGGCCCTAGTATTACAAATATTATTGCAGAAATTTAGCAGCTTTATCTCGACCTATAAATAATTTGGTAGTACATGCGAGAGAAATTTGCCATGCAGAAAGCGTACAGTTAGGCTGATGATGATGCTGAACGAAGGCGTAGACAACAAATTTTGTAGCGAAAACATATTTTTGTGCAGTCTATATGGGTCTGATGATGGCAACGAGAACGTCGCATACTGTGTGACTGTCCGGTCTACATAGTGCAGGGGACATCACCAGAATCCATTATAGCGCGCCTTCACAATAGACAGATGTCTGTTCAATGTGTTCTGGCATGTCGTCGACAAAGACCAATGTAGCTCAAGGAGACCAAGGAACCGCTGAGGCTTTTGAGGAAGGTGGGCCTGGTCAAGCGCCTGTGAAAGTGTTGTGTTCCACGCCAGATTATTGAACTCTTACTAACTAGGTGTTTAGGCACATGCTGTGTGATGTGCTATCCTTCTGTCCCTTTCCTCCTTTCCTCTCGTTCTTTCAATATTTTTTCCCACGTGTAGGCTAGCAAACCGGTTATCCTAGAATGTCCGACCTACCTACTTTTCTTTTTCTACCATTCTCTTCTCTCCAGTCGTCACTGTTGCTCAGTTAGTAAGAAAAAAAATTTACATTAGACGGGGCTGAATGCAGCAGAAAGGAATTCATTGGGAGAGAGGTGAAAGGCAGACATTGTGTCTTGTTCAGAATAACCCGCTCAATAACTAGACAGCCTACCCTAGAGAAAGAGAAAGGGCGGGTCAAAAAATAAGCTTAAAAAGTGTGACTATAGTGGAGCTATAAACGGTATGAGCACTTCCATCATCCTCTGTCACCGTTTGGCGCGTTTGGCGTATATCCTTACAGACGTGGGCAACTACGCGAACAGAGAGAGGCAGGGCTTACAATAAATCACATTCAGTCACTCTTCCGCGGCATACTGCATTCCTATTATCAGCAACTGTTCTGCAAATTGGTTGTCTTTATATTTCTAGAAGGATATCACGGTCGTTTGGCACGATGTTGTTTGCGGACTCCTTACGAGGCTGGTTTCTATATTGACATTATATGCGCTCAGCGCAATCTAAAGGATGGAAAATGATTGTATTTTTGTGTTGTAGCAAATACGTTCAATAAGGTGTGCTGTCTGGTCTCCTGGCTACGACAATCATCACAAAGAGGGCTGTCGTCTCATTGAATGCGAACTCACACACAGCAACCACCGGCAGATCACAGCAGCCTCTTTTCTGCGATGTCTATAGTTTGAATGAGATAAGTGTCAACAAGTGAAATTGAGCTCTTTATTCTTACCGATCAATCATTGCGTTCCATATGAAAAACGTGGTATCTCCTGTAAATAGTAGAGTGTTTCCGTGAGCATTTTTCTAGCTGCAGTGTAGACAATCTTACGTAAAAGTAATATCACCATCCTCTTCGGCTGTGAAGCAAACGTTTTTTTTTTTTACTTTTCACCCTTTGATGTAAATTTGTAAGGCCATGACACATAAAACTCTACACTATAACAAATTTCAGGCTAATACGTCACACTTGCGGCATTCGTTTTACTGGTAACGATGAGAAATTAGCGGTGCAACTACCCAAATTTAGTGATACCGAAAATCATCAGCGATATTGTATAAAGCATCTTCTTCATTGGAATAAAACGCTGCACAAAAGACGCACAGGACTACAATTTTCAGTTCCCCTCACCACCACTGATGTAACTTTCACAAATGTCGCATTATATGTTTGTGAATGATTCGGAGCTATCATCAGCATGAAAAGCACAGAAATCGTAGCCCCTTTTGCTCATGACCAATTTCACTCGTTCTCTCTTTGAGTTGGTGAATACACTAATTAGTTACCTCATCCCTCCAGACTTTCACTCATAGCAAGACAGCGCAATAGTTTCCGGTCCCTTAAAGTATGCAAATGTCAGCTATCTAATTGTTCTTATATTATTACTCGTGAAGAATCAGAAGGTGTACTTGAGGTAAATATACTTATGAAACTATTTGAGTTCATCTTTCTCTTTGTGTGCGTCGCTGGAAAACGTATATAAAGGTGTCCGCTCAGACCCAGAATATGAAGTGCTATATATTCGCGTTATAATGATGGTGGTGTTTGGAAGCTTTCAAAATGAAGTCTTCTTGGCTGCTTTTGCTTTTATCCTTCCAGTGATGCTGAATGAAAGTCATTCATGTGCTGACGCCGCCCCCACTCGACGTCCTGGCCGAGCACTCGGCTGTGTTCCACCTGGCTGTTTCAGTGGCCTCGTTAGCCGTATAACAGGACCAGTTCGACCAAGGCCGCAAGCTGGCCGAGGACGAGGTCAAGGTCAACCACCTGCTGGTAGACAAGAAAATCGCCGACCACCTGGTCCAGCATCTGGTCCATCATCTCGTCCAGGGCACGTTCCTGGGCCACCTAGCCCATCATCTCCGGGATTATCTTCAGGATCATCCACTGAATCATTATCTGGTGCAAGGTCTGGTGACGGTAATATGCCATCACGGCTGCTTTTTATTGTCATATTAGTCAGTATTCGATTGGACCAGACTGTTTCTGTGCTCAGTATATTGAACATAAGTGTCTTTTCTTGACGTTTTAACTGTGAATTCCAGAGTACTATGGGGCCTGATAATGTGACTCCGCAAACAAAAGATATCGGGGATTCATCCCTTACGCTAACTTTAGCCTCGACTCCACTCCATCATTTCAGTTGTTTTTTCAAGACAAGAATTATTGGTGTCAGCTGTTCTTTTTTTATTTGAATAAATATGAGCGTTTTGTCGTTGCCATGCAAGGTGTGGTCTGCCATACTATTCGACATTGGGATAGCAGTGTAGCGTACTTAAGCAAATTATAATTTTATTTGAAGGATAAAAGGGTGTGAGAAAATAGTATTGAGATCTTTGAGGTTTCCTACAATAGATGAGTCACCATTCGGCGACGGCCATGGCGACAAATGTTGTTGATCTTCCGATTGGTGGTGAAATGGCACGCTCTTTATTGTACCTGGTTTACGACCGACTACGTATATTCTGTTGATTGTCGTGCCTCATGTTCATGAAATCTTATTTCTCCAACAGAAAGCGTTGCAAGGGCGCTTTAATTGATGACAGGGTAGAGACACTTTTTTGGTAATGGGCGCAGCGCTATCCTACGGAGCATACGGTGCAACGAGGAGCGTCGAGGTGATTCGGATTCACTCAAATCGTTTCATTTTGATGAATACTAGTTTACAATATCAGGGTCATATAGTGCTTACAAGTAAACTAGTGCTTCAGTTGGTATGATGAATGCGGTTGGTTGCTGCAATGAACAGCTCAGATGCTCTTCAGCTACGCCGAAATACCTGCAAGGAAAACCATCAAAAGCTCCAATTACTAGATCCTGTGACCGATAAACTAAATTAAGTGGAAAAAGACACAGGGCACATAGAAGGGTGTTGGCTATAGACATGCAAAGCATTCTTAAGGGTGTAAACTGGTTTACAGCATTGTGGTAAAATGAACGAATAACAATATCAAGAGATTTGTGTTGTGAAACCTGGATTTGATTATGAGAGACACCATAGTGGAGGCCTCCGGAAATTTCGACTAACTGGGTTTCTTCACGTGCACTGACATCGCACAATGCCTCCATAGAAATGTGACCACCACGGCCGGAATAAAACCCGCGACCTGCAAGACGGACTAAAGCCCTATCAATACTTTTTATTATCTCCATTTGTGACAATATATCTCATAAGGTGCAAAGTTTTATCTTCGTTCTCGTCCTCTGTTACTCATTGGAACATTGTTATCAGATGCTATTGAACAAACTAGCAAAGATTCACCGTGAAAGAAGCCCAAAAAAAGTGTAAACTAACTGAATATCAATAAATACCAATTTGCTTTGTACTGACTACTACGGTGACCCTGATGATGACGATGCCAGGCATTTTCCTTCGGATTGTGTGGGATACTACTGAAGTGGTAGGTGTCAACACAATAACAATCAGTTCTTGCAGAAGATTGCACACGATACCTCACAGGTGGTACAGGATACCCCCCAGTGCACAGGATACTTTTAGTTGCACAGGTTGTGCAACGATGTGCACGAACCAGGTGAACGAAATTTGCACAGAACACTCTCACGTGCACAGCATGTGCATGAATGGGCAACGGTATGCATGCACATGTGCCAGATATGTGCACCTGTGAGCAACGGTATGCATGCACATGTGCCAGATATGTACACCTGTTCTCACAGGTGCACATGAAAGGGCACAGAATACCTCTCAGGTGGTAGATGCCCATTGCCCTGTAAAATCACCATCGTGATTATCGTCATCGTCGTAATCTTCGTCGCCTATAATTGCTGTCCTGGAAAAGAGAATGAATTAGAATAGCTTCACGACCGTCGAGAGCGTATTTACCAGTGCATGTAATTGGCTTTTGAAACCTAATAGCAATGTCTGTGTCATCGTTATGGCCCGGCCACATTTAGGCTCAGCCCGCAAGATACTTCTTACATATGGCGATGTCGGTTTTCTCTTATGAGCTTTCATAGCTGACGAAAAGGGAAGTACATATTAGTTCTTTTTTCGCAGTTATCGCCGGCATGTGGAGGGAACAAAATATTCGCTATCCTGGACCGGGCAATGGCTGATGTGGCTCGTTCGGCTATATAATTGTTCGATTATGACTACCGACTTGATCCGTAGTGCAATAAAGTGTTCTGAAATCACAAATTTGAAAGCGTTCTCATATTCCAAGAGAAAAATACTTCATATTTAGATATACTAGTCTGTTATTTCAACGGGCTCTTCTATGTCCAACACTTTTGCCATTCACTGTTATAGAATTCTGAAACTGTAATCGACATGCAAGCTCTCTAAGGCTACGGGAAGCTGTCGCTGAACACTCACGCGTATTAGGAAGCTCGCTAATTCGTGTTTTCATGCGAGTTCAATTGCATGCGGGCTTCTGTCAGTCTTTTCTGGCACAAGGGGGATGAAAAGTAACACTATAGCATAGCGGCGCGCTGTTTTCACCGGGCTCTGGCCACCGTGGCAATAAGAAGTCGCTATATGCTCTTTGTAACGAGAATAATACAAAAACATTGCATTTTTGTCATTCATCCAGGCTACAAGCCCTTAAAAACAAGTGTGAAACAGCATTGAATGTAGATACTACATGTTTGTGTTGCATTTCATGTCATGCCCACTGTACGTATTCGGCTGGAGTCTATCGGGCCGTGCTGCCGGTTCGATACTTGCATTCGAGTTTTACAGCATTTGCGTTTTATTTCATATTTCAGGCTATTGAAACATCACCATTTGCCGGCCTTAGTGTGTGATTATGTTGTGTACTACTACGTATATCAAACGAAAAGAAAATACATTGCCTTTATTTATTTTAAAATAGTGATAAAGAAAAACAACTCCGAGGTCCTCTTATGGATTAAACCAAGACGACTGAAAGGCGAAAACCATCCTCTCCTTTTATTCTCGTTCAATGCAATTAACATATTGTGCTTCACTCTGAGACATTTTTGCACCTACCGTGTTTATCTTATATGGCCTAAATAATTGGAGACAATGCTAGCGTTCTGCCCTACGCTGGTTATGCACCGCCTCCGTGATCGGCTTTTTTCAACTATGCGAAGATGTAATATGATGTCATCACGTTATGCGACTTTCCTAGAGATTAATGGATGGATAAAAAACATTATTTGGGTCCTGAAGGAATCCACTCCCCTTTTAAAGGGTAAGATCGCGGGCCGCTTTCACGTTGGGACGGGGAGGCCTCACCGCCACATCGCGGGCCTTCTGGACAGCCTCGAGTCGTTGTGTGATGATCGGGCTATTCAGCAAGAAATGAAAGGAATTTTTGGAAACTTATTGATATTTTCCTTGTAAGGAGGGGCACCTCCAGATCATGTGGCTCCAATCACTGTGATCGTGTCCGGACAAAGTTCTAAAATGTAGGAGTAATGGCTGCAGGTTACGAGGCTGGGGTATGTTCCTGTCTGAAGCATGCGAAGGGAGATTGCCTGTGGCCTAGACAACTTTTCGTATGGCAATGGAAAGGACCTATGGCTTGAAGGTAGTTAAAAGGTTCCTAACATGAAATCTGAGGGCCGATTCCTCTGTCTGAGCTGCGCCAGTCCCGGAGTTGTAGATGAAGCCTCGCATCTTCAAGTGGGCTAGCTCATTGACATTGGGAAGGCCCCCAACCTTCAAGCCAAGTAGTGCAGAGAACAAAATGATAGTGTGGTGGGTGAGTTCCTTGTGAGCGAGAGTTCTAATGAAACCAGAAACAAGGGCCCTGGCTGTGGATTTCAAGTCCGTGTAAATATTTGTTCTCTGTGGATAAAGGAGAGCTAGTGCAATGGCTATCTTCCCTGCTTTGTAAGAAGTGATTCCAACCGACGCCGTACCGGGTGGAATCGACAAAGGACGAAACAGACGAGTGGGCGTGAGCACGCGCTAAAAAAGAGGAGGCTTGAGCGACACGCCTGCCCACGTTGTGACGTGGGTGCATATTTCTTAAAGGGGACATACTTTGATGCGAGAGCGCATATAATCTCCAAAAGGCGTATTTTGCGCTCCGAGCGTCAGGGCATTGACTCCAGTGTCAACCAGAGAATTTGTTCCCGCTGATGTGACTGAAAGCCTGGCAACCTGTGCCGTTTGTTTAGCCTCGATGACTTGTTCGAACGTGTTGTGGACTGCAAGTTTCATAAGGTCTCGGTGTCTGTGCGCATTGGAATAGGAATTTTAAAAACTTGCTTGGTGCTTTTCTTTATGAGTGTGTTCAACTTTTTTTTTCATGGAGTAGCCACTTGTGCATAGATGCCACATAGCTTATGTGGATCATCTAGAATGCATGAAACAGTGTGAGTAGGTTGTCCTCTCGAAGGCCACCCCGGCTGTTCGAAATGCGTGAGATCAGTCGGATGACTCCTTCCACGCTGGAAGTGAAATGGTCGATCGTGCGACCGATTTGTCCATTAGCCTCGATTATCACGCCCACAACGCGTATAAAGTTCACTATCGAAGTATGCTGCCCCGATGCCGTGTGCAGCCTAATGTCGATGTCAGCTAGTGGTTTTCAGTTTCCAGGTTTAGGTCGTCCTCTCGTTAGTCGATATACAAGAAGTTCGGACTTGGACAGCGAGAGTTTGATGCCCATTTTCTTTATGTACATTTTAAGAGAGTTGACGGCCTCTTTAATAATGCTTTCCACAGAGCCCTCGAAGCCACTGACTCTCCATATGATGACGTTGTCCGCGTAGATGACGAACTTGATACCTTTTTGGTTTGAGAGCTTGGCAGCAAGGCCGCACATTGCAATGTTAAACAGCAGTGGGGAGATGACTGAGCCTTGCGGGCTGCCGAAGAAACCTAGATCATATTGATTGATTGATTGATTGATTTGTGGGGTTTAACGTCCCAAAACCACCATATGATTATGGGAGACGCCGTAGTGGAGGGCTCCGGAAATTTCGACCACCTGGGGTTCTTTAACGTGCACCCAAATCTGAGCACACAGGCCTACAACATTTCCGCCTCCATCAGAAATGCAGCCGCCGCCGCCGGGATTTGAACCCGCGACCTGCGGGTCCGCAGCCGAGTACCTTAGCCACTAGACCACTGCGGCGGGGCGGCGCGACGAGACAAACGAGGACGCGGCCCTCTGCATGATTCTCGGAGTACTCGGACCCACGCTGATGTACTGCGCGTACGGCTAAAGAGAGGAACGAGGCATATCGTGGCCTTCGCCAACTCGCCCAATCAGCCGTTTTGAGGTGGCGGGAGTCTAACGAGCAATATAATCAACCAGCCAAATAACAGCATCACAACCGTCAGCGTTATGCTTCATGAGTGTGCGGTCATGAAAGATGAGCACTTTTTCAAAACAAAAATCTAAACTACTTTGTAGGAAATATAAAACCATTAAAAGTCCTGTAATGTCTTGCATTATCTTTCTGAAGGTTTCAAGAACAAAGATTCAGAAAAAAGATCAAGAGACGACTTCATAAAAACAAGGTTAATATATTAATGATGATAATAAAAAGTAGCGACTATCAGCTGATAGAAAAAAATGGAAGGCTTCAACATAGCCTTTGGCGTGAAGCAAGTTGCCCTGAGACGACCATGCAGCGCGAGAAGCTGCTGTGTATCGGTCAACAAGTGAAGAACGCCGCAAGTTCCGTCTGTTTGGTTTTCAACGGCTAAGTATAGTAACCGTAGCTTCATTATAATACCCAGCCCTTTTAAGGAGTTCTTACTGTTGTTTGCTTTGCCAGCGCCATTAAAAGCAGTTCCTTCCTTCTTCTTTACAAGATGTATTTTGTGTCACAGTCCAGTGTACTCCAGCAATTAGGAACAAAGACTCGTACGAGAATGTGGATCCCCAATGCATTATAAAAGCGCGCTTACGGCAAAGTTGCTGTTGCAGAGGAAGGTGCATGCACTCTATACGACTGAACAAAAATAAGTGTCGGCCCAGCACACGCTCTCGCTCCGCAGTTTTAGGTTAAAAATACGGTAGCATATCCACGCAAGTGTGCGCCGATAAAACACTAAACCCGAAATGAAGCATATTTTACTGATGTAGTTTGAACCGATATAAAACGATGGTACACTCGTAGGAAAGCTGAAAGCCTCACCCTGTTACGTATGCTAATCCAAAGCAAGTTTCTGTACAACCTGGAAGTTGCTGTTTTAGGTTATGCCGGGCAAAGGCATTGACTAGTACGTATAAATGTATTCACATATGTTCTCGTTTATAGTTCGTTCATGCATTTGGGTCCACATTGTTCTCTCAATATGTCATCGCGCACCGTGTTTCTTTGTCGGGATAAAAGCATGAAGTAATCTTATAAGGATTAAATATAATTTAGCGTAACGAGACAATGCTGCCTCCACAACAGCGTCACTTATATATATACTGAGTCGCTGTGACACGCCAAGCTCCATAAACCAACCACACCTACCGCGTCACTTTTTTTGACGCACGATCGTTGTCAAATTTTCACCTTTTTACTTCATATTTCGCGTAACTTTTCGCAGCAGTATGCTCCATTTGTCACCCTCGATGAAAAGACGAAGCACTTGAACAGAGGGCCATGTTGATCGTAGGCAGGGGTATTAGGAGCTGTACTGAATAGGTAGTGACTTTGATGGCAGTAATTTTACTCACAAAAACTTTGTATCGCTACTTTTCTGTATGCACATGCTTTAAAAAGAAAGCAAAACGGGGTGATCTCAACTATAGGTCGGCCTGTCCTGTGCTGCCTATTTCCCACAGGGTGGTTGCCCTCTCAAGCGGCTATGAAGTTCATTCTGCTGAAAACCAGGCCAGAAGCGCGCTTGTACCTATTCAGACAGTAAGTGCTTACCGTCAGCGATTCTCTGCCTCCCACAGCAGCGACGGAAGCTCAACTGTCTCGCCGAGGCTGTGGTGGTGTAAGTATACGCCCTGAGGTCTTCCCCGAACCTTATGATGCTCTCTTTCGAGATGAGCACCCAGAAACAAGTACCTGTGTCATTAGGGAGCTTTCGAATAGCATACGCGAACGCCATTCGTGTCGGTCACTGCCACTACGCATGCGTCATAACGCTGACCGCCGTTAGTCTGCAGTCTCCCAACAAAAAAAAAAATCTGAAATAGCGAGCAGCTCGCAAGGCCCAAAAAGCCCCGTCGCAGTAATTCGAGCGTACGTGACTGTTTGCGGAAGACAAATGCTATTCGAAAATACATTTGATCCCCATGCGCAAATGCTGCGCCCGCAACGCCAGCTAACTTGGCGCATGCTATTCGACAATTCCGTACTGTAGCACAGTTGCGGACTTTAGGTTGCTATACCTGCACTTACCGCATGGACAGCGACAAGCGTTTCCTGATTCGGACAAGTGTTTACTGCTTCAAAGTTAGCGAGTACTGCTACTGTTTTTATTTGAAAGCATATCTTCTTACTTTGAGGAGCAATGAGTTATGAAATGCGCGTTTCACTTTCACGCATCTGAACCCAAGTAGGGTTCCCAATTTCTGCGAATAATACGAACTAATTTCCCTAATTACATGAGACCATGTACCTTTTGTCACTGTGGCAGTTAAAAAATATTGAAACTGAATACCCTGATATCATGCATGTGCTCAAAGTAGGCGTCTAGAAAAATAAAAAACACTTCCAAAGCACCGGTGAGATCCGAACTCACGATCTTCTGTTTACTAGACAGGCGCTTTTGAATTGCTTAAGAAGCTCTGATGTCATGCATGTGCTCAAAGGAGGCGTATAGAAAACTAAAAGACTTTCTTTCAAGGCACCGGTGAGATTCGAACTCACGATCTCCTGTTTACTAGACAGGCGCTTTAATCAACTAAGCCACGGCGCCCACATTTTGTATTGCATAAGAAGCTCTGATATCATGCATGTGCTCAAAGGCGGAGTATAGAAGAACAAAAAAGACTTTCTTTCAAGGCACCGGTGAGATTCCAACTCACGATCTCCTGTTTACTGGACAGGCTCTTTAACCAACTAAGCCGCGGCGCCCACGTCATCTGCTGCACAAGAAGCTCTGATATCATGCATGTGCTCAAAGAAGGCGTATAGAAAAATAAAAAATAATTTCCTTCAAGGCACCGGTGAGATTCGAACTCACGGTCTCCTGTTTACTAGACAGGCGCTTTAATTAACCATGCCACGGCGCCCACGTCATCTGTTGCATAAGAAGCTCTGATATCATGCATGTGTTCAAAGGAGGCGTATAGAAAAATAAAAAAGACTTTCTTTCAAGGCACCGGTGAGATTCGAACTCACGATCTCCTGTTTACTAGACAGGCGCTTTAACCAACCATGCCACGGCCCCCACGTCATTTGTTGCATAAGAAGCTCTGATATCATGCATGTGCTCAAAGGAGGCGTATCGAAAAATAAAAAAGACTTTCTTTCAAGGCACCGGTGAGATTCGAACTCACGATCTCCTGTTTACTAGACAGGTGCTTTAACCAACTAAGCCACGGCGCCCACATTTTGTATCATAAGAAGCTCTGATATCATGCATGTGCTCAAAGGAGGCGTATAGAAAAATAAAAAAGACTTTCTTTCAAGGCACCGGTGAGATTCGAACTCACGATCTCTTGTTTACTAGACAGGCGCTTTAACCAACTAAGCCACGGCGCCCACATTTTGTATCATAAGAAGCTCTGATATCATGCATGCGTTCGAAGGAGGCGTATAGAAAAATAAAAAAGACTTTCAAGGCACCGGTGAGATTCAAACTCACGATCTCCTCTTTTCTAGACAGGTGCTTTAACCAACCATACCACGGCGCCGACTTTTTCTTCTTTATTACCTGCTCTTGTACCAACCACATAATACAGGTGACACTGGTAAGGAGGAGGAGGAGGAGGAGGAGGAGGAGGAGGAGGAGGAATAAATGAGGAAGGACAGGTAGGTTAGCCAGTTCTCAGACCGGCTGGCTACCTTGTACTGGGGAAGGGGGTAAGGGGGATAAAGGATGAGAGAAAAGAGACGTTGTAAAAAAAAGAGAGAGAAGGTCATCAGACACTGGTAAGAAAGTATGAAATGTACAATGTTTACATGATGACTTAACAGTCAACCAGGATGGTGCTGATTTCGTTACTACAAAACTCGCAAGGTCAGCAGAGGCTCCAGTCGTGGAAGCCATACTGGTGGCTCCGGTGCCGCTTTATAAATCTCAAGAAACCAGTGAATGCTTTTTCTGAAATTGACAATGCCGGCCGTGCATCCTTATCACAGTGGCAACCTGCCATTCTCGCTCTCCATATGCAATGGAGGCCCATGAGCATCACCGCGTCAAAAGAAGCCCCGTCATCGTTGTTTACATTTAGAAATCTAATGCCATGCGAGTCCAAAGGGAATTCTTTTTTCACTGATCTCTGCAAAACATCCCAAAAATAAAACCCCTCCCAACAATGTAAAAACACATGGTCTACCATTTCCGGCAGCTTAAAAATAAAGCAATGGGTACCCCAAGGCAAATAGCACCCCTTTTTCTCCAAAAACGTTTTAACAGGCAGTGTCGCACTATGAAGCTTGAAGAAAAAGGTTTTGGCTCCCGGCATGACTTCCATTCTTTTAACCCTCTTTAAAACATCGCTACCTGGGCCTCCACTGAATGAAGATCGGTATATAGGCACTGTAAAAACGATATCGCATAACGCAACATAAAGTTCTTTTCGTCTTACGGCAGCTAGATACTCTCGTGAAAAACGTACAGTGAGAAATCTTACACTGAACACAATTTCTTTATGAAAACCCCCAATCCCTCCCACACAATGTTGGGTTGAAACAACATATTCAGGGAGTGCTCTAGCTAGTCTGAGTTGACATACTGTGCGTAGGAAAGAGTCTGTCGCATCTCTAAAAAACAAAAACCGGTTATCCAGTTGTCGTAGAAAAAGGTGGCCTAGTCCGAGGCCTCCGTGTTTCACCCGTCTAAACAAGTTTGTGTGACTGCATCGCTCCCATTCAGAAGCCCAAATAAATGTCGCAAGTATCCTGTGCAGTTTCTGCACATTAGTCCGTGAACAATATATGACCTGCATAACATACCACAACTTGCTGATGAAAAACAAGTTGCAAATTGTGGCTTTGGCAAAGATCGAAAGGGTGCCTCCTTTTCACTTCTCCACTTTCTCTCGTGTCTCCTTAACCTGCCCTTTCCAATACTGATCGCTGTCGCGATAACAGTCTAGTCGAACGCCTAAGTACTTGCCTGGGGTCGTCACCCAAGGCATGTTTGCGAAGTGGTCAGGTTTCGCTGGCCACGACCCGTGCCAGAGCCCAAGGCACTTGCCCCAGTTCACGCCACTACCGGTAACTTGGCTGAACTCACGGACACATTGGACAGCCTGTGTGATGCTCCGCTGGTCACGAGTAACGATAGCAATATCATCTGCATAAGCCATCAGTTTCACTTCTGCGGCTTGTAAGTTACAACCAAGGATACTATTGTCTCCGATTATTTTCGTGCACAGCGTTTCAATGTAAATACAAAAAAGGAGGGGGCTGAGGGGGCAGCCCTGGCTAACCCAACGTTGCACAGTGATGGGTGCCTCCAGTCTCTTATTTACAATCAATCTCGTAGTGTAGTTCTGGTACGCCAGAGCCACTCCCTCGCAGATAACCGAACCAAGATTAACGTGATTTAAAATTGCAAACAAAATCCTATGGTCTACACAGTCGAAAGCCTTTTCTAAATCAATTTGTAGAATGGCGACCCGCTCAAGTGTATAATCACACCATTCCAGTAGGCTCTGTGCTTTATGGATATTAGTGACAATAGACCGCCCTTTAATACCACATGTTTGATGAGGTCCGACGATACCCCGAATAACAGTCTGTAGTATGCGTGCTAATACTTTCATATATATCTTATATTCGACGTTAGTCAGAGCTATCGGTCGGTACGCAGTGACAGATCTAAGTTTGTCGGCGTTATCGGTTTTTGGTATTAATACAGTATGGGACGACCGGTACGACGGAGGCAACGTGTCCAATTTGTATGCTTCATTGAAAACAACTGTCAGTATCAGGCTCAGTTCGTGCTTGAACGTTTTGTAAAAAGCAGCCATTTAACCATCAGGCCCAGGCGACTTCCCCGGATTTAACTTTTCGATCGCTTCCTCTACCTCGACTTCCGTTATTACCCGCTCTAAATACTCTTTCCTTTCGTCCTCAATGCGGGGAATGAAAGGCAGAAAGTCATGCTCGAATTGCTCTACGTCCCGCACAGTGAACAACGCCCTATAATACTCGGTGAACGCCGTTTCGATATCGTCTGTATCAGTTGATAATTTCCCTCCCCATTCGATTTCCCGAGCGTGGTTCGTCTCGGCTCGTGCTTTTTCCAAGCCAAGCGCACGCTTCAAGGGCATTTCACCGGCAGCTGAGTCATACGCTCTTGCCCTCACCACGGCCCCGCGATAACGCTGTTCGTCCAGTCGCTCTATTTTTAGCTTCACTTTTCGAACGTCTTCTGACCATTTGCCAGGTTCCCGGCATTCATTCTTTACAAGCTTATTGAGCAGAGCTTTTAAATCTGCTTCTTTCTTTTTGTAATCGTACCGTATACGCGTTGCCCTGTCTATCGCTTTTAATTTTAAAGTCTCCTTACATAATTCCCATTGCTGCCAAAGGTGCACGCCTTTGCTGGGGTCTAAGTTGCTAATCTCATCATTTGCGGCCTGAATAAAAATTTCGTCTTGCAGCAGTCTATCGTTTAGTTTCCATACATCCCATGAAAAGTTGTTGCGTTTCTTTAAACTTCCGATAGAGCACTGGACTAAACAATGGTCCGAAAAGGAAACAGGCACTACTTCATAATTGGAACACTCCGTCAGGATCTCCAAAGACACATAAATCCGGTCCAGCCTTGCATGGCTAGAGCCTTCGAAGCGCGTGTACTTTACTGCACCAGAGCCACAGAGACTTTCCGCGACATCCTCAAGGTCACACTTTTTAACTATGCGTGTCAGAACGCTGGTACTTTTATCTCTAAAAGCTCGAGTGCTAGTTTTGTCTCGCGCACTGAGGACACAGTTGAAATCGCCAAGCACAATCAAATGCTTTCCTACAGCTAGTCGATCCACTAAACCAAGAAAGTGAGACCTTTCCTCAACCTTATTAGGCGAGTAAATACACAAAATACGCCACTCGGCGTTGTTCAGTGAAAAATCGAGCGCAGCACATCGGCCAGCCGAACACGAAAAGTGGTCGAGCACTTCAAGCCCCGGTAACTTATTAACAAAAAGTATGCAGCCAGCCGATGTGCCTACTGCGTGACTCACGACAACATAAAATCTGGACGCGAAACGTTGAACCATGCTGCTAGTCTCCTGCTCACCGTCTACTGTGGTTTCCTGAACTGCCAGGACGTCTATGTCGCGCTCCGTTAGAAGTCGGTAAAGCTGGCTCTGCTTTCTCTTTCCTGCCAATCCTCTAACGTTAATGGTGGCGACAATTAACGAACAGACAGGTGCCATTTTGCCGATAGGGAAACAGAACAGCAGCATTAGGCCCACCTCTCGCGTCTAGCACTTGGCTAGACGGCTCCATCACCAGGTCTAAAGTCCGACGCCGTGGCTTCAACTTGCCCAACTTGCTCGACGTTGCCGCCGCGCTTGCCGGGAGGAATGGTCGGGCGCGGCTGTAGGGTGGACCGCCGTGCTTGTGGCGTCTTTGCAGGGGGTTCCTCGACGCCGGCCAGCGTCTCCTCAGGACAGTCATTGCTGGTCGGAGGATGGCGGCATTTCGATGCAACGGCCAGACTTGTTGGTGCTTCTACGCCGCTCTTTTCGGCTTGTAGGTCCTTCGGACTTTTAAAATCTCCGCCCTTGGACACTTTCCCCGTCGTTCCGGTCGACCCATCGACTTCACTTGCCGCTCCTTGCGGCGTTGGTAGGTCGCCTTCACCGGCGTCCCGTTCCGTGACCGCCAGCGAACCCTGTCCTACTGGTTAGGTGCATGTAGGCCCAAGTCGTGTCGGCTTCAGGCTGTCCGTCTGCCGGAGGAGCTCGTTTTGGGGCGTCATCGCTGGAAAGCCCCGCCTGCTTTCTTATCTCCTCGGTTCCCATGGCCGCTTCCTCAGCCTCGAAGACGTCCATGAGTTCGTCGTGCTCGTCAGCCCTTGGAATCCCGGTCGCCGACGCGTAAGTACGGACGCCGTCAGCGTCCGCGTGTCCGTAACACCGGCATTTCGAGCAGCGGGGCACCCTGCAATCTCAACGCACGTGGCCCGTGCCGTAGCAACGCAAACACTGTATCGCCCGCCCGGGAACGACGACGAGGGCCAACTCACCGGCGAATCACCGGGGCAGGTCATCCACCTTCATTCCCGGCTTCAGCTGTAGCAGCACGCTTCTCGTTCTCGAGCCCTTCTCCCTCATGCCTTACACCCTCCACCGTACACGCGTCACTTCAGTGACGTTACCGAACGCGGCAAACGCTGTCCGAATGTCCTCGTCTTGGACGCCGTAGAGCATCCAATGCAAGCGGAGCTTTACTTGCTGGTCTTCGGGATCAATAATTATGCACCGGCGGCCCTTTACCTTCAATTCTTTTCGCGCGGCCAGTTTTCTTGTCGCTTCTCCGCTGATGAAGGTGACGGCCCAGACGTGGTTAATCTGGTACGCTCCTAAGGCGACGACGTCGGGCAGCACTCAAGCCGTCGCCAGGGCGTCTCTGAACTCCTCGACCCTGTAGGAACGTTCACGCACGTCACCGTGCAATAACAACGTGTTCAGTACAACACGGCCGGTGGGCAACGTAGGCAGCACGATCTCGTAGTCCTTATCATCTTCGCCATCGATCCTGTTTCCACGGCCGGTGCGGGTTGTTATCGCCGCTTCGTCGAAGCTCGTGATTCTGCGTTCGTTCACTTGCGCTGCCGCAAAAAGAATTATGCCACGGCGCCGACGTCATCTGTTGCATGAGAAGCTCTGATATCATGCATGTGCTCAAATAAGGCGTATAGAAAAATAAAAAAGACTTTTCTTCAAGGCACCGGTGAGATTCGAACTCACGGCCTCCTGTTTACTAGTCAGGTGCTTTAACCAACCATGCCACGGCTCCCACGTCACCTGTTGCATAAGAAGCTCTGATATCATGCATGTGCTCAAAGGAGGCGTATAGAAAAATAAAAAAGACCTTCTTTCAAGGCACCGGTGAGATTCGAACTCATGATCTCCTGTTTACTAGACAGGCGCTTTAACCAACCATGCCACGGTGCCCTTTTTTTTTTTTTGCTTTACTGCCTGTTTACAGGCGCGTACAACAAACCACAAGCAGAACAAAAACAAGCAGTAACAGTCCGACAGAAACTTAAAATTCCCTAAGTGCTGCCAAGGGCTCCACCCTCGACAACCACTCAGGTAAAATCTCCTGAGTTTTCTGCAGTTCAACATACTTGGCCATACATTCACGGAAATACATTCGTGCAGGCCGTGCATCCTGATCGCGATAGAAACCCGCCATACGGGCCCGCCATAAACAGTGAAGTCCACATAGCATAATCAAATCAAAAGGCATTCCCTCTTCGTCCACTATTGGCAGAAATCTTATACCATATGGATTTAAAGGTAATTCTTTCTGTAACGTCCTTTGAAGTACATCCCAAAAATATACTCCTTCCCAACAATGTAAGAAAACATGGTCAATATTTTCCGGTTTTGTACAGATAAGACAATTTGTCCCCCAAGGTAAGTAAAAACCACGGTCTGCTTGAAATGTCGTGACTGATAGTGTACCTGTGTGCAGCTTGAAAAAGAAAGACTTCGCGCCAGGAGCCACTTGCATCCTCTTCACTCTTTTAAGCACATCTTTCCCTTCACCTCCAGCGTACATGGCACGGTACAGCGGTTCAGGTAAAACAACATCGCATACATCTTTGTACAACTTCTTTCGAGTCACTGAAAACAAATATTCATTGGAAAATCTAACAGATAAAAACCGTACACTTAGAATAACCTCTTTAAGATACCCGCGCACAGCACCGGTCATGTCATGCGTGCTAACCACATATCCAGGTAAAGCCCGCGTCAGTCTCATTTGGTACAGTGTACGTAAGAAAGGGTCCCTTGTGTAGCGAAAAAAAAAGAACCTATTTACGACTTGGCGTATGAAAAGATGTGTTAAACCAAGCCCTCCGTGTTTCACTTTTCGAAACAGATTAGTTCGACTGCATCTCTCCCAGTTCGAAGCCCACACGAACACTGCGAAGATACGATGGAACTTCTGTATGTTTGCCCTTGAACAATGCAATACTTGCATCACATACCAAAGTTTTGAGGCAAAGAAAAGATTACAGACATTCGCCCTAGCAAACACTGACAGATGAGTACCGTTGCATCTATTAGCTTTCGTCCGGATTTCTTTCGCTTGTTCTTGCCAGTAGTTCTCATTATCTTTATAAAATTCCAGTGGCACCCCTAAGTACTTGACAGGTGTGGTCACCCATTTAACATTGGCAAAATAGTCTGGTTTTGATGACCACTCTCCATGCCAGAAACCCAGACACTTTCCCCAGTTTACTAGACTGCCAGTTGCCTTGCCGAACCTTTTAACCACACTGATGGTAGTGGTAACACTATCTTGATCGATACAACAAACAGCCACATCGTCGGCATATGCCAAAATTTTAACTTCGGATTCTTGTAATCTATAGCCCCGAATGCAACTGTTTTGAGCTATTGCTAAGCACAACGATTCTATATATAAACTGAAAAGTAGGGGGCTCAGCGGGCAGCCCTGGCGAACAGAACGCTTTATGTTAATTGTATCTCCTAGCGTCTTATTGATTACCAGTCGGGTTGTACAGTTCCGGTATGCCATAGATACTCCATCTCTGATTACAAAACCAACATTGACATGGTCAAGAATGGAAAGCAGAAGGTTGTGAGAAACACAATCAAAAGCTTTCTCGAGATCAATCTGTAGAATGGCTACCCCTACTTGATTGGCATCGCTACACTCGAGCACACAGCGCATCTTGTGTATATTAGTCACAATGGAGCGACCCATAATCCCACATGTTTGGTGAGGCCCTACTAATTCTTTGACTACCCCTTGAAGTCGCCGTGCTAGTACTTTCATTAAAATTTTGTAATCACAATTAGTTAGTGATATCGGTCTATACGAAGAAACTAATTTTAACTTCTCCGAGTGTTCTGTCTTAGGTATCAAAACTGTATGTGCTTCACTAAAGGACCTAGGGAGGATATTGAGTTTATAAGCTTGATTGAAAACATCTGCAAGTACATGGGATAATTCATTTTTGAACTCCTTATAAAACGAAGCACTAAGCCCGTCCGGCCCTGGAGATTTACCAGGATTCATTTTATCTATAGCCCTTTCTACTTCCGTCGGCGTTATAGATAGCTCTAAAGCTGATTTGGTGTTATCTGACAACTTCGGCATTCTGCTAAGGAACTCCTGCTTAAATTCCTCTGAATCAATGGGCGTGGCAGCGAAGAATCCTTCGTAGTGTTTGCCAAACGCTCGTCCTATGCTCTCATTGTCCGAAACTTCGATACCGTTGACTTCAATGGCATCTATGTGATTTCGTCTGGCATGACTCTTCTCTAATCCAAGTGCTCGCTTCGTCGGGCGATCATCCACAGTCATTGATGCTGCTCTGGCTCGCACTAGCGCTCCGCGATAGCGTTCCTCCTCATATACCTCTATTCTCTGTTTAATACTCCGCAAATCGTCACCATATACTCCAGGTTTTTCACATTCAAGAGCTGTTAGTCTCTCAAGTGTTCGTCTAAGCTCTTTCTCGTTCTTCTTAGATTCAAAAGATAAAACGCTAGATCTCTCTATTGCTTTTATTTTGATTCGCTGCTTGAATAGCTCCCATTCTTCTCCTATTTTGCCCATACACTCTTTGTTAATATTACTTATTTCTTTAATAACTGATGCGCTAAAAGATTCATCCTTCAAGAGGTTAGAGTTCATTTTCCACTGTTCCCAAGAAAAGGCGTTCCTTTCTTTTTTTGACCCGATATTGCATTTTACAAGACAGTGATCGGAAAAGGAAACAGGGACAACATTATAACTGCTACACTGGGTTATCGCATCTGCAGTAAGGTAAAGTCGATCCAATCGGGCATTAGTTGTGCCTTGAAAGTGGGTATACTTCACATCTCGGGAGCTATGCAAACACTCCGCAACATCTACTAATTCGTGTTCAAAAATCACCTGTGCCAGAACATCACTGCTTCTATCTTTAACGTTGCGCCTGCTTGATCTATCACTTTCATTCAAGACACAGTTGAAATCACCCACCAATAAAAGTTTCCTACCAGTACACATATGTTGTCGTAAATTGGAAAAAAAACCCGATCTTTCCTGGCCAATAGTTGGAGCATAAACACATATAATGCGCCATTCAGTGTCACAATAAACAATATCACACCATACTACTCGGCCTGAAGAGCAAGAAAAGACATTTTCTATGACTAATCCTGGCAGTTTTCTAACAAAAAGAACACATCCCCCTGATGTGCCTATGGCCTGGCTCACAGTGGCAAAATACCGTGATGTAAACTTAAGCACCATGCTCCCAGTCTCCTCCTCGCCTTCAACTTTCGTCTCCTGCACTGCAAGCACATCCAGATTTTCTTCCAATAACAACCGGTAGACTTGGCTTTGCTTCTTCTTTGAAGCCAAGCCTCTAACATTCAACGTGGCGAAGCTAAATGATACTTGAGGCGCCATTACAACCATGTGGAGGAGTTAGGCCCGGAGCATGGCGCTTACCTTGCACGTCTAGCGCTACGCTAGACGCCTCCAGGACCGTCCGACCGCCCGGTTTCACTGCACAGTGGAAGAGAATTGTTTACAGCTTTTTTGTCCGTGGTGCCACCAGCTCTTGCTCTCATGCTGGTGCGTCTGCCAGTCGGCGTCTTTGCCGGTGGTTCTTCCACGCTACTTGCACTGTTCTTGTCTGCCGTCTTCACAGGGTCTTCCAATGGTCTTTTAATGGCTGAAACGGCACCGCTGGGCCAAGAGACGCGGCTGGCGTTGCACGTGTTTCCTTCTATCTTCGTGTCGAGACCGACGCTACAGGAGGCACCATCGACAACTTGGCCTTGCTCCGACGCATAAGTAGACGCTCCGTCTACTTCACAGCCTGCGTCTGTCACCGCATTGTCAGCTGTATCGGTCGATACAGCTGCAGAACCTGGTTGAGTGTCAACAGGTGCCGGTGTAGATTCGTCTACTGATGTTGCGGATGTGCAGTTCAAATTTTCTGCGACTTGATCTCCGCAACCTTCAGCCGCGTCCTCTGCCTCTGTCACGTCCATAATGTGCTCCGACGCATCTTCGGCCTCCGCTGACGCGGTCACTGCGGCGTACGAACGGACGCATTCCGCGTCTCCATGCCCGAATCGCCGGCAGCGCGAGCACCGAGGCACCTTACACTCGCGACGCACATGTCCTGTTCCGCTGCAACGCAGGCATTGCATAGGCCGACCTGGGGCTACCACTAAGGCTAGTTCACCGGCGACTCGTATCTGATGAGGCAGGTCCTCGACTTTCATACCGCTTTTCAGCTTAATGAAAACAGTGCGGGTCGTCGAATTCTTCTCATTCACTCCTTCCACACGCCAGGTTCACGGGTCACTTCTGTAACTTTCCCGAACGCTGCCAACGCCGTGCGGACATCTTCGTCCGAAACGCCGTGTAACAGCCAGTGAAGCCGCAGCCTCACCTTCTGCTCCTGAGGGTCGATAACGAGGCAGCGGCGTCCTTTGACCTGGAGTTCTTTCAGATCAGTCATCCGCTTCGTCGCCTCCTGGCTGTTAAAGGTCACGGCTCACACATGGTTGATCTGGTAGGCGCCCAATGCAACCACGTCGGGAAGCAGTCGTTCCTTGTCCAGAGCGTCCCGGAAATCTTCGACCTTGAAAGGCCTCACTCGAATATCACCGTGCAAAAACACTGTGTTCACAACAATACGTCCTGTTGGCAGATTCGGCAAGATGATCTCATAATCCTTGTCACTTTCGTCAGTAATCCTGTTTCCGCGGCCACCAAGGACCGCCTTTGCCGCTCCGCGGGAGCCCATGATTCCTGCGTCCGACGCGTGCGAGTGCCGGCGAAAGAATGCATGCCACGGTGCCCACGTCATCTGTTACATGAGAAGCTCTGATATCATGCATGTGCTGAAAGGATGCGTAAACAAAAATAAAAAACAAGGCACCGGGGAGATTCGAACTCACGATCTCCTGTTTACTAGACGGGCGCTTTAACCAACTAAGCTACGGCGCCCACATTTTGTAGTGCGTAAGAAGCCCTGATATCATGCATGTGCTCAAAGGCGGAGTAGAGAAGAATAAAAAAAGACTTTCTTTCAAGGCACCGTTGAGATTCGAACTCACGATCTCCTGTTTACTAGACAGGCGCTTTAACCAACTAAGCCACGGCGCCCACATTTTGTATTGCATAAGAAGCTCTGATATCATGCATGTGCTCAAAGGCGGAGTATAGCAAACTAAAAAAGACTCTTCAAGGCACCGGTGAGATTCGAACTCACGATCTCCTGTTTACTAGACAGGTGCTTTAACCAACTAAGCCATGGCGCCCACGTCATCTGCTGCATAAGAAGCTCTGATATCATGCATGTGCTCAAAGGAGGCGTAAACAAAAATAAAAAGGACTTTCTTTCAAGGCACCGGTGAGGTTCAAACTCACGATTTCCTGTTTACTAGACAGGCGCTTTAACCAACCATGCCACGGCGCCCACGTCATCTGTTGCATAAGAAGCTCTGATATGATGCATGTGCTCAAAGGAGGCGTATAGAAAAATAAAAAAGACTTTCTTTCAAGGCACCGTTGAGATTCTAACTCACAATCGTCTGTTTACTAGACAGGCACTTTAACCAACTAAGCCACGGCGCCTTTTTTTTCTTTATTGCCTGTCTTCGGCTCACGTAAACAATACACATATTAACAGATAATAAAACAACACAATCCAAAACATTGTAAAAACCGTGGCTCAAATGATGTGGCCACGCGTCTGTTAAAATGTTTTTATCGTCGATAGTAATTCGACGCGCGGCAACCACGCTGGGGTGAATTCCTGCAACTTTTGTTCATCCACAAATTTCTTATATATTTTTTGAAGTACTGATTGGGCGCTCGTGCATCTACAAAGTACATGGCTGCCATCCTGGATTTCCAAATGCTATGAAGAGCCATAAGCATTATCATATCATATGGGGTACCGTCGTCACTTCGTGTTTGCATATAGCGGATGCCATGTGCATCAAGGGGGAAATCTTTTTTGATCGTGCGCTGCAGCATGTCCCAAAGAAAGACAGCATCCCAGCAGTCAAGGAATACATGCTCAATTGTCTCCTCCTTTCTGCATATTATGCAATGCGTGCCCCAAGGAACGTAAAACCCCTTTGCAGCCATCCAGGTTTTGTCGGTCAGCGTACCGGTATGTAATTTGAAAAAGAAATTCTTAGCACCTGGCGGTATTTTCATCGCCTTGACGCGCTTTAGTACAGTGTGGCCATGGCATACATTGTAAAGGGACCGATACAAAGGCACTGGTAAAAACACATCACGTAAGTCCTTGTACAACTTTTTACGTCAGACTTGACTCAAGTATTCAAGCGAAAACCGCACTGACAGAAACCTACAAGAAAGTACAACTTCGCGGAGAAAGCCATAAACGCCACCAGGTACGCTGCAGGTTGATACAACAATGTTAGGCAAGTGTTGCCCCAGGCGAAGTTGACAGACAGTGTGAAGGAATGAGTTGTCGACGTCTCTAAAGAAACAAAATCGATTGACTACCTGTCTAAAAAAAAATTGCCCGCAGCTTCCCTCGGGGGAACACTGAGGAGGATGCGGAGCATATAATTGGTTAACGGGGTGTTAAAGAGCGACTTACTTGGGTCGATGGCTAAATTGGTTAACGTGGTTGTGAAATGGGGTGTTAAATTGCGACTTACTTGGGTCGATGGCTAAATTGGTTAACGTGGTTGTAGGAGGGGGTGTTAAATGAGTGAACACGTACACACGTATGCGAAAGGGCGGCGCTGGTCGAAGGGACGTCGATCATTGTGTTTGTGGATTCGTTGGAATTCATTTCACCGCGACCTTGGACGTCGACGCGCCGTACAAACCAACCGACGAGCGGCAACTGAGCGAGCGAGCGCCGACCTTGAGTATATATACAGCTCGACGGCGCATGCACTGTCAGCTGTTGAATGTTCTCGAAGCGCGACGCCACATGCGCGTCCACTGGAGAATCAGGAGAATTGTAGATGTCGAACGCGGTGTGTAGAGGAGGAAGGGTGCACAGATGGTGGAGGAGTGAAGCACGCGCGGTGTGTAGAGGAGGAAGGGATGCACAGATGGTGGAAAAGTGGGCGACGGCGCGACGGCGCATGCGCGCGCGTCAGCTGTCGAATGTTCGAGAAGCGGTGCGGACGGCGCGGACAGCGCGGACGGCGCACTACAAGGCGCGAGTATAAGATGCTTCCGCATCTAAAAACAAATGCGACAAGCCCAGTCCTTCATTTCGCACTCGGAGGAATAAATTGGTCCGACTTGATCTTTCCCAAGACGATTCCTACACGAAGACAGCGAACACACGGTGAAATTTTTGGATGTTTACCCTTGAACAATGTAACAGTTGTAAGATATACCAAATTTTACTCACTAAGAATATGTTGCAAATTGTGGCTTTAGAAAACATAGACCAATTGCAGCCATTCCCCTTGTTTACTCTTTCCCGCAGGTTATCCACTTGGCTCCTCCAGTAAGAATCACTGTCTTTGTAGCAATCGAGGGGGGTACCCAAGTATTTCACTGGTGTCGTAACAAACTTTATGCTGGCAAAACTGTCTGGGGTTTCTGCCCAGTCACCGTGCCAAAAGCCAAGGCATTTTCCCCAGTTTACAGCGCTGCCACTAGCAGCACAGAAGTTAGTAACGCATTTGACAGCAGCTGCTATGCTGTCAGAGTCCGCGCAAAAAATTGCAATATCGTCCGCACAAGCCAACAGCCGGACTTCAACCTCGTGCAGCTTGAACCCACGGACAAATTCATTTTCTATGACACTCAAACAAAAGGACTCTATGTACAAACAAAACAATAGTGGTGAGAGAGGACAACCCTGACAGACCGAACGCTTGACTGGGATGCGCTTCCCCGCCACCTTGTTAACGATTAGCCGGGTTGAGCAGTCTTGGTACGCCATGGCAACCCCCTCTTTGATTATTTTCCCTAAATTCACATTATCTAGGATGCAAAGCAGAATTTTATGAGGCACCCTGTCCAAAGCCTTCTCGAGGTCAATTTGCAGCATTGCCACTCGCGCACCAATAGCGTCGCAACATTCGAGGATGCTCCGTGCAGCGTGTATATTAGTGAGGATAGTGCGATCTTTAATGCCGCACGTCTGATGTGGTCCCACGAGCTCCGTAATGACTGTTTGCAACCTTTTAGCTAGGATTTTCATGAATATCTTGTAATCTCCATTAGTGAGGCAGATTGGGCGGTAAGAAGTTACTCTGCGCAGTGCAACGGGGTCTTCCGATTTTGGTATAAGGACAGTGTGAGAGGATGAAAAAGACGGGGGTAATATTTTCAGCTCGAATTCCTCATTATAAATGTCGGCTAAGACTGGTGTTATTTCTAACTTGAAACACTTATAAAAGGCGGAAGTCAGACCATGAGGGCCAGGCGATTTCCCCAGATGCATACTTTCAATAGCACCGTTAACTTCCTCTTCCGAAATGGGTTCCTCCAATATTTCTTTTGTATTATTGTCAAGCTTTGGCATCAGCGGTAAAAAATCTTTAAAGCGATCGACATCAACTGAGCTGGTGGCGAATAAACCATTGAAGTGCTCAAAAAAAGCACGCTCGATAACATCTGCGACATCGCTGACTTCACCCTCGTGTTCGATTTCTGTTATCTGATTACGTCGCGCATGCCACTTTTCTGAGCCCAACGCACTTTTTGACGGTGCTTCTGCCATTATCAGTCGCTCGGCTCTTGCCGGGACCACAGCACCGCGGTATCTTTCGAGATCGAACCGCTCAATTTTACATTTCAATGCGCGAATATCTTCAATAAACATGCCGGGCATTATACATTCTTCGAGGAGCAATTTTTCCAGGTTTCTGCGCATGTGCTTTTCTTCTGCTCCTTTTTCTCTGCCTATAGCGCTCGAGCGTTCCAAAGCCTTCAATTTAACGACCTGCTTGAAGTTCTCCCATTTTTCTCTGAACGTCTTTTTACTGCGAACTTTCATTTCTTCAACTTCCGTCATTACTTCCTCCATAAATTTTTCATCACTCAGCAGATTCGAATTCAATTTCCATAGTTGCCACTCGAAGGCCCTTTTCGTTTCTTTCGTGCTAGCTACTACAAAGCTAACCAAGCAGTGGTCACTAAATGAAACGGCGTTAACACAGTATGCCTTGCAAAGCAGTACCAATTCAACACTCACGTACGCCCTATCTAGTCGGGCATGGCTGGCTGCCTGAAAGTGAGTGTACTGCATAGTCCGGCCACCACCGAGACATTCAGCCACATCCTCCAAACCATGTTCTCTTACTGTATCGCTTAAAACAGCGGTACTTGCATCCCTGTAATGTCGTTCGCTAGTTTTGTCTTTGGCTGAAAGGACGCAGTTGAAATCGCCAATAATGATAAGGAGCCTATTACATTCGGTATACAGCTTTAGTTGTTCGGAAAATATGCGTCTTTCGTCAGTGACATTCGGTGCGTACAAGCATATTACGCGCCATTCCAAACCCGGAAACAAAATATCACAAACAATGAGCCGACCAGACGGACATGACGTTGAGGCTTCTACTTTAGCACCCAGACTCTGTCTGACGAACAAAACGCAACCGGAAGAAGTCCCTATGGCATGGCTAACTATAGCAGAATACCGTGGCAAGAATTGGCGCACCAGGCCCCCAGTTTCATCATTGCCATGGACTTTAGTCTCTTGGACTGCCAGTATGTAAAGGTCGAGGTCACGTACTAGTCGATAAAGCTGACATTGTTTTCTCTGTGAGGCCAGGCCACGCACATTTAAAGTGGCCACACGGATTGAATTTTCTATTTGCGCCATTGTAAGGCTACGAAAAACCCAGGGGCATGGCGCTTACCTTACAACCGCAATTCCCTGCTTAGCGCCTTGTCCCAGTAAAGTCCTTAAGGTGGTGAATGCGGCGTTTCCACCGTCTTGCGCTCCGTCGAAATATTTGGCCGTGGCCGAATGAGAGGCTGCCGAGCGGGAGTCGTTTTGGCGGGTGGTTCGTCCGGCGAGGCAGCAGTGGTGCCCTTGTCTTTTTTCCCTTCGTCACAGTGCCACTGTCGCTTTCAATCCCAGTCATCGGTTCCGCCTTGGAGGGGGTCTCGTCTGCTAAGCCAAGAAACGTGTCGCCGGTGCTGCTTGCATCCACCTTTTCACTGCTTTCTCCTACGCCTTCGTATGGAAGCCCGGCGTCGGGCTTACCTGGTGCTTCACCCACGCCCTCTTCTTGACAGCATGACGACCCATCTTCCACAGCAGAGTTTGGGTTAACTCCTGCTGTTTCTTTCGAGTCTGCTTCGTTCATGAGGTGCTCCGGTGCGTCACTTTCCTGCGCTGGTCCGGTCACACTGGCATAAGTCTTCGCGCAGTCGTCGTCTTCATGGCCGAAGCGGCGACAACGACTGCAGCGGGGTACTCGGCAGTCGCGACGTATGTGACCGGTACTCTTGCACCGTAGGCACAACGGTGCACGGCACGGAACCACAACGAGAGTCAACTTTCCGGCAATCTTGAGCTGGTGCGGAATGTCATCCACCTTGACGTCGGAGTGCAGCTTTAGTCCCACAGACCACGTCGTTGAGCCCTTTTCAGTGATGCCCGGTGCTGACCACTTCTCCCGCTTCACTTCGAATACTTCGATAACGCTTCACTTCGATAAGCTTCACTTCGATAACGCTGCTTCGACTCCTCTAAACTCGGCTTCGCAGCACTCTTTGGCGAACGAAACACACGAAAATGAGGATTTGCCTAGTGATCTGGATACCTTAAACATGGAATTAGAATCGGCGTCTGCAAAACGCCGTCGCGATTCAGACGACGGTGCTCAAGTAGACGAAACGCAAGTAAAGTCGGAAATGCAGTGGAAGGTGGTCAGTGGAGGCAAGAAACGAAACGCTGCCCGCCAACGGTCGTCGTCGCTCAAACGCGACGATGGCCGCTCAAACTAAAGGTGAACAACATGGATCCGCCCTGGACGACGAGAGCCCAATAAGTGAACGTGCAGGGCTCTCAGCTTGGACCCGCTCACCGATCACGTCGCTGAGCGGGTTCGTGAAAGCAGCAACGCTCAATGTACGAGGACTGGCTTCCAGGAAGAAACAGACTCAGCTCTACAGACTGGCCATGGACCAAGACCTGGACATTATTGCAGTTCAGGAAACCAAAGTGGAGAGCGTGGGCGCCACCGAGAGCCTACTGCAACGTTTCACCGGACGCTACACCGCCAGCGTCAGTCATGCAGTTGGTAGGTCGGCAGGGTGTGTGATCTTTGTGCGGAATAGTTTAGGTGCCAGTGTTCAAAACGTCACGTCTGACTCATCCGGAAGGTTTGTTGTATGTGATTTGACCTTCTTTTCTCTTAATTGGCGAGTGATTTGTTTATATGCACCTCTTAAAGTTGATGAACGGTGTGCAACATTCGACGAAATTCGTACTTATTGTGAATGCGATCGCATAGTCATCCTTATGGGAGATTTTAATTGTGTGATCAGTGCCGATGATAAAACAAGTACAACCAATTTCAACGACTCAAGCACAGTCGCGTTAACGAATCTAATTTCTGACTTAGACCTTGAGGATGTTGCAGAGTGTATTGGTAAAGGACCAACACTGTATACGCATTTCCAAGGCTCCAGTCATGCGCGCCTAGATAGGGCCTACGTATCACTGGATTTAATTCCGATTATCAGTGAGTATAATGTCCTCCCTATTTCATTTAGTGATCATTGCTTAGTATCATTTGTAATAGGTAAAAGGAATAGACGTAGACCAGTATTCAACTGGGACACGTGGAAGCTGAATTCTAATCTCTTGGAAGATGAAAAAATTTATGGACAGTGTTCGAGAGGCGTGGGTAAACATAGATAGTGGAGACCAAAAATACGGGGTGAAGTGGGAACAATTTAAACAGAATATAAAGTTGATAGCTATAGAACGCTCATGTGTAATAAAACACGGAAAGAGTGAAGAAGAAAGAACCCTACGTTTAAATCTCAAAGAACTGCTAGCAGAGGACAGCAAAACGCCAGGCTTATTCACAAATGATATAAGGTCAGTAAAGTCCAAATTGGAACAAATTGATGAGGAGAAGTATCGTGGCGCACAAATAAGGGCAAGGGCAGAGAAAATGACCGTAGGAGAAAAACCGACCAAAAGAATGCTTGGTCTCGAAAAACGAAACGCTCAGCGGAATGTTATACATCAGATTGAATACATGGGTAACGTTACAAGTGAACAAATATATATAGAGGATGCTTTCAACGAGTACTACACCACTTTATTTGATAAATGTAAAGTAAATGTAGATGAATTCAAGAATGAATTTTTAAAATTAATGCCAAAGGTTGAGGACTGCAGGAAAGACAGCCTAGAATGTCCTATTTCTGAACCGGAAGTGACAAAAGCAATCATTGCTCTCCATTTGGGAAAGTCCCCAGGACCTGATGGCTTAACAGCCGCATTTTATAAGGAATTCAAACACGAACTAGCACCGATCCTGGCAGCGGTTTTTAACGAAGCCCTAGACATAAAGACTTTGCCACCTTCTTTTCTGCTATCTCATACTATTTTAATACCAAAAACTGAGGACGCAGTTAAATTACGTGAAGTGAAATCGTACAGGCCAATTAGTCTCTCAAATATCGACTACAAGATTTTGATGAAAGTGCTAGCAAGGAGACTGCAGACAGTTATTAATAACATTGTAGGCGACCACCAGACATGTGGGATCAAACGGCGCACTATATTCACAAACATTCACAAGGCACGAAGTGTATTGGAGTGCTGCGATGCCACAAATGATCACATCGCGATGATCCAGATAGATTTAGAAAAAGCATTTGACCGAGTACCGCACGAAATTCTTTTTCTTTTGTTAGACTATGTCAATGTTGGCAAAGTAATTCGAGATACAGTTCGAATGGCATATACTGGATGTAAAACTCGGCTAATCATCAACAAAGTTCTTGGGAAACGAATTAATGTCAGACGTTCTGTACGACAAGGCTGCCCTTTGTCTTCCCTCCTATTTTCAATTTATATAGAGTCATTTTGCCAAAAAGTCATGAAAAGCAATAACATAGTGGGGTACAAACTACAAGAAGCTGAAGTGCGGGTACTGGCATACGCAGATGATATAGCTGTGTTTTGTAAAGATTATGATAGTATTGCTGAAACCATAAAAATTGCAAACCTTTATTGTAATGCAAGTGGTAGTTTGGTAAACTGGAGCAAGTGCCTGGGTTACTGGCACGGCGAATGGCCTGTGACTCCACAATTTGTGGCTGGTATTTCATGGACTACTACTCCGGTACGATACCTAGGTGTGCCATTAGAATATTATTGTGACAGTGAACCGTACTGGCGGCGTCAGGCCGTGGAGCTACGAGAAAAAGCTGAAAAACTCAATGGTTTCCAGCTATCAATTTTCGCCAGAGCGACATTTTGTAACGTATTTTTAGTCAGTAAGCTCTGGTATGTCCTTCAGGTAATGCATTGTTCACGTGTGAATCTACAGAAGCTTCATCGAATATTTGCTGTTTTCTTGTGGGGTTCTTCTTGGGAGCGAACAAGTAGAACTAACTTATTCAGACGGGTTCGCTCTGGAGGACTTGGTCTGTGTCATTTGTACCTTCGTCAGTTAGTTAATCGGTTTATGTTTTTCCGAAATAATCGAGACCCATTCATACGTACTGTTATACAGCTTAGGCTTGGAAGACGGTTGCCAGAATTTGTGGTAGCATCTGTTCACATGAAAGCAAGTGTTAGAGGTTTCTTAAAAGAAGTTGTTGATTCATGTCTCTTTCTAAAAACGCGTTTTTCATTGGAATACCTCAGTACGGTTTCGCGTAAAAAGTTATACAAAGATTTAGTAGAAACAGTTCTTCCTGTTCCCCTATATAGAGCATTATACCGTGTAGGCCCAGGCCAAAATGTCTTAAGCCGTGTTAAAAAAATGGAGGTAACACCTGGAGCGAAATCCTTTTTCTTTAAGTTGCACACTGGGACCTTGCCCGTGAAAACATGGATGCAAGAAAAAGGCTTATTCGTTCCTTGGGGTGTTGATTGCCTTCTCTGCAAAAAGCCGGAAACAATTGAACATGTTTTCCTGGACTGCTGGGATGCAGTATTTTTCTGGGATGTTCTCCAAAGGACTTTGAAAAAGGATCTGCCTCTCGATGCCTATGGCATCAGATTTCTACCAGTATCAAATGAAGAAGGAATACCTTTCGACCTAGTTATGTTACTGGGCCTGCACGGTATATGGCAGTCTAGAACTAAGCCACGGCGCCCACATTGTGTATTGCATGAGAAGCTCGCTGTTGAATCACGGAGAGTTTCAAGGATGACCTACTTCCCGGGCGTGCTATGAATGAAGAAACAGGGCCGTAGCTCTGTTCTCCACGCCATGCATTATGAGGATCACGCACAATATGCGCGTGCCTGTGTTCGTCAAGCAGTTTGTAATTACATTTTTTTCCCGTGAAGCAAGTGACCCTCTCCTCAGCGGCTGTAAAACCCAAAACTAGGCCAGCCTGATTATTTCGCCCAGTGATAGCTGGTGCAGTAAAAAAGGTTTTGGCAACTGCGTCCTTTTGGAGCATCCACATTTTTTGGTGACTACATATTTTCTACTTGAAAAAAAAGGATATATATGAAATCATGCAGCTAATATCCATTTAAAAAGAAATGTCGATCGTAAACATGGCGGAACTTGGTGCTGGAAATATCGGTGACAAATGGTGTATGGTGGAGTACCGGCAATTCTGGAGCGTGAAGCAGCGTTAGAACCACCGTAGCTAGCTGCCGCTAAAAGAATAATATAGATAATTGTTAAAATAATGTAAAAAGCACCTGTAACACAAAGAAAACAACCGCGTGTATTTTAACGTGCAACCTTGTGATTCCCAACTAAGTGCACTATCCACTGCGCACGCCAACTTCTTTTATGTTTATGGCAACATGTAACATTCAAACAACAGCAAACACACTCCGCTTAAGCTTCAAGCGCAATTCCACAGCTTTAAGGAAGATGAGCCATTTGCCACGTATACCTAAAATGGTTTCTAATGACATCATTCATTCATAACATTTAGCAGATCATCATTGTAGCAAAGTCTTGCAAAAACTTCTCGCAACTTGCACATATGCTCAATAAAATAAATACAGACTGAACGAGCGTCATGCCGACACATGAAAAGTTTGTTGTTAAATAATCAGTCAATTTATGAACTGACTGTTCAACTTCAGTTCTGTTTGTCGCGTACTTGAGATAGACGGGATCTGCATCTGCTACTGAAATTTGCACACTTATTAAACACAAACTGCTGCCTATAATGATTTGCACTGCGATAATGGCAACAGCACCATGTTTTTATTACAATTTACAACCAAAAAAAAAAACTAAGTGGACTGAGAAGCAGGTGACATATATACAGTTTATCGGCAGTTACTGCCAAGTTTAATATCCGTTTCTCGCTTGTTTCAGAAAGTGACATCTGCTCAGCCTTTATGACGCATCTAGGCTCATTCTATAAATACACCCCCACAATTGATTGAGTATTGTCATGTTTTTCGCGCAACGCACAGCACAGTCGTGCCAGCGCACTGCTGTCGCTCTATATCTTTAGCAACAACTACATAACGGCTTGGCCAAAACGAATGCAGTGCGCCGGAAACATTATGCTATCATATTGGTTCAGTAAGCATATGAATTGACGAGTATGGGTTCTCGCATAAGAGCCATAGAAGTTCCTGAGAGTGCCACCAGCGGCTGTCGGTGAGGGGAGGCGTACGTTTGGTGGAAGTGCTGGAACCGTGTCGCATCGATGTTTGTCGCTTCTTGCGCGGACACCGTACACAAGTGTAAAAGCTTCATTTAGGTTAAATGATGCCACGGCTGTGCTGTATTGTCGTTTTTAGTCGTTGAATTCGTGTATTCTGAAACCAAGAGCGCCGATAACACCTGTACGGGCTGGGTCGATAGGCCTAACCTTTGGTGGAAATCATGGTGGTAGAACAGAAGGGTTAAAACCGAACTCATTGGCGCTCGTCTTGACGCATGCCGAAGGCAACCGTTTATGCATATTATAGCGTCACATGCACTTTGCTAACTCGAAAGTGCTGCTCAAGTAATTGAGTGTGCAAGTATTGCCAGAATTGCGTTTCTTGCGTGGCGAAATCAAGTGACCGCTGTATTCTGTTCTACCATTGAGAAGGGCAATTGTGAACTGAAGCTTATTTATTTCTCGACAACTGCATGACGATGTAGACCATTTACTGTCGCTGTTCACAGTGGCACCTCTAGTTTTTTAAACATCGCAACAAAGCAACACATCACGCGTGTCAAACTGATCTAAGTACGTGCACAAAATTTAAACATTCATGGCCTCATTCTACGCTACACAAGAATTGAAGCGTTGTTGACACCGCAGGAATAAAAAAACTGCTAGAAAGCGTAATGAGCAGCGTTGGTTTCTTTTGACCGTAAACATACAACTGCGGCATTCAAGAATGAAACACTAGAAATAAGTGATTTCACATACTCCTTTTTCATCATGCCACCATCATCCACCAGGCTGCCATCACGCCACCGTCATACAGCTTGTTCACCAGGCTGTCCACGAAAGGCGTTTTGCATCGCCACATCAGCCGGCATTTTCCACTGAATCTACCATTGGCCCTTTACCATTGGTCTTTAAACCATTGGCCCTTTACCATTGGCCCTTTACCATTGGTCTACCATTGGTCTTTAAAGCCGACGCTTCGACGAGTCCACCTATTGGGCGCGAGGCCCACCACTGCTGGAGGCGCTAGCTCTGCAAACGCTGTGACGCCAGGGTTGGATCACGTGATCTCGCCTCGCTCTGGCAAAGGAAAGCTGGCGGTCGGATGCGTTGTTTGTAATCTTGACTTCGTGGTATTTTCATTTTTGAACAGCGCTGTATTGCTCTGACTTAAGGTGCACAGACTACTGCAGGGTACATTACGCGAAAAGTCGCAGTAAAAGTATTTCGTGGCGTGCCACAGCCTGCTGCGTATGCGATGCCACTGTCACCTCTCTCTTTCTTTGCTGTGGTTATTTCGTGCCCGGGGGTTTAAAATGAGCTCATACCATGAATGTTCACATGAAAGCAGGTCGTTTCAGCTTCTTCATGGCAGCCTCATTCACAACAAAAAATGACTGTGCAAACAGTCCCATTACGTATATTTTAAAATAGGACGTAGGAATGTATATGAGGCGAGAGTTTTCATTATTACATTTTTAAATGTGCGCCGTCGTCAGAATTGTCAAAGAGTGAAGATAGACATGAAGACCAATTCTTTTCCCTTTATTATCGCTATTTTCACCCAATTTCAGTTTCTTTTGTGGTCACTTGCTTCTGCGTGTTCGGCCAGCGCGTTTAACGAAACCATCTTCCTTACATGATACATGTTCCGCTCCAGTTGTTGCTAAAGCTTGCTTCTAGGCGAAGGTAACCTTTACCGTAGCCTGCGCTCCCATCCACCTGCCCGGTTGTCCGTCCCCGTGTGGGTACCCGACTACGCGGGTTTCCATCAACCAGTGGCGTAGCAGGAGATGGCACCCCAAGCCCATGCCCCTTCCAAAAAAAAAAAAAAACTCCCATGGTATATGCCCGGACGCAGCTCTATTCAAAGAGGTTCCCCGTCCGATTTTATAAGAGCAGCCGTGAAATATAACACAGCTTATGAATGAAGCTGTAAAAAAAGAAAAAAACATGGATATTGGCACTTTCACTGAAACATTAAATTGTCGTTTAGATCACGGTATGCAAGACCCTGCAGCATGCACATTCAAGGGCGCAAAATGATATGGCTGGCTAATCGCGATTTTTATCATGATTTACCCCTTTATAGATGTGCTGGACCTGAACAAATCATTCATAATTTTCACTTATGTGTGGCTCGATGGCGATCGAATGCGCAACGTGTGACCACCGTAAAAATTTTGTGCAATAAATATTAGGATCGTGCCACAGAGAAAAGTTACAACTGTGAATGAGGCACGCACGTGCGTGATTCTCCCATTTGCCCGCAATGATACAGAAAGGTTACGGCTGCATGTGGCTGTAATGATGCTGTGTTGTTTTCCACAAAGCGTTAAATCCGCTTGCGTTGTGCTTCGTAGGACTATCTGTGCTAAACAAAAATTTATTTTGCGCATGCTTGTCCTGTCAACCGCGGCCCCTCTTTTGACGCAAACCTGCAATGAATGAAGTACCATGGTTGCGCGCGATTCTTGTCACAAAGATAAGTTTCTTTACCGTTAATACCCATTTCATATTTCAATTCGACGCGGAATGATTTGACACGTTTTACAGAGGCGGCGCGCTCAACACCCGTGGTTTTCATTAAGGTGGTCATAGCAGACTACGCCGAAAGTCAGCCAATATGAGAAGCGTAAAACGTTTCTAGAGCAGTTATTTAGCACTTCGCTGCGGCAGCATTTTACTGATTTCATTGAGTGAAGTACAAGAAAATAATGATAACAAAAGGAGACGTGCGCGATAGCGGCTGCGAGCTGCGCGCGAGAGGGCGGCGGAGCAATCCAACCACATACGTCACAGAGATGCTTCCACGTGGTGGCGCCACAATATGTCCTCGTGCCCAATAGATGAGGCGTAAACTCACAAACTCTCATGGGATTCGCCGTCTGGATCGGCTTTCGGTTCAAGATATCCTTGGCGCGCTCTGTCGTGGGTCGCGTTTTTTTTTTTTTTTTGAAGCATTAGACACGTCTTTTCTTTCGATTGTGCTGCAATCTAATCACTCGCACAATCATGATCGGTTGTGTAGCTGTCGGTTGCTCGAGTTCAAGCACCAAACGGAAAAAGATGTTGATTCTCTTGGAACGAAGAAGGAAAATTGAAGCGAGTTTTGTGGCAACAAGGAGAGCCGTGGTGAGTGGTATAGCCTTTGGACGCCTAGCGACAGATGGGCGATATTTGTCCTACATCCTGAGAGGTATCGCTTGCCTGACTCATTCAGTATTTACATACAGGTGCTCCCAGCAAAGATGAAGGCAGGATGGCTATGTGCCGTCAATATTTTGGCATGACAGAAAAAAAAACTGAGACGTCGAGACGGAATCACGAAAGGCATTTGGATGTGGGGTATACTTCATCTGCGCAACCACAATCACTATAGATCTACGCAGCTACGACAAGCATACGACATTCACGCTAAATGCACGGCAGCCGTGCAACGTGCAGCCCGCTCTGGCTCTGATACCGAACATAGCGTGACGCAGCTGCCAACAGCCGCACGACATCAGGCTGGCGGTGTCGCCATATAATTCATAGACACGGCATTTGTCAGTGACATGATCTTCACCACTGTACACACAAACAGCCAGTGGTTCTAAAAGTGATGACATCGCACGAGCAATTGATATATCAGTAATGCCATGTAGATAAGAAAAAGCGCCCCACAATTCTACCTATAGCATGGGTATACAATGTGTTGCTGGTAGTTTCAAGTGTTCCTCCAAGCATTTCTTTCGTGGTATACTCAATTTAATTATACCTGGCCTGGTGCCCATGCAAGCATAGTAGGTAAGTACGCATAACAAATACGGTGTCTGAGTATGAGGTCGGCATCATCTTGAACGAGCCGCGACTTCGCTAAAACAGTTACCGCCGACAGATTTCCCTTTCAATATTTTTTTCAGCGCTGCATTCTAGTCTATAGGTCATCCACGGACGGACGATTGAACATCAGCCAGGTCGTCACCGCTGAACACGTAGCTTTGCTAACATAGGATGCCCCTTGCACACGATCAACATTGATAAAAGCTACTGTTTACCCTATGTACTGAGACGGCGACAGAGCAGTTCAACTACGAATGCAACAGCTCAGCGCCCCCACGGAAGGAAACACGTAAAAAATAAGCAGGTTAGTGGGTGATTCACGTAAAATTAGTATGAAGTCATAACAGCCAAGGCCACGCCCCTTATTCAAATAAGAAAAGATAGACAATAGCAATAGCACCACAGTCCATTGTTTGCCACTTCAAATTAAAATATTATTTGTCAATGACAGCACTTGCGTCCCTTGCGTGGTCAGCCGTAGGTGTGGCCGTTCTAACATGTGCTAGAAATTCACAGCATACGCGTTGTGTTCCGGAGCCCTCCACTACGGCGTCTCTTATAATCATATGGTAGTTTTGGGACGTTAAACCCTACAAATCAACGCGTTGGGTTGCCATGAAGAAACCTATCGACTCCGATACTCACGTGTTGATACCCAAGGAGTGACGCAGCAGACGGAAAGTCGTTGAACCGGCAGCCGGTGCAGACCACGTGCATCCCATGAGCCTTTTCAAGTTTACGACTCACCTATACTTTAATTGATTGATAGGATTTAACGTCCCAAAACCACTATATGATTATGAGAGACGCCGTAGTGGAGGGCTTCGGAAATTTCGACCACCTGGGGTTTTTTAACGTGCACGCAAATCTGAGCACACGTGCCCACAACATTTTCGCATCCATCGGAAATGCAGCAGCCGCCGCCGGGATTCGAGCCCGCGACCTGCGGGTCAGCAGTCGAGTACCTTAGCCACTAGACCACTGCAGCGGGGCCATTTTTCAGTATTATACTTAACGTTGGACCTCAGCCTAGAACACGTAGTTGAGCTGAGTCACCCTGGGTGTTACTTTTGGTGCTCTTCTCGCCGATTTGTGGTTGACATTGCGTTGAACGTCCACTCAGACAAGTGGTAATATGGACTCCAAAACCGAATATTCAAGCGATGCCATCGCAAAGTCAACGTTGTGGACGTTGAGGTACACCTTCAATCTGAAACGGTTATATTGCAACATACTTGAGCATGCGAACAGGAGAAAGTTCAACACATGTTTCCTTCTCTCTTAAATACAAACCTTTTTTTGCATCTCCTAACTGAAAGATAACCTCACGATATTCTGCACTAAATGAGAAAGAATGACCACGGGTTACTTTCATAGTTGCAGCAGCTGCTACAACATATTTTTTTAAATACTGAAGAACAGTGCTATCTTGTACGTCGTATTAAAACATTGCTTTCAGATAACGAGATACACAACGCCCAATCGCTATGATTTCTTTTGCCTATACGTTTACATGCTTCTTATCTGTGAGGACTAGAACAGTTCTTGAAGTATAAAAGTGGAATGCCTACATCATAAAATGTGTCACAAGCTAATACGCGAGCTTGCCATTTTTAACGGCTTGCTCCTAGGAGCAAGCCGTTAAAGAATAACGAGTTCTGATTGATTGCGCCGCAACTTTGCCGGTTGTGTTGGCCACCGTAAAGTTGCACAGAAACGACAGAACGAAACTAAATACGCGTACTGCTGTTCTTCTTTTCTATCACTACTGCTCGTGCAACGCAACGGTAGCCAATGCATATGTACGACCATCAACTCAACAATGCGCAATGCAAATGCTTGGCGTTTCGTGCTTCAGTGAAATGGAGCACGGAGAAAAGGGGCATGCTGGAGCTGCAACGTCGGAGGCCAATTTGATTGATTGATTGATATGTGGGGTTCAACGTCCCAAAACAACCATATGATTATGAGAGACGCCGTAGTAGAGGGCTCCGAAAATTTCAACCTCCTGAGGTTCTTTGACGTGCGGCCAAATCTGAGCACACGGGCCTACAACACTACCACCTCCATCGTAAATGCAGCCGCCTCAGCGGAGATTTGATCCCGCGACCTGCGGGTCAGCAGCCGAGTACCTTAGCCACTAGACCACCGCGGCGGGGCAAGGTAGGAGGCCGAGATTGCCAAGAAGTAAGCTTTGCTATTCCCTCTGGCTTGTGTAGGGACAATCCGACTATTTACATATTACTAACCATACCATCAACGAAAGCTTATCTCATCACTACTGGTCTTTGAACAAGCGCTGCACTTTATAGTCATCGTCAGGCCGTCTTCTATTTGAAGCAAGCGCTTCAAACATCTAGTTGCTATAGGCAGCCTATTATTTTATTCTTATTTGATCTTGGAGTGCGAAGTTCAACATACAAGGTCAGTGTGATAGTGGATGGACGTTTACTTTTGTCTATGAACATTTATTATTTCTTCAACTCTTTGTTTATTGTTCGTTTCTTCGTTTGAAATACTGCTAACCCAATTTACGCTCGCATGCAGTGATCTTTCATGATTATGATAGTCATCATGCCCTGCTTTCGAACGCTCCCACGTAAGGGGGTATGACTGACGTGAGGGTTTCCAAAGATGAATTTAACCGAACTCTTTCAGTGAGGCATTGAAGAACATGTAATATAAAGAATGACAGTCACATTTAAAGAGCTCTTACTTAAAGTGTTTTTGATGAATTTCCTTCTTCCTTTTTTGCAGGGTGCTGACGCTTTTCTGTTCATCGTGAGCCGTGACCGCGGTCGCATCCTGCTCATGTCGGAGTCAGTGCAACAGACGCTCAACTACGCTCAGGTGATGGCGAAGGTACCGCGGCACTCTCTCAAACGCATCTCGGTCTCAGGATAAAAGACTTGGTTGATTCTTATTTTTAGGAATCATTATGACAGAAAAGTTAAACGCGTCCTCGCCTAGTTAGTTGAGCATTCATTGTGCATTGCGGTGGTCTAGTGGCTAAGGTACTCGGCTGCTGACCCGCAGGTCGCGGGTTAAAATCCCGGCTGCGGCGGCTGCATTTCCGATGGAGGCGGAAATGTCGAGGCCCGTGTGCTCAGATTCGGGTGCACGTTAAAGAACCCCAGGTGGTCAAAATTTCCGAAGCCCTCCACTACGGCGTCTCTCATAATCATATGGTGGTTTTGGGACGTTAAACCCCACAAATCAATCAATCAATTCATTGTGCATTGTTTCGTCACAAGGGCGAAGGGATCAATGCTGCAGTAATAGATTGCAATGTTGCGCGAAGAACGGCAAGCAGCCCGAAAATCGCTGCGCGTACCTCAAGCAGATCGCACACACGAATTGATCATATACAGGACGAATGCAAACAAACAACTGTCACAACTTTCACTTGGTGTGTGAGCAGCTCGATTCTTTCGTAAACACGGCCGCGGTAGCGATGGAATCGACGCTGGTGCTCTCTTCAACTACTGTCACTTCGAAAAAAACTTACGGTGGAAACACAAGGGTTACAAAGCACCTAAATCCCGAGATTGGCGTGCGCGCGAGTCAGCCATCACTCTATAAAGCACCTTGGCTATGTCGACCATGCGATGTGGAGGCAGTAGAGAGCCTTCATGGATAGAGTACCTCGATGCGCTAGTTAGCTTCCGCTCCCTGCTGCCATCGAGGCACTCTATTCTCGGAGCCGGTGTGCATGCACAGCGATACGCGGGTAAGCATGGCACGACGGCTTTCGCAGCGCGCCCACACAACGTGCGCCCATAGTGTCATATCGCTACCGATTACTAAAACGTGCCCAAGTTGTCCAGCTCTGAGGACCGCCAGTGGCACATGGTGTATTGGTCGCGAGGACCTCCACTAGAGATGCCAGCTCTGCAATCGTTTTGACGTCACAGATAGGATATTTTGGAATATATGGCAGTTTTGCTTTCGTGACACCACTTGCATCGTCCCCCAGGGCTGAACCGGGTCTTAGTCGCAATTTTATGATGCAAATTAGACACTAGAGTGCCACAGGGGCCACTGATTTGTAATTGGATTGCCCTTATCATCAGGTCTTACCACTCTTTTAACCACTGATCTTTAAAACAAAGGGAAGCACGCGCGGTGTACCCAGCAAAAGCGCAGGAAATGTGGTGTTCGATTAGACAACACAGCCTGGCATCCTATGAGTGATGTCATCACGTAGGTGGCACCGCGGTGCGTCCTCGAGCCCAATATAAATGGTTCTCCGGTAACATGTTGGAGAAGGGTCGCTCTGTGGTTTAGTGGTTAGCCTCGCGCACTGTGGAGTGCGAGGTCGCTGGTTCGGTGCGTCGTTGTGGTACTTTTCCTTCTCGTTTCTTTTCTTTGCAATCTGGTGTGTAAATATTTCAAAACGTCATATCCGTGACGTACAAACGTCACGGAGCCATGGCGGACCCCGGCATAAAGCCCTTTCGTGTGAGAAAAAAAAACGGAAATAATGCAGCAGTTCACATGACTTGTTTTTCATACATATGTAGTAGAAAATGACCCACCAGAGCTGCAGCGACCAATGTTTCCGAGTGCGAATTTGGAACATGTGACTAAAAGGGAGAGAGAAGAACGTAAGGAGGAATCGTTGTGGAAACATTGGGAAGTTGAAGCGATATTCTGTCGTCTGTAAATCTGCTCCAAGCGATAGGATAGACAAAGAAAGGAGAGAGAGAACCAAAGAAGAAAGGCAGGGAGGTTAAAGGCCAACTCTGGGGATTTTTGACCATGTCAAGGTTAAGGTGTTTCTGAGTTCCTGAGATACTCTTGTCACGAGCCCAATAGCTAAAATGCTGAGGAAGTTTGAAAATAATTTTAATAAGCAAAAAGTTGCAATACCGAAACCGAAACCCAACCGAGCGCCCTGTCTGCGTATGACGTACTATTTGGTAGAGCCGGAGGCCGTATACTGGTTCTGCCGGTGCGGAGTATGAAAACTGTGAAAGCCAGTCCAGCGAAGCACCGGCCAAACACCACAGATGAAGGAAGAGAGCATTCCCGTGCTATACCCGTGCCAAACACCACCGCCGTCACCTTGTGGAAAGCTCAATAAACACTGTAGCGGCCAAAGTAGCGATGCCTTCAGCTGCGTCACTTCCGTTGACATGCCGAACATGACGTCACACAGACAGTGTTGCCAATACCTCTGGCAAGTAAGGTGAGCTTTTCAAGGCAATCTTTAAAATTCATTTGCAAATGATCAGTGCATCACTCAAACTTGTGATTTGGCATAAAGCACTAAAATGTGCAAAGGAATATACCCAGCGAATTTCATTGAGATTCATTGACCTCAAAAAATCACCGGAGCTGGCCTTTAACTAAGCTTTGGCTCGGTTGGCTACCCTACACTCGGGATTGGGGTAAAGGCGGAATGATAGAAAGGAAAGAGTAAAAGATGAACAGTAAAAAATACATGGGTAAGAACAACTGCGTTGCGTAGCTTCAATAGGTAGAAAAAAATAATTATTATTAGTAAAGGGGACAAACAATATTGGATGCAATAATATACGTGTTTCTGTTCAAATAAATTAGGTAATAAATTGTAACTACTCCCTAACGAGAATCACCACCTTCCCGTCAGAGAAAAACCAACCAAACCCTCACGCTTCACACAAGTGGAAGCAAGGCAAATCATGGTTCAAAAGTGTTGTGGCTCGGGCGAGTTGGTTACCCATGGAGATAGCTTGTATTAGTTTGGCAAATATGAAAGAAGGAAAAGAAGACACAGACGTTAAGAAAGGTGGGCGTTGAGTGTGAACTTGTGAACCGAACTTGCTTGTATAGAGACCTACGTTCTGAGCTGTACCGCCAAGTGCTTTCTGTTCACGAGTTCTATTCCTGTCTCTAATTATCTTTCAGTAATGAGAGCCTGAACTCTCGAAATTCAAAAAAAGCAGAACTTCAGGGGTAGAGTGAAGGTTGAAGTGAAGAAAAATGGGTGAACACGGAGAATCGCTCGTGCCGATGTCTCGGCCAGCGGACTTGCCTTACAGCCTCGAAGTCAGACACCCTGTGCTCCCGGGTTTTAAAAGTCTTTTATAGCTGCAAATGAGTTCGGCAGAAACCCGCAAGGTGGCGGAAGGGTTAAGAAAGGGAAAGAAGACAACCACTCATTTTTGTAGCACGAAGTCACCAAAAAAATCCGTACGGATTTATCAGCAAAAGAAGCCTCTTGGTTGCCGGAAAATTGGTCCCGCTCCGGAGTTCTACGGGTTGGCGCACAAGTGCGGTTTTTGCTGAACTCATTCGCATCACTTGCGTTCACGTGCTTCGAGTTTTCGACGTATTCTCCCTCACGCTGTCACTTGCTAGCTTCCTGGTTAGCTCAATTGGCAGAGCGACTGCTCCAGATAGGTGTTGGTCCCGGGTTCAAACCGCGAACCTTGACGAATTTTTCAGCAACTAAGAGGTTTTTTTTTCTGAGAAGTCTGTATGGATTCCCTTGTGGCTTCATGCTACAAAAACGGGTGGTTGTCTTTTTTCCCTTTTTTAGTCTTTTATAGCTGTGCAAAACGACGTTGTCCTTTTTCAACGTAAGTTTAGTATTCCATTGAATGCACAGGTCACAGATCGAGCCGTGAGCCTTAGTCTGACTGTGTACGGGAGAGTAATAATTGGGTGAATTTGAGTCCGAGTGAGTCAGGCTCAGAAAATGTTAGGGAGTCTGGGTCCGAGTGAGTCCAGAGCGCCAGATATGTTTCATGAGTGAGTTTGAGTGATCTGCACATTTTCTGCGTACCTATAATTCTATGTATTCGTCATGACACATGAAAGGAGAATTTCCGCAGCGGCAGAGCAGGCTGTGTGCGGGAGCTCATCGCTTCTTCTTTTGACGGATGAAATGCAAGACGCAGGCGACCATCAAGGAGGAGGCCGACACCCAGAGACACCTAAAGGCGCCCACAGCTTCGACCGCCGATGCTAGGTCATCCACTGCACCGGCTACCTCAAGTCGTGTTCCATCGCCGCGCCCCTCCTTGTTTCTCTACTTGTCTTAGTCAGTTCTCGCCATAGCAATCATCATGAGTACATCATGTTTCTTTTCTTGTTGTAAGCTGTCAGCATGTAGACGTAACTGTGTACATAGTAAAGATGCCACTTGCAGGAATACATGTTGCAGACGCTTTCCTCCTACACTCCAATAATTTAACAAACAGGGGGGGGGGGGGGGATGGCATGTATGGATGACAATACTCAGGTCATCCATTACTTATGTCATCCATTACTCAGGTCATTACCCCCCCCCCTTATTCCAGAAAGTTGAGAAAAGTATTTTGAGGAAGTGCGCAGCGAGAAAGAGACGACATCATAAGGAACTGAACCAGGCCTGTTCGTATAACCCTGTCTGGAGAAGTTTACAGAGAACGGGATGGAAAGATAAAGAAATCGCACTCGCCAGACTTGCACTTGGAGTAAGCCAAAAGCGCCGATAGTGACGGTGGCGGTGGTGTTGCACATCTGGCCGGTAATCTCTCCTGTTCAGTGTCTCTCTTCACGTATTATGTTTCACCGGTGCTTACGAGTTTCACTTGGGCTAGTCTTTGGCAGATAAGTTAATGGTGACTACGGACATTTCCTAACGAACCACCCGTTTACCTTTGGGAAACAAATCTGTTCATTAGAAGTCAAGGACACCATGGTGTGACCATCGCAGACGGCACCTGCCCATTTCACTTCCCGCGGCGTCGAAGAAATAAAATTAAGCTTATACTTGCGGCGTTTCACACTCAATTTACAATAAATTTACAGTCTGCAGATATAAACAATGGGATTGTATTTGCCTCTAAGGTCTGAATCTGCAACTAGAGTACGAGTCACAGTTTGCGGGTAGTGGGCGAGAGTGGGGTCTACATTGCGTCACATTTCTCGAGTGACGATTTGTTAACGTGTAACTAGATCTGAGTACTTCATATTTCTTTTAACCTTCTGTGCGCGAGCTCTTTCTGTTGGATATATACACTACTTTGGCACCTCAGGGGTCTCTTATTCGGGTCGCCATGAAAAAAAAACTCTGCACGCTGTTTTCCAGGCGCAATCTGAGCTGCTCAGTGACTGTGGGCAGGGTGCACGGATATCTGGCCAGCAGCCCCGCGACAGGGACTGAGCTCTATGCTCTAGGTACGCGGCTGACGGGAAGTTTCTTTTCATAGACAAGAAGTGAGTGCCACTGAAGCCTTCCCATAGATAACGCCACCCTCGCATTACTGCAAACAATCTCTCAGTCAAAGATCCACTCCAGTATTGGTCTAAAAAAATACCGCCTTTTTCATTATCTTTTAAATGCGAAGCATTTCTTAGCGAACTTCAGTGACTTTGAGTGTATCTATCTATCTATCCATCTATCTATCTATCTATCTATCTATCTATCTATATATATATATATATATATATATATATGTGTATATATATATGTATATATATATATATATATATATATCAATCTGTCTATCAATCTATCTATTTATCTATCTATCTATCTAGTCGCCTACGACTTTAAGCTCTTCGGGCCATTGAGACAGTGGGATCTTTACCGAAATCAGCATGGCATAACACGACTGTACCACGAGCAGAAGCGACTAATCATAACATAAAAATAATGACATGTATGTCATAAATGTGATGATTACATGTCATGGTCTTGCTGCTCTTGTGATTTCGTTCACATGACATATTGTAAAACTGGTATGGTATGACATGACTGCAAGTTGTACGTAAGTGGCAGGCCCTAACGTGGAAATAATGACATGCCTGTCATGTAAGTCATGACACGCTCAAGATGCACCCACGGCTGTTTCGCTAGCGTTACGTATAACAAATTTGGTATTACGGGACGTGAATATATGACACAGGTATATGGCTGGTGCAAACATGACAATGTAAGAAGATGGCTACATGCCACAATTATGATGCACTCGCAATCGTTTCGCTAGCTTCACGTACACAGTAAAAAATTTTGCACCCAAAAGGGTGTAAAAAGGGTGCTTTTACGAGAAAGCACCCTTTGCAACACCCTTTAACACCCATAAATGGTCGATTGAAAAAAAGCACCTCTTTGTTTGGGTGCTTGCCTCAATAGCACCCTAAAATAGGCTCTAAGGGTGCTTTTGTGCCTGAGAAGGGTGTAGGTGCCGATTCATCAGATGGAATATGCAGCATAAGAAGAACACATAATTATAATATTTGGGATTTTACGTCTCAAAAACCTCGATATGATTATGAGGGTCGTCGTAGTGGAAAGCTGCAGAGATTTTCACCATTTGGTGTTCTTTAATGAGCGCTCAAATCGCACAGTGTAAAGGCTTCTACCTTTTCGCCTCCGCCTTAACTCGACTGCCACGGCCGGCATCGAACCCACGACCTTCGAAATGGCGGCCGAGCAGCGCAGCTACTGCACGAATATGTGGACCTTGCGTTAAATGACGGCCTAATTGACTTAGATTGTGTGAAGGTGCTCTCCGAATACAGCAGAATGTCAGCAGAAGCAAATCGCGTTTCATCTATAATGGCAATTAACTGCAATCCATGTTACGAAAGCTTTCCTTAGCGTTGGTTATAAGCTGCATGTTTGCTATGGATTATATACACACAAATAATGTTCGCCCGAGTATGGGTGTGTGTGCGTGTAAGCGCGATTGTGTGTACACCCGTGCATGTGTGCGTGCGCGTGTATGTGCGAGTCCGTGCTTGTGTTAAGCGTGCCTGTGCACATGTGTACGCCCATGCATGCGTGCGTTTACGGTCGCGTGTGTCTGTGGCCGTATGTGTGTATACGTGTATGTGTGTGCGCCTGTGAATAAGTATGCGTGTGTATCAGCCCGTGCGCCCTCGAATTTCGTGTGTGTGTGTGTGTGCGGAGAGGAGGCACTGCTTCTTATTGTTTAAGGTCCCACACCTGTTCAGACTGGGAGTCTATATGGGAGGTGGCTTAAGGAATGGCGGTGGTCAACGCACTGTACACGGACTATTCAGAACATGGAAAACAGCTGCACATTTTCGTACCTGATCGTTGCTTACGAACTTGCTGTGGTAGCTGATTAGGTACGCTGAGGTGCTTCTACGCTCAAAGACGTGGGTTATGAACAATTTCCACGGAAAGCTGTCACTGCACTTATGCACAACCATCGTTTATATTAACAACGTTTAACAAGAACGCGCCCTGCCTTTGCTACAGGTGCTTAGCTAGCTCATTGGGTAACCATATGGAATTATGGGCTGATCATGTGGTCAGCAAAAAGTTTGTTATAACAACTTCGGCACGTTTCGTGGTGCGTTACAAGCCTTCTAAACATCCGCGACTGTGGATTAATTTGTTCCAGCTTCGACTACGCATTCAGTGTTTGCGGCACCATACGCGGAAGTGCCAGACACAGACAATGCAAAAAGAAATTCCTCTGGAAAAAGGTGTAGCGATGCTCTCCCGCTAATGCCACCGAGGACGAAATAATTATTGTTTCTGGCCATTCTATGGTGCACTTTGTTTTCCGCAAGTTTTGCTTCACTATTTTTCGCCCACTGCAATCGCATTCCGTCAAAATACTCAAAGAACCCGAGGCTGGTAAATAACCTGCGTCGCTGTGTGACTGGCTGGAAGGAGAGTTGCCATTTACAAGGAGTCATTCCGCGACGAACGGCCGTCCGCCGTATGCGCCATAACGTTTGCCTTTCGGCGCCGTCCTGGCGGGTTTCAAGCTCCTCCTCCCCCCCCCACCCCGCTCACCACGGCCAGCGTTGCTCCCACAACGGCGGCGTAGATAAGCGAATAGTTGCGTCACCGAGCACCAGCGTCGACAGCTGCGGCGCCGCCAGTGCCTCCTCCTTCTCTATCTCAACGTCGCTCTCTCTGTCTTATCGTCTTTCAAATGCGTTGCGTTGGTCTGGGGTCTTGGCCGCTGTGTGTGTTCTAGCGAACAGGCGCATATTCAATGGTGGTCACGCATGACACCGTGTTCGAAGTGACGCTCGGATTAAGGAATATTCATGGAGTGGCGGACACGGACAACGTGGGCCTGTTAACGGTGAGTGTACTGTTTTCGTAGGTAGTAATCATGCAGCGCTAGCTGGGCGCCTGCAGCAGCTCTGCCGAAGTAGGCTGCCAGCCATTTACAACAGCATGCGTTCGCGGCCTGTTGCAGATGCCCGAATAAACGTGTGACTTAACGAGTTCACACTGCTATGCGCGATGTTGTGTAAGTGTCTGCATCACTCATACAGTGAGTGATGTGATCACTTCACAAGGGCGGGATTAGTTGCTGATCGCACATTGTCTCTACACTGCACAAAGTTATTGATATTGTTTTAAGATGTGCTTTGGGCTACATTGTAATAACCTTTCTATTAATACTCAAACGTGCAACGTGCTTCTGTAGGTGTAGGCGTAAAAAAAGAAAGAAAAAGCAAAAATTATGTACAGAGGCGCACTGTACGAAATGGCTTTTTTTTTTTTTTGCTTAAAGACGGTATAGTTGGAGGTGCTGATGTGCCGCGATGCTCCCAGCACGTGCGCCTCGGTCTTTTAAGCTATTTAGGACAAGTGCCATCAGCAACAGGGAAAGATCTAGCAGACTTCCAAAGGCGCGTTGTTGTGGCCATCGCCGTGCGTTATTTTCCCTCGTTTCTGTTTGCTGTTTTTGTGCTTCGCTTTCATCTGCGATAATGTTCGGCGTTATAACAGAATCGAGAGAGTATACGTGACTGTTGCAGCTATGTGCGGTAGCTCTAGCATAAGCCATGGCTGCCGCAACGTAGTCGGCGTCCGCGCGCGTTGGTGTCGTTCGAGCGCTCTTACTTGCGTGATTGTGTTCAACTGAGTATTTAGGCACGGGTTACGTTTGTAAATCCCGTAGTCAATAATCGCTAATAGCGTGCCCCTGACTGCCATCAGAGGATGGGCTTGGTTGTCGAAATATGCCAGACGCTTTTTCTGAAAGCAAGCTTTGAATTTTTTTTTAAAAGAAGTACTTTCATACGTGCAAGGCAGTGCCTATTGCAGGCCCGCAACTCTTTAAAAACTGGACGAGCTATCACATCCTTTATCAAATTACAATGAATTAAGATGATTGAATTGTAGATGACGAATTTCTGTGCTAGATTAGGTGCACAAAACACATGTTCGCAGCCCTACGTCTAGAAAGCCGGCAAATAGGAAGCACAGCGTCAAATTTGGATTAGATTCCATTGACGGAGCGTCTTGTGAGAGTAGAAAGAACGAGAAAATTGTTCATTTTCGATGCCCTTATAAAGGCAGTCAGAATTGCACTGATTGGTGACTTGTAACAATTCCTCAGATTGTTAGAGGCGTGATTAAAGTCAGTAAATATTTTACTTTTTTTTTGCAGACCTCTTCGCTAGTGCCACGCCCAAGATCATTTGTTCTCATGTAAAAGAGAAAGCAGAGATGTCTTCACTGTTTTTACATGAAGAGGTAAGTTTCTTGTGAATTTTGATCAATGTTACATGTTCTGAACGTTGTACTTTAGGAATTGTTTTTCACACTGGCTCACTACCCTAGAAGGAATTTGATTCTAGGTGAGTTCAGGCTTTCGTAAGTGCCATTTTTGAGCTGTAGTCTTACACTTCACCTCATTTCGGGAATTTGCTGTATGCTGGAAAACTCTTATCTTTATCATACGAAATTATTAGAATGTATGGGTTGTATGCTTCGAGTTCAGTGTAATGTCAATTACACGCCATTTCGAAGGATACACACTACACATTCTTTATATATGGTGCTGCCAGAACAGCACGAACATCCTTTTATGAGAAGTCATATTTGCTCTTATTACAGGATGGGAGGGGGCCGCTGACGTCCTGCGTAGTCTACCCCCCGGCCCCAGCCTAGAGCAAGCCTACTTCCTGAACCTCCACATGGATAACCGAAAATCTTCCGTGTCAGTAATGACGAAGAAGGAGTGACAGCACTGATGAGTTGATTTTTTTTATTTTCAACATTGTCCACGGCAGCAAGGCCTTTAACATCCACCGTGATTGAGCGGCTTTTTCTCGGCGTGAGTTTGGAGTTTATCAAAGAAGTTGTTCAGGCAGTACGACGCTGAAAATTTTAGTGTCACAATGCCTGAACAACTTTTTCTAGTGTGGTCATGATAGATGAACAAACATTGTTATTTGTGTAAGTTATTTTGCTTAAATATAGCTGGACCATTCCATGCCAAACGTCCCAGCCACTTTGGCGACCATCTGAATTGTATTTGAAAAAAAAAGTGCTGACTTACTGCGTTGAAAACAGTGAACTGCTAGAATATTTCAGTGAGAAAAAAAGTTTTGTTCATGTGGCTGGCTTATTAACTTCCTGACATAATGCCGTCTGTGTGCTGTTTGTGGAAAATTTCGTTTTAAAACTACCGCTTATTTTTTCTAAAGCAAATTCGGTCTACCTGTTAAGTAAATGTGCTTCTGTAAGGTATTTGAAGCTTAATAATAATAGTGCAATTTTTTTGCCACATTCGCTTCCAAGAATAAAGCCAAAATGTGTTATGTTTGCATTTTTTATTGCAATATTGCACTTTGTATGAATATCTGAGCAGTGAATACTTACTCCACAGAAGGTATATTATGAGGAAAAAATATCTTTAGACTTCTCAAGCTGCTGAAATATACGAGAAAATATCACGATTTTCACAAAATTGTGACTCTTGTCCGTATTGAGATGCAATTTGCTCCATGTTGTGATACAATGAAAACTCATCATTATACCTAAACTGTAAGAAAATGAAATTTTTTCTGTAATAAAAATCGTATCGCAAAAAGGACAGGAAAGAGCGCTGTTAACTGAATTTTATTGAAGGTGCTACGAGCGTTTTTATACTGAGCACAAGACCAGGGCTCATCTGCAACAACACATGTGTGACCATGACAAAATAATTTTAACCGAGAAAAGAATACTCTTTTTCGGAAAAGATAAGTGAAGGTGTACTGATGCATTCATTCTTGGCCTTCCTAATAAAGAGTTCTAAAATCTCTCATTTTTCTGCTTGCTTTTTTTTTCAAAAACCGTGTTTTATGAAACCTAGGACTAAACTTACATTCTTTACGGTGCCCGGCCATGAGACTACTATAGCCCTTCTTAACATTTAAAGCATGCTGTTTTGCTTGATCATTGAAGCATTGCCCAGTTTGTCCTATGTTTACTTTTCCACGTGTTAGCGGTATCTCATACACATTAGATTGGCATTCAGTAAAGCTATTCTAGCGACGAATGAGGCAAGATTGACTATTCCTGTTGCTGTAAGTACATGCACTTTTGAAAGCTTGCAAGGGGTAGAAAACAACAATGTCATATCTGCTGGCTCTTTTCCTAAAATTGTGAGACACCTTATGTACGTAGTACCGTGTGACATGCAAAGGTGATTGGTCATTCTCTTTTTCTTTTGGTCTTGTTTCCTTTAACTTTAGTTTCTGCAGGAGGGTTTCGCAAACAAGTGTGATGATGCTGTTGGGGTATTGGCTGGTGCTATCAGCCCAGGAGTGCTAAGAATGTTCTGCCTTTTCATAGTGGGCATTCAAAATTAGTAGAAAGAGGAATTGATACCACATGTACTCAGGCCACCCTTCAGAAGTCATGTTAGCACAAGGGAGAGGTCAGGTTTAAAAACCAGATTAAAAGACTCAAAGATGCTGGGTATCCCAACAGAATCATCACACCCGTTTGCAAAACTCTCCTGCAGAAAGTAAAGTTAAACAAGACAGGACCAACAAAAAAGAATGACCAAAACCTTTGCATGTTATACCACATCATGTGTCTCACAATTAAAAAAATAGCCAGCAGATATGATATTAGCGTGTTGTTTTCCACCCCTTGCAAGCTTTCAAAAGTGTGTGTACTAAACAGCAACAGGAATAGTTAATCTTGCCCCATTCGTCACGAGAATAGGTTTACCTAATGCCAATTTAACGTTTGTAGAAGGATTTTTTATCAGGTAAACCAATGATCAGTGCATCACTACACGTTCACTTATCCTTTCCGAGAGGGAGTATTCTTTTCACAGTTGAGATTATTTTGTAGTGCTCACACGTGTCGTCGCGCATGAACACGGTTCTTGTACTCCGTATAAAAGCGCTCCTAGCCCATTCATTAAATTCAGTTGACAGTCGGTGCTCTTTCCTGTCCTTTCTGTCGCTTCGTAAAGTTGTCGCGCTGTGACTAGCACACAACCACGATGAACCAACTCTCCCAAATTAAGCTCTTGTTACGTAACACGTAGACCGAGTTTCGTATGGAAAGAAGGAGCGGTGCTTTTAAAATAAAATTTTTCACATACAACACCTAGACGGCATCCAGGAAGTTCAGAAGGCAGCCACGTGACCAAATATTTTTCCTCTCATAAATATTCCAGAAGTTCACTATTTTCAATGCAGCACGAGTTTTTCGAATACATTTGAAATGGTTGCCGAAATGGCTGGGACATTTGGCATGAAGTGACCCAGCTGTGTCATTAGCCATAATTATGCATTACCTTTGTTTTTTGTGTGTTTTGACTCAGTTTTATGTTCGTTTTTAGCTTATTGTGTTTCTGATCATTGTATTGGTTTCTTAAGTATTCGCTAAAGTTATATGTGCGAAAACCCGTATATGTTTGCATGTACATCATTTCTCATAACCAATTGTTATACATCCAGGAATACAAAGCTTAATCCACTGTGATTGTATACATTTGAAAACACTATCCATATATATTTTTGTGTGCATCACTTCTTGGGAACGATTGTGTACATGAAGGCGTATATAGTGAACTCATGGTGATTGTATATATTTGAAAGAATCATATGTATATATTTACCTGTATTTCATTCCTATTAACCGATTGTGTACATGAAGGAGTATTAAACTGGAAACCACTGGGATTGTAGATACTTGAAAGAATTATAGGGATATATTAGCGTATATTTCATTTGTAGTCTCTATGTACTTGAAGCAGTATACTAAACTGAAACCAGTGTAATTGTATGTTGCAAAGAATTGTCAATGAAGTGAAACTGAATAAATATAATAAACATTTGAGGTGTTGCATGTGTAGTGTACGTATACGTAAACGTATATCTGGTGAAAAAGTTGTGTGGCAGAAGAAAAGTTTGTTTTATTTGCCTATTAAATAAACGCAATATGCAAGGGCAGCAAGGCTTCATTTTCTGTAACGCGCACTATGCATATACTGTGAAGTATATATAGATCCAGCACAAGTTCATACACGATAGTACGCGTTTATATTTTTGCCCAGACGCAATGAATGGAGCTCGACAGGTGGCGCCCCATTGATAATCAGGACCACTTTCTTCAAGTAGTGTGTAATCAGTGCATGCTGATATCTAATAGTGCAGTCTAAAAGAATACTGGCACCCCTGCCATGGGCACTCAACTCCCTTGTGCACCCTCCTCAGAGGGTGCTAAAAAAGTGATGGACATCGAAGGCACCCTTCCTTAAGGGTGTTTTTGTAACACCCTACAGTTTTTTACATGTACACCCTATTTTAAGGGTGCATGAAAAAGCACCCTTTTCGGAAGGTGCTGAATTAACACCCTTAGGGTGTCGTCCACGGGACAAGCTCATTTACACCCTTTTGGGTGTAAAAATTTTTACTGTGTATGCTAAACTTGGTAATACGAGTCATGATTGAACCACGAAGGCAAATGACACGTCCAAACATGACAATCATGGTATGAAAGTCATGTACAGCATAATTTACGTCCGCCTCGTTCGTTATTTGTTCTTCGCATATCATCGATTCCCACTGTACGTGAATTGTGCCAATTATTTATTTATTTGATTATATTTACCTAAAAATACGTCAGCATAGAGGCATTACGTTGGGGGTGGGTAGCAAAAACATAACCAGTGAAAAATATCGTCGTGAAGATATATACACATACATTACAAACATCACCATAACGAGCAACTTGAGTGCACAAGTGTTCATCACAAAAGTCACAACGGCCGCAGCTGGGTAAGCCACACACTTATACAGAGGTGTGCATGTTTGGGTGATTTGGTGATCATGCATCTTGTGACACTTATTTGTGACAGTATCATTTTGCTTTTCGCGTCTTGAAATCGCATGAATTTTTCAGACTCACTGAAATCAGGTAATGCTGAAGTGAGAAGCAGGTATTGCGCTGTCGCGCAATACCTGCTTCTCACTTCTCACTTCTCATAATGCGAAAAATAATCCTTGCGTTGCACTCTGAGCAGATCTCAAGAGGTGGTTATCATGGACAGTTCGAATGGTCAGCTGTGGAGGTTCGACCGTCAGCAGCGGCCAGGCCATGGACGGGGTGTTGCAACTCTGCCGTAGTCCTCTCCCGTGACTCCTCTCCCGTAGTCCGTGTCCTCGGACTACGGGAGAGGAGTCATGACCTAATTGAGGGATCGAATGGCGGCGCTTCTCTCGAGTGGTGCAAGTCAAATAGGTCCCGGCATGACTGGCCGCCACAATGCCATGCACGCGCTCGGCAACCAGGCAAAGTAAGCGCGGCATTCTTTTAGATATATAGACCCCGAATACAACAGAGGCCGGTGCCTTGCGCTGGCGACCGCCATTCTCAAGCGCATAGACATGGAAGCGGACAACGTCTCGTTCGTGGACGCCGCTGCCTATCGCAACAACCGAGCCTTCGCCGTGGTCGTGGTATCATCCGCGCAGCAGACTCTTAACTCTGCCACAATCCTCACCCGAAACCCCGAAGAAGCGGAGCAAGTAGCTATAGCTATAGCTATGCTCGACAGCAAACTGGAATTCATCTACAGCGACTTCAGACCGGCCATCAAAGCCTTCGAATGCGGAGTCATCTCAGACCAGGCGTTACGTGTCCTGCACAAAGCGGATCCGAGTGCCCTGAAGCACCACACTGTCATCTGGTTCCCCGCCCATCTCGACCAGGTGTCGGGTGCCCTATCCAACCTCAACGAGATCGCCTATGATGCAGCGCGCGCACTTACCGATGGCACTGCCACAGGGCAACCCCATCTTGCTGTGTTAGATACCAATCGGGATGCACCAATTACGTACAATGAAATTACAAAGCACTTTTACCTGGAACGCCACATTTTTCCACCCCCACATACGAAACTTAACCGACCACAGGCATTAACCCTACGCCTATTACAGACACACACGTACCCAAACCTTGCCACGCTTCACGTTTATTATCTCGATGCATACCCCAGCGACACATGCCTATCATGCGGACACACAGCGACACTCGCACACGTGCTCTGAGAGTGTAGAACAACTCCTCTCGACTCTACCTCAAGCAAGTGGGAGAGGTCCCTCGGGAACTCACTTCTCGCCGACCAGCAATGGGCCGTCCAGCAGGCCCACGAAGCGGCCGCCAGGTACTCCCTGTCGGTCCCTGCATACGTGGGAGACGCCCGCTACGCGCTAAGCGCGTCCTGCAGGACTGAAATAAAGTTTTTTCATTCCATTTCATTCCATTTCATTCCACCCCATAGATAGATAGATAGATAGATAGATAGATAGATAGATAGATAGATAGATAGATAGATAGATAGATAGATAGATAGATAGATAGATAGATAGATAGATAGATAGATAGATAGATAGATAGATAGATAGATAGATAGATAGATAGATAGATATATAGATTGATTGATTGATTGATAGATAGATAGATAGATAGATAGATAGATAGATAGATAGATAGATAGATAGATAGATAGATAGATAGATAGATAGATAGATAGATAGATAGATAGATAGATAGATAGATAGATAGATAGATAGATAGATAGATAGATAGATAGATAGATAGATAGATAGATAGATAGATAGATAGATAGATAGATAGATAGATAGATAGATAGATAGATAGATAGATAGATAGATAGATAGATAGATAGATAGATAGATAGATAGATAGATAGATAGATAGATAGATAGATAGATAGATAGATAGATAGATAGATAGATAGATAGATAGATAGATAGATAGATAGATAGATAGATAGATAGATAGATAGATAGATAGATAGATAGATAGATCAAAAGGTAAGTACAAAGAGAATAAACTATCAGAGCAAGCACACCTAATATAAATAGCTCTGGTGAATACATTCACGCTGACGTTTGCCTTAACCAGTGCCTAACATTATTTAGATTAGATCCTTCTTCAGCTTGGAAGCCTCGCCGCGGTGGTCTAGTGGTTAGAAACTCGGCTGCTGACTCGCAGGTCGCGGGATCGAATCCCGGCTGCGGTGGCTGCATTGTAGTTGGAGGCGGAAATGTTGTAGGCCCATGTGCTCAGACTTGGGTCCACGTTAAAGAACCCCAGGTGGTCGAAATTTCTGGAGCCCTCCTCTACGGCGTCTCTCATAATCATACCGTGGTTTTGAGATGTTAAACCCCACAAATAAATCAATCAATCAATCAATCAATCTCGAGGTTGGAAGACAGATTTAGTGTTTTTAGGGACAAAGCTCCTTAAAGTGGCACCCGTTCGTCCCTCTTGGTATTACGTGACATGTCTTACGCTTTCACGTGTAAGGTGGTGTCGGTGGGAGATTTCTCCTGTGCGTTGTTGAACAATAAAAATTCGCAGCGGGCGTGTTAACTAAAATCTTAACTCTCCTGTCTCTCATTCCCCATTAGCAGCTATTGGCATGTACATTGTGCACTATCTGACAAGAAAGGGTTGCTACGTCATACTCGCTGTGCGTAACTTTCTTGGTTTTAGAATGGTTTAGCGAGCGTTGGGCCGCAGTGCCATGGATACAGTGAACTAGTATATACCATGAACTCGAGGTGGTTAAAGGTGGGAAGTAGACACGAAGCGCAAACCGAAATAAAGTGTGCGTGTGCCACCTCTCGTTTAGTCCTTGGAATGTCCGCTGGATGGCGGTGCTTCTATATGGAGAATGTATGATGAAAAGATGCGAGATGGGGGTACTTGGAGTGTTGACTAGATGAGCGAACGGACACACGGACAGATGCATGGACGGACGCACAGATGGCTGCACGGACAGACGGACACAGGGACGGACGCATGGATGAACGCACGGATGGACGTGCGTACGCACGCACGGGTGGGCGGATGGACGCACGGATAGTCACACAGACGGACGTATGGACGGACGAAAACAAGAACGAATTAACGGACGGATGCTTCGCCCCACTCTCCATCATTCACCCCGTGGATATGCTGCTGCCATTTTTTTTTCATTTATGTAAAGGCGGGTCTTTTTAGAAAAAGCACGCGTGACAACTTCATCGCACCTATAAATATCATATCGTGTGCGGCCGTAAATTCCTTAGCTGTGAAAATGTATACATAAGCCTTGCAATTACTGAAGCCAGGGTCCACGTAAGAGCATGCTGCTGACTCGGGCCCGGTATATATGCCAAAAGAAAGAAGTTTGATTGTGCATCCCGCAACTGTCTTTACTAAGGAGTACACCTGAGCAGTGGTGCACTGGGAGGGGAATGTGCGTAAAAGAATAATGAAGAGGAGCGAGAGAGAGTTGATTTCTAACAAAATTACAGCATATCTACGAGGTAAATAATGACGAGTGGGGCGAAGCGGACGGACGCACGGATGGACGCACTGGAGCACAGACGGACACATGGATTCTTCGCGTCACTAATCAGAATTCACTCCGTGGATATGCTGTGACATCTTTTTTATTGACATGCCATGCAATCCAACTGGCTACTATGACTACGACGACACGGGACATACGACGCACGGTATAAGGAGCTTCGCCCTTAAAAGAAAGAGAGAGAAAGAAAAGGAAAAAGGAATTACAAGCGCCCTCGCAGGATTGCCACGTCGATAAAGTCGAACAGTGCCGACAAGGCATGTTTAACGTCATTGCATCTGTAGCGATTGAAGATCAGATGTTCAGACGTTGACCTTGGGAGGCCAAGTTTGGCGTAGACTACAAGGAGATTGCTTCTTGCCCCGTTGAAAGCAGGACAATGGAGCAGGAGATCAATGATCCAGAGTTTCTGTGTTTCCACGGTCAACACAGGAGGGGCTGCATTGTCCGATGAGCCAATGAGTGCTCCCGGAGTCGCGAGGCAGTCCTCTAAGTGGGAGTGATTGGGTCCGCTTGCCGGCCACCATTTCCGTATACTGGGGCTTTACGTTGCACCGTTTTTGTCTCGTGACCGCCAGGAGTTCATGACTTATGGCTTGTACGCTATTGCAGATCGAAAGAATCCTGCCAGAGTTGGAGTGCCTCACTTCTGGATCCAAGCTGCCTTGACGCGACTACAAACCAGCCATCCAGGTCAGAGGTGAATTAACATGAGGTGTGATTGTGGGGAGGTGATCACTGATACTTTCTTCAAGTCTCAATCCTTCAAACATTTATAGGCGTGTTTCCGTTTGAAAGGCATCTTTTTTTTTAGTAAAGCGCATTTTAACAGGTATCTTGCTAAAGACAGAAAGCGATATTCCCTTCTCTACTTTCTGACAAAACGTTCAAGTGTGAACATATTGTCCATCGCGAAAAGCAGTCGAATTACACTTCGGCACTGATTTAGATCATAAACATCAATAGCTTATTCTTCTGAACACGCCAAATGATCTTTTTTAGACAGCTAATAATCCCAGATGTATGACACTTGTGATGAAGAGAAAAAGGAAAGAACGTACGTGTGCAAACAACTTTAACACACGTCTCCTGAAGTGAACTTTCCTCGTCTCCTCAGGAAAGTAATTATTGTTTTAAGTAAATGATTGCGAATTCACATCGAATCATTCTCCAGATTCATCACTGTGATGGGTCAATCTTTAACCTACATATGCGTAAGGAAGTCCTAAGTTTACAGAGGCGAACAGGTCATTTAGAACAGCTTTGAATCTAGTTTGCCCAACGTGAGAGAACAAACTGCATAAGAATTGCAAACTACGCTTGCTACAATGTCTTTTTTTTCTCCTGTTTTTATATGCATTGTGCAAAAATAAAACATAGCCATATTATTGCGGAAAGAAGCAGCTGACGGTATGGAGCCACCGTGTGGGCTGGAGTTCTTTGGCATTGAATCGGGTCTCAGTGAATATTGAAGCTCGAAAAGTTATTTTGCAAGTGGAACTGGTAGTACTATAGGAAGAGGGGGAGGCAAAATATTTAAAAGTCGGCAAATTTTTTTACTAGTAAAAGAAAAAAATCTTGGTTTTTTTTTATTTTGCTTGTCAAACTACCTTGACTCCGATAGTTGCCGGAATATTGCCCGCGCACTGAATATGCAATTTGTTCAAACTTGAAGCTTTAACGTGGTGATTAGTTCTTTAGCAAGGTCGTATGCTAATTATACGAGGGTGCGTGGTCGTGTCTGATCTTAGGAAGCGAGGAAAGTGTTCGGTAGTCCATCGCCTAGCGTGGTCCTCGTCGTGCCCGGTGACCGGAACGGCGAGATGGAGGCCGATTCATCCGAGCCACCCCCTCAGTCGGGTTACACTGCTGCGTCGTTCCGGTCCGGGTCGCCAGCCAATCCGGCAATGGCAGAGTCGGGCAAGTGCCCTGCTCGCTGGATGAAAAAATATCTCTGTCGGTATGTAATCTGTGAAGGAGCGTAAAAAGTATGATGCTGTTTGACCTACATATGCAGTGCTTTCTTTCCTTGATTGCATGCAAACGCTTGCAACTGAGAACAAAGATAGCCTGCAGCTTTACAAGGCATGTCCCAGCTTACGCTTATGTGAATAATGAAACATTAGGTGTGGAGTGGTGTAGTGGTTCTAAGAGAGAAAGGAAGAGAAAAGTGAGCCCCGTAACAGTCTGCACCACGGTGCAACACCTCAACAGTAGCCCCCAAGGGATGGGGATGAAGAAAGACCAAAAGAATAGAATTAAAGGTATATATAGAGAGAAAGATGCGCTAAGCCAGCGAGCGAGGACATATCGAGGGGATATGAGAGATATGAATGATGGAAACACGGTCACAGGAGTCCGAGGACGGGGCACTACTTGCGAGAACTCTTGTCGGCGTCAGGAGATGGCGTACGGTAAGTCCAGTAGGCCAGAGCTACGTGGTCGTCGGAGGTCGAGGTCGGCGTCAGGAGATGACGTAGGGCCAGCCCAGTCGGCCAGAGTTACGCTGACGTCGGAGATCGCGAGGGCCCAACCGGTCGGCACGGAATACAGCGAGCGAAACATTAGGTGTGACCAAACGTCGTAGAGTTATTACTGGTATTTGTGGCGAGTGTCATGAGTGTCTATAATGGATGGATGTTTCTTTTTTTTTCAGATCGTCGCTTATTGCGTAGGTTTTTTTATTTCTATATGCTATTCTGTACATCGTCAAACTCGGCCATCGAATCCTATGAAACTGTCACAATTTCAACCAATCAAATAGATTGTAGCTGCCATGTGAGTCAATCGGAGACGGCGAATTGGACATGGTGGATTTTTACGTCGCTTCCAAAGGCATTTCAAGATTTTCCTGCGAGCTTGTGCACAAAGCTGCCGTGTAATTGTCGAAAAATCTTTTTTCATCAAATTTTTCACACCATGTCCCAACTAGACAGGCCCTCATCATACTGTATACTTCACCTGTGCAGAAGCCATCTGGTTTGATGACAGAGGCCTGCCAACGTTACGGTATCCTGTTTTACATCCAAACCGAAATCTTTTCAATAGATCAGCTTTCAGTCTATTAGTATCTAAAAATATTCCTGTCATCTGTGGTGACGAAGAATAACATTAATAACTTTGGATCTCGAAATTTATGCTGCATGATTACATTAGAGTTTTGAGCTTTATCGGACAAACTGCTTCTTGAAGAACGCTTTAACTGCTCCAAACGCCTTTGCATGCTGGGCGTGGTGACACTTCGTTGTCACAACTCTAAAAAACAACTCAGGGCATAGTTTGTAAAATAGTGGGGGCAAGGTAAATTGCAATTTGTGGAAAGATGTGTCCTGGAGTTTGAACAGACTACGAAAGTTTACTGCTTGGAATGAGAAGTTATGGAGCAGGCGGGGAGTACAACCACATTTAGATCTTTTGCTGAGCACACCTGTATTTCGTGATAAGCACTGGCGAATTGCAGTCGAAAATAGGTAACGACTACTTAGAAGTGCACAATCACGTTTTATTCTGCTGAAGTATAAAACCAATGTATGATGCTATTCAATCGCCTGCAGTGCTTGGTCAAGCACAATCTTTTTGTCTCAGGTAGGGAAAGAATAAGAGCTCGCACAATGGAGTGAATATTCATTCGAAGTGTTATCAACCTTCAGTCCTTGCTACGCAAATTAAGTTTTTTTTTTAATTTTGGAGGGCAGTAGATTAAAACTACAAGCGCTTATAATTTCTCGGACCGCACCTTTTAATACAGCAAGATACGTGCGACGTTCACACGAGGATGGCTTTCGCACAATGTCATAACGAAGTTTGTGATGCGGAGTTGTGATCAGTTATTAATATTGGAAAGCGACTGAAATTAGTACGCGCAGTCTGGAATGACTAGAGTTTTGGCATCGGTGAGTGCACCATGGCACCAGAAAGAACTTGTGTCGCCGTTCGCAATTAAGCCCTCACACTTCAGTGTTGTATTATATACAAACACGGTCACATGCCGAGTATAATTAGGCCTTGAGTTTATAGATGTACGGTAATGGCTAGATGAACCCGCCACAGTGGTCTAATGGCTAAGGTTGCTGACCCACCGGTCGCGGGATGGAATCCCGACCGTGGCAGTCGCATTTTCGATGGAGGCGAGAATTCTTGATTTGATTTATATGTGGGGTTTAACGTCCCAAAACCACCATCTGATTATGAGAGACGCCGTAGTGGAGGGCTCCGGAAATTTCGACCACCTGGGGTCCTTTAACGTGCACCCAAATCTGAGCGAACGGGCCTACATTATTTCCGCCTCCATCGGAAATGCAGCCGCAGTAGCCGGGATTCGATCCCGCGACCTGCGTATCAGCAGCCGAGTACCTTAGCCACTAGACCACCTTGGCGGGCAGGCGAAAATTCTTGAGGCCTGAGTGCTTAGATTTAGGTTCACGTTAAAAAGCCCCAGGTGGTTTAAATGGCTGGACCCCATCACTATGGTGTCTCTCATTATTATAGGGTCATTTTGGGACGTTAAACCCTTAGAAGTATTATTATTAGTAGTAATGGCTAAAAAAACATGTCAAACAAAGATTCTTTACACGACGTGTATTACCACCATTGTCTACAGCTCTCATGGTGGCTACTTGTTTCGCTTCAAAGACAGAGGTGACAGTTGTTTTTTCGAATTCTTACTGTTTTTAATGACGTGTTACTTGCATTCTGGATCCCAGCAAGTTTGTTAAAGGGTCACGAACGATTCTAACAGCACAAGAAATATGCAATAGCAAATACGTGCAACAAGTGTATCAACACTTTCTCGCTCAAATCAGACTGAGATCAGCTCGCGTATAGTTGCCTCAATAAGAGATCTTGCTTGTAGTTTTACGTTCTGCTTCTTCATCCTAGATCTGGACCTAGTGAACAGCTTCGTGAGTCGGGACATCCTAATTGCCGGAAGCCATGGCAACAGTGAAGGAAACGGGGATGCGGTCATAGCAGTCATCATGAGCTTGCTGAAAACAGACGTTGGACTTGGTGGACGGCTGGACTTGATTGACATGACGTGTCCCTTGTCTTGAAACACCCGTCCACGCTCCTGTTTACGTGGACCTCTCGCGAACCATTTCTAGCGTCGAAGAGAGAAGAATACGGCATCTATGGACGCTCATGCGAAGACATTGCATCTAGTCTGTACTGTATAGACCGAGCCCAGCAGGAAATGTTTCAAGGAACTCGCGTCCAGCGCGGTTCGCGGTAAACCACGTGGCGTGCTTGTCGTTAAGTGGTGGTTTCATTATTTAGGTTTCCTGTGTTTTAAACAGCGAGTTATGTTTGTTTACAGCTATGTAGGTTGTGAGTCTCCACAGATTGACGTCTCCACAGATACAGCCGCTTCGCAATCATCATTAAGATAAACTCAATACCTTACCAGCGCATTCCCTGGATGTGTAAACGCGCACATTCGGAATCGCAGGCCTCCGAAAAGGATTAACTAAGGAGCACTGTGACGAAGCACTGCACTGACAGTGGTAGAGATTACTTGCAATCGGACTGGAGCACGTTAGAAGCTGCTTGTGCAGTACTCGTAGAACAGGCAAAACAAGTGTCTGTCGTAGGCCCGTGTGCTCAGATTTGGGTGCACATTGAAACCCCCCCCCCCCCCCCGTGGTCAAAATTTCCGGAGCCCTCCACTACGGCGTCTCTCATAATCATATGGTGGTTTTGGGACATTAAACCCCACATATCAATCAATCAATCAAACAAGTGTCTGATTTACTTCGTGTCTGCATCGTCTCCTTTGCAAAGCGTCAGCCGGTGCCCATGCTATAGAGTAACGTAGGTTACTATGTTGCTCTATGCCCATACTGTGAGCTCTCGAAGGCGCGTGATCTGATGCGGGCTTTGGCTGACAAGCAGTTGGAAGTGATAGAGGTACTATTCTGTAGACGCATCATGTCATATTCGATAAGACTAGTCATCGCAGCCGTATTGCCGACATAATGTGAGCTGTGATACCACGGAATATACTGAAACGCCACTGTACTTGCGGCAAAAGTAAATAAAGTTAAAACCGAGCAACACTCCGAGTCATGTTGTGTAAGTTCAAACAGTGTGATTGAATCACGTTGTGTTTTAATCACGATGATCTGAACGATAATCGTGAAGGCTTTGTTCGTGTCATAAATTCCACAAGCAAATGCAGCCAACTAAATTGATCGATGATTCTGTGTTTGCCATAAGGTGTCCGTTGCGATGGTTTTATGATATAAGAAATAGCGCAATCACATTCAATGATGTATATGAGGAAAACCCACGGCAAGTCTGCTCGTAAAATGAAGAACCGAATATGCGAACATTTGTGTCAAGATCAAGATCATTACATGAGGTCGCGATGTTGTTGTTCCATGGCCTATTGTAATAAAGTTCATCACTTTCGCCTGTTGAAAATACATTTGTTTGAAGAATTATGACATGTGTGTTGCTGTTGTCGTTATTCTTGTACGTTTGTGCCATTGGAGGGTCATTTGTTTGCGCGAGCTCCACGACGAGCGATTCTGTGACAGAAAAGGAAAATGTTTCTAATTAACCTAACCTCCGTATTCTAGAACTTCCCTTTACTCAACGCTTCGCTTTCACTTGAGAAAGCCGAGGGGAGCGCCATCTCTAGGTGTGGCAAGTCACTGCATATCAGCGATAGTCTGCTGCGATTCTTGAGTAACACGGCGACCTTTTCAGCCAAGTGGTGGCGCAGTGCTCAACTCTGTCAAGTGAAGGGCGTGAAATTCATTGCAAGAAACTCTGTGATAGCGGCTCAACTTTAGTGCGACGTCCCATAGTGCAAAGACGGACCTTCTGAGCGCGTAGGAGCCTTCCCACCAGAAGCTTCCTCTGATGCTTCAGCTTTCCCAAAATGCATGTCGAAAAACGATCGAAAAATTTGAGGCTCTTATCACCCCTGATAAGGCTCAAGTTTTGTCTGACGAATTTTGTAGTTGTGACGTCACAACTAGCAATGAAACATATACTGTGTGTTTATATTGGAGCATCTCGAGCTGAAGTTTCTCTTGATACGTTTGTTTTTCCGCAACGCATGTCCAAAAGCAGTCGAAAACGTTGGGGCCCTTATCACCCCTAATAAGGCTCAACTTTTCTCTCGGATTTTTTCAGCTGTTCCCAACATATGCGAAACAAAAATATGCAATATTAGGTCCACCGCTTCAACGTGTGGCGTCAAAAAAAAAGTTGAGCCTTATTAGGGGTAATAAGGGCCTCAACTTTTTCGGCTCCTTACTTTTGACATGCATTGCTGGAAAGCCAATGCATCCGGGGAAGCTTCAGCTCGGGAGACTAATATAAACGTACATTATAACATTTGTTGAACGGTATTACGTCACACTGAAGTTGAGCCTTATCAAGGGTGATAAGGGCCCCAAGTTTTTCGGCTGCTTTTTTCAACATGCGTTGCGGGAAAGCCAACGCATCAAGGGAAGCTCCAGCTCGGGAGACTCTTTACGTACAGTATATCCTTCGTTGCAGTGAGACGTCAGACAAAAGTCGAACCTTTTCAGGGGTGATAAGGGCTTCAACTTTTTCGGATGCTTTTTGACATGCATTACGCGAAAGCCAACGCACTAGGGGAAGCTTCAGCTCGGTAGACTCTAATATAAACATACAGTATATTCCCTGCTGTATTTCAGATGGAGGCGGAAATGTTGTAGGCCCGTATGCTCAGATTTGAGTGCATGTTAAAGAACCCCAGGTGGTCACAATTTCCGGAGCCCTCCACTACGGCGTCTCTCATAATCATATGGTGGTATTGGGACGATAAGCCCCATATATCAATCAGTGTATTCTTCGTTGCACGGTGTGACATCACACAAAAGTTGAGCCTTATCAGGGGTGATAAGGACCTCAACTTTTCGGCTACTTTTTTTACGTGCATTGCGGGAAAGCCAACAAATCAGGGGAAGATTCAGCTTGGGAGACTCTAATATAAACGTACAGTATATCCTTCATTGCACGGTGTGACGTGAGACAAAAGTTGAGCCTTACCAGGAGTGATAAGAGCATCAACTTTTCCGCTAGTTTTGACCATACATTGTTCGGAAGCCAATGCCTCAGGGGACACCTTAGCTTGAAATAAACGTACAGTACGACCTTTTCGGAAAAATATGACGTTAGACAAAAGCTGACTCTTATCAGCGGTGATAGAGGCCTCAACATTTTCGGCTGCTTTTTTGACATGCATCGCGGGAAAGACAACGCATTAGGGGGAGCTTCAGCTCGGGAGACTAATATAAGCGTACAGTAAATGCTTCGTTGCACGGCATGACGTCAGACAAACGTTCACCTTGATTAGGTATAATAAGGGTGAGCCGACGCATCAGGGGTAGCTTCAGCTCGGGAAGAAAAGAACGAAGAAAGGAAGAAGCGGAAGGACAGGGAGGTTAGCCAGTCTTTAAACCGGCTGGCTACCCTGTGCTGGAGAAGACGGCAAAGGAAGTAGGCTCACCAAATCAGAAACAAGAAGAAAGAAGGAATGAAGATCGTGTTCTCATCAAAGTAAGTATCTTTGCCGTCTAAGTGCGCTCATTATCACACATATTCGTTATCCTGAGGACATTCAAGTAAAGTTTGTCGCGTCACTACGGTCTATAGCATGAGCAACTAGCACATCTTGGGGATCATTTCGAAGTGGGAATATGTATAATAAATCGAATACCAGGGGGTTTTAAATGTAATAAAACACCTGAAAAGAAATAATAAAAGAAAGATACGTTAGTGGTGTCGTTTTTCGCACCTGGGGCATAACGGTTTAAAGGGGAGTGTCTTGACCCCACAGCTAAGCGTCGACGCTGGCCGAGTGCCAATGTATTTTAACCATATGAATACTCTGTACGAGATATTTAAAAACAAAAAACAAAACAAAAGGGAACACTTACTGCCAAGACATTGGTGAAGTCTTTCGTGACGGCATTTGATCAATACCGACGTGGCGCCGGCCTCGGACAGGTCGGTGGGGGGGGGGGGGGGGGGGAAGACAGGAAGCGCGTGAAGAACCACATACGTCGCTACTTTGCAAAGTTATAGGGCCTTTAGGTGCCAAAGAAAGTTGACTTCCCGCGTGAACATGGCCGGGAATTCCAAGCTGTAGTAATTGGCTTTCTGAACTGGTGTTCAACAGGAAAGGGCACTTCAGGTTGGGAATCCATGTATGACATGTCACATCTAGTGTAATATAACATCGTACATGTAAAATTCAATAATATTCATTGAATGAAGCAGGCGAAAGTTCATCCGCAATTATTATTATTATTATTATTATTTATTCCCTTGTCCACGAATGAGAAAAAAATGACATGAAATGAAACACATCTTCTAGTATGATAAAAATTTAAATAAGCTTCAAGCAAAGCTACAAAGCTTCTGTCCTTTATTTCTGCTAGCTATTACAAATGAAACTCGAGTTGCAGCTTCGAAAAGCTACAAGCAAAGCCAATAAGTGAACAGTAATTTAAGATCTACATATTACATATTTTGTTACTATGTGAATTCTGGTGAATGCTGGCATAGACCTATGACATTGTGCCTTGACTTCCTTTTGCCAGAATTTGCTGGCAGGCATATATGTAACACCTAAACTTTGTACGTGAAACTTTTGCCCCGACATATGCAGTTACCATATTACTGTAGTGAAAAACAAAAGAAAACACATTATGTGGTATACCTCTGGCACACGCGAGCACATGAAAACCATTTGGGCAAAAAGAGCTTTTCTGAGAAAGGCATCTTTCTGTCCTTTATTTCAGCTAGCTATTACATATAAAACTCGAGTTTTCAGTAAAGAGCGTGATACACACTTTTCACTCGCTATATCCACGTTTGTAGGAAAAATGCGTGCTGACGGAATTATTAAAAGTTCCACTTTCTTCAATTACCCAAGCTTGTTAGGCAATTAGAAAATAAAATAAATGTTGGAAAGAATTTCAAAAAAGGAATTTGCGCAGTCGACAGGATTCGAACCTGTGCGGGGAGACCCCAATGGATTTCTAGTCCATCGCCTTAACCACTCGGCCACGACTGCACACCGTCATAGTGCCACCTATGTTTGAGCGGCCCCCGTATTTTGATGCAAATGGCTTTCGGCAATATTCAGCGACGAAAGGTATTCCAAAAGGACTTGTTTTGGGGCGAGTAGGTCATCTGCACCAAATTCGGCAACGACTTTGCGCGGATATTTGCATGCGACTTGCAAGCGCACCAGTGGGCACACCACTCAACATCAACTCTGGTACCACATCGAGATACCGGAATCGAAGTGCGCATGCGCAGATACGTACGTTACCCGTACCGCTTACCGTACGGGCGGTATTTTTCAACTACGCCAAAATCACTTCGAAGCGGGCGTCCGAGAGCACCGCCATGTTTACGTACACTACGTACACCTACGCTACTACGATAACGTGAAACCTAAATTCATACCTGAAATCTGAATATACCGCGCGTACGGGAAGCGGTACGGGAAACGTACGTATCTGCGCATGCGCACTTTTATTCCGGTATCATGGTATGCCCGGTAAGCCCGGTATACTCTAACTCTTTATAGTATACCGAGCTTACCCAGGTATACTCGTGGCCTCCGCGATTTGCTGCCGGCGGCGCGCCGTTGCTCCGGCCGTCCCAATCACCCGGAGTGAGCGTAAGTTGAAAAGGGGGCGTGGCCGCGTTTTTCGCCGCACCGCGGCGCGCGTAGCCTAAGGTTGCTCAGTTCAGTTCAGGCTGTCAAGGTGGATGGACGTGTTTTTTGAGCGCTCCGGATCGACTGCGCAGATAAGTGTTTTTGCATGTTTTGAGCTAGTCTTTATAATTATAAGGCAGCGGTTGAAATCTTCGTAGTACTTATTTTATGGTACGGCTTTTTCGGGGGCCAGACACCAGGTATTTATTAGTTAGTGCGGGTACACGTGTGTGTTTGAAATTTTTTTGTTTTTTTGCCACCCCGTGGGGGAGGTGCGCTTACATTGAACACGCAAATTGTTGTAGTAGAGCTTAGACTTTCCATTTTTTTTTCTTCGAAGTGCAGTGCTCAAGTTTAGTAATTATTGAGTATAGGGACAATTGGTGTCAGAAAGGTATGGTTAAAAAGACCGTAAAGTGTTCAGGATGTGGAGTGGGTTTGAAAGTGGACCCAAGCGTAGAAGCGGATGGAGAAGAGGCTGGCGCGAAGTGTAGGCAATGTGAGGTCGAGGAAAAAATGGAGAAAATGATGGTTGCCCAGAGTGAACTGCTGAGGAGAATCGCCGAGCTCGAGACTGCGGTGGCGACAGAGCAAGAAAAAACGAGGGCAATGGGAGAAAGACTGAAGTCCGCCGAGGAAGCGCTAGCGAAGCTGAACAAAGAAGCAACCTACCGAGAGAACAGTAAGGAACCGGCAACGAGAACGGTGGAGAAGGAAAAGCAAGCAAGCTTGGAAAAAACAGGTTTAGCCGGTTACACTGTCGCAAGGCCCAGCTTCAGCGAGGTAGTGGTGGGGCAGGAAGGGAACAAAGCAGCCGGCGTCACAGGTGCAAGTAGCCCCCAGGTGCAGAACGCTCCAGCTGAAAAGTCACAGCATGTGATAATAGCCGGGGACTCAAATTTAAATCGATGCACAGAAGCCATCAAAGAGAGGGTAAGAGGTGACAAGAGGGTTGCGGTAGGGGCGTTCCCAGGACGCAAGCTGGAAGCAGTCATGAGGCAAGCGAGCGCAAAGCTCAAAATGACAGCTGATAGACGAAACCTCGTGATAATTTCAGGCGGTTTAAACGATGTCCTCAATGAAGATGCAGAAGGACTAGCAGCCACACTGGCGAAAGGCGTCGATGACATGCGCGCCACTTCTCCTAAGGTACAGGTAGTTATATGCACGATACCGGAGGTACCGGTGCGTGATAGCAACCTGCAAAGAGCGGTGGTCAACGCAAATCAAGAAATATGGCGGATGAGTCGAGAGAAAGGCTTTGAGGTGGTGGAAATAAACAGAGAGGTGCATAGGTGGGGGGGTTTTCAACGAGACAGAATTCACTTCGATGGGCGGCTAGGTCATGAGGTGGGTTGGCGACTTGCAGGACGCGCAGTAGCTTTTTTGGGGGGCAAGCGAGCCCTTCGGGGTGCAGGATAGCTAGTAACGAGGAAGACAACCAGGGAGACTCTTCGACAGCTGGTATGGACAGATACGATTCTAAAGTGGCACCAATATCTAAGATAGGTAGAGTCCGGGGCATAAATAGACGTAGCCACGAGCGCCGAGCCAATTCAGACATAGGGTATATTAACATGCAGGGTGGTAGGAACAGGCTGAAGTGGGAAGAGATAGAAGAACAGCTAAGGGAAGAGAGGCCGATGGTATACGGTTTTGTAGAAACACATCTCAGGGACATGGAACAACCTCCGAACAATCCAGACTACGCGTGGGAATATTGTAACAGAACAGAAGGCAGCAGAAAGGGGGGTGGTATTGGGGCATTCATTCATAAAAGTACAGACTGGCAAAGGGTCAAGCAGGAGTGCAAGGAACATTTATGGCTAAAAGGGAAAGTGGCAGGTCAAATGACACTCCTTGGTTTCGTGTACTTGTGGACGGGAGCAAAGGCCAGAGAGGAAAACCAGGCAATGGTAGAGTGTATATCAAAGGACATTCAGGAGTTAGGAAGAGAGTGCGAGATAATTATACTAGGAGACATGAATGCGCACATAGAAGATATAGATGGGTATACCGACCCGACAGGCAAAATGATCATGGATATGTGTGAAAGGCTTGATTTGATCATTTGCAACAGTACCGAGATGTGTGAAGGGCAAATAACATGGGAGGTAGGAAGGCTTCAGTCGACGATAGATTATGCACTGATGTCACATAGGATGTATGATAAGCTCAGGGGAATGCACATAGATGAAGGTGGCTCCAGAAGTCTGGGTAGCGATCACAAACGTATCAAGCTAAGTTTCGGAAGAGCAGTGAAAGTGGGAAGGAGACAAGATGAGCAACTACAGGAAAATTTTTATCCAGAAAGGCAAATTGAAATAGCCACTAAACAAATTGAGAAAGTAATCACGGAGGATAACAAGACAGTGTGGACGTACACGAATCTAATTAGACTCTTTGAGCTAGAGCTTGTTAAGACGCGTGACAAATCACCCCGGAAAAGAAGACACAAACCCAAAAGTTGGTGGGATGAGGAAGTTAAGAGAGCCATTGCAAAACGTCAGGAAGCCTCTAGAGAACACAGACATGCTAAGCAGCGGGGTGAACCGACAGATGATGTTGAAAGAAAATGGGCAACCTTTCTAAGCTGTAGAAGGGATGCATCCCTTCTGATCAATGAAAAGATTAGAAGGAAGGGAGCTCAGTGGCTGGCAGAAGTACATAAAAAAGATAGAAAAGCAGCTGCGAAATTTTGGAACCATCTAAACTCCCTAAGAAATGAGACGAGCCTAGAGCAGAGTTTTATAACTACAGCCCAAGGTGCTAGGCTAGAAGGGGACGAAGCTATTGAATATATAAGAACAAGGGTGACAGAAAAATTTCAACAAAGAAGTACTTTATGCACCACAATAGACAAGGACGAATCAAGTGGTGCAATGGCTCCATTTTCACAACAAGAGTGGGAAAGGGCTGAGAAAAGGGTTCCTGGTAGTACATCAACAGGCCCAGATGGCATTCCAATTAGGCTGATAAAGACATTAGGTCCAAAGTCTAAGCAGGCTTTGAGAGAGGCAGTGAGCAAAATAATAATCGATGGTGAAGTTCCCAATGGATGGAAACTTAGCAGGATGAGCATGATCTATAAAGGGAAGGGGGAAAAAGCTGACATAAACAACTACCGTCCTATAACAGTGACATCAGTGGTCTACAGGCTGGCGATGCAAATTATAAAGGAAAGACTGCAGGCGTGGATAGAGGATGAGGGGGTGCTGGGGGAACTGCAGAATGGGTTTCGGAAACACAGGAGGTTGGAAGACAATCTGTTCTCACTGACGCAGTGCATCGAAATAGCAGAAAAGGAACACAGGCCCCTGTGGCTAGCATTTTTGGATATCAAGGGAGTGTATGATAGCGTGGTTCAAGAGGAATTGTGGGGAATACTGGACACACTAGGCGTGGAACATGTAGTCACTGATCTTTTAAAGGGTATCTATAAAGGTAACAAGGCAGTTATAAAGTGGGAAAAACAGGTATCCAAGCCTGCAGAGGTAAAACGGGGGCTCAGGCAGGGGTGCCCCCTGTCACCCTTATTATTCATGATGTACCTACAAGGATTAGAGGCAAAATTAGAGGGAAGTGGACTGGGCTTCAACCTCTCTTTAGTCAAACAAGGAAAACTTATTGATCAGGCACTACCAGCATTAATGTACGCAGATGATATAGTGCTAATGGCCAACAACAAGGAAGATTTGCAGAGATTGATGGACATCTGCGGTAATGAGGGAGATAGGTTAGATTTTAGATTCAGTAAGGAAAAATCAGCAGTCATGATTTTCAATGACAACGAAGGTAGTGAGCTTAGAATACAGGAAGTCACGCTAGATATAACAGATAAATACAAATATCTGGGCGTATGGATAAGCAATGGGACCGAGTATCTGAGGGAACACGAAATATACGTGACGACTAAAGGTAACAGGAATGCAGCAGTCATGAAAAATAGGGCACTGTGGAATTACAATAGGTATGATGTTGTGAGAGGAATATGGAAAGGGGTCATGGTTCCTGGGCTGACGTTCGGCAATGCGGTCTTGTGCATGAGATCAGTAGTTCAAGCAAGATTAGAAATTAAGCAACGTGGAATAGGTAGGCTTGCTTTAGGAGCTCACGGAAATACACCAAATCAGGGAGTACAAGGTGATATGGGATGGACATCATTTGAGGGCAGGGAAGCTAGCAGCAAGATAAAATTTGAGAAACGATTGAGAGAAATGGGGGAAGAGCGTTGGGCTAGGAAGGTTTTCAGCTACTTGTACATGAAGAATGTCGATACAAAATGGAGGAAGCGAACCAGGAAGTTGACTGGTAAATACTTAGAAAACAGCAGGTGGCCAAACCAAAAAGAAATATCGGTTAAGAAGAAAGTGAAGGAAACGGAGACTGACATGTGGAGAATGGGCATGATTAAGAAGTCCGCACTAGAGATCTATCGAACTTTTAAGCAGGAAATTGCTAAGGAAAGGATCTATGATAATACTCGGGGTAGTTCTCTACTGTTTGAGGCCAGGACGGGAGTACTGCGAACCAAGACATATCGGGCCAAATACGAAGGGGTAGACACAGTATGCAGTGCGTGTGGAGAGGAAGAAGAAACTGCCGAACACTTGATAATGTTCTGTAAAGGGCTTCACCCTATAGTTCAGGATGATGGCGCAGAGTTTTTCAAAGCACTGGGGTTTAGGGACCGGGAGGGCAAAATAAACTTTAAGCGGGTAGACTTAACAAGAAGGAGGTTATCTGATTGGTGAATAAAGTCAAGACACGAGTGAAAATTAAACTCTTCACTGCAGGTTACGAATCCTCAAACTCACTTTTTAAGGGAAAAAAAATATAGTTTTTGGTTCATTAGGTTTTACGGCTTGGTGGCGCTAGCCACCGCCCGATCTAAAGGGTACAGCCATATCCATCCATCCATCCATCCATGCTCGGTGGCGCTAGCCACCGCCCGATCTAAACCGCCCGATACGGCTTGGTGGCGCTAGCCACCGCCCGATCTAAAGGGTACAGCCTTATCCATCCATCCATCCATGCTTTCTCTGGCTTTCCCTGGCGCGGGCGGGCGCAGAGGACGAAAACTCAGCCTTCGCAGCCTGTGTGAGACGTTTATTAAAAAAATTACAACCGCTCATCAATGCAGTAGATAGAAGTAGTTACGGGTGCCATTTAGCCGTTTGATTTTTGATGTAGACTAGGGCCGCTGTGAAGCGTAAGTGAATCCATTGCACATCAGTAGTTTTCATTTTTGTGGTGGTGGTGGTAAAAACATTTTATTGAGCAGCCAAGGGGGCTGGAAAGGGACGTGGTCAACCTCCTACGTCCAGGAGGCCGCGATCCTGCGCCGAATGCAGGGCTCGTTGCATCAGGGCGATTTGATGCTCCGCCGCCGAGCTGGTCTGCGCAGACTCCCACTGCTCAAGGTCACGCATTTAAAAAAAAGATAAGTCGTATTGTTTTATTTCCGGAAAGCTTGTATTTGTTATTTTAGTACGTGAAAGAGCGCGTGATACAAAGAAAGAGCGCAGTGCCGCTTTTTTTTTTTTGTGTGTGTACCAAAGATATAAATTTTTTGTTCGCATTCATTTAAGAGAAAAATTGTTAAGTGAAGTGTAATCCTTCACGGCGCGCAGGTGTTTTACAAAGCGTTGTCACAATCCAGTGTTGGGTAAGACAAACTTCCTGCAATGCTTACCGTTGAAGTTGCCTGGCTGGAACAGGGTCAATTTTTATCATGAGGTTTAACGCGTCGACGCTACATAGGCGATGAGGCACCGCGTAGTAGAGGGCTCCGGATTAACTGTGACCACCGGGTTATGGGCGCCGGCAGGATTTTACCTTGAGGGGGCAAATCTATTGTTGCGCGAAGGAAAAGGGAGAGGGCATGGGATAAAGTGTTAAAATGGTTTGGGGGGGAGGGGGAAAGCAAGTGCCTTCTTTTTGCACCCCCTCCCCTCGGCGCCCATACGCCTGGGGATTTTTAACGAGCGCCGAAATCTGGAACACACGGGCCGCTTTCGCTTTCGCCTCCAGCAGAAAAGCGGCCGCGAGTCGAACCCGCGTCCTTGAACTCAGCAAAAAATTTTTCCCGCGGTTGCCCTAAACATTGGAGGCTAATGCATCGAAGCTACATCTCGGAAAGAGGACATACAAACTCATTTCAGGATGCATGATACTTTATTTACAGCAAGAAAAAAAAGGACGGTTTGCAGCATGTTTTTTTTTCATTGCGCAATTCTGTTCACGGAGCACATTGCAGAGTAGTGACTTACATACAAGTTTATACATGAGATTTCATTTACAGAAACAACCCAAAAACAGAGGCACATAGTATGCACCATGTTTTTCATGCGTTGCACAAGTTTACACGCGCAGCACTTTCCGGTACAGTGGCTTACTTGCAAGCTTTTTCCGGTAAACTGCCCTGTCTGTCACAGCCGCACCGGCATTGGACAAGAGTGGCTTAATAAACTTGTCGAAGACCACTGACAGTGTGCTCGCACCATGCTCATCTCTTGCCGGGCATACACGCTGCAATACAAAGGCACGCTGTAATACATTCTTCTGAAAAAATACAGAAGCAGAGCGGACAACGGTGTGTAATGCACGCCAGAAAACCGTGTAATTTTCACTCACAGCGAATAATGAGGCAGCGAAATTGCGATAGCTACGTAAGACCGCTAAGCACACCTGCAACATATACGTGATAGTAAACCAAGAGTCAAGAAGAAATTGTCGCTTCGTACGCGTGGTCGCTTCGTTCACGTGGAAGACTAGCTTAGAGCTTTCGACAATTGCAATAACCTGCCTATAAACAACACTCGAGCGTTTATCGATATTACGCTGCTCTCTCTCTCACTCTGTCTCGCACACACGCGCACGCACACACATTCAACGCGCGCGCGTGTGAACCTACACACACACACACACACATTAACACGCGCTGCGGACCCACCCACATGCGCACGCACACACGCGCGCACGTGTGAACCTACACACACTCACATGAACACACGCGGCGAACCCATTCACATACGCATGCACACACCCGCACACACACACGCGCGCGCGAACCCCCACGCACACCACGTAACATGCACACGTGCGCAGCGAACGCACAGCAAGCACACGCGCCGTGAAACAAAACGCGCACACATACTCACACACAAAATAGCCCAGCTCACTGTGGCCAAGTACTTTCGAAACAGCCGGCAAGGCATAACAAGGTGAAGCGCCGTGATAGCTCGCGAAAAGGCCGTAAAAGTGACAAAAAAATTCAGCACACTGGCATTCAATCTGCAGGAAATGCGAAAGGAGTTTGGGCTGCCTCATTCGATTCACGTAACCACACCGGCTGCAGCAAAACAAACTTATTAACGAAGTCTTTTAAAAAACGTACGTACCTTAACTTTGTACTGCTTGCAGGAACGAGTACAAACACATCGAGCGCATACTCATGGTTTGTCTGCATTGAAACTCGACAACGAAGACTGGCGAACACCTGAAATCGCAGGCACTGTCGGTCAAATGAGCCTCGTTCATGGATGGATAGATATGGCTGTACCCTTTAGATCGGGTGGTGGCTAGCGCCACCAAGCCATAATACTTAATGAACCCAAAGCTATATTTATTTTTTTTTTCCTTAAAAAGTGAGTTTGAGGATTCGTACTTTGCAGTGGAGAGTTTAATTTTCACTCGTGCCTTGACTTTAGCCTCCAATCAGATAACCTCCTTCTAGTTAAGTCTACTTGCTTAAAGTCTATTTTGCCCTCCCGGTCCCTAAACCCCAGTGCTTTGAAAAACTCTGCGCCATCATCCTGAACTATAGGGTGAAGCCCTTTACAGAACATTATCAAGTGTTCGGCAGTTTCTTTTTCCTCTCCACACGCACTGCATACTGTGTCTACCCCTTCGTATTTGGCCCGATATGTCTTGGTTCGCAGTACTGCGGTCCTTGCCTCAAACAGTAGAGAACTACCCCGAGTATTATCATAGATCCTTTCCTTGGCAATTTCCTGCTTAAAAGTTCGATAGATCTCTAGTGCGGACTTCTTAATCATGCTCATTTTCCACATGTCAGTCTCCGTTTCCTTCACTTTATTCTTAAGTGATAGTTCTTTTTGGTTTGGCCACCTGCTGTTTTCTAAGTATTTACCAGTCAACTTCCTAGTTCGCTTCCTTAATTTTGTATCGACATTCTTCATGTACAAGTAGCTGAAAACCTTCCTAGCCCAACGCTCCTCCTTCATTTCTCTCAATCGCTTCTCAAATTGTATCTTGCTGCTAGCTTCCCTGCCCTCAAATGATGTCTATCCCATATCACCTTGTACTCCCTGATTTGGTGTATTCCCGTGAGCTCCTAAAGCAAGCCTACCTATTCCACGTTGCTTAATTTCTAATCTTGTTTGAACTTCTGATCTCATGCACAAGACCGCATTGCCGAACGTCAGCCCAGGAACCATGACCCCTTTCCATATTCCTCTCACAACATCATACCTATTGTAATTCCACAGTGCCCTATTTTTCATGACTGCTGCATTCCTGTTACCTTTAGTCGTCACGTATATTTCGTGTTCCCTCAGATACTCGGTCCCATTGCTTATCCATACGCCCAGATATTTGTATTTATCTGTTATCTCTAGCGTGACCTCCTGTATTCTAAGCTCACTACCTTCGTTGTCATTGAAAATCATGACTGCTGATTTTTCCTTACTGAATCTAAAATCTAACCTATCTCCCTCATTACCGCAGATGTCCATCAATCTCTGCAAATCTTCCTTGTTGTTGGCCATTAGCACTATATCATCTGCGTACATTAATGCTGGTAGTGCCTGATCAATAGGTTTTCCTTGTTTGACTAGAGAGAGGTTGAAGCCCAGTCCACTTCCCTCTAATTTTGCCTCTAATCCTTGTAGGTACATCATGAATAATAAGAATGACAAGGGGCACCCCTGCCTAAGCCCCCGTTTTACCTCTGCAGGCTTGGATACCTGTTTTTCCCACTTTATAACTACCTTGTTACCTTTATAGATACCCTTTAAAAGATTAGTGACTACATTTTCCACGCCTAGTGTGTCCAGTATTCCCCACAATTCCTCTTGAACCACGCTATCGTACGCTCCCTTGATATCCAAAAATGCTAGCCACAGGGGCCTGTGTTCCTTTTCTGCTATTTCGATGCACTGCGTCAGTGAAAACAGATTGTCTTCCAACCTCCTGTGTTTCCGAAACCCATTCTGCAGTTCCCCCAGCACCCCCTCATGCTCTATCCACACCTGCAGTCTTTCCTTTATAATTTGCATCGCCAGCCTGTAGACCACTGATGTCACTATTATAGGACGGTAGTTGTTTATGTCAGATTTGTCCCCCTTTCCTTTATAGATCATGCTCATCCTGCTAAGTTTCCATCCATTGGGAACTTCACCATCGATTATTATTTTGCTCACTGCCTCTCTCAAAGCCTGCTTAGACTTCGGACCTAATGTCTTTATCAGCCTAATTGGAATGCCATCTGGGCCTGTTGATGTACTACCAGGAACCCTTTTCTCAGCCCTTTCCCACTCTTGTTGTGAAAATGGAGCCATTGCACCACTTGATTCGTCCTCGTCTATTGTGGTGCATAAAGTACTTCTTTGTTGAAATTTTTCTGTCACCCTTGTTCTTATATATTCAATAGCTTCGTCCCCTTTTAGCCTAGCACCTTGGGCTGTAGTTATAAAACTCTGCTCTAGGCTCGTCTCATTTCTTAGGGAGTTTAGATGGTTTCAAAATTTCGCAGCTGCCTTTCTATCTTTTTTATGTACTTCTGCCAGCCACTGAGCTCCCTTCCTTCTAATCTTTTCATTGATCAGAAGGGATGCATCCCTTCTACAGCTTAGAAAGGTTGCCCATTTTCTTTGAACATCATCTGTCGGTTCACGCCGCTGCTTAGCATGTCTGTGTTCCCTAGAGGCTTCCTGACGTTTTGCTATGGCTCTCTCAACTTACTCATCCCACCAACATTTGGGTTTGTGTCTTCTTTTCCGGGGTGATTTGTCACGCGTCTTAGCAAGCTCTAGCTCAAAGAGTCTAATTAGATTCGTGTATGTCCACACTGCCTTATTATCCTCCGTGATTACTTTCTCAATTTGTTTAGTGGCTATTTCAATTTGCCTTTCTGAATAAAAATTTTCCTGTAGTTGCTCATCTTGTCTCCTTCCCACATTCACTGCTCTTCCAAAACTTAGCTTGATACGTTTGTGATCGCTACCCAGACTTCTGGAGCCACCTTCATCCATGTGCATTCCCCTGAGCTTATCATACATCCTATGTGACATCAGTGCATAATCTATCGTCGTCTGAAGCCTTCCTACCTCCCATGTTATTTGCCCTTCACACTTCTCGGTACTTCTCGGTCTCACACTTCTCAACCTTAGGCTAACGGCGCCGCATCGCGGCGTGTGTCGGAGTTAGCAAAATTACACCGCTCCCATTGCTTTCGCGCCGAATTGGACGGCCGGAGCAACGGCGCGCCGCCGGCAGCAGATCGCGGAGGCCACGGTTTACTATTCGCAATGCACACGAACTATAGGTGGCGCGCGTGGCGATTCAAGATGGAGGACCAAGAGATGATCAACTTGTTCACTGCACGTAGCGTGTAGTAGCAGGCCGGCCTTTTGTAGTCTGTCAGAGTTCATTCTGAACGGCTGTAAAATGCCGCTGCCTTTTACAAAGCAGCTATCACTGGCGAATATTATGGCACACCTCGCCCGGGCTTACCGGGATGTAGGTAAGTGTACGTAGTGTACGTAAACATCGCGGCGCTCTCAGACGCCCGCTTCGAAATGATTTTGGCGTAGTTGTTAAAATATTCACCTTGCTCGCGGCAAACGACCGTTTAAAAGTGGCTTCGCTTGCCTTCAGTTAGCTGCGATGACCGAGTATACGAATAAGATGGCGTAATTTTTTAGATAGCTTCCATTTTCGAACGGATCTAGGCCTAACTACAAGAATAATGTAAACTACAAATCGACAACATAATTTTTTTCCGCGTTTGGTGCGTGCTTCACATTTATTTGCTTTTATTATTAGCAAAATAAACTTGTAACAATGCTTCGCGCGGTGGTATAGGCAAACGTTCTCGTTTTCTTTTCACTGTCTTTAACTTATTAACCATCCAATAAGTGGTGCCACCGTCCCAGCTGGGGCACGTAAACGCTATCCTGCTAAACAACTAACGTTGGCTGCACGGTAACGCCGTTCCCTTGCCTCCACTATCACGTTACCTGTAAACTATAACTGTCTGTTAACTCTATTTCGTGCAGTCTATAGTACACTGCAATCATGCCAAATTGGCCTTCTCGTGACTATTTTATTCTGCTATGCATGCTTGCCTGCATTGGCGAAGCCAGTGCGGTGGCTTAATTCAAGGGGGAGTACCACTAAAATCGCCCCCCCCCCCCCATTTTACATTTTTTAAGCTTCATATGCGGAGGTAGCTGGAATTAATACAAACACCCCTCCATCCTTTGTAAAAACGAGGGGCTTTTTAGGTAAGGTGGTTTCACTGCCCAGCTACTCATTTTTATGTTTATTAGGGAGTTTTAGAATGGGGGCCTCAAAAGTTACAGCCCCCATAGCCTTTTATGTATGCACGCCTTGGATCTACCTAAAGCGAACAGTTTTGGATTAAGGCCTCCAGCGCTTCCGAAACTTACCCAATTCACGCTCACTGTACTTACTACTGGCCGAAAATCGTCCCTTCAGTGAGTGCCATCACATTTGTCTGACGCAAAGCTTTTGGGGTAAGCTTTAGGGCTCCCGCTAAATTAAAAAAAAAACGTCACCAAAGAAAATTTAAAACGCGGCTTGGGTTCTGGGCATGCGCAGTGGCCTCGACGGCATTTCTTTGGTCCTCAATTCAATAACTTTGGAATGTTTGGCCAAAAGCCATAACGTTCTGAATTACCACACAACTAATGTACAGCTTACAGCTATCTTATCTAACGACCCTTTCTATGTCCTTCAGGAATTTTATGAATACTTGAATGAATAGTCATCGCACTGATCAACATCAATCTCTATAGGTCCTCCTAACGTCGGATGACATCCATACCTTTGTTCCATATTAAGCTCTAGTTCATTATACAGCTGGTCTCAGGGGAGGAGCACCTAGAGCTTTTCATACGCAGTCTTGGGTATAAGGACCACTGTGCATATGTCCGGAGGTAGCCACTAATTTCATTGCTGTTCCGGCATCTATTTAAAAAGAATCACAGCATATCCACAAAGTGAATGACGATTGGTGGGGCAAAGCGTTCGTCAGTCCGCTCATGCTTCCGTACGTTCATTCGTCCATGCGTTCATCCCTGTTACCATTGGTGCGTTCGTCCGTCCGCCCCTCCGTCTGTTTGTCCGTGCACCCGTCCGTATGTCCATCTCTCTGTACTTCCATCTAGTGAACACTCGAAGTACCGCCATCTCACATCTTTTCATCATGTATTCATCATATACACGTACCGCCATCCAGCTGACATTCTAAGGACCGCTCTCTCGGGTATGTGCCACCGGTGGTTACGCACGACGAGGAATGCACAAGCCACGCCATAAGGAGTTTCGCCCCTAAAAACAGCCAGTGTACTATCATTCCGAAGCTTCCATGCACTTGGGCTCATGAAGGAAATGCCTTAGTATGATTTATCTGTACACCAGGGGCATAGCGAGAAATTCTTTTGGGGGGCGCATTTCAACAATATTTTATGTATGCTCGTGCCTGTGTTTGCATGAATCCACATGTATATATATATATATATATATATAGATATATATGTTACGATTGCCTTGTTATGGTCCGTCACTTTCGTTCACCAAGCAGTCATGTCATATACCAGTTTTGCGATATGTCACGTGAACGAAATTTCCACAAGAGCAGCAAGACCACGAAATCAAAATCTTGCCATTCGTGTAGGATTTTGCGAATATTCGAATGCTTCAAATATTAAAATGTGTATTAAAGTTTGCCTCGATTCGAATTCAAGTTATTGAAAATATCAGGTATTCGCAATGAACGAATAGGTTTAAAATACACGTATTAATCCCCATGCAACCACCTGTAAGCCTGGTTTCACTGTAGTGAAAGAGTGCTAAACCGTGAAAGCCCCTGTAAAAAAAAAAAATATATCCACTCCGCCGTGAAGCCCCCCTTCAAACTTAAAGGGGCCCTGCTAAACTTTTTGAGCATGGTTAGAAAACGCTGCTGATAGGTAGCAGAGGCTTCGACAACACGCGAACCAAATATTATAGCACAGCACACGGCAGAGAATTCACAATAAATTATCTAAGTCGTCTAAAAGTTGCTTTCTCTTCTCTCGACAAATCACGCAATATACCCAAAATCGCATGTAGCAAGCCCATCTATAAGCCATTGGCCGACTTGAATATGGCGCACCTGCTCGTTACAGAGATAGCCGTGGGAGGCCGCTACTTTTCCACAAAAAAGCCCCACATCCGAAGAAAAAAAAAATGCTCAAGGTCACGGACCGCGCGTGAAGTTTATCTGTGGCCCTGCCATCCCTCCCTGCTTAGCTTTCAGCACTTTCGTCGGGATGAGAGAAGAGAGAAAGAATGCGATTGCAGCGTGTGACAAATCTTTGCTACTCCGCTCGTACTGAACGGATCCTTAAAATTTTTGCGGCGTTGGGTTGATGAGGCAATAAGCTCTTCAAGTGAATTCCTTCAATTGTTACTTGAAGAAGTGTTTAAGGGCCCCCTTAAAGAAGCCCTGCAACTCTTTTTGGGCATGGTCAGAAAACGCTGCCGATCGGCAGTCGAGGCTACCGAGTTACACAAGCCAAATATTATAGCAAGGTACGCGCTTTGCTATTCACATTTAATTCTAAATTCAAGCTATAAATTGTTCTCTTATATAGGCAAATGACGGCACAAGCTCAAAAATCACTCGTCACAACCACTGTATCAGCCATTAGCTGAGTGCACTCGGTCGTTACAAGGGACCGCTGCGGAAGACCGCAAGTTGTCCACACGTGCAAGCGTGATAACATTGAAAAACCGCGCATTCGAAGAAAAAAAAATAGCGTAATGTATTTTTTTTTCTCGTGCCACCCCTCACTGCTTAACTTCCAGCTCTTTCGTCAAGAGGAGAAAAGAATGCAATTGCAGCATGCAACAAGTCTTTGCAACTGCGCTCGTACTGGACAGATTCTAAAGTTTTGTGGCGGCAAATTTATGAGGCAATAAACTTCGTTACTGAATCCAATCCATGGGTACTTGAACAAGTGTAGCAGGGCACTTTTAAATAAATCTATTACCCTCAAATTAATTTATCATTTTATTAAGCTTAAAAGCTTGTTATCACTGCTTATGTGCTCGTAAATATAATAAATTTTAAAATCTTGCGTATTTGACAAGTCATAACTCGCACCCTACCAAAAGTAAATCTTGCTACTACTACTAAAAGTTTTTCGACTTTGTTTGAATGAAAAAAAAATTGCATTTTGCATAGAGGTCCTATTTCACTTTTGAAGAAATATTGTGCAGGTTAGTTAGGTGATAATAAACATGCCCATTTTTCCTTTGTATGTCATTTATACTACTCGAATGCAATTTGAAATTATTTGACCAAAATCTCTCTTCTCTTCTAGTTCGCTTCGAACCTAGAATTCACTAGCACAAGCCTACATTCATGACTGTGACGAAGCAGGGAAAGCGAGAGCAGACGACGGAGTGGCCGATCGCTGGAAGGCGAGAAAAACGAAGGAGCTCGGGCTGCAGAGAAGATTAAGAAGGGCGCGCGCAGGCGAGACAGTTTTTTTTTTTTTGGAACGCCGGCAGAACGGGCGGCAGGGTGTTGGAGAACCCGCATCTACGCGCGAGGTTCGCATACACAGGGCGCCTGTCTTCGGGACAGCGAGCGCCTCACGGTCCTCGCCTGGCAAGACCTGGGACGCGGCCTGCTGCTCTCGGAGAACCCGCACCTACGCGCGAGGTTCCAGATTGTCCACCGCCGTCGAGACGAGCGTCGCAAGGTCCTGGCCTGGCGCGGACGAGCCCTGTCTGGCTACCGGCTACCGAGCGACGGTTCATTCACTCGGCCCTTAACCCCTGCTGCTGCTGCTACGTCGTTTCCACACCGGACATCTACCCGACGACGATTACGTCATCACAGGGACGCAACCAGCCCACAGCCTCCTGGTCCCCAAGCACCGCCACGTGAGACAATTGACTAGTAGTGTACGCTGCCGCTTTATGTATTTCGTGTGTGTATGCTGTCAAATACAATTGTAGTGTGGTTTGTTAACGTCAGATACCGTCTCCTCCATCCGCAACGCGTCACACGCTCTGCGGCGCGACGAACCTCACCAACAAACATCATCACAATGACATACATGTCATGATTTTCATGTTATGACTAGTCACGTATGCTCATCACACAGTCATGTTATGCCATGCCAATTTTGGTATCGATACCATTATTGAAACGGCCAGGAGAGCTAACAGTCGTAGGTGGACGGACAGACGTGCGTACAGACGCACAAATGGATGGATCGATGCATCTAGATAGATAGATATAAATAGATAGATAGATGCGCTCAAAGCCACCGAAGTTCGCTAACAAATGCTTCGCATTTAATAACTGAACAAAAGCACCAGTGCCTCAACTTTCATAATCCTAACTTTATTGATAAGACTAATGGGTCTTAAAGGCACACATGACCATAAGCAACAGCCTTAACAAAAGCAGAAGACACCACTGCAGCTACTACCAGCAATAAGATCAGCTCTCCTACAATAGGCACTGAGCACTGACTATAGGTCACACCACAAATTATTTTGTAAACAAGTTGATTGGGAATAAGAATTATGAATGTCATGAGAACGTAAAGTTATGTGACCAGTTCTCATAAACATAATATATATGTGTGTTTGTGAGTGCACTTTACTCATGTAGCTTTGCTTTCTGCAGAAGAGCTCATGTTCTCCAAATGAATGTGCAATAATAATACGTAGCACTGGAAAGTACACAGATTTTGTGTGCAGAAGGCCAACATGTCATTCTGTACAAACGTAAGGGGAATGTCTTTATTGCAAACCGGTTTCGAAAACACGCACGAGCATTTCACAATACGCGTCACATTCACACATTTAGAACGTAGCCAAAAACAACGGACAATATACAGAAACAGATGCCTACTGACGGCCATTGTAAAATTACTCTTTCTTCAACAGCACCGGTAAGCCTCATAAAGCCCCTACTTTTCTACAACTTTGCATCCACAGCAAAAAATAAAGAAATTAAAGGGAAACATTGCAAGATAACAACATTAAAATTACAAAGGCAAACAAAACTGGTGCAAATCGGACGAGTCTGTGGGTAGCCGACACTTTGATAACGCCGCGAGAGACTCGTTGCATTGGCGAGCATTATAAACCACACAGCACGCCGACCACCAAAGGAAAAGGATAAGGAAACAGCATGGTGGCCTCTCCCCTTTGGCCTAAAACGTCGCTTCGGCAAATGCCTCAGCATCAATTCGGGATGCCAGGGAAAGCGCGAGTTCGGACGCGAGACCGACAACAGGCCACACAATTTACTCGTCGGTGCCGAAACGTTGGCCAAGTTTCCAGGTGGCTCATGACGGGATGGACTCCCCTCTGGTGAGGCTTGCTTGTCTTCTACGGGCCACGCGTTCACACAGACACCGCGCTCCCCTGCACAGTTTTGGACCAGATAGGAACAGGGTTTGGCAACGACCCCAACATCACAGTGGAAGGCACGTTTGTTTTGTGTGTAAGTCCCAGCAATGGGCATCAGCTCTCGCCCAGGGGTGGCGGCGTCTGTGGCATGTGCTGGCTTGAACCTTGAGTTAGGTAGCCAGCAATGGCTGTTCCTGCACCTGCAAAATGGAAAGGCGACGCTCCGATATGTCCGCTTATCTTGGGTCCTGCGCGTAACAGTTCTTTCGATCTAGAAATAGTACAACCATAATGCGCTCAGTCTGTGGAAAGTTAAACGCTGGATAAAAGGATGTGCTGGCTGCAGCACCACCTGCCTTCTTTGCATTTTACAGCCAAAGAAGCAAGTTGTGCCACTGGTAGACTGGCTCGTGACAAGCCATTACAAAAAGCAGCATATCAGTTTCCTTGCAATGTAGAACCTCATCAGTGATGAAGTGCTCGATCAGATGCATGGGCTGGACTGATGGCCGTAGTACAACCGAACCAACTTGTAACCATATCAATTTAAGCAGTATCTCAGTTATAACAATAAGAAGCTACTGCACATCAACTTTTGTAAGTTTTTTATGGTGAAATAATCCCCTTTCACCAATGGCCGCAGGAAGCAATTTCAGTCATAACAATATTCTGGCTGTTGGGTGCCTGTGCTAAAAGCTAATGGATCGCAAAATCCTCATGAATAAAGAAGAAAATGAGAAATTTCAAGCTGCTAAATCCCCGCTCCCAACCAACGCGGCCCTGCACCACTTCAGATTCACGATATGCTGCACCGCATAGCAGTGTGGAATTGCAGCAAAACGAACTTTTGAAATCTGCAACGGCGCAGGAGAGCTTCGATGGCTTCGGTTAATGCACTTTTGGACATGCAATTTGAGAAAAGTAGAGACTTTGAAGAGTTACAGAGTCCGAAACCTCAGACTTGGTGATATATTGGCTCTGTGAGGCTTGGGGCAGTCCCGTGGAAGTGTTGAAGTTTTCAAGCATGTACGAAATATTGGCAGCTTTATTATCCTTATCACTGTTGTCTATTGGCATATTCCATAAATTATAATTTTCTCAATCGAGCTCCCTATGCCCCTATTTTGCTTTTTTAATGTCCGTGCAAACAGTTTATAGCCATCATCGGAAATCACAAGAAATTTTTGCGGAACTTCAGCATTGTTATATGGGGGTTCGACTGTACTGAATCAACACGCTGGCTTTTTCGTCTGTAGAAAGCGTGTTGGTGGCAACTCGGGTAGTCTAATTCACACTTGGCAAACTAATGTGTCAATCTAGTGTTATGACCCTGACCGCGTAGTTGCACCTTTATATCGGTGACCAAAATGTGTGTAGTCAAACCCAGGCTTGTTCATGTCAGCCATCTTTTTCTCAGTGCTTTGAAGTGGTGATTCAGACAGAACTGCCACTCTTGATACATCAAACGCAGCACTGCATTGCGCCTCTGCTAGCGAACTTCCGACACCTTGTATGCTTACTATTATAACCAAGCTGATGAAATGGCATTATTATGGTGCATGCTGTCAAACAATGCATTGATTTTCAAGATAACTATGCCAACTGAGGAAAAAAAGAACACGATGCAAACTTTTCTATGGTTTGTACAGCAACTGCCTCATTTACCCTCTGTAATGTAAAAATTTTAGTAAGCGACACTGCAAGAAAGTGTGATGTGGTGAAAAATACAAACAGCATAAAAAAGTTACTAATCTCAGAGAAGTTAAGTGAACCACAGATATCCCTTATTGAGTAGTATGTCCTTCGGATTCCATATGTCAAGGCTTGAGAGCATATAAGGCATTATTATTACCGTGCTTCAAATAGGCACAGTAAAATGGTAATAAGCAGGTTAATTGAAGGCATCACATCAGTTCTTTTTTCGCACCAACCCCATCACATTTTTCACTCTCGTCAATACATATGCAGGTTAATACGAGAATACGAGATACAATGTCGGTACTTTGCTACCGATGCAAGTTCACTTTTATGAGACTTGGCTGTATTTTAGAAAGATGGTTGACTGGGCTAGCTGCTAGCTGGTGTTGACCGAGAAGAGTCTTGATAGTGATTTCAGGGGCGCACCAGCAGAAGTAGAATTTGGAGCAATTTTCGGAGCAGATTATGGGGAAAAAAAACATCCATTTTTGATCACGGAAGACCAAATTGACAGCAGTATAAAAAAGAAGGCTTACATTTAGGAAAAAAAATTATGTGCAAACCATTCAACATCACCTAAATGATGCATAGTTAGCATGAGCCCTGCTATTCCAATAAAAGCAGTATTTTGTACCACTCCACTAAGCAAACAATGATGAAGTCCACATTAACATTTGCTGCACCTGTCAAATTCTGTAAAGACCTTGTGAATTCCAATTTAGATTTGATAAGCTGGCAACCTTGCATTTCGGAAGATTTGTAGAAATGAGAAGCAGAAGTGGCAAAAAAAAAAAAAAAAACTGTCGCAGCTTTTTTTAGAGCTGCAGAAATGTCATGCATTGCTCAAGATAATTGCCAGCAGCTTTCTTTACGTCAAAAATCATACTAGACTCACAATTATGCAGCATATAAACGCACGAGTAATTGTCCCGTGCCTAGTGCTAACAGCCCCTTCCAAATCTCAATATGCTTTTTTACAGGCCGTCAATGTACTGCAGTGAAGGCGGCTTAAGCAATGGTCAATGCCGAGAAATTTTCCAACAGCTACACCACACAGCCCCCATTTCTTTTTATTTCGCAATGGGGTTACATTCAGAGCACTTCTCTCGCTTACAAGGCACTTTTGACCAGATGAAGTAACCACGGTGAACACATGTTGGCCCCGCGGCGGCACAGGTATCTATCGTCGAGGCGACGCAACTTCAGGGCAGAAAAATGTTTCATGTACCATTGATGTGACAACAAATGAGGTCGCCAGCAATGCCAGCGTTTGCGGTACGTCTGGTTTGTTCCTAACGTGCCATAGCCGCGTTTGCTGACTCGAAAATTCTTATTTGCAGTGAAGCATAGGTGGCTACGACAACGCATTTTTTTCCTTAAAAGCTGCATCATTCCTTTGATAGGTATCCACTGTGGTAGGCAGACCGATGAGTGCGCAAGTGCTTACATTTTCTAATCCATTGCGTGTCGCGAGTGTCCTGACCGAATGAGCATATGTTTTACACCGTGGCTTATGATTAGGGTCTCCGTACTTGGATTGATTTTGAATTTGATTGAATTTGCAAGTGGCCTCCATTTCTAAATGAAATTAGTGCAACTGAGAAAATTTTGAGACCGGTTGGCCATTTTGGCTCAGCGTGACACAATTTCAGCAAATTTCACAGTTTTGGCGCAGCTCGGCACAAAAATGGGGAATCGTATCAAATTGGCACAGTCACTGCACACTTGTGAATAACAAACATGGTGCACTTTAGTACCATTGAGTTGTGGAGAACATTAAATGTAAATAAACATGAATGTACAATAAAAGCTACACTTTGACCTCGATATTGCAAACCCGGATATAAACAAAACTCTGATATAACAAAGCAAAAGAAGAGAAGTCTTGCAATAGATAATGTTAGGAATATACCATTACAACGAATTTTCGGATATAACGAACTTATTTTTGTCCAAGCTGCAACTATCTTATAATGAGGTTTGAGCGTAACTTGCTACTTTGAGCAGTTGCAACTGCTTTGAGCAGACACGAAACAAGTGCCAAGCTTGTTTCACTTTTTTGAGTCCCAGTGTTGCTTTCCTGCTGTTCATACTAGGCTGATATGAAGTGCCTTGGCATATGATAGGCATTAAATGTGAATACAGTCGAACCGGTTTATAACGAACTCGAAAGTGCTGCTATAAATGGTTGTTATATCAGTAGTTCGTAGTATATGAAGTTGCCCATAAAAACGGCCATATAGTGGCTAAAACGTGTGTATTCTTTATTAAAAAGTGCGAACAACCCCTCCGCTGACAAGTTAAGCCTTTTCACGTGTTAAATGACGCCTGTTTGCTATGAACTCGCTCTGTTCCACTGAATCGCGATCTACTGACATTGAACCAGTCATCCCTGGCTAGTAGCGTGCAGTATGTCGCTTACCCTAGTTACTTTCGTCGTCGCATGCCAGTTCGCTTGCAGTCCAATGTATGCGCGTGTGCGCGTTCTTCGTGCATGTTTCACTCGGGATCATGCTAGGGTACGACGGGTAGCCTGTGCAGTTTTGCGAGCAACCTGCGCAAGCAACTTTGCACGATGCGGCGGCAGCAAACATGACGTGCTTGTACCACCGTCACAGTTATCTGCAGATGACTGTGATGAGCTCGCCCACAGTGAGTCGAAATGGCACGTTCATCGCCACCAGCCACCTCGCTATCGCTCTTTTTTATGCTTATTTGTAAGGGTGTTGCCGCGACTGCGGGGAAGTCGTTATCGCTAATCAAACGGTCTTTGCCGTTACCGAAAGGTGGGAAACTCTTAAGGGAGGACGCAGGCCTCAGAATGGTGAAAAATTACCAAAAAGTGGATTTTTCGACTTTTTATGCCTGTACACACCGTGTTCTGAAATCGCAAATGCTAAATTCAATCAATAAATATGTTAAAATTTGTTATAAAGTCACTACAGAAGTTGTGAAATGCCCCGAAAAAGGGAAACCTTATTCGAACTTAGAGCGCGCGCAGCTGGAGGAGCAGCCAGCCGATCGCCGCCATCTTGAGCTCGTTTTGAAGCTGATTTCATAGTGCGCATTTTGCCACCCTTCAATATGATGTCACATGAAAAGAACGGCCGCCCTTGCCCATTTTCTAAAGCCCCCTAACCAATCGCTCATTGGCCGGAGCGCATGCGTGCTAGGCGAGCTTCCCGTTTCTCGCTTCCCATTGGCTGGTGCGACCAACGAGGCTGCGATTTTTTATTTTTTTTTCCTGGTTGTTGTCGGCCGCTGGCTCCCGTCACGTGCGTATGCTGTCTGCTTCCCGTTCCTGCTGTGCAATCGCCACAACGACTTTCAGTCTTTTTGCCGGCATGACTAGTGACTCTCGCCTAAAGAAGAAGGCATGCCAAGCCCACGGCAAGAAACAAAGGCGTCCATGGAACGGGCCGTAGAAGAAAGCCGGCAACATGGTGGTGTCTCATAGTGGTGTTGATGAGTTGAGCCTCGCATGGAACTTTCACGCAACAAAAGTTATCGCTTCTCACATTTATGGCTTCTTGCGTTCGAAGGAATTGTTGGTTTACCGTCGGCGGTCGTACATGCCAAGAACAGCGACAGAAAAGTTTGCCGTGCGTAAGCTGACCACAATGTTCTATGCTGCCTCCCGTTTTTCTTTTTTAAAGTTCTTATCTTTCTCTCTTCCGGTCTGCCTGTGAAGAAACATCCAAAAAGTTAACCACCTGTGTGCGGTGCTCGTTGTGCGGTGCTCGTCGCGTTCTGTAATATCTTCCGTCCCAAGCAAACTGCAGCAGTGCACACAGGAGTGCACCTATCACATGCTTCAGAATACCTCTTTTACCTTTTTTTCCCCCCTCTTCGTATGCGCTATATTTTTACCGCGACCGTGTTGTAAAATGTTCGTTGTATAAGTAGAAGGTGCTGAAAAACGTTTGCTGTATCTGGACCAAGTTTCAAAGAATAGCATATAAAAATCGTAAGTACACCGAAATATGGTCGTTATAACCGATAGATCATTATATCTGGGATCGTTGTAAGTGGGTTGCACTGTAAACGTGAGCTAGGTATGCAGCCACACAACGACAATATACAAGATGAGACCTTGTGTCAAGTCGCTCCTTGTGCGCGCACTATAATTACGTAAGTAAAGAGGAAATAGAGAAGACGTGCAAGGGTTTTCAGGCTCAACAACTACAACTTACTGGGCAAGTAGCCAGCCGTGGCAGCAGGTGCCATGAAGAGGTCGTGCTTCTGATCCTTGTAGTCAGACCAGATGGTGGACTGGCCAAGGAGGTTGTTCACCTGCACGAGAGGAATGTCAAAAACAAAAAAAGAAAAGAACAAAGAACACAATTACAGACATCCTAAACAGCCGGTTATTATTTACAAGCAGTATACGTAATTTAGCACAGGCATTTGGAACTGAAATAAATCATGGAATGCAGTGGGCTCACAAGGGTCATGTTTACCATAAGCAGGTGAGCTGAATGCTTGCTCATATGACTGGGCAAACCAAGATTGGGCACAAAAAGGAAAAGCACTGATTGATAATTAACCTCCATGCATTTTCAATAAACAGACTCCTGTTCGTTCAATTTTTAGTAACACCTATCTCAAGCAGAAGTTCACGTCTATGGATCCAAGTTTTTGTTATTTCAGTTCTGGAATGAACGGTGGCCAGATAAATAAAATGTAAATGCTAAGCAGGGTAATTCCAGATGCCATAGTGACCCCCAAATCATTGAAATCAGCTGTGGCTGTGCATAAAAACACTGAATACACTCAAGACAACACCTGAAGGGGACGATGAAACACAATGTGTTAACATTATACAGTCGAGCCCACATATAATGGCCCCACTTAAAATGAACTTTAGCTTAAAATGAACAATATCCACGTGACCGTGAAAATATACATTGGTTCAATGGCACAAAATTGCACTTACAACGAACGTCTCCGAGCGCCGATGGTCGGTTACAGCAAACAGAGTCGGCGCTCTGCCGACTTCCCGGGAAACCACTTTCGACCATCGATCAGGCATCAGCGAGGTGCTCACACATTCTTATTGTTATACGCCTACCCTGCCTCCGGGCCCCTCTAGTTGTCGCTCTCCCCGACCGCTTTTTGTACCGCACCTCTCAGTCCTTTGTCCCCCCGCTACTCTGAGCACCCCGAATCAACAGACGTGGCCCGTGTTTTCACACTGCCACCCATCTTTAGAAAACTGGTTGGCCATCTCCGGTTTTTGATCGCTGGTACTGTCGTTGGCGTCGCCGGCCTGGAGTGACCAGACCATTTGCCAACATTGTTGGCCACCGACTGTCCCCGATTGTCCGCGTCTAGTGCTCGTGCGTACGCTATCCCACTGATTCTGACAATTTGCGAATAATTTTGTGTTTAGGACTTGTTCGCGCTCACTTCGCAATTGGCTCAGCATGCTCTTCGCAAGCGTGCGGAAGCGCGAAAACGGCTGTCAATTTGCGTGGAACAAATCCCGAAATATTGAAGCTCGTGAGGCCACGCAAACCCACCGGCGCAACAAAGCGATTTTTTTAACATCGCCGAGCTGCTATGCTCCGACTTCTGCATGCGCAGGCACTCTTTAAAGTTTTTCTACGTGCGAGTTGCGCATTTCGCAGACCTTCAAGCAAGCTACTCAACCTGCCTCCTTCCCGTGTGTTTTGATTTTCAAGGTCGCCCTCCCGCCCTATGCTCCCCTCTTTTCTCTCTAACGCAACTCCTTGCTCTTCTCTCGCAAATCTGCTCTCCTCTCTATCACAACCCCTTCGCTCATGGAGGAAGGTTCCTCCGTGCCTTCGCCCCTCTCCGCCGCTCCGCGACGCCCGTCACGCTGGCTCAAATTAGTTTCGTTTTCTGACTGGAAACGGGCCCAGAGCTTTTCCACGCATTCTGGCATGTGTGTCGCATGTGCGTGTCTTGCTCGCTCTTGGTGTGCGTGTGTGGTCAGGATGGCAGACGGGAGGACCTGCACGCTTTTTCCTGCCGCTCAACAAAACGTTGAGAGTGTGACCGCTTGGCTTGAGCGTAATCCGCACGTTAGGTGCCGCGTTATGAAACGTTTGCTCATAGCTGTTGACCACCTGGCAGCCAACTTGCCGCTTTGGGGGTCCCGATATTCAGCAGTGGAGATGGCGAATATTTCGTGGGCGGCGGTAACAGCTACATGCGTGCGGAACTGTTTTTGCGAGGCCGACTTCCTCGACGTCGAGCTCGATGCAGAGCCTAAAGCTTTCAAACAGGATCACTTCACCAGCGATTTGTGGCAGCGCGTCGTCGGCTCCTACCAGGGAGAACGAGTGGGACATCTGTTGCAATGGTTTAATTACGGCAGATGATGACGCCGACACTGCGGTACCGTGCACGGATTGGGGCATTGTGAATGAAGTACGTGGCGAGAGCGATTTGGAGGAATCGGATTGCGAGAACGGCGAAACTTTGGAACCAGTTCCTCATGCAGCTTATGCCACGGGCCTCGGCGAACGAGCACCCTGCCATTTTAAATGAACTCAAGATCGCCCTTATCGCTCCTGCTCTTCGAAACACTTGCATCACGTACTTTTTGGGCAAGAAAAGTGTGTTTTCACTCTCTACTTTTAAAATAAAAGCTGTGTTTCATTTACTACGAACTTCGGGATACAGCGAACGGATACCGCGTCAAGCTCAGGTTCGTTATCATCATCATCATCATCATCATCAGCCTGACTACGTCCACTGCAGGACAAAGGCCTCTCCCATGTTCCGCCAGTTAACCCGGTCCTGTGCTTGCTGCTGCCAATTTATACCCGCAAACTTCTTAATCTCATCTGCCCACCTAACCTTCTGTCTCCCCCTAACCCGCTTCCCTTCTCTGGGAATCCAGTCAGTTACCCTTAATGACCAGCGGTTATCCTGTCTACGCGCTACATGCCCTGCCCATGTCCATTTCTTCATCTTGATTTCAGCTATGATATCCTTAACCCCCGTTTGTTCCCTAATCCACTCTGCTCGTTATAGCAGGTTCGTTATAAGCAGGCTCAATTGTACTAAACACACTGTTTAACAGTAGCAAAGAGCCAAATATAGCTGCACAAGAGAGTTCGGTGCTATAGCACTGCTGTAACATTTTTCCAGCTCTTACAAGGCTCAAGCTATTCTCCTGCTGGCATCCCAGTTCATTTAGAATGGCAGTAGTCAGACAGAGTAATCAAGCAACAATAAGGTAACCTGAACTGAACATGCATGCTGCATTTAATTTATGTAACCTAAACCAACCCATATGCTCTGAAGACAGTTTAGAAGGCAAATGCGAAATGCCATTGACTCTTTTCCATTTTGAGCCATTTCACAACCGAGTGCACTCTTGGGGCCAGAAGTCTTCGGAACACTGGCTCTCTTAAAGCATGACCAATCCAACTGATACACATAAGTTGCAAAAACCATTACATGTTGAAACATTCCTATGTTCTCAGGTTAAGTGAGAACTTATCATTCCGGAAAATCTTGGGGTTCAGGCAACTTTCTGTATGAGAGCATGATCCAGTAAGAGAGATGAACAGTCCCCAATCGATTTTTCTGACCCTGGCGGGGACCACGAAATAGATAAGAAAAATGGTCAAGCTATGAAAATGAAGTATATTTGGATTAAAAAAGCCTAAAAATAATCCACAATAATGCCATGCTTTGTGCTAATCTTAGGGACGAACAAATTTGGTTCTGTTTGGGCTACGATAACATCACTGGCAAGGGCATTGTCAATTGCTGCCACTGACCCTTGCAGGTGGCAAAGTTGGTGGCTCCATAGATACATGCAAACAAAACTTGATACCGATCGCAAAAATATGCATGCCACGTCTCGCCTGTTCGGTGAGATTTAACAACATAGTCTGGGCTTTTACCAGCACCGACAATAAACAGTACGTGAGCCTCCTGCATTTCACCACTATAAGAACGCTAACGTTGTGGCCGCGATCGAACCCGCATGTTACAGGTCAGTAGCCGAGCAGCTTGATTCCCCAGCCCACCCTTCCCGGAGTGCTACTGAGCAATCGCGAATAGCAGCGAGAATGTGCCGTGCACCACGGCTCAAACATACTCCGCACACCACCAACACGAACACGTGCGCAATGACGACCAGAACAACCATAAACACATAGAAAATAAAAACCTACCAACGTATTAATGACGACAAGGCAGACTGAAAAAGAAAAGCTTTGGTAACCAAGGAAGATCAGACATGGCCTCCGAAACTGAAAAATTGTGCGTACTTTCAATCTTGGAGCCCACACAACTAGCCACTGCAAGCCACACTCAATCAAGCCAACCAAAAATACAACATGGCAGCTATGAAAATTCACCGGCATAACCAAAAACAAACTATTTAGTCCAGAAAACCATACTTTAGAACAAAAATTCATCCGAAAAATTGGTCGTGAAAATGCTATAATGCAATGGGAACCTCGACGATGCATTAGTGAGGTCGGCAATATCTAACAAGTGAATCTTTGGAGTCCGAAAAATCCGTCGATGACTTTACGTACCCACGATCTTAACTCAATTACATTCAGGCGCCTTATATATATATATATATATATATATATATATATATATATATATATATATATATATATATATATATATATATATATATATATATATATATATATATATATATATATATATATATATATATATATATATATATATATATTAGGTGGTAAATGTAGAAGCGAGTTTTGGTAATGAATTCTGTCTAAACTTGGAGTTGAATGATGGTAAGAGTTGAAACAAATTTTCCCGCAAAACTGACCTGGTCCCCACTGGCCATGTCTGCTGCCATGGCCTTGAGTGCCTGCACAGCGTGCGCTTTGGTTGTTGCGCTGGTCGATGGCTTGCCCAAGAGATTAAGCAGTTGCTCCACCAGGCCCCCTCGCACAGCCTGCGCAAGAAATGAACACACAACAAAATTGTAAACGTCAACAAGGGAGACAGACAGCTAGTGCCAAAATCATCCGCACTGATACGAGCACTGCGCAAATTCGGCGCTTAAAATTGGTCACCCTTCTGGTTAACAAGCGAGCCCTCCACACTCATACTCACAAGGAAGATGGCCATTTCAGAGGAACGTTTTCATTGAAGGGCTGATTGATTGATCCATTTATCGCTCCATTTGTTTATTGATTGATGTAACACCCTCGAACGATACTGGCATCAAAAAAGACACAAAAGTGAAAGGCTCCTGCTCAATTTCTACCATCACTGGATTTGCACCTCACTGGGCCATACTAAAATATACATGAGCTTCTAAAAAAATTACTTTGGGCGTTTTAAATGCTAACACCACGACATGATAATAATGTACGCCAATTTTTTTATAAAGGACTCCAGACCAAGTTTCACAACCAAGGTTCACGGCGAAGATTCTTTATTGAGCACCAAAATATAAGGACACAGGTGTTTACTTTTTTTGTCCCGTATAAATGCAGCTCACAGTGGCCAGGGATTGAACTGGCCCCCTGACCTTAGCAGCAAAATGCCTTAGCTGCTTAGCTACTATAGCAGCGACGAGATAAACTCAAATTTCAATACAGTCGATCCTGGATATATCAAACTCGTATATATCAAATTATTGGCTATATTGAACAGTTTGAAAATCCCTTTGAACTTCCCATGCAGAGGTATGGGACCAGTGCACCCATATATTGAACTTCCGCAGAGCAGGACATTCGCTATATCGAACGCTGCGCCGTGCCTAAGGCCGGAAAGTGCATTTTTTCTACCAAATACAGTCAACTGCCGATTTTTCGGACACCCGAATTTTCGGACATGCCAGATATTTCGGACATCTTCGCGGCACCGCCATGACCCCCATACAATTAATGTATAAGGAAGTCTGAAATTTCGGACACTCGAACCCCCCGGAGTCCAATTTTCCTGACTTTTCGACGCAAATGAAGGTCGAAAATCACCACTGACCTCCAGTGGAAACCACCACAACTGCGTCACGCGTGATTACAATCACATAAGTGAGCGCGCCGGTCTACTTTGGCGGCATCTGTTGCGTGGATTCGATCGTTAGCGGAGAAACACACACAGCCTCCAAGATTCCTAACACTGGGCGTGTTTATCGTGCAAGGGTGCTTCACTGGCAATCGAAACTATCCACCCGGAAATTTTTTGGCGCCAATAAAGTTCCTTTTGCTTTAGCGCTTGTGCTTGTGCATGCCACTCTGGCTTCCCGCGCAGCGCTTTCGCGAAGCGTTTCACCACTTCGAACTCGAACTAACCGTCACACACCGATTTGGTCTGGCCACGCTGGCTATCTTGAATGTTTACCAGTGCCACCTCCGGAGTACCCGAGGCACCGTCGCCTGCCGTCGCGCCGTTTTGTTTACGCAGCCCACATGGTGTTTGGCTAGACTAGGGCGCGGTTGTGCGATCGTGTGAAGTGTGTTCTGCAACCCTAGGCCTAGGTGCTTCGACGCTCGTCATCAAACTCCTTTGTTCACATCGTAAGGATTTCGCTTGCCTGCGATGGCCCCCACTCCGCCTTCGTCGTCCTCGCCGATGGCATCGAAGCGCGGAAAACAGTTCCGTCGGTTGACGATATAGAAGAAAGCCGCTATTATTAAGTTAGTGAAGAGTGGCCAATTGCAGGCTGACGTGAGCAAGGAGTTCGGCATTACCAAGCAAACAGTTTCTGATTTTCTGAAAAACAAAGACAAGATCTTGGAAGCGGCCGAAAAACCGTCTGGTGCCCAAAAGATGAATGCAAGTCAAGGTGTTCATCCAAAGCTTGATTGATTGATTAATATGTGGGGTTTAACGTCACAAAACCACTATATGATTATGAGAGACGCCGTAGTGAAGGACTTCGGAAATTTAGACCACCTGGTGTTCTTTAACGTGCACCCAAATCTGAGCACACGGGCCTACAACATTTCCACCTCCATCGGAAATCAAGCTGCCGCAGCCGGGCATCCAAAGCTTGAAGACGCTCTCATCGCGTGGCTTAATTCAATGATTGCCAAGCAATTGCTAGTATCGGGCTGCACCTTGAAACAAAAAGCGGAAACTCTCGCGCTTTGAATGGACATCACGGATTTCAAGTTCAGTGATGGATGGCTGAGAAACTTTAAGCATCGGAATGACCTCAAGTTCAAGAAGATGTGTGGCGAAAGCGGCGCCGTCAACAGTGCAGTTATTGTGCAGTACCGCAGTAGAAAACTTCAGTCTTTGTTGCAGCACTTCTCTGCCGACAACATTTTCAACTGCGACGAAACTTACTTCTTTTACAAGCTGCTGCTGGAAAGAACACTCGCTTTCGCTGGTGACGCATGCTATGGTGGCAAGCATAGCAAAGAACGGATGACCATTCTTGTCGGCAGCAACGTGTCTGGCAGCTAGAAACTTCCTTTGTTAGTAATCGGGAAGTCCAAGAGCCCGAGGTGTTTTAAAGGGGCAACGCTGCCAGTGTTATACGAGGCCAACAAAAAGGCATGGGTAACGCAGCAGTTGTTCGAGAGTTACGTCCGCAGGTTGGACAGGAAGTTTGAACAACAGAGCAGACGTGTTCTGCTCTTCGTTGACAACTGTGCTGCTCATAGTCACATCAATAACTTGAAGGCTATCCAGCTGGAATTCATGCCGCCCAACACGACTGCGATCCTCCAACCGATGGACCAAGGCGTTATCCGTAATCTGAAACTTTTGTACCGTTCACGTATACTCAACCGCTTGGTGCTGTGCTCGGAAAACGGGAAAGGCTACAGCGTTGACCTTCGGTCTGCTGTCGGAATGCTTGCGGACGCATGGAAGGCAGTAAAGCAAGACACGCTTCTCAACTGCTTTCGCCACGCGGGCTTCGTACTCGACACAGAGGCAGCAGACTTGCCTGAAGAAAGCGACAGCGTGACTGACTTGTGCCCTCTCATGGACGATATTATCAACGACCTCCGCTCTGCTGGTGCTTCCATGCCCACGGAAATAACTTTTGAGTGGTTCGTCGACGCTGACAACGAGCTGGACTTCTGCGCAGAGCTAACCGACGACGAAATAGTCAGTCAGGTTATGGCGGATTCAGACGACTCCGATGTCGAAAAAGAGGAACCAACGCATGCGCCACCTACGATCGCCGAATTGATGCTAGCATTCATGACGCTGTCATCGGTGTACAGTGATGACATGACCCTTGCTCAGATCGAGGCGAATGTGATCACATGCAAGAGGAACGTCGTTCAAACAAGGATCAACAAGTATTTCAAGCCACTGCAACTCTAAGACCGGCTGCCCTGATGGCACCCGCTGTCGGCTGCATGCATTTTTTTAACGGCTCTTTTCAGAGCCACCCCACTGATGCTTAGGCAGAGTTCCGGAAGTCTGGTACTTTGACCTTGACCCTTTTGATCCGAGAAATATCAATGAAATGGTGCGTTTTTTGCTTGCACTGAGAAATATTAGCAAAATGGTGCTTTTTTTTTTGCTTGCATTGAAAATTATCAGTAAAATAATTCGTTTTTTTGCTTGCATTCATTTTTTTCGGACTGCCCAAATTTTTGGACGGTTTTTCGCTTTCTAGAAGGTCAGAAAAATCGGCAGTTGACTGTATTGATCAATGTTAGGCCAGGTTCTAACAAGTTCCCATTCTTTTTCGTGCACAGGCGACGAAAAAAACGTGTTATTTCATCGCACTGATTTGGTTTATTGCGCTGCACTTGCTACATATGTATGTCTGATTCGTGATCTGCAGGTCTTGGCGCGCAGACATAATGTTTTCCGAAAAACCAATTGATGAGGGCACCGCAATGAGAACAAAAAGTGACTCGGCGATCTCAGTGCAATGTTCATGCGGTTCGCATTCCCTTCCTTGTTGTTAGCACATAGTGACATGCCTTCGAGATGTGCTATCTTGTCACATATTTTTAGTGTTTTCGGTTTCGAAACACGTGTCTCAGAGGCTACGCTTTATTTTCATCTTTTCGCATCAAAGCCGCTATAAGCAGCCGCTGCCAGCTACAAAGTCATAGTGACATCGATTTCGCCAACATGTCGACGGAGAGAACTCTGACGAACTCGACGTTGCGTCTCTTGCACCTTGTGGTCTTGTGCACTTCTCACCTCGTTCCTGATAAATCCTCATTTAGGAGTTTAACCGAACGTTGACCCACATGTAACGATAAAAATTATGACTGGCGCTTGGGGCAACGTCAAGTAAAACACTGTGTTTTAAGCTTTCCTTGTGGGCCAGATGATGACTTCCAGTGCGTCATGACCGCCAGCAACAGTGTACAGTGCCTCAGTGAATTCTGTGACTTATCAGCATTTCCGGGCACCACCTCGGACAGCAGATGACGATATTGCTGTTTCTGACTGCATCGATGCTGAGATTTTGACTGCCGTTGCCGGTGCCGCGGAAGTGTAGCCGTGCGGTTATGAATGTGCCAACGCCTTCGCTGCCGCCGCTAACCAAGCTTTTGCCGCGCTACAAAGCTTGCATCGGTGTTCTGCGTCAACCAACGTTGTGGCCAAAGGAGCGAAGTTCGCTTATTTGAAAAGCTTCAATGATATTAAGGATGACTGGAACTTGACAGCGCGCAAGAAGCAAGACAAGTTTACGGACTAAATAAAGTGCGGTAACCTGCATTCGCACCTTGTTTTTGAGCAAATCGTTATCTTAGCTCTTGTAACGATTTCAGAGGCCTGAAATCGTACAATTTAGGCCTTAAATATGCATATTTATTTTGTATGGGAAATTCTCAATATATCGAACTATTTTGCGACCCCCTTCGAGTTATATATATCTGGGATCAACTGTATAATGAACCCGGATATAACAAAATATTGGTTATAACCAAGCACATGAAGCATAGTCTTGCAATAACTATGATGTTAAGAATTACATTTTTAATGAATTTTGAAATAGAAAAAACCTATTTTCATATAAAATGCAAGTTTGCTATATCGAGGATCAAGTGTAAATGGTAAAATGCACATGGCAATGCTTGACAAGAAACTATCATTATTATTATTATTACTTTCTTTTTTTGTAGAATGGAATGACAGTGCTGTCTTCAGACTGGAAAATATCTACTACCATTACATCTGTTGAAAAAGTGTACATGCTAATGCAAAAACATTTATATGCCTCAAAAAGCGAAAAATAAGACATCCATTTAGTGAGCAGCCTTACAACTCAATAGCGAGAAAACTCATATGACCAAGTGATCAAGTCATCTCAATGTCGTGTGACATGGATGTTCAAATAGAACAAACAGCAATACTCAGTCGAGCCATGCTTTCGCATTTTACATAATTAAGTACTTGGGCATCTGTAACATTTTTCACACAGTTTTATCTCAGATAATCCGATTTCATTTTACCTTGCACAATGTTGACAATGCACTGCGTTTAAATGTTACATCGTAAAGCTTATCCTGTTTGACGAGCCAAGAGAAGATTAAGGAGTCTCACCTGTTGAACGAGACCAGGTACTGATGCTTGGCAGAGTCCCAATAACGTTTGGCAGGCCAGCTGGGCTGACTCTGGGCACGACAGGGATCGGCCCAGTGGATCTAGGCAGGCCACACCCACCGACTGTGCACAGGCCTGTATCAAGTGCACACATTTGCAGGGCAGTTGAATATGCCATACCGCTATCTCCTTATCACAAACACTCATCATAACGCCTGAGCCAACCAGTACAAAAGAAGTGGTTGCGGCACATATACTAAATGTGGAAGATGATTGAGGACATCTTGGACTAACTTATGCACATAAAAGACCATGTGATCAAAAAAAAAAGATATGCTACATGATTTCGTAGCACTAGAAAAGAAGAATGATGAAAAAAAAGAGAATTTTCAGGTTAGGCTTGTTGATTTGAATTGTATGTTGTTTCTACCTGGAACGCATTAAAAGGAGATACAACACAGTGAGAATACGCATAAAACACTGGGCTCATATTCGCAAATGCTCCTCGACTCGAAACGTGGCCTCGAGGGACCATTGAGGACTGTTTTGCATAGCAATATCTGTAACGCGAAAAGTCTTGAGGATCCCCTGAGGTCGCATTTTGAGTTGAAAAGTGTTTGTAAATGCAGGCCATCATCAAAGCCCTCGAGCTGAAGGGCCAGGAATCAAGGCTTAATGGGCACCTACCACAGGAGAAACGTCTGCTGAAAGGCTCATTTTCCGAAGCATAGCATGAGACAATTGCACAAGTGGCCTTAATGATGACACTGCTCAAAGGTGGTGGCAGCAGTGGCTGCTCTTACAGCTTACCTGGCTAGAGCTGGCCTGGTGCAGAATGCGAAGACAACCGGGGAGGCCCGGCCTGCGCACCAGTGCTTGGCACAGCTGGGGCAGATGCCCCAGCACGGGTAGTCTCTCCCGCAGGTTCGGCTGACCCTGAAGCACACCGCAGGCAGCTGTGCACAGCTGCTCCAAGGGACTGCCTTCCTCCTTGTCAGACTGCGCGAGGTCGGAGGTTGTGCATACCCGCTAAACACTATGCGAGACTTCTTTCTGCAAGTTCTGCCCAACGAGTGGCAAGCACACTCTAAACCTCGATATAACCAACCTGGATATAACGAATTATAAATTATAACGAGGTAAAGGAATACCTCTGTTGCACATACAGTGCTGCAAATATGTTTATCTCGAATTTTCAGATATAACAAAGTATTTTCGTGGCAGGTGTGCCTTGTAATAAGCTTTCAGTGTACCATAAACCTTTGGGCGAATTTAGCCTTCTTGTGTATGTCATATGACTCGAGTGAATGTCACGGTGCTGAGTATTGCTGCACACAACTATTTTTTATGATGTCTGTACTACATCTCACTTCGAGCGACTGGATCACCGTTTGACAAGTTGGAACGTTTCCACTTACCGTGCTTAAATGGCTACGACTAAAATTTCAAATTTTCGCTCACGGGAAAACAGGTTCTTCGCTTATAACCAATGACGCCGGCACTGGGCATGAAACAAGCTCCTTGATGCTTTAATTGTTTTTATTTTCTCATATCACTTGCAATCAATAGCCACTTTGTGCATATGCTTGAGCCGACGATCCAATTCATGAAAACGCACCACATGATTGATTCTACGCTAAATCAATAGTCAATTTCCACACCTTGAACATCGACAAGTTCATTGACGCATGATTTGTTTTCAGGCATAAGGAATTTTCACTTGACAATTCATTTCAGCAAGCACTTTTAAAGTGGTTAATGCCACATTGACTTAGCATATACTTAAGTAAACAAGCACTTGTACATAACTTTTTATTCTCTTCCTGCTCAGATGCAAATGTTGTGCCTGAGAACCGGACCGATCACTTTTTTTTTTGTTCATCTGCTCAGTGCAACAAGTACTAAAGCCACACAAAGGTTAATCTGCAGTGATATAGCACTATAGATGGTTTTGTGCAGAGCACACGAAAAAAAACGATCACAGCACACACCAACCTGAAAGTCCTTTACCAAACTCAAGGAATCTGTGATAAGGGGCGGCATTTAGCTGTAACCACCTGACTGCTAAAGAAATCCAGCTCTGAGCTACTTCATCATTCACTCGATTACGCTCTGATGCACTTACAGCCTTGCAGGCTATAACCTAGATCAGCAGTCTTATATCATGAACAAAGTTCGTGTCCTATTGACATAGTCGTTACAGTACACATTTCGATAGAGACAGTTCTGCACTCAACAGCAAAAAGGTGGGAAAAAAAGGTCTTTCATTAGAAGTACTAATCAAGATTATTTACAAAGGGTTAGTAGACACTCCAGATTAAATGAGCAGCCAAGTTTGAAGCTACAAACTAACCATCTACCCTGCCGTAAATTGACACTTTCGCAGAAAAATAAGAAAACAATCTTGCCATCTCCCGCTAAATAGAACCACATGTAGATGCAAAGCAGCGGGCACTAACACTTACACTGGCGGCGACGTTGGCTCTGGCGCTTATCAAACGAGCCAAGTAAAGACGCCCTTGACTGAATTCCAAACGTGCAATCCAGTGCCGGCATATACGAGGTGGCTAGTGAGCGGCTGTGCAGTGTGAGCTGATTGATATGTGGGGTTTAACGTCCCAAAACCACTATATGATTATGAGAGACGCATAGTGGAGGGCTCTGGTAATTTCGACCACCTGGGGTTCTTTAACGTGCACCCAAATCTGAGCACACGGGCCTACAACATTTCCGCCTCCACCGGAAATGCAGCCGCCGCAGCAGGGATTTGAACCCACGACCTGCGGGTCAGCAGCCAGTGTGAGCAGTATGTTTTTTACTAGCAGACTCTGCCTGCGTCGGCATTGCGAGGTGAGAGAGGGGGAGGGGAGCGACAGTTTTGCAGGTGTCTTCCTGGGCCGGCACGAGACTCGAGCACGCACAGTGGGGGTATATGGAGGGACAGCATTTCACAGGCTAGTCAAAGAACTGCTTCGCATATAAAAAGGAGGGACAAACCACACAAAAAGCACAGGATGGTTGTTTCTCTCTTTCAAGGTGACCTGTTATCTTAGTCAGCAGCTGCAGAGCCTGCATGATAAATGCGTGGCAAAAAGCTTTTCTGAATTAGCTGCTATTGCTGACTGGCACTGTCTTGTGTTCAGTAGCCAGCCGAGGTTTTAGCACCCATCCCATCTTCTTCACGTGGTCTTCTCTTTTTCTGGGGCTGCCCACATGTCAAATTACTCAGAACAGCCTAGCCCAGTCAGCTACTTTAACGATTATTCAATAGCAGATAAACGTGGTGACCTTCAGTGCAGTCGACCACAAAGCTGGACAGACAATAACTAGAGAATAATTGAAACTACAAGACTGCCCAGGTCACGCACCTCGAGAGGCTCTTTAGCGAGGAGACCACAGATGCGGTCGAGGCACTCGGTAAGAAACTCGAGCGGCCGGCGCAGCGTCCAGCCTGGATTCTGCACAAACAGGCGCACGTAGACACCCGCCACCACCAGCTCCGATGGATCTTCCTCGACTAGGCTGAACTCCGCAGGCAGCTGCATGAGAAAATACAAAGCGTTCCTTGGTTTGAGTTGCGAGCCGGCCATCCAAAATCCCTGAATCAGCCTCACAAAGAACGACCAGGACAGACTTTCCTTTCGGCTAAACTTCTTACAAGCGAGTGGCATGCACCACTGAAAGCCGTCTTGGCAAAGATGCAGGGCTAGTACTTCAACAGTCTTTCGATTAGAGGACTTTGATAAGCACTTAAGCAGATAATGCATACTCGGTGGTTGCTGCTATGACACATGGCCCGGCACGACTTTTCCAAAACGTCGGGAGGGCTTCTTAAAGGGGCCTTGCAATGCTTTTTGAGCGTGGTCAGAAAATCCTGCTGCTTGGCAGTTCAGGCTACTGAGACCATGCGAGCCAAATAATAGCGCAGCAGGCGGCTTGGAATTCACAATAAATTGTCAAAGTCAGCTAAACATCACTTTTTCTTCTCTTAACAAACGACACTACTGGCTAAAAAATAACCGCACCACAGGCCAAGTATCAGGCATTTGCAGCATAGCACACTCGGTCGTTACTGGGGCCGCTGCAAGAAACCGCGACTTGTCTACATGCACGTGTGCCATCGCCCTGAAAAGTCACTCATTAAAGAAAAAAAAAGGGCTCTCTTCCCCCATGCTATCCCTCCCTGCTTAGCTTCCAGCACATTCGTCGGGACAAGAGAAGAGAATGCAACATCAGCGTGCGACAGATCTTTGCAACTTCGCTCATACTAGACGAACTTCAACTATTTTTGTGCCGGTGAATTCATGAGGCAATAAGCTCCTTTAGTGAATCCCTTCCATGGATACTTGAAAAAACGTTGCAGGGCCCCTCTAAAGGTGCATCAACGTGACAGTTTTCAGATGTTTTTCCGAGTCCAATGAAAGACAAAGCCCCGAAGAACCTGGAAAATGTACTGCCAAGCAAGAACGCACCTTCAAAAAGTAATTAAGTTTTAAAGACAGTCTCGGTTTCCACTGCGCCCGAACATCCCAACGCGGTACGGGCTCCTCATCACGTGTTTGGGCAACGCGACGTTTCTTTTAGTGCTCTGCAATGTGGGCTCCATTGGCGACATGCAAGTGGCCATTTTGAAGTTTTGGTGCCTGGCTTCATCACAACTAGCCAAAGTTCTGGGTCAAATCCCCAGGATTACTACTGCAGCCTGACGTCAAGTTAGTGTTGATGTTGGTAGGAGCGTCATTAAAAAAAATATTTAAAAAATGTCTTGATATTTGTCAGGAGCCAGCTCTGCATACAGAAGATTTGTTCGGCAGAATAAACTCGCCTTCGAATAACAGTGTCAGTACCCCGGTACAAACTCAAAGGCCATGCAAACGAGGCATGCACTCAAGGCGATGCCCAAGTTATGCGTGACTGCTGGCAAGTGGTAATGATTTTTTTGTTACGGTATTCGTAATAGGTATTCCTGCGAGCTACTCTTGAAGCTTCCATTCACATTTCAAATTGTGTCTAGAGAGGAGGGGGGGCGGCTTTCTACATTTACACTATCTGAAAACAGGCTTTTCATGCTGTTTAAAATTTGGTTTCAGTTGGCTTTGGAGACTGGATTATTTGAACACATCATTTAGTAAGCCAGAAATAAAAATTATCAAAAATGTCCCACCTTGCAATTGGCTTTGGGGTCTTGCTTTTGGAGGTTCCACTGCCTGTAGAAGAAAGCTTGGTTAAAACTACTTTGTCAACCAACTGCACCAACATTGGTCCCCATCTTCTTGAGATTAACATGCCAGAGAATTTTTTCATATTTATGACAATTTTTCCTCCACTGCATACACAGCAGGGTGTAAACAGGAGGCAATGTTCTGTATAGACAATTCCTTAAATAATTCAACAGTGAGAATGCTGTAGTGCAAACTTCAGAGCCAACAAACAAGGGAATGCCACACAAACGAGGGCTAACTTCCAGCTGAAACTTGATTTTTGAAACAACATAAAGTATAAAGGTAACGGCGTGCCTATGCAGCTTCACTTTCACAAAGCCACGACACCTCGAAGTGATAAGATTCAGCGCTCAAATTACACAATACACTCAAACCTTGTTATAACAAAGTTGAAGAGAAGCCACAATTATTTCATTATATCCATTATTTCGTTATATCGATTATAACAGTTTGTGGCAATGTATGCTCAGATGGGCGCCTACCTATAAGCATGCAAAGGAGGAAACCACCTCGCGGCCCAATGTACCGCTACGCGACCACAAGAATTAACTCAGTCAAATCTTATTAATTCGAACTATCGGGTAATTCGAACTCACGCTGAGATCCCGTCAAAGCTATGTGTATTCCAAAGGGCGAAAACGCCCTGTAGTTCGAACACGCAAGCACTTGCAACGGTTAATTCGAACATACTGTGCTCCGAAAATGCTCTCAGCATCATGCTCAATTCTGCGGCGGCACCTCTAAATGCTGCGAGCGAAGAAGGAAAAGAAGAAAAGGAAACAAAATACTGCGGCGGACTGTTTGCTCCTTCTCAAATGCCGATCTGCGACGCACTGTGCCACGCTTCTCCCTTTTCCGTCTCTGCAAGTAGAGATCCTTCTTTCGAGGCCGCGCACGGAGAGAGAGAGAGGAACAAAAAAAAAAGCTGTCGCGGAGAGCCCTTTTTTCTCGATGCAGAGGGTAGCAGCAAAGACGCAGTCGTTGCCGTCTTGAGAGGAAAATCGCCTAGCACCACGGCGCCGCTTCTCAGTCATGTGACCCGCTGAGCGCTTCCTCAATCCTCTCCGGCTGGCTGTGTGAGGAGGACAGCTCTCTTGGCCGCCTGGGGCGTGATTGTGAGGACGGCGCGGGAGCGCGTCGAACGAGCGTCAAACTCCGCAGAAAACGACATACTTAACACACTATGGCCGGTTTGTTTTTTGATGGACTATTTAATAGACTAATTCAGTTCGTTATATCTATTTACCTGTCAATTTTTTTTCTACAACGAGGTTTACAATGCATGGTTCTCAATGGAGCTTTTAAGGGGATTTCATTTGCTTCATTATAACGATTATTTCATTATATTGTCACGGGGTCGTGAAGTGGCGAAAGACAGGAGACTTCGTGTTGGGATTTAACTGTTTATTTGGACAAACCTGTGCCCAGTAAACGGAAAGTCTGATTACAGCAGCAGTCTTGCACAGATAGCAGTCTCGGACTGATAGCGTCGAACGGAGCGTCGGCCTTCGTTCAACAACTGACAAGCGGCGAAGCGCGTCAGCATTTACACTCTTGCCGTCGAATGTTCTAGCGTTATCGCTGGCGGTGGCGTAGATTCCAGAACAATCTGTACCGTTCGCACAGTGGGCGTGATCTTATCGAAATTATCTACTACAGTCCGGAACCTTCTCGAAAACTGCAGGCCCGGTTTGCGCTGAGAATCGTGTGGTGTTTTGGGACGATAACGAAAACTTGGGAAATGGAACGTGGCATTGCCCCCCTCTGAAAAAAAAGGCATCGTCCTGATGCTTTAACTAAAGATGCAGGTACAATAATAATGCAAGAAAGTACAATGAATAAATTACGATGAAACAATAATACAAAAAAAACACTGTTTCCGTTTGTTAACGCGCATGAAATGGCTTGAGGCGCGCGACATGCACGACTTCAGGTCGCGATCGGCGTCGTTGAGAGTTCGTGATGCCGTCGGGGACAACCTCGTAATCAAGTGGGCCGAGACGTCGAACCACCCTGTACGGTCCGAAGTAGCGTCGCAGAAGCTTTTCACTTAGTCCACGTCGGCGTATCGGCATCCACACCCAAACACGTTCACCGGGCTGGTATTCCACGAAGCGTCGTCGAAGATTGTAACGGTGGCTGTCTGTCGTCTGTTGATTCTTGATACGGAGACGCGCAAGTTGTCGGGCTTCTTCGGCACGTTGAAGGTACTTGCTCACATCGAGGCTTTCTTCGTCGGTGACGTTGGGTAACATGGCATCGAGCGTCGTTGCCGGGCTCCTTCCGTAGACCAATTTGTATGGAGATATCTGCGTCGTCTCCTGCACTGCCGTGTTGTATGCGAAGGTTACATACCGAAGAATGGCGTCCCACGTCTTGTGTTCGACATCGACGTACATTGACAGCATGTCGGCGATCGTCTTGTTAAGCCGCTCGGTGAGGCCGTTGGTCTGTGGGTGGTACGCTGTCGTCCGGTGGTGGTTTGTTTGGCTGTATGCCAAGATCGCTTGAGTTAAGTCGGCAGTGAATCCCGTTCCTCTGTCGGTGATAAGGACCTCTGGGGCGCCGTGACGTAGGACGATATTTTCGATGAAGAACTTAGCTACATCGGATGCACTGCCTTTTGGCAGGGCTTTTGTCTCGGCGTAGCGGGTGAGGTAGCCGGTAGCTACCACGATCCACTTGTTTCCGAAAGCAGATGTCGGGAACGGCCCTAGTAGGTCCATACCAATCTGCCGGAAAGGTCGGCAAGGTGGATCAATTGGCTGCAGAAGTCCCGCTGGCCTTGTCGGCGGTGTCTTGAGTCGCTGACAGTCCCGGCATGTCCTCACATAACGAGTGACGTCGGTGGTAAGACGTGGCCAGTAGTACCTTTCGTGTATCCTCGCGAGCGTGCGAGAAACACCGAGGTGCCCTGCCGTCGGATCGTCGTGCAGGGCCTGCAGGAGTTCTGGTTGCAGAGCTGAAGGCACCACAAGGAGGTACTTAGCTTGAAGCGGCGAAAAGTTTTTCTTTTGTAGAAGACCGTTTCGTAGGAAGAACGACGCAAGTGCGCGCTTGAATACCTTCGGGACTTCGGTAGTCCTGCCTTCGAGGTATTCTATTAGGGCCTTAAGTTCCGGGTCGGCCCGCTCTCGTTCAGCGAAGTCGTCTGTAGTTATCGTTCCCAAGAAGTAGTCGTCATCCGGGTCGTCTGGTAGCGGTTGGTCGACAGGCGCACGAGAGAGACAGTCGGCGTCGGAGTGTTTTTTGCCGGACTTGTAAATGACAGTAATGTCATATTCTTGAAGTCTCAGGCTCCATCGTGCGAGGCGACCTGAAGGGTCCTTCAAGGTGGCTAGCCAACACAAGGCGTGGTGGTCGCTCACAACTTTGAAGGGCCTACCGTAGAGGTAGGGGCGAAATTTCGACGTAGCCCAGATGATGGCGAGGCACTCCTTTTCTGTTGTGGAATAATTTGCTTCTGCTTTGGATAGCGATCGGCTGGCGTAACTAATAACCCTTTCAAGTCTGTCAGCCCTCTGCACAAGAACGGCGCCAAGACCTACACTGCTTGCGTCAGTATGTATTTCTGTCTCGGCGAATTCGTCGAAATTGGCAAGTAACGGAGGCGTCTGGAGGCGATGTTTAAGCTCCTGGAAAGCGTGTTCCTGCGGCGTTTCCCACTTGAATTCCACGTCGGCCTTGGTAAGGTTAGTGAGAGGATCGGCGATGCGGGCGAAGTTTTTCACGAACCGCCTATAATAGGCGCACGGCTTTCTTGTCAGTGGGCGGCGGGAAGTCGGCGATGGCGGCTGTTTTCCGTGGATCGGGACGGACTCCAGACTTGCTGATAACGTGCCCCAGAAACAAGAGCTCCTCTTACGCAAATCTGCACTTTTCTGGCTTCAGTGTGAGTCCGGACGTCTAGATGGCTTGAAGTACAGCTTCAAGGCGCCGAAGATGCTCGTCGAAACTCGAGGAAAACACGACGACGTCGTCCAAGTACACAAGGCAAGTCTGCCACTTCAATCCTGCCAGTACTGTATCCATAACGCGTTGAAAAGTTGCAGGCGCTGAGCAAAGGCCGAAGGGCATCACCTTAAACTCGAAGAGGCCATCCGGTGTTATAAACGCCGTCTTCTCTCAGTCTCTTTCGTCGACTTCGATTTGCCAATAGCCAGTCTTGAGGTCCATTGACGAAAAGTACTTGGCGTTATGGAGCCGATCAAGTGCGTCCTCTATTCGTGGGAGAGGATACACGTCCTTTCTTGTGATTTTGTTCAGGCGGCGATAATCGACGCAGAAACGTAGGGTCCCATCCTTTTTCTTCACTAACACCACGGGGGATGCCCATGGACTCTTGGACGGCTGGATAATGTCATCCTGCAGCATTTCATCAACTTGTCTCTTCATGGCCTCACGTTCTCGCGTCGAAACCCTGTACGGACTCTGGCGGAGTGGTCTGGCATTTTCTTCGGTTATGATGCGATGTTTCGTGATTGGGGTCTGCCGAATTTTCGATGACGACGAAAAGCAATCTTCGTATTGCAGGAGCAGGGCCTTGAGCTGTTCTTGCTTATCGTTCGGAAGTCTGGGATTGACGTCGAAAGCAATGGGAGGGGCTTGGTTCCTCTGAGCAGGTTCCGCAGAATCGGCGAGGGCGAAAGCACTGGTGGCTTCGACAATTTTTTCGATGTATGCGACCGTTGTTCCTTTGTTCACATGTTTGTACTCATTGCTGAAATTTGTGAGCATAACCGTTGCTTTGCCTCCCCGCAGCTCTGCAATTCCTCTTGCGACGCAAATATTTCGGGTGACCAACAGATGCTGACTGCCTTCAACGACGCCTTCCAAGTCAGGTGATTTAGGAGCGCCGACTGAAATAATGACGCTTGAGCGAGGCGGAATGGTGACTTGTTCTTCCAGCACATTCAAGGCATGGTGTCCTGACCGCGTGCGCGGCGGTAGTGCTTCTTCTGTGGATAACGTTATCGACTTTGTTTTTAGGTTGATGACAGCACCATGGAGGCATAAGAAGTCCATGCCAAGGATGACATCTCTCGAGCAACGCTGTAGGACTACGAAGTCTGTAGGATAAATACAGCCGTTAATGGTGACTCGCTGTACAGATTCCTGCAGGCATTTATGAGATGACCTCCAGCTGTGCAGATTTCAGGGCCTTTCCAAGCTGTCCTAACTTTCTTTAACTTCGCGGCGAACGACCCACTGATGACAGAATAGTCAGCTCCAGTATCGACGAGAGCGGTCACACTGTGGCCGTCGATAAGAACGTCGAGGTCGCTAGTTCGCCGTCTCGCATTACAGTTAGGGCGTGGCGTCGGGTCATGGCTGCGTCGGCTTGTCCTGCTGCTTCCATGTTGCGTCGTCAGGCCACCTTCGGTAAGTGAGCTTTCACCGTCAGGGCTTTGCCTGGTTGGCGTTGTGTTCGGAAAGCTCCGTCGCGTCGTCGTCGTCGTCGGAGGATCTTCGGTAGTTCGTCGCACAGCAACCGCACCTCCACCGGTTGCTGCCCTTAGTTTCCCGGATACGGGCTAGGAGACCGGCCCCGCGTTGGGCCGGAGTACTGCCGGGGGTGCGGTGATATTCGGCGGCTGGGCGACGACGAACGGGAAGGACTTCGTGGTGTCCATTGAGTTCCTGTCAGGTAGTCGGCGATGTCACGTGGCCGTTCCCCTGGCTGCGGACGTGGTGTATCGACGGCGAAGCCACGCAGTCCCATCTGTCGGTACTGGCAACGGCGGTAAGTGTGCCCGGCCTCGCCGCAGTGGTAGCACAGTGGGCGGTGGTCAGGGGTGCGCCAAACGTCGGTTTTCCTCGGCGCACTGCGCTGGCCCGCTGGCGAACAGTAGGTCGTCGGTGGGGGTGGTGGCGGCGGTGGTGTCTGGCGACGGAAGTGCGACGGGGCGGCGTTTCGGCGTGGACGGGGAGGAGCGTTGTGGCGTACTGCAGCGGCGTAGCTTATAGTTTCTGGCTCGGGCAGCGGTGTTTGGGGAATTCGAAGCGATTGCCGAACTTCTTCTCGCACAATGTCGGCAATCGAATCCACTTGAGGTTGCGCCGAAGGCAACAGTTTGCGCAGCTCTTCCCGCACGATCGCTCGGATCATTTCACGCAGGTTGTCGGAGTCACTGGCTTTAACAGCAGCGCATTCTGGAGTCAGGCGACGATTATACTGTCTGGTGCGCATGTCCAGCGTTTTTTCGATGGTGGTCGCCTCCGATACAAATTCTTAGACGGTGTTCGGTGGATTCCTCATTAGTCCCGCGAAGAGCTCCTGTTTGACCCCTCGCATGAGGAAACGAACTTTCTTCTCCTCAGGCATGTCTGGGTCAGCGTGACGAAATAGGCGGGTCATCTCCTCTGTAAAAATTCCAACCTTTTCATTTAGTAGCTGAACTCGGGTCTCTAGTAGAGCAGCGGCCCTCTCTTTGCGAGTGACGCTCGCGAACGTTTGCAGAAATGCGCCGCAGAAGACATCCCACGTTCGGAGCGTGGACTCCCGATTCTCTAGCCAGGTCCTTGCGGTGTCTTCCAGGTAGAAGTACACATGACAGAGCTTTTCTTCGTTGTCCCAGTGGTTGAGGGCGGCCACACGGTCGTATGTTTCTAGCCAGGTTTCCGGGTCTTCAAACGATGACCCATGAAACGTTGGTGGTTCCCTGGGTTGATGAGTGACGATCGCGGGCTGGGACGCTCCGGTTGTCATAGTCGCTGCAGTAGAGGTTATGGCCTTGGCTTTCTGCGCCTTGTCTTGTAGAAGCCCGTACTCCGGTGGGAGACCTTGCTGTCGGCGGCTTGTTCGCTGCTCTTGGTTGGCGTCGGTGTCTTCTCCGCGACGTGGGCTGGGTTCACGGCTTGACGGGGGCGTCCGGTACATGAACGAAGCAGCACCTCCACCAGATGTCACGGGGTCGTGACGTGGCCGAAGACAGGAGACTTCGTGTTGGGATTTAACTGTTTATTTGGGCGAACCTGTGCCCAGCAAACGGTAAGTCCGATTACAGCAGCAGTCTTGCACAGATAGCAGTCTCGGACTGATAGCGTCGAACGGAGCGTCTGCTTTCGTTCAACAACTGACAAGCAGCGAAGCGCGTCAGCATTTATACTCTTGCCGTCGAATGTTCTAGCGTTATCGCTGGCGGTGGCGTAGGTTCCAGAACAATCTGTACCGTTCGCACAGTGGGCGTGATCTTATCGAAATGATCTACTACAGTCCGGAACCTTCTCGAAAACTGCAGGCGCGGTTTGCGCTGAGAATCGTGTGGTGTTTTGGGACGATAACTAAAACTTGGGAAATGGAACGTGGCAATATTCCATTACGTTATAACCAGGTTTGAATGTAGTGACATACAAAATATAAAAATCTAAAGTAAATACCATATTAATCTGCAAGTAAGGCGCACACCTAGCTCGGCCGTGATAAATCAGACTTTTTTTATTCCTGTGCATAATAGGCGTACTCCTAATTTGGCCGTGATCAGCGCTTCTGTACCGTGTTTGCACGGTTGCCATTCGACGCTCTTACGTTAACTGAAGCATGAAAAATAAAACAAAAAAATTACCGCGGCAGCGCTGCACTAGCTCCGCGGGCTCGCCGAGCAAGGAAGAAGGGCCTGGGTGTCTAAGTTACCTTTGCACTAATGAGTGGGCGTAGCTCCAGCCGCCAGCTGGCTGCGCACGAGCGCATCCTCGCAAGTGTGCAGTCGAAAAAAACAACAAAAAACTATCGTTATTGCGCTTGATACCCCGTCTACGAATTTAAAAGCTTTTCGGCTTTCTCCTACGCTCCCACCACGCAGACTAGCACAAGCACGACGGACTTTTGTCACCGTCAATTTCCTGGCTGCGAACCTAAACACTGTATCGCACCCTGCTCGATAAGTGCTTCCCAATTATTGAATCAATGCCCAATCTTACGTAGCCTTGTACAAACTTCCCTCAACAGCATGCCGTACTGTAGGTTAGGCCTAATCACTGCTCGTGCTTTTCAGTATGAAATCAACCAACTCTTTTCGATGGCTCTACTTGAAGGGAAAAGGGCTTGGGCAGCGCCTGTATAGCTGGAGTGGTGGTCTGCAATTCGGTTGAGATTGGTACCATTCAGAGCACAAATATTCAATGTGGCCTGAAACTTAATCGGCAAATCGCTTTCTTTTCACAGTTTTCTTTTTTTTTTGTTCATTTCGTTGGCAACGCGGGTTCGTCCAATGTTATCTTTTGGGAAATTTGAATGCATAGCCACCCCTCAGTTCTTGGACATGCCATACTGCATGCTCAACAGGTTTTGCACTAGTGTAACCTATAACAGGTTATTTCGGCTGTAGCGCGAATATTCACGACTTCGGCGATGCATCGTATTTAATCGCGTAATCGTCGCACTTGCATAATTCTCGCACCCCCCCACATCACCCATGAAAATATACGATTTTTTTTCCTGGAGTAATTATCGGACCCCCGAAAACTGCCGCAATAATGTCGTCTGCTTGTTCCAGTCATTAATGATGATGGCGCGCACCATCTGGCGCCATCTCTTAAGCATCAAGCGTACTATTGATAGGATATTCAATTCAATCCAAGCCAAGCCGAAGTGGCCAGTGCGCGTTGCGGCGTGTTTTGTATGTTGTGTCAGTAATCTTGGCACGTTATGGGGCGATACTGAAGCCACACGGCTGCTTCAAGTTGCAAGTGATAGATCATGCACTAAACAACGACAACAGGGCCGCCGGTAGGCCCTTCAGAGCCTATGAGTTTTGTGTTCGCTACTGGTGACGGCAGCTGAAATCCACCAAGACTCGTTGGGCCTGTCATGTGCCTAAAACAAGGATTGATGGTAAACTTTATTTCTTCAGAAGGAAACTGCGGACAGTTCTGTTAAATAGCCATCAGCCCAACAGTGACGTCCTAAGCTTACCTTTTGAGGGCTCCCGTTGAGCGCCGGCCGCTACCGCTACGCCCGCAACGCCCACAAGCTTCGCGTATGGTATTCTAATTCTCGACTATTTGCTTCCACTTTTTGTGTCTCAAATAAATCTTGCCTTGTGTTGAACCTCTGCTTTTATTGTTGAGGTAAGTTCTAATTAGTACTTCTTAAAGCTTGCTGTAAGTTGCTGGTGTGAGAATCTCGATTCGCGGCCACTTCGTTTTCTTTTTCGCTCTCTGCGTTTTCGTGGAAAGTTTTTCCCGCGTAATTATCGCACCCCCCAACTTTGCATCAATTTTCTGGCAAAAAAAAATGCGAGGATTATGCGAGTAAATACGGTATACGTCATCAGTGGTCTATGCTGTAGTTGGAAATGAAATGTTGAATCAATGAATGAGTTGGAAAAAAAAAAGTTCACCTATTATACAACTAAATATGGTAAATCACATGTCACCATCGAAAGGTACATGTAAAAAACACAATTCTTTATGTGATAGAGCAACGGAAGGCACAATGATACAATGCATATCATCCTTGGCCATCTCTGTTGCTTCTACTATTTCTCACATTTTTTGGTCGGCATGGGCGAAAAGCACATGCCGATTCAGTTGTAAATTAGCGCTTATGTGTATCGCATTCTCTTGTCTGTCATCTCTGAAGTTTGCACTAAAGCAGTTTCAATAGAACACCAACTAGCCCAGACATGCACTTTGGTAAGATTTCAACAGTAGCATTTTACCAGTAGAAAGGTTAGCAGGAAAAATCTCACGATATGCTATAAAGCATAGCAAGAGCTAATAATATGCCGAATGCACAAATGGTACCCTTATGTATCACGCTGTTACGTCTCCAGCATTTTGTACTCGCAAAACATTAAAAAACTCATTTTATACTAAATGGTATCTGCAGGACTACAGTTGAATTTCGATAGAACGAATCTGGATGAATTACTAAAATCATTTGTTATTTTGAAAAGTCGCTGTAATGAAAATAAAAAGTTTGCACAAAAATCGTTAACACAAACACGCAAGTCGCTTACCCTAGCTGTGTATACATTCGCGACCATGTTATGCTGCTCAAATAAACGCGTAAAAAACAAACACGGAATAATATGAAATCTGTGCACATTTATTTAAGAAAAAGCGTGATCTATCCTGATGTAGTAACTTCACTGCTGAAAGACGAACTCTAAAGTACATGCATCCTCCTTATGCGCTACAAAGCATTAGCATTAAATACCGATTCTTCACGTCGGTTCGCGCGCGCTGTTTCAGCGTCGTCCTCGCTCTCGTCGCCGTTTCCTTATCACGACAAATGATATGGATCTTACAGATTCTAAGCTAAGCTCACGTGCATGCTTCATCGTCGCACTGTGTGTAGTGTTCAAGCAATGCACAGGTGATCATCAGCGACTTTATCCCATAGGTCACTCGGGTCGCATTTTCCACTGTCGTAGCATTCCTTTTGAGCTGTTTCCGGAGCTCTTGAACATTACAACGCGAACCATAACACTAGAAAACAGGCATGAAACATGCACACAGGTCAACCTGTCCAACGAAAACAAAGGCAATAGAGCGAAGCATGACGCGAAAAACAAGTACAGGGGGATGATGATGGCAATATGGCTATTAGGCATTTGAACAAGGCGGGCAGATAGCAACACGCCGGCGTTCTGATGATGATGATAGTGACACGGATGGAGCCGGGCATTAATTCTACAGCCGCGAGTAACTTTTTGAAATCGCTATATTTCCAAGTGTTGGGAAACAGAAGGGGGATTAAATTTGATACGTTAATTTTGAAACATTCCGTATTCTGAAATTCGTAGTAGTGAAATATTTTTACATTAAACTAATGGACATTTAGAGGCAGTTTTCTGAAAAATTTGTTAATCTTAAAAAATCGTTTTACAGTATGGACCGTTTATAACGTAAGTCGCAGGAGTCACGAATATCCGCATTATAGGCAATACAGCCCTATAACCAACACAGCCTTTTTCAAGGGTCTTACTTGCGCAAAACGTGTTGAACATGCAGCTTTGGGAGTCCGAAAATCGAAACGTACGATGCACGCTTGCTAACATTTAAATTTCTGAATGTTAAAGGAATTTAATGTCCAAAGACATGCGTTGCCAATGAAATAAATGCGAAAGGATGGGGCGAGGGGAGTCTAACACATGAAAGCACCATCGCGGAAATTTCCCGACTACTAGACCATCTTGATTATGCGCATTACATAGAAAATATGTTGAATCACGTCTAGAATTTGACGAGTTGAAAGACGCCCAAGTTCGATTTCATGGGCACACACTTGATTTAAGACATCGCAATCGAATCACGAACAAATATTTGAGCGTTACAGGTGCGGCCCTCATTTTCATTAACGATATGTATCCCTTCTTATCAAGTGCGCCACGGCAAAAAGTTTCGTTGATTCGGCACCAAACTGCAACTTAGATTCATGATCGAAGCGCAACAATCACTGATTAAGCCTAGCTTGCTGTTTGGTATACTGTTGTGGAAATCTTGTCCGAAGAATGAAGATTCGGTGTCAAAAAGATCGCACTATCAGTGAACTAAGAACAGCGTGCACGAAGCAAAGTTTGTGTTCATGGCTGGCAGATCAGCAACGAAGACAACTCGCCAAGCTTACGTACGACAGCGCACTTGCAGCAAAAGTGTAAGCTCGTGTCATAAAAGCATAAAAGGTTTTCAATTTATGGACAAGGAAGCAAACCCTATATTTGTTGCAAGATTGATAACGACGACGTCTATCTCGACAGGAAACTGGTGAGTGCATGCAGTTGATAAGGATGGGATCGCAAGTGAGACATTGAGCGGCACGTGGCCGAAGCCACGCTAGCTACTTAGTACGCTGTAGCCGTGTCGGCGCCGGTGCAAAGGCTTATTGGTCACCGAGGCAGCCGTCCTCCTCCCTTACTCGTCGGGCCCGTGCAGTGTCCCACGGTCTTTTTTTTTTTCAATTTCTTTTTCTTCCCTCCGCCCTTCGTTCGTTCACTCTGTGTCCCCTCCTCCTCCGTAATGATGACCTTGTCATTCATGCCCCAGCGGTGCACCCAGCGCGCCTCCCTTCAGAAACGCACTCACTACCGCATTTGTCACAAACAATTTACGGCAACTGCATCATAACCGGCCTTTTATCATGCGAGACTGCACAATAGGCGGTATGCGTATACATGGGTTTCTATGGGAGGTAAACGGGAGTAGAAAAAGCCCACATTGTAAGCAGTTCTGCACTATAAGCGGTTACGTTATATGTGGTCTACACTGTACTGAGCTGTGCTATAACAAGATTTGGCTGTATAGCCATTTTCTAAGTTTAGGATGCACGTTAATTTTCACATCGGCCATGCATGCTTCTCGGTACTTTTTTTTCCAGATCTGTAAAAAACTTTCTGCAAAGTGCCAGCTATGGCAAAGAGACTAGCTTTCGAAGTAATAGAGGGAGTCTCTGCAGCACTCACTCAAGAGCCATGCGACGCACTGTCTGGCATAGCCGCTGCCGCGTTTCCTCTTTCCAGACAAGTTCAGGGTTTTCTTGTTGGGCTGAAAGGCAAATCAAAAGGTTAAAGAAAGAGAAGGTACCTCAATGACGACAGGTTGCACTACTGTGAATGTAGTTGATAATCATAATTTTGTGGGGTCTTGCATCCCAAAACCACTATATAATTATGAGAAAGGCCTTAGTGGAAGGCTCCTGAAATTTCAACCACCTGGGGTTCATTAATGCGCATCTAAATCTAAGTAAACGAGCATCTACTATTTTGCCTACACCGATAGCCACCATGGCCAGAATTAAACCCCACAACCTTCATGCTAGCAGCCAAGGACCACAAGAACTGCCGTAGGTGTGAAAGTGATTGCATCCCCAAAAGTGGCCGACCAATGAATAATACTGCTGCAGTGTTTGCCCACGGTCTGCCGTAGCTGACCAGCAGAGAATAAGAAAGAGACTACTCACCTTGAAACACGTGCAGAGCCTCCTTGGGGCCCTGGCGCATGGCATCCAGGAAAACGGTCGGCAGGAAGCGGCCAGCCGTGCTGCGCACCAGGGGGCCGTGGAGCTTGTCGGCTGCCATCTTGGCCAACAACTCCCCCGCTCGCTCACGCAGCGTCTCATCCGTGCCATTGCACCACTGGTCCAGCAGGTATACTACCGCACCTGTCACACGCATAACAAGTGGCCGGTTCCTTGCATGCTAAATATGTACTTGATTCTGGTGTTCTACGAGCTACAGCCAAGAAATGACTGAGCCATGCTAAACGGGGGGGGGGGGGGGGGGGACTTTAGATTACTTGTGACCATTTGAATTTCTTATTAGAGCATCTAAATCCAGTTATACAGGTGTTCTTGAATTTTATACATTAATACATGGCTAAGGCATGGCTAGAATCCAATGCCTTAGCCATTAAACCACCAATGTGGGTATGCTGCAGCCTTGCACAAACATTGCTAGAGGTCGGTCCAGAAGTGATGTATTATTTGTGGGTTAATGAAGTATTAAAATACGTATGTCACAAAAACATTTATATGATTTTTCTCAGCCTGCTCATGCACTTAATACAAGAGCTAGCAATTTTTCGAAACATCAGTAACTAATACCGTATTTTTACCTCTGTGGCTAGACACGAAGTGTTTCCTGAACTAAAAGTTCAAAACATGCTGCTGTGCAGAGCAACCCAACCGCCACTTCTATTCTCTGTTTCTAGGTGATTCCACGTAAGATCGAACGAAGCATGGCTGGTCAACCTCTTAAATTTCAAATTCATGTATTGTTGCCTGATGAGTGGAAAGAAGAGATCTGCAATAGACCTCTCCCTGTTTGTAAACAGTGTGACGTCACTGCGGGCACTCCGCCCCCTACACCCTCTCTCGGAGCAGGTGCTGGTTGGCAAGAAAGTTCCTCTGGCGGCATCTTTATGCATAGCAGAGCTGCGTGTCTGCATTCTTTCGACAGAAATTTCTACATTGCTATGTTCTAAAGTCACAGTTTTTGAAAGAAGGGGGTCGCCGAAGGGTCACTGCTCATAGTGTGAGAATTTGCTCGTCGTAGTTGGATGGATGGAGAAACTTTGTTTAGAGTACTGAGAGACACGACTAGCACGCAGTGGGCTTCATCCACGTAGATGGCAGCCATAAAGAAAATCTGATCTTTTTCGAAAGCGAACATTTTGAATGTACACGATTACTGGCACTTTGAGAAATATTTGCATGGCATGGATGTAAACTTACTCAATTTTCATCATGGCATGTGCAATGCAGTTTTTAACGAGGTACAGCATTGGCGGCAGGATGGTTTTGAGCTGCTGTGCGCGACATCACGGATAAGATTCTTACTCACTGCCCAAAAGTCTCATAGGAGATTAGTCAAAAAAAAAAAAAAAAAAACCACTTTTGGCTGTGGGATAGGCTGAAGTTAACATATCCTCATGAAAATCAAAGTGAAGTTCTGCCGCGGCGTTTCTCAATAACACAGTGAAAATTCATGTGATGTAAAACCAGACATCTTAATAATATATAATATTATCTGGCACAGTTACCTTGCTGCATTTGACACCTATAATGAGTTTTTGTACATATTGCTTCTTTAAGCCTGATACACAAACTACTAACGCGCATTGTCACTTCATAAGGATCGAGCCGTAAATGTACAAAGTAGACAAAAACCAAAATCTCCGCTGTTTCCATTGACACCTATCAGGTATCCGATATTACGAGTTAAAGCCGTGGTGGAGCATATATGCAGATTCGGCAACGCTACTCATGCGTATTCGTATATATCACCAGGAGATCATGCACTTTTATTTTTCTGCACGCCGCGCATACACTGAGATGTACCTACGCACAGATGATCGCGTCGAATGTATTTTTACCTTGACTACGATGTCAGATCATAAAGATCCATCAACAATCGGTTACTGAAACCGGCCCACAACAAATACCAGTGTTTTCGCAAACAGGACGCATCGCATTATTCACACTGCACACACCACCCACAATATTCCCAGTTTCACCGTCCGTAAAGATGAACCAATATTGTCGATGCCTTTCAATGCACACTACACGCCACAGTCAACACTGCACATTTTCGAAGAAGATGCCGCTGTTCCTCGTACAGGCCGCCACGTGTGTTCACTTCTCGTAGATAAACAGCCAGCCAGCGTGGCGAACAATTCATCACACACTCTATCACACACCTAGATGTTCTCTGACACATACCACAGCTAATGTTGCCACTGTGAGATGAAGATTAAGCTTTCAAAAAGAAAAAAAAATATTGCTCCAAGTGACTGCACCCCACTCAGCCACTGGCGGGAGTGTTTTGTCAACCACCACCTTGTACGTGCACCGGTAACGTCACGCTGTGACGTACCCTGGTAAAGGTCTATTGGTTTTGCTGTAAAAAAATTTTTTGAAGCACAGTAAATCAATAATGAAGAAAAAATGGAGTACCACACTTACCTGCTCTGCTGTTTTTTTTTTTTTTCGAATTTGGCAATGAATTACACAAAATATATTAAAGCTTTGTACCTCGAATTTTTTTAGCTAAATTAGACGTACTTGCGCTTACGTTTAAACATATTTAGAATCTCTGCTCAATGTAAATCTTTCTATAAAAACTAGTGCATTTACCGCAACGATCTCATCCCTCACTTCACAGCGGTGCATCCAGCGCGCCTCCTTTCAGACGAGCACTCGCTACCACATTTGTCACCATGATTTTCCGGCAACTGCCTTATAACAGGTCTTTCGGCTTGGAGGACTATACAATAAGTGGTATGTGTGTACACGGGGTTCTATGGGAGAATAAATGGGAGTCTCAAAAGGCTGCATTGTAACCTTTCTGTACTATAAGCAGTTCTATATATCTATAAGCGGTTCTATCTATCTGCACTATAAGTGGTCTACACTGTACCACTTTTTCTATGCCCCCAAAAAGGGATGTATTATAATGCCAGCAAAGACCCACGAGTGCCGCCAAAACTCACAAAAGCAGCATGGGGAAGCTTTGCTGCTAGTAAACCCTCAACACTCACCTTTCGCAATGGCCTCCTTGACAAGACGACTGTTGGAAACCAGCGGGAGAAGTGTGTCGAGCACAACGAGCCTCTCTGAAAGATCAAGCAAAGACCACACTGTTGAAAGACCTTTTTAGGGATAGAAATGAGGAGTCAAAGAAACCAGATGACACAGGAACTGCGCAGACAAGACGCTATGTTCAGTACCTTTACAAGATGCTGCAGGTTCATCTTTAGAGGAACACTAAGGAGAAAAAGGATTTTTCACAGATTTGAATTGACAATGTCTACTGGGTCCAACGTAGTTTCTAGTTGGTAAAAATGAAGTACATTGTGATGTGTGGGTGCCATAGACCCAACATATGAAGTTTCAGAAAATTTCATTGAACCAATGTCGTGAATATAGGCAAAATATATTTTGAAGTTCGAAACGTTACACACGAATATTTTGCCACCAAATTAAAAAATTAAACTTCAACCTTGATTTTCTTCGCTGATAATGATTTTATGATAGCGAAACTTAATGACATGAGAGTTCTAAGAGTAAAGTTTATTAATCTAAACCAAGTCATTGTTTCATTTTAGTGTCCGCTTGAACTTTTTCAATGCGATAGCACTATTTTCCTCAGGCTGAAAAAATCCCAGTGACAACAACCATTAACCCTTTGATGCCCAAAATTTTGTTTCGATGAACGACCCCAACAAAACTCTTGTATGCATAAAGAAATGATAAAATATGCCCATAAAATTTTCAGAAATAAATTATGATTATTTATTGGTGAGCAATCAGTTGTTGCCCCTGAGCAACATTGGACACTTATGGTACCACTTCACATGAAATGCCTTCCAGCAGTAGCAGCCTGGAATAAATTGTACATGCATGTTTCACCACCAAGATTGAGATTTAAATGTATAGATATGAAAACTTTGATTTACACTTGCACTGGGAGACTGGTCTTGAGCCTAGAAAACATATCAAAGCTAGAAAAGAGAAAATATCTTTTAGTTTGTATAATAAAACCAATTTTTTGTGGATTTATTATTGTGAAAATAACAAGGGCATCGTACTACGTCGACATTTTGTAAAAATAAAATTTCTTCCTTTTCTATGCCCGACAGATCAGCGCACTTGTTCAGGTAGTGACACAGACGAGGAAGAAGAGAATGAAACAAGCGTGAATTGGTTCTTGAAATGATAATTGTTTTTTTCTCTCACACTAAAAACATTGAATATAACAGCTCCACACGCTCTAAATTACAGTCAAACTCCGCTACAACAAACGCCACTTCAACGAAATTTCTGCTACAACGAAAAACTCCCGATTCCTCGTCAGCAGTCCATAGGAGTCAATGCATGAATATTGTCACCACAAAGGACACTATTTCTTCGATCATACTGCTTCAACAAATTTTAGAATGCGAATCCAGGCTGGGATACTTATTTCTCTACAGTTAACCTAATCTTTAACATTTTGATGCATTTTCAGAGCCTGAAAAAGCGTCAACGAAGTCTAAAACACTCGTCGGCACCACCAGAAACCGCCGCTATACTGCCGCTGTTCAGCAAGCATGGGCGCCGTCATTGCTCGATAGCGATGGCAATGAGACTGCTCCAACTGCCCTGCTTTCGCCACTCGCTTGCTTTTGAACCGCAGATGATCCGAAGCTGAAGCTCAGTCGCTCAGTTCATCGTTTCCTTCACGGAGATGCTGGGTGCGACCGCACAACGATGCCTTTTCCGATTCCGATGCTTATAATTATGTTCGCGCTTGGCCAGTGTGGTAACTAATCAGAGCGGCTGTTCGTCCGCATTATTAACAAAATCAGCTAGCCGCAAGTGATGGATGATAAGAATGGCATAGAATAACGCAAAAGCCATCGCTTCACGATACCCTGCCACCATCTCGGCGTTGTCGGATACTTTTGACGGCGGACAGCTGCTGGTGTTAATGTGTTAATGCAACTGTTTGGTTCGTTCAGAAGGCAGTTTTAGGCGTTGTTTCAGCGTGCTTTTCACCATGGCCTTGCTATGCATGGGTGAGAATCACATCATGATGCTGCTGGGAAATACTAGGAAGCAGCGGAGATTTTTTTTTATTTTGAGAATAAACGTTCCTTTGTTTTGCTAGCTCAGATCAGCTATATTTTTTCGATTTTACTACTACGAAAGTTTCGCTTCAAGGAAATTTTTTTCATGCCCCGTCAGTTTGATTGTAGCGGGGTTTGACCGTACCTCAATCAATTCTTCCCATATCTGCTGGGGGTCCCACACACTGTATTTACACGCATAATTTTCGCACTTTTTATTGGCGGAATACTGATTCAAAGTTGGGGGGGTACGAGAATTGCGTGGGGAAAACTTCCCACAAAAACGTACAGAGCGAAAAAGAAAACGAAGTGGCCGCAATTTGGGATTCTCACACCAGCAACTAACAACAAGCTTTGAGAAGTACAGATTAAAATTTACCTCAACAATAAAAGCACAGATTCAACACAAGGCAAAATTGCCAGAGAAGCTCTTCACACACACGCCAGAGAAGCTCTTCCTCGTCGTGTGTGTGCCGCTGGTCGAGGGGTCCCAAGCTCACGACAGCATACTTCAAAGGGTCCGCCGAACTGCTCGCTTAATTAGTGAAGTGACCTGCGATGACCGCCGCGGTCTCTTCCAAGGAAGTTGCTGTATTTCTTGTCCTCTCTCGAACGGCTTACGGCGTCGTGGTGACACGACGTCTCACCCTCCGGCTAGGAGGGACAATGCCTGGCAGTCATAGGCAGCCGGTCGGTCGGCTACTTGTTTGAGGATCCAAAGAGCGCCGCTCCCTCGTCAGCTCTGGCGCCAGTCACAACATCCGTCACCAGTAGCGAACACGAAATTCGTCGACTCCGAAGGGCCTACCGGCGGCCCTGTTGTCGTTGTTTAGTGCATGATCAATCACTTTCAACTTGAAAGCAGCCTGTCGCTTCAGTATCGCCCCATAACTTAACAAGATTACTGACACAACATACAAAACACGCCGCATCGCGCGCTTGCCCCTTTGGCTTGGCTTGGATTAGAGTGAATCTCCGTGCAATAATAGTACGCTTAATGCTTAAGAGATGGCGCCAGATGGCGCACATTACCATCATCAATGGCTGGAACGAGCAGATGACATTATTGCGGCAATTTTCGAGGGTGCGATAAATACTCGAGAAAAAAAAAATCTTATTTTATTTGGGCAATGTGGGGGGTGCGAGAATTCTGCAAGTGCGAGGATTACGCGAGTAAATACAGTATGTTCAATGTTGCTCAAGAGCAACAACTTATTTGGTATCAAGGTTTCAATGATGTAACACGCGGCTAACCTAACCAGTGTGCACATAATTTTCCTACAATGCCTTCCGAGACATTTTAGGTATAACAAATGATGCAGTAGCTTCCTGTTCAGCTGCAGTAAAATAAATTTCTTTCAGCGTGTGGAGCTTCTTTTACCACCAGTCAGGTGCTCAAACAGAACACTACAAATTCGCGATGGATTTATATTTACGTATTTTCTAAAAGCACAAGGCGCTCGGTAATGTTTGTCTCTTACCGCATATAGCCCGAGAAGGGTCGCACAGCAGTGTGTGTTTGCAGAAAAAAATATCTTTGGGATTATTGCCCCAGAGCAACAGCGGGCATCAAAGGATTAAAGTCTGTTCCTTATGTTGATAAGTGATGAAAAAGCCAGTACACTCGGCTAATAACAGTTTTTATACGATTATAAACGATTTTATACGATTTTATATATATATATATATATATATATATATATATATATATATATATATAATTTATATTTTATATAATGTATATTTTATATATAAGATTTTATACGATTACGAGAGACGTCATGGAGGGCACTGAAAATTTCGACCACCTGGGGTTTTTTAACATGCACCCAAATCTGAGCACGTGGGCCTACAATATTTTCACCTCCATTGAAAATGCAGCCGCCCCACCTGGGATTTGATCCCGCCACCTGCGGATCAGCCGTCAAGTACCTTAGGCACTAGACCATCATGACGGGGCAGCAGATTTTCTTAAAAACCATAATGAACAAACCATTATGAGGGGGCAACTAAACATAATACACAGGAAAAAACAGATGAGAACAGGCGCAAACTAGCAACTGGCTTTATTCAAAGAGGCTTTATTCAAAAAGGCTTCATTCAAACATCCTGTGCAGAGGCACCGCCACAACAACCAAGAATTTGGATATTGTGGCGGTGCCTCTGTGCAGGGTTTTGATGTATAAAGGTGTGAATCCTCTGAATAAAGCCATTCCGTAGTTTGTGCCTGTCCCCGTCTGTTTCTTCCAGTGTATTAGTTGCGCTCTCACGATGGTTTCTATGTCAAAGCGCCTACTCGCCCAACAGTCAACTTTTTTGAAGAATTAACAAAATTGTTACAAGCTTTAAACAAGGTGCTGTGCGTCTAGTTTATCATCACACTAAATCGCTTTAGATTACAGTCGCACGTTTTTATAGGAGGCAGTGATATAAGAGAAACGGGTATAAGAGACCCCAGTGTGCCTACAGTAAAATATGGGTTGGTAAAATAATGCATGCGAGGTACTCTGCTTATAAGAGATGTCTCATATAAGAGACAAGGATTGCTACCTACAGCATGTTTCTTATAAAGGGGCTTAACTGTGTTGCATCAGGTTCAACAACGAAAGTAGTAAATGATGTTCTCCACAGTGTCCGAAGATGATTTAGGCGAACCTCACACTCTTTCTAACCATGACAAAAAAATTTGGACCATTCGAGAACAATCTGAACTAGCTGCGATGAAGAAAGGGGAATGCTAGAAACTGGCACATAAAACTTTTTAAAGAGGTCTTTTAAACCTGTGCAGTCATGTCCCATTGGTTAGAACATTGGGCTGCTGTGCTATAGGACAAGGCTTTTTCTATCACATCATTGGTTACTCATTCCTGTACAGAGCTATAGGCATACCTTACCTATTTAAAGACATGTATGCTTGAGATAGAGATGCATTTAGTGAGAACAAACGTATTAGCACAAAGCAGCAACTGGTGCCGTCCAGAAGTGTTCTCTGGCTTTATTTGTTGGCTCTGAAGCACAATAATTGCTGATAAAAGAATCAGGTCTGGCTTCATTTCTTTTTCCTTAAATAATGACACCATGCTACCTGAACGAAGCCTTCTGGCAGCATAACAAGCACATTCATGCAGTACTAAAGCATTCAATCGAAAACTACACTTTCCACAGTAATAATACGCTTCAAGCGCCAATTTTGATGTACTGTCTGCAAATGCGTTAAATTAACAAGACATTTTCCAAGGCACTCAGTATTACATTCCAAGAAAGAAAATGAAGGAAGATGGTGTTTTGTGTGAGTTTCATCAATTAATGTTAATTAGCACATGACTAAATATTTATTTATTCTGCAATTAGTCGGCTTCAATCTTTGCACAAAAATAATCAAATATTAGGTCCAAAATGCATGCACAGTGTTTTTTGGTCGTATTCATTTTAAGTGAAAAAAAAAATACTGTATGTTGCAGTTGGTTTTGAAACACCGCACAAAGAGAGTTCTTTAATTATGGCAAAGTGATTCTCTGCAGCATTGTGCAGCAGAATGAAGTTCAATGACTGCTACTTGTCCACTTCGAAAACCTGCACTAATGTGCACCCTACATTTCCAGCCATTTGAAGAAACACGCACTGCGTGATGCACTTCCAAAGTTGGCCACTGAAGGGGTCATACAAATCATGCAAAATGCTAGAAAAAGAAAGAAATATTATAGAAGAAAGCCACTCACGTTCAGCCTGCTTGAAGGTTACCAGCACCAGCAGCAGGTAGACGAGCACCTCCGAATTGGCAATGTCGCTCACGCACTCCTGGCTTCCTGTCAGCGCTTGGATAACCTATGAGCGATTTGTCTTTCTAGTTGGCAGGCAGTCACGTATGCAAGCATGTTTATATAAAATAAAAACTGAAATCCCGGATTTAATGTTTAAAGCAACACAGGGGTTGTGAGAGACCTTGCAGCAGAGGAAGTCGCAATAAATTTTGAAAACTTAGATACCATAGCCTTTTTTTGAAAGCCCCAAAAAATTACATTCTTTTTACCCCTTAAATATTTCGCACATGGTACACTCAATGAAAAAATAGCAACCAATAAGAACACAAAATACCAAGCCATCCTTCGAGAAAAAATTTTCTTACAGTACATTATGTTGTCAATAATGCTCTCTCATGCCTAGAAGCACAAGTTTAATAACTACTCTGCAGCCCTTGTACAGTTGAACGGCTTTATAAAAGACATACACCAGAGAGCAGTTCTTGCCCATTACACGAGGCTTCCCTTAAAAGCAAGGTACCACGTTCCTATTTTATGATGTAGGCACGCTGTTGCCTTTTATACCCAACTGTCTGTTAGATCAGTGCCTCCTATAAAAGGCTTCAACTGTGGTAACGATTCATCGGACATGGAACTTGATACAGTAGAATCTCGATGATAGGATTACAATTGATCCAAATTTCACTATGAAACGAATTTTATGGTTGTTTTGATAGACTACGTTCTAGAAAGCGTGCCGTGATTTAATGTTATACAAACGATTTCACCAGCCACCTCAGATGATACGAACGTGCGATTGATGTCTGCACGGGAGCGGCGCAACGCGACTTGCTTATTGGGGGAAAGCGGGTTCACACTTGGCTTTGAAGGGAACGAATGCGGCACAACTCTCCTGAATTTCTCTCGCTTCCCCACTTTAGCGGCCAGAAAGCCACATCACGAGGCGAATAAAAAAAAACCCGATTCGAGACCAATTTTTCCACCACACAATAGCAAATCACCTTTCCCTTTCACGGCACGGATCAAACCACCTGATGTAAACAACCGGTCACAAATTCAACATGGCGGCAAAAACGTCAACATGGCGGCAAAAACGTCAAGGTTGCTCACATGGGCGCAATTTCAAACCACCCGCACAGCACGACGAAGCTAACATCCTCGACAGGGACGCTTTGGAGAGCCTGGTTTAGATTACAACTGCCGAGAACAGAAGAAGTAGAAAAAGGTGCAGCAGCAGTGAATCGCTATTCCCCAACGTGTTTCACTTTTGCACAGCCAGCTGAATTCATCGCCACTGTTGCTGGTGTGTCTGTTCATGTCGTTTCTGCTGCCATATCTTTCGAAACATTTTAAAATTTCAGTGCTTTACATGCATAAGTAAAACTTAATACAAATTTTAATGCTCATGAAACAAGTAAAATCAAATAAATTCTCGAAGTGACGAAGTCTGTCGCGGCAGTAGCATGTATGAGGGGCAGAACGAATGTGAACGTTTTTGACGCACGCAGATGTGGTGTTACAACTGTTGTGGTGTTTTTGTTCTCACTTTGCTTCTCAAGTGAGAGCGCTCTAGAACCGCTTTCTTTTAGTGTCAACTTGGCGGTGCGGTTATCCAGCTGATCACGAGGCGAAGCAAGTGAATTTTCAGCGACTTTTACTCGCTTTCAGCAGCATGAGTAAGGAAACAGCAGCACAGTTTTATTCCTTTCCGGCGGCTTTCTAGGAAGACATCAAAGGCAGGCAACGCTTTTTGAGCACGATTGGAAAACGCTGCCAATCGGTAGTCGAGGCTCTCACGAACACCTGAGTCAAATTTTCTTATACAGCCCGCAGCTTGCAAATCACAATGAATTTTCAATGCCAGCTAAAAATTGCTTTCTCTTCTCTCGACATATCACGCTACGAGCTCAAAAATCACTCATTAGAGCCATTGTATAAGCTTTTGGCTAATTTGAGCATGGCACGTTGGTCGTTACTGGGGCTGCGACTGATCAACGCGTGCATATGCGGTCGCACTGAAAAGCCGCATATTCGTAGAAAAAAGAAAAGAAAGAGAAAATGTTCTCAAGGTCACGAGGTGCACGTGACGTATTTTCTTCCCCCGTGCCATCCTTCCCTGCTTCGTTTCCAGCGCTTTCGCCGGGACGACAAGAGAGAATGTGATTGCAGCGTGCGACAAATCTTTGCAACTCAGCTCCTATCAGACAGATTCTCAAAATTTTTGCAGCAGTGAATTCATGAAGCAATAGGCCCTTTAGTGAATCCAGTCCATGGCTAATAGAAAAAGTGTTGCAGGGTCCCTTTAAATGAACGTATTACCCTTAGATCGATTCATCTTTTTTTTTCTTCAAGTTTAAAGCTTGTTATGCCAGCTTATATGCTCTAAGCATAGTGAATTTTGAATGTTACATATTTTACAGGTTATCACTTGCATTCTGTCAGAATCAACTTCCTTTTAATAAAAAAAAAAGGCATTTGCAAAGAGACTTTATTTTATTTAAAAAAATTGTGTACAGGTAAGCTAGGTCATGATAACTATTCCCATTTTTTATACAGTGAAACCTCGGTAAACTGCACACGCTTAAACAGCAGTTTCGTTTTAAAAGTAGTAAAGTCTAATGCTCGACTCGGCAGCCATTGAACATAATGCATTTTGTAACGGCATAAACCGTACCAGCTTATAGCGTGTGCATTAGTTAGTTTTCCAATTGTGTGCGTAAGTAGTTTTTCCAATTTTCGTTGCGCAATGCCGCGGCATGTCGTCCCCCATGGGTGTCCCAACAGAATAGCAAGCCCCAGAGATAGAAACACACCTTGCTTGTTTGTGTTGATGACGATAGCGGCTGTGTTGATGAGTGCTATCGCTTGAATTTTTCGGCAACCAGAAGTACGTGGCCTCCAAAATTGAAAGTTCAGCACTCAGCTGGCACTCGACCGGCTAGGCTTCTGGTGTTTTCTACACGATGGCGCTTTGCACAAACACGCAAATACAATGTGCGCTTGCTTTGCTTTCTTTGTGTTCCTTGTTCCTTTGGCGCCGTGCATAAGTGTTCTCTGGCTGTGCCGTGCTGTACGCGAGAGCTGCGGGAGCGTTGTTTTTCACATGTGTATGTATGCTTGTGCCGCCTCATACTTGCGTCATGCCGAAGCTGGGACAAAAGCATCGAGTGCTGAAAATAGAGGAGAAATTGGACATAATTCGTGCTAATGAACGTGGCACGAAGAAATCGACACTGGCACATGAAAAAGACCTGCCATTAACCACGGTTTGTGGAGTTTGAAATTACAGAGAGAAGTTACTCGGCAGTGCTGCTGCAACTGCAAAAAGGTGCTGGCAACGCGGTTCGTCGTTTTCAAATGTAGAGGAGGCGCTGGTCAAGTGGCTAAAAGCTGCAGGGTCGAAAAATCTGCCTATCAGTGGACCCCTGCTCGTGGTGAAGGCTCTGGGTTTTGCCTCGCAGCTCCGCCATGACAACTTCATCTGCAGCAATGGCTGGCTGGCCAAATTTAAGGTGAGGCACGGCATTACCACAAGGACTGTTTCTGGAGAAGGTGCTGCTGCTGACGTGGATGGCACGGAGCAGTGGTAAAATGGTCAGCTGAAGAACATCTCCGAAGACTACGCACAAAATGACATCTTTAATATGGATGAATTGGCGCTATTCTTTAAGCTGCTACCAAACAAAACGCTCGGGTTCAAAGGTGAGACGTGCAACGGCGGCAAGCATGCAAAGAACAGAACATCAGTAGCGTTTTGCGTAAACATGACTGGAACTAGCTAAACTCCGCTCCTCGTGATTGGAAAGTCGGCGAAGCCAAGATGCTTCAAAGGCACCCGACTGCCATCAGGGGTCATCTATCGTAGCAATACCAAAGCATGGATGATGGCAAAACCGTTTGAGGAGTGCTTGCGCTTTATCGATTGTTATATTGTAGCTAAGAACAGAAAAGTTGTTATTATTTTAGACAAAACTTTGGTGCACGTCGTCCTGGACAACCTGACGACTGTGAAGTTGGCGTTTCTGCCACCAAACACAACAGCGGTTGCCCAGTCTTTGGACCAAGGCGTCATTCTAGCTGTAAAACAGCTCTACAATAAGAATCTGCTGCGCAGATTTTTTATGGCCATTGAATGTGGCAAATTATTCTCCATTGACTTGATTGGTGCAATTCACCTGCTCGAATACCGTAAATACCCGCGTATAATAAGAGTTTTTTTCCCTAATATTAGCGTTCCAAAGTTCCAGTTCGTACTACACTCAAACTTCATTATAACAAAGTTGAAGGGGAGCCACAATTATTTTGTTATATCCATTATTTCATTATATCGATTATAACAGTTTGTGGCAATGTATGCTCAGATGGGCGCACACCTACAAGCATGCAAAGAAGGAAATCCCCTCGAGGCTCGATGTACCACGATGCGACCACGCGTGCCACGGAAAATAAACCCAGTCGAAACTTATTAATTCGAACTCATGCTGAGGTCCCGTCAAAGCTATGTGTATTCCAATGAGCGAAAATGCCCTGTAATTCGAACGTACCGCGCTCTGAAAATGCTCTCAGCACCATTCCCAATCCCGCGGTGGCACCTCTGAACGCTGCGTGCGAAGAAGGAAAAGAAGAAAAGAAAAGAAAAGACTGTGGCGGATTGTTTGCTCTCTCTCAAATGTCGATCTGCATTGCGCCTGTGCCACGCTTATCCCTTTTCCGTCTCTGCATGTAGAGACCCTTCTCCTTTCAAGGCCACACGCGGAGAGAGAGAGAAAAAAAAATAAAACTGTTGCAGAGAGTCCTTTTTTCTCGGTGCAAAGGGTAGCAGCGGAGACGCAGTCATTGCCATTGGAGAGGGAAATCCCTTCACACTGCGGCGCCGCTTCTCGGTCATGTGACCCGCTGAGCACTTCCTCAATCCTCTCCACTGGTTGTGCAAATAGGACGGTTCTCTCGGCCACGCGGGGCGTGGCTGTAAGGTCGGCGCTGGAGTTTTAAAAGAGCTGTACCAAATGAGCCTCAGACTCCACAGAAAACGATATACTTAACACACTTCTTTCTGGTTTTTTGGGGGGGGGGGGGGATAGACCATTTGATAGACTAATTTAGTTAGTTATATCCATTTACCGGTCAATTTACTTAATTACAACGAGGTTTAAAATGCATGGTTCTCAATAAAGCTTCCAAGGGGAATTTTATTTACCTCGTTATATCCATTATCGCATTATATCCCATTACGTTATAACGAGGTTTGAGTGTATGTATGGATCCGAACGAAAACTTGCTCGAAAAACAACGTTGTGCTTGAAGTTCCGGTTTTGTAACTGTCGCTTGGCTACGGCTTCGTTTTGTGTACTAGTGGCTATGGCTTGGCTTCGTTACCTTCGTACCCTCGCGTGGCAAAAGTGAGCATTAGCGCCATTTCTTTCTTTGGTTTTGAGTTGTTTGAGCGTGTACTTTGACAGGGGACGTGTGCACGTGAGAACCTCACTGTGTTCTGTGCCTCGCTTCGCAAAGGTGTAACATGCCAGGGTATCGTAACCAGTACTCGACTGCATTCAAAAGAAAGGTCATCGCAGCTGCCGAGGAAATCGGCAACAGTGCAGCCGGAAGACAGTTCGGAGTCACCGAGGGAAGTGTCTGTGGATAACGACGACGGAAAGAAGCGCTTTTCGCGTGCAGCGGAAAGCAAAAAAGCTTTCGCGGTCCAAAGAAAGGGGCTTTCACAGAGATTGAACTCGCACAGACCGAGTTCGTTCAAGGTCAGCGGGCAACGCACTTGCCAGCCAACATGGAGCTAATGCAGATGAAAGCGAAGGAGCTGGCGAGAGAAAAGGGGATGCTGAGCTCAGACTTCAAAGCCAGCAAGCACTGGATCTACCGTTACAAGTGCCAAGCCGGATTTTACCTGCGCTGGCGAACCTCCATTTCTCGGAAGTTCCCTGAAGCATTTGAAGAGTTTCTTATCTCATTTCAAAGCCATGTGATTACGTTGCACTGCTCACAGAACTTCCAGCTAGGACAAATCAGCAACGCCGATCAAACGCCAGTTTACCTAGACATGCCATTGCCCCTAAAGTTCACGAGAAGGGCTCGAAACAAGTTTGTGTCCGTACCACCGGCAATGAAAAAACATGCGTTCCAGTCATGTTATCGTGCACGGCCGACGGCCACAAGTTCCCACATCACGTCGTCTTCAAGCGCAAGATAATGCCGAAATGGGAGGAGCTGCCGAAGAATGTCATCGTGAGATGTCACAATAAAGGCTGGGTGAACGAAGACCTTGTCCTTGATTGGGTAAAGTGCGTGTGGTGCAGACGGCTTGGCGCCCTGCTGCCTTTTCTATTCATTCTGGTGCTGTACGCGTTTTACTGCCACTCGGCCAATTCAGTGAAGAGACTCTAGCACGACTGCGGCACGGAACTGGTCGTGATTCCGGGTGGGATTACATCTCAACTGCAACCTCTCAACGCTTGTGTAAATGGGCCATTCAAGAATGAGGTCACGCGTTGCTATGCTGAGTGGGTGCGCTCAGGTGAGCCTGCAGTCACGCAGACTGGGCGGCTGAAACGGGCATCACCGGCCACACTGTGCAAATGCATCGTGGACACTTGGGCAAGCATCCCATGAGACCTTGTGCGTCGTTCCTTCAAGAAGTGCAGCATCTCTAATGTCCTCGATGGCACAGAATACGAGCACCTATTTGACGATTTGTCTGACAAGGAAATGTCCGAGGAGAGCGCAGTTGAAGACAGTGATTGACATGGCGGATGTATAATAAATAAATGTGTTTTGGATGACCTTTCCTATGGCGTTATACGCGGGTAAAAGTTTTCTACGCGGGCAAAAGTTTTGTACGCGGGTAAAAGTTATACGCAGGTAAAAGGCGTGGCCTGTCTATCCCTCGTCCTTGCCGTACATAGCCACCGGGACGCGAGAACGGAGATGGCGGTACTTGTGTTCACTAGATGGATGCACAGACGGACGCATGGACGGACGGACGAACGGACGGATGGATGCGCGAAGCGGGTATGTGCCACAAGGGATGCAAGATGGCAGTACTTGGAGTGTTCAGTAGATGGATGGAGACTAGGAGACAGATAAACAGATGGACGTACGCATGGATGTACAGACAGATGAACGCACAGGCAGACGGACGGACGAATGAATGGACGCACGGACGGGCTGACGGACACTTCGCTCCACTCATCATCACTCCGTGGATATGCTGTGATTCTTTCATTTCACGCCTATGAACTTTGGCCTCGCATTATATTCGCGTTCGTATTATACACGGGTAATTATAGTAAATAAACAATTGTATTGGGCCAGTTGGTAAGGATCCATCTAATGGTGAAGAGCCCGCAGAACTAGAAATGTAACTCAATAAACAATTGTATCGGGCCAGTTGGTAAGGCCAGTTGGTAGTGGCTGCGCTTCTTAGCAAGATGGATAATTATAGTAGTCGCGGCGGCAGGTTGAAGCAATGACAGTTTAAAATTGCTTCAAGCGTGCTGGCTCAGTGTGTGTGCGAGCGACACAGATGATGCTAGTGGTGACACCCTCATCCAGACTTCGGACATCGTAGACAAAGCTAGTGAAACTCTGCCAGCTGAAGTGCTGGAGCGGCAAGGCGTTACGAAAGACATTTCATTCCCAGACTTCAGAGACGCAGACAGCAATATGCAGACATCTCCGGACATGTCCGACGAAGCCATTGTTGCCTCAGTTGTCGAAGTGTTGCCAAACCATTGTGATGAGGAGACACAGAAAGCCACAACATGGGTGATCCAGGTCCGACAATAGCCGAAGCTGCGCATTGCGTCAGCGTCATGCCGTTGTTTGCCGAGAAGAGGGGACTGATGGAAAAGCTGGCTCGCAGCATAAGTGAGCTTGAGGCCGCTGTCGCTGCTAGGCCGCTGCGTCGTCAAATGAAGATAACAGACTTAGCCGGGGGAAGTTAAGAAATTACTGCATGTTTTTTGTTCTTTCATCGCACTCCTTGAAAATTTCTATTTTTGACAGGTGACCAGATGCTATTTCGGTTAAGCAGTACTACAGTTTAGTACATACTTTTTCCGAGCTCCAGCCAGCTACGGTTTAATGAGGTTTCACTATATATGTCATTTAGACTATATGCGAATTCGATTCGAAATTATTCGACCAAAATCCATATTCGCGGCGAATTCATTTTGAACCTGAAATTCACTATTTGCGCAAGCCTACCAACATGTAGCTGAGGATTTAGAACTGTACATTGCAACAAAAGTAATTACATTTAAGCACCACCCTTACCTGCACAGTGACTGCCTGCAGACCTCGGCAGCCGTCCAGACTGAGGAGGCAGAAGAGCAACCGGAAGTGGCCAACGCAAAGGCTCTCCAGACCTGCACAACCGTAAAACGAGAACGGGCAAACCCTTATGTGTAAATTGAGCGAGAATTCCTGCACATGCTGTGACACGTTTAAAACAGCACAGGTGCTTTTAAAAGATGTTTGCTTTGTTTGTTGGGATTCCTCAAGGCTAGAAAAATTTTAGAACTACTGTCCTTTGCTGTTACCGTATTTACTCGATTCTACTGCACGCTCGATTGTAACGCGCACCCGATTTCCCCCGGCGAAAAAAAACAAAAAACGTAAGACATCGATTGCAACGCGCACCCATTTTTCTCGCTGGCCCGCACGATCACACCACTCGAAAAAACGACTCCTTTCGGGAGCGTCTTCCATTTAAATATGAGATACGGTCGAAGCTTGTGCCCATCTGACGTGTAACAGAGCATTGCCGTCACTGTAGTTTTACCGTGGACCGATGTCAGCACGCTAACTTGCTTCGCCCCCTTCTCAACGGTTGTGGTGCCAAGCATGTCGAAGTAAAGAGGCATCTGATCGGCATTCCCAATTTGCCCAAGCAGGTAGCTGTTGTTGTGCCGCAAGTTTAGGACGAACCTCTGAAAACTGTGAAGCTTTTCATCGTACTCCTCTGCAAGACTTTTCGCATATGCCTGTTCCCCTTCGGAGGGAAAAGCCTTTCCTCTTCTTAAAGTTAGTTAGCCAGCACCTGATCGCTTTAAACTGGCTCCGCATTAGACTTTTTTCTAAGGCTAATTGCATAGCCGGCACTTGGAGCAGTTCTGTCGTCACGAGCCACTGTGCCGCTCGCTGCTCAAGCACATACTCGCCGAGCAGCTCTTTAATTTGTGGAAACCGACCCTGCTGTGGTCTACTGAAGCCTTTGCATGAAGCTTTGCTGTCGACAATCTTCTGCTTTTGTTTCTGCCGGTCCCGCACGCACGTTTCGGGAACTCCGAACGACCACGATGCGGCCCGATTTCCGTCCGTTTCTGCACACGCGATTACTCTTCTTTTAAAAGCGGCATCGTGGTACACTCGAGTTTTTGGAGTCGGCCCTTTCACGCCTTCAATGCTAATGCACTACAAGATGACGAACTCCTCAGCACACGTACGAAGTGCCGCACATGGGAAACACATAGGCAGGAATGACCGACGCGCCACGCCAACGCACGTAGTGGGCAGCCATTTTTGAAATGCCAATGGCAATAGATTGATCGTATTCATTTTTTTTTTTCGTACTTGATTCCAACGCGCATGCAATTTATGAACTCGCTTGACCGGAAAAAAGGTGCGCGTTAGATTCTAGTATATACGGTAATAAAAAAAATTGGTTCCCTGTGCTACACTCCGACGATGAAGCCCAGTATATAAACTTAAATACAAAGCTTACGGACTAAGATTGATGTGCACACTGACCCGGATTGTTTCGGAGCACATTGTGCAAGGCCTGAAGAGCTTGCTCGGTCTGCGCCACCCGCTGGATGCCACCGCTCGCTTGACCAACATTGTTATCATCCAGAGAGCGAGCGGAGTGCAGGTACTGCGCCTGGGACCCCACAAAGTCAAGCAGGTCCAGGGCAAATTGGCGTGGGTTCTGCAAGGCAATAGTTTACTCCGGATGAAACCCCTCAATTCTGAACGCTGGCTCCAGAGGTCGAGACTTGATATGTTTCACAACTACAGCTGAAAATGGTTGTTACAGGTGTCAAATGGTTGTTACAGTTTATTATAAAGTGCAAGATATAACAGCGGATGGTACACTATACTGGCAAGAGATGGCAAAAACGAGGCAAGCACTTTTACATCACCTATCAGATACAGTAAAATCTCGGTATAACAAACTTCAGGAAACCTTCAGAAAACTTATTTTGAAAGGTCGTAATAGTGAAAGCCCAAAAGTTAACCATAAATACTTATTTTCCACCAACCAAAATGACTTAGTTTTATAGCGATGGTTCATTGAACTCGTTTTTCACGAGAAAAAACAAATTTGCAAGTGAACACCAAAAAATGCACATTTATTAAAAAAAGTAATTTTTTTTTTTTGACCTATGCAGCACAAACTTTGCAGCGCGAAGGCCTTTAGCTCATCCACATTCTCCACTTTCTCCTTATCGAAAACTGCTTCCGCTTCTTCGATGCAAGCAGAGGTGAATTCATTGTAGTAACTCCGCAGTGCAAACGCTGACTTGCTTTGCGGACGCGATAAGTAATCACTGAAAAGATGAACATGACTGACGGTCTCCTCAGAGAACACCTATACTGCTTTGGCCTCCTAGATCACATGTAGAAGTGACAAAGATAAGAAAAACCCGAAGCAGCACGGCTGTCATTGCCTCTTCCGAAGAAAAGAAAGAGCTAGAAAAAAAAATTTCTTGTGTTTTGTTCCCTGCTCTCTCGCTGTCTCAGGTTTCCCGCGCCCATGCTCCTACTCCGCAACTCCCACTCTGCCCTCTACTTCGCTGACCTTGCCCTCCCGTGTTTCCTTCTCCCCTCAACTCTGCGCTTGTAAACCAGCGGCGTCAGCGTTTTAATAAAAAGAAAGGAAAGAAAGTCGTCAGTTTTTTTGTTTTGTTTTCTCCACACCGTCGCGCGTTTTTCGAGAAGCAAGGCGTTCGTTCGCTGTGTCGTCTCCTTGGGTACCACTCTGGTGGTCGCGACGGATTTCACAACATGAGTTCGTAGTACTGATGCATTGTTAATGTAACGCGAAACTAAATTAGTACTCGTTATTCTGAAAAGTTCGGTATTCTGAAGTACGTAGTAGTGAAGTAATTTCACAATGGAACTATTAGCAGTCTGTGCGGGATTTTTCAAAAGTTTGTTAATTTGAAAAGTTTGTTGAGGTTGTGTTCGTTCTACCGAGATTTTACTTTAGTAGTTGCCACAGGTGATCCATTGACAAGACTCAAAAAAGGGCCAGTTATCCTGTATAAACTTATAATGCAACAGCTGTTATTGTGATAGTTGGGATCTGCCATTGGTGCGTCGTTTCCCGAGCAGTGCCCAAGATAATTATAATCTTTTAGTCACTCTGTCACACCAGTGCAGTTTTTCAACACGAGAAATTTGCCTTCTGGGATTGCCTTTTTTTTTTTCAAGAACTTGCTGATATCTAGAACTGCCAGTGCAGGCATTTATGTTTTGTTAATTCATAAGGTTTAACATCCCAGTGTGACTTAGGCTGCGAGAAATGATGTAGTAATGTGCTGTGAATTATTCTGACCACTTGCATAGATTTTATTGCGCGTTGACATACCACAGCACACTGACCTCCAGTACTGCAGCTCCATGAAAATGTGACTACCACAGCCAGGATCAAAAGCATGTTCTTCAGGAATAGACATTTAGGGGGGAACAAGAAATCGATAACAGCTATCACTGCAAGGTGCAAGACATCCTTGCATTTTCTTTCTGCAATTCTATAAAAAAAAATGCTCAATAAAAACTTAAACTGAAAGGAAGTGAACATCTCATTTCAATGCCTCATGACACTGAAAGCATGGGTTACCTTGCTAACTGGTTCAGTAGGTTGAATATCAAAAAGCAACAGCAAAGTATGAAATCTGGCATATCTGGAGTCTATAAAATAATTAACCACTTGCTAAGCCAAGTATGAACATGATGTGATTAACCCAAATTTTGTCAGACATGATTCCATGGCACATGGATTGAAAGCCACCCACTTATGTCATGAGAAACATTTACAAAAGGTTGAAGGAAAGACTTGACATTTGAAAATTTTTGACGCTGACCGCAAAAAATACAGCAAGAATTTATGTGTGGCCAAACAGCCAATGAAACCACTGAGAGTACCGTATTTACTCGATTCTACCGCGCCCTCGATTGTAACGCGCACCCGATTTCCACGGCGAAAAAAAAAAAAAAAACGCAAGACATCGATTGCAACGCGCGCACCCATTTTTTTCGCTGGCCCGCACGATTACACCACTCGAAAAAAACTACTCCTTTCGGGAGCTTCTTCCATTTAAATATGAGGTATGGGCGAAGCTTGTGCCCATCTGACGTGTAACAGAGCATTGCCGTCACTGTAGTTTTGCCGTGGACCGATGTCAGCACGCGAACTTGCTTCACTCCCTTCTTCTCGACGGTTGTGGTGCCAGGCATGTCGAAGTAAAGAGGCGTCTGATCGGCATTCCCGATTTGCCCAAGCAGGTAGCTGTTGTTGCGCCGCAAGTTTAGGACGAATCTCTGAAAACTGTGAAGCTTTTCATCGTACTCCTCCGCAAAACTTTTCGCATATGCATGTTCCCCTTTGGAGGAAAAAGCCTTTCGTCTTCATAAACTTAGTTAGCCAGCACCTGCTCGCTTTAAACTGGCTCCGCATTAGACCTTTTTCTAAGACGACTAATTGCATAGCCCGCACTTGGAGCAGTTCTGTCGTCACGGACCGCTGTGCCGCTCACTGCTCAAGTACATACTCGCCGAGCAGCTCTTTAATTTGCGGAAACCGACCTTGCTGTGGTCCACTGAAGCCTTTGCGTGAAGCCTTGCTGTCGACAATCTTCTGCTTTTGTTTCCGCCGGTCTCACACGCACGTTTCGGGAACTCCGAACGACCGTGATGCGGCCCGATTTCCGTCCGTCTCTGCACACGTGACGACTTTTCTTTTAAAAGCGGCATCGTGGTGCACTCGAGTTTTTGGGGTCGGTTCTTCCACGCCGTCGATGCTAATTCACTACTAGATGACGAACTCCTCAGCACACGTACAAAGTGCCGCACATAAAAAACACATAGGCAGAAATGGTCGACGCGCCATGCCGACGCACGTAGGGGGCGGCCATTTTGGATTTGCTGGTGGCAATAGATTGACCGTAATTTTTTTGTTCGTACTCGATTCTAACACGCATGCGATTTATGAACTCGCTTAACCGGAAAAAAGGTGCCCGTTAGATTCGAGTAATTACGGTAACTGTAATTTACACTAAACACAGAAACAAAATGCACAGTGTAGTGGCTGGAAAGGTATTTCATCTCGGAGTGGAGGCAATCCAAAGACGGCAAAACTGAAACTGCGTCTCAGCGGCCAAAGTTTTTATCGCACTGAATTTTCTTTACCACACATGTGCAAACTTAGTGCCTTCGGGAAAGGCTCTGCCAGCAACAGTGCACTGTCTACGCTGATCGCGGAGGACGAGAAAAACCGCACTTTCTTCAAGAACTTATGAAAGGGGACACAAGGTGGTGTTTTAAAGCACACATCATCCTGTCATCGGCGGATAACGAATAACGAAAAAAACGAGGCCTCAGACGGACAGTATGTGAACCGAACAATGATGAGATGATCAGTGCTACTCTCAGTGGGACAGATGAGGCATTCATCGAAGACTCATGCAATAAATTATGCCCAGTACGTTGTACTACAAACGAAGCCGCGGACGCTCTTGTCGTTCTAAAGGAGTTTTATTACGATGTCCCAGGCAATACTCTTGCAATAGAGTGTTTGTCACATGCCCACAAACTAGTCCTTGACACCCAGCTGTTCACAAAAGACAAACAAGCATCACAGACATCTTCTCAAAATAAAGGTATGTGATAAAGCAATTGACAATATGCATTTTTGTTATGCATTCGTTAATTCAACATTCGGGTAATTTGGACAATTTCTTTTGCACTCCCTTGAGATCCGAATGAACAAGGTTTTAATGTAGAAATAAACCCTTCGCAAATCTTAGAGAAGGCACACGTCCAGTACAATGTGGAAGACAGAGCCCTGGCATACATTACTAATGCCTTACCTCAAGTGGGAAAGTGGGCTGCTCATTGTAGATGCGCACGAATATCTCGCCCACCACCAGCTCCTCTTTGTGAGCACTGTACACGAAGTTGGCACCATACGACTCGTCACACTCGCCCTGTAATGGTAACAATATAATTTACAGGTACGCACGGGGAATGCACTGCACACACAAGTCGCTGTATTTTCACAAACAAATCTGGGGTCAATGAGAAGTAGGAATAAAAAGAATGTTGTTTAGGCCAACGTTCTGACAAAGTGATTTGTCTTCATAAGAGCAGCAAACCATCTTCCTCAGTTAAATTTTTGCACTATGCTGGATCTTTCGCACCCACACTCAACAAGAGACGAGAAGCATATTGTTTTGAGGTTTGCCATACGGACACTGGGTCTGAAACTACGGCATTCTTTCATGCATGTTAAAGAGACACTAAAAGTGACTATTAAGTAGATGTTGATTGTTGAAATACCAGTCAAGAAACCTTATAGTGTTACTTTTGTGCCAAGGAAGTGCTTATTCTGAAAAAAAAAAAATCATATTTTAGTAGTCCCGCGCAACAGAACGCCTGACGTCACTGTTGCTGTGCATAACGTCGCCCGGCTGTACCGCGCTGCCGCCGACACTACTCGCAGCAGCGAAAGTAGCGGGAGCCACAGTAGCAACAACAACGACTGAACAATTTTTAACCATGGCCTTCAGATTGCAGGTGTGCTTGGTTGAACTGGGCTCCACTAAATAGCACAATCTGTCCAGTTTAAACAGGCAAAAATTGAATTTCCGAACAACTCGCTCCATTCTCCATAGTAACGTCTAGGGGCTATTTTTTTTTTTTTTCAATAAACCTAACAGAAATGAACAAGGAGCATTTTATTATGTCTCTTGATGCACAAAAAATTCTTTATTTAGTGCAGCTAGATCGATTACTAGAAATTAATTGAAGATGGTAGGTCTGACGTCATCGGGGTCATTTTGTGAACATCCTACTGTGGCGCATTTGTTCTCGTGGCGCATATACCTTAATGCTTCGGCAAGTATGGCACTGCTGTTGATAATATTGTCGTTTTAGACGTCATACATTGAGCTTTCACTCTTACCTAAATTGTTATTTGACCTTAGTGTCCCTCCAATCAAAAAGTGCAAGTTTTTTACCATCTTGCAACTATCAATATTCAGCTACCTTAGCCAAAAACAGACCCCTGCACCCTAGTGTTAGCCAGGCAACCTCTCGGTAGCCACTAAGCCTTCCTTTGCAAATTTGTGCATTTTGGTCCCAGTATTCGTACAAGATTCAAGAAGCTTCTTGCATTATCTCAAGAACTAATTTTGGTGTATATCTTGAGCGCATACCTTACTTCACGCTCGAGTAGCTGCTGTGCAAGCAGGCTTTGTGGGGAAGTAAAAGTATAAAACATGGGAGCTATTCTTGCGGTGTCCAATTCAGCCACCACTCAATGGTTGGAGCTGGCGAGCAGCGCACCAATTGTTTCCAGTCCTCCTTCCGCAACATAATTTTGACGCCATGCAGCTTTACCAGCTTTCGACAAAAATAAGAAAGACGAAATGTGTTTTATCACAGCAAATGCTGCCCCCAAAGCAAATCTCTGAGCCTGGGCATGAACTCCAATCACGTTAATCATTGAATTAGGTTTAACCTAGCCTGACACTCCTGGAAGGTCATTACTAGGCTTGTGCAAATAGCGATTTTTAAGTTTCAATAGTGCTTTTGGTCGAATGATTTCAAATCGAATTTGAATACTGTGTGTCACACATTATAAAAAAAATGGGCATATTTGTCATGATCTTACTAATTTTTTAAAAATTGAAACAAGGCGTGTGCAACCGTTTTTTTTTTTAATAAAAATGGAAACATCTCTGAATAGCAGCAGGATTTGACTTTTGGAAAAATACAAGAGATAACCTGTAAAATATGGCAAGTTTTAAAATTTACCATTCTTCGAACATATAAGCCTGTAAAACAACCTTTTTAACTTAAAAAAAAAATGATGAATCAATGTAGGGGCAATATGTTCATTTAAGGGGGAAGCGGCACTTAGAAGGCAAAATCCGCCTCAAAATCGCATTTTCTCTCTCACCATTTCCGCGTTCCCGATGCCCATTCGCACCTATCAGCAAATTTCGGCTTCGAAATTCTGCTTATTTCTCAAGTTATAACCCATAGAAAGAGCAACTTTGCGCAAGCGGACTTCTAAATTGAAGTGTGAACTAGCCATACTTTCACCGCCGACGGCACGCGAACTACGCGCTCCATTAGCGCCCTTCTGGTTTCATTGGTAGGGTCGCATTTCTAGCTTTTTTTTTTCCTTACCAGTAGACAACTATATGCTCCTTGCAAAAGCAAAAAAAAAAAATAAATAAATCGAAGTCAAAATCCCATGCAGCGCGTGATTCCATTGGTTGCTTTATGCACGTGACCAAAATGGCGCTTTCCGATTGGCCAGGAAAACTCGCTGGCAGTGTCTGCACCATTTTGAAAAGGTATCGCCCTTGCGAAGGTGTCGTGACCCGTATCCCTAACGTGCTTGTGCGTCTTGCTATGCCCGACGGTGCGAAAGAGTTCCGATCGCAGCATCATTTTGCTCGTTCATGGAAGAAAGGAAGACTGGGAAAGCCCAATGGTGCTGCTACTGTGTCGCAGGAGCAAGCACCAAGGTTTGATAACGCCGTCATAACCGAAGGCAGTTCCTCGTCCGTGCGTGGCCTGTACACTGGCCGTATGTTTACTGAAGATTTTATCAATGGAGGAATGTGAGAGATGGCTTCCCTCGATAGCGGAAGTTCTGTAGATTATAACCGTGCCGATGCTATCAGCAACGGTGAAGTGAGCGTAGGCACGAGCCTCCCCGACAGCACGCGCGATGTCGAATCTGGCCGTGTGCAAGTAGACGCTGCTGCAGTCGGTGCCAGTGAAATTTGCAATGTGCGCGCCCGCGAGACAGCCCCGACGCTTGAGGGTCTTTCGTCAGTGTTGGCAACACCGCGAAAAATTGACTGCTTTTTGGAGTTAAGTGGTGCGGCAGCAAGGCAAGATGCCAGCAAGGCAAGACTCAGAATTCACACTAAAGCCTCCAATCGGCAATTTGGAGTTTGGTATCAAAGGAGCAGCTTGCTTCTGTTTTTGCTGTGCAAGCTGCTGTTGCAGAAGCTAGGCTGTGCTTCAACACGGGCAATGTCTGCATGTGCTAGGATTCTAGAGCAGCTGGACATCACGATATTCAGCAGCACAACCCTGAGGGCCAGGCAGAAGGGCTGTCGTCAGAGTGCAACCTCAAATAAATTAAGAGAAGTGCCCAAAGTCTGAGAAACCTGGTCAGGAAGAATCATAAGGATGGGATGCATCCAGATTATGCCCATGGTGTATGTTCATAAGATTTCATTAGTATTTTTTTTAATAAAGGTGTTTTGAAACGTCCTCGTATTCTCAAAACAGCAATTTTGGCACATTTGCCAAATTGGAGGGAAAATAACTTCTGTTCCATTTGAGCTATCGGCATAATTATTTTTTTTTTGCCAGAAAGATAAATGCATGCAGTATGCAATATGCCTATATTGAAGGCAATATACAAATCAAAAACTTTTTTAATTGGGTCACATGCATGACAAGTGAAGGTGGCTTTTTTTTTTGCTGTGAACATTGATGTCCTCTAACTCTTGTTGAAATCGGCCCAGCAAACTCATTTATAGCCTATTGCACTCCTTAAACATCCTACATTGTTTCTAAACTGTTGCCAATGTTTTAATGCTTCCTGCTCAGGTGCTAATTAGGCTACAAACAAAGAACCCAGGTGATACATTGATTGTGTGGTATCTCAGAAACTACTTGACCTTTCAAAAAGGTAATTACACATTTAGAATCTTCACATCTAAATATACAAACCGTAAAAATTTTATTCAGATCTATAGATAAATAAAAATGTTGCCCATCAAGTGTGGCCTCCCTCCTTAACCTTGAAGTGGGGCTTTATGACAGTCAGTTTTCTCCTGGGTAGGTGTTTTCATGGCTTATTACTCCTTTACTGCTGTGAAAGCACTATTGCAAGTAATTACATGTGAATGAATACATTTAGACAGGTGCTTTCACTGCTTAGCACGCTTACTGCAATGAAACCATCTTCACAGGGGTAACATGCAAACTAATATACGTTTATTCCTTCATCTCAAATACTTAGAAATTTTCAATAATTTCAATTCAAATCCAAGGAAATTCGAATAGTCTACTGTTTGTTCGAATATTCGCACAATCTTAGTCGATATGCATTACCTGCACCGCTCTACAAACATCTCAACACGTTCATACGCATATTCAGACTTGTACAAGTTTGTTTGAGAGTACCGTTACTCTACATTTTGTACACTTAGTTTCTTTTTACGCTACGAATGTGCTGGCGAGTTTGGTGCACTGACGTGGTCAAGCACATCATAACGTCACAACTCATAGTCGTTTTTTTCTTTTTGTAAATGAATGCGCTCCACTGGATCGGAGATGTACACAAAGTGGACACAGTGAGAATCGTGTCCATAGTATGCAAACTTCAATGAGGGCATTGGTACAAAGAAGCTGCAAGACACCATAAGGGCTTATCTACGGAATTTATTCCCAGCTTCCTGATCCTCTCTATAGTAAACTCATCAAGTCTTTATCACATCACTGTGCAGGCACAGATGCCCTGAACATGCATCGTGCCCCAAATGGTTTAGCATAGTGCATCCATTATTCTAACCATACCACAGACAGCACAAAACTATATCGAACTAAGTCAGCAGTTTGTGTTTGCTAGAATAATGGGCGTATTAAGTCAGTAAAAAACTAGCCCAGCTAAATGCATTTAGGAGCTTCGCATAGATTGATGGTCAACCATCTGTATTGATCCACACCTACACAAAGGGGACCCCCAATCTGACCATACATCACAGTTACATCAATTGTCCATATTTGATTAAATCGTCATATTATCTTACGTTAAGTAAGATATGATAAATAGATAAATTTCTTGATTGCTTACGCTAATTCACTGTGAAAGATAATAAGAGGTCTCTATAATGGCACTAATCGAAATTTCCATGCATAAATTTCAACTACACCCCCCCCCCCCCCAAAGTATTTTTGATTATCGCAATTCTCTCACAAGCACCTTTGTTTAGAGCGGACACATCCTGCAATCAGGAATTAAAAACACCGAGTATCAATTTGCAGATTCTGCTCCTCACACTGTACATTCATTTTGAACACTTTTTTGACTTGCATGCATCATTCACCAAAGCTAAGGAATCCCCTCTGAACCTGAGCAGCAATTATACTGCTATGGTGGCATAATTGTAAATAATGGCTCTGCATGAATAGGGCATGCATGGCAACCCTATTTCAATGCTCGTAACTACTGTCCAAGTAAAAGCTGGATCCTTACATAAATGTGTGCGACTGCACAGACTGATACCCATTCTAATGAGTTTAATTTACGAGTTTAATTTAAAGTAACACAGTCCTCTTACAGCTTCTAACACGAAAGCGTTAAAGACCTTGTTTCGGAAAAATTCAGGCATTAGCGTCGTTAGTTGTGAGCAAAAATCATCATCATTGCAGGAACAAAAAATCAAAAAAGATGCAAATAAAGTCAATAATAAATTCTGGGTCTGAGCAGAGATCGAACCCAAGTCATTTGCGTGGCTAGCGGGTGTCCTACCACACAGCTACACCTTTGCTTTTGAATACAGTGAAAATAGCTTCCTCTGCCTGAAAATGCAGTAAAAGTAATTCATGTTTTATAAACACACGCGTCCTGTATACATGCTTCCCAATATAACATGACATATTGCCGTAATAATGTGTGGTACAAGCTTACATTGCCATAGGGCATCAGAACATGGATGTATCATGACTTGATGAAAGCCACACATGCTACTGCACCCTTTCAGTCATGTAGTGGGTGCATAGCAGGTTTGAAAAAATTCCACACTAATTTTTTGAAGTATACACTAGGAACACAATATCGCTATTGCGTTCAACTTTTCAAGGCGAAGGTTAGGTGTCCCCCAATTTTTTATGCGTTCATTCATTGAGTCAGCTTGCTAGTCTAGTTCTTGTAAAATGTTTCATGCTTACTCGTGAAAAAGTAAGATACAGGCATTTTTTGGATGTGCTAGTTGACAGATGTAACAAGATATTCCGACTCAAATGTGCAACTTGGCAGGAGTGAACCTGAAGAGCAGCCCCCTGGCATTGAACACTATGCCAAGGACATGCGCAATGCCTGAAACCCTTGAAAAGAGCGAGGTTAAGATCAACGACGAGTAGCGAGACCATCCACCGAGACCACATAATGTGCGCAGTCGTGCCCCCTTCACATACCGAACGAACGACCGAGCGCTGCTGCTCCCGTAGATACTCCCGGAGCTCGGCGCGGGTGGCATTGTCCCAGAGCAGGTAAGGGTTTTCTGTGTTGGCCGTCAGGATCCGCAACAGTTCGGGGGCTGGCAGCACGCCCAGCTTTCTAGCCAGGTACGGAGTCAGCAGCGCGGACAGGGCTGAGCGAGCGGCTGCGTTCGGTGGGCATGCCTCGTCTAGGCCAGCTAGTCGGGCGCAAGCGGTGATGCTCTCTTCGGCCAGTCGGTTGGCAACTTCCTACACAGGTGGAGAAAGACTGAAGGTGAGTAAAACAAAGATTATAGTACAGATTGAGGAAAAAACGTGGCTTGATTGAATACCAGCAAGCAGCCAGTGCCGAAAAAAAATGCTAATACACTGAAATCTGATTATAACAAAGTTGCAGCTTACACAAAAAGTTTGTTATATTTGAAAATTCGTCAAAAAGATTTATTTTTTTCACTATACATATTGCAGAGCTATTTTACATTTACTTCATTAAAACAGACATTTAGTTACATCTAGTTTTGTTATACCGAGGTCTGAGTGCACTATTTCAGCATCTGCATAGGTCCCATGCTAACCCTTTGCAGTCCATTGTGAACATGGCTGCAGCGGTCTGTGATCAGGCACTGCTTGACAAGTTCTTTCATACTCTCATGTGGCGATGTGAATACGGCAATTTGTGCGTGCACAAAGTGCCACAGCCCCATCCCAAATGGCCCTGAAGGCCTGCAAGTACACATACTGGGCACGTTGTGCTGCGAGGTAAGATGGTGCACACCTGTGCGGAGAAGGAAAACATACCACGCCCCACGTTGAAGGCCGTTTCACTCTGGGCATGCTTCACCACAATACATTGTACACACTTCACAATGACACACTACTATACACAGCTGACTTGAGAACTGGCACTGCGTTTCGAAGTTGTTGGAGAGGGTGTTAAGACGTTTATTGGCGGGCACTTGGCGATAGGGTAATAAGAACACAAGGGTAATAAAAGCTGTAGAGATCGCTAAAAATATGTCACTGACAATGCTGAGTTTTATTTCGTGCTGTACGCTACATTCGTTACAAGTACATGCACTGATATGGGTAAAAATGAACACAGTCATTTTGGTACATCACATAATTTATTATAGCTGCGTTAAGGGAGGAGGTGGCATTGAAAACTTTTTTTATTTGTTGACCTACAGCAATGAAATTGGGCATGCATACTCATAAGTGTCTCGAATAGGGAAACATGCAGTTTCATTATGATACCTTGAGTAGTTCTCAAGTTACATAATGCTACATGGTCCAATTACATGGTCTGCTCGTGGAAAGCCTAGCGCTGTAACAAAACATGCCAGGAAGCTGCGGATGGTGTTGATCTTTACTCAAAAGAAAGCTACAGGGTATGGCACTCTCAGAATTCTTTAATAAGTTCTATTTTTTTTTTAGAGATCATCATGGTTGCCGACACACATTGTCAGAAACAGTGGCACAGACAAACCATCGTCTAGAAAAAAAACAGGGCCATAAAATAGAAATTGAAGATTGCTGTACCCCCAAGCAGTGTTCAGGGATTCAGGAAAAAAAACAGAATCAAAATCGGTCCAGTCATTCACGTGCTACTCTTTCCACGAGCAATGCACAATGTCAAAATCACACTTGTGAGAAAAAGCCTGTCGAAGTTTTCGACAGGCTTTTTTCGATGAACTTTTTTGTTTCTCGTTGAATATTGATGAAAATTGGCACAGACACTAAGAATGACCTCACAGTGCTTCCATAAAAATTTTGAAGCAATACCACAAATACTTTACAGAACAGAACAGAACAAAAGGTTTATTGTGCTAAATGAAGAAGAATACATGTGCATGATATACAGAAAGAGGTCCCATAGTCAGAGACTGCAAGGGGACCTCTTGTACAATGTAGAATTGGGATTGATTGTGATGTACATAGCAGGGAGACAGAGCTACAGTAAAATGCAGTTGAAACAAATAAAGTAAGAATATACCCTTGTAATCTCACAGAAACAATTTAAAAGCAAGAATAACGCAATAATTTCAATGACAAGTGATTACAGAACTCAACTCACAATGAACAGGAATCAATTAAGAAACAGCAAAACAGGCTAGTTAGTTGACATGATATGATTTTTTAACTTCGATTTAACGAGAGACAAATTATTTCTTCATTGAACCATGTGGAGGGGCAAAGCATAATGTAAAAAAAAACAGTATTGAGAAAGCTGCATTTAAAGTTTCAACTTTTCCTTACGTCTCTAAAACACCTAAAAATTGTGATCTCCGGTTTGTCTTGCGATATTTGACTTTTCATGATTTACTCCTTTTCATGATTTACAGAGAATAAGTATGGATTTCAAACCAAGTTCTTTGTATGAAGGAGTGGTGTGATAGGTATGACAAAAAAGATTGCAATTGAATAAAACCCTATACTGAAATTATTCCACATATTTTTTGTGCTGAAGTTGTAATTAGCATAATTATGTACTTGATTAAAAATATTCACTGAACTTTTCTTTATTTGGAGAGGTTTATTTCATCAGAAAAATGGATCACACCATGACGGCCTATGTCTTCTTTCCAAATAACAAAGTTATGGGCAGAAGACTGGTGGCACAGGAAATTTTAGCTGTATAATTAATGATGCGAAACGGGTATATAAAAATTCGTGCCCCTGGTTCATACGTGCTCTTTCGCCGCTTTAGCCGTGAAACGCATCATCATACAGCCGGTTGCGGAAACTCTAATCTAAAGCAATTCATTAACCTCGGAACATTCAAAGGCGTTCGCGGCGATATCAAGTACGGCTCCAAGCACGTCTGAATTGCAGCACAAAAGCTTATTGACAGCACTCCATATGACCGTGGGGTGCCCGGCCGCGTGGACAGTGTAGCCGGCGCATAATGCACTTGCCGGCGGCGTTCGGTGTTGATGGGCGAAATGTGCAACTACGATGACAAAAAATCGGCGCGCACCGCGCTTGGCATCGCATTTTCGAATGACGATGCGCAAAACTGCTAGCCGCTGTTCCGAGCAATCCTTGGCAGTAAAGGAGGGGGGGGATGACGAGCTTGACTGTGTTGTCCGCTGCCGATGCGTAAAATGGCCGTATGTGATTCAGTGGAGCTAGCGAGTGATGTGCTGCATTCCTTGCGAAGAACCACGTCGCCAAGAGTGCGCTTGCGCGTCGTTCCTGCCCACAGTCTCGCTGTCAGCACAGTCAGGGCTAAAGCAGACTCCGATGACGCGCCGCACTCGTAGACTGCGCGCCCGCTCGTAGTAACCCGATGGCGCATCCGCTTACTGCTCGTAACTAAAGCGTAATTATATCTTAAGTGATCATCAAGCCGTGAACGCGTCACGAAATAGCGATTCTCGAGAGCCATGTCTTCGTGACGCACAAGCAGCAGACGACAATCTCCCGGAGCGAGCATCGGGCCAATGGCGAGGCGAGCTGAGGGCAACATGGCGGCCACGGCCAATCAAGTTTCTCAAAACGACCTTCGAACATTTGCTTTTTGTGCGCTTGTTGTTAAAGGGAGGAGCCAGCTGAGGCGGGAAAGTTAAACACGGAGAAATGCTCTTTCCGATGAGCCCAAGAAGCCGGCCCCCGGCCCAAGCATCGCGAAGCTATAATTTTTTGAAAATCGCTGTTTTCTCGCCATTTCCAGAAAAAGTTTTCCTACCTAAGTGGGTGAAACGAATTTTCTGAAGCCCTTCTGCGCGGTTCTCAGTGTAGATATTTTGGAACCAGACCCTTTCAAAAAATCGATTTTTTTTGCCATTTTTCGCAATCCCAAAGTCGCGTCCCCCCTTAAGTGTAGTGAGCTTCGATTACGCCTCTTGCCAGCCATCAACAACTCAGCAAGCCGAGAATCTTTACTACATTTGAAACAGAAGTTTTACTAGAGAAAATGGGGAATTGCTTGGCCCAAGATGAGCCCACCTACCGACCGCATTTCGCATTCCCCTACCTGTTGATTGGTCTCGAGAGCGCTCTCCACGCCACCCTCGCGCAGCGTGTAGTCGTAGTGGAACGCAGACAGCAGGAGGTGAAAGAGGGACCCGGCTGCCAGCAGCTGGGCCTGCAGAGCACTCTCCACTGCCAGGGCACCCACACACCGCACCAGGGCCAAGCAAAGCTCCGACAGGTGCTGCACCAGACACGAGATCAAATTATTCCTGGGATTTTATCAGCCCGAAATGAGACCCGCTTGTGAGGCAGGCAGTAGAGAGAGACTCTAGATTCATTTCAATCGCATCAGGTCATTTATGGTGGATCTAAGTACTACAGTAGACTCTCACCAAACAGAACCTGAAGGGACTAAAAAAAATACTAGGGTTGCACGAATAATGAATTTTGGGTTTTGAAGCGAATTCGATGCGAATACAATTGCACATCTTCATGAGAGACACTCATATAAGAGACAAATGGGTTATAAGAGACACCACTGTGCCTGCAATAATATACGGGTTTATAGGAAAACAGATAAGAGGTACGCTGTTTATAAGAGACAAGAATTGCTGCCTGGGGCTGCCTCTTATAAAGAAGCTCAACTGCAGTGATTTTAGCAGAATAATTTCAAATCAAATTCAATTACAGTGGACTCCCAGTAAACGGATATCTGATAAACAGAACTTCTGCTTAAATAAAACAACTGCCTCTGACATGATTCGTTTCATCTCTGCATACTGCACCCCGGTTCACCTCTCAGTAAATGGAACTCCTGTTAAAGATAACACATTTCCCCGGTCCCTTCAGGTTCCTTTTAATAAGAGTACATTCTAGTACATGTCATATATGAAAAAAGGGGGCATATTTGTCATGGTCCAACTAAGTTGCACAATATATTTTGAAAATTGAAACAAGGTCTGTGAAAATGCTATTCTTTTTCATAAAAAAAATAGGGGGACATAACTTTAAATACAGTCGACTCTTGTTAATACAAAGTTCACGGGGACCGCGAAAAACTTCGAATAAAGTGGAATTCTAATTAACCACAATGAACGAAAAATACATTTATTTCAAAGCAGTTTATGAGAAAAAATCAGTGATTGCCGTTTGCTTCTGTTTGCTGAATCTTGCAGCAGAAAGCAAGTCCTGCAGGCTGTATATGTGCCTGAGTGCTTCCTCGGCGTTGCTCTCAGCAGTGAAAAACCGCTGCACGAGGGCAAGGCCTGCGGCTACATCAGCAGCTCGCGGTAGTGGCTCACTTGCGGCGTCCTCATCGTCAACCTCAGTTTCGTGACTAGGCTCGCTGGGCCGAACTATCTCCACGATCTCAGCGTCCGACAATGCACCGCACGTTTCTAACGAACTGTCAGTGGCAATGTACTCCTCGAAAGGGACGTCGCCGAGAGCTGGCAGGAGACCATCAACGTCAAGCTCACTTGTGTCTTCTTCCCCCACTCTACAAGACGCGTCATCATCTGCACCACTTGGAATGAAGCCGCACGCCCTAAAGCAGTTCGCAATCGTTTCATCCTTTACGCGACCCCACGCTCGCGCCAGCATATGAATAGCACTGAGAAGGCTCACTTCATACTGACTAGCATTGTCCATACACAACAGCATCCGCTCAAGAAGATGCTTCCTGTACAGTACTTTCACGTTTTTGATGATCCCCTGGTCCAGTGGTTGTAACACCGATGTAGTGTTTCGCTGGCAGATAGGCGACACGTATTGCACTCAAGGGCGGCACATTCATGTGTGCACTGCATTGGTCCACAAGGAGCAATACATTGCTTTTAGACAACGCGAACTTGCGATCCAATTTTGTCAGCCAATCCTTGAATAGGTCTGCAGTCATCCACGCTTTCCTGTTAGACGCGTAGTCGACAGGCAGCGTTTTCACGCCCTTGAAACATCTAGGCTTAGCAGCTTTGCCTATCACGAGCAGGCAACATCGCTCAGTGCCCGTCATGTTCGCCGCTATCAGCACCGACACTTTTTTTTGCTACGCTTCTCTACAGCACAGTCATCGTCCTTAAAGGTCAGCGTCTTCTCGGGCAACATTCTGTAAAAAAGTGCTGTCTCGTCGGCATTGAAGATATCTTCCGGCCGATATACTCCCAAGTATTGCGAAGCTGATTTTCCCTCCACGTATCACATGTTTCAGCGTTGACGGCAGCCTTTTCCCCGTTAACGTTTTTAAACGCCATATCGTGGCGCTGCTTGAACCGTGTGAGCCACCCATCGGACGAAGCAAAGTTCTCAATGCCTAGCATGATCGCAAGCGATAACGCTTTCGCTGCAACGATATCGCCGCTGAGAGGAAGTCTGTTGCTTCGAGCCTCCCGAATCCAGATGAGCAGCACTTGCTCTAACTCCGGGTGGGCGCCGGTGCGCATTCTCTTGCGAAACATCTTGAACTGGTCATTTTCGAATGCGTCCAGTACCGAGCGCTTGTTCTTCAGGATGTTAGACAGGGTATTAGGCTTGATGCCGTATTTCTGTGCAATATCTTGCTTGGCGGTGCCTCCTTGTTCAACTTCTTTGAAAATTTTGACTTTCGTCACCAAGTCAAGCGTCTGATAAGTTCACGGGTTGCCATAGTAAATGCACGTGGAGCTTCGTCACACGTGGAAACGCTGAGTCCGCACACGACCGTAAAGAGATCAACAATGAGGCCCGGAACCGGAACCGCCGGAGCAGCCACTTCGTGATCTGGGGCGCTGCATGCAACTGCGATGCCATCAGCTGACGCTTGGAGCTGCGGCGCTGTGGCGATGCCCTTGGGTGCAGGTCGGACACGCATTGTTGTTTAGCACTTCGAAAACAGGAAATTTAACAAACATTACGATTTCCTCTGGGAATTCGATTGAAAATAAATTCGAATTAACCGAAATTTCAGACCTCTAGCTTCCAATTACCGAGAATTTCTTCCTGTTGATCTGCATGCAAAACTGATGGGACCCCACTCCACTTCCAATTAACTGATAATTCCAATTAAGAGACTTTGAATTATCGGGAGTCGACTGTAGTAGCATAATTTGACTTTCGGTAGAGTGCAAGGGATAACTTGTAAAATACGTTACGTTTTAAAATTTAGTATGCTTAAAGCATATAAGCCGGTATAAGAAGCTTCTAAACTAAAAAAAATGAGGAATCGATGTGAGGGTGATATGTTCATTTAACCTTAAATTGAGACTTCATGGCAATGCAAATTTCTTTTAATTAGATGTTTTCACGCCTTGGCAGTTTTTCACTGCAGTGAATTTTTCTTCACACCGAACTAATGAGATGAAGCAGGACGAACAGTAGAAGTGGCTCAGACAGGCTGGTCGACGTTTCGAGAAGAGGCACCTTTGACCCATCTTTGTCAAAGGTGCCTTGTCATCCCTGGTGCGTTAGTTTTTTTAAACCTTAAAACCAACACACCTAACCTTAAAACCATAGAGGAAAGAAAAAGAAAGGAGGGAGCGTGAGATCACGCAGGCAGCCTTGGCAAGCCGTGCCGTTTTGAAGCCAGCAATATCGGCCCAACACATAACCTTCTACGCAAGATCACGCAAGCAACTACACTTGCCAATTCTTTGGAGTACTGTGCCTGGTGTATTTTATCTGAAACGCGCTAGTTCCATGCACACCGGTCGGATCACGCAGGTGCTTGAAAGACGGATCGCCACCGAGAATATCAAAATCTATCGGCACGCTCTGACTTTATTATCACATGTTGGGCCAACATGGTGAGCTTCGCTCATGTGACGTAATGCTCCCTCCTCTCTTTTTCTTCCTCCAGGTTTAAAACTAACACGACAAAGGTGACAAGGCACCTGAAAACTAGGTAGAAGTGCTGTGAAATGTTTCTGCGACTGCCGAGATGGAGAAAATTGTAGCGCAAGTCACACACACACAAACACACACACACACACACACAAACACACACACACAAACACACACACACAGACAACAACACACACAAATTGCGTTTTCCGAAATTTCGTAGCTCCTAAATGGTACAACCATTCGAAATCGCGCTACTTCGTTAGGTTTTTGCACTCTCTGTGCAAGTCGAAGTTCAGTCAACAGATTACGAAGAACATTGTACACACGTCTCCGACACACAGCGTTGTCTCGTTTGACCTGCTATTTGAGGTGCTGCTTATCGGCACTTCGGACCTTGTGATGAATAGCACCATGGAACAACTCTTCATACCCGCGATCGAGCATGGCAATTCGAAACACCAGGCACCACGGCCATGCACATCACCACAGAGCTTTCTGCTTAAAGTTCTGGATAGACCTAACTCCGCTCCGAACTTGGCGGGCAAGACCGTCGAGCTCGTGGACGTGCAAAAATAAAGAAGCTGTCATGTGCTGACTAGCGTTTCAGAAAATCCTACACTCACGTCGAAGTACAGTCCTCGGCACAGGTCCCTGGACAGCCCCTGCATAATTGCCAGGGCCTGCCGACAAGCTGGGAACTGTGCCGCCACGCCCAGGCAGTGTGCCGTGTGCATCATCACGTCCACCTCGAGGGCGCCCTTCTGGGAGCTGTGGCTCAGCATGTCCACGCTGCACGACAGTGCACGCTCCAACAGCTGTAAGGAGACGAGAAGAACAAATGTTTTAGGCGCGAAGCAGCTTATGGCGGGGGCTATGTCCGTCACTCCCTCGTCCTTCGCGCGGCTTCCACTCCCCACTGCGCGTGCACCGTCCCCTCCCCTTCTCTCTCCTGACGCTCCACCTCTCTCTTCTCTAGAAATCTTCCATCTGCGGAGTGACGCGCACGACAGGTGGTGAAACCGCTGCATACTCCTCAAAACAATTTTTTGCGTATTAGTAAAGGACAGTTTCACAATCCAGAAAACAACATTTTCCCCGCAACATGACGCTTACTAAGCGAGAAAGTGCATGAAAAGAAAACGTGGATGGCGGCGCCACTTTGAGATTGCCGCACTGAACACCGTGACGCAAGGAATTTCGAAGGCGTCTACTGGGTCCTACATAGCACCCAATCTATAAAAATGAAGTACATTATCAGATGTGGGTGCCATAGACTTGGCATACAAAGTGTCAAAAATTTCATCGAGCCAACACCGACAAAATACACAAAATACATTTCAAAATTTCTGATGTCTCGCGTGAAACTTGGGCGCGAAATTTAAGAATTGAAGATTCAACCTTGATTTCCTTTGCTAATAATGATCTTATGATCGTGAAACACATGGCATTAGAGTTCTCAGAATGCAGTCTGTCAATCTAAATTAAGTCTTCTTTACTGTCTCTTTAAGGCAACCAGAGACATAACATATGAAATTTCACGATATTTCACTGAGGCTTAGCCAAGTATGAAAAATATACTTTGAAGTTGGTATTGTCGCATTGCCACCTGGGTGCTGAGGTTGTGGCACAAAATTTGGAAATGAATCTTTGGACTTTATTTTAACTTTTATTAATGTGTGAGAGTGGCCGAGAGAGGGCTTTATGTGACACCATCATCATCATAATCGGGACTTGGCCAGGAGAGGGCACTACGTGATAGCACCATTATCATCATCAGGACTGGGAGAAGAAGGGTTAGGGTTCAGTGTTGGAAATAAAGGCAGTTCGGTGTAGTTGTTCGAAGCGGTGTGTGCGTGATTTAGGCTTAGTTGGTGACAACGGAACCTAATGAAATTACAATAGAGTTCTTAAAGAATATGTTATATTATATTAGGCTAAAACTGATTGATTGATTTGTGGGGTTTAACGTCCCAAAACCACCAATATATTAGGCTAAAAAGAATTATCATTTCACTCCTATGTCTTTTTAATGTCAAAGTGCTTATGACAAACCATCTAGCAACAAAAAAAAGAGGGGGGCTTCTACTGGGTTTCGTAACACCAGGCGCCAGCTGCCATGCCAAGTCACCATGAAGACATTCTCGGTAGTGAAATTCCCAGTTACCTGCAGGCCGCCCTCTCTGCGCAGCTCCTCAACGTTGAGTGGCGAGCAGCGCAGCGTGTGCCAGGCGGTCTCCGTGGCGACGCCCAGCAAGGGTGTGGCCTTGCTTCGCAATTGGGGGTCATCCAACTCCGACTCCATTAACCGCAGCAGCAGCCCATAGCCCGCATACTTGTACGGCTCCAGCTCTGTGTGTCACAGGTTACAGCGTGCTGTGATGCCAAGCCTTGCCCAAGCGTTAGCCCCAAACAAAACAGGCAGCACTAACGTCGTCAGCATGTGGATGGTTTGAGATGAAATATGTAGGCTTGTGCGAATAGTAAATTTTCGGTTTGAAGCGAGTAGTGATTTTGTTGGAATAATCTCAAATAGAATTTGAATAGTATATATCACATATTATAAAAAAAAATTGGCACATTTGTCAAAACCCAACTAACCTCCACTATATTTTTTTTTTAATTTGAAACAAGGGCTGTGCAAGTGTCATTCTTTCAGTTTAAGAAGAAGTGAAAAAAAGTTCAAATAGTAGCTTTCACTTTCAGCAGAATGCAAATGATAAACTGTACAGTACGTTGCATTTTGAAATTTACTATACTTAAAGCATATAAGCCAGTATAATGAGCTTTTAAACTAAAAATTCATGAATCGATGAGACAACAATGCATTCATTTAACCTTGAGGTGAAGCTTCGCGACAATGCGAATTTTCTTTAATAAGATGTTTTCCAGCTAAGCATTATTTCACTGCAGTGAAACCACTTTTACAAGAATTACACACAAGCTGATACAGTAAAATCTCGGTAGAGCGAACACCACTTTAACGAACTTTTCAGAATAACAAACATTAAAAAAAATCCGGCGTCGGTTGCTAATAGTTTCAATGTAAAATTATTTCACTACTACATACTTCAAAATACCAAACTTTTCAGAAAAACAAGAGCGAACTTAGTTCCGCATTATATTGGCAACGCCTCAGTACTATGAACTCATGTTCTGAAATCTGTCGCAACCACCAGAGCGGTACCCAAGCAGACAACACATCAAATGAACGCCTTGCTTCTCGGAAGATGCGTGACGGTGAGGAGAGAAAGAAAAAAAATGAAAGGACTTTCTTTTTTTCTTTTTATTAAATCGCCGACACTGCAGGTTTACAAGCGCAGAAGCGAGGGGCAAGGGCAGCACGGCAGGGCAAGGTCAGCGAGGCAGAGGGCAGAGTGGATGTTGCGGAACAGGAAGCATGGGCGCGAAAAACTTGAAACAGTGAGGAAGCACAAAATGAAATGCGAGGAATTTTTTTTTTAGCTCCGATTTCTTCGGAAGAGACGATGACAGCCGCGACACTTCGGATTTTTCTTATCTTTGTCACTTCTACACGTGATCTAGGAGGCCAAAGGGGTATAGATGTTCTCTGAGGAAGCCTTGTTAATCGTGTTCATCTTTTCGGTGATTACTTATTGCATCCGCAAAGCAACTCGGCGTTCGCACTGCAGTGCTACTACAATGTGTTCACCTCTGCTTGCGACGAAGAAGCGGAAGCAGTTTTCACTAAGAAAGTGAAGAATGTGGATGAGCTGGAGGCCTTTATGCTCCGAAGTTTGTGCTGCACGCGTCAAAAAAAAAAAGACCTTTGAAGAAACGGGCATTTTTTCTGTTCACTTGCAAATTTGTTTTTCATCGTAAAAAACGAGTTCAAGGAACCACGGTTGTAAAGGTAAGTCAGTTTGGCCGGTGGAAAATAAGTATTTATGGTTAAATTTAGGGTTTTCTCTATTACGACCTTTCAAAATAACGAACAAATTGCCACGGCCCCCTGAAGTTCGTTATACTGAGATCTTACTGTATATTTTATTTCATATACTTCGAAACTTCCAACAATTTCATTTCCAACCGAAGCGAATTGGGATACAGTAATATTCTTTCGAATATTCGAAGTATTCGAGTATTTGCGCAAGCCTAGAAAGAAGCAATGAAATTGGCTTTTTTTTTAAATATGATGCCTACCCCCTCCCCCTTTTCTTTCGTTCGAGGGTGTGATGTCGGCAATGGGTTCGAATCAATTTCAACTAGCTTATGTACAGGACTCATGAAGTGAAATGCAACATTTTTCTCTAGTGCAACAATTGCTATGAGCCATGAGCAACTGCTTGTAATAACTGCATGATACCTTTGCAAATATACCTCCTACAGAAATGTATGCTCAGATGTAATGCAAGAGTCAAAATTATTCCAAAACGACATGTACTGCAGATGCTGAGAATGAAAGTATGTGCATTACATTGCCCTAAACTTTTGCATTTCACTTTGAGTACTGTACTTGCATACAAGCAGCATTAAGTAATGTTAGCTAACTGGCAAACATTTGTTTGTATGTTTTTTATCTCATGTTTACAAAAATGGGGAAGACGAAGAGTAAAAAAGTACTGGAAACATGATCAACGAAAACAGACTGGAAAACCCACTTGTGGTGCCGCTCTCCAACAATGGTCTGCTCTCGTGTATCATGGAATACATGTTTCGCCACCCCTCACATAGGTTCATATGACTCATGCCTTCCAAGAAGCCATATTGCCTTGCGGAAGGTCGCACCTTTAGCGTGCCGGCTGAAAAGGATGGCCTGCGTTTTGAGCAGCAGCTGAAGGTTGATGGGGTCGGGACCATCAGAACAGCGTTGTGTCTTGTCAGACAGCAGCTCGTATGCCTTGTTGACCTTCTCAAACTGCTCCTGTGGGTACCATCCAAACGAAACGTGTGTCATGACTCGGTACAAGAAAGCTTGGAGAAGAAAAAAAAATGTAATGCAAGAACCAAGCTGCAAACCTTACCAGTTCTTGAGAACATAAAAAACTCGAGGATATAAAGTCAATGAAAAGTATGATAATGCATCAAAACACAGTCCACGCTCGTTAATTCAAACTCAAAGGAACCTGTAAATTTTTCTTAAATTATCAAGAAGTTTGAATTATCACAAGTTCTCAGATATATGACTATGGGTGAGGTGACACCACACATTACGATTAGGCATTGATTTTATCACATTTAAAATTTTTTAAATCGTGTTCAAACCCTAACTTCATGCAATGAACAGAAAGCAGAAATGTAAGGGCCACAAGTTTATTGGCCATTTACTTCTAGACCTCTTAAAGAAATCGTGAATTGCCAACTTTTTCCTTGCTATATATATATATATATATGCCTTCAGCACAAAGCTCTCTATAGTTGAGAAGCATCGCAGTTTACCATGTGTTTGCTTTGTTTAAAAATTTGTCTACTAGCAAAGCCTTCTTCCTTGGAGGCCTGAAATGCTTATTTTTCATTTTTAGACTGCTAGAATTACAGTGCAGACCACTTATAACGTAACCGCTTTTTGCGCGGGACCAATTATAACGTGGGTTTTTTCGACCACCGATATGCCTCTCATAGAACTCAATGTATAGGCCGACCGTTTATTGCGTAGGCGCGCAAAGGAGAATACCGGTTATAGTGCGGAGCTTTTGGCCCCCGACCATAAAATCGGCGAACGGAGCACGGTCGGCACGGTTTCCAGGCGGCGTTCCCGACGCGCCGCAACGTTGGGAGTGTGAGCGGGAGGGCGCACGTGGAGACCGCCGCGAAAAGTCAAACATTGCGGAGGAGAAGAGAGGGTACAGTAGGGAGGGAGTCGGGGACACCTTGGAAGGAGGGAGCGTGTTTTCGTCACCGTGGCGACCGTGGCAGCGTCCAATCCGGGTGTGCGCTGCGCGGAGTGGGGGAGAGAAGCGGTAGCATGCTTTCTTTTTTTTTCTAAACCTCTTTCTTTTGCCTCTTTGGATTTGCTGTGTGCGCTTCGCCGTGTCGTTGCCGTCTGAGAGCCCAGAGCAGGTGTGTTGCGTAGTTCCTGTCGCCATGGCGTCGGCAGCGTCTTCAAGCGGTGTGAAAAAACGCCGTGCCTTATCGCTGGAGATCAAGGAATGCGTCATAAGAAACATTGAGAGTGGCCTGAAGAAGGCGTCGGTGGCGGTGAAATACGGCGTTTCCGACACGACCGTGTCGACCATCTACAAAAACAAGGACAAACTGCGGCAGCAACTGCAGCAAGATTCGTCTTCCCTGTTACGGAAGAGAATACGTACGTAAAAATACGAAGACGTGGATGCAGCACTGTTCAGGTGGTTCCGCGAAGTTAGGGCTCAGAGCATCCCAGTAAGTGGCCCCATGCTCCAACAAAAGGCCAAGTGTCTCGAAGCTCTTTTAGGCCACGACAACTTCAATCCACTCAACGGGTGGATTCAGCGTTTCAAAGATCGCCATGGCATCAGCTGCAAAGTGGTGTGCGGAGAAAGCGGCGCTGTCGACGACGAGTATATCGAAGTCTGGCTTCGCTTGAACTTGGAGAGTATGCTGTCGACCTATACTGACAGAGACATTTATAATGCCGATGAAACTGGTTTATATTATAACCTTTTGCCCAACCGCACGCTTGCGCTGAAAGGCGAAGCCTGCTCCGGCCGCAAGGTCTCAAAGGAGTGCATAACTGTATTGTTTTGCGCCAATTTGGACAGAAGCGACAAGCGCTGCCTCTTTGTCATAGGTAAATCAGCAAGGCCACATTGCTTTAAAAAGTGAGAGTGCCTGCCAGTGACCTACAAAGCCAATAAAAAGGCGTGGATGACGCAGGATTTGTTCACCAGCTAGCTTTGCAAGTTTGATGAGGATATGGTGGCAGAGAAGCGGCGGGTCGTGCTTATCCTCGACAACTGCACGGCCCACAACGTCAAGCCGAAGTTGACCGCAGTCAACCTAAAGTTTTTGCCTGCCAACACTACAGCAAAAAGTCAACCTCTCAACCAGGGTGTCATTGCAACCGTAAAGACGCTGTACAAAAAGCGCATTTGCGAGAGAGTTTTGCTGAGCATGCAGCAGCAGCAGCCTCTTGAAGTGAACTTAAGAGGCGCAATTGACATGGTGGTTGCTTCATGACGGCAGGTAAAGGCCGATACCATAAGCAAGTGTTTCAAGAGGGCAGGCTTCGTGCGCAATGCAGAGGCTCTGGAAGACGATGAGCAGAGCGACACGTCACTCGCCAATGAGACCCTCAACACTGACGACGTGTGGTCCCGCCTCGTTGACAGCAACTTTGTAACCACCACCGACACTTTCCAAGAATTTGTCGATGCCGGGGAGTCGGAGCTTTCTGTCTGCGAGGAAGCGAGCACAGATGACGCGATCGTTGCAGCGGTGCGCGGTAGTGCGGAGGTTGCAACGGACGACGAGTCGGACGGCGAAGACGATGTCGACCCGACGCCAGAACCAGATTTCCCGTGCAAAGACACATTGGAATACCTAGCTAAAGTGAAAACGTACTGCGCGAAAAACAGTTTGAGCGAGAAATCGCTTCAGTGCTTAAGCTTTGTGGAGGATGAAATTGTTCGCAGCGCTGTTCGCAAGCATAGCCAGACCAAAATAACGACGTTCTTCCGCTGATGCCGGACTTGAGAACTTTGTTTCCGAGCGGTGTTGTGATTGTGTTGAATGTGTCTGTGAGTGAAAAGTGTAGTAAATTGCTTTTGAAAGGTGGGTTGCCCTTTTGACATAGGCAAAGGCCGAAAAAAGCATGCTTTGGTTATAACGCGGTACCCCTTATAGCGCGGATTTTTACAACTCCCGTGACTTACGTTATAAGCGGTCTACACTGTATATAAGCACCCAAATTTTTAAATAGTTGTGGGAAAGCAGCAGATATTTTCCGGTATGGAACTGCAAGAAGTATGAATTAACCAAATTATGGCGTTTGAATTAAGAGGCTTTTAAATACACTGAAAGAATAGAGGGCCAACCAAAAATTTGAATTTCGTTTGAACTAACCGAAAGTATGAATTATCAGAGTCTGAATTATCATGAGTCTATTGTATGCACAGTAACTGCAAATTGCATAAAATGGATAGATCATTATTCACCTGACGATTGCCCAGCAACATAGAAAACTTACAAACGTCTCAGAAAGCAAGCTTTTCACTTGGAAAAAACATTTTATTAATTCAGGGGTTGAACCTGGCACCAACGGGTTTCTGGCACAGTTGCTCCACTACGACAACTTTTTCTGCTTTGTGGATTGCCACGAAACCAATTTGTCAAACACGAAACACATTTCTGGAATTTTCAGTCACCATTCGTCAAAGCATGCATTGTATACTGCACATTAAGAATACATTGACAATGACCACTACATGTAACATAGAGTATTCGCATTAATCAGTGGACACACAACACATTTCAACCAAGACTGCAGTGCAATAATTGTACATTATAACAAAGCTGTGAGCTGCTAAACAGCAACACGAAAACACAAGCTCAATGAGTGCATTAAGTTTATGATTAATATACTCTACATCTAAGCATCATGTTACACATGAAAAGCCTCACTTCATTAAAACAATTTGAATGTCTACACCCTCTAGCAAAAGTAAGTGTTTAAGCTCATAAATCCTGTCAGTGGGTCACACAAGACATGTCGTGCGAGTAGCTGTGTCGCCGAATTCCCGCCTATCAACAACAGCCTCAATCGAAAACGCAAGCCATTACTAGTACCTAATGAACTTCAATATTACAGTGAAAATATTCAAGTCAGTCGAAAAGGCAACACTCATCTACACTGAAATGTTGCCAACTGGTACATTACCTACCTTTAAACAATACAAAGCTTCTTAGTGACAGTACTTCCAGTGCATCACGCAGTTTTTGATACGACTCCAATCTTCTAATATTGCTACGATTAGTGGTTCATTTCAGAATTGAAACAGGCATATGATTATGCTTTTAATTGTCATTTTTAATACAATAAATGAGTTCCCATAGTCATTTCACCCCATCAGCCTCCATCTTTCCTTTTTTTTTAAGTTTATTTTCTCTGCAATTGTTTAAAAAGCCCTCAAGCCACAAAATACATGTACGAACACAATAAACTAAAATAAACATAACAGACACGAAAGCAGGAAGTGAAAGAGAGTTGTAATAAGAGCTCTATATGTTTACAGATAAAATGTAAGTACAGTTTGGCAGCCTGTGAATACGTTTAACAGCCTGACAAAGATATGCTAGGGATTAAACCAAAGCATCGCATGCAAACACCATTAACATCATTGCAAAATTAGGATTGACACAGTATACAAATTTTATAAAGTAGTTGGGCCATATTTACTAAACCTTACATCAATAAAGCGAGCAATAGTAAGAATGAGAAACCTAATTATTCTTACCCTTCCTTCTGGGTTCTTGTCGGGGTGATATTTCTGGGCAAGTCGAAAGTAGGCACGCCGAATAACCGAATCGTCTGACCTGCCCAACCAATGAGTAATAAGTTTAAAAACATGCTCCACACTTAATAACAACTTCTCTTTAGGAAAGGTTCACGATATCTTTCACAATGATTTTGTTATTATGCACATAATGTACTCCTTTAAAATACATTAATCATACAATAAGGTATCTTTTTCTTCAAATGAAAACTTTAAACAAAGTGTCAGCACAGAGTTTTCTTACATCATATGATGTCTTTAATGATCATATCTACACTCGTGACATCGTAACGACGATATAGAGAACAAAATTGGACAGAGTATGATACCAGCTGCAAAACGCTACACACAAACATAAAACCAACAGGTTTTTCTGGGTCTCTAAGTCACTTTCTGCAAGTTTGCCATATTCAGACCACAAAACCATGTGACCCAAGGGCAAGTTCTTCGAAGTAATTAGAGAAAGGGCCCAAAGTCAGCTGTTATTATTGGGAGGAACTAGAGCACACGACTTCTTACTGCACAGCAAGGCAACTTATTCAGCGTGATTAGTAAGTTCCTGATGACAGAATGACCACATCGTGAGATTGAAAAAATTGTTACAGGAAACTTCCACAATCTCGACTTTGGGGAGAACAAGGAAGTTAGCTTGAATTAAGCATTGAGAAAACAAAGAAGTGTACCTAACGTTACTTTTGATTCCCGAGTGAAAAAAAAAGTAAATGTGATGCCCTATTCACCACAGGCTCATTGCATATCAAAGCAAAGCGACATAAATCAAAACCAAGGCATACCATGGCATACCATGCATACTACAGAAGAGTTATCACTGAGGGAAGGAACAATTTGTACCTCTTCACGTACTTGTAAAATACAGTGTCCCTAACTGCCACGATGTCTACAGCCATGCCCAAATAACTTCAAACATGTAGCACAGTCACAAACAATATTAGGGGCAACAAAAAATTTTCGTTCAACGCTTTCCCTAGTATAGATGAGCTGGAATCACCCACGCTGAAGAACTGCTCCTGCAATGTAGCTGTCGAGCATACCTGATCATTTCCATGCAATTTTCCGTAGAATGAACAGATGGCATAACCCAGAACTTAAAATAACGCTTTCAAAGCTCGAATTTCTGCTGAAATGGTTTTGTATCTGACAGCCGGGATATAACAATGCCATCTTCCTTCGTGGGTATGCATTCCGTTGAAAACGGCAATTGAAAAAAGAAAAAGAAAACAACACTCAAAGCTTAATTTTGAAAGCTTTGGTAGACTTTCACAGCGAAAACAGTGTGCGGCTCTCATCGGACTCTGGAGTCGCACCTCTTCAAAGACTCACCGGCAAGAGACTCTCATGCAAGGATAGCATGTTGGCACATCAGTAGAGGACACTGATAACCATAAACCAGCCACAATGCTAAAGATATATTTTCCTTTTTTTTTCTGGTGAGAGGGCATCATAGCAGAGGACCCATCATAGGCATTGTTCCTCCAACTTTTACGAGCAATTTACAAAAGAAACTTCTCTTGGCAACCATGCATCTTCATAATGCAGTATAGGAAAGCCAATCTTCTGTCGAACATTCTTTAAACATTTTTTTAATGTTATGCTTATACTACATAAAATGGCTTTTACAAATATTAAGGTGCGACTCACAAAAAACTGAGGCAAACTAAAGGAACCTGTATCTTTCTATCTCATTCTGGCCATAAAACTAAGTACAGATTTCTCATTTGTGGATTCAGATTTGAGATGTCAACATGAAATAAGCAGTTTTTTTTTATTGGCCATTTAGTCTCTACTTTGATCCCACTGAATTGTCCGTCTCTACGTGCAGTTTCTCAAAAGCTTGCGAGTGCAGAATACCAACTTGTGTAAGCAAAAAACACGTAGCAGTTTCAGCATGGACCTCGCACAATCGCAAACAACCAGTAATACTTCGGCAAACCTGCAAGAAATGTTCCAACAACTCCACAAGGAAATGGATCTATCCATAAACAATCAGCTCATCCGGAAATTTGTCTTCCTGCGAATCAAAATTAACTACTCTTGCAATAAAAAGCAGAACTTTCCAGTCATTCAACTGAGCACGAAAAGTGGTGGAACTCCAAAGCGCTCACTTCTGTTCCTGTGTGACGCCCAAGGTTGCGCAGGCCTCCTCCATGGACAAAGGTGGCGGCTTGCGATCCAGCTCCTGCCGCCACCGCTCAAGCACATCGCGCAGCAGGGCTACCTGCATTAGCGAGCCATGACCTTTGTCAGCACAGCGCACTTGCACTTTTTAGCACAGAGCACAACCAGATGCACGGCTACAAACTACTGTACATTAAGTTGCGAACAAAAATTTCTCTGTGAGGAGTCCTTTAAAAATTGGTGCGGTAATAAATCACATATCAAGGTTGCCAGAATGCGACTAGGGCACGAAATTCAAGAAAAAAATCCTTGCCATGTTATGTTCTCTACTGACAGCCAACATAATTCTTTCTTAATATAATCCAATCAGTTTTTTTTTAATTGTAACAGGATAGCCCAGTAGGCTAATTGGTATCACATTGTGCTATAAATGTTTCTGCGCAAATAAACAACAAAGGACAAAAAAGAGGATTTGTGGTGTATGTTTCCCTTCATTCTACGTAGTTTCTGGCACTGAAGTTTTTTATATCATTATTTTCAAATAAAATTCGTTGAGCTAAACTTACTTGAGAACTGCTATTTAACACACATTCAACAACAACTGCCGAAAAATTTCAACATGACGCTATGCGGTCTGCACTCCAACACTGCTATGCTGAAATTCATCACGCACAGATTGAAGTTACAAGAACCTCGAGATGACTGCAGGATAAACTCCCGGCTTGGAGCACTACAAAATTTTTTACTGTCGCTGGTTTTTAGGAGCACTCACAGTTAATTTCAACTAATTCATTCTTTTTTACCATGCTAGTGACATTCAACAGCGTACACTTGGGATTCGAACGTCTTAAGTGCCAACCACTGGCACGCGTACGCTCGCGTCTACGTGTCAAAAGCGTCAAATGCGCCTCTCGGCGTCGGCGTCGGAGGGGCATACACGAGGAGGCGCGAGGGATCAAGCCAGGCTTGATATTTTTGCCACGCGTACGCTACGTCACCCCGCGTACAGCGGCGCCAACCAACCAGGGGCCGCGCGCCAACCAACCAGAGGCCGCGATGACTCCGAATGCTGTGCCTAATGGCCGCCGCTTCGAAGGCACGGCCGAGTGCTGAAAGCAAGCACGGAAACTACTCCGAACATTCCTGAATGAGTGCTTCATAGTCTAGAACGTCAATGACAGGACGAACGACTGCGAGTGCTACCAGCGTGACGTGGTTTCGTGCCGAGTTCGAGCGACGCCGACAAATCCAGGGAATTCCGGACGGCTGGCTTGCGCCGGTCCTGAGTGCAATCGTCGGCCGAACAAAAACATCGTACAGACTACTGGAGGATATCGATGTTCCTGTGCTTTTATCTGTGATTTTCTGTGCTGAAAACGAGTGTAAACAGACTTCGGAGGTTTGAAGCTCTCAGCATGAGCCCTCGCCTACCGTGGAGGCAATTCAGAGCGGTGTCATCTGCATCCAGCGTAGGCCTCTACCGTCTAGTTCGTATGAACCAGCACATGCGAAAAACATCGGCTGAACATACACGACGCCCGAAACATCGCGTAGTGCATACGGAGGAGTTTTTATCTGCACTGTGTTTTCAATCATCATCACTGAAAGCGAACCTCGCACTAGCCAGCACATTTCGGTTATGTGAAATCGTACGTACTCATACAAGTGTATTTGCGAATTGTATTACGCTAAAACATTCGTTGGCTTCGGTGCAAATTGTTTTCGTGTGTTGCCAAGCTAATGACAAGCGTGCGCTGGTTGGTAGCAGTGTGATGTGATTTCGTGTCGGGTACCAGTGACGCTGACACATTCAGCTGTCAGCGGTCTCATGTCCATTCATGTACAAGACAAACTCGAACGTGTGTTGCTGTGGTTATCGAAAAAGGAAATTGCATGATTAAGTGTTGCTGGTATTGCCTGCTATTTCACTTCTCTCTTGTTCTGCTTCTCTGCCACGTTTAGTAGCACATACGTTGTTTGGAGCTATTCTAACACACACACTCTTAATTTATGGTTCATTCTGATACTCATAGCTATAAGCATACAATGGCCCTTCTCCGTCGTTTTACAGTTTACTATAATATAACACGCGTTTTGTTTACAGCTGGACAGATAACTGAAAACCTTGTGAGAAGCACCGATTTGAAATCAGCTGCACGATGACACGATGGTATGAAGAGAAGGTCACCACATGTACGCACAGAATGAATGAAGGTGCACTAGTACTGTACTGCCCTTTGTGTAGAAGAAATGCAAAAAGTACCTCATGTGACTTATGAGACCTTTCAGAACTGTTCATGTATTTATCTGTTCCTCCAGACTGTAATGAGCTGAAGATATTATTACGGTTTCGAACATTGAATCTTTGTATGTATTTCGAAGGACTGCTTCATTTCTGTTCAGTTTATTTAGTATACGCATTAACTTGGACTATATATGCATGCACTTAAGCATATTCAAAACATCAAGATATTCAGTTTAGCTATGTTGGAAAACTTGCCAAAACTTCTGTACGGTGCTCTGGTACAATCCTATGACCGGTATCTGTCCCATAAAAAATTTTAGGCATGCTTTATTGCATTATAGGGTATTTTCACTATTGATGACATGTGAAAGCCTTCTACACAGTGCTTGGCTGCAATCTTGAAACCAATATCTGTTTCATCAAGAAGTGTCAGATGCATTTTGTAGATGTTAAAGGATATTTAAACTACCAGCAAAGTGTAGAAACTTTCAACACAGCACTGACCTGCAATCACAATGCAGCTTAGAAGCCATTTGTAGCGCTCTCTAACACGTTCAAATAAAGTTATCAAACACTGAAATGATGTACTTGGTTTGGTTCGTGATACCAGTGGGTCTGACTTTTTGGAGGCACTTGTATCATAATAATGTTCTATTTTTCTCATTTTTTACCAGGGTGCACTCAGGGGGTAGTGATATTTGTTTATGTTGGCACGCTTATTGTGATATTACTGTTTAAATGCTTTCATTTTGTACATATGTACACCACTCCTGCAGTAGCCTCACATTGGGCTGCCGTACTTGAAAATGAATATACCATCCAAAAGTGTTCCATGCTGCGCTCGCTTCCAATCTTATCACTAAGATCTGTTCAATCATCAAGTGTCGGGTGTGTTTTGTTGCATTGGAGAACATTTTGGCTGCCTTCCATACAGGGTTCAGTTCCAATATTATGACCGATATCTGCGACTTCATGAACAGTTATGTGTGATTTGTCGCTTTAGAGAATACTTTGACTAGAGACAACATCCAGAAGTCTTCCATACAGGGTTCAGTTCCGATATTATGACCAATATCTGATTTCATGAACAGCTGTGTGTGGTTTGTCACTTTAGAGAACACTTTTATTAAACACAACGTCCAGAGGTATTCCATACAGGGATCAGTTCCAATATTATGACTGATATCTGTGACTTCATGAACAGTTGTGTGTGATTTGTCGCTTTAGAGAATACTTTGACTAAAGAAAACGTTCATAAGTCTTCCATACAGGGTTCAATTCCAATATTATCACCGATATCTGTGACTTCATCAACAGTTGGGTGCGGTTTGTCACCTTAGAGAATACTTTGTTTAAAGACAACGTCCAGAGGTCTTGCTAGAAGGTTTCAGTTCTATTATTATGACCGATATCTGTCACATCATGAAGTGTCAGGCACAGTTAGTTGCATTAGAGCAGATTTCGACCATCGAAAATGCCCAAAGGCATTGTACACTGTATTTGGTTCCCATCTTATGACCAATATCTGTTGTACCAATAAGAACCACGTGTGCTTTATTGCATTCGAGGATATTTCTAACACACACATCAGCTGAAAGCCTGCTACTCTGGCCTCAATTGTAGTCTTATGACTTAAATCTGTCAGATCATGAAGTTTTAGGCATGATTATTAACAGATCATGAAGTTTTAGGCATGATTATTAAGCTGAGGGCTATAAAATATGAAGTGTAAATGTGCTGAAGGCACCAGCATATCCACAATATTATTAGTAAGTTTGGCAGTGCAGGTATAGGAACCCGGTATTTTTGTAAACCTGATTAGGAGGGCAGCCGCCGCCTCACTGACCGAAGAAAGGACGGAGGGGAGGGGGCTTAATGTCACTTTCATATATTAAGTAGCGAGGGGGCGCTAAGTCAGCCCCTCCCTGTTGTAGGAAGAGGGAGGGAGCACTGAGACAAACTTTTGCCCCCCCCCCCCCCCCCCCTTAAGGAGAACCCTGCACACGCCTATGATAGACGTACAGTATCCTAGACGCGAATTTTCATTCGCGGGAGCGGCGCACGCACCGATGTTGATTTCTGGTGCATACCGCTATAGTTACTTCGGGCATTGGGATGTCAATTACTTCTAAAATAGTCTAAACTGTGGTGGGTGAAGCACTGTCAACTTTTTAACGTGTTCTTATATCCTCTAAAACATACAAACCCGCTCCAGTTGAGAACGTGCCGTTCTGTGCTGAACTTAGACAGTTCTAAGCCAAAAGATCAAGCAACAATGTGCATTGGCCTTGGACGCATGGGCGTCAATGCGGTCGACGCGTGCCAGTAGTTGCGCGCCCTTTTCCTCCGCAGGCGCGACTAGATGCTTTTGACGCGTAGGCGCGGGCATATGCGTGCCAGTGGTTGGCACTTTAGGTTTCCCGTCCTGTAGCCCATAACATGATTATGAGAGATGCTGTAGTGGAGAGCTCCAGAAATTTTTGACTGTCTGGTGTACTTCTACCTGCACTGACCTCCACCGTTTCACTTCCATCATAATGCGACTATAGTAGCCAAGATAGAACCCACGACCTTCAGGCCCTTCCTTCTCGAAAACATTAACTGCCTCGGTCTCAGGGTACCCAATTGGGTAACGTTGTTTTAAGGGCTACAAATCACCATATTTCGATATCCACGTGTCCAAGTTTATCTTGCCACAATAAGCGTGAGTTGCTTTCGCTAAGCCCCAAGAATGGGGACCGTGTGTCTAGTCCTATTGAGAAAACTAGTGAATGAAAATGGCTGAGTGCTGCACAAGCGCTCTGCTGCGTCCTCCTGATAACTGAAAGCTTTTTTTTTTTTTTTTTTTTGTGGCATGAACAACAGCGTATCTAGTACATTCTTTTAACTGTGGATGCCCTGAAAATCGCATTGAAAGTCATTTCTGTCTGATACTTATCCTGCACGCAGTTATAGAGATTTAAGAAGTTCAGGGGTACCCAATTGGGTGGCATCACATTTTGAGACAGCCATTCAACTTTTGAGTTCTCTGTGTTTGGTCTTGAGGGCAGCAAGCCAAATAATACAGTTTTGCAAAAGCTCTTTAATTAGTGCATTCTTGAAACTGAGGGGGTTAACAAAGTAGAGGTGTGCGAATTTTCGACATTCCGAATATTTTTTAAATAGTGTTTGCTGTTCGATTCGATTCATACTGGAATTTCTACTATTCGAACCATTCGAACTTCCCAAAGACAAATGCAATGAACGTGCAACCAAAAGTGACCCCTTCATATCATTACCAGGCTTCACTTCAATACACCATCATATGACGGCAAAGCTGCCTTTCAGGTTCCGCGATGGTCGAACTTAAGGGGGGAGGTGGCGATCAAAAAAAACTTTTTTGTTTGTTGAGCTAGAGTAATGAAATTTGGCAGGTATACTGAAGAGTGTCTCGTATAGCTATATATGCAGTTTCATTGCGATACTTCGAGTAGTTTTCAAATTACACTATGTTACATAATCTGATGACATAGTCTGCTGGTGAAAAGCCTAGCATTGTAACAAAACATGCCAAGTGGTTTTGATCTTTACTCAAAAGAACACTACACAGGATGACATTATCAAAAATTGTCTATTCCTTCTAGTTTTTTTTACAAATAACATCCCCATCAGCTTCATGTATTGCATCAGAACTTCTCATGCACTAGTTAGCACATGCAAAAAAAACTAGGCCCTAAGCAAGGTAAAGAATAATGTCATCCTGTCAACAAGACTTCAAGGATTAAAAAAAAAAACAGCATCGAAATCGGTCCAGTCACTTCCACGCTACACTTTTCACAAGCAACACTAAGTGCCCAAAACACACTTCAGAAAAAATGGCTTTCAAAGTTTTTGTAGCACTTCACCTTCATCAAAATGCACCAGAACAGTAGTCTTTGGTGTCAATGCCTGCAGGTGGCCTTTTGGTCCTCTGTTTCTTCATCTGGTGCATGTTTGATGATTTTTTAGCCCGCTGGCTGTCCTTTTCTGCAGCCCTCTGGAGGGCAATGGCCCCAGGTTTTACACCTACTGCAGTGCAAATCTCGGTGTAGGCTCGCAAGCTGCCTGCATTGTACTTTGCAACAGCTTCATGCACTGCTGCTTCCACAGTGAAGAGGGAGGCATGCTGCTGCTTGGATATCAGTGACCAAATCACTGAGTGGAGGCTCTCGGCAGCATTTTGAGTCTTGTTGCCGCTACATCGAGCCAGCAGTTGAGGGTCGGAAAGGCGTTGGTAGATGGGCCGCAGTGCTTCTATAACCTTGCTAGGAAGGTTGTACTTGTGTGGAGGTGGTGACTTTCCTTCTGCTTCTGCTGAACGGTGCTTGCACCAGCTGAGGGCACCAAGAGGACACAGCTGATGATGGGGCTCGGCATCAGTGGATGAAATGTGGTGGAGTGTTGCCATCACCGCCCTTTGCATATCTTGCACATCTGTGTTGCTTCGCAGGGCTATGCCATATTAGCTGGTGAGCCTCTTTATAAGATATTGCGTAAGGCAAGATCTTATAGATCTTGCGTAGGCAAGATTCATAGACGTTCGTGGCGATATCAAGCACGGCTCCAAGCACGTCTGAATCGCATCACAAAAGCTTACTGACAGCACTCCATATGACCATGGGGTGCGCGGCCGCGTGGACAGTGCAGCCGGCACGTAATGCACTTGCCGGCGGCGTTCGATGACGATGCGCGAAGTGTGTAACTACGAAGACAAAAAATCGGCACGCACTGCACTTGGCATCGCATTTTCGAATGACGACGCGCGAAACTGCTAGCCGCTGTTCCGAGCGATCCTTGGCAGTGAAGGGGGGGGGGGGGGGGGGTGACGAGCTCGACTGTGTTGTCCGCTGCCGATGTGTAAAATACCCGTACGAGATTCAGAGGAGCTAGCGAGTAATGTGGTACATTCTTTGCGAAGAAGCACGTCGCCAAGAATGCGCTTGCACGTTGTTCATGCCCACAGTCTCGCTGTCAGCGGAGTTAGGCCTAAAGCCGACTCCGTTGACGCACCGCACTCGTAGACCGCCGCGCACCCGCTCGTAGTAATCTGATCGTGCATCCGGTGCGGCCACTCGTAGTAATCAGATCGTGCCGCCGCTCACAGCTTCGTTGCTTGCGAAGAAGCACGTCACCACGAATGCGCTAGCGCGTCGTTCCTGCCCGCAGTCTCGCTGTCGACGGAGCTAAAGACGACTCCGATGACGCGCGGCGCTCGTAGACCACGCTCCCGCTCGTAGTAACCTGATCGCGCATCCGCTTACTGCTCGTAACTAAAGCGTAGTGATATCTTAAGTGATTATCAAGCCATGAACACGTCACGAAGTGGCGATTTTCGAGAGCCATGTCCTCGCGACGCACAAGCAGCAGACGACGATCTCCCGGAGCGAGCATCGGGCCAATGGCGAGGCGAGCTGAGGCAACATGGCGGCCACGGCCAATCAAGGGTCTCAAAACGACCTTCAAACATTTGCTTTTTGATCGCTTGTTGTTAAAGGGAGGAGCCAGCTGAGGTGGGAAAGTTAAACACGAAGAAATGCTCTTTCCAATGAGCCCAAGAAGACGGCTCCCGGCCCAAGCATCGCGAAGCTATAATTTTTTGAAAATCGCCGTTTTCTCGCCATTTCCAGAAAAAGTTTTGCTACCTAGGTGGGTGAAACGAATTTTCCGAAGCACTTCTGCGCGGTTTTGAGCGTAGATATTTTGGAACCAGACAGAAAAAGGGTTCCAGAAACTGAAAACTTGAGTTTCAAAAAATCGATTTTTTTACAATTTTTCGCGATCCCAAAGCCGCGTCCCCCCTTATGGTGCATTCAGACGACGGATCGAATCCCGATGTGGCGGGACGGACGGCGCGTCATGTGACCTCACATCAGCGATTCCCCTCGTCCGCGACTCGTCCGCGCGGCTCGCGGACGGATGAACCCAACCTGTTTCTCACATCGGGATTCTGGCGGGGGAGAGCCGGTACTTCAGCGGAATAGCTTGGGGTCGGTGGCAACGAGTACACTTTTCGTCTGCTCGCGAGCTATGTCCTCCATGCTGTCCGCGAGCCATGTCCTCCATGGCTCGCGGACAGCTGCATGACTTGTCGGCATCATCTACGCTTGAGCAGTGTTTACTTAGTTTCCGGAGACTTTGTTCTCAGGTGATTAAATATGCAGAAATCACTTTTGGTGGTTCGGGAAATGTCGCCGCCGTCGCTTAACACGCGAGATTCTTAGCGGTCATGGTGGTAAAATATTCCAACTTCTGCAACCTGCGACGTGCCGCTTCTAAAAAAAAAAAAAAAAAAGGCGGGAGACACGTTTAGAAGTTCTACAAGTGGGGAATAATGTAGTTGAAAGAATATCCTGCTAGCAACTCCCTTTTCTCCTGAAAGAATAACACTACTCGTTCATTTGTCACAACACGACAGACATCGCAGCCAAGCTTTGCTTCTTGCGGGCATCCATGTTGAATACTCTCAAACCGGTCTGCTGCCAGCGGGCGCAGGTGAGCGCCGAATCTGCTGTCGAGGGTAATCCGGCTGTTTTCCCCTAGGACACCGTCCGTCGTGTGGATGCGCCTGCAGCCCGACTATCCGTGGATTAACTGTCCGCGTCCACGACAAATCCGGATTCGGTCCGTCGTCTGAATGCACCATTAATGACAAACACAGGCGACCTCTTACTAAAAATGAGACCTTCAGATTTTTCAAATGCTTCAACCCCATCGTATTCCCATATTGCACCAAAGCTTTCTTTCAAGCTCTGCTACAGTTGCAAATGTATTGACTCAAGAAAATGCTGTTTCCAACATGGAGGTGATGGATGTGGCTGAGGTGGGGGATCAACAAAGGCTGTTTTGGACCTTAAATTTGGGCAGGAAGTATGAAAAACTGGATGCCGAAGATTTTTAGCACCCAAAATTTCTAATCTTCTCGTATATAGATGTTTACAAGGCAGATTTGGAACTCCGGACTCGAAGCAAGCATACCCTTGTCTACTGCCACATCAGTCTGGCTTCCACAGAAGTTCAAAGAGGAGGAGATGATGAGAAAATGACGTTTTTGCCTTTCACATGTAAAGTGTCATTGGCAACACTTTGGTTTCACCAAATCATGCACAATTACAACTTGTTTTCTGCAATGCCTCATTATTGATAAGACAACTATGAAATAGCACCCCGCAAGCGCTTCATCATCCGAGTGAAAAGAAGCACTTGCAACTATTCATTCGCAAATAGCAACTATTCTTGTGAAATAGTTGCTACTTTGCATTAATATGCCTTAAAATCCTCCAACTTTTTTTTTCCGCAATTTCGCTTCAAACTGTTCAAAAAATACTTTAAAAATATTCAATAAATATGCTACAAATATTTCCTTTGATTCCCACTCACGCTTCAATATTCGAATTCCTTTCGAACCCAACATTTTGCAGTTGGCACAGCTCTATAATGAACACAATTGGCACCCGATATTTCCACTCACAGGGTCCTTGATGGGCCAGTCCGGAAAGCGCTGGATGTCGCACAGGTGCCGCAGGTAGTAGATGTTGCAGAAGAGCTCGTTCTGCAGCTGTGGGTAACGCACGGGCGGAATTGGGCAGTAGTCGTACTGGGCGCGTGTGTTGGACTTGAGGCGCGGCGTGAAGTCACCGATGTGGCTCGCAATCTTTCCCATCATGAAGCGCCTGCAGTAAGTCCCACAAAGTTTTTCAGATGATGTTCTAATTGGACACGTAAGGCAAACGCTAATGGTACGTTTACTAGCTTTTGCAACGCTTAGACTTGGATTGCAATGATGAAGCGCTCGAGATAAGAGCCACAGACATTGTGCTCCAGCTGTTTGTTAGTTCATTCATTCATAATATATTCGAACTCTCCTACAACCAACGTTGCTTCAATGGAATCCCCGCTACAACGAAAAGTTCACGACTCCCCGTGAGCAGTCGATAGGAGTCAATGCATAAATATTGTCCCCACAACGAACACTTTCACTTCGATCGTCCAGCTTCAACGAAATTTTACGATGCAATTCCAGGCTCAGATACTTATTTCTATGCAGTAAACCCAATCTAACATTTCAATGCATTTCAGAGCTTCAAAAGTGTCAACGAAGTCTAAAACACGTGTTGGCACCACCAGAAACCGCCGCTAAACCGCCGCTGTTCAGCAAGCATGGGCGCTGTCATTGCTCCAACTGCCCTGCCTTCGCCACTCGCTTGCTTGTGAGCCGCAGACGATCTGAAGCTGAAGCTCAGTCGCTCAGTTCATGGTTTCCTTCACGCAGCTGCTGGGTGCAACCGCAGAACGATGCTTTTTCCGATTCCGATCCTTATCATTATGTTCACGATGGGTTCAATGCCTCTAAACCACCACATGATTGTGAGAGACGTCGTAGTGGATTGATTGATATGTGGGGTTTAACGTCCCAAAACCCCTATATGATTATGAGAGACGCCGTAGTGGAGGGCTTCGGAAATTTAGACCACCTGGGGTTCTTTAACGTGCACCCGAATCTGAGCACACGGGCCTACAACATTTCCGCCTCCATCGGAAATGCAGCCGCCGCAGCCGGGATTTGAACCCGCGCCCTGCGGGTCAGCAGCCGAGTACCTTAGCCACTAGACCACCGCGGCGGGGCTTGAAAATTATTGTACATAATTGCCAAAGGACTCAAGATACTGATAAAAAGTAATGAAGGAAGCTATTTGTATTTGAAGCTAAATGGCCATCAAAGTTGTAAAGTGACACTAGCTAGCCCTTCTGTACTCCATCAACAAGAAATAAGTGTCGAAGTACTATAAGAGTGCACCGACATTTCTACAGCCATACCTCATTTCAGCATTCCAGATAGCCTCAGGTGTGTCGAATTCACCAAGGAAGATCTCGGCAAACTTGGCTGCTCCATGGTTTTCAAGATAGCACACCATCGCTTCTGGTAGCAAGGGTCCTAGAATACTGCGCTGGGTGAGTGAGCTACCCTGCATGAATGCAACATGCACAAATGCTTTAGCTAGATGGCCCGGCCTGAGAGCACGGCACTCGTAAAGTGATCCGAAACCTAAATGAAAGCATGTGCACTCTGTTGTTTACGTTGAAAGCACTACAAAAAATAAAAAAAAAAAACATCAAGCACTCAGTCAAAACACATCAAATACCTCACTCAGGCTCTTTCCTCACAACCTCATTAGGTTTTGAAGGCCCCGAAAAAGCTGTGTGTGAAAATATTTGGGGCTTTACGTCCCAAAACCCCGATAAGATTTTGAGGGCTGCTGCAGAGAGGGGGGACTCCGAAAATTTCGACCATCTCGAGTTCTTTAACGTGCACTGACATCACACAGTACACGGGCCTCTACCATTACGCCTCCATCGAAATGCGACCGCTGCGCCGAGGATCGAAACTGCGACCTTCGGGTCTGCAGCGTAACAGCGTAACCGCTACGCCACCGCAGAAGACGGAGCTCTGCATCAGACAAGTTGCTTAATTTTATTATCACTTGCACAAATTTTCATAAGAAGAAGGCTCCAATTGGGGAGTTTACTCGAGTGTTCAGCAGCAAGAGAGTCCTACGTACCTCGTCAAAGCGGTGCGCTTGGCAGGTGTGGGCCTTGTGGAGAAGTTCGCCGATTGTGAGCAGATTGGAGCCGGTGTAGAGGAGAACAAAGTAAAAGAATCCCGTGGCATAGAGCTGCTGCACTGCAGGGTTCTCCTCCATGACCTGCAGCAGCAGCTGAGCAACCTTCTCCACCAGAACAGGGTCAAAGGTCAGCAGGATCTAAGTAATGAAGATTCAGAAAGGTCAGTCCATTAAGCGAATCCTGAGGTATTACAGCACTAAACCACTACACTCAAACCTTGACATAACGAATCAAGCTATAATGAAATATTGGTTATAATGAAGTAAATTAATACTTTTTGAATAGACACAGTGGTAGTAATATATCTTTATAACGAATTTTCAAATACACACAAACCTCGTTTATAACGAAGTTGAAGGGGAGCTGCAATTAATTCATTATATCCATTAGTTTGTTATATCGATTATAATAGTTTGTGGCAATGTATGCTCATATGGGCGCACGCCGTAAGCATGCAAAGAAGGTAACAGCCTCGCGACCCGATGTACCGCTACGCGACTATGCGTGCGACGGAAAATAAACACAGCCGAACCTCATTGTTTGGTAACACGCTTAGTTCGAACTTCCGGTTAATTCAAACTCACGCTGAGGTCCCGTCAAAGCTACATGTATTCCAATGGACGCAAACGCCATGTAATTCGACCGCACAAGCACTTGCGGCGATTAAGTCGAACATACTGCACTACGAAAATGCTCTCAGCACCATGCCCAACCCCGCGGCGGCAGCTCGTGACGCTGCGCGCAAATAATGAAAAGAACAAAAGGAAAGAAAAGACTGTGGCGGATTGTTTGCTCTCTCTCAAATGCCAATCTGCATCGCACCTATGCCACGCTTTTCCTTTTTCTGTCTCTGCACGTAGAGACCCTTTTCCTTTCAAGGCCGCGTGCGAAGAGAGAGGGAAAAAAAAAGCTGTCACGGAGAGTCCTTTCTCGGTGCAGAGGGTAGCAGCGGAGACGCAGTCATTGCCATTGGAGAGGAATCGCTTTGTACCGCGGCGCCGCTTCTAGGTCATGTGACCCGCTGAGCCTTTCCTCAATACTCTCCGCTGGCTGTGGGAGGAGGACGGCTCTCTCGGCCGCGCGTGATGTGGCTGTAAGGTTAGCGCGATAGTTTTGAAAGAGCCGCGCTGAACGAGCGTCAAACTCCGCAGAAAACGATATACTTAACCCACTACGGTCGGGTTTTTTTTTTTCGTAGATTATTTTATAAACTAATTTAGTTCATTATATTGATTTACCAGCCAATTTTACTTTGTTACAACGGTTTAAAATGCATGGTTTTCACTCTTTCAAGAAGAATTTCATTTACTTCGTTATATTCCATTACATTATAACAATGTTTGAGTGTATAACAAACTTATTTTCGTGTAAGATGCAACTTTGTTATTATAAGGTTTGAGTATATTTGACTCGCCAATCAGATCTGGACTAACTTTGACCCCCTGGGCTTCTTCACTGCACTGCATATATTTAAGTACATAAGCATTCCAGCTAATTATGTCCATCAAAATCCACCCACCAAAGCCTAGGCTGAGGTCACGAGAGCAGTGCAACGCTACACCTTCTGGGTTACTGTGGCAAGATATTTAGTAGGATGAGCGATGCTTTAAGTCTTATTGCTAAGTTCATTCATTCATTCACTGTTTATTCAGACAAAAACAATGATTGCCTAGGTTGAAGGGACTAAAGGCAGATTACCTCTGCCTGACTAAGGTCCCTCCACCCATACATTTGCTCAGGTGAAGTGGAACAAAGGATACAAATTTCATTCTGCTTTTGAATGAGGGGACACAAAATTCAAATTCAACAACTACATCATCTACATACTGCTCAAATAAGCTCTTATTTCATAGCTCCGCAACACTGCAAAGCTTGAAACCCATGTTACTTATCTAATACAGTTCATGGCATTGTTCACTTCCTGCCCTGACCTTACACCACTGAAATGCATGGGGCAATACAACCAAAAATACAGCATTTCGGTCATTCTAGTCATCTTAGAAGTGTCTGAGTTACTGCTTAATTACCTGTACCAATGTGAACAAAAGCTCTAGGACTATGGCATCAGCGGAATGATACAGTAACTAGCATCTGGTGCAATTCTGACACAAAACTACAGGCTGCTATCAATCTGAACAATCCTCCCTATTTGTACAACTAAATCAAACGAGATGTGGCCATCATAAAAGACCACACACTGAGCAATGCCTTCCAGCCAGTTTGTGTTAGAAGACCTGAACCATGCAAGCAAATAATAGAAGTGAGGATACAGCAACAACCACATGCAACATTTAAAGACCATCCAAACGAATATTACACTTACAACTTATATACAGTGGTCCCTCCGAGTTTGAATTAATGAGAGTCGACTATAAGTAATGCCAGACTCCATGAAATTCAGAGTCTGTGCATTCCCAAAGCTTTTGAATTATTTAAAGATATAGAATGTCCGGGGCAAACATGCATGTACCCTTGCAAAAAGAGTTCGCTACCTCATCAGAGCATTAGTAAACTTGATCTTAAGCATTTACAATATTTGCATTGTTTAATCTTCTTTATATAGGCATTTTTTACGCAGCATAAAACAGCGAATTTCTGAAAGTTGAGCCAGATTCCCCAAAAAATCCCTTTTTTCATGGATCCCCAATTCACATAAAGCCTCCTGCAACACCTTAGAGGCTACGTGTTGCCCTGCTAAATGGAAGGGTGTCAGCTGTGTTACACTACCAGCCACGAGGGCAAATTTTGATAGAGGCGGAAAGCACATTTACATTTAACAGCACGTTAAGGAATTACAGGCAGTAAAAATAAACCCAGAGTTACTTGCTAGAGCCCTCCTCATGATCACGTCAAAATTTTGGCATCGAAACCTCTGAGTTAGTTACATTTCTAACAAATTTAGAGCCACATTTATTGGAATAAGGCATTCGTGCATGCACACAACCAGACATGCACATCCGCTGCTATCTCACCTGTACAATGTGGACCAGGCTGGACCGCTCGGAGAGGAGCCGCTTGGCACGGGGTATGGGGCGCACCACGGCACCGTCCGAGTCACGCGACGGGTAGAAGGAACAGATGGATGAGAGGACAGAGAGCACCATTGCAGCGAGCTCTCCATCATTGAGCAGGGCCTGGCCTGATGCAAGCAGGCCCCAGCGGAGCTGAGCAACGCGCACAAGGGGCTGCCAGCCAGCCATGCCCTGTGCCCAGCACAGTGTCCGCGCGGAGAGCTTGCCTTCAGCCCACATCTCCTGCAGCTGTGTATTCAAAGTGGAAGGTGTCATGATTATCAGCCTGATTATGCCTACTGCTGGGCAAAGTCCTCACTCCATTTTTGCCAATCAACCTGTTCCCGTGCTTGCTGCTGTCACTTCAAGCTTGCAGACCTCTCAATCTCCTCTCCTGACTTAACTTCCTCTCGCCCTCGCACTTCACTTCTCTTGGAATCCAGTCTGCCAGTCTGCTACACTTAATGAGCAGCAGTTATCTTTCCTACGTAGTACATGCTCTGCCCATGCCCATTTGTTTTTGTTCTTTTCGACCACCATGCCCTGAACAACTTTTGTTTCCCTGATACACTCCGCTCTCTTCTCGTCCCTTAAAGTCACTTACTTTCCTCTCCATGGCTTGCTGTGTCATCCTCAGTTTAAATTGAACCCTTTCAATAAGTGCCCATGTTTGTCCCATAAGTAAGTAAGATGCAGATGTTAGAGGGAAGGCCGAGACAGAAAAAGAATTAAGATAATCTTTTAAGATAAACTTTGCCGATGTAACACCACGCGGGAGGACAAGAAGACCGACATGTAAAATTCAAAACTCTAGCTAGGTTTCTATTCTTTTTTTTTTTTGTAGCAATGGTGCAAGAACATAAACGTTTATTTTTTTGAAAAAAAAAACATTCAAATATTTCTAAGAGGGGTCCTGCAACAGTTTTTCAGCATTACCAGAAAATGTTGCAGTGGTAGCTGAGGCTCCCGAGAATATGAGAGCCAAACATTTTAGAGCATCACGTGGCCTCAAACTCGGTGAGAAATCGCTTGCTCCTTTTTCTAGAAATGATGGCATGCACCCAAACCACTGCGCCATATATCGATATCTACGGCCATTGGCTCATTTCGGCATCATGTCCCCCCACAGTTACCATGGCTGCCTAGAGAGGCCACTATTTACCCGCAATCACACTAAAAATAAGTTTCCATGTGATGTTTCAAATGATGATGCAGGCTGAGAGAGGAATGCATCTTCTTGCCCCTTTGTCATGCCCCATCCTGCATAGCTTTCAGTGTGCCCGCTACTCTATAAAAATGCAATGTTGTGACAATGTTGAAACGACTTTCATAATGTTGTGGCAATGTTGTGTGAACATATTGTGCTACTAGGGTAGTATGAAAAGAGAGAGAAAGCACTTAAAGCGTGCGGCAAATCCTTGTAACCTCACTTATACATGACGGACTCTTAAAAATTGTCGTGGCAGTTGATCCATGAGGCAATAACCTTTTTCTAATAAAGCCATTCGATGATTACTTGAACGAGTGTTGCAGGGACCCTTTAAGTAATGTGCATAATTTGCACCATAATATACAACGTATGGGAATATACTAGCTGCATACAGCTACGTTTTGAACACTGACCCAATTTTTCTGGCATATGACACACACACGACACATTAAAAAAAATGGCAGTAAGGGGTAGATGGAAGCTTGCGACGAAAAAATCCACAAACAGGGTTTGTGCTGAGCGACGTTTCGACAAACGGACTTGTCTTCCTCAAGGCGAGAACAAGTCTGCTCGTCGAAACGCCGAATCGACACGATCCCTGCTGACGGATTCTTTCAACACATAACATTGTTAATAATGGCGGCTGTACCTAGGTTGCACCACAGGATTATTTTTTGCTTATGCACTACGTATCAGTGTGCCACATATCATACTGCACAACAGTTAGTGCACTACACTTTCCCCCACTTATGGTCCACCCACACAGTTCAACTACAACGTAGCTCCGCAAAGCGCAAGGACACTGGTTCAATAGCAGCGAACAGTGGCCACCTTTTGATAGTGGTGAAATGCAAGAAAGCCAATGTGTTCTTTAGTTATGAGCGCAATCAAAAGCTCTGGACAGTCGAAATCGGTTAAGAGCTCCCCCACTTTGTGCCTCATAATTATGTAGTCATTTTAGCACATAGACCTCGAATACTTTTTTTTTGCCAATAACAGCCACCGTAAAGGCAGCATGAAAAGTTTTCAGCAATTACCTATGTGTAACAACACTGATGCTTACCAGAAAGCAGACATATTTTTCATGCGTTGACAGCACCTGCATTCTTGGTATTGACATGCGTGTTTATCGTCCGATTTGGATGCGTTTGTGTTTTGCCCACAAACTTATCAATGCTCAGTGCACACTACGCTGGAATGCTTAGGAATCTTCATGATTGTTAGCGCTCCTTTTATGATTACGCGCAGAAAGCGAACAATCAAGTTTATGTGAATGCTAACACAAGCACCTGTTATAAAGGCTCGACTGTTCAATGCAGAATGTATCAATTCCGACACCTCACCACAGATCAGTTTGTCTACGGCTGACACTCTGTTCGCCTCTATCAGTCTACAGCGTGTACTGCTGTAGTACGAATTTTATTTTCCCGGGCACAGGTTCACCCAAACGACCACCAGACAATATGCTTGCCAGCAGCACCGACATTGGACCTTTACCTTTCGAGGCATGGACAATCATGCAACTATACTCCGATTCAACTTGCCAAGATTCCTTCTGCCCAGATAACCATCGCGTAGCAGTCAATCGCCTCCGCGACTACAGATTCGTTCCACTCATGTACTTGGCGAAGTTCCATGTGTAAGGTCACTGACCGTGCACAACTTATGAAATCAGTCCAGAGTGCACATTCATTGGCGCAGGCTTGTGTGAATCTACCTTGGGGGTGTTAGTGTTGCTGCCTTCTTAAGTTGAACACAACTACACACTATGAAAAGCACTCAAGGAAAAAAATATTCGCATATTCGCGTGCTTCGCCGAAAATGCTATCTAAAAATGATAGTCTTCTGCCGGCCGTACTGCACGAGTTGTGGTCTCATTCGCGGGCAACAGTGATGCCTTAGATAACGTCTCCTCTATGTTGAATCACCCGCATCTAGCTGGCAGTCAGAGGCCCTGCATGAGATATGAATGCCATCTGGCAGTAATACTGCGAAACAGGAACTTGTGCCCATGGCCCAGACGAGCGTGCACTGGCGGGTTTCTCTCCAGCCGTCCAAATCGCTGCACTTCCAAAGAAAACAATGCAGTCTTTGGAGTTAATTATCTATGACTTTTCTTGGTAAAGAAACAGACTATCTAATACTTACATATAGATGTCGTGCCACAAATATGCGTAACATTTCTTTTTTCATTGACAATGTTCAGAAGTATGAACGCAGCCAATAGATCAAGACGACTGGGTGTTGAGCAACTTTCACCGGGTGGCTGAATTGTTCGACAGACGGACCAACACACAGACCAAAATTCACGTTAAGGTACTTCAAGAAAAACGATTGTGTTTAAAAAAAGACAAAGACAGCTCACCTGATCGTATCCATAGGGCCCCTGTCGGTCTTTGTCCTCGCCACCTAAATGCCACTCCTTCTCCAGGCACAGTACCGTGTCAGGTGATGCCTCTATGACATTCATCTGCACCAGGCCAGGCACATGTGTTATTGCCACGTTCTCCACTGTCAGCGGAGGACGTCAAGTCATTTGCCATATAATCTACACATACCCACTTACCGTACAGTGAACATTGCACAACCATTGCTGCATGAAATGGTCAAACTTAGATATATCGAACTTGAAGGAGATTGCATACTTGTTCAATTCATTGACAATTGAATGTGAAAGATACAGGCCCCAAGTAGTGGTTTTATTAAAGGGGTACTGACACAAAAATTATGGCCTCGCCTTTATTGCTGCAGTGTGTTCCCGGAAGCCTGTTGGTCGTAACAAGACACATCGTTTTTGCCAATGCATGACAGATAATTAATTACAGGGTGGTTATTACCGACCAGTGTCAGTTTCAGTTTTAAAAACGTCAAGCTACTGGGTGCATTTATCACCACCTAGTGGGTGCAACACTCGACCATGTCAGCACACAGAACTGTGAAGTACTTTCGCACAGTTCGCATCAAGAAGTTTTTTCGAACAGGAAACAGGACAGCAATGTCATCAAACAGAAAATTTTCAACTTGTACGCCACGGCCCCAAACTTGCGAGCAGCTCCCGAGTAATAGTTTACTGGAACAAATGCTACCAAAGAAAAATGGTGGCTATGATGTCGTCATAACTTGCTGCAGCGTGGTCACGTCAGGGAATTAGCGGGTTCCCAAGGGTCCCCTTTTGAGGGTGTCAATAACGCGATGAAGTTGAACGCTCAGGAAAACTTCATAATCAATTTAAAATACCTTAAAAACTATATTCACTGTTGATATTTGCCAGATGATATACGCATATTCACAGGAATCGATCCCGCTATCTCTGCCGCGAAATTTTGCGTCAGTACCACTTTAATATGCTTCGCTGCACAAAACCAGATATGGTTGACTCTCACAAGAACAAAAGATTCAATTGCATTTTACAATGACAATTTGCTTTAATATTCTTCACTACTTGACACATTTCTGTTGAAGCGATGTGAATTCGTCATTGTTAAATGTGAATGAAACATAAGATCCGATTAGGCCACATCTTGAAAGAGGCACCTCACACAGTTTTAGTCTCGCGCTGGCGAGTAGTTGCTTTGATGCAACGCTTTGCTTGGTACCACGGCACAAAACAGCCCTGCTTTGCCAATACAAATATTTACAATAAAGCAATCATAATGGTGGCAGATTTAGGAGAAGCACACATACAAGGGCGCAGTGTGCCGCAGCATTCTACATGATAATATATGGTATCGCAGACAAAGGACACGGACAAGAGAAAGCACATTCAAGACAACAGCACTGTGTTGTCTTGAATGTGCCTTCTCTTGTCCGTGTCCTTTGTTTGCGATACCATATATTATTATGCTACCATACCAACAAGCCCGAAATTACCATCCTCATTAGCATTCTACAGTACTGAAGGTGATAGTAAACATTATCAAGGGGATGCTTACACCTATTCAAAATGGGCAATAATTTGATACAGCCAGGTTCAACCGTTCACACAGTGTTCACCTGTTTGCCGTGGCCGAGCTTGGTGAAGGACCTTCTTTCCTTCAACAAGTTTTGTGGACACTGCAGACAGACCGGCAGCCAAGATAAAAACAGAGGCCCAAACACACCTGCGTTGGGACAAGTGCACGGCTGACGTGCCGATGAGCCAGAGTCACCAGTTCCACCAGGGTAGTCAGGCCGCCAGCATCCAAGAGCTCCTTGACATTTCTCTGAATTGTCAGATAAAGACGGCCAATCAACATAACAAATCATCTTAGGGGGCCAACACCTCCACGTTACACTCTCTGCAATTGCCTTAGCTGCTTGTACAGACAAGCAGTTACAGGCCTAAAAAGTTTTCTGAATGCCTGTGGCTAACTACAGACACTCACCTTGTGAAGAATCAACTTGCTGAGAAAAATGAGCAGACGATCCCTCTCCATCCGATCCATACACTGCAACAAAAGACTACTGCAAGTTATTACACAGGATTTGCACAGCATCATGCTATGACTGCGCTGCTATCAAGTTCAACCACCATATTGAACCTTGGCTATGGATTCACTATACAGTCTTACTTTCTTATTACACTCTTCTATTGTTCTATCGGGTATATTTTATGACAAAGTTAATGTAACAGATTAAATGAAAAGCTTGTCTGATAAAGCAATGACCAGTAGAAAGCAAGTGATAATCTATAAAATATGTTGCAGTTTAAAGCTTACTAATCTTAAAGCATATAACATGATGAATCGATGAGAGGGTAACATGTTTATTTAACCGTGAAGTGAAGCTGGTGGCAGTGCGAACTTCCACTTTCAGGACATAGCACCACTCTACAGCAGTGAAACAACCTTTACAGGAGGTTCTATGCGGACTAACACTATACTTGCATTCGTTCATTTCAAACACCTTGAGAAATTCCATAATATAAAATTGAATTGAAGAGAATTGGAATACTATAAAATTTATTCCAATATTCGCATATGCCTATTCTTTTTACATTTTGACCACACAAATGAAAGAATTAACCAGTATGATCTTGCTTGAAAGGAACACACACAGAAATATGCGCATCATTAAAAATAAGGGCCGTTTGATGCCTAAAAATAAATATTTGCTAGTAAACATTTCCACTGGTGGTTTTAGTTTATTACAACCCTAGTTCATTTTGCTACCTAATCGCCGTGAACATTCAGGCACTCGGCTGCATCAGTTTCTTTAGCCCTTGAGCATAGAAGTTCGCTACCTGAGAATTTCTTGCCAATAAACATTTTTGGTAGCCAGCTTGCACCCACTTTGTGAATCGCAAGCTTTTCGGTTACAATAGGATAAATTATAGAGCTTTCAACGAAAGTAAATCTATCCGACAGACTACAAACTGTCAGTCATCGATCTAACTGCGATTCTCGGTCTACTTGTTGAGCAGTTTCATTGGTCTCGATGCTGAACCTGCCATTCCACTCTTTGTCGTGCAATTTGTGCAGCTATTTATTAGGTACTGGCATTGTTTTTTTACCTTTTGTTGACCCATCACTGTAGGTTCATAAACTAAACACTACTACCGATGAACTTCAGAAGCTGATAACTCTTTTGCCCACGAAAATCAAATTACAGCCTGCACTTCCCACCTGGTGGGTGCAACGATTCCCATGGGCAGTTCCATCTCCATTTCCCATTAAGCCAGAACAGTAACTTCAGCACCTCGCTGAAGAATCAACAGATGACTATGCACAAATAAATTATTATTATTACGTTAAGTTTTATTGGCGCAAGGGCATCTAAGGCCAAAGATTGGCAGTACAAGCGTTGCTTCATTTCAAGGTAGTCTAAAATTTAAAACAAATGCTGTGTAAGGAATGTCTATGAAATATTTAAAACGCAGTACATTTAAAAGGAATGTCACTTTGTTACCAGCCTACATTTCACAGGCTGGAGTATTATGATAAATGAGTCAGCATGGCGCAAGACCCTCACGGGTGAAGTCCTTGCCTGAGCAAGAACTGCGAAGGCTCAGACATACGTTTTTTGCACCAGGCGGTACCTCACACGTGAGGACCAGCCTGGTGTCTAGGATGGAATGATATCATTGTTAGAAATTTTACTTTCGCAAGATAATGAAGAAGTCTCTTAAGGTCAAAAATTGCATAGAGTGATAAAAACAGCGTTGGATGAAGTGGGATATGATACCGGTAGAGCTCCTTGAAATGGGTCATTCGTGCTTGGTGAAGCACAGGACATTGAATGAGGACACGCAAAACGGTTAGACTCTCTCCACAGTGTATACGAATAGGTAGATCAGTGCCTCTCAAAAGGTGTTTATGTGCGGCATAAGTGTGGCCTATTCTGAGCCATGTTAGAGTGACTTTGGTGAATCTGTTGAGTTTCTGTGGGATAACTTTCCTTATAAATATCAGTTAAAGCGCATGAAAACAGACAGGAATACAGGACAAGCTAATAGATATAAAGTCGATGTGCTTTTCTCAGCTAAAGGCAAACTGCAGTCTATTTGTTCACGCATGCGCAGAGAGTTTCCGCAATGTCGCATGAAACACAGCAAAAAGTTCATGGACTTCGCAATGGCCGTTGTTTACATGACTCCTTTTAGCTGTGGTAAAGTGTATATCGGTCAGTCGGGAAGATGCGTCAATATTCGTCTCAGAGAGCACGATTCCTCTTTGAAATCTTTGGGTGCATCGCATCTCGCGGCTCATTGCAGAGAGTGCGGTTGTTATCCTCTTTTTCAGGATACTGAAGTGGTTTTTCGGTCCAAAAATAAATTAACTAGTGAGTTGACAGAAGCTTTTCACATAAGAAAAAGAGGGGAACAATGCGTCAGCCAGCCTTCGGTTTTGCTGCACGATAAAGAGTTTGTTTTTCTAGATTATGTTCCGAGATAATCTGTCTTCTTTTACTATGTGTTCTCGATGTGCCACGGATGTACTTTTTTGTCTGCACACGCATGCGTCGGGTTTTTCAATTGTCTGTATATATATTCTGCCCTTTCCAATAAACAGGTTAGTTGCGAGAAAGCGCTTGTCTTGTCTTCCTGTCTGTTTTCGTGGGCTTTAACTGATAGTTATACCATGCATATCCAACTAGCCCAACTTTCGATTCTGTTATAACTTTCCTTAGTTGGGGATTTACAAGGTGGAGTTTATTGTCGACTTGTTTGTCCTATTCAGCTTGCCAGTGGTTGCATAGACCTCTACGTACAACAGGTTTTAGATCTACACCCGGAACAGAGGTTATATCTATGGTTTGCTGACTAGCGGCTTCTTGCGCATTCTTGTCCACTACAGTTAAACCTGGATATAATGAAATTAATAAATTCCTTGAAAAATTCATTATATAGAGGATTTTGTTATATGCAGGTTATGTGGAATCAAACAAAAGGAGGATTGAAGGCACATATAACGCAAAACACTTATTTTACAGTAAAAAACTGCATTACTATTGTTGTAGCAACTATATGAACACTCTCGGCAGGTTTTTGCCGTCGCCGCCATGTTCCGTAACAAGCCCAAATTGATAATATGCCCCCATGCATCGCAACTCTCACGAGCAGGTAAAAGCGAGCGAGCGTTGCTGAAGCAGCGATCACAAGAGTAGGCCCATCTTTATTGCCTGGAAAGTGCATAAGGTAAGATCTCCCATGTCACAGAACTGCCGTCGAATGCTCAAACAGAAAGTAAACCACCTGCCTTGAACGAGCGTGAAACTATGTGGTGAGGGGCAGGGGAATTGCTCAAGTACTCAGGTAGCAATAATGAGCTTGGATTTTAATGGTGGTCGCGATCGCTGGCGCGCTTGTTATCTCAACGAGTATCAGTGCAGTTTCAACGTTTAAACGCGGAGGGACTGTGTGAAAAGAGCATTTCTCCCTGCAGCAGCCGTATTTGCTCACACCAACATTTTGTAGGAGTTCAGCGATATCCGATGCAAAAGAGTTGGCTGCCAGCCTTACTTCTTATAACATTACAATGTTTTGCTATAGGGTTCATTGCATTGCATTCAACGCGCCGTCGTGTTGCCAGAACTAATAGGCTAATCGCGAAAGCTACCAGCCTGCGGTCTCTCGACGCGGCGCAGGACAGAGGGGTATGGCGAGTCGACCTCCGAAGATCCGTCGGCACCGTTGTTTCGGAGAGTTTCCATCGGCGCCTCATCTGACATACCTTCGGTGGTGACGACACGATTGTCCGAAATTAAGAAAAGTCAGTTTGACCACAAGCGCGAAGCAATAAATGCGATAGCAACAACTTGGAATGTAACGCTAAGAACGGCAAGCAGATCGAAACGTGGAGTGCGCTGCTCACGCACAAATGACGCACGAAAACAACATACGCGAGCGAACAAACGTTTATCGCTCGACACTCAACGCGCTGATTAAACAAAAACAAACACGAAACTAACAAGTGCCCCAGTTGTTACTTCGCTGTGTTTAAAAAAACGCACTCTTTTCACAAACGGCGCTTGTCGAGTGAGTGAAGTAATTTTTGTGCACCCGGCTACTAAATGAAATCATTACGGTCGAAGTTAAAGGCCGCGATTCCCCCCACCGAAAAATAAGCGGGCGCACACAAGCATCTCACCCCCCAACCCTTCCACCATTCCCACAGCAAAGTATGCATGGGAGATAAGCGCGCGTCAGCGCATCTTGACGAGCTGGGTGCCTAACGTGGGTGGCTTTTTTCTTTTTCTTTCTTGAGTTTTCATATATATATATATATATATATATATATATATATATATATATATATATATATATATATAGCGGGAGCAATAATTTAATGGGCCAGTTAGTCTTCGTGAAGGTATGGGATATGGCACAACGGGAACGTTGTCAACAAGAATAAAAATATTTATTTCTGAACAGTTTCGGGAGGGGTCCTCCCTTCATCAGGGGATAAATATATTTATCCTTGTTGACAACGCTCCCGTTGTGCCATATCCTATATATATATATATATATATATATATATATATATATATATATATATATATACATATATATATATATGTAGACCCGTATACGCGTATGTTGAATGACAGCAGTGGCGGCGGCAAAAAACCAGGCCGAGATTGTCCATATAATTGCCATCGCAATAAAAAAAAAAAGCAAAACAGAACAGGGTCGGGGGCCACACCATGCGCGCACAGTGAAACTATGCACGCGCCCACAGAGTTGGCACTATCAACGCGCAAAAGTAATTTTCTTTTTCTTTTTTTTTTGTTTGAAGTGGATTGGGGGCACACCTGCGCATGCTCCCGCGGCGGGGAAAACGGCGGCAACGCTGGCTCGTGGGGTGCAGGCCCGCCTGACCGCCTCGCGCTAATAATAAGGAGCGCTCGCACTCACTGGGGCGCCGCGAGCGCCGCTGCCGACTGCTTTGCGTTTTCTCGACGGCGGGGCAGACGCGTGAGATGCATGCTCGTACCAAAATACCAAAATGTGGAGCAAAATTCCTAGATTGCCCATAGAGAAAATTCGTTATATCAAGGTTGTCTCCCGCTGTTACTTTGCTACATAGAGGTCGCAAATACATGTGCTTCTATGGGGGCAACAGCGGGGAATAAAAAACTTCGTAATATCAAGGACTTCGTTATATTGAGGTTTGTTATAAGCAGGTCTAACTGTATTTTATTTTTATTGCCCACAATCCCAGAATGACCTGGAACCAAGCAAATAACAATAAAAAGCTTTAGGTTATAGGCTGCATATACAGTTAAACCTGGATATAACAAAATTGATAAATTCCCAGAAAAATTTGTTTTAAAGAGGATTTCGTTATATGCAGGTTCGGTACGAAAATTCGGAAAATAAACGCGCAAATTAAACAAAAGCAGGATTGAAGGCAAAGCTAACCCAAAACACTAATTTTACAGTAAAAAACTCCATTATTATTGCGATAGAAATTATATGGACGCTCTCGCCGGGTTTCGTTCCATAACAAGTCCAAATTGATAAAATGCCCCCGTGCATCGTAACTTTCACGAGCGGATAAAAGCGCGCCGGCACTGCTGAAGCAGAGATCAAATTAGTCGGCCCATCCCCATCGCCTGGAAAGTGCATATGATAACATCTTCCGCGTTTTAGAACTGCCGTCGAATGTTCAAAGTAAACCACCTGTCTTGAACGAGCATGAAACAACGCGGCGAGGGGGAGGGGAATCGCTCGAGTAGTAATAATGAACTTAGATTTTAAGCGCGGTCGCGATCGCTGGCGCGCTTGCTATCTCAGCGAGTATCAGTGCGGTTTCATCGCGAAGAGACTGTGTGAAAAGATCACTTCTCCCTGGAGCGGCAGTATTTGCTCACACCAGCGTTTTGTAGGAGTTCCGCGATATTGGATCGAAAAGCAAGGCTGCCAGCCTTACTTCTTATAAAATTACAATATTTTGTTATCGCCTTCATTGCATTCCATTCAACGCACCGTCGTGTTGTTGCCATAACTGATCAGCTAATTGCGAAAGCTACCAGCTTGCGAACTCGCGGGGCAGCGCAAGACGGAAGCGCATAATGAGTCGACCTCCGAATATCCATCGTCCCTGTGGTCTCGGAGAGTTTCCATCAGCGCCTAATCTGACATCCCCTTGATTGCGATGACACGGTTGTCCGAAATTAGGAAAAGTCACAGTTTCGCTGCAAGGGCGAAACTATGCGGTAGCAACAACTTGGAATTAATGTTGAGAATGGCAAGCAGATCGGAACTGGCAGCGCAGTGCTGTCGCACAAATGCCGCACGAAAATAGCATACACAGGACGAGAGCGAACTAACAATGTTTACCGATCGACACTTAACGCGCTGTTTAAACAAAAACGAGTCACGAAACGTAATCACAGGTACAGATATAAGTGCGAACCAACTTTGCTGTGTTTGAAAAGCGCACTTTTTTCGCAAACGGGGACTGTCCTGCTAGTGAAGTGATCTTTGTGCACCCGGCAATTAAAGGCAATCGTTCCGGTCAAAGTCGAAGGCGCACGATTCTCTACACTGAAGGATAGCGCGCACGAAGGATAAGCATCTTACCCCCCCCCCTCCAGTCCGCAGGGCAAAATACGCTTGGGAGATAAGCGCGTCAGCACACGGCGACGAACTGAGCGCCGTGCGTGGGCGGCTTTTTTTTTTTCTTTCTTGAGTTTTCATTTATATAGATACGTATACGTATACAGTGAATGGCGGCAGCGACGGCAAAAAACCAACCAAGACTGTCCATATAACTGCTATCGCAATAATAAAAAAAAGGCAAAGATGAATGTCGTCGGGGCGCCGCACCATGTGCGAGCAGTGAAACTATTAATGCGTGCACGGCGTGTGATTAAAGTATGACAGACTGTTCCTTACTTCACGAAATGTTATGTTTTCTTTTACTTTTAGTGAGATGATCTCTTTTTCAATCTTCCATTTAGGACATGTTCTAGAGTAGGCTGGATAACTACCATCACTGTTCACACAATGTGGGGATGATTCGCAATGGTCAGACTTGTGTTCATTCAAGCTGCATTTGGCACATGTCTGCTTTCTCCGGCATGTCCGCGATCTGTGCCCGCACCGCTGGCACCACCGAGAGTTTTAGATGTACTGACTCGCCTGAAATTTGACATAGCCTTCATCTAGTGTGGTAGGAAGCACACAGATGTCAAAGGTTAGTACAGTAAAAGCTCGTTAATTCGACACCCGTTAATACGGAAATTCAGATAATTCAGACGACTCTATTGGTCCCGGCCAAAGTGCATGTTAATCTATGGGACCAAACCGTTATTTCGTCGGAATTCGGTTCCGCACCGCTTAATTTGGACAAACGCTGATGGCTGCTGCTACACAAAAGTGTGATAAAGCAGCGCTGGCACCACTGGAGTGAAACCGAAACCTGAGTGGCATCGCCATCATCATCAACTAGTGGGGACGATCGCAGCGTCACCGAACGTCGGCGTCTTCTTTCTTCTCCACTCAGCGCATCCGATGCCATTTTCCCTTGTGTTGTCATGTTGGAACCATCTCTTCTTGCGGAGTTGTCTTTTTCTTCCATTGTGACCGTATTTGCATGCCACCAGCATCGTGCGCTACAGTGATGGCAACGCAGAAAAAGCGGCAGAGTCCACCGACTGAGTCCACCGACGATGACTGCCCGACTTTCGATGCTGTCCTTCCCACAGATGTGACCTTTCAGGACTACATCGCGATTGATCATGGTGTCGCCACGAGTACCGTATTTACTCGATTCTACCGCGCCCTCGATTGTAACGCGCACCCAATTTCCACCATGAAAAAAAAAAAAAACATAAGACATCGATTGCACACGCACCCATTTTTCTCGCTGGCCCGCACGATCACACCACTCGAAAAAACAACTTTCGTGAGCATCTTCCATTTAAATATGAGGTACGGGCGAAGCTTGCGCCCATCTGACGTGTAACAGAGCATTGCCGTCACTGTAGTTTTACCGTGGACCAATGTCAGCACGCGAACTTGCTTCACCCCCTTCTTCTCGACGGTTGTGGTGCCAGGCATGTCGAAGTAAAGAGGCGTCTGATCGGCATTCCCAATTTGCCCAAGCAGGTAGCCGTTGTTGCGCCGCAAGTTTAGGACGAACCTCTGAAAACTGTGAAGCTTTTCATCGTACTCCTCCGCAAAACTTTTCGCATATGCATGTTCCCCTTCGGAGGGAAAAGCCTTTCCTCTTCATAAAGTTAGTTAGCCAGCACCTGCTCGCTTTAAACTAGCTCCTCATTAGACCTTTTTCTAAGACTAATTGCATAGCCCGCACTTGGAACAGTTCTGTCGTCACGGGCCACTGTGCCGCTCGCTGCTCAAGCACGTACTCGCCGAGCAGCTCTTCAATTTGCGGAAACCGACCCTGTTGTGGTCCACTGAAGCCTTTGCGTGAAGCTTTGCTGTCGACAATCTTCTGCTTTTGTTTCCGCCGGTCCCGCACGCACGTTTCGGGAACTCCGAACGACCGCGATGCGGCCCGATTTCCGTCCGTTTCTGCACACGCGATGACTTTTCTTTTAAAAGCGGCATCGTGGTGCACTCGAGTTTTTGGAGTCGGCCCTTCCACGCCGTCGATGCTAATGCACTACTAGATGACGAACTCCTCAGCACACGTACGAAGTGCCGCACATGGGATACACACAAGCAGAAATGGCCGACGCGCCATGCCGACGCACATAAGGGGCGGCCATTTTGGATTTGCCGATGGCAATAGATTGACCGTAATTTTATTGTTCGTACTCGATTCTAACGCGCATGCGATTTATGAACTCGCTTAACCGGAAAAAAGGTGCGCGTTAGATTCGAGTAAATACGGTAGTCTCCTGACCGATCAAGAGATTATTAATGATGTCACGGGCGCCCATGAAGACCACGATTCCGACGAAGAATCATGCGAAGAGATACAGCCGCGATCTAATCGCACCTCATGGGAAGTCTCAGAGGCGCTGTTAAGGGGGGACATGGGTCTTTAAAATTTTTTTTCTGTTTTTGGCTCAATCTTGACCAGACCTCACCATCTTGGACAGTTTTTCATGCTGATTTCAAATATGTAATTGTTTCTGAAATAGCTTCAGTGGATAAAAAGATATTAGCATCTGTAATTTAATTAATTATGCACTTCATTGGGGGCTTTTTGGCAACTTTATCAAGCCAGATCCAAAAAATAAATGCATAGCCCCAATGCTGAGGGCTTTCTGTATGGGGTGATGCTATTTTTATTAATTTTTAGGCATTATATAGATAAGAAAACAGACTAGCACTTACAATGGATATTCTGTTCAATTTTCGCTCATTACTATCCATAATTGTAATTAACAGTATGCTTCTAGAGTAATCAAAATAGCATGACCCCATAGGTAATGTTATTACAAATAAAATGATACCAAGTTTGTCATTCTCAATCAACAGTAACATATAAGAAAAACCCCTAAGGTTTAGTGTGGTGCACAAAAACATCGAACTGAGAAAAACGCATTTAAAGTTTCTAATAACTGTAACTTTTGCTAAAGTGAAGCTAGAGCAATAAAAATGGCACCGTTGTATAGCTCTACATTATGTGAGTATGGCTGTACCAAATGTGTCAATGCACCTTCCCAAAATATTTGCCACAGCTCATTTAAAAACTGTGTACTGGCCGTTGAATCAGTATAAGGAACCCAGTCTACAACTTTGTGGCTGTTATAGTGCACTGAAAACCAAAGGAAGACATATGTTATATATAAAAACATCGCCATTTTATACATAAAACACTATTTCAAGTAAAACACACATTTTTGTCCCAGACATCCTTACAATTCTACAGCATGCCTGGGCTGTATGCAGTGTCTCTTGCAGGCTTATGTCGCTTTGCAAGTGTTGCCTTTGTTGAACTGCTCTGCAGGTGCTCCCTCTGCGATTTGTGAAGCCGAGTAAAGTGAAGATTTGTGAAGCAGAGTAAAACGTCGTGTCGACACGACCTTTAATGGTTCCAGTAGTGCCGGATAACGATCCGCTGACGTGATGATCCGACGAAGTGCTGCAGCTGGGCCGAATAGAGTGCACCGCTTCGGCAGGCATTCGCGCCAGCGAATCGTCGTCTGAATGTGCTGCTTCGGCAATAACAGGCACTTGCGCCAGCGAGTCGTCGTCTGAATGTACTGCCTCCGCAATAACAGGCATATCCGACAGCCCTTTGTCGTGGGAATGCGCTGCCTCGGCCATCTCAGGCGTTCTCGGCGGCGCGCAGGTCGCTCCCTTCTGCCGCGCATTCCACGCTCGCTTTCGTTTCCTGCCGAAAGCTTGACGAGTGTTGTTCTTCAGGTGAGCTTCCCAAGCCATGCCGGCGAAATGCAGAAAGACGTATACGTCGGCGACGTCGGTACACGAGCGGGTAGCAGATGAGATAACACGCACGAGAGCAGGCGCCGACGGAGCAAAACCAAACAAACAAAAAAAAGAGCGAGCAACCGTGGCCGCACCGCCGCGCCAGCCAATGGTAAGCGCGAGACAGGGGGGCTCGCCGGCGCGCGCGCGCTCTAGCCAATCAGGGTTCCGGCAGACGGCTTCGCAAAACGGGGGAGGGCAGTCGTTGTGTTGGAGCTACGCCATTTTGAGAGCCCGCAAAACGCGCACAAAGGAACCAGCTTCAAAACAAGCCCAAGATGGCGCCGATCCGCCGGCTGCTTCGCTGGCGGCGCGCGCGGGAAGTTCGAACAAATTTTCTGTTTTACGGGTTGTTTTGCGACTCCCGTGATGGTTTGAAAATAAATTTTAACCTATTTTTTTATCGAATTTAGCGTTAATAATTTGAGGAGAGGTGCTTATAGGTTCAAAGATTCGAAAAATGCGTATTTCTCAAAATCGATTTTTTGGCCATTTTTTACTTTTCTAAGACCCGCGTCCCCCCTTAATATTAGAGGACGCTTGCCTGAACACTCCCGACAGCTTGCGTGCTCTTGGCCATTTGGAACAGTTAAGAAAAATTGTGATGTCAGCCGGAATCTGTGCGAAAACGCAGACGACAATTACAAAATACTTCAACAAATGAATGTATGCTTCTGCAGCTTGATGTTAAATGTTGTTTTCCCTGTTCATTCGTTAATCTGGCATTCGGTTAATTCGGACAGTTTTTCCGGTCCTGTGAAATCCGAATTACCGAGCTTTTACTGTATTATGTGCTTAGTGCGGATCTGCTCATTTTTTGGCGAATCAAGATTCTTACAACCTTTATAAAATTTTGATTCTGGAATCCATCAAGAAGTTCATCACTAAGGTGCAAGAAGTCGTCTTCTGGTATTACATCACGGCTCATGTTCCTTGTTCTATGTGCAGACACTGTGACTGGTACGTCACCAATGCATTTCAACTTATTCATTTTCTCCAATTGATTGTTGTCCTTAAGTTTAAGTAGCAAATCACCGCTAATCATTTTCATGGCCTTGTAGCCTGGTCCAATGGTGTTTCCGAGGCATTTCACCAACAGAAAAAGAGACAATTTGCAAGCAGTTAGGTTGCCCTCACGATGGATCACATGATATTTTGGAAATATGTCATTATTTTTCAGAAAAAACTGGAAGAGTGCTTCAATGCGACCTCTTTTTTTTCTTTTTGAGGGTAATCAAGGATAAAAGTAGCTTGTTTAGCCATGGGAGTAGCGCGTGTGTTGGGCGACAGTACCAACCACCAACCGCGGAGCCCAACAAGAGAACGCGGCAAGACTTGAAACAAGTCTGCGCAATGCCAGCTGTACGCTATCACTATAACCGGATATAGCATACTCAAGGTTGGATACCTACACGAGGTCAACCCTTGCCACCAGGAAACAGTGAAGTAAATGGAAAAGCAAAGAAGACAGGAAAGATTTAAAGAGGAGAGAAGACGAAGTTGTAAGGAGAGAGATAAGAAAAGGCGACTGCCAATTTCCCCTGGGTGGGTCCGCCCAGAGGTGCCATCTACCTGTAGCCGAGGCTATAGGGGTGTGTTGCCTCGGCCGGGGGTGGGGGGGGGGGGGGCTTATGGGTCCAATCACCCTGGACCCCCTTTTTACCAGAGGAGGCTCAGCCACACACAGCTAGGCGTGGGAGAGGTTGAAACCCCCCGTTAGCTCGGGTCCATGGTGTCTACACACCAAACGTCAGCTTAAGCAGACGCCCCTGTGGAGGATGCACAAATAAATGTTTGCTCTGATGCATAAATATTGAAATATTAACAACCAGCTTCAATCACCCTCATAATTTAACTTGCAACAGTAAATTACCCTTCTGTAATATCAAAACTGCAACTCCTGAGGCCAAAATGCACTTGGTAAGCCAGAGGATGCACAAGGAAAGTTGGGTGGTTACAGGATATTAAACTTCTCATAATTACTATTTTAACTTCTGAATTGTCCATGAAACAGTTGGTTTGAGCATGAACTATTTAAAGTGAATCCTCTTGGTGATTACCACCATAAGTGTTTTCTTTATTGAATATTTATACGGTTTTCATGGCTACACAATAGCTCTTGCTACAGCAGAGTTGCTAAAAAAAGCCCAAAGTGATGACCTATGTTAAATATTGTGGGGGCGCTGACACCCCTATAAAGTTGTTTGCGTAGCGAGGCGCACGTGTCTCGCATAGAAGCCTTATTTCGGGGGTCACAATATTGAGGGATAGGTGGCGTGTTTGCGAGCGGTGGTCACCACTATCATCATCATGGTTAGAAAACGTCAGCGCCGACGGCGATGCCTAGCGCCAGGTCTTGGTGGCGGCACGGCAGAAATAGGCTCGTCTCTGTTGGTGTGGGGCGATAGCACGGACGGTTGCCTCCAGCGGTGGGTCTGCTGTGGACGGCGCCGCAGGCCATCTGCGGTGGGCCCACATGGCGAGTCACCACATTGTTTGTCGTGTTGAGTGTTGTTTATTATCGTGTAAGGATGTCTTAGCGTGTTGATTACAACTGATGTTATAATAATTCGGCTGACAATATTGTCGATCTGAAGTAGTTAAATAATTGTGTGTATTGTTTGGTTTGTCCCGACCGTGTCTGCTGTATTCGTTCACTCCAAGAGCGTGACGCTCGCTCACCACCTCGATGCCACAGAAAATGCAGCAAAGTAGTCTCACAACACTATGAAATAAATGTCACTTTGTTAATGGCATGGCATATCTCGAGTCTTAACAAGGTTACATCGCAATTGAACAGGGACGAAGTGAATTCAGCACAGTCTCTTGTTTTTTCTTCCCTCTGCACCTGTCTGTGTGCACGGTGATATTTTATGTAGGAAATAACTGATCCAAAAGGGAGTCAAAGCACTCTGCAAAGTACATAGAGAAGTGCCAGTGGAAACCTTGCCTTTTCCAGTTTACTGAGTATGTGCTTCGTGTCGTTGAACGGTCCTATGTCCATGTAGTGGCGGCCATAGACAAGCGCCATGGCTTGAAGGCACTGACAGCGCCGCGTCGGATCCGATGCCAGCAGGAAGGCATGATACAGGTCGTTGAAGAACTCGGATCTGAAGAAGAAAGCACATTTTATGAGTATCACACATGTTTTGTGAAACTTGAGTAGAGTAGACAACTAGCGGCTCAATTTTCTATCCCGCGCTTGCGTATCTGCCCTCCTCTTTCTTCTGAAACGTGACTGATGAATTGCTAGCACACATTTCTTGGTTTCATAAACAAGTGCTGCACAAAACACGGTGATTACTGAAGCCTCAATATGATAAAATACTATTATATAAGTGATTTGTTTTATTTGAAAATGAATGTTTTGAATTTCCTGACATATTTGCAAAGCCGAATTCTGAAATGTGCAGAGCAACAAAACAAATTCAATGCCCCCCTTATTCCCCCGACAAACGAAATTAGGGAGTAAAATACCAAGTGCTCCGTATTACAGTTCATAGGACAGACACCACTGTCTATACTGCCCTCACGAAGTAACACAACAGGCTGGCAATCAATGGTACATTAGGTACATACAAAGCAAGAATTACACCTTTCTTTGCTTCTGTATTAGAATACAGTTGAACCCCGCTACAACGAAACTAACGGGGTACAGAAAAAATTTCGTTGTAGTGAAATCGAAAAAATATAGCTGATCTGAGCTAGCAAGACAAAGGAACGTTTATTCTCAAAATTCAAAAAATGTCCGCTGCTTCCTATTCTTTCCCAGCAGTGTTACGTCATTCTCACCCATGCATAGCGAGGCCTTGGTGAAAATAACGCTGAAACAACGCCCAAATTGCCTTCGTGAACGAACCACAGTTGCATCAACGAGTTAAAACCAGCACCTGTCTGCCGTCGAAAGTATCCGACAATGCCGAGATGGAGGCAGGGTATCGTGGTGCGGAGACTTTTGCATTATTCTATGCCATTCTTATTATCCATAAGTCGCGGCCAGCTGAATTTGTTGATAATGCGGGCGAACAGCCGCTCTGATTTATTACCACACTGGCCAAGCGAGAACATAACAATAAGCATCGGAATTGGTAAAAGCATCGTGCTGGGTTGCACCCAGCAGCTGCGAGAAGAAAACCATTGACTGAGGTTCAGCTTTGGATCGTCTGCGGCTCAAAAGCAAGCCAGCGGCAAAAGGAGAGCCAGGGCAGTCTCATTGCAATGCCTATCGACCAATGGCGGCGCCCACGCTTGCTGAACAGCCGCAGTTTCTGGTGGTGCCAACGCGTGTTTTAGACTTCATTGACGCATTTTCAGGCTCTGAAAATGCATCGAAATGTTAAAGATTGGGTTTGCTACATAATAGCAATAAGTATCTGAGCCTGGAATTGCATCGTTCAATTTCGTTAAGTGGGACAATCAAAGAAAAAAGTGCTCGTTGTGGCGACAATATTTATGCATTGACTCCTATGGACTATTGACGGGGAATCGCGAAGTTTTCGTTGAAGCGGAAATTTTGTTGAAGCAGCGTTCGTTGTAGTGGAGTTCGACTGTACATATATTGTCATTGACAAGAGTGCTTTAGGTTTTTCTCGCTTTAAAACATCTCAATGTAATAAATTGTCATGTCTCGCAGATGTCTTGAAGCTGCATATCACTGACTCGGCACAGCAACGCCAGGTAATCTCACGCGCATTGGAGGCCGCGGTGTCCGAAGGAATCCCCGCTGACCTCCTCTAAGCAGCGTAACCGACCTCTCAGCCGATTCCCTCTTTTGGCAGTAATAAAATTTTGATCATCATCATCATCTTGAAACTGTAAATGCACATTCAAAGCCAAACGTCTGGAGACTACAGGCACCACACAAGAATGTTCTTTTTGCAACTTCTACATGACGACCAAGACAGAGCAGTACACCTCATACGGGTATGTGCTAGAGAAAATTGAAATTTCTCACTGAAGGAATCGGACCTTGGAATAATTGCTCTGAGCTGTATATTCCATCAAACCACCCAACTCAGGTCACGGCATGAAATCCCGGCTGCGGCAACTGCATTTTCGGAGGAGGCAAAATGCTGTAGGCCCGTGTGCTCCGATTTGGGTGCACATTAAAGATCCCCAGGTTGTCGAAACTTCCTGAGCCCTCCATTACGGCATTTCTCATAATTGTATAGTGGTTTTGGGATGTTAAGCCCCACATATTAATTATGAACACATGATCTCACCCGGCTGGTTCCACTCTTTAGCTCAGAACTCGGCAAGGGGCTGCCACCTCTGACCTCAGAGTGCAACTGACATCAGTCCTAGTCGTGCGACTTCTGCAGCTTACAATGTTAGTACGATGACAGTTGGAGCAACCCGCACGATGGTTTTTTGGCACCTACACCTTTTGTTTGCAACAGAAAAAGTAAAGGATTTCCTCTTCCGGCCTCTGACTGTTCGGGCGAACAGCTTCAAATTTGACTCTAAACTTTTTCTCGCTTGTATTTACAGCAGGCTCTACATTGTTGCGATTTGAGCCAGGTAGTGGTAGTGATTACTCAAACATGCCATAAGTCATGTCATTACACACTTATCTTCAGTCCAGCCAGACTGAAGATGATGCCAGACATGAACGCATCTTAAAAAATGAAATCAAGGGCTTGCTCAAGTCGACTATAGCTTTGTGAAGGACATAATCAAGCCAAAATATGACCAAGTTGAGGCTCGTCTCTGAACACCGAGCTGAGAGACAGCATGCAGTTTAGTAAGGTGGAAACCTGAGCTAGTTGGTACGACTGTATACTCGACACTTTCAGACACCACCTATGAAAAAATGTCTGTAAATGTGTCGAATCACCAGAACGTTGCTTAAAGATACTGAATAATGAGATAATTGTTGAATTTATGTGTGTTATGGTAACTCATTCTAATTAAGTTGAATAAAACACCTCTTTATCCTTAAGTCACTGACGATTGATTTTGGCATAAACAAAATCAAATCTCAGGCTGAGAATATAGTGCAAATTAATTTTTACTTATGTTCACTTTGAGCAAAGAAAAATTCTGCTTTTCACTAAGCTTGCAAGAAGCAGCACATCGCACGACTCATCGAACGTGGTAGTGCTTTCCGAAAAGTGATCGTATGTATCATTGATTATTATGTGGGGTTTAACGCCCCAAATTCAATGTTTCTTTCTTTGGTTCAATACGGAATTGTAGTCTGGGGGACCACTGCAGTTCAAAAAGTTCAGCGACTCAAGGTACTACAAAGAAAAAGCTATACACCTTGTTTCCAGGGTGCCATATCTTTGGCATACTGCTCCTTTGTTCACAAAGCTTAGCACCATAAAAAGTTAATCTTTGTACACACATAGGCTTTGTCGCATGTATAGACAGAGAAAAATTAAGAATGATGACTCTTTAATATGCTCAAACCTTGCTATAACATAACGAAATATAACGAAGTAAATGAAATTCCCCTTGAAAGCTCTATTGAGAACCATGCATTTTAAACCTTGTTGTAACGAAGTAAAATTGACCATTATAGATATAAAGAACTAAATTAGTCTATCAGATAGTCTATCAAAAAAAAACAGATTGTAGTATGATAAGTATATCGTTTTCTGCGGAGCTTGATGCTCGTTCGGCGCGGCTCTTTCAAAACTACCGTGCCGTCCTTACAGTCACGGCAAGCGCGGCCGAGAGAGCCGTCCTCCTCACACAGCCAGCGGAGAGGATTCAGGAAGCGCTCAGCGGGTTACATAACCGAGAAGCAGCGCCGCGGTGCAAAGCAATTTTCCTCTCACTTATAAGGACACACAATGGAGAAGCTTCAGAAGACTTACATTTATTCACAAATCAGAGGACATCTGTTATTATTTGATTAATTGAAGTAATCGGTGATGCACGTCTGCACACGTTTGCCTTGCAGCGAATCAATCAATTTCGCACGTAGTTTGCAAAACATAGTAGCGTGCGGCTAAGTTGACTGCAACGACTGCGTCTCTGCTGCTACCCTCTGCACCGAGAAAGGAGGAGTGTCTCCACGTGCAAAGACGGAAAAGGGAGAAGCATGGCACAGGCGCGTCGCAGATCGGCATTTGAGAGAGAGCAAACAATCCGCCACAGTCTTTTCTTTCCTTTTCTTCTTTTCTCACGCGCAGCGTAGAGAGGTGCCGCCGCGGTATTGGGCATGGTGCTGAGAGCATTTTCAGAACTCGGTATGTTCGAATTAACCGTCGCAAGTGCTCGCGCGTTCGGATTGCAGGGCTTTTTAGCCCATTGAAATACACATAGCTTTGACGGGACCTTTGAGTGAGTTCGAATTAGCCGAAAGTTCGAATTCAGCGTGTTCGAATTAACGGGGTTCGACTGCGTTTATTTTCTGTCGCACGCGTGGTCGCGTAGTGGTACATCTGGCTGCGAGACGGTTTCCTTCCTTGCATGCTTATAGGTATGAGCCCATCTGAGCATACATTGCAACAAACTGTTATAATCAATATAAAGAAGTAATGGATATAACAAAATAATTGTGGCTCCCCTTCAACTTCGCTACAATGAGGTTTAATTGTACCACAAGTATCCTTACAGCAACATAACTGCTTTTATAAATTTCGTCATATAGAACCTTCGATTGTCAACAAAAACAGAACTGTATACAGTGACCGAATGCTGCTGTTTTGTTTACAGACTATTTCAAATCGGTTACACACACAAAAAACAATTGCCTCAATGTATCCACTTTGTCACTGAAAAGCCTACGTGACATATTCGTATGATTGCCTGTGTTGCCGTAGGTTCACCTGTTTTCTTTTTTTTTATGTCTTCATCACTATGAGTACTTTTCCCTCGGTTATTCAAATGTTTACACAATACCCTTGTTTATTTTTCTTACCATGTTTGCTTACTGTTTCAGCAGTTCTCTTCATGCATTAGGTATAGGGCATGCTTTGAACTGCTGTAACCACTCAGTGTGTGAGGTAGTGGTCAGGTTCTCTTCAAGCTGCTCAGTGCAGCTTTTTCACCTGGTCTCCTCGCAACCTCGTTGTGCAATAAGCTTAATTCAATTCAATTCAATTCAAAAACCACCATATGATTATAAAAGATGCCGTGGTGGAGGGCTCCAGAAATTTCTACCAACTGGGGTTCTTTAACGTGCACCTAAATCTGAGCACACAGGCTTACAACATTTTCACCTCCATCGAAAATGCAGCCATCATAGCAGAGATTCGATCCCCGACCTGCGGGTCAACAGCTGAGTACCTTAGCCACTAGACCACCGCGGCGAGGTTATCTTATGCATCAGTACACTGCAAAATGAAGTAAAATGATATCAAATTTATTATGCAGGAGGTTCAATTCATCCAAAGTACGATATATCTTACTCTTTATTAGCCTCTACTTGACACAAATGGCAAAAACAAATGATGTGTACACAATTGTGTACGTAGCATCTCGAAGAGTTTATGAACAGTGAAAACAAAAAGAAAAATAGGAACAAAAATTGACAGATCTTACGTACAGTGAGAATCGATGATATGCGAAGCACAAACGAGAAATGTTGATATGTCACTATAAAATCAGCACAACATTACAAGGTCGACGTAAATTATGTCGTAGATGACTACCGTGTCCTGATTATCATGTTTGGATGTTTCGTTTACCTTCGTCATCTATTCACGTCACTAGTATATGTGGAGCTACTGAAACGGCCGCGAACACGCTATAAGTGTGGTATATTGTCATGTTCTTACATGATATGCGTGTCACGATTATTATGTTAGCACCAGTCATATATTTCAACATCCACTGACGTCACGTAACACCAAAATTGGTATATGTGGAGCTAGCAAAACGGCCGCGAGCACATCATGAAGGGCCCAATATACTCCATTGTAGCGTTGAAGCGTACGTATGCTGGGCACAGTAACGCAACGTTAGCAAAACGCGAGCATTTTATAGTCTGACGCCAGGCACGACCGGCATTCGTCGGCGCGGCCCGACGGCAATTGGCGCGAAATGCGACACTCTGCCTTTTCGAGCCGATGTGTTACCCAGACAACACTGCATCTCCTTCTTTTAGTGACGGAGGAACGCCAGACGCACTGAAACGCGCATACGTCACAGCAACGCAGCGCGGCGCGCGCCTTTGAGTATAAGGCAGGACCAGTGCCTGGCGTGACGCGACGAAATAAACGTCGGCACGCACGTATACCGCATCACGTTGAAATGTATTGGCGTCTTGACTGTGGCATGAAATCATGTCCTCCCATGACACGCATCTCATGATTATCTTGTTTGCACCAGTCACATACCTTCGTCATCCATTGGCGTCACATAATACCAAATTTGGCATATGTGAAGCAAGTGAAACGGCCGCGAGTGCATAATCAGTGTGGCATGTAGTCATGTTGTTACATGACACGCATGTCGTGATTATCATGTTTGGATGTGTCGTTTACCTATGTCATCCATTAACGTCTCGTAATACCAAATTTGGTATAACTTAAGCTAGCAATACAACCGCTGGTGCATTACGAGCATGGCATGTAGTCATGTTGTTACGTGACACGCATCTCATGATTATCATGTTTGCACCGGTCACATACCTTTGTCATCTGTTTACGCACTGTAATATCAAACTTGGTATATGTGACGCTAGCGAATCGGCCGCGAGCTCATCATGAGCGTGGCATGTAGTCATGTTGTTACATGACACGCATCTCACGATTTTCAGGTTAGGGCCAGTCGCTTGTGTTCGCCATGCAATCATGCCACACCATACCAGTTTTGCAACATGCCATGTGAACGAAACCACTGCAAGAGCTGCAGGACCATGAAATGTAAATCATGACATTCATGACATACCTGTCATGATTTTCATGTTATGACTAGTCAGATATGTTCTTCATAGAGACATCTTATGCCATACGAAGTTTGGTATTAACACCATTATCGAAACGGTCAGGAGAGTTAAAAGATGGACGGACGGACGAACGGACAGACAGACAGACAGAAAGATATGCTCAAAGTCGCTGAATTTCGCTAAGAAATGCTTCGCATTTAAAAGAAAGTCCTGTGTTCTCCTTTTCGTCTCTCTCTCTCTCTTTTTTGTTTTGCTATTCATGAAGCATGCAACATATGGAGCTGCCTATGGAGCCCGTCGTAGGTGAAAAGGTTCCTCACGAGCGGCGGATGTAGGAAGACGAGGCACCGTCAGCAGGCTGGTCGTCCTCGAGAAGCAGTCGCAGGAAGTAGTCGCCGACGCGCACTTCCTCCTGCAGGCTCGGGTAGAGCACCTCAAACTCCCAGTGGTTCCAGGCTACGGGCAGGCCGGCCCCACACACGGACCGGTCTTGACAGAAGCTTCGCAGCTCTGCCTCCAGCGCGTCTCGCAGTTCCTCTCGTGTCTGCATACACATGCACGCGTGCATAGGGCTTCAGTTTGCAATGTAACAACAAAAGCAGACACCAAAAAGACGACACGTAGCTTTAATTAATTTATTTATATTTTTTTCATAAGGAGCCCATCAGCAAATTTGTTTTCTCTGCTCACATACTGCAAAAGCCAAGCTAGCACATTTTCTGCTCTTGTTTTGCCTAGCTAGCAACAAAAGTTGCAGTTCATAGTAGCATTTATGAGCAGAAGTTTGGTTATTCCAGCCTATTCACTTGTTCTAACTCTCACTTATAGCACTGCAACCTAATCTCTCATGCAACTGTAAAATGGCAATTTTTTTCATCGGCGCCAGTATGCTCCACGGCAAAAGATAAACAAAGAGGGAAAGTTTAGTTTGTCAAAAAAAATACAATAGCGGTAAATACAGAGCGCTGTGGCTATTAAATCGTTGAGTGTTACACAACATGCTAACGTCGCTAAAGAGCGGCTAACTGGTAGTGTCACTACTGAAGTTTCTAACTGACCCTAGTAAACAATGCTGCAAACATGGTCCCCATCCCCACCTTTTCACTGAATGTCATACGAACAATGCAACAGTGTTCTGGTGGTTTGGCACTAAACAGCAGGTTCAGTCGAGCAATGCTACTTAAGGCAAAGCTGGTGGGCTCTGCAGACTACGAGTCATCGCAGTCGTGAAAAGCTAAAACTCCTTTCATAGAACCATTGAACAATATTTCAGGTTGGTCTGCGCTAAAAGCCTCATACGTAGAGTGATTTTTCAGTCTATAGGCAATAACCCAGCAACTCGCCTTATTTGTCGACTAAGCTTGTTCGCACAGAGAACATAAGCTGTTTTCCGCGCGAACTGGACTTCCCCAGAAGATATGTGAGGCGATGAAAAACATTGGAATACGTGTACTTATGTGACCCCTTCGAGAATCTCTCCCAGTCACTTTAAATCTATTCTCATATGAAAAGTTAAACTCATCACGCTCCAAGAGTGGAAGTTTTACTCCAGCATTATGAACATGCGTGGTGCATCAATCTCAATGCACAGACTTTTTTTTTCCTGCAACACACTACAATCAGCGTAACTAGCAACATCAAGCGTACTCCAATGTTGTGAATGCTTGGGTAGCGCCTTTCTCCACTTTCAAATGCATCACCTCTATGTCTGAGCCAAACATGCCAACACACCTGGCAAACAAACGTGGGGAGCCCATCCGAGTGCATGCTTTTGTCATGGAGCAAAACGACGGTTTGTACAAAATGTAATTATTAAGTCAAATTTAAGCAGTGAAATGTAGGTCATTTGAAACCTGTTACTTTAACGGGCGACCTGAACTACATGGCTGTTTTCGGTGATGATGTACTAATTCGAACAAAAAACAGTCCCAGAAATTAAAACTACAAAAACTGCTCAATGATTATTTTGAGCAAAACTGAATCAAACAACAGCCATTTCAAGCAAAGATGAACTTGAAAACAGCCTCCTTAGAGAAAAAGAAACGCACCCTGAAGTTCCAAATGAGGTCTGGACGAGCGTGGTCCTGGTAGAACTGGTGGTAGAACATGGGCCAGTTGGCCTCGACGCGGACGCGCTGCCGTCGCTTGCGAAGGACGATGGGCCGCACGGTGTCGTTTGCGCTGGAGGCTGGCGTCCGCTGCCTCCAGTGCTGGAGAAACTTGTCCACCTGCCTCTCCACTGCTTTTAACTGCTGCATTGCCTTTGAGGGTGCCCGGCTGCTTGAATGGTCCTGTTTCCGTAAAACAGGACATTGCATCACATAGAAATGTAAATGAAATTGTCCAATCCGAATCGCATCTCTCGCCGTATAACAGTCATAACGAAGCATAATCTCAGCATTTTACTAAAATTGTAATAATAATATTAATGATAACTGATGTAGCAATACTATACCAATACTACATCTTACATTGCCTCCATGCTTCTTATCATTACCTAATATCACTGTTTATTGTAGAAATATTCTTTGCCATATTTGTCTGACTAAGGAGCCTTACATTTCTTTTGTTTCTTGAGATGTTCTTTACATTTTCAAGTTTTCTGTATCTATACCTACCTTAACCACTGATTTATGTATATGTCACTATTTTCTATTCAGATCGCAAATAAAAGGCTACCTGAAAGTTAATTTTGGAGCTTCCTGTGTTATACTAATTTCTTATTCACATAAAACTGATACTATTGATGAATACACTTGATCTTGAACATGAACATCAATGTCATCAATCAGGTAAATAAAGACAGACAAGTTTTGTGGAGCCCCAACTAACACAAAAACCAAACATGTACAGTTTTAGTTCAGCCATCTTTTGTGCACACAATAGAACTAGGACTTTTCTGCCCAGCAATGCATTCTTCAGCGAAACTTCATTGCAATACGCCAATTTTATGGAATTCGAGTGAAGTGATGAGAAGGTGAAGCGAAGCCACTGACATTTGCCAGCCGCAGGTTGTCTCTAGGGCGGGGAACTGAGGCATCTGCAGGTGGCTTGTTTGGGTCTTCGAGGAAGGCCAGCAGGCCGGGCGGGAGCATGCGTTTGAGTGCCGCCATGGCAGCTTCGTGGCCGGAGACCCACAGGCCCACCAGGTGACGGCAGAGCTGCCTCAGGGCCAACAGCCGGGACTCCTGGCCGCCGCCATACAGGGCGCCATGCAGGTGTCGTGGAAGTGCCGCCTCGGCCAGTGCCAGAGATTGCATGCGTCGCGATGTCTCTGCGTCTCCTTCCTGTCGCGCAATAGAGGGAGTTTGGGTTGGGGCCGAGGTCATCCCTGCTAGACGTACGCTCGCATTACAACAAAGCAAGGTCAACTACGAGCATGACAGTTTGCTAATGATCCGCTGGCGCTTAGTGAACTACCGTGCACTGGTTTGTGCACAACTTGACCCCATTCTTTGCCAACTCCATCTAAATCTGCTTACCGCTTCTACAACTATATAGAATGATGGGCTGAACAGCACCGTGTCGAATTGGTTTCCTTTGAATTTAAACACATTTCAACCAACATTTTAATTTTATGAGAAGGAGCTCTCTGTTACCGCTAGCTGATAATGTCTGTGCCTGTACCCATGCAAGCTGTTACTGTGCTGGTCATTTATCAATTACTTGCGGTCTGTATTGTGGCTTCAAACACTCCTAAGCCACAATTTATAACCCATGCCGGGGTGAATACGTTTCACTGTTAGAACAAGTAGGCTTTCAGCTATCAATGCCTGGATCTTTAGGTTGTTTGTTTGTCTGCCAAGCCCAGCCCCTTCCGTTGTACACCGACACCTAGAAGCCAGTACACATTAACACCCAATTTCATATCAAAACCATTAGGATAATGAATGAATGATTGTTTTATCATGTAAACAACAAAGAAACTGCATAGCCTAGTTATCATGCTAAGTGAGTCCAGCAGAACATGTTAACTCGCACACGATCCTATACCACTGCATGCAGCTAACTTCCCAAGGCTGCTTTCTAAATTCTTTACTGCTCCCACATTGCACCTTTCCAGCACCCTCTGAACCTTCTACAAGCAATCCCAGTAGTGCCCATTGCCCATTCTCACACAACTGTCATGGTAACCTACCGCCTTCCACATACAGCCTTTTTTGCCTTCATGTGCTAACCACTGCTTGCAATCCATACATTCCAAGTTTGAAGAGCAGGTTTTATATTCTGCATCACCTAAATAATCTCTCAGAAATAAAACTTCGAACATTTTTTTTGCTCCCTTCAGGTTTTGTTTAATTAAAATCTACTGTACCTTCAAGCTTTGTTGCCCTCATCTTTTAGGCAACCAATAAGTGTTCCCAACATAATGCAAGAATGCAATAATGAACCTATATTTGTAACCACAAAACTAGTTTCCTAATTACTGAAGTAAGCATGCATGAGCATAATACATTGCAAACAATTTCACAATGAAATCATGAACAACAGACAAGGCCCAGAACGTGCAGCCAAAGTTTTGTCTTCGACGTTGTTGCAGTCGGTTGGGAAAGTGTGCAATGCGGAAAATTTACTTATCAATAACGAAAATGGGGGCTGTGACCACAGAGCGTAGTGGCTGATGAAATGACATCTAATGATGAACTGTGTTTTATTTCGAAATGCAATATGTAATATGTTCAGCTGAAAACATGCATTACACTCAAACCTCATAATAACAAAGTTGCATTTTACACAAAAACAAGTTTGTTACATCCAAAAATTTGTAATAAACATTTATTTCCGACTTTATATCTATTGAAAGGCTATTTTTATTTACCTTGTTATAACCAATATTTCGTTTTGTCTGGGGTTTGTTGTATCAAATAGAGTGTATTTTATACGAAAAACCAACAAGCACTGCTCATCTTTACATAGCACCGCACGACTCCTCAGAAGCTGTACTGGTACACAAACCGTGCTTAACTAATTAGATGGCATCCACTCCTAATCACTCTACTGTGCAGGCCGCAATGACACCCGAGGTGGTGAAGCACTCACCTCTATGATTGCCCGCATAACCAGGCCGGCCCCCTTCACGATAGCAACTGATGGGTGCTGCGTACGGTTGAAAGAACAACCTTTATGCTTCCATTCCTTCTCAAAAGTATCGAAGTGCTGATCACTCAGCACGCAAGATGCAAGTAAGCAAGGTACCAACACTTGTGGTGATCTATAAGACATGCTTTAATATGAAAATGTCTTGAAAGACATATGCAAGTTTCTATGGCCCCATTTTTTAAAAGATACCAACAACAATAAAAGCAAAACAACCCTTGAGTAGATTGCGAAGATCCATGGTCTTATTTTCACTTAGTTTTTACATGCTTCTCATTTTTGATGTAATAAAGATGCTTCTCTGTTGCCTGGAGCCAATACCATGAGCAGATGACAATTGACTGATCGAGTGCCACAGTTCTACATCACGAAGCAACAAGTTTACTAAACCTTTCACAAAAGAGAGCTCCTGGTTTATTTTGGTCGCGTAACCTTTATTACATATTAAAATAAAAGAGATATACTCCCCAACTCCACATCCACAAAAATGCAGCAAATCGGTTTGGCACAACAGTTCAGCTCTTAGCACCGGGCTTCCAAAATCTATGCTGCATTGCCCCAAAAATTACTGACAATAAGGTAGCTACATGTAACATTGCATGTGAAAAGAACTTTTTGTTATCAAAGAGAAACATGGAAAAATTACCGTGGTAGCTCACTTGATACAGCTTTATGCTGAGTATGAGGCAATTCCCGGCCACAACAACCAAAACCAAAATGAATAATAGAGATATGTTAGTGAACTTCAAATCAGCTTTAAATCACTTAATTCAAGGTGATCAAAATTAATCTACTATTTGACTACTCTTTTTTACTCATGGCACCCAAAGGTTCTTTAGGACATCCAACCGGACAGACCATACCAATCAACAAGCAGGAAGACAATTTGGACGCTGCTACCATGTCTCCAGCTTGGCATAGAGTACAAGACAGCAGAAACAGTAGTGGAACTAGGCATCAGAAAAGAGCTGAGATAAATGCAAGGCCCCTAGTTAGGGAAACTTCGAACTGAAACCTTATCTAGCAGCGTTATTCAGCTTGTAGTACAGTGCAGTCCACTTATAACGATACCACATATAACGATATATCGGTTATAACGATGGGTCGACTTAACAGTCTCGTTTTATGCATTGGGGCTATGGGGAAAAAAACCATATATAACGATATGTTATCCACCGCATATCGGATACAACGATGAAAAGTTTGCCGTGGACGGCATGTTTCATTCAGAATAATCGTAACATTTAGATTGATAAGTTCCTCTGAAACGAACTATGCCGAGACAAGACGAAAAGTTAGCGTAGGCGAGTACGTAGCTGCCGCCACTGCAGCACAGCGCCGGCAGCGCGTCCCGGCCGTTCAAAAAGCCGAGGTGAGCATCGCGAGTTGGCGCGACGCACTACAGATGGCGCCAGCTGTGTCACGTTTTGCGCCTCGCCGCGCGCGTCGACCGCGGAGAGGCTGAGAGAACTTAAAAAAAAATGCGAAAAGCAAAGCGCCGCGCTCCTCGGCTCCCCGCGTTCTACAACGGCAAGCCGGCAAGCTACTCGTAGCTTGCCGAACCAAAGCGGGAAAGAGAGAGAAAATAAAAAAAGCGAAAAGCAAAGCGGCGCGGCGGCATCGGGGCGGGGGCTCGTTGGCATTCCGGCTGTGTACCTCTGGCTGTGCTTTCTTCCTCCCACTGCTCCCACCCCGCCGTCGGTCAGTCTCTCTTCCTCAGCGAACCCGTGATGCGTTCTTCGGAGTAAGAAATAAAGTCTTGTTTTTGACATCCTACTATCTACAATATTTATTAATTGGTGAAAATAGCGAAATGAAGCCTCGAGCTACAAAAGGTACGTCCGGCGACGATTTTTTGGCGGCAGTCCAGATATAACGATCACCGGTTATAACGATCATATTTTTAGGTTTTCGCGATATCGTTATAAGTGGACTGCACTGTACTTCAACAGACGGTGTGTGGGTTCATCTTCCCATTTGTATGAATTAAAGCAGCCTCGACCCACCTGGAAGAGCTGGAAAACCACGCGCCCGTGAGAGGCAACAAGCTCGAGCAGCGAATCGAATTGTGCACCATCCGTCGTCTCGCTGTACGGTGGGCACATGGCAAACGTCAACAGGTCCAGCAAGGCACTCACTACCAGGGCCCCTGTGCCCCGCTCCTGCAAGGTAAATATTAATTGATTGGCATCATTAGGCTTAGTGATGTTATGTTACAAATGTACCTAGTAATGTCAAGTTACAAGTACAAAACAACACAGTTAATGCTAACAAGGTTTGATAGCATATCTTACTTGGCACAATAGGGACCATGAAGATGATGAAAGATGGGGAATAGGAGACGCAAATAAATGTCGGTACAGCTATTCCAATACACTCGAATAATTTTACATAACAATATACCACAGATGTAATGAGTTATCTGTCTATAACAATGAAAAAGAATATTCTTGTCATGATTGTAGTGTGACATATTAACATTTAGAATTAATTTCTGGATATAACGGAGTTTTTTTCATGTGAGATGCAACTTCATTCATGTGATGTCTGAGAGTAAAGCTATACTGAACAAAGCTTAGAAGGGTGACAGCTTGGGCTAGTTGTTATGCCATGTGGTGAATAGTTCAGCGCTCATCCTCGCGTGTCACCTTGTCCTAGTCGTCATTCATGCTACAGCATTCGTCACCCGGACGGATAACGCTAAGAACTCACCACATGTTGCACAAAGCTAGACAGCAAGGTCTCGAGGAAGCTCTTTGAAGACAGTAATGCCCACTTGTTCTGCTGCTCGTGGTAGAGGTCACCGTTATCATGCATCGGCTGCGTCATCAATGAAAGGCCTTATGTCAGTGATTGCAAAGGCGCCTGTGATAAAACAAAGGCAACTGCAGCAATGCAAAAAGAAGTGCCTATAAGGCATAGTCGAATCTAAATGCAACAAAACATGATGTTTATGAACTATAAGAACTTCAGTAACTTCAATTGTATGACAACGGCCTAAATAAAGAAAAGGAGCAAAAGTATGCAAGACCACACTGGTGCCCCACAAAGCAGTGTAGATGCAAAATTGAAAAAAAATTTAAGTTTGCCCTTTACTTCGTGTTCCAATGACAAGCCATAAGTGCAAAGTTATAGAATAGTGAGATATGACGGAATATTTTAACAGCCCAAATCACTCAATGTTTTTATAACGATTCAAAGATTTTTATCCAGGATTGTGGCATTCTGTGAAGCTAACAAACAGTGATAAAAGTTGCCAGTCTATGGCTTCTTAAAAAAGCATTGCCTTAGTCGCTTTTGCACCAAAACACTTTACTAAGCTCACGTAAAGCATCCTTCTCAAATGCAGATGAATCTAACATTCGCATGCTTTACCAAACAGCCCAACATGCAAGGCACATGGCAGAAAGAGCTTTTCTAGAGTTCTCACAGATAGCTCACAAATTATCTTCAACGCCATTCCAAGAGAAGAGGCTACAAAGCGTATTGGTGACTGGGAGCCTCGCAATCTCACCAAACTGGAACACGCCAATTCTCTGACGACAACCTGCCTGCATAAGTGCACAGAGCATGTCGATGGTCGCGTGGACCACACCAACATCGTCCAGCTTGAGAGCCTTGAGAACTAGCTGACCAACCCGTTCCCGAACCCTGCACAGACAAAGGAAGGTTTTCGTGTTCAGAGACATGCGATGCATAGTTTACATGCACAACAGGTTTCACAGCTTTATTAACGAGATTGTTGCAGCTTTGTTATGAAAAACCTAGAGACTCGCAAATCTTCAGGCTGAAATAAAATTCGGAACGAATAGCAATTTTGTAGAATCATTTCGAATTGAATAGTTTGATAGAGTATTTCACATATAAAAAAATGAGCATATTAATCGTGACCCCACAAACCTGCACAATATTTTTTTCAAACTGAAACACGACATTCTCAAATGTCATTCTTATTAGTTAAAAGTGATGTGCAAGCAATTTTGAATAGCAGGATTTGAATTTCACTAGGATGCATGTAATAACTGAGAAATATGTTTAGATTTAAAAACTACTACAGTCAGACCTGTTTATAACAAACTAAAAAGTGTCACGATTAGTGTTCGTTATATCAGCAGTTCGTTTTATACAGACTCACTCAAAAATGTGCACTTAGCGACCAAACCCTTTTTTTTTTCCTGTGTATTTTTATTAAAAAGTGCTAACCAACCCTCAACTGACAAGTTGGGCCTTTTCGCATGTTAAGCAGCGCTTGTTGTATGTTCAAGAGTGAAATAAACCACGTTCACAATGAACTCACACAGTTCCACTGAGGCGCGGTATCGCCACTTCGAGCCAATCATCCCTGGCTAGTTGCGTGCAGTGCGTCGTTTACTTGGCTTTCGCCGTCGCATGCCGGGTCGTTTACAGTTCAACATATGCACATATTTGTGCGTTCTTCGTGCATGCTTCACTTGGGATCACGCTCAGGTGCAGCGTGCGGCCTGTTCAGTTAAAACAACGAAGACTTATTTTGCAATCCACACGCGCAAGCGGCCTTGCATGACGCAGCGACAACAAACTTGCAAACGACAGCATGACGCGCTTGTACCGCCGTCACGCTACCGAGAGGATACCCGCAGATGACTGTGATAATGTTGCTAGCGATGAATGGAAATTGCACGTACATCGCCACAGGCCAACTCGCCATCTCTTTTCTGAGGCTCATTCGTTCGGCACAGCCGGAACTGCACGGAATTCGTTTTGATCAATCGGCCGATCTCAGCCATAACTGAAACGTGAAAAATGTTTTGCGGCACATTGTGATGTCGAACAGTTGAGCATCACAGCAAACTTTTCTGCTATGAAAAGTTATCGCTTCTCGCATATAAGGCTTCTTGCATACCAAGGCATGGCTGGTTAATCGTTAGTGGTCGTAGATGCAGAGAACGAAGTCAGAAAAGTTTGCCGTGTGAAAGCTGACCATAAGTCTTCATGCTGTCTCTTATTTATTTCCGCTTTTTTCTTCATTTCCGTTCTGCCGGTAAAGAAACGCCTGGAAACTGAATGACCTTGCTCGCAGCATCCAAAATTTGCGAGCGGTGCTCGCCGTGCTTTATGATATCTTCGTCGCAATAAATTTGCAGCGGGACTAGCGAGAACCTGCACCTATCACATGCCTTAGAATGCCTTTTTAAACTTTTTTTTTTCACTTTGTGTGCTCCATATTTTTATCGCGACTACGTCTGAAGTGTTTGTTGTAAACGTAGGAGGCTTTGAAAAATGCTCGCTGTATGTGGACTCTACAGGTAGCATAAAAAAATCGCAAATGCACTGAAATATGGTAGTTAAAACCAATAAACCGTTTTTATTATTGTAAAGCTAGCTTTCCTGCTATGCAGTTTGCCCTACTAATGGCGGCTAGTCACTTTTTGCAAACAGCGTATTCAAGCGCTCTTTACTTGCACTAAGACTTGGAAAATGTGGGTTTAGCTATCTCGACAATACTGCGCACAATAGATCAGCCCCAGTGTGCTTAACGAGGACCTGATCTCCATGTGAAGCAGGACAGGCGCCGCCATAAGTAGGGCAAAGATGCAGTGCCGAGAAGTGCACTTGCAAGTTATGAAAGGGGTCTATAGATCGTTATATCTGGGATCGTTATAAGTGGGTTCAACTGCATATTTAGAGCGTATGGACCCATGCAACATGTCTTAAAACATTGAAAAATGATCAACTGATACGAGGGTAATATCTTCATTTAACATGAAAGCGAGACAGTGCAAAAATGCAGATTTTTTCAGGACAGGTGTTTTCACGGCATAGTAGTTCTATGCTGCAGTAAAACCACCTTTACAAAGAAAGCTACATGCTGTGTAGTAGCGGTTTAATAGTTAATTTAAGTACTTCAAGATTTAGAATAATTTAAATTCATATAGAAAACAATCCGAATTTTGCAATTTTCTTTCAAATAATCAAAGTACAAATATTTGCTCGTTCCTAGGATTGGCCCATGAAATTGCGCATCATACCATAAAGGGAAGGCAACCCCTCAACTGGGAGCGTGACAGAAATGCAAGTAAGAGTAAATCTCTGAATTGACATGCACCACAGGCATCTGCTATATTAATATCCGAGTGCCACAATGATGTTCATGTTCCATGAGCAGTGGCTTCAGTTTTAAAAAATTTGGACCATCTCCCTGAAGGGAACCCTGATGGGATGCCAAGGAGCAGCGTTGCCACAGGTGGCGTCACGGGTTGAACGGTGCTCACCCGCGTGCTGCAGTGAGGGCTGGAAGATTAATTTCAAGCGATGGCTGGCATAGGTTTTGTAGGTGATACGTACTGTTTCAACATGTGCGTTAGGCACGCGTCAGGTTTATTGCGTCAGACGAGTCGGTGGTGTAGCGAGCGGCGGTCGCGGCAGGTGTTGCGAGCGAATGAATGAGGCAGCAGCTGCAGGTGCTGCGGTGAGCGCGTGGCAGGCGAGAAAGACAGTGACATCAGGACGGACTGCAAGGGGAGCGTGACGCCGATGTGCAGCAGTGGCGTGACCTACTTGGCACAGCGCCAATACCTGCAGCGCATGGCGCATTCCTACGAATGGACAGCGTTACACAAGCTAGCCAAAGAGCTGCATTGCATCTAAAACGTTCCAAAGTTCACATAACGCAGACATACTGTGGCATTGATGTGAGCCTTCAGGAGAATGAAAGCGGTGGCAGAGGCGCCACCTACTGACACACGCTGCAGGACACTATATTATGTGCAATTACTCCATGCAGTAAGTGTTTGAGATGGCCATTTTTAAAGATAGATAGGAGTCGAAAAAAAAAACAAATTTTTTTCCCCAAAATTACAGATTTTTGTTTTTATTTGCTTTCCCGGGTTAGGGCTCTTTATTTTACCTACAAAAAAAAAACTGATGATTGTAATTGCACTCGAAATAGGTCAACATAACTTTAAAAAAAGCGCAAGGTGGCTCAAAAGAGCTTTGTCTAGAGTTCCCTGGAAATTGTCACCTGGCTGTTTGCCATTGCATTTTGCATGAGGAGTCCACTAAAGCGACATGCTTAAAATAGCAATGATTGCCTAGCTCTCATAATGTAAGAAATTTTGAAAAAGGTATCATTGCCGCATACATAAGCTTTCAGTTATACCTTTAATATACGTCTGTCTCGAAATACATCTTTCGGCAACGTCTTGAGAATAGACATCACGTTTTGGCACTTCTGAGAGCCAGATTAGGATCAACTTTTGTGCATATATTCCTTATCTTGAGAACGGTGCAAGTATTTCCTTTAAATTTTGATGTTGCCTGTATAATTATTATGAACCTAAAGCAAGAAATTAGTATGGGCTGAGGATTTTAAGAATTCTCACATAACAACTTTTCTTGTTCATTAAAGTCTTATATGCACTTAATACTAGTTATGTGCATTCTATAATTTAAGGACCCCTGACACCAAATTGCTTGTTTAATGCTTGTTTTGTTTGAGAGTCCTACATGTGGGGGCACTTCTGACCAATTATTAGTGACGAGCATCGGCAATAAAATATTTTAGTTTCCTTTTAAGTAAGAATGCATGCTTGTCTGAGTATTTAGGTTCAATCAAACATTTTATGTGGTTTGACGTAGACACGGGGTCTCCCTCATGATGTTGCAGAGGTCAAGCAAGTACTTTCAGCGTCAGAGTACATTTTCGGGATGTGCACAATACCCCGACCAACACCTGGCAAGGACTATTGTTCGTCACCCCCTCTCGCTCTGTTGTCAGTCTACTCCCTAGGTGGTTTTGACTGCTTACGCCAGGAATGCTTTTCTTTTTTTCTGAAGGTGACACGCTCGAAGCATCCACATAATTTAATTCCTCACAATCCGTGGGTTTCCCTGCTTGATAACAGCGCATTCAGCACCACCGAAGCTTGAGCGCACGTAGTCTAAGGTGCTGCCGCACTGTAAGGCACTAGTTTCTCATGTTATTCAGGGGGGCATTCCAAACTAAAGCTAAATCATTCAGAATTAATAATGCAGGCATAATATATATGATACACTAGAGCAGTTACAATTCAATTTTGGCATTACAATATGCAAACCTACAAATCACCGTAAAAAAAGTCGAACAAAACTTTTGCTGTTGGGGGGTAATGCGGAGCAATATGACTTAGAACTACAGTTGAGCCCGCTTTAAGAAACCTGAGCGTGACGCGGCATTCGTTCGCTGTATCCCGAAGTTCGTAGTAAATGAAACACATCTATTTAAAAAAGTTGCGAGTGAAAACACATTTTTTTTTTCCCCAAAAGTCCGTGACGCAAGCGTTTCGAAGAGCAGGAGCGATAAGGGCGATCTTGAGTTCACTTAAAATGGCAAGATGCTCGTTCGCCGAGGCCCGTGGCATAAGCTGCATGAGAAACTGGTTGCAAAGTATCGCCGTTCTCGCAATCCGATTCCTCCAAATTGCTCTCGCCCCGTACTTCTTCACAATGCCCCAATCCGTGCACGGTTCCGCAGCGTCGGCGTCATCATCTGCCGTAATTAAACCATTGCAACAGATTTCCCACCCGTTCTCCCAGGTAGGAGTTGACGACGCGCTGCCACAAATCGCTGCCGAAGTGATCCTGTTTGAAAGCTTTAGGCTCCGCATCGAGCCCGACGTCGAGGAAGTTGGCCTCGCAAAAACAGTTTCGCACGCATGTAGCTGTTACCGCCGTTCACGAAATATTCGCCATCTCTACAGCTGAATATCGGGACCCCCGAAGCGGCAAGTTGGCTGCCAGGTTGTCAACAGCTATTAGCAAGCGTTTCACAATGTGGCACCTAATGTGCGGATTATGCTCAAGCCAAGCGGCCACACTTTTGACGTTTTGTTGAGCGGCAGGAAAAAGTGTGCAAGTCCTCCAGTCTGCCATCCTGACCACACACACACACCAAGAGCGAGCAAGACACGCACATGCAACACACATGCCAGAATGCGTGGAAAAGCTCTGGGCCCGTTTCCAGTCAGAAAACGAAACTAATTTGAGCCAGCGTGGCGGGCGTCGCGGAGCGGCAGAGACGAGCGAAAGCACGAAGGAACCTTCCTCCATGGGCGAAGGGGTTGTGATAAAGAGAGGAGAGCAGACTTGCGAGAGAAGGGCAAGCAGTTGCGATAAAGAGAGAGGAAAATGCGGCGGGAGGGCGACCTTGAAAAGCAAAGCACACGGGAAGGAGGGAGGTTGGGTAGCTTGCTTGAAAGGTTCGCGAAACTCGCAAGTAGAAAAATGCCTGCACGCAGAAGTCAAAGCATGGCCACCTGGATTGGTGCACGCGACAATGTTCGAAGAATCGGTGGCCTTGGTCAAAAAATCGTTTTGTTGTGCCGGTGGGTTTGCGTGACCTCACGAACTTCGATATTTCGCGATTCGTTCCAAGCAAATTAACAGCCATTTTCACGCTTCCGCACACGCGCAGAAGGCATGCTGAGCCAAGGAAGAAGTGAGCGAAAACAAGTCCTAAACACGAAACGGATCGCAGAGTCGGTGGGGTAGCATATGCGCGTGCACTAGACGCAGACTAGTGTATACAGTCGGTGGCCGACAATGTTGGCAGATGGTCTGGTCACTCCAGGCCAGCGACGCCAACTAGCAATCAAAAACAGGGTGGATGGCCGACCGGTCTTTGAAAGATCTGTGGCAGTGTGAAAACACGGGCCTCGTCTGGCGATGCGGGGTGCTCAGAGTAGCGGGGGGACAAAGGACGGAGGGGTGCGGAACAAAAAGCAGTCGGGGCATGCAGGAAGGAAACAGCTTTCCTTCTTACATCCTTCCTCCATGGGTTGCAACTAATGGATTGCGGAGACAGGGTCGGCATTTAACAATAAGAATGTATGGGCCCCTCGCCGATGCCTGATTTGTGGTCGAAATCGGTTTCCCGGGAAGTCGGCAGACCACTGACTCCGTTCGCTATAACCGATCACCGGCGCTCGGAGACGCTCGTTATAAGTGTGATTTTGCGCCATTGAACCAATGTATATTTTTATGGTCACGCGAATATTGTTCGTTTTAAGCGAAAGTTCGTTTTAAGTGAGGTCGTTATATGTGGGCTCGAATGTATCAGAATGTGATAGCATAAAAAGTTTGCCCAAAACTAACAATATTTTGCACATTGTCATGGCACATAGCGAAAACTGTGCAACTTACTACAAAACTAATTACATATTTGAAATAAGCATAAAATGTTACATATGCAGCAAAAAATTTCACTGGCCTAGTCTAGAGATTCATGAAACTTTTTCAAATCGCATCTCCCCTCAAGTGAGAAACAGAGAACCCTTATAACATCTACTACATGAATGACGCTTTTACCAGTACTTTCATTTCACTGTGCAACGGAATGGTAGAGTTCACGTTTGCCCACAGTGCAAAGTAAGCGTTCTTCATCGCAAGGCTCACAGCCTATCACTAACTACCTTCTTTGATTAATTTGTGGGGTTTAACGTCCCAAAACCACCATATAATTATGAGAGACGCCGTAGTAGAGGGCTCCGGAAATTTCGACCACCTGGGGTTCCTTAAAGTGCACCCAAATCTGAGTACATGGGCCTACAACATTTCCGCCTCCATCAGAAATGCAGCCGCCGCAGCTGGGATTTGATCCCCCGACCTGTGGGTCAGCAGCCGAGTACCTTAGCCACTGGACCAACGCGGCAGGGCAAACTACCTTCTTTTGTGTGTCCGTGCTTGTTTCACTGCCGTGATTGAATTTTAGTTTGCTTGGTTACAGGAAGACAAACACTATCACATAATGAGGTGAAAAATACACGGCATTTATGAACATTTACTAAAGAAAAAGACGGTAAGTTATGTCCAAGGTTTCATAACATCAAGGACCACAACAACAGTTATCTTCAATCTCTAAGAAACACAGCAAGAGAAGGAAGTGGTTGCAACAAAAATGAGCATGCTATCCTTCAGACCTCTTATTAAAATACGTCAGAAGCACATGCAAATGCATAAAATTAGGCCCTGCCAAACAAGGAAACAGTTTTTTTTTTATTTCTTTACAAAACACTGCAGGCCCAAACAGGGGCCCAAGCAGGAAGGGCAAAAGGACACAAACAAAGCAAACAAAGGCAGAGAAATCGCATACTCAGCAAAAAAATAACACTGGCATGTGTACAAAAGAAACTGCAGCAAAAAATAAGGCACAAACTACATAATTTCTTTAAAAGTGGTACGTCAAGGTGAAGCAACAAAAGTAGAAACACAAAACAAAAAGTTTTCACACACTGAAATAAGACCATGTGGTAAAAGCACGTCAACACATATACACAAAGAGGCATGAGATAAGGCAAGTGACATTGGCTTTTTAAACTAAGGATTAAGGAACAGAAGGATAACATATAATGAAGCTATAAAAATTGGTACATCATGGTCAGAAGTTCAAACAGTAACATGTTCTAAGAAATCGTCGTTATGTGGAGGATAACATATAATGAAGCTATAAAAATTGGTACATCATGGTCAGAAGTTCAAACAGTAACATGTTCTAAGAAATCATCGTTATGTAAGGGGGAAATGGTAGGTTGTTCCAGTCAGTGATAGTTCTTGGGAAGAAGGAATATTTGAAAAGATTAGTGCATGTCCGATAGGGTGTAGGAAAGTCAGCATGACGATGCCGTGTTGTTCGAGCAGTAAGCAACCACAAATAAGGACTTCGGTTTATGGCAAAGAGTTTGTTTTTCAGTGCAAACAGGAATTTTAGTCTGTATTTTTCTGCACAGGAGTAGTGTTTGAATGCTATTCTGCATCATTAAACTAGAGGGAGAGTCACTATTACGATATTTAGAATAAATGAACCTGACAGCTTTACGCTGAATCATTTCCAGTCTATCGATATTAATTTTTGTATACGGATCCCAGACAATGCTGGCGTATTCGAGTTTAGGCCGAATTAGTGATGTATGAGCCATTAACCTTGTACTAGAGGGTGCATCCTGTAGTTTATGTCTGAAAAAAACGAAGTTTTCTGAACGAAGAGTTGCATCTGTTGGTAATGTGCATAACAGTCGCCGACCGATTTTCCGGACTCCAAAAATTCGGACTTGTTGGATATTCCGGACTTCATAAATGCACCGTCAGGGATCCCATAGAGCTAATGCATTGTTTCGACCGATTTTTCGGGCGAATTTGCCCCTGAAAGTTCGATTTTTCGGACTAAATCGCTCGTTTTGTGCCACGCCCCAAGCTACGGAGGAAGGAGTGCCCCAAGCCATTGTGAACGCCGCCATGTTGGATTTTCCGTCGGCTTGACTAAGCTTGGTCTTCAGATGCCTTTCCTGCCTCCGAGATTGGAATGCGCATGCCATATTTTAAGTTTCGGAGGCCATGTTTGCTTTTTAAAAGACGCGGTGATGAATGCCGTTTTTTCGTCTTCGGTCAGCACTATCGTCATCACATCGCACGGGGAGGAGGCGAAAGGATTCTTTTATTGTCGTTGCAGCTTTTTTCAGTCGCCATTCTGCACGTGTTGTGTCGCGTAGCGCCGTGCGTCGTGACGTTGTGTGCTTCGCAGCGGCTATCTGCGGCATCGAATTTTGTGTTCTCGGTGCCATGGCTCCGCCATCTGTGCCATCGCGGGAGCCAGGTGGTGTTAAAAAGCGTGCGCGGAGGCCACTGACGACGAAATTCTTCGCCAGGTTGTCCCGGAGCCGGAGAGCGGCTCGGATGACGTCAACGACGACCGCCCGCAGCCGTCGGCGGCGGAGATCGCCAACGCGGTGACAATTTTGTCGAGCGTTTACGGCGACGATGTCACCTTGGCGCAAATACGGGCAAACCAAATTGCCTCCAAGCGTAGTTTGAGGCAAGGCAGCATCAAGGACTTTTTTAAACCTGCCTGATGCAATAAACTTCAGATTTTTGGCGAAAACGAATTTTTCGGACTGTTCGATTTTTCGTACTTTTTTTCGGTCCCCGCCAGGTCCGAAAAATCGGTCGGCGACTGTATTCCATTTAAGGTTATTAGTTATTGTGAATCCCAGGTACTTGTACTCCTTCACTTCTGCAAGCATTTCGGAACTCAGCTTGTATCCAAAAGAAAGTTTTTTAGATTTCTTTCTAGTCATTGACATATACACTGTTTTACTGAAATTTAACTGCATGCTCGACCGATCACACTAAGAAAGAATACTTTGCAGATTATTGTTGAGCGATAGCTGATCTTCATGGCTTTTAATCTTATTATAAAGTACACAATCATCCGCAAATAATCTAATTTGAATAGGGGAATGAATTTCGTTGGTTATGTCATTAATGAATATCAAGAATAATAAGGGGCCAAGGACACTGCCCTGAGGCACACCAGATGAGACTGGTAGCTTCTCAGATGAGTGGCCATTAATAGAAACGACCTGACCGCGGTTGGTCAGATAGACAGCCACCCAATTAACTAAATAAGCAGGAAGATTAATTGATTCTAGTTTAGTAATAAGCTTGCTATGTAATACAAGATTGAATGCTTTCTTGAAATCTAGAAATATTACATCAACCTGGCCTGACCCATCAAGAACACTAGCAAAATCATGAACAACTGTTGTTCACCGTGCCATAGTAGAGAAACCTTTGCGAAAGCCATGTTGACAGGACGACAGTATGCAGTTATCCTCTAAACACTTATTAATTTCCTTAGCTATGAAATGTTCAAGTAGTTTGCAACATGACGAGCTTAGTGATATAGGGCGATAATTTGTTACTAGTGTGGGGTCACCTTTCTTTAGTACGGGTACAACACGTGCCAAAAGCCAATCATTAGGCAGTGTAACTGAAGACAGGGACATTTGAAATATACGAGCTATGAAAGGTGCTAACGCTTCTGCATATCGTTTCAGAAAAACATTAAGTATACCATCTGGACCTATGGAAGATTTAGTTTTAAGGCTAAGCAGCATAGAAACGACAACTGGCATTGATACAACATCGGGAGCAGGGAAGTATGGTCTACGGTTATGAAGTGTAGCAGCATCAAAACTCGAAAAAACACTGTGGAAGTATTCATTAAAATATTGTGCAATGTTGGGCCTTTCGTTAATGATGATTCCCTCGTGCACAATGTGGCTAATTTCCTGGCTCTTTCTTCTTAGAAAGCCCCACAATTTTCGTGGCGCAGAGCGAATAAACTCTTGTAGCGTATGCTGGAAGTACCAACGCTTAGCATGGCTCACTTTTAGATTTAAGTTATCTTGCATTTGTTGAAAAGCTTCACATGGAGCACAACGCCGTCTTAAGCGCTTAACTCTTCTTTTAAGTTGCAAGATATCTCTTGTCATCCAGGGAGTAGCTTTATATGTACATTTAAGTTTGCTCAGGATGAAATTGTTGAGGCAATGATTGATAATTTCTTTAAAGTGGTTCCAAAGTGCAGTAATATCATGGCCTTGGAAACTGTCAAGACATATTTCAAGATAATCTAAAACACTTTCATCATTGGCTCTAGAATAATCTTTAATTGTGATTTTGTTATTTTTAACGACATCAGACGGTTTCAATAAGCACGTGAAATACACGAGTTTATGGTCCGAAATGCCAGGTACAAAAGAGACAAAAAAATTTTCAATTGATCGACTTACAAAAATAAGATCGAGAATCGTTGCTGACGTATCGTGAATACGTGTCGGTTGTTTGACAACTTGCTGCAAGTTACGATAACGCATGATGTTGCGTAGATAGTTCACGTGCAAGTTGGATTCAACAAAGAAGGACGAGTTCTCCCAATCAATGCCTGAACGAGTTTTCTCAATCAATGCCGTGCCCACAATGACTTTCTGCTCATTACCAGCGTTTGAGAGGACTACCACTGACCTGGAAATTTGGTTAAAGGCGGCGAAGCCAGGCTTGGAGGCAAAGAGACGCCTCAAGGCATGGAGCTGGGCTTCAATCATCTCCAAGGGAACCTCCTGGTCCAAGACAGACGCCAAGGCGTTCTGCACCTGCCGCTCCTTGTTCTCTGCAAAAAAGCCCTGCGTGCCGCAGGGGCAACACCTTCCATTTAACGATGCAGACCGAGAGTCTTAATAGCAGAGCACGTTCCCATCAACATTATGATACATTTGGCTTATCCAAATGCACTCCAACTGCGATAGTGACACCACGCACCGCACCATTGGCTGACACCGAGAAAAGCCTGAACACTTGCCTCTTTGGTAGCTGTGTTCAGGAGCCCACTGTAAGGCACGTTGCTGTTGAAGCGAAGTAGAATCTCCGAATAGCTCCAGTTACCTAAGGACAAGGAAAATAAGCCTTGCTCATAAAACGAGGTATTCCTGCGTCGTGGCATTGGCCAATGGTCCCCAACAGCTTTCTCTGCCATGGGCATAAATAACATCTAACCAAAAGTGCCCATGCAACCCGCTACTGCACATGGCGGCGCAACCCACAGTGAAAATGTAAACAGTGGCACTTCTTTGCAGCGATGCGCCAATCAAATTTTGATGCGTAAATATTCTGGAGCTACTTTGCATGAAAAATAAGGTGGCCCCCTATTTTTCCATCTGTAATTAAACGAGTAAGCTGGTCCTAAATATAGTGCAACACACCAAACTGGTACGATGATAACAGAGGTGCCGCAAAGAATTTCATCTATGGACTGAACAGTTGTGGCAACAAGAAAATATATTGTACGATTGCCACAAGTAACTTATATTGCGTACGGGAGCACATTTTAGTGTGCGTCCCTTCTCAAGATTTAGATTTCAAAAAAGTGCCAACTAATGACAGGCATGCTGGCCTAATGTTTTTACTTACGCACTGCCAGCCTCCCCCGGCCTACCAAATTTACTAGCACGCTCCAAACCAGCAGTAACACTAAGACCGTTAATGTTAACTGGTGTTGGCTAATGCCATTCAACGTGGCTAGTGTTGGCTAATGTCATCGGCAACTTGTCACAACTGCTGAGGTTTTATGTGCCAAAACCACGTTGCGATTATGAAGCACACCAAGGTGGTAGATATTAGATCAATGCTTACACCAGACATTTTGTAATGCGCACCTAAATACAAATGCATAAGCATTTTTTCTTCTTTTCTTTCCTCTATCAAAACGCAGCCTCTCCTACGAGAATCAACCTGTAGCCTCACACCCAACAGTTTAATGTCATGGAAAATGGGCCATCACTATGAGCGGATGAGAGAAACATCCTCTTAAAAGCAATGAACCAAAAACTAAACGGCCATGCATAAGCACTAAGAGCGAACAAGAAATGACAGCCTGTAAACACGCACCGATAGGTGGCGGCGTGTGGAGCATGCGCAAGTAGGTGGCCTCGACGTCCTCATCGGGCGGGCACCCCAGGGGCCCCACTCGTCGGCCTCGCCCCCACTGGCCCGCCTGGCCAGATACCAGCACGTCGCCATTGCCCGAAGCGCGCACGCCGTCCAGCAACGTGGCCAGCAGTGCATCCCTGAATTGGACAAACACATTTACTTTTGCACAGCCAGTGCCGTAAATCCAGAAAAATCCCAAGGAGGTGGGTGGGGACAGACACCGCCATGATGACCAGTTTGTTTTTCTATATGTACAGTCAGACCTCATTACAACAAAGTTGCATCTTACATGTAAATAGGTTTACTATATGCAAAAATTTGTTATAAAGGTTTATTCCTAACACTGTATCTAGTGCAAGATTTCATTTACTTCGTTATAACCACCACTTCCTTATATCCAGTTTCGTTATAACAAGGTTTGAGTGTATGTGTTTATAAACACCATACTTTGAAGTAAACAAAAAACGAACATGGTAGTCATGTAATTTTATTTTGCTATGTACTATTCTCAGAAACCAGTCGAACAGTGGTTGCAATTTCAATGCAGCTTTCACAGAAGAAGAAAAATGAACACAGACAGAATACTAAAATAAAAAGCGTTAAAGAAAGGTTGAATACGAAATATTCTGCATAGTATGACTGATGACCACCTAGTAGATCAAGATATGTTATAAAAATGGTTCGATTACAGTAACTGCATCTAACACTCAATTTGGCTTTTGATAGTCGCGCCGTCCAGTCTAGGAAGGGTCATTCTGGTCCAGCAAGGGGGGGGGGGAGTCAGGGGTGCCCACCACCCACCTTTTTCATGGGAATCGGCCTGTGTCGCTCAGAGACCCTGTGATGGCTCGGGAGGACGGGAAGGTCCTTAAAGGGCCAGAAACAACCCCGAGGTCCAAAAATCATTATAAAAGAAAAATATGTGCACATTTGCTTTGTGAACATGCTCCCGCAAGAATTTTGCGAATATGTGCTTTATAAAGAAGGTTACTGGGGTTAGAACATTGGTTTCAGCTAGTTTCAAACTTTCACGCAGCCTCACCACCCTCCTCCCTCACAGGGAGGGGAAAACGTAGCCCGTGATCCTGACTGATTTGGGCCAGTCAACGAGCTGCGTGCTACGTCAAGTCGCCGATCGGGGACTTTGCATAACTGCACGTGAAAGGAGGATTAGTCAGATAGAGAAAAGGAGCATGGTAATTGTTCTTCGAAATGGAGGTTCTCAATAAAAGTGATACCGCATTTACTCGCGTGATGAACGCACTTGCATAATAAATGCACCCCCAACTTCAGCCATCAAAATTTGAATGTTTTTTTTTTTTCTCGCGTACTAAATGCACCCTATACATACATTCACTGCAGTCCCGCTAACCCACACCTGGCGCCTCCTCACCCACTAGATCTCTTCCGTTTTTGATTACTGTGCCAACCCCCCCTCAACCAGCCCGGCTCGCTCCCCTCCCCTTTCCCCGTTGCCGCGTGCAGTGCTGTATTGCTGTTCTTTCTATATTTAATAAACGCATCCCCTACATTCATCCGCTGCAGTCCCGCTGACACCTGGCGCCTCCTCATCAGTTGGCTGTGTTCCACTTCTTATTACCCCCCCCCCCCTCAACCACTTCTGCTGGCTCACTTCCCCCCTCCTCCTTCACCCAGCGCCGCATGCCTATTGCTTTTCTTCCTATCTGTGCACAGCCCATCCAGGTCTTATCATTCCCCCTTCCCGCGTGAGTGCACGCTTTTGGGTGCCCCTCGATATCACAAGCAGATACCACTGTTGCATTTAAACGATTGCGAGAAAAGGTAGCCGCAAAGTGTTTTTATGGCGTGCGCGGGCGGCCTTGGGACAGCTTGCAGAAGATAGCGCCATCAACCGCCGAAGATGAGTAAAGTGCAACCAAGAAACTGTTCCCAAACACTGTATGTACGCGTATGTAAATTGCGAAAAGCTGCGCGACAGAACTTTTTTTTTTTTTTTTGCATCACCCCATTTTTTATTTCTCCCGAAAAAGTTTTCATAAAATTTACCCTTCGTAATAAACGCACCCCCCTACTTTGCTCCGATTTTTTTAAGAAAAAAAGTGCGTTGATTACGCGAGTAAATGTGGTAGTTATTCATCCCTCAGTTGCGTTTTAGGTCACGAATCGCTGTTACGGGGTCTATATCTACTCGTTGACTAAAAATCTTGACATCAGCAAATTTGGTGTCAGTGCTGCTTTAAATATATTTACAGACACTATTATACAGTAAAAGATGATTAGTACTTTGAAACTCATTCATTTGAATTTTTGAATACTTCAATCTAAATAGCATGGTTCATGCTCCATAGAACTCAATTTATTAGAAAGTTCATTTTTTCATGCAAATTAAGTTTGCAAAACAGAAAAATTTCGGTATAACAAACTTCAGGCGGCCGTAGTAATTCATTCGTTATTTTGAGAGGTCGTTATAGTGAAAGCCCAAAAATTAACCATAAATACTTATTTTTCTCCGACCAAAATGAATTACCTTTAAAATGGTGGGTCCTTGAACTCGCTTTTCACAAGAAAAAACAAATGCACAAGTGAGGACTAAAAAAAATGCACATTTATTTTAAAAAGTCTGTGATTTCTTTTTTTTTTTAGGTGTGCAGCACAAACTTTGCAGCAGAAACTTTGCAGCGCAAAGGCCTCCAGCTCATCCACATTCCTGGGGTGCGATTCGGTGGTGCGATCCACTTTCTCGTTTAGCTAAAACCCAAAGCGTATGGCTGTCATCGCCTCTTCCCAAGAAAAGAAAGAGCTAAAAAAGAAAATTGCTCGCGTTTCGTTTTCTGCTCCCTTGCTGTCTCCGCAACTCACACACTGCCTCGCTGACCTTGCCCTCCCAAGTTGCCCGGACACCTCGCCTCGGCGCTTGTAAACCTGCAGCGCGGGCATTTCAACAAAAAGAAACGGTCATCCTTTCGTTTTGTTTTTTTCCGCCCTCTGCCCTGTCGCGTGCGTTACGAGAAGCAAGGCGTCCGTTCGCGGTGTTGTCTGCTTGCGTACAGCTCCGGTGGTCGCTACGGATTTCAGAACATGAGTTCACTGCACTCAGGTGTTGTAAATATAATGCGGAACTAAATTAGGGCTCGTTATTCTGAAAAGTTCAGTATACTAAAGGACGTAGTAGTGAAATGATTTTACATTGAAACTATTAACAGTCGACGTGAGATTTTTTTTTTAATTCTTTAGTCTGAAAAGTTCGTTAATATGAGGTTCGTTCTACCAAGATTTCACTGTATGGACTCCAAGCAGCGCATGACTATGGCCATGTTTTGCACCAATGGTAACTTTTCCCAACAGGTGACAACTTGCTAGCCATCAAAATCATCTGATTACTAGGATCATCAATCGACGCCTAAGCAACAGCACTATGAAACCTCGAAGGTTACAGTTTGCAGTTGAAAATACGTCATAGCGGCCCTGTAGGTGTACATTCAGTTTCTGAACTGGTTTGTTGCACCCACGTCAACAGTCCCCACTGCCCTCACATTCCCATGGAAAAATGCATGTTCCAGAATGCGTGCCAATATACGACACCCGATTTGCTCCTCATTTACCCTAATTACTCGAATCTATCGCGCACCTTTTTTCCGGTTTAACTAGTTCATAAATCGCATGCGGGTTAGAATAGAGTACGAAAAAAAAAATGAATATGGTCATTTTATTGCCATCGGCATTCCCAAAATCGCCGCCCCCTACGTGCCGCCCGCGCGTCGGCATGGCGCGTCGGCCATTTATGCCTATGTGTTTCCCATATGCGGCACTTCGTACGTGTGCTGATGAGTTCGTCATTAGTAGTGCATTAGCATCGACGGCATGGAAGGGCCGACTCCAAAAACTCGAGTGCACCATGATGCCGCTTTTAAAAGATAAGTCATCGCGTGTGCAGAAACGGACGAAAATCGGGCCGCATCGCGGTCGTTTGGAGTTCCCGAAACGTGCGTGCAGGACTGGCGGAAACAAAAGCAGAAGATTGTCGACAGCAAAGCTTCACGCAAAGGCTTCAGTGGACCACAGCAGGGTCGGTTTCCGCAAATTGAAGAGTTGCTCTGCGAGTATGCGCTTGACCAGCGAGCGGCACAGCGGCCCGTGACGACAGAACTGCTCCAAGGGCGGGTTATGCAGTTTGCCTTAGAAAAAGGGCTGATGCGGAGCCAGTTTAAAGCGAGCATGTGCTGGCTAACTAACTTTATGAAGAGAAAAGGCTTTTCTCTCCCAAGGCGAACGGGCAAGTGTGAAAAGTTTCCGGAGGAGTCCGATGCAAAGCCTCACAGTTTTCAGAGGTTCGTCCTAAACTTGCGGCGCAACAACGGCTACCTGCTTGGGCAAATCGGGAATGCCGATCAGACGCCTCTTCAACATGCCTGGCACCACAACCGCCGAGAAGAAGGGGGCGAAGCAAGTTCGCGTGCTGACATCAGTCCACGGTAAAACTACAGTGACGGCAATGCTCTGTTACACGTCAGATGGGCACAAGCTTTGCCCGTACCTCATATTTAAATGGAAAACGCTCCAGAAAGGAGCCGTTCTTTCGAGTGGTGTGATCGTGCGGGCCAGCGAGAAAAATGGGTGCGCGTTGCAATCGATGTCTTACCTTGTTTTTTTTTTTTTTTCGCGGGGAAAATTGGGTGCGCGTTACAATCGAGGGCGCGGTAGAATCGAGTAAATACAGTAGTACTCATCGATATGCATATGTACCGGCCTACTATTCTACTACACTATTCTACTCCTCGCTGGTCTCCAAGCTCTTTAACATAAGTTTGGCTTGGCTTACAGCGTACTCCCAACAAGACACTCACCGATCACTGGAACTGTAGTGGCGAGCATCTCCCTGAGCATACTCGATGGAAAACTGTTGCACCTGTTCTCTCGACCGGACGATACGACACACCTGCAACCAAAATCACCATGCAAGGGTTTCAAACTTCAGTCTTAGTGTGTGCCGTTGTTAAGAATGACAATGCAAAAAAAAAAAAAAAAACAGAAAATACAGAGGAACCCCGATTATACAATTTTTAGGGGACTACGCAAAATCGTCGTATAACCCGGCCATCGTATAATCGAAAAACTAAATTTATAGACCACGACACTCAGCCTTGCCAGAAATATGGGGACAGACTGCCTGAATAGGCCCACGGCACGACCTTCTCCTTCTGCAATGAGGGTAGATTAAATTGTTGTCAGTGGTAGCTAATAGCAGCAATAATTAGTTGAAGGAGGTCCGAGCGAATCTTTATTCTAAGCCTTGCAAACAATTAAATCCAACGAGCATCTTTCTACCGATGAATAAAGTTCGAAAATTGCTTGTGCGCGAAAACGAAACCAAAACCGTGTTGCCGTGAGCCTCCCACCAGAAGAGCAAGACGCACTGTCATCGATATCGCGTAATGATGACATACAATGAGTTTATATACGATGCATTCATGCACGTCTGAGCTGTGTGCGTATAATTTGTTGCCTCGTGAAGTGCAAATAGTGGTGTTTAGCTGTTGTTATGAATGAAGTCAAGGGAAAGTAATTTTCCACGGCGAAAGCATCTGCGATGTGCCCTTTTGCATGCGCAAACCAGTTACTGTGGGTGTGACAGACGAAAAAGATCAGCCGTATGTCGACCAGGAAATGTTTCCACACACCGAAAATGTCAAAATATCAGCCTTTTGGTCAGCTAAACCAACTCTATGTGGATAGAGCTTGACTAAGTAATGACCCCGAATACGTATGCACGCTACTGAGGCGTATGTAGAAGTGCATGAACTTCCGGGGGAATAAATTTTCCATTCAATGAAGTTACTTTTCCTGTAGTCCTTCTTGGGGTACGCAAGTTCATATTTTGCACTCGTGAATATTTGGTCGATATGTGATTTGAGTAATGGTGGTTTTTCTTTTCGACGGGATTTGAAATTCGTCGTGAGATGCGGTGTCGGCGTAAAACTGCGTCGCATAACAAAGGTTTTTAATAGATTGTTTCTATGGGGATTTCGCCGGGACCAAACCGATTCGTCGTAAAATGCAGGTTGTCACAAAACCGGGGGATGTATAATCGAAGTTCCACTGTAATCACTTATATTTAGTCTTTCATAAAGTTTTATACTTGCTGGAATGAAGGCTCCAGGTCACTTATGTCCCATCTTGGGTTCTCAACATTCTCATGGCATGTGTGGAAATTTATTCATTTATATTTCTCATGTACTGCATAAAATCAATGAAAACGATGAATCTCATGCAAAATTATGGTTTGTACAGCCTGCTGGCATGTTTGTTTTTTTGTGCAAATGAAGTGTTTTCCATGACTAGTACCTGTATACACAAACAAATGCTCGCAGTGACTCCCATTGAAGGGCCAGTAAACAGCCCCCAAGATCCAAACATTGTTATAAATTAAAATAAGCGCAATTTTTGCTTTGTGAACATGCTGCCACAAATATTTTGCGAATATGTGCTCTATTAAAGGAAGTTACAGGGGTTAGAACATGTTCAAACAAAATGGATTTCATCATAACAGCACTGCCAAAACATTATGAAGCAATGTCCAGTCTATAATTAATGAGGCCCGTTTCAAATCGCAGTTTTCTCAGGCTCCTAGACGACCATGTGGTCCTAGCAGCCGCCATTGGCGCTAACATGTGACGTCAGTGAAACATCACAATAAAAGAAGTCATAAGCACAGCGTTTGCTTTATTTTGCTCCAAAGTGATGTACAGTAAAACCTCGTTAATTTGAACTCGGCTATTTTGAAATCCCGCTTAATTTGAAGAATTTTTGCGGTCTCGTTTGAAGCGGCGGCCGCGTAAGTAATCTGAAGCGGCGGCCGGCACCAGTCCGGTTAATTCGAAAACTTTGGGTGCAATGTGCAAGCTTCAGATCCCGATTTCGCCACAAATCAGCCGAAACGACGGCTCTTAATAGCCACAAGGCAACGGAACGTAGCGATACTAATGAGTGGTAGCTGAAGCACCCAAGCCTCGCTATTTCCAGCGCAAAAAGAAAAAGAAGAAAACGGTCACGTGGTCAACCAAGACGTGTGCCTGCGAAAAACTGAACGTGCTTCACTGCAATACAGAAGTGACGCGCGGGCAGCATATTGCATGTTTCTAGGAACGTCAGCGGGTCATGGTTCACACATTTGTTTCTGGAATCGTAAAGAAATTATTAAAGGACAGTTTGGAGGAATTCGCAATGTACGCGAACCTCCGATTGCCAGTTGCTTCAGCAATTCGCACCTTTGCATTGCTAGCGGAGTTCGTGCCAGCAACACATACTTCGAAAACTAAGTTTGAAAATTTGAAGGATCATTTTTCCAGCCAGAACACATCCCGAGTTTTGTCATACTGGTCATTATTAAATTACTAATTATACCAGAAAGAATTTGCGATTGGTCGCATCATGACATGGTGACGCAGCGAGGTGCAGGCAACATGCTTCCCGCGTGTCACTACTGTGTTGCAGTGAAAATGTCTTGTTTTCCGCAGGTGCACAGTTTAGTTGATAACGACAGCAGGTCTTTTTTTCTTTTTTTCAGTGGCAGCAATGAGGCCCACAGTTTCCCCGTGTTTGCAGCAAAATTAAGACCAAGTATTGCTGAAAAACATCACCCTTGGAGCCGCAAGCTAGCCGGCACAGCAAACAATGAGCACCGATTACTTTGAACAGTTCTAAGCTCCATGCATCCCACTTCATGAATGTTCTGTTAATACAAAAACCCGCTTAATTCGAAGATTTCTCGCGACCACAGCGATTTCAAATGAACGAGGTTTTATTGTATTTATAGGAACCTAGAAAAGAAAAAAATAACACAGCAATTTTTGCACTCTAGGCTGTGTATACTGTGGAAGTACAGCGAGCGATCCGCTTGGTTCCGCTTTCAAGTTTACATCCATGCTCCGTCATGTGTTGCATTTACTCGCCCAGTGCAGCGTCCACCGAGTTTTTCTTGCTGTTTTTGATTAGGTTGTGTTTTACCATGTACATTGCGTGGCTTAGTTCTTCCTATGCAAACTATTTATGTAATCAGAGAGAAACACACAACTTATCAAAGTAGGAACAATGTCTTCACGGTGCTGCAATTGAAATGTTATGATGCAACAAACTTCATTCAACTATGGCTTTGTAAACATTGCCATGTTACCATATTTTGTCTGTGACAAAAACAAAATGGCTGACTTCAAATGAAGTCAGCTGTACAGTTGTAGGGAACGTGTGCAGGGAATCGAAATTGTGCTTTTATAACTATTCAATGAACTCTGACGATGTAACGAGTCAGGGTATAGCATTATTGGATAAACAGCCAGGATTCTTAATGTAGATGTAGTTGAAAATTTTCGGAAAAAAGTTTGACGGCCTCTTCAGTTTTACTGGCTCACAAATATGCACCATCTACACGAGTTAGCATTTCCTTACACATGTACACAGGACTGATCCTGCATGTGTGAATCACTGTAACAGACTCACATCGGCTAGCGGCCTCAACGTCACCACCGTGTAGGTTGAAGGGTCCCTTTCCAGCAAGCAGCTCTCTGTGAGGCACAGCAGGCGTCTCACAGGATCCTGCAACAAAAAGATCACATAAATGCGTGGGAGCCGTGCAGATAAAAAAAATTATGAAACCAGACAGAAACATGGAGATTTAGGCTAAGTTATTGTTAACCGTGACCAAACATACATGTGTTATTGCACCTTCAGCATTTTCTCATGGCTTCTGCAAGTAGGCCACAGGCATCACCAGGTCTCGGATGCGCCACTTTGCTCAAGGGGCCTATTCATGATACGCAGCCTACACCGAAATCCTCACCGAATGTTTGTGCACGGTTGCCTTTTGGCTTATTCAGCCTGTGCCTAACAGGTAAATACTTCCATTCTAAATATCACTTCTGCTCCAAGCAAAGAAAATCTGCACTGCCCAATTCTCTGGCATTTGTTAAACTACAAACTTAGCAAGAATGTGAATATTCTGAGCGCATGCTTAAATTTATTCTAATGTGTGGCTGCTTGATCGACACAATTCACACATATGAAGGGTTGCAAGATTGTTTTAGCTCCAGTGCGGTACTGTGTTACCTGCAACTGGGGCAATTTGGTTTATGTTTTGTCTACAATGAAGCATAGGTGTGTGCAGGAGAGGAGTGGCCACCCTCCCTGATCATGTAGGGGGGAGGGATATGCAAAGGCTGCTCCATATGTTTACACAGTCATGATCGCACACGCTGACTATAATTGGGGCCGAAGACCATTGATGTAACATTTTAAAGAACAGCAGACATGCCATCCTTACTTCAGGAAAGCCAGGCACTGAAGGCAAGCCATAGTGAGAAGCACACCATTGATTGATTGATATGTAGGGTTTAACGTCCCAAAACCACCATATGATTATGAGAGACGCTGTAGTGGAGGGCTCCGGAAATTTCAACCACCTGGGTTTCTTTAACGTGCACCCGAGAAGCACATCATTACTTTTTTTTTCTTCCATTGTGAAGCAAATTTCACTTTAAACTTTGCAATACAATAATACACAGTAGAATAAAGGATAAAATAAAATAAAATAAAGGATTGACAATACAATAAAGCATAAAATCGGACATCTTCAGGACAGTTTGCACTACAAGTAGGTGAACATACAGCTACAACTAGCTTTTTTTTTTTTTTGCTACAATTTATCACCCACTTCATCATTGTAAAGGAAGTAGGAATCATTCAAAATATGCTATAGGTAAATACCAAAGGAAGTATTCAAAGAGGCAAGGATTGCCGTTTTGAAGTCTTGCTGCCAGGATTTAAAAAACCGATTCACTCACAGCAATGACAGTTTTTTTTTTCTTTTCTTTCTTGACAACAAATGCTAGTAGAGGTGCGTGCGATACAAATGCACTTGAACAAGAAGAACAACTTACCTCGTGACGCGGAGAAATCTTGTGCACCACAAACTCACAGAGGGATGTTAGCGCCTCATCAGTACTGCAATAAAAAAGAAAAAAAAATGCAGAGCAAGACACAATACTAATAAGTTGAACACCCTCCTTAATACAGAACCTGCACTGGTGACTTTACTGTGACCATAATGCAACTAGCACCACATAAATGAAAGCAGCTGTTAAACAGTTGCGCGTGGCAAAAACAATGCAATGCAACCTGCGATCATACTTTTTTTTTGAAGAAGAAGAAGGTTTACAGATTTTGCCAAAAGTGGGTGCGCATAGGTTGCACAATTAAAGAAGCTCTGTAATAATATAGTACATAGACTAGTAAATTATTCTTACCCCCGTATTGAGAAACACTTCTTGACTCGAACTCGACTTGAAATTTCCTTAAATGCTGTGCATTTGAAATGCATCTGTGCGTTTGTGCTGCCTTGGCACCGCCTAAAGACAGCACGTTCGCAACTATTTGTGCTGCATTGAAGTGGATGGCAAGTCAAATTCAAGTCAAGCAGCATTTCTGAATACGGGGGTTAGAGTACTGTATGTATAGTTTAAAAATAAATCATGCGACCTGGAGTGGAAGTAGTGACAAGAAAGTTACAGAAGTTCCACATGCAACCACCGACAAGATTAGAAAGGCCTTACGAATTATGCCACCTGAAAAAATAGCTGGCATTTACGGAATAACAGTAGACTTAATTAAGGACGAAAGAGAATTTACTTGTACCTCAAGACTGCAACGGTTTGAGTGAGCTGAAAAAATCCCAACAATATAAAGATACATGAGAAAGGACTCAAGGAACTAAGTATCCATCAGCTCACTTTCGATGAAGCATTCTCAAATACGATATGAGAAACACTTGATTTCGACCAATGCAAAGAACAAGCTGGGTTCAGGAAAGGCTACTCTATTATGGATCAAATTCATGCAATAAATGAGGTTATTTAATAAGCAAAAGCTGCTGAATACAACTAATTCCTATACTTAGCCTTCATAGACTACAAAAAGGCATTCGACTCAGTAGAGATATCTGAAGCCTTAAAAGCATTAAATAGACAAGCAGTACCTAAATCCTATGTCACTACTTTAGCTGACATCTACAAAGACTACACTGCCACCTATGGGGATCTGAAGCGCGCCTGCGACCATTTCGCGGGTACTCCGCCACACGACCACACCCTTTTGCTTTTCCTGCTCTGATAACGACACGTGGCGATAGATCGCGCCACGTGCGGGCGCGGCACCCGGTATGCGCGCGCCGAGGGAGCGCTCTCTTCTCCGTGGTCGGCGCCGGGCAAGCACGTGTTTTCCTTCCTCCGCGTCCCCTTTGGGACTCGCGGACTGTAGCCTGCCTGGGGTGGCCTTGGACACCTCGGCAGGCGTGTTTACTTGAGTGCTGGCTTCGGTAGCGTACGCTAAGCCCAGAGCGGTGTCTAGTGCTTGAAGTGGTCGTACCACAACGAGCCGCACTTGACGTAGGCCTAGGCGTACGAGGTTTGCCCTAACACTCGCGACCAGGTCCATTGGCCATCGTGAGAGTGCGCAGCATAGCCGCGAGGGATTTTTCCCGACCAGCGTGTCAAAGCTCGCCATCGCCAGCTGCGATGTGCTCGCGGTTTTCCCCTTTTTGTGCACGTCCGCGTGCGGGTGCCTTTGCTACCCGCGTCCCGGGAGCGGGTGTTGTACTGTTGCTCGGGGTGCCGCCAGAGGCAATAAAGTGTTGTGTACTTTTGCATTAGAACACTGTCTATTTGCCGCGCCGCGCTGAACGCCTTATTAGTTGAGTGCGCGCGGAGCGGTGCTCTATACACAAGTAAACGAAGTAGCGGCCCTGTGGCTCGCTAAGCGTGAACCCGCGGTGATCGTCCGCTGCAGTTAGTAGCGGTGGGGTCACCACACACCTTAATTCTGCACAATTGATTGATATGTGGGGTTTAACGTCCCAAAACCACCATATGATTATGAGAGATGCCGTAGTGGAGGGCTCCGGAAATTTTGACCACCTGGGGTTCTTTAACCTGAACCCAAATCTGAGCACACTTATTTCTGCACAAAGAAAGCGGTAAAATCGTGATCGACAAAGGAGTAAGACAGGGAAATACTATAAACTTCATGTTCACCGCATGTTTGGAAGAAGTGCTGAAACAGCTAGACTGGGAGGAAATGGGAATCAAGGTTAACGGAGAATGGCTTAACAGCCTACGATATGCAGACGACATTGTGCTTAATGGTAGCAATGAATTGCTAAAGATAATTGAAGAATTAAACTAAAAAAGTATCAAAGTAGCACTCAAATGAATATAGCAAAAACAAAGATAATGTGGAATGGCTTGGCAAAACAGAGAATTCAAGACTGAAAACCATAGATTGTTATGTATACAAGAATATGTATAGCTAGGACTCATAGGAGAATCTAATTACAAAAAAATTAATTCGTTGAGGAATGCGAATGCACTAGAGCACATACAGCAGGCCCTCCCAAATAATGTAAGGAAATCTGCCACTATCATTAAAGCAAAATGTATACAACCACTGCATGCTGCCAGTTATGACATACGGTGCTGAAACATGGATTAACTAAACAAAGCAAAAGTTGAGGATGACGCACTGTGCAATAACATTGTGGAATAAAATTGAGAGATCACAGGATGGCAGTATGGGTAAGCTAACAGGCAGGAGTTGCACATATCCTTGCTGACATCAAGTGAAAAAAAATTGACCTGGGCTGGTCAGCTAATCCACAGAACAGACAATCGGTGGGCAGGACGAGCAACAGATTGATTGATTTAGTGATTGATGGATCAATCAATCGATCAATTGATTCAATTGATTGATTGATTAACTGATTGATTGATTGATTGATTGATTGATATGTGTGGTTTAAAGTCCAGAATCCACCAAGAGCAACAGATTAGTTACCAAGGAATGGAAGATACAGTTGGGAAGGCAGACGAAATTTGGCAGTTCGCAGGGATAAAATGAATGCAACTCCCACAGGATAGGGTAAAGTGAAGATCATTGGGAGAGGCATTCGTCCTGTGATGGACTACCACAGGCCCAGAATGATGATGACAAAAATCAGCACATGACAATTTGTAAGCCCATCAAGATAGATCGCAGTCCATTGAAAACTTGGTTTTAGAACACGAACTTTTGCACAATGTTTTTGTTGTTGCCCTGTGGCATCTACAACAATCATAATCACAAGCTTGTGATCATGACCAGTCAAGCAAAGTGTAATGTTTAAATCAAGTTAAATCAAATCAAGTTGGATTATTTCACAGCCCAACATACGACAAAGACATACACAAGGAGATCCCGTAGTATAAACTGAAATGAGACTTCCTACGAAATGTAAACATGAGTATCTAATTGGCAACAACAGCAGCAAGAACAGTGAATAACAAGGTTATAAAAAATTGAAGGATGCCCATTCAGCACTTCAATTGACACAGCTCGCTCTTGTAAACTAGCCTTGCCTTCAAAAAAAAAAACACGATTACAAACAAATAACTTTATTTTTTATGTTTTTCATCAGCTTGCAAACATAAACCAGTATATGGCTCAAAATTTTATGGGGCATTATCTTGCACCTAGGCTGGTGAACTTACTGCACTAAAAATTGCATTACAGAGTTTTGTAAAATTAGTTGCCTCAACTTAATGTCGAGAAACAATAAGTTTCAATTCAGAGAGATGACACGTACCTGTACCGACCAAGGCGGGCCTCTCTCACTGCCGACCGTGTCATTGGCTCGCGGAATGACAGCTGGACCCCCACATGATGACTGGCCCAGTCCACAGCCCGCTTCATAAGCTCCTCCCGCTTCTCGACAATAAATGTGTGCTGCCATATTCAAGAACAAAAATCAAGAATGCAGTAAGAACTGGCTTTCTCTGATACGTTAATTGAAGCATATAACCCAGACATTTGCTAGAACAAAACCACTATGCTGCTACCAGAGACGATGCTGCCTGGACAGCAGACAGCTGAAGTATTACAGATCTTTAAAAACACCACCAAGTAGTGCACAGGAAAGTTTGTTTCAGGCTGGCCAATCAGCACACGCTATATCCCAGGTGTAAGCAGCAAAAACAGGGCGAGCTCTCACGGCTTGGCACTTTGTGTGTGCTGTCTTCCAACAACTCTCGAAGCTTTTATCATGAAAATAAAAATGTTTATTGAAACGAAAACTTTAAAGGGCCACTCACCAGGTTTGACAATTTTGAGCTGACAAGCGCAATGCGTAGATGAGGCGTTTATGATCACGTCTGCCAAAATTTGCAACACTACGCGCCGCGGAAATGGGTCAAATTTCAAAATGAACACTTCTCCCTCTTCCTTTTGCGGGCGCCCGCCCAGAGAACGAGAACATGACGCGCTATGTATGAATGGCCCTGTGTACACGGCAATGCAGTGACGTTGGTCCTCTACGTAGACGACTATGCTCTGACGTTGCCAATAGTGGCACGTGACATGGCGAAAATGATTTAACACGACATGCGTAGTTTATGTATTTGTGCTTGAAGAGATTAACAAGTCTCTAAATAAATAACGCAATAAGGGAATGTGAGCATTTTTTCCCACGTGAATCGCAGCGAGATGCGGGGCTAATGTGCCGGCGTTTTGCATCCATTCGTGTCCCCACAGTTCCGCGGTGATCGCATTGAGATGATGACAGCCGTGGAATGCTCCTACGTGTTCGCACACTCAATGTGCTCATCTATTCTACCGCCTCTAAGCCAGCATTAACAAACAATCTCGCAGAAACAGGCAGTAGACCTCAAAGCAACGCTGGTCAAAAACAAAAAAAAGCGCCCGCATGCACGGGGGTTGGGCTTGCGCAGGCACATCATGCACACGTGACGTCTTGGTCAGATGCTGGAGAGGGTAGGAAAGAGATTTGGTTTGCAAAGGCTATGCAGAGGCATGGCAAGGGCAACTCCTCTCATCCTCGTTTCGTGCTGCTTAAAAAAAAAAAAAAAGTTTTCTTAGGTCCTAATGAACGGATTTAAAAAATTTTGTGACAAAATGTTCCTCATCGGACACCCAACAACTTCCAGGGTCTAACTAAAATTTGGTATGGGGCCTGGTGAGTGGCCCTTTAAGTCTCAAGAGACGAAGAGTGTGATTGCCCAATAATGTCAACAGCATATGCGAGGCAAAGCATTATCATCAGCAGCAGTAGCAGCCATAGCATCAACAAAGACACTGACATTAAGAAATTAGCATCATCATCGCCAGCATTAACAAAGAGCTGCTCATAGTTGGTAAAGGCAAAAAAGCACAAAAGAACAAAGACTAAGAAGGAGTAGATACAACACAAGCACTGACCTCCAACAAGTAACCATGTGAAATGGCACAGTTGGTTCAAAAGTTCAATTGTTGGCTGGTTAGGCTAGATAGGTGGTGTCATCTAGCAGGGCCTAGTTGAACCAAGCAAGCAGAATCATGGCCTCTGCTATTGAAGAAAATTGTTCAATGGCCACTGTTGCTCATGTGGCTATAGTGCCTAGAATACTGTGGCTCCTGCTACTTTCGCTCTGCTGCTACTGGTGTCAGTGGCCCAGAGTAAAGCCAGGCGATGTTGAGCACAGAAACAGTGAGCTTTTCCTTATTAGCCCCAAGAGCAAACACTGGCGTCGCTGCAGTCCCGGCGAAGTGATGCCACAGCGCGGACTCGCCTGCTTCGCCATTGACGCATGCTGATGGTTGCTCCTTACAGAGCCCGCCGTGTACCTGCTATTCAGCGATGCGGTGGTGATTTCTCATTGTGAGTACTAGAATACTAAAGGTAAAAAATAAAGGTATTACTGCTGTTAAAAGTTAAGCTGCAGAAAGTATGTATCCACTTTAAAGATGAAGGTACAGGACAGGGAGACATCAGTTGTTTTCACCATGCACGTACTCGAAATCAATGCTAAGAAAATATTCGTTCTAAATGGGTCTGACTTCATTGCAATTGGCATAGACTACGTCATTAAACATTTGTGTCAAAGTATTGCAAATGAAATTAGGACATTTTCAGTTTGCTCACAGCATTGATAGCGTTTAAACCTGCAAGTTATATCTGCCTCTGCAATTAATGCATCTCATTAGACAAAATTTTGCTTTGGGACGCAGGAGACTTTAAATGAATCTGTCAGACACAATCACTTATAACAGCGAGAAAAAAAAGTAGTGCTGCAAACCACAGAATGGTTTCCAAAATTCTGAGAAGTCTGTATACTCGGATCTCATGTACTGATCTCTTCTCAACAGTCGTCAGGATTGCATAGTCGCATACCCTGATTCACACGAACAGCTGACTCGACTTATCATTACGTCATAAACGGTAATGTTCACTTCACGTAGGAGCACTGCTGATAGCAATTGTTTGCAAAACAAACGCCAGAGGGTCGAAATGAACTGTTTTGATGGCGCACGCCGCTTCGTGGCCTATGTGATAATTAAACGTTCTTTGCCACAGTGAAGCAACGATTGGTCTCGCAAGTCATGTTCGTATACAGATTGATGCTGTTCTAGAGTAATCAACCGTGGGAAAAATTTATTCATCAGGTGGCTATCTAAACTGGTACTTACAAGCGTGACAACACAGTTGCTAGGATGTTGCATGCAGACACTATCTGATATCAGTAGCAGTTTTTGCAACTAACCTCAACTTGTTTTTCTATTGAAACAGAGTGCCGAAATTATTCCCAAAAACATGAAGATAAATAACGTGATGAAATATGAGCAATTACACACAAGAAAATCTAACACAACAAGTGCGGTAGTATATTCAACAAGTGCGGTAGCATTCGAGATACTTTGTGACAATCGATACTAACTCAAGCATGCGCCCACAGCAAAAAAAAAAAAATGCTGCCAACAGTTACTTAGATGTGTCCGATACACATACCAACTGTGGAGGCAAAACAATCCCATCTTTTTAAAGGAATCTCCCATCAACAACGCAACTTGAAACGGTAGTATGCTGTCTTATACATTACAGAAGCGCGACACAATTGCGAGGCAATTAACCGTGGTCACCTCACATTTTTTAACCTCACATTTTTAAAAGAAAAGTTTAGTTTTTCATCGCATTACCAGAAAAATCATCGATGCTGCTTCTGGCATTTATTTTAAGTGTGAGACAAGCAAAAAGTGAACGCTGGCAGCGAAACGGCGTTCCAAAAGAGCAGGTGTTATGTATATGCACGCCACAGCAAGATTCCAAGAGTTCGTGCCGTGACGTCATGCAAGCCTTGCACCAGGCGGTCCCACTCCAACTTCTACTCTTGCGGCTGATACAAATACACACAACCTTGCTGGGCTGGCTTACAATGTGTACTATACACTGATTTGCACTAAGATACCACATCATACAAACTCAACTATATCTATTTTTACGCCGTAAAGGATTTCGTTGCAGCATGGCTTGAATGTGATGCTTACCAGGCGTTCGTGTCCAGTAGCAAGCACCAGTCCTCCCGGTACATCGGACAAGGCAGCCATACCCCGCAGGTCCCGGTACGGGTATGTCCCAAGAACACGACCTTTCCGAGCAGGATCTTTCTGTACAAAACCCTGGCATCCCAATTCCAGCTCCACGGTTTCCTCGTTGTCGGACCAGTGCACCTTGCGTGCCCGGTAAGACTGCGAGCACAGACCAGAATACAACGCGAAAGAATAATTTCAGCAAAGTCACAATCACAATAAACCCTTGCACAGAGACTTGTACTTCGATACAATCCTAAAATTTCATTTCCGCAATATTCATGCAAAATAAATTCACCAATCCAACCTTGATTCAACAGAAACATGTCAAATTCGACGAACTACTGAAGGCCTGCAGCACGCATAGTAAAACCACCATTCACAAGCTTTTGGGGGGGGGGGGGGGGGCATGAGAGCAGGCATGACGGAGCACAATCCGAACAGAGTCACATACAATACTGGCTTGCAACACTACTTGCACAGTCCGCCTAGAAAATTAAGTGCTCATGAAGCTTGCAGTGATGCACTGTTGTAGGCAGACTTGTTTTATTGTGCCTTCTCATGTATAAGAAACCCATCATGCATTTCCATACAGTTCGCTATATCCAGGTTTGGGTACATCACTCTACTCTACTTTACCGCACGAACCACTAGGAAGAACCAGGTTGAGTTGCACTACACTGTTTCCAGTAGGGGCCAACCCCAGCTTGAGAGTCTCGGCAACCTCCTTTCAACACACAGGCCACTAACTGAAGAAACCACGTTTGCCCAAAGCAGCCAAAGTAAGTACAACTAGAACACTGCAAACGCACGTCAGCAAGAAATGAAGCGAAGAATCTCACTAATGTAGTTTCCCAATACCTGTCAAATGAATTTTCGTACATTCTACGCAGCTCAAAAACTAGCCAACACTGCAGCTGGGCGGTCAACCAACAACCTTGGGCATAGCAGCAGCATGCTCTGGCTACGATGGCTGGTTGGTGCAGTGAATAATGCATCATCGGCGAGTCGTGGCAAACACAAAATTGATTACACTAACAAGAAAGTGAGCACAGCTCATATAAGTGCTCACTTTTCTGGGTTTTTTTTTTTTTTCGCTGGTTATGTGACAACTCTTGTCTAAAGGGACATGGCATGAGTGGCCTGGGAGAGGTACTGCACTGAAAGATTGAAATGAGTTGTCTGTTGGTTTTTTTTTTTTTTTGAATTACAACTGATAACAGCAACTGAACAAAATAACCATGTCACGCTGCTGCAAATCTGGCTCCTAAAGGTAATGTCGGCCTTGATGTAAGTGTTTCATTAAAAATTATGTCGATATGACACGAGCTAGTCACTGGAAATTAAAGTATGTGCATTACTTGGCCCTAAATTTTCGTGTTCCAATGCTCAACTACTGTATCTAAGAAAAGGCGTCGGCATCGGCAGGGGGGAGGGGGGTGTAAAACGGTCACCGTCCTCAAGCACATCAGCCCTTCCCACCTACCCCCTCCACACACACACAAGCTACCCCGGTGCTGCCTGCCTAACTTAGCACTGATGCAACTCAGGTTTGCATTTCTGAAGACAAAGCCCATGGGTAAAAGTTGTGGGGTCTCAAAACGAGAGCAAACTCTCAGAGACAGCGGACACAGCAGACGCGGTCGAGCCAAACCAAACATCACATACATTTCTTCAATTACTTTTACATCGACGACATCAGCAGTCAAATGAAATAGAAATAGAATACTAGTGATCAACAAGCTAAAACAACCTTGTACAATATTCCAATACACTTATTCAAACATAAAAACAAACACAAGGTAACACGAAGCTGGCATTGCCATTGCTCGACTCACCATGAAGGGCCCACAGGAGACGACCTGCGGTGCCGTCCCCATTGATCCACCGCAGAAGACGACCGTTCGTGCCTGCCCCCCACTCCATATAGCCACTCAAGTCTCGTGCCACCACCCAGCCTCGCCGCGAGGTATCACTTGTCACGCTACCGTGCTATCTATACTGATGAAGATGGTGAACCCTGCCCCCACTATTGCTCGATAGTTGTTAAGCCTAAATGTGATTCATCCGCAGAACGCGTGTGCGCCATGAGGTGCAAACGACTTCACATGGAGTGATATTATCCCCACAAGGTCAGCGATCTTAACTACAGGGAAGTTGTCAGACATATCGAAGACTACTACGCGCCTGGCATTAACAAGATTGCTACCACAAGTCATGCTTGATTCACGCACTCGCAAAAAGATGGCAATTCCCAACTCCAGAAAACGCTCTGCGTACTGGAAACACTGGTCAAAAAACAAATACGGCTGCAACTAACAGGGTCAACGCAGCACTTGGTGCTGTGCTGATGTTTCTTGATTGTAGCGCCCAATCACGTTGCTTCGTAAAATGTGAAAGGTAGCTGGCCGCGGACCACCTCATTCTCATCGGCATAAGGATTTTATTCGCCAAACAACGGAAATAGTGGCGCTGTGCGTGCAAACATCGAGCCTCTTCGGCGAACCGCATCAGATTTACTTCAAGTTAAAGAACCGGTCTAGCGAGCCCAAGGTTGAAGAAGGCAATGGCTCACCTGTAGCGGACCTCTCGGAAAGGTGCTAGCACTTTTGCGCTGCATCGCTACACTGCTATATACAGGCAGGGCCTTGACAGTTTTCAATGTAACTATGCTGACACATGCTGCCGATGTATCCCAATTGAGTTCTCTGGTCCCGTAAAAAGCTGAATACACATGCCGTTAACTTGACCAAAGAATGAAGCTATGCCTGGACCAGTGTGCCTTTAGATAAGGCCGATCGTAGTTTCAATTATAATTACTCTTTTTGTTTTGTTCGCCATCTATGTTATTAAGTATTTGATGAATAAGGTATGTCAGCAGATACATGCACACATGCTACAAATGCGTAGACATGACATATACACACGCAAACATGCATACACGCACGCTACCTATGCACGACCCTCATGCGTGTTTGTGTGCGTGTATATACACACACATTCGAAGTGAAAATGTTGTGGGGGGCGATTAGAGCCGCTTAATTTGAGAATGGGGTAGCACTACGACTTCCACAGAAAACAAGCATATGCAAAAATATAGTTACACGTACGCAACAAATTTCCTAAAGCACTTGCCTAAATAAATGAAATTATACTCTGTGCTTAGAGAAGCTTGAATATTGATAAGAATGCACGCATGCTAAATAATGATGTACTCCCCGAAGAGAATCAAGTTGTCAAGAGCGAATTGATTAGAACAAACTACCGCAGTGTCGGAAGCACACGACCTTCTATCCAATGCGCAAGTTTTTGAATTGTGTCATTCTCCGTAGCGCATCGTCTGCATCATTCGGGGATCGAAAGACAGAATGATACATTGTCATCTTTCCGCCGCGATGCCACGCATCGCAGCACACTTTAATGGTCTTTGAACATCGCCTTCTTTTTCGGGCCCGCGCGTGCATCATGGCATAATAAAGAAACTACATATGCGGCTGATTCTTAACGTGTGCAACGTCGTAACATATCTTTTTTTAAGGCTGGCCCTGTTAGCGCTGTTTCCAGGCACAGCCGCTAGGTGGCAAGCGATCAGTTGTAATCGCGAAAAGTCGTCAAGATAGCTGTTATGGGGACTAGTCCATACTGAAAAAAAGACAATTTCAAGGCATTTTTGCAGCACTTGCTTTGTGTAAAAATGAAATCACACATACTAGATTATCACTGCACCTCCTATCAATCCGAAAGCAAGATTGAAGCGAGAAGCACTGATTCTAGGAGTGGCTCGAAACTTTGCCCAGACAAACTGAGGAAAAATTCCACTGTGCTTACCGCAGTCTCCTTGCATGGCTCAGCAAACAGCTGCTTGAAATCCTGCAAACGAACAAAGCAGTTAAGACAACCCACGCATCCTGGAGTTTCAGCACCAGCGACAAGCTTTTCTCAAAATTATTGCAATGCACAAGCGCCTGTTTCTAAAGGGGGAAGCAAATACTTATGAATGAAACTAAAGATATTTGAGATGGTTCATTCTCCTAACCTTCATGCTAAAAAGAGTTTCCTGAATTCTGAGCAAATGTAAAGAATATTTTTTTGTGCTTTTATTGCAACCAATGAGATGCTTGCTCTTCATTCAAATTTTCAATGTCTCACATAGCACAATGACATTTGTGTATCCAGAAATATCTTGTCAACAACACAGCAAGAAGTGTTTTAAAGAAAGGTATCAGGGCAAAGCTATAGCTACAGATGTCCAAAATTGCAATCAAGCCTGAAAAATGATGCAGATACTGTGATTTCCATACATTTATTGTCACTGATTCCATCCATTTCGTAACAGCGAAGAGCAACATGGGCAGAGATGTGCGCCCTTGTGTTTACAAATAATGGTCATGTGCAGCCTATATGTATTCAAGAGGGCACACTGACGAGTTAACTAAACAAAAACATTTTCTATGCACTATGTCTTACTATTCTGTCAATGCAAGTACAACAAAAAGTGAAGTGCGATAGTGATTAGAATTTAAAGCAACCAAATGAGAGAAGTGCAGTTGACATGCCTAAAAAGCCAGCATACCTCCCTAAACCTATGTATACTAACAAAGAGTCCTTGTAAGTGAAAAAAAAAAATTGAAAGTGTTATAAAACATTCTGCAAAAGAATTCTTGTTTTCTCACTTGTACTTATACTACTTCGTATTCTTTCCACTTATTTGTCTGAAACATTCGATACCACACATTATACTGAACAGCTGTGCGACATGACGCTAGAATTATTCTGATTTGTGATAGCCCAGCTACACTCAAACTCCTTTATATGAGATACTGACGTAAAAGACAAATCGCTATAAGACACATGAGTGTGCCTATATGAAATAGATGTTGATAAGAATATGCTTACATGCTGCCCTGTTTATAAGATACTCCTCATATAAAGGACGAAAATTGCTCCCCAGTGAGTGTCTCTTATAAAGTGGTCACACTGTATAAAGAAAAGAAATTAAACATCCATGAAAGCATGCATTTAAATGCCTCTGTCTATGACTATATTTATGGGCCGATAATTTTAACTATTACATTCTAGCAATTAGAAAATAGGACCAATAGACCAAGTACCAACAAAGGAGAATGTATGTTAAAAAAAATGCCTTTCATGGATTTTTACAGCGACTGCCCAGACAAGGAATCGCTTGCCCTTGATCGATCATAGCCTCCCCACTAGTAACCACCCAATGGCCATTGTCTTCAAGACAGTCTCACCAGTGCACGGGTGATGATGTCAGCCCGGTGTTCGGAGAGGAATCGCATGCTGTTCTCGCCCTTGCGACCCTTACGGAACGTGATGGAAAACTCGTGGCCCGAGCCCAAGGGTTGGATGCGCAGGAAGTCACCATAGCTCCACTGGTTGGTGATCTCCATGGTGGGCAGGCTGTAGGTGCGGATACCCTGGGTGCCCACCGAGAACACCCGCGCATACCTACAAGCCCATTGCCATTCATCAGTACTTTTCTCAGGCAGACACTAGTTTGCTTCGCAAGCTGACAACTCATGAAAAAAATTTTACCTTTGGGTTTCGTGCGCCAAGACCACAATATCATTATGCGCCAAATTGTAGAGGGGTGGAGATTCCAGATTAACTCTGACTTTCTTTGATGTGCAACTAAATCTACGTACAGTGCTCAGTAATAAAAATGCAATAGTTGGCCTGCATTACTACTGGCGCTTTAACGCTACCGTAAGTACTGAGGGCATTCTATAAGTCATTGTGGTATCTAGTAGAAAGAAAGGTCTAGCCTTCATTATTGTGACTACCAGCAACACAAAGAAGCCTCAGCAGTCATGCAGGCTGGCCAAATCATTTCGATTGCCAAGAACTGCACATGTGTGTTTTTATATTTCTTTCCCATGTGTAGGCACCAGGATCAGGAATTGAGCCATAGTCCTCGAAGCCCAATGGCTTAGCAGATAAGCTCTCACAATGGATGCACAGCTCGAACACCTCCAAGGACATCTTCGAAGGCATCAATAAAATGCTTCCTAGAAATGTCTTCGAACACTGTTTTTAATACTGCCACTTGACACTGCTCTCAGAGAGGCTAAAACATAAGACATAGGAGAGAGCTGACAATGTCAATCAAGGAGTGGCTACCCAATCCTGCAGCTTCTTGAATCCTCCGGCAGTTATTGCGCTGCTGTGATAAGAAATGCCCAGCGCAGTAACACAATAGGCTGCATAACAATGCAACTTAAGCCGGCAGTACAAGCTAGAGTGTTGGCACGATAAGAGCCACACAATGAAGTGTTCCCTTTAACAGCGAACTACACTGCACATACACATTTCTGTAGTCCACTTCCACTACGATCCGAGGATGCTATGGATAAAATGTGCAGAACTTTACGCATATCAGAAAAAGTAGTAATGCATCCCTTACACACGACAATACTCTCTTTCTTTTTTGTCCCAGTGCCAAACATTCAAGCCATCGTGCTTGTCGACAATGCGACGCAGCGAAAGCTCTAGCTTGCAACCCAACTATTTCTAGCAGGAACGATGCTTCCCGCAAACCAGCTTTCTCAAGAAAACTGCAATGTGTCAAACACTGCTGCTATATTAATCTTTCTAGAGTAGCAATTTATTAGTGCTAAGATGCTACAAATGGCATTCAAATTCAAAGTCCCTAACTCCTATTTTTCAAAAAATTCAATCTGAACTATGTAAGTGAACAAAAATTATATTGCAATAGTATTGAAAGCTGGGATAATTGATATGGATGCATTTTTGGTTACAGCGCGAGATTGACAATGACAGAAGGGGCATAAATCAGTGCTCGTCTGTGTCCCTTCAGTCTTTGTCGATCTCATGCTGTAACCAAAAATGCAAGTGCACAAAAAACTACCAATTTCAAGGGCCACTTGCTGTGCAGCCTTAGCTAAGCAACGATCTAGCTAACTCATTGATAATCAATGCGATACTAACTGATAACTCTAAGTACTGATAATCTTGACACAAACAGGCTTCCATGATGGGGTGACTGTACCAAGCAAGAAGTTTTCTGAATTCCTGTCTTCCAACCAAGACAAGTTTTCACTTAAAAGTAAAGTCTTTTTCAAGACATAAATGTTTCCCTTTTTGTCATTCCAATAAATCCAACCAGAGGGCAGAAATCCTTAAAATGACTCAATGTTAAACAGAACATGTTTGAGTAATAGACATATATGTTAGCCTTTTTTCTCTGTAAACAAGTTATCAAGTTATTCGCCTTGTCAATGCTCTCACAGTGACGTTGCCAACTTTAAGCAGATGCTAAGCTAGGTCAAAGATGATTGATAGTAACTCCCAAACACTATGCTATTGTTACTACAAATGCATTTCTACTGCATGCACTCAACACTGCCACTGCAGTGCCCAAAAATCCAGTATGTACAGCTCCAGTCTGTAATCTAGACCTCAGTTTGCAAAGTAGTCCCACAGGGTTGGTTTATCATGTTAGCACCATGGATGCCAAGGCACGGGGTGTGGAGACTAGGATGAAAGAGGTAATGATATCATTTATTCGTGTAATAACAAACAGTGACATGCCATGTTATTGGTAATAACAAACTATATACCCCCTTTGGTTGGCCACACTTCAATTCAACAATTACCTACATATTTATAATAAAACTGAAAATGCAAGCACCAGTGCAATATCAGCTATAACAAAGAAATATTTGGTTAGTGCAAAACTAAGAAATCACAATGTCGCATCAAAAGTTTAATTACTGCAAATTCCCAACTGCATTCTTCAATGTGGTTGTGTCCCTGAAAATTTGGTTAAAAATGTGGCCACGTCCTTCTTTAAATAAAAGTGAAGGCAAGCCTCTCTCGTCGAACAAACCTTGCTCTGTAGTAATATTACCTTTTCACGTTTCTGTCTGTTTATTTTTAAATGCCACAAAGAGGATGTTAAAGATTTCCTCGGTTATAATGGGTCTGAAAACTAGAATTTGTTTTTGTACCTAGGATCATCACACGCACCAGATTGCCAATCTGCTAATGCCCATTATTTCTATTTCTATTTGTACAAGAAAATTTTGGATATAACAACCTAATTTGGAGTACCCACGCTACTCTGTTCAACTGTAGGTCAAAATTAGGAAGCTTGCGAGGCACAAAATGGAATGAGCATGTGCATGAAAAGGGCCAGTGGGAAAGTGGAGACCGATGGCCCCACGTACGAATAACTTTGCTAAGTACATAAGCAGTACTATTTTATTAGTTGCAGACATGATCAGATGCCAAGCTTTAGTCGTTTAGGCAGGACACCCTTTCAGACTTCTTAAGCTGTATCCCAGTATAGCTATTTTTAGTTGTAGTCTTGTGCCGCACACCTACATCTCACTATAGACACCCATCACTATCCAGAGGGTGCCTCTTAATCGCCCTTGCTGCATCAGTGTTACTGACATCAACCATCAGGGATATCAAGAAATTGAGACGCTCACAGAACACATCGGTGAACTCAAGTGTCTCCCTTCCGCATACCTTTTCAACAAAGGCTTCATGTGTATGGCATAATCCTCTCTGGGGTATTGAAAATACGTTTGAACCTCCGAAAATGCGCAGCTGAGCTAAATTTCACAGCTTTTAATCACTATACTGTGCATTCTGACACTACTGCTGCATGACAAAACGACAATGCAGTTTTCTAAAACTGCATTGCTGTTAGCCTGTGTTTGGGCATTATGTCCACAAAAATGCAACTGTTATTAGAGGCAGCAAACCCAAGGCCTTCATGCTTCATTGATAACTTCCACTGGTATTTCTGCTTAGAAATTTTGACCAGACTTTCACAAATATTGAAGGAACTTTGCACAAAAGTATGTTCACACAAGAGACGAGACTAACCTTAGTGTTTCGGCTTTCTTTGTGTGGTCGCATCTTTTGTAGTGCTTATTTCTTACTTAAGCTAAAGAGTGCAAGAGACAAGTCTACAGGCAAGCATGGATGACTCAAGTCCAGACATCTGGGGTTTGTTGTCAAAATAAACAGCTAGTCCGCAGTATTGGTTTATACGACGCTGTTTCAAGATAATGTGGAGCTGGTTTGGCGTAGATGTCTCTTGGACGAAAAAAGTTTTGCGCCATCTGCGCAGAAGCACACAAAGATTAAAGACTCGGCCCACTCTAATGAATGTAACATTAACTTCTGCAACAATTTGGTTGAGCATTGAAGAGAGAGGTGGCATAGTCAATGACCCTGTCATGAGGAAAGCGGTACATTAGTCAGATTGGAAGATGCCTAACTAACTAACCACGAAATGAATCAGATTGAAATGGATCATGAAGCTTTTTTATGGGCAGATGCAAGTAGAAAAAGGCAGGAATTTTCCCAAATTAAATATTTCTTATTTTTCTTTGCTTTCACAAGTTTAGTTTTTCTACTTTCAGGACAAAAACTGAAGATTATAAATAAACTCGAAGTAGGTTAAAGTTACTTTTAGCAAGCACAAAATGGTTACTAAAAAAACTAAAAAGTGCTCATTGTCTGGAGTCCTCTGTAAATTATCACATGGCTGCTTGCCATCACATTTCCCATGAGGAGTGTACTTAAGTCACATGCTCAAGATGACCATGATTGCCAAGCTCTCATGATCTAAGTAAACATCTTAAAAAACATATGTTTCCTGCACAGATGAGCTTTTACTTATCTTTAAATTGTGTTGTTCTCATGATAGCTGACGTGGCTGTTTGGGTTTGTTGGTACGACATAGTTCAAAAAACAAACAGTGCAAAAAATGAGAGACCAGACAAAGAAGCACACATACAGAGCTCGGCATACAGAGCGTTCTGTATGTCTACTTCTTCGTCTAATCTCTTGTTTTTCATGCTGTTTGTTTTTTCAGCTTTCTCAAGATCTATTTTTGGGCAACTTCCTGGGTTGGGGCATCATGATTTTGGTACTTCTGATAGTTCGATCGGAATGAAATTTCGCCCACATATTTCTTTCCATGTGAAAGGTGCAAGTATCTCATTTAGAATTTATATTTCCTGTTGAATTATTATGAACCTAAAGTAAGCAATTAGTATGGGCTGAGGATTCTAAGGCCCGTATTTACAAACCAACCTTTGCCTTTCCTCACGTTTCCCTCAAGTTCCTGTACTTTTTACTTTCGTTATGACACAAAAAATGTAACAGAGTAAAATTCACGAGAATGGTTCATGCCCACTCGCCTACTTCATCTATCCAGCCCAATAAAGGCTTAAAACTGTTAAGAAAAACTCGAGGTGAGGTTGAGATTGGTTTGTGAATATGGGCCTAAGAATTCCCACATCACAACTTTTCTTGACCATCAAAATACTTTATACATACTTTCTTGATAGTTATTTGCATTCTATTGTTAATGTGGAGCAATATGAGCCATTAATGTCTATTAGCCAGTGGCATGAAAAGTTTGTCCAAAATGAACTATACTTTACACATTGCCATGGTACGAAACGGAAACAATGCAACTTACTATAAAACTAATTGCATATTTGAAATCAACTTAAAAGTCTATACAAAAAATTCCCTGCCCTACACTACACATTAACGCAACTTTTCCAAATCACATCTACCCTTAAAGGGCCAGTCAACAGGCTCAGACTTTTTTTTACACCCCCAAACAAGCTCGGCAATTCGTAGAGTCGACCGCAGCGGTCACCTTTTCTGAATAGTACAGCACTGCGCGTGGCGCAGAGCCTTCATTTAAAAAAACAATTCCCGCACATCTTTCCTACGCCTGAGCAACTTCCATCCACGTGCAGTCATGTCACCTCGGCAATCGGCGACGTGTCGCAGCACACAGCTCATTGATTGGTCTAAATCGGCTCTCAACAAACAGTAGTGAAGCCAATTGCAGTTCCCGTTCCCCCCCCCCCCCCTTTTTTTTGACATTGCAGTGCTTGCACACAGGCGCTTCACCCTTGACATGAGCCACCTGGTGAAAAAGTGTTGTCCTGTGGGCAGAGTCACGACGACAGGTTGCATGATGGGCTATGCCTTCACCTCCATGTGAGGAAGAAGGGTGGTGAGACCACGCAAAAATTTGAAACCAGCTGAAACGGATGTTCTAACCTCTGTAACTTCCTTAATATCGCAGATATTCGCAAAATTCTTGCGGCAGCATGTTTGACAAGGCAAAAGTGCACGTATTTCTCTTTATAGCATTCTTTAGACCTTGGGGATGTTTACTGGCCCTTTAAGAGAACTTTCCTCTATTTCTTCAATGTATTCCAAAGAGTAAAAGAAGTTCCGTTGGACACAAAGGTATTACTGAGGCACAAAGATAAGACTATGCGAAAAATTGACAAAGCCTTTGTCATTAACAAGTTCAGGGACACATGAATTGGAAGGCCTGTGTTGCTGCCTGGATTAGAAATTGTTTATCTGGCTATAAAACAAAGTTTTCCAGCAATGGCATTATGCTTGGTATTCATTTTTCCTGATAATAAATCTCCGTTGTCAGTTTGTACTCATGTTGTCTATTAGTGCCACCGTCTCTTGTACTTAATCAGCTTAACTATAAAATACCAATTTTGAATTCTCATCATTATAAGTTGTATTTACTGGCTGGCTGTGCTCATTGATCTTTACTATAGCTATCAACACTACCACTTCTACCCAGTACCTCAGCAGAGTCGGGCATTCAATGATACCGAATAGTTCCCACAGCCTCCTCTGTCAACGCACTCCACAGCAGCTGTGATCACAAAAACAATGCTGCAAAGTGCATCTGGGAGCTTTAACAAGATTAGCCGCTTGGTGAAAACTCACAGTGGTACACAAAACACTGATAAGTGTGGTCAGTGCTCGGTCTTCCGTGACGTAATATGGAGTGGCAAACAATCAACAGCCTGAAATGTGGTAACTTAAAAGAGTTGATAGAATTTTCAGGGGCATAAATGGCGATAGAAAATGATTAGTCACAGCTTTAGTTCTATAAAGGTCAATGGCTGCATGTGTTTTAGACTTCATCAAAAGCACTGGAATAGTTGGGAAGTAAAAACAGCGCACAAATATAAGACAAGGACAGAGGAAGAGACGACGACAGCGCGGTGTCGTCTCTTCCTTTGTTCTTGTCAATACTTGTGCACTGTTTTTACTTCCCAAGTATGAACCACCAACTAGCCCAACTTTCGCTATTATTGCACTGGAATAGATACTAAGCTGTAGGGTCCTACGCTAAGTGGCTGCCATCTCTTTCTGTCCCCATTGTCATCCTTCATCCCTCTTTCTTTCCCTCTTGCCTAATCCCCTGTGTAGAGTAGCAGGCTAGAGCGAACTAGCTCAGGCCAACCTATCTGCATTCTATTCGAAATTTCTCACTCTCTATGTATACTGCAAGTGCAGACTCTTCGGCGATTAAACACACATTAGCAATAAACTTTGATGGTTATAGTCACACAGTCTGCGCATGCAATACTTTTTAGTGCTTGTGAGGTGTGTATCCATGTGACTGAGGACCATTCGAGACAACTCGGATTGCCCGTTTCATCCATCGAAGCTGTGATGTTCACTTTAGATATTGAATATCAGAGGAGCAACCAAGTTGGCAGGTTGACGTGTCATGTGCTGATGCTGAATAAAAAATACGAGCCAGACACCATGGCATAGTGCAGTTCTGAAACCACGCATCATATGTAGTGTGACGCATCCTAATGAGATGAATGGTAACAAAATCGTGGTTTTGGCTAATTGGTAATGCTCCATATTAACATACAACAGCACACAGACAAAAAAAAAAAGAGACAGCAAGAAAGAACTGCATAGAACATAGCTCGTATTGCATGTTCTTTGTTTTGTTTAACTGTTATCAAGATGAATGGAACCTTAGAAAGACCTGTGAGCACCGCTCATCTTGGCAGTTTGAAAAGCCATCATTCCGAAACAATATAGTTTGAGATTCATTTACTTTTTCATATGAATTAAAACTACATGTTGATGAATGACACATGCAATCGCTTTCCCCGAAGCCGCTTTTCAGGGTGGTTTCATTGAAACGTATACCGCAAAATACAAAAACTGGGTCAAGAACTTTGACATGACTGGGCAAAACCAGCGTACAAAAGAAAACGAAGACGTGGCAAGGCTCCACAACGATGCACGCTGTGTTCAATCTGTTTCGTCACTCTGCTAGCCCCAGTCCAAGCGCCGAATGCACAACTGTGCGCACACCTTTCGTCACCACTCCTACACGCGCTATTGTGTCGTGCGCAGTGACTGACACACGTATACAGCAAGTGTGTACACGGCATACTGTACACAGTATGGCGTGTACACGAGCATGGCGTAAACGACGAGCAGCCAGCCCGTCAGCTGACCGAGTACGCCTGTTGCTCAATCACACCACCCTATGCGGACGCCGGGTTCAATGTGCAGCGCAGAGTAGGGAGGGGGGGGGGGTGCAACGCTACTTATGCCGACAATCCAGAACCACCGTTCGGCGCTGCAAACATGCCGTTCGCCGGCTGCAACTTCGCGCCTACAACGATAAAGCGAACAACGAGAGTGACCGTTGAGTGGAATGCAAGCGATAGCAACGCGCTTAGTACTCACTTTCCCTTCCATGACAACTTCGTGACAAGGTAGCAGGCCACGTCCTGGTTTTGAATCATAGCATCGGCCGTCATGGTCATGCAGGTTGCTCGAGTCTAGCGAGAAGAAGCACGTGCCCACATCAACGCCCCCGAGCACTTTCGGAGGCCGAGTCCCGGCGGCGCATGTGTGCGCAAGGGTAGAACACCGCCCCCCTAGTCGGCAACAACGGGCTGCTGGACAACACACTTCGACGTCGCGCCGGCGTCCGGTCTTCCGACGATCACGGGACACCACCGCTTTTTCGGGCGCTTTACGCTGTCATTTCACCCGCGGACTGTTCGAGCGAGCTTCGGCTAAACGGGGGCTCACAACGAACGCACACGTTAGGAGCCAAGCCCAGCACACATAACCGCGGTCAGCTTGAGTTCACGAGTTTAGAGAGATAACCGAATATCTGCTTTTCGCACTACGCTAACAAGCACGCCGCAAACACACACACGCACAAGCTCGAAGACTCCCTGAAACCCGCTTCGACAGAGTTGCTAAACCATTCAGTTTAGTGTGTCGCCAAATCAAGTGGTCTTCCTAGTACAATGAAACGCCGCAAGTAGCGCTAAGAACGATTGTAGCTTTTGTAGTTCCGAAGTTCTTAAATCTTGCTGTATCCGCTGCAAACCTTTACCTCTGCAGTGTCTGCGTGGTGTCATTTTTTTTTTTCAATCAGTTTGTAAAAAAGCCGGTCGACTATGTTTTTCAAAAGTTTCAGTGAATTGTTCTAGGCTTGTTGGTAAACAAATACAAGGCCAGTATCAAGTTCACACTTTTCGTTCTTAAGTAAACATTACGTAAGACAAAATGTCCTGTTTTTAGCATTTTCTTTCACATTTAGAGTACAGAGGATGAAAAATTAATGAAGTCTGAAAGCGTAATGAGTTTATTATCTATAAAACCAGTATTTTGTAAGTACTCCTTAAGCGCTGCGGTCGGGAGTGACGCGCCGTCCAGTTCAAGTTCATTTGCATTGTTCGCACTGCTTATTCAGTTGACCTTTTTTTCTTTTTTTTAGCTCTATGGTTTGAAAGCTCACAACTTGCAATTCATCTTCTGTAATGGCGCTATTTAACGCTGAGCAAATTATGGTTATATCAAAGAACAAAAAAGAGAAGATATTGGCGGCTGGACATTTGGCGATACATCCAACCAACTCGTTTAGATCTACTGCCTTTTCGCAGAGCACGTACCTGCGAATGCAGAATAATTAAGTGGGAGAAACTATATGTCACCACTATTTATGCGTTCATTTCTTCATAGCTCAATGAGGATTTAACGTGAATTTGTGCTTGTATCTGGCACATGCTTCTCTTGGTAAAACAAGCAGGCGTGGAACGATAAAAAGGGATATTCCAAACATAATGACATCGTTACGAATAACCACGATATACACAAATATATATTTGATGAAGTTAAAAAAAATGAGGAACGCTTCACGATTTTGCGAGTCATCCTTGCGCAGGGGCCATGCTAATCTTCTCTGTATCGTTTTAATTTTAGTATATGTACTTTGGAAGTACATTAGGAAGGTTTTGCTTCAACTATTTATAGGAACATTGTAAAAGCTTTCAGTTGTTGCAAATGAACTGTCAACTTTAAAATCAAAATGCGCCAAGCAATACTAAATGTTTATCATGTTTTTTTTTTATGCTGGACCAGTTTTAACAGCATTTGGCATAAACTTTTAGTATATTTTTTATATGTTGTAACACAGCAAAGTTTATCAATTTTTGAAGCTCAAAACTGAAATTTTTTTTGTTGTAGCGGCCTCTCGCGGATTTAGCATGAACTGCTTGCACACGGCGTCTGTGATTTGAGGCGACCCTCGGAGCTTGCAATCACCGAGGCAAGCCCGCACTATTTCAAACTGCGTTCGTTGCAGCACGCATTCGAATATTTGTGTGAGGCAAACAACTAACCAAACAATGAAATAAACCATCCGGCCACCCTTATACCTAACATAAAAACCTCCCAGCGTCATGTTCGAAGCCTTTTGTCTAGGTGATGTAATAAAATAAAGTCAGCGGTACTTGTTACAGCTGAATTATTCGTGTTAAGCTGCAAACGCAGTTGACATTCTGGAAAAACAATATGCATAAGGTACAACCGGCACTGACCAGCCACAGACCAATTAGTGCAAACCAATGGAACGTAATACAAGCACTTTAAAGGAGCACTGACATCAAATTTTATGATCGAGATGTGCTCATGATTCGATTGTTTGGTATGCATAAGTGCCCAATTTGAACGGCATCCGTCGCGTAGAAGTTATTTTATTTCGATGTCAAACAGCGTATAAAAGCTAAGGAGAAAAAAAAAAACGGAAAATAGACTGTTCTGCGGCATCTACACTAATGCTACGTGTTCGGGAAACGTGTTCGGTACGTGTGATACATATTCCACAAATACCATCCTGAGTGACGATGTCCTAGTAGCGATGACGTGTACGGTCTGAGTGTTCTTATTGTGGCGCCGAAGCGCTGAAATGCACTCGCTCGTCGCGTCTGATCTTCGTCGCACCGGTTTGAATGATTTCGTGAAATTATCAAGATAAAAGAACACTTTTAAAAGAACGGCGAAAGAAAAGAGCATGATTAAACGTGTGCTTGTCAGTCAGCATGTCTATATTGCATTGGCACCTCTGCGTACACCTGAATGCTTTGCACGCCAAAACACACGAATATAGCTAACTGAGACACACGAGCGAACATGGCTGAAGCGTGCATCCTCGGACACCTCTGTAGTGCTGCTTGGAAAGGCATCCATTTCGGAATCACTGTTCTGCAAACGGTCGATCGAAGCAAAAACAATTCGCGACATCGTGAATCGCGGGGATTCCAAGCTCCAGACTATCGTATCGAACCCGATTCGACATATCGTAGGGCGAAGACAGCAATGCAGGTGACAAGGCATGACTGAACGTGTTCGCCTAGCAGACGAAACGTGTTTTGTCCTTCCTCCGTGAGACGAAATGTTTGCGGAGCAGCTGAGCCTGACGTCACTCTTTTCTGTGGAGAAGTGGTCAGCTGTGGCGTGATCTGGAGGTGACCGCGAGGTAGCGCCACTGCTGGTGCTCCCAGTGCTAAAAATAGCGGGATTACCGGCCGTTTTGAATAGTGCTTGATTCCAGTGATATAAATCAATAAGAGTGATAGTTATTCATCTATCAGTTGTGTTTTAGGTCGCCAATCGCTGCTACGGGCTCTATAGCTACTCGCTGATGCAAACATCTTGGCATGAGTAAATTTGATGTCAGTGTTCCTTCAAGTCCAGTGCTTAAGTAGCGTTATAAAACGTGCCGCTCATATCCAGTGCTAGTGTGTATCGCTAATGTAGTTCTTGAGAAGGGCTTCGAGTAGTTCCCAATGTTACCCTTATGTCACTCTCAAAGTAAACAAAGTACGGTGCAACCTAATTTTATCGCCTAATTTGTAGCCAAATTATGGTAAAGTGGTATTATGAGAAGTATTTTTATTTGTATTGAACAATGAATAATATCATTTAGAATAAAAAAGACCATAGAGGTCACAGTTTTTTCCGTATTGCATATTTTCCTATTACATATGGTCTTCAAGCCACAGATAAGTTGAAATGGATGAAAAAAAAAGAGATAATATCAGTACAGTGCACACACACATAGTGTATGTGGAATAGATAACATTCACGCGAGATACAGAGCAACTTGGGACACTCCAGCCAACAAGTCACCGGCCTAATTTCCAGCTTCGCATCGGATTGTGAAATCCCGCGAGAGATGTACAACCCATCTTCACTTTCAGTGTCGTGAGCCAAATTAAATTATCGTTCACAAGAACTCATTCTTTATGTATGTAGCCTTCGTCTCCGTGGTTTGTTTGGACACTTGGTAGAGGTGGGTTGGACTTTTTTTGCAGAGGATATGGAGGAGAGTGTCGCTACTTTATCTATATTATGGGACTTTTACTTTCTTGAAAAATAACAAAAACGCCGACCAAGGGGAAATACAAAAGAAGGCTTTGGGAACATTTTAATGACGTAAAGAACAAGAAAGTGGCTTCTAATGCCCTCGCAGAACATGTGGCGTCTACTGGGCACGCTATCGGCTGGGATAAAGCCTGCATCATTGCCACGGAAAGAAAGTTGTTACCACGATTGCACATGGAATCTCTGGCCATGCAAACTACGGCGCATACGTTGAACAGAAATATTGGGACACTCCCCCCTGTGTACACGCGATGTCTGCAACACGTGATGAAACGTGCATAAGAAGAGCGCACTGCGCCATTTGCAGTCACTGTGAACAATTAAGGCTCCCGTGTGGGGAGCCGTAACATCTTTTTTCACTTTTGTGTATTTTACCTTGGTCGGCATTTTTGTTATTTTTCACTATGTTTGTCCCCGACCAGGCGGGATTCCGTCAGACTCTTGACTATACTTCACTTTCTTATAGGGTGCCTGCGCGCGCCCCCGCAGCGGGCATCGAGATACTCTACTTCCTCGATTTTTCGGTTACGCAAAAAATGCTCGATGTTTTGGTCGCGCAATGAGGATGATTTTTTACTCACAACCAACCACGCAGACGCCAGCATTTCTGCGAAACATGCTATCAACTCAACGCTGGCTGTTGCGGAGGCTAGCGCGCGCGAAGAATATGCTCGGGTTCCTACCTGCTGTTGTACTTCCTCATGGTACCTATGCAATGGAAACTCGGTAGCAAGCATATGACAACTCTGGTCTCGGGAGAGCATCAACACGGTCATAGCATAGCATTCTTTTTAAATGCGCAGCATTTCCTAGCGAACTTCGGCTAGTTTGACCATATCTATATAGCCACCTACGACGTTTGGCTCTCCTGGCCGTTTGAATAATGAGATCTATACCAAAATTGCTATGACATAACATGATTGTATGGTGAGCATAAGTGACTAGTCCTAACATAAAAATTATTACATGTATTTTATGAATGTCATAATTTACATGTGATGGTCTAGCTGCTCCTGTAATGGTTTCGTTCACATGACATATCGCAAAACTGGTATGATACGACATGACTGGCGAACATAATTGACAGGCCTGGCGAACATAAGTGACAAGCCTTCACGTGGTAATCATTACATGCGTGTCATGTAAGAACATGACTACATGCTACGCTCATAGCGCGCTCGTGGTCGTTTGCTAGCTTCATGCATACCAAATTTGGTATCACGTGACGTTAATGTATGATGAAGGTATATGAGTGGTGCAAACATGGTAATAATTACATACGTGTCATGTAAGACCATGACTACATGCCACACTCATGATGCGCTTGCAGTCGTTTCGCTAGCTTCAGATACGCCAAGTTTGGTATTATGTGAGGTGAATGGAAGACGGAGAAAAATGACACGCCCAAAAATGATAAACATGACATGCGTGTCACGTAAAACATGACTACATGCTATGTATGCGCTCATAGCGCGCTCGCGGCCATTTCGCTAGTTTCACATATACCAAATTTGGTATTAACGTGAATGGACGGCTGAGCACAAATGCCAGACGTAAACATCGTAATCATGACAAGGAAGTCTTACGGCATAATTTACGTCAGCCTCGTAACGTTGCGCTGATTTTAATGGGGCAATTCAACATTCCACATTTGTGCTTTGCATACCATCAATTCCCACTGTGCGTGGGATCTACCATTTTTTGTGTGTGTGTTTTCTGTAATTTCAAGAAATGAGTAAAATTTTCTGTCACGGCGCAGGTTATTGTCAAAACCTCACACCTTCCACCTCTAGGTAAGGGACCCCATGCAATAGCAGTTGCCAGACACCCCTTTCAGGCCTCATGTGGCTGTCACCCTGAACAGAGCACCTGCATCTTCTTCCTGCAATAGCTGCGAGCCTCTCGTTTTCTGAAAGGCCGAGCTAGGTCTCATAGAGTGCCTGGTACTTTTTTTCACCGAGCACACAGACGTCAGCTCACGTGTTGGCATTTGTATTGTCTTGGGGATCACTCCTGTTGGAGAAAGATACGAGAAACTCGGATAGCATGGGTGTCATTTCACAAAAAAGAAGTGCTAAGAAGGGTCCGAATACAACACGGCCAGTATTTGGGTGCATTTGCATGTAGCGCTAGCTCTCGTCGATGACAGCGACGCGCCTTTCTTACGGCCTGCCGTGAATTATTGGTAAATAGACCAAGGAAAAAATCTTATCTGACGAAAAAAGCTAGCTACAAAAAACGACTCCATCTTCAGTGAATTAAATAAACCTTCTGGTCATAATAGCAGTGTCACACTAGAAACCACGTGGCTTCCCAGAGTATTTATTATTTTACAATGGGGACCAATTAATTTTCAATGGGCATGCAGTGTAATTTCAACTGTCTTATGGGAAGTCACGCTTTGCAGTATGATTCTAAAATTCCGCAAAGAGTTTCATTAGTCTCCGTATAGATCCCAAAGCCGTTTTTTTAAAGGGGCCCTGAAACACTTTTTTTATTAACCATGGAATTAATTCACTGGAAAAGCGTATTACCTCACAAATCGAACGCCGCCAAAACATTAAGAATCCGTCCAGTACGAGCGGAGTTACAAAGATTTGTCCAATCACAATCTCTCTTCTCTCGTCCCGGCGAAAGCGCTGGAAGTTGAGCAGGGAGAGATTGGAGACGCTCCCTGGATTTCGTGCCGACCGGTTGTGCGCCCGCGCGCTCCGCGCGCTCGCGACCTTCGGCGTCATCGTAGCTCTGGCCGACTGGGCTGGCCCTACGTCATCTCCTGTCGCCGGCTGTCTTCGGTGACAGCGCAGCTCTGACCTACTGGACCTGCTCTACGCCATCTACAGACGCCGACACCATCTCTCGCAAGTGTACCCCGTCCTCGGACTCCAGTGACCGTTTTTCCATCTTTCCTGTCTCTTCTATCCCCTCAGTTTGTTGTTGCTTCTTCTTCCTCTTTCCTATACTTTTACCTCTACCCTTTTATCCCTCCTTACCCCCATCCCTTTGTGAGCTCTGTGGCGGTGTCGCTCACTGAAGCAGACAATAACGGGGCTCACTTTTCTCTTCCTTTCTCTCAAGAACCACTCCGAGAGGCAAACAAAAATGTCATTCGCGTCTCATGACCTTGAGTATTTTTTCCTTTTCTTTTTTTTTTTTTTTGAATAAGCGGTTTTATCAGTGCGGTCACGCACGCACGCGTGGACAAGTAACGGCCTCTCGCGGCGACCTCTGTAACAATCAAGCGCGCCAAGCTCAAATCAGCCAATGGTTGATAGATCGGCTTACTGGGCGTATTTTGCGTGACCTGTTGAGAGAAGAGAAAGCTATCTTTAGCGGAACTTGATAATTTATTGTCATTTCCAGGCCCCGTGCTGCGCAATAACATTTGGCTCACGTGTTGTCGGGAGGTTCTACTACCAATCGGCAGCGTTTTCTTACCATGCTAAAAAAGGGTTGCAGGGTCCCTTTAAAGCTAGCTTATTTCAAAAGATATATGCTTTTTTTTTGCCTGCTTACCATTAAGCTATGGCAGGACGCCGTTGCTGCCGTCAAGATATGGCGTCACGCACATATGTCCCCGAATTCTGGGAATGACTCACGTATCGGGGACATCATTTTCACGTAGAGTGTGTAATATCACGATATTTAAATTTGCTATGCATGGTTTTCTTCATGTACAGGCAAATACAAACAACACGATTGCAAGGAATTGCAATAACGATTAGAGCCAGCCTTCTCCGCTCAAGATTAAGCAGCGTGTATAAGCCTGTGCGAAGATCACGCGCGTTAAGTGCTTAAACTTCTTATTTGCTTTATCTGGAACAAACTGGGGACCCCCATTCGGAAAAGTAATCTTTTTTCAGCATAATTAAATACTAGTGTTGTGCGTTACAACTTGTCCGTTAAGACCCAACGGAGAAATTACTACTGGCAAGCAAAAAATGGGCGTATTATCCGTCTCGTGGTCCAGCTTCACAACGTGGCCGCTTCCGTAGCAGGTGATCCAGAGCTTGTCCAGCTCCTGAGCAGCGTGTGTGTGTGCAAAACCTTTATCGATGGACACTTTGCAGGCCCATGAGAACCCTTTACACAGGGGGAGCCCTTATTCCAGGATCCTGCTGGACAATGTCGCTCCCGTTGGACTAGAGCTATTTGAGTCTCGAGCTCCGAGCAATTTAGTAGGGTTGCCTCTCGTGCCTCACGAGTAGAGTAAGGGTTAGGGGGAAGGAAAGGATTCATCTGATACGCCAACATCACGTGAAAGTTATCGGAGACTTCCCCACAGGGAGGGCCCCGTCCATCGACTTTCGGGTTAAAATGGCTTACTATATAGCAGGACACAACAAGGTGTTAGTTTGCAAGCACCTTACGGTTCGTACATCGGCCTTAATTAGGCCCTTAGCAGGCACCAGAAAAAAATCGATGCCGTTCGAAGTAGTACATCATGTAGAATTTTTCTGAGTCGCACAAGTGGTTGGCTAGTCTCTGAACTGGGAAAGCCTAGTGCCCGGTGGATAAGCACATGGCCGGTCGCATCCACAGCCTTGTTACTTCTAAGGCCGTGGTCTTGGTGGCTCGAAGTCCAAACGATGAGTTTGGGTGAGGGGTCTGAATCCCTGATGACTCGCTTCAGAATATCGCGTATAGTCTAAAGGTGAGACGTACTTCACCCGCCAGATAGTTTTCACGGGCTCTGCGTGAATCCGGGATGATTACTCTGGAGTTCGTGTGCGAGGTGGCAAGTGATATTGCTACCTTCTCAGCACGCCAGAGTTTGAAGTCAGATGGGAGAGCCCGTTAATGCATTTGTCCTGGAGAACTACGGTGACCGTGTATAATTCAGTAGGCGACGGCCCTGCCACATCAACGTAGTATACATACACCTGGCCTAGATCCGCATTGGTGTTCGAGGGCCAGAGAGCGTGCCTCTCATCTGCCTTCGTGTGTCTGCGAGTGCATGTTTCGAAGAAGTAGAGGAACACAGAGCTTGTGGCGCCACAGCTCAAGAAGTCTGCATGCATCTCTTCAGGAATGCAGTCGTGTTTTATGTGCAGGCGGCCTAACATGTGGCACCCGGATACCATCCGCGAAAGGCGCGTATATTGGTTGACGAAGTGGGCCTCCTTCAATTCTTGATATTGTCACACGTGAAGATTAGGGCTTCGGGCAAAAAATACCACATAATCAAGACGCAGGTCATTGACATGGCACAACCAAAAATGACCGAGCGAGAGCGCGCGCAGTCCTAAACGACTTCTTCGTTTGTTTTTCCATGGATCCGGGCTCGTTCTCGCCGCAGTTGATCACTAGGTGGCAATATGAAGTGAGTGAGATAGGTGTCAGCTGTGCGGCATTCGCCATCTTGCCTGGTTTAGGAATCACTATGGAGGTCTTCCAGTGGAGAGGACGCCCATAACGAGTCGGTTACACAGGGTGTCCATGAGTTGCGCCATCGTGCATTGGTACCCGTGCAAAGCCCGCCGGAGTTGTCGTTGCGTCTCCCCTCTCGTTTGAGTATAGGGTGAATAAGGCTGCGAAAGAGGAGCCACATCCTTTTCGAGCTCATCTGACGTGCTGCTGTGCTACGCTTCTTTATCCAATTCGAATCAGTGAGCTGGGCGGCATACTTTGTTCGTTGAGTTGAGTAATGCGAGCTTTAAGCTTGCGATTCAGCTTTTGCCTTTTCCATCGCTTGGTAACACTTTGGCGTGCCTCCCACCAGTGCAGGCCGAGATTGTCTACCATGGGGATCTCATGGGAGGTCTGAGGTGTCTTAACGTGTTGTTGATGAATTGCACGCAAATGCTTTGCTCACTCCCCATAGCTGCGGAAAAGAGCACAGGAAGAATGTCTTGCGTTCTGAATTTGTTCCAATCAGTCATTTATTTGACTTGATCCGACTTTTTGCGAGTCGCTTTTGCTGGAAGAGTGATCCGGAGAAGGCAGTGATCGCTACTAAATGATTCCCTTAGTTTCAAATACGAAGCATTTCTTAGCGAACTTCGGCGATTTTGAACGTATCTATCTATCTATCTATCTATCTATCTATCTATCTATCTATCTATCTATCTATCTATCTATCTATCTATCTATCTATCTATCTATCTATCTATCTATCTATCTATCTATCTATCTATCTATCTATCTATCTATCTATCTATCTATCTATCTATCTATCTATCTATCTATCTATCTATCTATCTATCTATCTATCTTTATATCAAGCCGTTTACGTATGGGTGCTCTCGTGCTCACCCCTTTAACTTGGCGTGAAGCAAACTTAGCAGGGGAGGGTAAGATGGTTTGACGAATATTACGCGCTGGTCAAGACATCAATAATGTCACACTCCCGTCGCGCACGTCGTCAAACACTTCCCGCCAGACAGTGGCGCATACCCCCGGGCGATTATGTGCCGCTGGTTTGTGGGTATGTGCCGCAAGTGATTTACACTTAGTATCTTTTCGGGAACGACGAGAACACACATGGGCAATTTCCACGCGTGAGCGTTAACAAATATCCGGCATCGATATACCGTAGACCCGACGAGTGCAAAGAATAAATGTCAGGGTCCCAGCAGGAATCGAACCCAATCATTTTGCGTGGCAATGAATCATTTTACCACAGACCTACGCTACGCCTTGGAACTACTTTTCAAATAGACGCCAATCTTCGTGAAACGTCAATAGCGGTTGCAGTGCTGCCTACCCAATTTTATAAATATTACATATTGTGAGCGCGACAAGCGAATAACTCTTTATTCTCTTTGTAATCATCATCACCTGTGCATCTTCTTCATCTAAAAATATCATCACCAGCGTGATTGAGCTCGAGCCTGGCCGAATAAACCGGTTCCTCACAAGTGGTGGACTGTGCTTTTCGTTCCCTCAAGTCCTCTCGCCCGTTCTCGCTGGAGCTCCGCTCGGGTCGTCGCAAACAACCCCCTGCCATGGCGGCCCACCTCTACGTGTGGCGACCAGCGCTCTCATTCGTCCACTTGCACAGTGTACCGTTCGTGTCTGCATAGAAGGCATGCGTCATCACATTGTTTTCGCGGTATTTCGTGAGTGCACCCACGCTCTCATTCTTGGGTGGGATTTCTTGTCTTCTGCGTCCGCCTTCATATCATGTCATCAGCGCCTCCTGCATCTAAACGCCACCGACTCTTCTCCGCTTGAACAAGATGGACGCATCCGCCTTGTCACCAAGTCAGATTATGTACTTCGGCCATACATCGAAGAAATTATAAGTGTTAATTGCACCGACATTGTGGATGGCGACGTACTAATCTCCCTTACGGTCATACCTTACGTAGGGGCATTGTGATCACACCGGGGCTTATTCGCTTCTTCGATGGGTGTACGTACCTAACCGCCATAAATCAAACGCCCGAGTGTATACTGCTCCCCTGTGGCTCAACAGTATCTTGCGCGGTCGACAGTGAGCCTGTTGCGATTGTTACTCTTCCGAACAACAACCACAATGATGTTCCGAAGTCGCAATCATTGCCATTCAATGCCTCTGCCACACCTGTGTCGGCGACAATAAGCAATGACTTAACACCTGATCAAACTGAAGATTTGCTCGCCCTGTTAAATAGACACCGTTCTCTATTTGACGTGAACTCGCCCGCCCTAAGCATGACTACCACCGCTACTCACAGCATCCACACTGACGGCTCTCGTATTGTACATCAGCGTCCATATCGCGTGTATCAGGCAGAACGCAAGATCATCGAGGAAAACGTCTCACACATGCTACGACGCAACATCGTAGGTCCTTCCTCAAGTCCCTGGTCATCCCCAGTTGTTCTCGTTCAAAAGAAAGATGGGACAGTGCGTTTCTGCGTCGATTACCGTGCGCTAAACAAAATAACGCGCTAGGATGTTTATCCCCTCCCTCGGATCGACGATGCACTGGATTCATTACAGGGCGCAGAGTATTTTTCCAGCCTCGACCTTAGGTCAGGCTACTGGCAGATACCAATGTCGGAGTCTGATAAAGAGAAGACCGCCTTTTCAACGCCAGATGGGTTGTACGAGTTCAATGTGATGCCTTTTGGACTCTGTAATGCGCCCGCCACCTTCGAACGCATGATAGACGGCGTATTGCGTGGTTTGAAATGGAAAACATGTCTGTGCTATCTCGATGACATAGTAGTGTTTTCATCCACGTTCTCGCAGCATCTACAACGTCTTGACGAAGTCCTCACATGCCTCGCAAAAGCCGGTCTACAGCTTAACACCAAGAAATGTACCTTTGCTAGCAAGACAATCAAGGTTCTCGGCCACCTTGTCAGCAAAGAAGGAATTCGGCCCGACCCCGAGAAGCTTGCCGCTGTCCTCGATTTTCCTCGTCCACTACGTCAGAAGGACCTGCGCAGCTTTCTAGGGTTATCTTCTTACTTCCGGCGCTTCATACGTGGTTTCGCGGAACTTGCGTCTCCGCTCCATCAACTCCTCGCAAAGAACGCCCCCTTCATTTGGTCCGAAGACTGAGAAAGCGCTTTCACGGCATTGAAGCAAGCCCTCACGTCGGATCCGGTACTGTGCCACTTCGATTCCACCGCACCCACCATCCTTCATACCGACGCAAGTAGTCATGGTCTCGGTGCGGTACTCTTGCAGCGTGACAAAAACTCACGCGAACGCGTCGCTGCTTACGCAAGTCGTGCTCTTACCGCTCCAGAAAAGAACTACACTATCACCGAGCAGGAGTGCCTTGCTGTTGTTTGGGCAGTGCAAAGATTCCGACCATATCTTCACGGCCGTCATTTTACCGTCGTGACCGACCATAACGCCCTATGCTGGCTTTCATCGCTGAAAAACTTATCGGGTCGCCTTGGTCGCTGGGCGCTTCGCTTACAGGAGTATGATTTCGATGTCGCCAACAGATCTGGGAAGAAGCATCAAGATGCTGATGCTCTATCGCGCTGTCCTTTGCCCAGCGGAAGCAATTCACCATCGATACTCCAAAACAACAGCACCTCTCCAGTCGCAGCGCTAAGTTCATCACCTGCCACCCCATCTGTCCTTGTTTTACAACAACGTGTCGACCCATACTGCCGCACCATTGTTGACCGCTTGACCGGCTCTACTACTCCTCCAAACGCCAGACTCCGTCGACAACTTAAACAATTTACGCTTGTCGGTGATGCTTTATGTCGCTACATTTACCACATCGATTGCAACAAGTGGGTACCCGTCATCCCACGTTCTCTGCAACGTGAAGTTCTGGAAGCCTTTCATGATGATCCAACCGCTGCTCATCTAGGCTACCACAAGACTTACGACAAAATACGAAGTCGTTGTTTTTGGCCTGGCCTCTCTTCAGCCGTCGCTAAGTACGTCGCCTCCTGTGTCCATTGCCAACGGCGAAAACGACCGACAACTGCTCCGGCTGGCTTAATGCAACCTCTTCCTTGTCCCGCCTCACCTTTTGAAGTTGTTGGAATCGACTTGTATGGCCCTCTTCCTATATCATCCAATGGGAATCGCTGGATTGTCACGGCAGTCGACCACCTTACCCGCTACGCAGAAACAGCTTCTATACCATCTGGGACTGCCTCTGAGATCGCCGATTTCTTTCTTCGCCACATCTTTTTGCGTCATGGAGCTCCACGCATTATCCTCAGTGATCGTGGCAAAGTCTTCCTATCTTCCATTGTCGAGCAAGTTTTGCGTGCCTCGAACACTGTTCACAAGACCACTTCTAGCTACCACCCGCAGACCAACGGATTGACTGAACGGTTTCATCGGACCCTATCGGACATGATCGCCATGTACATTCACCCCAACCACACGAACTGGGATGCAATTCTACCCTTCGTGACATTCGCCTATAATACGGCTGCTCAACGCACTACCGGCTTTTCTCCATTTTTTCTCGTCCATGGTCGCTCGCCGAGTTTCGCTCTGGATGTCTCTTTCCTTTCGGCCCCTGCACCCTCGACGGCTCCTTTCTCTGAAGAATTCGTATCTCGTCTCGCACACTGCCGTCACCAGGCCCGTGTTAACACCGGCCTCTCTCAAGACACACGAAAATCTCGCTACGACTCGTCTCGCCGTGTTGTGAGTTTTTCCCCTGGTGACGAAGTTCTTCTATGGACTCCACTACGCGTCCCTGGCCTATGTGACAAATTTATCAGTCGCTTCATTGGGCCATACACGGTGGTTGAACAGACATCTCCTGTCAATTACCGCGTTTCTCCTCTTAGCGCTAGTCCTGATCATCGTTGCCGAGGAACAGAGATAGTTCCCGTATCTCGTTTAAAGCCTTATGCGCGACGCATTCCATAATACTGTCAAGCGACCAGGCGGCCGCTTTCACCGCGCGGGGGAATTAGTGTGAGCGCGACAAGCGAATGACTCTTTATTCTCTTTGTAATCATCATCACCTGTGCTTCTTCTTCATCTAAAAATATCATCACCAGCGTGATTGAGCTCCAGCCTGGCCGAATAAACCGGTTCCTCACAATATGTGTTCCTGTGATACAACCGTCACGTCGGGTTAACCTCAATTGGTGCTAGTTGCCATGCGCTGAAGCTGATTTATCTTGCAGTGCCCAGGGTCAGCGTCCTCGCGAGCATCAGCGCTTAATAACAGCTTCTGGTGTCGATAATACGGATGTTCCAGTTGGCATTGTAGCGCAAGTGCAAACAACTGGTTATATAATTATTTACAACTCTTCATCATATGTCTGTGCGTGCAACATTTGCACATATATTTAGCGCCAATTCATGACGTGTCACTCAATAAAAAAATGCAGCTTGGTCACCTTCCCTCCGCATGCTTCGCATAACGTCGATACCCAGGTAAGTGGGATCTGCCGATTTTTAGGGGCGAAGCTCCTTATAGCGGCACCCGTTTTTCTCGTAGTCGTAGTAGTAGTGTGTAACCAGTTTTACATTTTGACCTCCAAGGTGGTGCCAGTGGGAGATTTCTTCTGTGCGTTGTTGAAAAATAAAAAAATTCGCAGAGTGCGCGTTAACTAGAAGCCGAATTCTCCTGTCTCTCATTCCCCCTTAGCAGCCATTGGCATGTACATTGAGCACTATCTGACAAGAAAGGGTTGCTACGTTATACTCGCTGGGCGTAACCTCCTTGGTTTCAGAAAGGTTTAGCGAGCGTTGGGCCATGGTGCCATAAATACAGTGAACTAGTATATACCATGAACTCGAGGTGGTTAAAGGAAGTAGACACGAAGCGCAAGCCGTAAGAAAGTGTGCGTGTGCCTCCTCTCGTTCAGTCCTTGGATTGTCCGCTGGATGGCGGTGCTTCTATATGAGGAATATATAATGAAAAGATGCGAGATGGTGGTACTTGGAGTGTTGAATAGGTGGACGAACGGACACACAAACAGATGCATGGACGGAAAAACGAAGGGCTGCACGGACGAATGGACACATGGATGGACGCAGGAGCGGATGCATGGACGAACGCAGGGACGGACGCACAGATGGACGTGTGGACGCACGAACAGACGCACGCACGGATGGGCGGACGGACGCACGGGCGGCCACACAGACGCACGCATGGACGGACGGAAGCAAGAATCAATTGACGGACGGATGCTTCGCCCCACTCTCCATCATTCACTTCGTGGATATGCTGCCTTTTTTAGGGGCGAAGCTCCTTATGGCGTCGCTTGTGCGTCCCTCGTAGTACGTAAACACAAGTGGCACATACCTGAAATAGGTATAACATTTGACCTCCAAGGTGGTGCCGGTGAGAGATTTCTCCTGTGCGTTGTTTAACAATAAAAATAGTGCTCAATGTACATGCCAATGACTGCTAATGGGGAATGAGACACAGGAGCATTCGGCTTTTAGTCAACGCGCATGCTGCGATCTCCATTAGCAGCAATTGGCATGTACATTGAGCACTATCGGACAAGAAAGGGTTGCTACATTATACTCGCTGGGTGTAACCTCCTTAGTTTTAGAAAGGTTTAGCGAGCGTTGAGCCGCAGGGCCATGAATACAATGAACTAGTATATACCATGAATGAATTCGAGGTGGTTATAGGGGGAAGCAGATACGAAGCGCAAGCCGTAAGAAATTAAAAGCTGAATCCTCATGTCTCTCATTTCACATTAGCAGCCACTGGCATGTACATTGAGCAATATCTGACAGTAAAAGGTTGCTACGTTATACTCGCTGGGCGTAACCTCCTTGGTTTTAGAAAGGTTTAGCGAGCATTGGGCCGCAGTGCCATGAATACAGTGAACTAGTATATACCATGAACTCAAGGTGGTTGAAGGTGGGAAGTAGACCCGAAGCGCAAGCCGTAAGAAAGTGTGCGTGTGCCACCTCTCATTTAGTCCTTGGAATGTCCGCTGGATGGCGGTGCTTCTATATGGAGAATATATGATGAAAAGATGCGATATGCTGGTACTTGGAGGGGTGAATAGATGGACGAACGGACACACAGACAGATACATGGATGGACGCATGAACGGACGCAGGAGCGGATGCATGGACGAACGCAGGGACGGACGCACGAACAGACGCACGCACGGACGGGTGGATGGACGCATGGACGGTTACACAGACGTACGCAGGAACGGACGGAAGCAAGAACGAATGGACGGACGAATGCTTCGCCCCACTCCCCATCATTCACTCCGTGGATATGCTGCCATTTTTGATTATCATGTTTGCACCAGTCGCATACCTTCGTCATCAGCTGGCGTCACGTAATACCAAATTTGATATATATAAAGCTAGCGATACGGCCGCCAGCGCATCATGAGCGTGGCATGCAGTCATGTCATTACATGACACGCAAGTCATTATTTTCGTGTTTCGCTTGTGTTCGCCATGCAATCATGCCATACCATACCAGTTTTACAACATGCCATGTGAACGAAACTACCGCAAGAGCTGCAGGACCATGAAATGTAAATCATGACGGTCATGACACACATGTCATGATTTTGATGTTATGATTAGTCAAATATGTTCTTCATACAGTCATGATATCTCATAGCAAGTTTGGTATTGATACCATTATCGCAATGACCAGGAGAGATAAAAGTCGTAGGCAGCTAGCTAGCTAGTTAGCAAGATAGATAGATAGATAGATAGATAGATAGATAGATAGATAGATAGATAGATAGATAGATAGATAGATAGATAGATAGATAGATAGATAGATAGATAGATAGATAGATAGATAGATAGATAGATAGATAGATAGATAGATAGATAGATAGATAGATACGCTCAAGGTCGCCGAAGTTTGCTAAGAAATGCTTCGCATTTAAAACAACTTGTGTTGTCTAGGCACCTTACCCTTCGCACCACCTGGCTGGTGATGAAAAAAAAACGCGCTGAAGTTACGAAGCTCCGAGGACCGCCAAACTTTATGCGGTGTATATAAATGGCTTGCCGTCAGCCTTCCCGGTAATGTTCGGTCCGCGGCGTATATAGTGGTTAGCGACGTGAGCCGAGAGAAATCGCGGGTTCGACGCCCCACAAACAGGTAAAATTTCCTTCTCGTTTTCTTCTTCGCAATTAGTTAAAATATTGTTTATCGTTTTCTTTTTACTTATGATAGCCACCCCTCATGTGATGTCCCTCGGGACCCTTGAGGTACCAATAAATAAATAAATAAATAAATAAATAAATAAATAAATAAATAAATAAATAAATAAATAAATAAATAAATAAATAAATAAATTTTACAAAGTCACATCCGTGACAGAAATACGTCAACGGAGCCGTGGAAGACCCGGGTATAAAACACTTTCGTGTTAAAAAAGTCACAGCTTTGCCACAATGGCGAAGCAGCGAATGCGATAGCAACAAATCGGAATGTGATGCCCTTCAGGAAAGATGACATCCTCAAATTTACCGTGCAAGCTAAACGCAAGCAGAATGGCAAGCAGATCGGAACTCTCCGCGCGTTGCTCACGCACAATTGATTAATTATTGGGCTTTAACGTCCCATAACCATGATGTGATTATGAGAGACGTCGTAGTGGAAGGCTCCAGAAATTTCGACCACCTGGAGCTGGTTAACGTGCACCCAAATCTAAGCAGACGGGACACAAGCATTTCGGCCTCAATCGAAAACACAGACTCTGCGGTCGGGATTCCATCGTGCCACCTGCGGGTCAGCATTCGAGCCCCGTAACCGCAAGACCACCGTGACGGGTAAAGTGGTTATATAGCTCGATGAAAATAGCATATTCCAATAGCATATCAATAGCATATCACTAAATGTAATAAAGTAATTGATTGATTTACATGTGGGGTTTAACGTCCCAAAACCACTATATGATTATGAGAGACGCCGTAGTGGAGGGCTCCGGAAATTTCGACCACCTGGGGTTCTTTAATGTGCACCCAAATCTTACCACACGACCCTACAGCATTTTCGCCTCTATCGAATAAAATAACATGACTCACTTTTTCGTCAAAAGTGGTTATAGCTCGACGAAAAGGTCAGTGACTTTATTTCATAACTTTGCTATGCTGTTGTTTTGAGTTCGAGGCGCGCGAGAGAGCGTGGCTCAACACAGGACTTTCCTGTAATAAAAGGCGTCTATTTCGCAGGTATCCTGACGCGCCTGCTCTCTGAGTGTATACCAATCTGGGTACCGAGGAGGCCAAGTACACCCGTTTTGCGTTTTACTGATCTCATGAAGTTCATGAAAATGTTTCGTTAAATTGTTTCCAATCAACACTCTGACATGTGCTTATTTTGTGTCATACACTTGGGAAATCATTCTGTGATGATCGTGAAATACCTTGAAAAAGAATGAACAACAATATAGAACGTGAAATAAAATGAAACATTTCACATGTATTCAAACGGAAGCTAGAGCTCACAGTACCAGTTACTTATACCGTGGGCCTTTTTTCTCAAGTACGCGGGACGAGATTACTGATATTTTTTCACACCCGCTTTTCAATTGCGTTGTCAACCATACGCGGCTGCACTCAACCGTCGTAAAAATGTGTGTAGTAATCTTTAACCTTTCTACCCTCCAAATGGCCTCCACCTTCCCGTTTTACAGCTTGTTCGTATGCCTATAGAACGATCAAACTTTGCGCTTTCCAATCCCTGCTCTCTCCACTACATTTTCAGAGGCAGCCCTGCGCACGCGTTCCATCTGACGTAGGTACTTCAGTGTTTTTAAACGCGGTAGTCGAAATGTCTTCCTATCGCCCTATGATTCGAGTGAATCCTCAGATTGCCACGAATGCAAGTGATACCTAGGTCTCCCACCACTGGTCATTTTTCGCCATGTCTATATTTTCGATTACGGTTCTGGTACGTGTAGTGCTATAAATGAGGTATTTATGCGAGATTGCATTAAAACTAGATAATAATAATACACGGGGTTGTCCGTCCCAAAACCATGATATGATTAATTGATTGATATGTCGGGTTTACCGTTCCGAAACCACCATATGATTATGAGACTTGCCGTAGAGGAGGGCTCCGGAAATTTTGACCCCCTGGGGTTCTTTAACGTGCACCCAAATCTGAGCACACGGGCCAACAACATTTCCGCCTCCATCGAAAATGCAGCCGCCGCAGCCGGGATTCGATCCCGCGACCTGCGGGTCAGCAGCCGAGTACCTTAGCCCCCAGACCACCACGGCGGGGCAAAACCCCGATATGAGTATGAGAGAAACCGCCTCAGAGTTCTCCAGACATTTCGATCATTTAGGGTTCTTCAACGTGCACTGACATCGCACAGTACACGTTGAATTTTGTCTCCCCCAAAGTGTGACCACCAGGGCCGGTATCAAACCCGCGACCGTCGGGTCAACAGCCATGCACAATAACCACCGCTCCTCCGCGGCGGGCGGCCTGGAAGAGGTTCGACATCAGGATGATCCCAGCCAGTATCGCCACCTGTGATTTACCATGTGAAAGCGTTATTAGGTATAGTTGGCTCATAGCTAACACTGGTTTAAAACGAGGGACAAAGAAGACCGACCTGAGCGTTGCAGCCTAACGACTCATTCGAGACATTAGCTTCACCCAACTCTGTATGCGAAGGTTCAGCGTAGGCAGGAACCAATAGTGTCACATAATATATTGTCCAGACAACATATTTTTCAGGCAGCAAGCCATGAATCCAGCATGGAAATGAACAGACACAAGACACTTGAATCAATTAAGTTGGTGAATAAAGCATGTATGGAAAAGTTGAGGCAGCTAGAAAGAAAAGTCAAAATGGCATTCACCGGAGATAGTTGGTTCTAAACTAACACTGTTTCGAACAGCGGGACTTTACACGAGGGCAGAAAGAAAGACATGCAGGGATGTTACTGACTAACAGCGGTGTCATTGCTTGTCTTTTTTTTTTTTGTGCCTCGTTTAATGTTCTCCTGTTCGAACCATTGTTAGAATAATCGCACTCACGTTTCTACGGTGTTACATCTCTTCACCCAGAGTGGGTCCCTTTAAGGTTGCTTTAGGCCATATAATGAGTTATACCACGCCATTTGACACCTCGGCAACACCTGCGTACATGGTTATAGACTTATCAGCGCAGCTCTTCCTCTAGATTCCGTTATATTACCTCTATGTGAGCAGCTAATGAATCACTCTTTTCTGAACGTATGGGTGTTCTTTTCTGTCATGGATGTATGGACTTCTATGGAAGTTTCACTATACCAATCCCACTTACCTTAACATTTATACAATAGCCTGGCCCCCGACAGACCCTTTTCCGGAACCTATTGATTCGGCCACTCTTAAAAATTATTCCAGACCCCCCCCCCCCCCCTCCACGCCGCGCTTCCTTGTCAGTTAGATAAATAAGTCTTTCCTGACCTCGAATCACAATATCTCATTCCATGGTTCATAACAACCTGTTCCCGTACTCACAAAGACATCCCACGCACAAATTCTTTTTAAAGAAAATATTTCGGCCAATCAAGATGTGGGACGTACAAATCGGCTGACCAATCGAAACACGCACTTACGAAAGAGGAGGTTTGTGCATTAGGCATCCGATAACGACAATTTTTAAGGGGGTTGGTATATGGGGCGATGGAAAGCGTTCACACTGATGTAGGAGTTTTTTCCTCTTTTCTAATAGTTGGCGCCACGAGTAAGAGCCCTGCTTTCCCAAGTCTTTGAAGCCTCCTGCCGACGCAAACGAATCTCCCGCCGACACTAACGTTTCGCTAAGAAGCTACACGATGGCGACACCCACTCAAATCCCGACGTTCTTCTTTATGTTTCGCCACATTGCATGCCAGTCGTGCAGAAAAAGAATCGCGTTTGTTTCGCCACTTTGTACGCAGGTTGTCCAGAGAAAGGAACGTGCGTCCAAAACCATCCGTTTACTAACGGGATTTTTCGCTCTTAGTGCAGTTTTTCTACAGCGTGACTTCGCAGCACGCGATGATACGCTCAGTATATTATGTTCGTTGTTTGTTGAGCTTGAGTTTTGGGACCACTACAATGGTATTTGAGGAAAGTTGACACTTTACGGGATTCCGCTGTGAAATTAATGGATAAACTTGGCTTAAGAGTGTTAGTTTTATACCATTGTAGGCGTCTTGAAGAGAGCAGAGTAGATTAGGGGACAAACGGGGGTTAAGGATATCATAGTTGAAATAAAGAAGAGGAAATGGACATGGGCCGGGCATGTAGCGCGTAGACAGGATAACCGCTGGTCATTAATGGTAACTAATTGGATTCCCAGAGAAGGGAAGCGGGTTAGGGGGAGACAGAAGGTTAGGTGGGCAGATGAGATTAAGAAGTTTGCGGGTATAAATTGGCAGCAGCAAGCACAGGACCGGGTTAACTGGCGAAACATGGGAGAGGCCTTTGTCCTGCAGTGGACGTAATCAGGCTGATGACGATGATGATGATGAGGCGTCTTGATTGTAACTTATGATTGTTTTTTTCTATTGCCAGTTTGTACGGGTGGTTGTTTCTGCAACTGTATACTTGCACTCCCCTAGCACAGCCAAGGGGGAAGGGTGTGGTTGAGAGGCTCAAACCCCCGCTCCCCAAATTATTCCTTCAGTTTTGCATGTAAGCCTATGTATCTATATACGCATACATGCAAACGCATGGATGAACACACGTGGAGTATGGCGGAACCTCACCCTTCCCCCTTTCCTGAAAAAAGTTCTTTGCTACACCCCTGGCACCTGCCCACAGGGCTTAAACTCAGAGGAGCTTCTGGAAAAAGGTGAAGAAGGTACGCCGTTCACGAGAATATTATGAAAGTTCCCCACTTCTTTCCTTGCCAGCTATCAGCAATAGATGATGCAAACATCATGTATTCTCTGAACAAGAAGGGAAATCTGGGCTAGTTGGTAATAGTTCATTTTTTCATTACTCGCAGCACAAGAAGGACGCAAACGAAGTCGCAGGCAGACGAAGGACGCAGACAGCGCTCGTGTTGTCTTAAACTTTGTCTGCGTCCTTCTTGCGTTGTGAATTATCAAAAATGAATCATGTATTCATATCGCAATTCTCCAAGAGCAGTGCGATGAGTTGAGTAGAGAGACGACTTAGCGAATGCAAGAGTTAAAACTTAAATTAGCTTAAATTTCTCCCCTTCAAAGGGCGAACTACTACCCAGCTTAACACAAGGAACAATTTAACCGCATTGGCGATGAAAAAAAAATGGCATGAAAGAACACGCTAGTCATACGCGTGAACACCCTTAACTTGTCCCGCCCTGCATCCTCCTGTTATTTTCCTCATTCATCTTTGCAGGCCGCCGGTCGATTATTTGAATGCTGCCATTTATACATGAATGTAGAAATCAATCCCGCTTTCTGATATTATCACCTGAAAGAATTGCACTTTTCTACGCGTCTAGTCCACGCCCTATTCACCAGGTGCCGCCATACCACCTGAGCTTTCAAAGCGCGCCCAGCGACAATTGTCTCTCAGGGCGGGACCATGAGATAAGCAGCCGATAAGCGAGGGTTCCGCCACTCCACGATCGTTTCGTCCGCAGCCCCGTCGAGGATCGCGTCAGCCGTGGGCCAAACGACGCCGTCACCATGGACAAGCTGTTCTTTACCGACTCGTTCAAGAAAATCCTGCGTGTGGGAAAAGTGCAGACAGACAACAATGTCTTCCGGCTCCACTACCGCTTCACGGGCCTCTTCCTGCTCGCCTGTAGCGTGCTCGTCAGTGCCACGCAGTTCTTCGGCAACCCAATCTACTGCGTGGCCCACGACGCCATACCAGAGCCTGTGATGAATACGTACTGCTGGGTGGAAGGGACCATCACGCTACCCCGCTCACTGAACGCAACCGTGGGCAAGCAAGTCGCCGCACCCGGTGTTGACCAGCGCCGCATCAAGGATGGCGATGAGGTGATCGAGCATGCGTACTACCAGTGGGTCTGTTTCGTCCTGTGTCTGCAGGCCATCATGTTCTACTTCCCGCGATGGCTCTGGCGAAGTTGGGAGCACGGGCGCATCCAGGCGCTCCTCCTGGAGCTGAACAAACCACTGCTTGAACACGAGAAGAAGGATAAGCAGGTAGACGACGTGGTGGACTACTTCTACGTTCACCGTAGTCAGAACCAGGCATACGCACTGCGGTTCTTCATCTGCGAGGTCATAAATTTCATCAACGTGATCGGCCAGATGTACTTCATCGACAAGTTCCTCGGTGGAATGTTCTCGACGTACGGCGCCGACGTTATCCGCTTCATGAACGAAGACCCGGAGGTCAGGGTGGACCCCATGACACGCGTCTTTCCCAAGATGACTAAGTGCCGCTTCCACCGGTTCGGAACCTCCGGAGACGTGCAGAAGCACGACTCCATCTGTCTCCTGCCACTGAACATTATTAACGAGAAGATCTACGTCTTCCTCTGGTTCTGGCTCATTATCCTCGCAGTGGTCACGGGCGTCACGCTGCTCTACCGCATAGTGGTGTGCGCGTTTCCCCGTTACCGGTACCTGCTCTTGAAAACCCTCAGTCGCATGGTTGATTCCAAGTCCATGGATCAATTGGTGATGAAGGCTGCGTATGGCGATTGGTTTGTGCTATACCTGCTCAAGGACAACATGCAGGCGTACCACTTCCGCGACATCGTGATCAAGCTCTCTCGGAAACTGGCATCCGAGAAGGATCCGGATTACGTCGATGGACCACAAAACTCCACGGCATAGGCAGAATCCAATTCTTTCGACTTATATGACAAATGACGCAATGAGCGGCTTCATGTTGTTACGTATACGTGAAAACCGTCCACGCAACAACCATTCCGCGTATATCACTGTCATGGAAACCTGTAATACCTACTGTTTAGTACACTCATGCAGTCATACCTTGTTCTCGATTTGATTAGATTGGGGTGATTAGATTGGTATAGGACACTCATTTTTTTAGATTTATGAGTAGTATCTGCTCCAGAAACTGCTGAATGCTGACACAAGTACATCTACTTCGCTTTCAGGGTCTGAAATTCTCGTGAAAATGAAAAAAAAAAATGTAAATGTTCTTGAAGTGACGTTCGGCTACAATGCGATCAGTGGCCCGTTGACCAAGTTTCAAAGCATGAAAACCTTTGACATTGACTTCGAAGTTCGTTGAATTTCTTTTATCATCAGACAGGACGTCCAATGAATGAAGTCTTCGTAAAATCGAGAAGAAATTCAAATCAAAACAATGTAGAAGGCTAAATGTCTAGAGATAAAAACATACAAACTTTTGGTTGAGGAACGCATACTCTTCTTTGTTATAAATTTTATGGCACCTGCCGATTAAGCTATAGATTTACCACTCACCTAGAGTTCCTTGTCATCTTATTCATCTTATTTTGTTTATATAAAATTTGCATTTTGTTTTTGAAAAACGCTTGGGCTGGGCCGCTTTTATTTCTATATGCTCATAAGTTTAATAGCTTTGGCCGGAAGAGCTTTTCAAATAAGAGGCCTAGTCTGGCCGGACTTGACCGCAAAGAGTGTTGCATTGGTTTGTGTTCGTGTTGAGGCTCTGATGAGTGATCTCGTTTGCTATACGTCTGTCCTACAAGCACATATTATGCATATAACCAAGATTTCATGTGTCTGAATCTACACGATATTTATAGCGCAGCAAGTATGGGCTCGCGCTCGCAACAACTGACCTGCATCCTTCAATCAATTACGCGTTCGTGTGCTTCTATTTGGTGCTGGATCATGTTAATGCATAATGTTACTCGGTTGTTATCTTGCGGACTATGTAGCTTATAAACTCGATATACTGTTGAATGCTTACAGCACTCAAGCTACGCGTCTTCGTGGCATTGGGCAACTGGGCGAGTTGGCTTGTTATATGTTCAGCCCTCGTCTTGAGGGTGTTCCTGTACAAATAGTCAAATGAGCACAGTGCTTTTATCCTCATTTCACAGTGACGTTTCTCTTCAAGACTGGCAGATGACACAAATGAAATGTTTTTTTCAGAGCACTGAGATTGTAAACGATAAAAAAATGCCACTAGTAATTCGTAGTTGGCAGTCTTTGGCAGTTGTTTTCATAAATAAAGCTGTATCGAATTTCTTCCCTAAACCTCACAAATCCCTACACTTTTCTGGACAAATAAAAGCCATACTTTTTAATCTGACTTCAAATACTTGACACTAAATTGCTGTAAAACATTACTAAATTATTATTATTATTATTATTATTATTATTATTATTATTAACAGTTGTAAGTAGTATTACAGCAGTAGTAGTAGTAGTAACAGCAGCAGTACATTTGTAACTATATCAAATAATTAGTTACGAAATTACTAATTCTCAGCTGGCTCTTCAACTGAGTTATATGCAACCTGAATCTAGTTTCGGCGTGTCAAATATGCTTTGCAGGTTCTGCGATACTTTGTCCCGCGCAGTTTTCCATCAAGCACTGCGTCGCCACAGTAACATCTGCTTTTTTTTTAGTTATAATCTGAGTTCTTGTTAAACGAAACGCATTGACATGGTAGCATTGATGGCGGCTCATTTTTCACAAGCTGGCGACAGAGTAAACAGCGCGAGTACGTACTTGCACAAGAGTGTTATAATGCGCACAGCCGCAGCTTGCCCTTCGTTTGTAAGCCTGCTGAAGAACGCGCTGCTTTAGAATAAAATGTGACATCGATGTAAGCAGAGTAACATAAAAAAAAACGAACAAAGGTAAGTGCTTCTTCAGGGCTGGTTATTTAGTTACCATTTTGCTGGTGCTACGGAGTGTCTCAATAAAATGTCACAGTATATACGCTATAGAGGTCAGGGTGGTTATTTCAATAAAGAACTGCAGTAAAGAGAGATGCGAGAGAGAGAAAATGAATGATTGGCGTCAGAGCTGCGCGGAAACGCCGATATGCGGTACAAGGTTAGCGGACGCTCGTGCAGCTAACCTTCACATTGTCTCGAATTGGATTGACCTTGAGAGCTTAATTGAGGGGTGGTAAAAAGTGACCTGTATAGATCATTTCAGAAACAGCCGCAAATGGCTTAACGGACACAGAAATCCACGCTCATATTTCCAAAGGGGTTATAGTTTTTTATATCTTGCAACAGTAAAAGTCTTTATTATTACTTTTTGTTATACGTACCGGCAGTACTTTTGTACGTGACTCCAGTAATGCATTATTACCGTATGCTCAATGATACCAGGACAAACAGACGTTCCAGATAAGTTCACCAGATTACAAAATGAGATTTGAAGAGAGGCTTAGGAAGATGAAGAAGAGTGGATGGGCAGGGAAAGTGTTTAAGAAGAGCGTGGGCACAAAGTGGAGAAAAAAGAACTATAGGACGCTCACCGGTAAATATACGGCTGGCAGTGTGGGCGATATGGCAACAAGGAGCATTAAGCAATAAGTCAGAGAGGCGGAGAGGATTTATTGGATGACAGAGATGAAAAAAAGCAGCTACCAAAGAGGCAAGAACGAAATAAGGTGGGAGAGGTTTCATAATGACTCAAGGGGAAGCGCTTTGCTGTAGGAAGCGATCTGGTTGCCTTAGAATGCTATAGTCATAAAGCGAGACTCAATAAAAAAAAGGAAGAATGTACATGCTGTGGGGGAGTTAAGGAAATAATAGAACATGTTGTGATTGAATGCGGTGATGTCCACCTGCATTTTTACTTGGGGGTACAAGCCTACATGAGGCTCTGGGTTTTTGGGGACAAACATGTAAAGCTGAAAACGTCCGCGATAGAAGCAAGCAACAGACAAAGTATTTGTTGCGGGAAAGTAGAGATTATGGACAGAAATAATGGGAAAATGAGATCACTCTCAGATGGAACATAAATTTATTTTTTGTGATAATGAGATCGATGTAATCTAAGTAGATAAGGCATTAGGCCAGCATAAAAAGACTGCTTTCTTTTCATTTTTTCTTGGGAGCCTGTTGGTACACATGTCACCGCTCTTTTACAAAGGGGAAGGTCGAAGCATTCATCCATCCATCCACCATGGCAGCGATGGTTGTTGCGCGGATATGTGTAATACGTATAGGCATCAAACGTCCTAGTGGCATGCATATTATTTCTAAATTTTTAAGTATTCATAAGATTCTTAACATAAGTCATTGTCCCCATCTGTGATTTGTTGCGAATGATTTCGTGAGCGATTGGAGCCGCTACGGTGGCTTAGTTGTTACGGCGCTTGGCTGGTGGCCCGAAAGACGCGGGTTTCATCTTGCAACCGTATCATGGGAGAGGTGAACTGCTCCGGGCTCACGCAGTGTATGATTTCTGCGCACGCTAAAGAATTACATCAGGTCCAAATTATTCAAAGCCCTTCACTATATACGGCGTATTTCATAACGTGACTGTAGATTGGGTATCTTGGGCTTCATACACCAAATCCTGGCTTTGACGGAATCAGTGATTCGATATTAACTCCAAAAGGTTGATTGATATGTGGGGCTTAACGTCCCAAATTCACCTATATGAGAGACGCCGTAGTGGAGGGCTCCGGAAATTTCGGCCACTTGGGGTTCTTTAACGTGCACCCAAATCTGAGCGCACGGGCCTACATTTCCGCCTCCATCGGAAATGCAGCCGCCTCAGCCGGGATTCGAACCCGCGACCTGCGGGTCAGCAGCCGAGTACCTATACACCACCGCGGTGGGGCGATATTAACTCCAGAAGACCAATTTGCAAAGTCACAACGGCCTTTTAAGGAAATGATCAGCTTTATAAAAAGCATTTGTATACGTACCACATTTGCTGCCAGCCGCGGGACAGGCGAATTTCGAGGCGCCACAAATAATCAGGAGTGTTTTCTACTATACTCAATGGTTTACGCATCCTGTCCCATTCGGTAGTTCTTTGCCTTTATCTTTTATTTAACGCTTGAATATCCTTGCCAGTATAATTCTGTAGTGGCGGAGAGCACTGTATCTAAAGGGTAACTGACACATCCTTCAACTGCGACCCAAAAACACATAATTCACGCTATGAATTTCGTCCAGCACTAAACATTGTCAAGGCGCTTACGCACGATGAACCTCAGAAAGATATCCCTGACACCGAAATTGACGAAGCACGATGAGCAGTGCTCTCACGGATGCTTCTGCTTATATTTGCTAAGGCATTCAAAAAAAAAAAACTGAAAACAAACTTGGTTCATAGACAAGATGTCTACATATTAGACCAAAAAGAGTATGTTTAGATAAGCATAATAACAGTTTTGTTACTACTTAGTAATGAGAATTTCAATAAGCTGCACCGCATGAGCCCATCACGCACTGTATATGTGCTTGTACGTAGTGTGTCACACATTCATTTAATTAAAGCGCAGTTGAGAAGTTCGAGGACGACTGGAAACAATGGTACCTCCACATGGTTGCTCCCACGCAAAAAGGATTACGTGAATTTTTTTTCACTCTAAAAGAAATAAAATCATAACGATGACGAAATCTTAGTGGTGACGAAGCAAGGCAATGACCAGTGGCACCATCTCTTGAAGCTGAGGGACGCCGACCCTGTTTGACTGTTTCTCGAGGCACCGGCTGTCTACCTGCAACCAGAAGTCCTTAATAAACCCTCTGTCAAAGGTGGCGGAGGTGCTGGGTCGTTAAATCTGAAACTTCGAGCCCGGAATCTGCCTACCACACTGACAATGCCTTATCAGACCACGGAGCAACACACCACCCAGCAAAAGCATGGCGCAACTTCCACTGGTGAATGCCTCGCTCTTTCACCTCTACAAAAAATGATCACATTAAAACGTCAGTTCCTGCGTAGAATACCTAAAAGAAACACAGTTTTCTCATTGATTCGACTGCACAAATTAGGCCTATTAGCAGAACTCGCTGTTGGACTAGATGGTGCGTTTTGTGTCAATAGCCAGCTCAGCACAAATAACATGTTCTCGCTGGAACACACATAGACAAGGATGACAGGGGTGAATCAAGTGACTCATTTTAGGAGGGGCGGTTGCTTGAAATGACACCGGAGGGGGGGGGGATACTGTTTTTTTTCTTTTAAATAGTACCAAAATCCCCGTGTCATACCATAAATACTGTTAATGTGTGATCACAGTGGCACACTCATTTGTTCTCATTGGTCATAGGAGGTAGACGACAAGCACTGAAGCAAGTGGGGTGGGTGCTGACACAGGCTTAAGAAAGGGTGATCCCCACCCCCCCTTCACCTCTGGACCCACCGCTGCAGTACGAGGGCGTGCCTGGTTAATATGTTCCTTTGTGTTCCTGCGTGATCTTGTTTTTGGTGCCGAGTTTGCGACTGATACAAAGTATTGACACGATTTAAAAGTTAAAGCCTCAAACAATCATTATGTAATTTTCCTTTTGTGTCGGTATAGCAGAAAATCGGCATCTGCAAGGTTCCGCGTGCGGGTCTTAGAAGAAGTTAAACGGGAGGAGTGGTTCAGCTTTTGGGCCTAAAGTGTTTGAGCAACAGAGAGATGCCACGGCACCGACGCATGCGCGGTTTTGAGGGCGCGTGCAAAAAGCTTCGTTCCGCTTCACTGAGGGTGCAGTGAGCCCCGTTCGTGCGATGTGTGCGCGCACACAAAGCCCGGAGCTGCGGGCCTTGAAGTGTGCGTACGTGTGAGGTAAGCGTTATATACGTGTCCCACTTTCTCCACGGTCAACGTGCGACGACGCCCGCTTGCTGCCTGGGAACCGGCCACTCGAAGAATGCAGCTGCAGTGTCGCCGCTCGCTGGAACGCCGCCGCATGCAGCACAGAAAACGCAGAATCGCCGAACCATCGCCCCGGTAGGTGCGAAGAAACCGAGGCCGCAGAAGCTGCATGCTGCAGCAAGTTGGGAGGAGTAGTCTCTCTGCGAGGAGTTCCAGAAGGGTATAAGACGATTCTTCAGATGGGTTCAGCTGTCACCTTATTGGGCTGTTTATCTCTCGTGTTTTGAATCTTTAACAACTAACCAGCAGTGTTACGGTATGGTCGCGTATCCATGAAAGCGGATGGGTTTGTACGTACGATGTTTGATGACGTTCACGGTGTGTAGATACGAGAAAACATCGCCTTAACAGCCTAAGATGGCAGAGCCCCGACACCAGAAAATAGATTATAATACAGACATGGGCGTCATAAGAGGGGTGCAAAAGGGGCTCTTGCCCTCATCAAGACACAACAGCACTTACTTATACCAAAGCTACACCAGTGCTCTCCCTGTCCCTAAGCCGTGACGCAACAATGGTTTGCACTCCACAGGAAAAAATCCTGCCAACGACCATGACTACAAAGCAGCATTAAATCTACAGAAAACAAAAAGCAGCATGAAACACAGAACAGCAAGACAAAGACTTACTTGGCGTTAGTTGATACAATACCGACCAACAATACTAACCAGCCAAAATAGGCAATCTAGCATTACATCAATATCAATTAATGTAAGAAGAAAGAAAATGTTAACAACGACTTTTTTATTTCTTGCGTATACTGTGTGTATTTGCTTTTTTTTTCTAGCAAGTTTCCGACTGTAACGCGCACGTAATCTTCCGTTAGGAACATTGAAGAAAAAAAGAAAAGCTTGATACTGACTTCACTTTTCAGCCCTACAAAAAAAAAAAAAAACCGCGTGCTAATCTAAGGTAACTATTTAGTCATAAAAAGTGCGCTTTATAGTCATTCAAATTTGGTTATCAGTGCCCTCAAATAATAAGCTGGCCTCTAGTGTAGCCATGCTATTCTAATACGCAATATCTTAAGAATGCATTTCTCTATGACGAATACTACCTCGTACATAAAATATATATAACTATAAATAGGCGGAAAATTACAATCGAACTATACCGAAGCGAGATAAGTTGCAGGACACTTAGCTTAATTAATTAAGGCTGAGGCACATATCTTTTTCACAGCAAAAGCTATTGTGAGATCACCACACGGGTGTAGCGCAGCGCCGTAGTTGTACACCGCCGCCACCGGTGTCCGTAACCACGTCGCGCTAAATTAGAAATAAAAAAAAACCTAGTACCAATGACACGGTGGGGCTTGAACCCGGGTCCGCTGAGTGCCACTGATCCACGCCGGTGCTTAGGACGTGTTGGCAAACTTGCCCTAGGCAGGCTTGATGCCGGGAAAGCAATCGCGTTAATACGACTTATAAAGCGTTTTAAAACAGCGAAAGAGCATCAGTCGTCGCATAATGCGAATAGCGTAACGAGTGGGTCATCAAATTCTCCAACCCATTACAAAAGCATGTTTCTCTTCAGATATTAACTATAGCGCATATTCACTTCAGGCATAATTCCTCATCGTCGCCAGCACTGAATGAACAATTTGCACAACATTCCTCGCAATAGTTTAGAGAATACCACGCTTCTGAGAATATGACGCAGAACAGCATAGCGAATGCCGACCTATACCCCAAAGCTTTTATTATTAATGACGTGGTGGGCATCAAGCAAGTGTGCTTGCAGGCTCTGAAAGGCCACTCTTTTAGCTTTCGCTGTGACTGCGCTGCGCCTTCCGTGCTGGTCTGGCGTTTTTCTTTCCTTTTCTTTTTTTTTTGACGTAGACTTCCTAGGGGCCGCCATAATCCCCTGTGGCAAGTATGAGTTACTACTCGAAAATGCACTACCAAGGCAGTGATGTAACCGTGCGTCAGCCTTTGTACGTCCGCGCCGCGGCCGAGTGAAGAATTGCTACCCATCTCCGTTAAAAATGTCTGTACCATCGCACTGAACGACTTGCAACATGGAGGCATATGACCGAACAAGCTTCAAAGCTTCAACTTTCTTCTTATTTCACAACTAATGGAATTTTCTAATTCTCCACCCCTACCACTCCCTATAATATTGTCACGTGCTTGTCAAAAAAAGACAATGACAGTTGTGCATGTGCCATGAAATACAATGAAATGGATGAAAAAGAAGAACTCTCTTGCGCGTTCTAATAAAAGAACCTACCTGCTTCTGGTGTCTCAGTTTCTGCCGCAAGACCTCTGTTTTGACGTCGTGACACTGGTGGAGGCGCTGGAGCCTACACCCTGATGCAGGACAGTCTTACTCGGACCCGTTCACCTAGTCCAGAGACTCAGCCCCTCGTCACGACTCCAGTGCACCGATTCAGTCGGCGCCTACTAGGCCTAAGTCCAGAGTCCGCACCTGTTCCGCCTCTTTCCAGCATGGCAGCTCCTACGACATCCACGGTTATCCCGCCATCGCAGACCACTCTTCCCTCGCAGGTAACTCTTGAACATCCTCGCGTTCCTGAAGTTTTCCGTGGGGAAGAGTACGAGGATGTCGAAGACTGACTCGAACAGTTCGAACGGGTCGCTGTATCCAACAACTAGAGCGAACAGAACAAACTTGGCCGTGCATATTTCGCACTGGAAGATAGCGCTCGCACGTGGTATGAGAACCGCGAGGCTACATTCCAATCTTGGGAAGACTTCCGTCGAAAGCTCCTCGCTACATTTTTGAACTCGGACCGACGGGATCGCGCACAGCAAGTGATTGAGGCACGCGTGCAAAAACCCAATGAAGCAGCCGCCATGCATGTACGCAGAGGGTATGATCCGTCTGTTTCGACGAGCTGACCCTGACATGCCCGAGGCGAAGAAGGTGCGTCACCTAATGCAGGGTGTTAAGGAACAAGTGTTTGCGGGCCTCGTACGAAATCCACCTACAACTGTAGATGAATTCATAAGAGAGGCGACAGTCATCGAGCGCGCACTGCAACAACGACGCCGACACTTTGACTGCCTGCAGAACCACACGGCAGTAAGTGCTGCAGCTCAGAACACTGCCGTATGCGAAAGTTCCCTGCGACAAATGATTAGAGAAATACTGCGTGAGGAACTTCGGGCCCTCTGCGTTCCCCCTGCCCGACCGCCAGTCGCATCTGTTGCCGAAATCGTCCGCCAGGAGTTGAGGCAAGCCATTACACCACCCGCGCCAAATCCTGAGCCACATCCAGCGAGCTACGCTGATGTGGTCCGTCGTCCTCCACCGACATTTGTGGCGACGCCCTTCCAGCCACAACCCACTGCCGTACCTTGGTGGCAACGAGATTCTACGAGACGACCACCAGTTCGCCGAACTGACTTGTGGCGCATGGCCGACCGTCGACCTATTTGCTACCGCTGTGGAGAACCCGGTCACATTGCCCGCTATTGTCGTCACGGCGATTCTGGGTTCGGGAACTTTTCTCGTCCCGCTTCTTTCCGCTCCGAAGACCGTCGTGCCCACGATGCCGATCAACTATCACCTGCTCAAGCAAACCCACCGCGTCGCTGGCGATCTCCATCACCTGCGCGTCACCGTGACTTCCCTCAGAGCTACGCGGACGTCACCAGAGGCCGTTCGCCTAGCCCGCGCCGGGGAAACTAACTGATGCGACCTCAGGGGGCAAGGTTGCCAATCGCCGACACACTGAAAAGTTCCCCCAATCATCGCAAGAAGGTATGACGACAACGACGATGAATACGACGACGAATAATAATGCTGAAGAAGTTGTACGTGCCGATCTGAGCGTTCTCATTGACGGACATCACGTTACAGCACTGGTCGACACTGGCGCCGACTTCTCAATCATGCGACAAGAGCTCGCCGACCGCCTCAGAAAGGTCAAGACACCGTGGACAGGGCCGCACATAAGGAGTGCTGGTGGTCAGCTGATGACACCCACGGGTAAATGCACCACTAGACTTCGCATCGGAGATTCTAGCTTCGTGGCCACTTTCGTCCTGTTGCCAGACTGCTGTAAAGAGTTAATTTTGGGAATGGATTTTCTTCAAGATCATGGCGCTGTTATCAACATCCCTCAACGTATGGTGACGTTTTGCGCTCATCCTTATGCCGACAACAGCAGTGAAGAACCACGCGGCCGTTTGCGAATAGCCGACGATGTGACACTCCCACCGAGATCTTGCTGCCTTGTGTCGGTGTCCAGTGGGTGTCCTTGCTATAAAGATGTCATAGCGGAGCACATAGTCACTCTTTTGTTCACGCAAGGCATTTCCATCGCGAGGGGCGTCCTGGCGCTTACTGGTGGACAGGCGGAATTGCTGCTCACAAACTTCAGCAACGAGCGCCGTCAAATCCAGAAGGGTACCGCAATTGCCTACTACGACGATGTAGACCAAGCCGGGGATTGTTTTACCCTGCAACCAGATGACGCGGCTGTCCCCGCCTCGACAACTTTGTCGGTGGACATCTGCTCTACGCTACCGCCCTCTGATAGGAAGCGCCTGCTTGAACTTGTACACCGATTCGAAGACTGCTTTTCGCGTACGTCAAAGGTACAGCAAACACCATTGACCAAGCACCGCATCATTACTGAAGACAACACGCGACCAATTCGGCAAAACCCCTACCGTGTGTCTCCGAAAGAGCGCGAGGAGATTCAGAAGCAAGTACACAAGATGCTCGCAGATGACGTCATACAACCTTCGAAAAGTCCTTGGGCGTCCCCCGTGGTTTTGGTCAAGAAAAAAGACGGCAGCTTGCGCTTCTGTATTGATTATCGCAAGTTGAACCAAGTCACGAAGAAAGACGTCTATCCACTGCCCCGCATAGACGATTCACTCGATCGGCTGCGTCATGCGCGCTATTTCTCTTCAATGGACCTCCGAAGCGGCTACTGGCAGATAGAAGTCGACGAGAGAGATCGTGAAAAAACGGCCTTCGTGACGCCCGATGGCCTCTACGAATTTAAGGTGCTTCCTTTTGGGTTGTGCTCGGCGCCAGCCACTTTTCAACGTCTCATGGACACCGTACTATCAGGCCTGAAGTGGCAAACATGCTTGGTCTATCTCGACGATGTTATTGTATTCTCAGCAACATTCGAGGAACATCTCAGCCGTTTATTCACCGTCCTCCAAGCCATACGTTCGGCCGGCCTTACTTTAAAACCGGAAAAATGTCATTTTGGTTTTAACGAACTCAACTTCTTAGGCCACGTTGTCAGTCACGAGGGTGTTCGACCTGACCCGGCAAAAATAGACGCCGTAGCGCAATTTCCTGCACCATGCGACAAAAAGGCCGTGAGACGCTTTTTAGGGTTGTGTGCCTATTACCGGCGATTTATTGAGGACTTTTCGTCTATTGCGGCGCCATTGACACGACTCACACGTGAGGACGTCCCCTTCTTTTGGGGTGAACAACAGCAAATGGCGTTCAATGAACTACGACAACGCCTGCAAACACCTCCAGTCCTCGCGCACTTCGACCAGGAAGCCCCTACAGCACTTCACACTGACGCCAGCAATGTAGGTCTAGGTGCCGTTCTGGTGCAGTGGCAAGACGGCTGTGAAAGAGTGATAGCCTACGCCAGCAGAACTCTCTCTCGCACGGAGGAGAACTACTCGGCCACCGAGAAGGAGTGTCTCGCCGTGGTGTGGGCAGTCATCAAATTTTGTCCTTATTTGTACGGCCGCTCCTTCAAAGCTGTTAGCGACCATCACACTTTGTGCTGGCTCACCAACCTTAAAGATCCATCTGGCCGTTTAGCACGCTGGAGCCTAAGACTTCAAGAGTTCGACATGACCATCGTCTATAAATCTGGGAAGCGGCACACCGACGCCGACTGTCTCTCACGGTCGCCAGTGGAGACTGTCGGTCGTGATGATGAAAACATCGACGCGGCATTTTTGGGAGCCGTCAACACGGCCACTATTGCACAGGAGCAGCGCAGTGACCCCGAGCTGTTACCACTCATTGAATATTTAGAAGGACGACGTAAGGACGTGCCGCGGTTATTTGCCAGAGGACTGCCATCTTTTTGCTTGCGAAACGATGTTCTCTATAAGAGAAACTTCTCACCAACCGGCAACCCGCACTTGCTCGTCGTGCCTGCCTCTCTTCGAAAAGAAATTATGGAAGCGTGCCATGATGAAGCAACTTCTGGTCATCTAGGCTACACCCGAACATTGTGCCGACTGCGATGCAAGTACTACTGGCCAAAGTTACCGGCTGATGTTAACCATCACGTGCGAACTTGCGCCGACTGCCAAAGACGCAAAGCACCTCCTAGCAAGCCAGCCGGTCTTTTACATCCAGTCCTAGCACCAGCGAAGCCGTTCACTCTGATTGGAAGGGATTTCCTGGGCCTCTTTTCAACTTCCACAACAGGTAACAGATGGATAATCGTGGCCACCGATTACCTCTCCCGTTATGCGGAGACTAAAGCTATGCAGCGCGGCACAGCAGCAGAGGTCGCTCAGTTTTTCATCGAAAACATCGTCCTTCGGCATGGCGCTCCGACAGCAGTGATCACAGACAGAGGACCTGCCTTCACCGCAGAACTTTTAGAGTCGGTTCTCAGACTCAGCGGTACAGCTCACCGGAAAACAACTGCTTACCATCCGCAGACAAACGGACTGACAGAGCGCCTCAATAGGACCCTCACAGACATGATCAGCATGTACGTTGACACAGAGCATAAAAACTGGGATCAGATATTGCCGTACGTGACCTTTGCCTATAATACCGCTCGACAAGAAACCACTGGAATGACGCCGTTCAGTCTGATCTATGGTCGCGAAGTCACGACAACGTTGGACGCCATGTTGCCGCATGAGTGTGACGACATCCATGTGGACGCCGAAGAGTTCACTCAGCGCGCCGAGGAAGCCAGACAGCTCGCGCGTGTGCGCATCTGTCATCAACAGCATCAAGATGCACAACGGTACGACCCCCGACACAAGTTTATTAGCTACACACCAGGCGACAAGGTCTGGGTCTGGATTCCGATACGTCGACGTGGACTGTCGGAAAAACTGCTAAGGCGATACTTTGGCCCATACAGCGTCACGCGACGCTTGAACGACGTGAACTATGAAGTTGTTCCTGACACTGACTGTAGTTCTAAGCGTCAAAATCATTTACCCGAAGTCGTACACGTCGTGCGTATGAAACCGTATTTATCCAGTTGACGCGACCACTTCATACGCCTGGTAGAGCGCCTAGGTTGCGCATCGGGACGATGCCTCTTTCGGAGGGAGGCAAATGTCACGTGCTTGTCAAAAAGAAAGACAATGACAGTGGTGCATGTGCCATGAAATACAATAAAATGGATGAAAAAGAAGAACTCTCTTGCGCGTTCTATTAAAAGAACCTACCTGCTTCTGGTGTCTCAGTTTCTGCCGCAAGACCTCTGTTTCGACGTCGTGACAATATATGAGGGAAGATAACTAGTTGTGAAAATGAGCGAAGCGGCCCATGCGAGGCATATTGCGAGTTTTATAACAAATTGTGCAAACATCACCGGGCCCTCATGTCACTTAGCAAATATGCCATCCTTGTATTAAGTGCACGAGGGATACACACAGGGTTATCGATGACTACTGTATACACGCCAACTCACACAAATACACAAGTGTTTTCCCTATAAAGGGACTGACTGTAAGCGTGGTTAGCCCGTTGCAATGACGTTGAATGTACATAGCGGTGTTCAGCAATTTATCCCGACGTTGCAAGTTTAAGTTCCGGTTTTAACGGCCGTGTTTTGATGGAAGCAACATCCAAGAAATAGTTGTTTTTTTTCACACAAAAAAACAATGGGATGGGGGAATAAAGGCTGTGTTTATTTCAATTGACAAGAAGAGACTGACTGGTTGACAACGGGAGGCAAACTATGAAATAGTAGCCGAAAATTCCCCTTCGATATACATTCTCGTCATGTCAATGCTTTCTAATGCATTAACTTTTGGTTGGTTGGCTTTACAGAGCCAATAAGCAGTCAGTTGCTAGTCAAAGCCTTTGCTTCCTCCAAAGATTCGTGTAATACTACCCACTCTTTTACGTCCCAAAACCACCCATACAGTTCGATGCGATCTTTAGCCAATAAACAATTAACGGGAACACAATATTAGGTGTCAGAATTCTTCTCAGGGGGCTGATGCGATACGTTAAGGTGACATGTACTGTTTTTTTTTTCTGTTTTTCCTGAGTAGCTCAGTGTGGCACCGAAGGAACATACAAGAAACGTTCTTTGTCGTTCCTAATTGATGTACCATAATTATGACTTACAGGAAAATTGAAATAAAGCGAACATAAATAAACGACTTGCCGCCTGTGCCAGGGTACCGAATTCACAACCTAACAGGGTCATAGGTCGTCAGAAGTAATAAAAAATGGACTAGGATAGATCTGGTACAGCAGCTCAGTCAGTTTAACCTCGCCGTGGTGGTCTAGTGGCTAAGGTACTCGGCTGCTGACCCGCAGGTTGCTGGATCGAATCCCGGCTGCGGCGGCTGCATTTCCGATAAAGGCCGAGGTGTTGTAGTCCCGTGTGCTCAGATTTGGGTGCACGTTAAAGAACCCAAGGTGGTCAACATTTTTGGAGCCCTCCACTACGGCGTCTCTCAAAATCATATGGTGGTTTTGGGACGTTGAACTCCACATATCAATCAATCAATCGGTTGAACATCGCACGCGTACAAACGAGAAAAGTCTATTGGCTTATTTCACTTCACATTTTGTCGACAACCTACGATTACACCCCGGTCATTGACCTTTCGGAGAGGCGGTGAACTCCAGCAAAAACAAGATAGTTCTGTCGATGTTTTTAAACACTGCCAGTCGTGACAGCACGAAAGTGTGCACGGAACGAGCCACATGCTGCGTGTATCTTCCCGGTGCAGCGAAAACAGCAGAGGGTGAGAAGGCGAGTCTCTTTTCGTATGCGTGAGAGGTTTCGAGATAACGGTACGCCTTGTTCTTTCCACCACGGCATTCGGATAACGAGCTCGTTTGTACAAAGTGAGCGAACTTTTTGCACGCAAGACGGCAGCCCCTCTCTCTCTGCTTCAGCGAGTGAGGAGAAATAAAAGCTGCGACGACGATTATCGCCCATTACCATGCGCGGCGTTCTTGCACGTGCGTGTTTGTGCACGTCTCCGGCCGACCTGTTCTGTTAATTTCCCAGGCACAATGGTCGAGCTCGAGTTGCGTGCAGTGTGGCGCATGCTGGCGACATTTAAAAATGGCGCACGCGAGCAAGAGAAGCGAACTTGAACTGCGGGTCACAACTGCGCTATTTACGGTGTTCTGCTTGTCTTTTCACTTCTCTTTATTCTTGACACGTCGTAAGTTTCAAAAGTTATTGGAGATAGAATCGCATTAGTGATAGATTGTAGATGTAATTAAGTGTCCTCGCTTGTTCGCACCGCTGATTATTACCTCCCTCTTTTTTTTTCATTTAGTGAAAACTAAAGGGGCAAATGACTTAGTTGATTGACTTGGATCATGAAAATCTTTTTTTTTTTCAAACTCAACGGTACACATCACATGACATTGGAATGCTCATTGCATGAGAGAAACAGTCGGAACAGAGCTTCAGGAACCACCGAAGAAACGTGGGGAGAGATGTCAACTACACTTGGAAGGTGAACGAAGTCTGGTGGACCATGGCCCGGGACAGCGTTAGCCAACGGCCTTCTGAGCTGAAAAACCCGCCCACATTGGGAGAAGACACTTCGTCACTGTTTCGTTAAATAAATTGTTATTCCTCCTGATCAAGACGTCTGTTTTCATCCTTTCCTACGATTGCTATAGATAGAACTCCCCAGGGCGCGTCCACTGATTTCTCGGTATTACTTTCCTTTCCTCCTCCTCTTCACCCTTCTCCCAGATTATGATATTCACTACGTCATGTGTCCCCAGTTTCGTAAAATTAACTAGAGGGCACTCTGGCACTGTGGTCGTTCAGCGACCATGGGAATGATCGGTAGTACACGGATTTGTCTAGTCTTGGTACTTGCGGGCCTTGAATTGCACTTGTGGCATCGTTTATGGCCCTGTTTTGGTTTTGTTGCAGATAATAGAATGCGCCATTGTGAACTTGGGGACCCGATTCGAATTGGGGAGTCTAAAAAGGTTAATGTGGCGAAGCGTAACTGCTAAAGCTTTGCTGGACTTGGCCTCGCGGCAAAGCGGCTTCAGGTCACACGGAGCCAAACAGAGTCGGAAGAACAATGCTTAAACAAATTTGTGTGCTGCATCATTCCCATGCTGGCTTAAGTCCCAAGCGTTGCTGCTCCCATCGATACTACAGCCAGAGTTTCTTTTAGTGCACTCATATAGGAAACTCTATGGTATATACGGCCCTCAGTGAAGCCATATTGAGTATTCTTTATCCCGATAAGTGTATTTGTGTATGAATGACTCTGCTATAACTCTTCCGTACTCAAGGTTTTACTATAGTAGAACAAGAATCAGGGGACCTTGAAGACCCGCCTTTAGCGCTTGAGCGTGATAGCGATATCCCATTCCTTGTGCGTACTTCACTTAGTAGTGCATGAAACCTTTTCGAACTCACTATGCACCCACTACGTGGCCTTGAAAAAATAGGCGCTAGAGCGTGTATGCCTTTTGTAGTGAGTGACCGGCTTTAATTTACGAAGCCATTATGATAATCACATGCTCTGACGCCCGCTGGCAATGGGCGCTCGTGACACGCATTATTACTGCAGTATTTGATGTTGCATTGTGAAGCATGTATACAGGATGAGTGTGTTTGTAAAGCATGAAAGCTACTTTCACTGCATTTCCAAGCAGAAGTTTTTTCACTTCAATCACAAGCAGAGGCGTGGCCGTGTGGTAGAACATCGTATAGGCAGTCTTTCTCCAAACAAATGTCGTCCGGTTATCGCGAAGTTTGTGGACTTTAAAGTGAAAGAACAAATACTTTCGGCACGTAAGCTTTTCAAACTGAAATATATTGCGCTATCCGAAGATTTTTGTCCAGCCACCCGCATTGCCCGGAAAAAGCTTACTGAATTTGCTAAAAATCAACCCGGTTCCCCTCCCTTTTTGCTGAGTCACAACAAGCTCACCATAAACAAACAAAAAAAACGTTACACTTACAACGCAAACACTGACCGTATTGAAGATTTTCAGAGCAATGAAAACCCTGTTTTACGACAACCCGTCACTGCGTCTGCGCCTGTTCTTCATATTGCGGCATAGGGAAGCGATAGGAGTAGTGGACGAACGTTAACACATATCTCTGTATTATTCACCAATGCGCGCAGCATCGTTAATAAAAAAAAAGTTTTACTGTCATCTGCATTAGATTCTTGCTCTGTGGCTGTTGTCGCAATCACTGAAATTTGGCTGTGTAATAATATTCAAAACTCCCAAATTTTCCATGACGCCTCCAGTTTCAACATCTACCGATGCGGTCGCACCGAGTCTCGAGGCGGTGGCGTACTTCTGGCCATTTCGAACGAATTTCTTTCATCAAGCATTTCTATAAGCAGCAATCTTGAATAATCTGGGCCTCGGTAACCATTGGCCATTGAAAGTTCATCCTAGGTGTTTGCTATAGACCCCCCCTCTTCGTTGCCTTGTTTTACAATTGAACTACATGACGTCCTCAATATTATCTGAACACAGTTTCCTTCTTCCTCCGTCATTCTTCTAGGAGATTTTAACTTACCTAATATAACATGGCGTACCACCCCTCCCACTGTAACCCCATACTCAACTGAAGCACAGGAATTCTTAGATTTGTGTTCTGTTTTTTCCCTCACTCAACTTGTTACCAAACGCACTAGGCTGTCCTCGACTGCATCTAATACACTTGACCTAATTCTAACTAATACACCTGATCTTATCTCTCCTGTTACTTGCTGTCCTGGAATTAGTGATCACTTGCTGCTCAATTTTCACATTAAAACTACTGCTTCAGCGTGCTATAAAAATGTAAAACCATTCTTGACTACAACAGAGTCAACTTCGATGCACTCAATAACGAACTTCACGAATTTACAGATGTACTCTTGAGTAGGATTGAAAGGTGGGCTAGTTGGTAATTAATGATGGTTCAGCGAACTGGGAGCGCGGGGGTAGAAGTTAACTGGAACAGGTTTGAAGCTAAAGCTCACGAACTCGTAAATAAATACATACCAAAGCGAGTCATCACCACGCATGCTCAAGCACCATGGTACAACGTCCATATCAAGCGTCTGTCGAATAAGAAAAAACGTTTGTATCGCATCGCCAGACGCTCACCTTCTAACTCGCATTGGGATGCATACAAGATTACTTCCAATGATTGTATTTCGGCTATAAAAAACGTTAAACAGAATTTTTTATCTAATGTGCTTCCGTCTATGCTTTCTTCAGACTTAAAAAAAATTTGGCGTACCATAAACTCCCCTTCCGATGACACCATCACCTTAAACGACACATCTGGTGAACCAGTTCCCAGCAATCTTTGTGCTATGCTTCTAAACGATACATTCGTAAAAAACTTTTCCGCGGTGTCTACCGTTGCGAAACCTCCAACTCAAGCACTCAGTTGCGCAGCTATGCCTTCAGTACAAATCGATGTTTCCGGTATCTTTAAACTTATCACTCATCTAAACAATTCCTCATTTCCTGGCTTTGATGACCTAAGCACAAAATTTTTTAAAAACACTGGTGTTTATTGTTGTACCATATTAACAAAAATATTTCAGCAATCGTTGGCCACGGGTACGCTTCCTAAGAAATGGAAAATAGGAAAGGTGATTCCAGTTTTTAAGTCCAGCAATAAAAATATTCCATGTAATTATCACCCCATTTCTCTAACCAGTAACTGCTGCAAAATACTAGAACATGTCATCTACAGTAATTCGGTTAACTATCTAGAATCCAACTCGTTTTTCGCAGCAGCCCAACACGGTTTTCGCAAGTCGTACTGCTGTGAAACCCCACTAATTTACTTTACTCACAAATTGCATCAAATTTTAGATAGGTCTTCGCATGCTGACTGCATATATTTAGATTTTTAATTCAAAGGCATTCGTTAAGGTTTCACACGGGCTACTACTTCACAAACTGAATCAATTAAACATTGACAAAAGTTCGTTGACTTGGATTGAATATTTTTTGACTGACCGTTCGCAGTTTGTTGTCGCTAATCAATTTTGCTCTCCATTTAGCCCTGTTTATTCAGGTGTGCCGCAGGGATCCGTCCTTGGGCCCCTCTTGTTTCTTATTTATATTAATGACTTGCCTTCTTTGTTGAAATCTAACATCCTTTTGGTTGCTGATGACTGTGTTATTTTCCGTGAAATAACCTCTGATAACGACGCTACCATTTTGCAGTCTGATTTGAACTCTGTCGTTATTTGGTCGAAAACTTGGCTAATGGAATTCAACACTAACAACTGCAAGACAATGCATGTTTATCGTACTAAAACCAACCCATCTCAAAATTCTCTTAACAATATCTAATTAGAATCAGTTGCTTCCTACAAATACCTTGGCATTCACATTACCACGAACTTAACCTGGAACTTTCATATTGAGCATATTGTTAACCAAGCTAACCGCATGTTGAGTTACTTGCGCCGCAATTTTTTCACAGCTCTCTCATCACTCACATTATTGCTCTACAAAACATTAGTTCGTTCCAAACTGGAATATGCATGCTCAGTATGGGACCCATGTCACGGAAAACTTATAACTGCACTTGAACTTGTTCAAAATAATTCTGTTAGATTTGTGCTAGGTAATTACCATCGAACCGCGAGCATTACTAGAATGAAATCTGATTTATCCCTCCCATTTCTCTCCATTAGGTGTCAAATTTCGCGGCTAACTATTTTTCATAAGCTGTATCACCACCCCGTACTGCGTGGCGAGCTTATACCCAGGCCACACAATCAATCAAGTCGTGTTCACCATGCGCGAAAAGTTGGAATTGATATGTGCAAAACAATGCATTGCTTTCATTCCTTCTTGCCCCAGACAAGTCGCGACTCGAATCGCCTTCCTTTTGACACTGCATCCTTTAATGATGTCCAACAGTTTCGAAATGTTCTAGCTAACAATGTATAACCAGGAGTTCTTCTAATGTTTTTTAATTACATTGTGTTAATGATGTTATTGTACGTTGTATCTTAACGTCTTTGTGCTTTTTTTGTTCCTTGCTCTCAAACCACTCCCCTCTGTAATGCCTTTGGCCCTGAGGGTATCATAAATAAATCAATAAAAACATCCGCTTGCCATACAACCGACCAAGGTTCGATTCCCCCTCAGACACAAAGGACCTTCATTCGGTCCCCACTTTAACCCAGGATTTATTTGCATCGTTCTATTCTTCGATCACGAAGAGGATAGTGATTTTTTGCTCCCAATCAACGTTGCCAAAGCCGGATTTTCCGCGAAACGGGCTCCTTACTACTATCGTATTGAAATGAAGACGAGACATGCGTCTGAAGACAAAACTGATAAGGTATTGCTGCGGTGTAATTTATTTTTTTGCTTCATTTGGATTAAACCGAGTTTTAAATACTGCTCAGCTTTTTTCTTATGGCGTAACGGACGTCATACTGATGTCTTGCGTGCTGCCTCGGCTGTGGCGCTTGTGTATAGGGAATAATGGATGCACCCGCTCGTACTTCGCGAGATGTTGGTCTCAGCAACGTTTCTATTACTTTTGGTGCTTACTCAGGCAAATTTTACAAATGATCTTTGTGAGCAGTTAAATATACCTTGTAATTAGTCGGAACTCCAGTCAATCTCATTACTCCGCTTTTAATTCATCATCGTCCTGCTTTGAAGAAAATAAATAGGAGTTGAAAATAAAACCAGTTACAAGAGACCTTCTTAAACCATACGCAAGTACTGAACGTGCTGATGCCAAGTGGCAGCATGAACTCAATCGTCAGCTCCCCCTCCCCCCCCCCCCCCCTTTGCCACATAAACGAAAAATTGCTCGAAAGGGTTAATGTCCATGCCATAGAGAATGCCCACGCAAAATACTGCTTATTTGGTCTTGCTCGCAGCATGAACCAAGGTCTCCGTTGACTGTTCTGCACGAAAATGAGTTTCTTTTTTTAATTCTGAGTCGTCCTTCGATGACGTGACTACGTGCAGTCTCCTTACACCAACCATTTATCGCTTGTCAGCATTTTATAATATATCGCGATATTTGGCGTGATCTAATAAAGCACAGTAAAAAGAATCGACCAAGCTTCCTTACTCATATAAAAAAGTGCAAGATTAGGACGCGCTTTTCTATAGTGCGCTGTAGCCTACTTATTTTTGCCAATTCACGGCGACAACTAGTATGAACTTGACGTGCACCATTCACCTCAAAATGTGAGTGTTCTCAATGTCCTTTTTCCTTCCTCTCGTAAGTATTTCACGCACTAAGTTCAGGATAGTCAACCGGCCGTGCTTTTGGTGAGTCGATTTGCCTCTATACTATAGTCTCTCTCTTTCTTGCTCGCCTAATAGCAAATTGTGCGATCGAACAACTCCGGTTCGAGAACGATCTTGGCACCGTTCTCAGACGGCGTTAGGCAGGCTTCTCTCGCTGTGCACCGAACAGCTCCGGTATACAGGTATACACCGAGGAACGGCTTCTTCCGCGTCGAGTCAGCCGCGTGCTCTGGCCACGCCGGACAAGGAACGCCCGTCGATGGCCCGATGCCAGCCAGAGGCTGGGACGAACCTGTTTGGCCGGCATGCAGCCATTAGAAAAGAACAATATAGATAGAAAAAAGAGAGAAGAAAGGCGAGACATGCGACGGCCATAAATCTTTCGCAGAAAGAGCGGCGTATCGTTTTCGGGCGCCATTAATCTACCACGACCCGTTTTGCGATTTCTACCCCGTCGAGGACGCGGCCCGCGCGCTTGCGGAGGAGGTGCGAGAGGCCGTCGTACGCTCAAGCAAGAGCAAAACAAACGGTGTGCTTATAAAGCCCGCCGCAGCAGCTATGGCGAAAACGCGCACGGTGTAATAGCGGAGATGACTTCAGCTTTCAGGAGCGTGCGGTTCCTTGCGGCCGCTGGATGCGAACTCACAGCGACCGTGCCTGCCTGTGGCTTGCAGAGAGGCTAGACGCGAGGGTAGTCGATTCCAGCCGGCTTCAAAGCCTGTTTGAGCGCTTCCTCGGTAGGCCCATTGCCAACGAAACTTTAGGAGCAACGTGCGTCGGGAAAACAGAAGCTTCGCTATGGGGTTGTGCAAACATGGTGGTACACACATGACCTGGTTGTCTGTCTCGGCTTACCAAGGTTGAACGCTGGTGTTTGTGGCGATTATTGTAGGTGTACCGCGCGTACGGGAAACGCGGACGCAGAAAAGACGAGGACATGTTCACTGACTGTCCCTGTCTTTTTAATGGTTTGTTCGGGCTGTAAACTTTTATTAATGAGACAATACTTTATACTCAACCACCTCGCTTAGTATTTGCCTCGAGGACATACCGTAATGCCATCTACGCGATGACGTCACTCATAGAATGCCGGGTTGTGTTGTCTGATTGAACACCACATTTCCTGCGCTTTCGCTGAGGACACCATGCGCGCTTCCCTTTGTTTTGAAGCTCAGTGCTTAAAGAAGTGCTAAAACTTGATAATACGGGCTAGCAAGCTACAAATCGGTGCCCCCGGTGGCACTTTCGTGTCTAATGGCCATCGTAAAATCGCGACTAAGAACCGGTGCAACCTTGGGGGACGATGCAAGTGGTGTCGCGAGAGCAAATCGGCCGTATTCCACAACCACAATTCTATCTGTAACGTCAAAACTATCGCAATACTTGACGGCAATGTTTTATACGCTTTCAGGACGGCTTTATGCTCTCCCATAGTAGAGTACTTAGTATTCTAAATCGTCAACCACTTTTTCTAAACACACTGGCGCCCCGCCACGGTGGTCTAGTGGCTAAGGTACTCGGCTGCTGACGCGCAAGTCGCGGGTTCGAATCCCGGCTGCGGCGGCTGCATTTCCGATGGAGGCGGAAATGTTGTAGGCCCGTGTGCTCAGATTTGGGTGCACGTTAAAGAACCCCAGGTGGCCGAAATTTCCGGAGCCCTCCACTACGGCGTCTCTCATAATCATGTGGTGGTTTTGGGACGTTCAACCCCACATATCAATCAATCGCAACACTAGCCTCTCTAATGTAGGCCCTCGCGGTCAATAATATTTAAAACGACTCGGTTAAGTGTGGTGCGACCGGTCGATGTCTGCTGTTGTCCATGTACTACTTAAAACGTTGTCGTGCGCGGTCAAATTCATTCACGGAGACCTGGCGAGAAACCATTCTATCGGGCAGGTTTATTTTTTGAAGTATATTAGGTCATTGAGCATAAGCGCTAAAGCGATAACACAGGCATGGTCGAATAACCTCACTATATACAAGTTATTCAATCTGCCCGATTTGCTGATACTAAGAAACAATATACGTGTACGCTTGGGCGCAATGCTGCAGTGTTACTCGGGAGCATGGTGTAAGATATAAACAATTTGCTCGGGAGTACGCAGCCTGTACAACACCTATGACGTTACCTGCACCACGCATCATCCTTTTACCCTCCCGCATAATCCTTTTACCGACACATAATCAGCAATGCTATCGTTCCCAAACGACTGTCCAGCCGAGCAAGGAGAGTCGGCAGATATGAGAGTCAGCACATTCGAAAACCGTCGATTGAAAGCGAGGATGTCATCAACTTGCATAGATATTTATGACTAAAGGTGAGGATTTTGCTTACACTTCTCTGCAGTTAATTTTTAAACGCTGCAGTTTACTTCATTTGCGTTCAAATTACATTTACCACTGTGTGTGTGTGTGTGTGTGTGTGTGTGTGTGTGTGTGTGTGTGTGTGTGTGTGTGTGTGTGTGTGTGTGTGCGTGCGTGCATGCGTGCAACCTCAGGAGACGCTAGCAGCCTTCGCAATGGTAAGATGGTTGCACATATCTCTATACATTTACTTTTCTCATTTTTTCTCAATTCAAGAAATCATTAAAACTCATACGTATTATGAACAAATATCTTTTAAGTTACGACTCCCGATAAGGCTACACCGCAGCTTTTCGTTTTGCAAAACTGCAGCGTTGTATACTGCGCTCGCATTCACTCCAGCGCACTGAATATACAGCCATCCATGTGGGTTGAGAGAACATCGATGCTACATGGATGCTACAATTTTTCGGATCGCCAGGCGTAATAATCTGTGCGTTAGTGAACCCACAAATGTAAGGCATACCAAGGCAATCTAGGTAGGCATTAATGCCTGGTTGGCTACAATGCACTGTGAGAAGGGCGTTGCAATGGGCGCAGTCTCAAGCAGGATGGTCATGACGTGCCACGAGGGAGTCCGCAATCAGTTCCGCCTAATGGAGCCCATAGCGAGGGGGTTTCAGCCAACTATGCTTGGACAAAGACAGAATGGGAGACAACACCGCTGAAAGACGACACACCAGCGGTGTGTCGTGGCTCAGCGGTGTGGTGTCTACTGTATACTTGGACGAGGTTATAAGTTGTCTGCTGCATGGACGAGGAGCACTGTGTTGTCAACTTATTGGATGAAGACTGAAGGGGAAACGGCACACCAGCGGTGTGTCATCTCCCCTTAAGTCTTCGTCCAACAAGTTGGCTGTGACCATCATCGTTATGTGAAACCAATAGGCTCAGGCAAGCACAACTTTGAGGAACCCACCAATGCATATCCATCTAGATCCATCTTTCGTTCAGAAAGAACTGTCCTTGTGCTGTGGACTTCGACTACATATATACGAGGCGCAGAAAGCAGATATCTTTTGCACATTCAACGGAAGATTTAGCGTGTCTCAAGGCAACCAGCAAATGAACTTGCTTTAGGAATTTTCATGGTGAGGGTGTTGGTTTCTTGTTTGCTGACGAGCAGGATGGTAGGGGTCGTGCACCCATTATCTGTGATTTCGTAAAACCTCGATCGCCTGGTCGGCTGAAATATCAGCTTTGACCTATTCTTAGATGCCCACTGGAAGCTTCGATTTCAACAATACTAGTAATAATAATTGTCACGGTTTTACGCCCTGAAAGCACGATATATAGAGATGCTCTATGGTGGACGGCTCGGAAAATTTCAGCCACGTGGTGTTCTTTAACGTGCACCTAAATAGAAACACACAGGTCTCTAGCATTTTGACTCCATCGAAATGCAACAGTCATGGCCCGGATTAGACACCGCAAACGTCGAGAAGTCAAGCACAAGACCTCCGTGGTGGGTCCCTTTATAATTTCGGTTCGGACACTTCACACTTCTGGTTATTTAATACTATTGGTCACTTTTAAAATATATTGAACAACTCTATCGGTGGCAAGACTGTCAGTAACATTTAAAAAAGGAAAATATGTTACAAAGGTTTAAACAACGCCAGACTTGCCCTTAAACAGGCTTTATAGAAGCATGTGTACAATTTCGAAGCAAGACGAAGGCACAGAGAAAGCGAGTAAACATTTTTATTCGTTCAGGAAGCTTCGTAGAGGTGTCCTCATTCCAGAATACTTGAAGGCCTCACTGCATCCGGCATCCTCACCACCAACCGTCGCTGATAACCTGATTTGTTTGCAGTTTTTTCCCCGATTGAAATGGTCGTAGGCACGGCCCCAGAAGCCAACTGTTACGAGACAAAATAAATGTGAAACTACGAACAGCAATAGGAGAGGGGGGCCTTGAGGTAGCTGTGTCTCCATAATGGTGTAGTGTGGCTATGCAGTCGAGAAGTGCCGTGTCGTAACTCAACGCTGGGCGAGAGAGACAGAGAGAGAGAGAGAGAGCCCAATGCTGAGACAGAGAGGGAAAAAAAGCGTCCATCGGAGTTGTCTGGAATGATGCAAGGAGCGCGCAAGTTTTCGTTCTCGATCATTGGTGAAGTATGAACGCGGCTCTGTCGTTGGGTGGATCGGACAGCCTTGTAGTGTAGCACGAGTACATTTTTTTATTTATTCTTTTTATTCATAATACCCCTAAAGGCCCTCGTGAGAGGGTATTACATAGGGGGGTTACAACATTGCTTCGGTGACACAATTACTTATTCGAAATAATGCTGTGTCATATTTATCGAAAGCCTGCAACAGCATGGATGTTTATTATATTATTATAACTGCACTCATATGAATGCCGCTGTCTTAAGACACAACACATCATTTTTGTGGCCCATCTCGCCTGAATAATATTCAGATGCTTGACTAGAAAATTGCATTATAGATCAATGCTCAGGCTGACGGAGCGACTGGGTGGAGTTGCCAAATTTTACGACACTAGCGGCACTTCGCTATTCTCACGTTGAGGTAATTTTCGGAAAGCTTAAACTCATATTGTGTGTGTGCACTTGTTCGCGTGTTCGTGCATGTGCTTGCGTGTGAGCGTGCGGGCATGAGTGTGTGCGCGTGTGTGTGTATGTGCTTGCGTGTGTGCGTGTTGCAGCAACGACATGAGGTGGCAGTGTGTATTTGTTGGGACTGCGGAGTTTTTGTATGTACGATAGTGGAAATATGTAAAGTGCGCGTGTTTTTTAGTCCACGCAAGCAATATCCACGTGGTTCTGTCTGTGTAGACTTGTTTATATATCTATTGTTTCAAGATACGTGCCCAAATGAATTAAAACCAGGAAAATGCGACAATTCCTCTCTGGCTTCAGAATTGCTTATTCTGAAGCACCAGGCATCTCAAGATGGTTAAAGAATTCATTTGGGACAGTAATAGGGAAAGTTAAATTACATAGCTTTTTTAATTAGTACAGATAGACGGTGATGTCTAATCAGGGAATACCATGCAGTTCTTCGAGCGAAGAATTCCTCCAAGCTATAAGGTTTTAAAAAATGGCGCCTAGTTAAAATTATGAAGTAATAAAATCTGACTAAATTGAACGGTGAAGCCTAAAAAAAGAACGTGGAAGAGTGGGGCTGCCATTCCTCTTGTAGACGTACAGAGTAAGGGAAGGACTTTTCCTGTAGCGGCCGGCGGACATTTTAAGATTGTTCTAACTTCATTTAATACAAAAATAAAAAAGATAAATATAATAACTAACTTAATTACTGTCTCAAATATTGCCTTGCATGATTTTAAGATGACTGCTGCTACAGGAAAAAAAAGAACAATCCTGAAACAACTAGCAAACATGCACGTTGGTGATTTTTTGGAGATTTTGGACACATTTCTCGAAACACCCGGTATACAATATCAGCCAAGAATCTGACAGAATGCCGTGTGGTCGGAGACAGACATAGTCAGATAATATGAGGAAGAACACAGATTAAGGTTGCGGTAGGCGGCGCCCTCAGATCTGTGATATTATTGCGGGACGGCTCAGTGCTCTCCCATAGTTGAACATTATTTCTAAACACAGGTAGAAGTACGAAATCAGAAAATAGGTTTCGGTTATTTTGCGCAAGCTTCTTGTTCGGGAGTCGGGACATCTTTTAGAATTGTGTATTTTTAGCTTGGTCAGCATTTTATTTTATGTTATTTCACTATGTATAAGAAGGCCCTCGTAAGGCTACGACAGCGCCACCCGTACGGCAACTGGTGGCAATGCGTACGGCAACGACGGCGCCACCCGTCGAGCTTGAAGGGACATATAAACCGAACAATCCGTGTAAACCGACACTTGTTTCTTCTCCTGGCTCCATAAGTCTGAAAAATCCATAAATATAGATTGATCGGGCTTGAAGCAATGCGAATACGTATACATCGTGGCGCCGCAACAAAAACACTTTTCTGTAAATATCTCGGACGGTCAATAAAGAAGCGAATATTAAGGAATATTGGCATAGAGAGCATTCTTCAAATCGAATGCTAACATTCGTAAGATACGTGCGTCGAATTTTTAATAGTAAGCGTGACCCCTCCGTCAGCAGTATAAGAAAAAAAAGCAACCAAAGAAATGCTCGGGGAGCGAGATTTCTGGATTACATCGTCGTAGCTTTTATGAGCATTTGCTAAGAAGATGAGATGATACGAAGTGCCGCCTCTCACAACTCTCGATGGGTAACTTCATGGTAAATCGTTTTATTTTTCCTATAGCGTGCGTTGTGTGCTGCTGCGCTATTTCTCCGAATAAAGTGGTCATTAATATGCAAGATGTTTAGCTCAGACAACCTACCCAGGCTGTTACGAACGAGCACCATAGAGAAGCCTGAGCCAGGAACGAACAGTTAAAGTGGGACGAATACTTTTCCGTATGTTCACGATTCCTTAAAAAGTTATGTGGCAGGGGGTATGGGGATATTCTTACAGGCGAGCTTTTACGGTCTCAGCTTATGCAGTGCATGTCCTTGTGAGAGAAAAATTGGGGGACCCTTAAGCTTTGATTTTAAGAGTTGAACGCGATAGCGATATCCTGTCCCTACATTGTGTAGGTGAAACACTTGGTGCGCACCATTTATTCAATTATGTTTCTCGAGACGTTTAAAATTGTATTACTACAACGTAATCGTTAAAGTTTAAAGTGGCTTGTGTCAGTAAAGCTTTCGCATATGACTGCAGTATACCTAATGGGTAGCATGCTGGAAACCACGAGTAACTAAGTGCGTGAAACGTTTCCGAACTTGCTATGCATTCTTGCTCAAGGAAATACGCGCAGTAACGTGTGCACCTTTTGTAATGGGTGGCCGGCTTTACACCACAAAGTCCTTTTCATAACACTGACATGTTGTGACGCCCGATGACGATGTACGCGTACCACAGAATATTATGGTGAAATTAGACGTTGCATTGAAAAGCCTCCTATGCAGGACACGTGTCTTTGTTAAGCATGAGCGTTATTTTCACTGCATATCCAAGCACCCCCCCCCCCCCAAAAAAAAAAACTGTTGTTTTCACTGTATTTCCAAGCAGACGCAGCACTGTGTGATAGAACACTTCATACCATGCAAACGACGCGCGTTCAATCCTCACACAGAACCGCAATTTTTGTTTATTTTATTTGCATATTTCTCGATTTTTCAGTCATGAACAAGATTACAATTTTTCGCGCACAACCACCGACGCTGGCACCCGAATTTTTTTAAAACGAACTCGCTATCGCGTTGAAATTTAACCTCGAAAGCCCTTCACTCGTGCTTCTGCGAGCATCTGCCAGCATCTTGGCTATATAGCACTGGTATCATGTACAGGTGCGATCAAAAGTGTTCAGACCACGGGATCGCGTGGCAGAATACGCCAGCTACCGACGAGACACGACGAGACACCTGCTGCAGGGCACATGCGCGCCCCTTCTTACCACTTGGCTTCTCATGTCGTTATGTTGGGCACAGTTACGGTGCTCGTAGCCAAAACGCCAACTGGGTGTCGCTTTCCTTGCTCCATCTAATCTGTGCCATTCTTTTACGTAGCGGCTGCGACGAAGTTGGTTCAAGCGCCGGCTCGCGTTGTTATTGACACCGGTTGATTAGGATAAATCAGCATAGCGAGCATCGTCAGTCAGCATAGCGAGCATCGCGCAACCTGACGAAGCCAAACACACAAAATTTAATTTTCCCAGGCCAGCTTGCCTTTGTTGGGCTAAACCAAGTTGCACTTAAATGAGCTTAGTTAAGTCAAATGTATTGTAGCCGAAACTAACTAAATGTAGTCACCACATTTAGTGCTCGGCGAGCACTTTATGACCTAAATAAGGCAGGCGTAAGTAGGCTTACGTAAGCCCTGTTCACCTTGGTGTTTTCATGTTAAGCGAAGTTAGGCTTAGTTGAGCCCAGATGAGTTGAAATAAGTATAGCCAAATCTAATTAGACAAAGTTGATCATGTTCATCTTTAACCTATCCGTGCAAAATTAGCCTATACAAGGCAAACCGTATCGCAGCCAATTATTCTATGTCAACTTCCCCATGAGCCCACAGAAGTCAAGGCCAAGAAGATACTAATTACTAATCACAAACTCCACACTAATTAAGATAATTTATGTCATATTGGCGCTATCTATTACGAACACTAATTATCACTAAATATTAGTCCTGAATTCAACCAAAGTACCCTCTATACTGGAATTTCACGAGGCATAATTAGGCTGAATATGCATAACTAAGCTAATTAGGCAAGCACCAAGGTAACTAGAAAAATTCTGATTAAGCTTGGTTGTTCCTAACATCACCAAACCAATTGGTTTGTAATAGACTTTGAATAAGTAACATCTTATTAAAACACAAATATTTAACTTAATTGGAGTCGAAACCTCATGAGCTTGGAGAATCCAAGCTCAGCAAGATGCTGATTACTCCTAACCGAGTCGATTCTCATTTACCTAAATATAAATTCAATTAGCCTTAACATTATTTATAAATATTACTGAATAATGTGCATGACATCGAAGCACACCCTAAGTACTCGAGTTTGATGTCGCAGAAATATGCAAATCACACCCCGATTTGCTTAATGTAGACATCTGTTGCTTCATAGGACGCTTTTGAGAGTAAAGGTATTTAATTTTGTGTATATATTCACGTTTGATCCAGCAGGTATCTCATCGTGTCTCGTCGCTAGCTGGCGCATCGATGCATTCTGCCACGCGATCCCGTGGTCTGCACACTTTTTATCGCACCTCTACATGACTAGCCTTTCCAAAGTATTGTGAAATATAAAAGCCTCGGACATAAATCCGCTTAGAAGCTTGGCTGTTGACCTCGGCCATACTGCGGAAGTAAGATTATGTACACGCATATGTTCTTGCCATAAATCTACAGATTGATGAAAGGAAAACTAGAAGGTGGTGTAACACAATAGTTATAACTTAATAATAAAAATTTATCGGGTTTAACGTCCCAAATAATTTAACTTCAGCAACGTGAAATTTGCTGTCTCTTTGTGCACACGCACTGAGTTAGTGCATACACATCACATCGGCCTCAGCGCGCGGTTTTACGGTACACACTCGGGCAGGGATGTTCCAGTAGCACACGCGCTCTAGAAACCAGCATCATTGCCAGTCGCACTTGCAAAATTCAACATGGATGTGCGTTGGGCATGGTAGAAACTACCCAATGCAACCAAAGTCTTCTCGAAAATGTACCTGGAGCCGCATTCACAAAGCTTCTTTCTGGTAAGTACGTTTTAAATGCGAATGCATTTCTTAGTCGGGCTATGTCAGGCGTCCGTCAAGACCCGTCCACCACCCTCTCCCAGAGCAACAGCTGCAGGCACGCGCGCTTGCCCTCGCCTCTAGCAACCGGAGTATGTGGTGCAAGAAAGTTGTAAGAGGGGGTAGGTGCAGTGCTTCGTTACTCCTTCTCTCGCCATTCACTATCTCTCTTTCCTGTGCCTAACTTTCCCGTCCGCTCAAGCCTCACTCTTGACCGTTCACTGGCTGGGTGCCTCTCAGAACACCCGGAAATGTGTGCTCGAGACACCGCTGTAAAACGCCAACGCAGAGCCGAGAACGCTGTTTTTTTTCACTTCATAGTATTTTTTTATCCATGCATTCTAGCTACAAAAGCTGGAAATGCATACCGCGTTTCTCGCGATAGAAGACGCCACGTGCGGCAAACGGTGCTATTGGCTGCATGTTGTAAGAAAAAAAGAAAACATCATTCTTCTAACTCTGGGTTCTCACGTGCGAAACGCAGTTACGGACGCTACGCAATGCATTCGCATTTCCTTAGGATTCCCTTCGGGAAGGTGGGGGAATTTTCTTTTTTCGGTTGGTCGACCGGCTTCCTTAATGTTATGTCCCGCATTGTGGCTGGCTTAAATATCTCTTTACGAAATTGCTCAGCGTAAGGAGTTGTCGTGAATACGGGCCGTGGTGTCCAAACTATCTACCTCATATCAGAGAGTCCTTTCTTCGACATCATAATAAAGGCACTCGCAGAGCATGTGGGGTAGAATACTAAAAGAAACACTCATTTTGCGTGTGTTCAAAACTCCCAAAAGGCCGAATGCGTTCCCGGGCCCTTCTCAATGACGTCGCTCACAACTCATGTGTCACTGTGAGCTTTTGCAATCAATCAATCAATCAATCAATCAATCAATCAATCAATCAATCAATCAATCGATCAATCAATCAATTATTCAATAAATAATCAATTGAATAACTTATCAATTGAGCAATCAGTATCCAGACATGTACAGCTTTCAATAACATATACATATTGACACGATTCAATGCATGAAATTCTTCCGGGCGTTAAAGCTTTCCAACTAAATTTGTACATTGCTGAGGAGAAACCGTGTGCTGCCTCAAACAGCATCGATCCTGGAATTTTAAGTTCTTTCTTTCTTTCTCCGCAGCCGAATGAGACATCGGGTCACGTACACACATCTCTACAACAAGGATTGCTCTCGCGGAAAACGACTATCTGCAGTGGAAACCTGCAAGATATGTAACGCTGATGGTTCTCAAGCCATTTCTGTTCGCAAATGGACGGTGCCTCGACAGAACGAGGCGCAATCATTGACGTTCGCGTCTCGCTTCCACGGCAGCCGAGACCTCTGCTCGTCTTAACGCCCTGTATTAAAGAGCACTGAAGTTACTAACGCCTTGCACTCACATACGCCGGCATAGAGACTCTGTGAAGCACCCAGATAACTCCTCCTTGTGTTGACGAGCGCGTCATCCGAATCTTATCGCCTCTATCTGGGCGCTTGCGGAATTTTTTCGTATAGGTACTTTTTTTCCTACTTCAAGAGGACTGCCACAGGAAGGCCATTTCGCCGTTACAGTTGTGTTCGCGGAACATATAAGTAACTTGCCACTTGACGCTTTGTGCATCAGCCATGTTTGCACCATATAGTGTTGGTACAAAAGTGCGGTGCTCGTGCCCTTCATACTGGCTGTCGCTATGTGCTGTTCTCTACCTCAACTGCATGTAGCGAGTTCGACGTCGATCGTGGGGTAGTGCCGGCCTGACTGATGGTGTAAAGTTTTCGTGTATTTTAGTGCACATGGAGCGGCAAGCAATCACGGAGGCAAAAGGGCTGTAGGCCCGTGTGCTGAGATTTCGGTGCACGTTAAAGAATCCCAGATGGTTGAAACTTCCGGAGCCCTCCACTAAAGCGTCTCTCATAATCATATGGTGGTTTTCATCAATGAATAAAATCAGTGGCAACCAATCAAAATTGATCAAATATACGTGGCAGATACTGCGACATGGGAGACTGTTATATGTCAGGTGAGCACTGTTAAAAAAAATAGTTTTGCTTTTCGCAAGTTTGAATTTAGTTCTGTGTGAGGCAATATTTTATGCTGACGTGGCAGCGCGCAAGCCGGTCAGGGGGTTGGTCGGTCACTCACTCACTCACTCACTCACTCACTCACTCACTCACTCACTCTCTCAGAAATCAAACAATGACTCACTCAGCAATCAATCAATGACTCACTCAGCCGTCAATCAGTCATTCACTGAATAAATCAATCATAACCGTTGTTACGTCTTTATTATTCATGCGGTTTTTCGGTAAACCTATAATTCACTGACTTTTACTTGTAGTCCTGCCATTTTATGCAATGTTATCATAGGTAGTCGCTGCTTGAAGTATACGCCGGTTGGCCCCCACAAAGCACCGCTAGATGATAATGCAGTCATCATTGTTTACGCGCTTTTATCGATGCTTCCTTCTGTGCGAGGCATTCCGGTGTGAAATGCACACGCGCAGCAGCGATGGTGTCGCGCGACGCACCGACTGCTTACGAAAAATATATATCGTAATTATATTTACCAGTTTTTTACTTGAAAATGTGCTTCCAGCACAAAGCAAATATAAATAACTAGTTACAACACGCCTTTATTTCGTTCATAAGTCGTTCCTCTTGTTGTTCCCCACAATCATTTTTTTTTCTGCCATTGAAGATACGTAGCCTTTGTTACAACCGTTGCATACCGCTTTCGAACATTTATACGGACAAGCTTGACAGCGCATGGAGATTGAATCGTTAGGAAGGATAGTCGGCAAGATTGGTCGGCGTCGCAAGATGGGGGTTTCATGTCTGCCTGTTGGAGCCACAGCAGTCGGTATGTCAGTGATAGCATGCCGATGGCCAGTGTCGACTTTATGTATACCTTGTGCTTAGTACACACAGGAAGTAGTCGTTATGTAACGGTCCAGTGGCGTAGCCAGGAGGTGGCGCACTCACTGGCATCGTGCCCTGCCCCCCTCCCCCCTGGAAATTCTGTTGCTAATGTAAAATGACTCTTGACCACATCTGCCTGCCCAGTCCCTACTTCATATCAAAGTGATGAACCCCCCCCCCCCCCTTCGCTAAACGCATTTCTGCCTACGTTCCTGTAACGGTCAGCTGTATGTGGGTCGTGCGTGGTTTCCGCGCATGTGTGGAATGTTGCCAGAAACGCCCAAGAGATGGCGTAAGTGACCAACGGCAGGGCAGAGGCGAAGAACGTGCTTCTCACCATCCGAGGAGCCGCTGGGGCCACGATCACACGAGGAACGAGTGACGAGTCTGTTGCGTAAGATGTCTATATCGCATATATAAAAGAGTACAATATAACTTGATAAAATCTGCTTGCCTCGATGCATCCTTAGATAGTTGCGTAACTTGCTGTTCAACTGGAGCACACGATACACACATGTAGAAAGGTCTACAGTGATGCAATAATTACTATTTTTTATACAGTTAACACTATCTTGGCATCGTACTTTAGAGAAACGGTGAGGTTATTTTTCTATTTTTCTTCTCTAGTTTTTGTGACCTGTACGTACGTAATAATTGAAGTGCACTGATTTCTCTTACACCTCGATCTATTACCGATTCCAATATTCCTCTATTGTTTGGTATACAAAAACTTTATTTGTCTAGAATAATCTTGTAATTGAATTTTACATTTGAAGTCATGTACCAAAACAATTGTGTGAAACTTAGAGTTTTACGTGCCAATACCATGGCGCTGTAGTAGACTACATATTAATTTTAGCCAACCACAGCTTTTTCATTCTGCCTTTTTTTTTTTTTCGGATACACTCAATGCAGATTGAAATGAGACTGCAACGGACGTGGTCGAAATCACAGCCTGAAGTCTTATACAGCCTGAACTACATAACCACTGATCTCCTTCAGATTTCTTTATGATATTTTGACATTCGTATTCTGACCGATGCAAAAATTTCTATGTTCAAGCCCACATGTTATGATGTTATTGAAATATCAATAAATTGCGCTTTCATATTAGCAGTATCCGACTTAAACGAGGGAAAATTTCGACGACGTTGCAATGTAACGATCAGTGGTCAGCGTCAAGGCTTGCCGTTATGGGTAATAGCTTACAACTCAAAATTTCTTCTTAGAAAACGTGACATCTTATTTGAAAGAAAATTGCTTCCACCTTCCCGAAGGGAGTCATGAACAAATGCGAATGCATTTCTTGTGCTGAAGGTACACAGCGTAGTAATGGTAATGGCGTAAATTATTGATTGATTTGTGGGGTTTAACGTCCCAAAACCATCGTATCATTATGAGAGACGCCGTAGTGGAGGACTCCGGAAATTTTGACCACCTGGGGTTCTTTAATGTGCGCCCAAATCTGAGCACACGGGCCTACAACATTTCCACCTCCATCGAAAATGCAGCCGCCGCAGCCGGGAATTGAACCCGCGACCTGCGGGTCAGCAGCCGAGTACCTTAGCCACTAGACCACTGCGGCGGGGCTGGCGTAAATTATTGACGAGACGAATATTTGTACCGTAACTATCTATGAACACATTCATCAGCCAGCGAACGGTCGCGAGTGAGGCGCGCGCTTCACTCCATTGGTACATACGTACGAGCGAGCGGACTGAAGAGCGGGGCGCAAGGCGGAGAGAGAGCGAACGGTGAGAGAAGGAGTGGCGAAGCATTGCACCTACCCTGCTGTACCTCTGCTTCACACTCTACAAGCGGAAGCTTCGCCGAGCTCCCGCGATGCGAGCGCCCTCACACACTGGAGTGCACTCCTCCTCCCCCCCCCCCACTCTCCACTACTCAGGTTGCACCACCTGCTCCGATTGCTAAGGGCGAATATAAGTGCGCGAAGCCACTACTGTTGCTACGGGAGAGGGAGTGGTAGCGGAGAGATAACGCCTGCCAGCGCGCGGACGCCGCTGGACGCCTGACATAGCCTGACTATGAAATGCATTCGCATTTAAAATTCGAGAACATTGCGCTACCGACCATGGTGGTGTGGAGGTTATGCATGCTGCTCTACCCTGTGCCGCAGGTCACCAGACCCGGCCGTGCAGGTTGTAGTTTCGATTGTGGGCGAAAATGCTTGAGGCTTGTGTACTTTAGCTGCGCGTTAAATAACATCAGGAGGTCGAAATTTCCGGAGTCTTCCGCTATGGCGTCTCTCATAATCATATGGTGGTTTTGGGATGTTAAACCCTGTCAAATAATATTACAATTATTGGGTCATTGCACTTCAATGGACGCCCAAGTATACAAGAAAATATTTTGAAGGTCACAATGCAGCGTCGACATCCATATATTTCCACTGAAAGTAGGGTGGGTTCAGGCAGGAGATATATTGTGCTTTGTGTTTTCACTATGTTTACTTTTGTGGAGGGGCCGAAAAGGGGTACATGCCTGCAGAAAAGACGTCGGGAAGAGCAACTCCCCGCTCACCTGCTTACCATAGCGTGACTTAACATCTGAATACCTGTGCAAGTGTGTTCGTTCTGTGTCTATTTTTCAGTCACTTCGAGTGTCACTGTTTATGATCGTGCAGCAATTTTTCGACGCCATACTGAAAAATACAGACAATACAGGCACGTAAATGCAAGCATCTCGGTATTCGTCATGATGCATCCCACACTTGTGGGCCCAAACGTGGCATTGTGAGCCTGCAGTAGACTAAGAATGAAGCATGCTATCTGTCGTAGTTCGATCTATATTCGCAGACACGTGCAGCAGCATTTTCACTCTCCACTGAAAAAAATACGATTTCGCACTTGACCCGAATGCATCTAGTTTCAAGAACCAAACCAGTGCTACAAAACTGCAAATATATGCAAGTAAGCGAGTGGTCAAATATCTCTCACTAGTGTTTTGTGCGTGTGTTCTGTCGCTCTACTCTAACCACCAAGAGATGCGAATTCTAATCGGCGTTCTCAGACTTCCAAGGACGGGCCGCTAATACCGACACGCGTGAAAAAACACGCGCTCTCCACCGTTAAACAGGGTTACGTTATGGCTTCCTCCATGCGCGCCGTTTCACCAGATATTTATACTCATCCGCTAATGGTTACCCGCTGGCTGGCGCGTGGATACGGTCTTCGCGAAGCGAAATATGCATATATAACGTATACGGGGCTGTGCCTAGCCACGGACTGGTTCTTCTGGTTTGCGGCCTTATACCACGCGTGACATCGCACGCAGCAGCATCAGCATGAACTGTGTTTGCAGTTGAGTGAAAGAGGGGGGAGGGGGTGACAACGGCGACGTCTCGACCTGGCTCGATTATAGCTCCTGTTGGTGCGTTTTTTTTCTCTCTCCTTGCTCAAGCAAACAAGGCAGAACGACGCGAGCACGAGGAGATAAGGGCTGCCGAGAATGCAGATGGTACAGTTTTATAATATAGAAGCGGCCATGACCTAGCGATATGTTCATTCAGGTTTTTTTGCTACGTCTATGATATCGCTGAAAAATAACTATGACTGCGAAACATTCAAAGCATGCTTTAGTCGATGTGTGCCGACAATTTTAACATGACTTGAGAGATGGTTCAAGGCTGAAAGTTAGCTCAGGTAGTATGCATATGTAAAACTCGAATATACTTGCATCCACTGTTAGAATTACTGCTGATATCCTGAAATGACATCGAACAATTATATTGTTCCCTTTTCATCTCGTCCAAAGGACAAAGTCACGTGAAATAATGCTTCCTACGACGGTGTGTATGTCCTATCGATAGTTCTCTTCATATCCTTTTAGTTTGCTTAAATTTATTCGATATAACTTTTGATGAAAAGTCTATCTCCGCGGTGACGCCCAGTCCCTGGACTGGAATGGCGTTACCTGTACGATCTCCCTGTTTATTACAGGTATTTACTTACCCGCTCCACATGTCCCGCATTGGTAAGAACATTATACTATAAAGGTCTAGTGGTAACTGCTTTATTATAGTGGTCTGGAGTACATTTAGTATCTAGAAATGCAGGTCCAATGTGTACTGTGGTTTAAGTGCGCAGGAGACATTTAGTTGTCCCAGAAACCAAAGTGTCTTGTCTTTTTCCGGAAGCGTGTTTTTACGGCTAGACTATTTATGTGCAATTCATGTTTGCGAGAAATGAGCATATGTGGCCAACATGAATACGCCCAACTCATGGTGCGAGACAAATGTAGCAACACGTGTGTATAAAGGCTTCGTTTTATTTCACGAAAGTGAAAAAAATGGCAGATCCGACGTACAGTGGGAATTGATGATATGTGAAGCATGAATGAGGAAGGTTGATATGTCACTTCAGAATCAGCACAACCTTACGAGGCGGAGGTAAATTATGCCGTACATTACTTCCGTATCATGATTATTATATTTGGACGTGTCCTTTATCTTCCTCATCTATTCACGTCACCTGATACAAAATTTGGTATATGTGGAGATACAAAACGGCCGTGAGCGCACCACGAGCGTGGTATGTTGTCATATTCTTACATGGCACGAGTGTCAGGATTATCATGTTTGCGTCAGTCACATACCTTCGTTATCCATCAACCCCCCGTAATACCAAATATGGTATATGTGAAGCTAGCGAAACGGCCGCGAGCGCATCATGAATGTGGCATGTTGTTACATGAAACAGATGTCATTAGTTTTATGTTAGAGTCTGTCGCTTGTGTTCGCCATGCCGTCATGTCATACCATACCAGTTTTGCAACATGTCATGTGAACGAAACCACCGCAAGAGCAGCCAGATCATGAACTATAAATCATGACAATCATGACATACATGTCATGATTTTCATGTTATGACTAGTTACTTATGCTGGTCATACAGTCATGTTATGGCATATCAAGTTTGGTATCGATAACATCCAAATAGCCAGGAGAACCAGAAGTCGTAAGCAGCTAGAAAGATAGATAGATAGATAGATAGATAGATAGATAGATAGATAGATAGATAGATAGATAGATAGATAGATAGATAGATAGATAGATAGATAGATAGATAGATAGATAGATAGATAGATAGATAGATAGATACGCTCAAAGTCGCCGAAGTTCGCTAAGAAATGGTTCGCATTTAATAGAAGCGATCTGCAGGACAACATATAAGGGCCGGTTCTCGCTAGCGGCAAGATGGCTCGCCGTGTGACGTTTCACGTTCTCAGGCAGCCATGCGTGGCTGTTTCCTTCGCGCACGTTTGCTGTTCTTCAAGGTACGTTTGCCGTTCTGTGGTACAGTACAAAACTGCGCCGTTAGCTGGAGAGTCGCGTAGCCAATCAGCGACGGGGGAGCGACATAGCTTAGCTACGTCATCTGCTTTCGCCTCTCCGCGTCAGCATGCGTCTGCCGCGGGACACTTTGAGCTGCTTGCTTCTTGCCCCGTGGATTTCACGCTATGTCGTACGTGTTGTTCCCAGACTACGTTCCAGTAGTGAATAGAGCATTTTAGCCTGTTCAGTATTAAAAAAAAAGCGCACAGCCATTCAATACGACTCTCCCAATGCAGGCATTTGGACAAGTTGTGTCAGCTATCGAGCATTAGCAGCAACTAATAAACGTGTAATGTATGCCCTCTGATATTCGGGAAGGCTTGCTTAAGCCTGCATTAATTATTTGAGCATGGCTCTCAAAAACGGTGCCGAATCGATTCTAGAACTGCGTTGTCGAAGCTAAAGGACGTGACTCTAAAGCAGAAGAATGTAAGCTAAAGAATGGAAGCACCACTTCGGATCTTACGAGCTACAGAGCGCACGCCGGCCGCTCGATAGATTCAAGGTGGTCGACAACTGAATTCGTAAGGGCAGCCATGTTCGTCGGAGGCTGAAATGCCTCGCTGGCGAAGCTTGCCCTGCACTTCGAACAGCTCTCCTGCGGACGGCACCGCGCCGTCAGGGCAGGCTTGCCGCTACCATGAACTGGCCCTAAAGGCATCAAGGAAAACTTTCCCCATCAGGAATATTCAAAGTTTGCGAAATCGTAATACAAAACACATGCATAGCATATTCACGGAGGGAATGATGATGGCGAGTGCGACGAAGCGCAGGTCCGTCCGCTAGCAGACGGATGGCCACACACTTTGCCGCATTTGCCATCACCCGAAAGGTGTCCATGCTGTGAATCTCTTTATATACAACAAGGCTGCCTCACTTGACCTGCTTTGATGAAACTAGGCAGGCTAGTGCGGTGCTAAATTTCAATACTAAATTCAACGAAACTCCCTTACGGGCTCAAATTTAGGCGGACATGAAACTTTTTGCCGACATAACAATTTTGCGCACCCATTTTTAAACATCAGTCGATTTTAATTGGCTAAAACGCGTATAAGCATTTATTGCCGTCTCTCACAGCAGGCGCTAAAAAATCACAGCATGAATGAAAAAATCACCGCATATCCACGGAGTGAATGATCATTGGGGCGTAGCGTAAAACCATCCGTCCACGCTTCCGTCCATCCATTCGTCCATGCTTGCGTCCGTCCGTCCTTTTGTGCTTCCGCCCGTCTGTGCTTCCATTTTAATTGGGTAATACACGCATAAGCATTAATTACCGTCTCTCACAGCATGAATGAAAAAATCACCACATATCCACGGAGTGAATGATGAGTGGAGCATAGCGTCAAACCATCCGTCCATGCTTCCGTCCATCCATCCGTCCATGCTTGCGTCCATCCGTCCTTTCATGCTTCGATCCGTCTATGCTTCCGTCGGTTCGTCCGTCTGATCGTGGGTTCATCCGTCCGTGTTCGCGTTCATCCGTCCGTCCGCGCTTCCGTCCGTGCTTCCGTCCATGTGTTCGTTCGTGCTTCTGTCCGTCCTTGCTTTCGTGCATCCGTCTGTCCATCTGTGTATCCGTGCTTTCATCCATCCTTCCATCCGTGCACCCGTCCGTTCGTGCATGCTTCCGTCCATCTGTCTGTCTCCGCGTCCATGCGTCCGTCCTTGCTTACGCCCGTCTGACTTAGTCTGTCTGTTTGTCTGTTCGTCAACTATACGACATCGTGAACTATATGAAAACTACTAACGTTATGTAGTGATATTATTTCCAGAGACATATATACACAACGCCATCTGTTTACCTATTCATAAACTAGAGGTAACTACATACTACTACTACTACTACTACTACTACTAAAACTACTACTGCTACTACTACTACTACTACTACTACTACTACTACTACTACTACTACTACTACTACTACTACTACTACTACTACTACTACTACTACTACTACTACTACTACTACAGAGGAGCGAACGACCCAAAGTCTGAGGAGCTTCGCCCTTAAAGTTTTATTTCGGACAAGTTCTTCCGGCGAAGGTGGAGCCCTCAGTCCAGAGCCCCCGTGGCCTTTGCCATCCTGCACGTTCTGTCGATCAGCTTGAGCTTCGAGCATGGTCCCACAGCCTCTCACTGCTCCAGTGTTAGTAAGCAGTTTCTCCTTGGAGGAACTAACTTTAGATAGATTTTGCAGAGAACACTGAGATTGGGATACGTATATTAGTCTGCAGCTGTCTCCAGGCAACCAACTGCTCTCTGCTAAGGTCTTTTTGGGGAGGGGGGTAAATCTTCCTCAGGGATCTTTGGTGTTATAAACTTGCTCTATAGCGTCTAGTAACTACTGGTTCCTCTCCATTCTGTTCCCTCCCCTCCCCCCCCCATTGGCTTTGGCATATGCTCGAGCAATGGCGTCGGCACGCTAATTCCCTGTCACAGTTCCATGGCCTGGTGTCCACGTAATGGCACGGCGATCGAGAAGGTGATTTTTCTCGCCTTGAGTGCACAGATTACAAAGGCAGATGTGACAGCCCCACAAGTGCAAAGCGAGAAAGCGCTAACCGTCACTGACCGCATGGCTGTGTGCACGCGATAAGATAAGAAAGGAAGGCGAGAATAGTCATTCCTGGAAATTACCCCATGGAAGATTTCACTTTGGATGCTTGCGAGATAACAGTACTCCATGACGGACCGTACTTTAGCAGACGCCCTCGGCTCTCGTTAGGCACCGTGAAGGTATATCATTGGGTTACGGCACAAAAGTGAAGTACGTCCTTGACTTCGCAAACCATTTCGGGCTGAGCGTGCAGTGATGCGTATGGCACGCAAACCTAGTGCGCTCGTAGACCTGTCTTACTGTACTCCTTTTGTTGCGGAGTAGCATTTAACTTGCGACATCTTCTTCCAAAACACTTCATATACCACGAAGAGCGTTCATAAAGTTCATATATTATTGGTTATTGGCCCGAAAGAGAGACAAATAAACAATGATTTCGGTGAAACTTTGTTATTCCCCTTCTGATTTCCTCCCAAAGTTACGCGCTTGTGCCTGTGAGCTGGTGTAGACCATTGAAGCACAATTATTTTTCTTAAACTCTTCAGACTTGAGAAAAAGGTCAACTTGAGCGATTACTTTTTTCTTTGCTCAGAAAACTCTTCCTCGAAGTGTACTGTTTGATTGATTGATATGTGGGGTTTCACGTCCCAAAACCACCATATGATTATGGGAGACACCGTAGTGGAGGGCTCCGGGAATTTCGACCACCTGAGGTTATTTAACGTGCACCCAAATCTGAGCACACGGGCCTACAATATTTCCGCCTCCATCGGAAATGCAGCCACCGCAGCCGGGATTCGATCCCCTGACCTGTGGGACAGCAGCCGAGTACCTTAGCCACTAGACCACCGCGGCGGGGCGAAGTGTATGGGAAGGAAGAGGAAGAAGTCACGTGGTCCAAGAGAGAGAGAAATAAGGAGAAAGGCGAGGAGGTTAACCATCGTGGAGCCTCGGTAGGCTGCCCTGCACAAAGGAAGGGGTGAGGGGGAAAGAAAGGTATAGAGCGAGATTTGTATATTGCAGGTTAGGCGAAAATTTCGCAGTGATAGCGCATATCCGCGTGTTGTCACCTGTACGAGTAACATGACTACAGCAATTAACTGCCTAATTCACGAAGAATTAAGAGTTTCTCATAGCTCCTGTATTTCCAGGTAGCGGCGCACACCATGCACTATGCGCTAAGACTTCTGTACGCACAGTGTGTGTGTGTGTGTGTGTGTGTGTGTGTGTGTGTGTGTGTGTGTGTGTGTGTGTGTGTGTGTTTCTTCAGGTATGTGGTTATAAACAGTTAAGCGCCATTCTACTTTCACTTTTCACCAGAGCGACAAATATCTGGCACATAATATAGGCTCACTAGCCCCATTTATCGGTTGCTATATCCGAACACACGCCCATTATAAAATTCTGACAGTGGTCTCTATCTCCGGCGATAAACAAATATTTCAGAAATGGATTCCTTAGGCCTTTCGAGACAGCGTGGCTTGACGCCCCGCTTGATGTGCAGCTATTTCGGGGCGAGTGTCGAGCTAGACATTTAAAGAGATTCTTTTCAACCCAGCTCTCGGGGTTGTCTCAATGAATTCACAAGGATTTCGCCGGCTCCTCGCTGTGGCGGCTTGGCACGGTTTTTACAGCTGCCGCTTGACGGGCCCAACAAGCTATGACCTTCTGCTGCCTGTCGCAATCACCGAGTGCCTTTACTTCATTAAATTTTTTCTTTTTTTGTTTTAGTAATTTTATTTCTTGTTGCTAATTTACGGCGCAAAAGCGCCGTAAATTAGCACAAGAAATAAAATTACTAATGTCTTTGTAACGTATAGCGTTACAAAGACATTCTTGGCGTGAATCATCGAAGATTGCTTCACGGCGTCAACGAGGGCACCACCTCAGACAGTGGGCCGACTGACGCACGTCAGACGTCGCATACACTGACGGCTTGTGAGTCGGAGTGATATATTTATTTCGGGGAAGCGAAAGAAGGGACGATCACATCAGGAAGTCCGCCATCTTGTAGAAGGAGTTTCGCAAGAACCGTATGTTTGTGTTTCCAACAGAGAAATCTGAGCAAAGAAGGATCAGCGAGAGTGACAGAGTAGCAATGAAGAGTAGAAGGAAACGAGGTGAAGGTGAGGTCTTCTCACAGAGACTCGGAGAATGCCATTTCTGGAAAAGACATCTCTCGTTCTCCAGGACGCAAGAAAAGAAGACAAAGAAAATTCATGCACTTAAAATAAAAGAGGCTATGCAAAAAAGCGAAAGCTGAAGAGTACAGACTCGCAGCTCATGCGCACGTGCGGCTCAACATAAGTCCTTGCGCAAAGTGGACGATGAAGTGGAAACTTCCGAGGCCCCAATTTTGTTCCACTACTGTCTCGTTGTGCGCAGGGTTCGTTCTGGTAACACAGAAGGCTCCGACCTCGTTCAAGCACGTCTCGCATCGGGTGACCTCCCTCGACGCTTAAGGAGGAAAAAAAAAGCAAGCCTCCACAGTGCAGCTACGAAACAACATACTACTACACTCGGCTTGACGCTCTCCATGAGTGAATAAAAGCTGTCCCCGGTTCTGCTGGAGACATAGTGGCGAGCAGGCGCATTCAGTGAGTTTGACACGAGCTCGTCGGAATGTTACCGAGAAGAGAGCAGCGACAAGGAGGTGTCGAGGCACGAATTGAAGCATCAATAGGGTCGAGCGCTTCTCCGCAGATCGCGCGTGCTAGCGGGAACGTACGCCGGCGGTCGCAACGGAGGCTGCCAGGGTGGTCCTTTTCTTAGCGAAGGTCTCTCGCGTGTGTGGCTGAGACAAAAAGGAAGTGTGTTGTTTGCGCGCTGCGGAAGCTTTATTAAGTTGAAGGCTCGAGCTACCATAGAGTTGACGTTTGTCAAAACACGCTAGCGAGTGTTTTGATGGGGCCCATCAAGTTCCGTACTGCGGCGCCGAGGAAAAAAAAAGTTTATTTTCTGGCAGTGGTGCCCAGATACGAAGCTCCTAGAACGGAATGAAGTCGAAATATATTGCATTAAATTTCCCGACCTGAATTTACAAAGCACCTTTGCCTAAAGTTCACAAGCTACAAAGCTGTTCGCCATAGCTAGGAACAGCTGATAGTGTGCAGTTGTAAATCTTAATAATGACATACATGAATGCTGAGACATACCCTTTGCGGACGTAAAGCTTCGTAAACTTGATCAAAACTGTTTATTGAGGCTACTGATTATTTGGGATTACCTATAGCCAGTACCATCTTTTCATATCTAATCTATCTTAGCTCATTTCTTCTCAAACCTAATAACTGACTCAGAGCCGTGCTTCCTTCTAAAGTCAGCCGAAGTTGCATCTTTTTGTCACCCCACTTCGCCACTTCTTTCCTCGCTCCTTTACCGCGTAATTGTTTGCGACATAGTATAAAAATATGTGTGTCATCGAATGATCACATTGTGATCAAGCAGCTTGAATGAGCGTAGCTTTGTAACAGTCGTCAGAGGAATGATGCGAGCTGCGTCTGGTCGGATGACACTTTTCATTACAGGAAATGCATCTGGATATGCGTGGGTCATTGTCTATATGAATGTGCAATGGGCGCTCACATGTCAGGTGCCTCGGCGCCTCGTGTATCTATTTAGGATATCCAAGACTTTTCTTCTGTGCACATCACTGATAATCAACTGGCAACCGTCGAGCTGTTCGATTTGTTTTCCGTTTCCTAGGAGCCATGGCCGCTTTGATGCCCGCGTCTTTCGCCTTACGCAAGTTCCCGTTCTAACTCGCGTGCGCAGTTCTTGGCACTGAAGTGCAGCTTTCCTGGATTCTGGAATTGTGCCAAAAGCACAGTGGCGTTAAAATTGCGCCATTTAACTGCGAGCTCCATGTTAGCTGAAAGGCCCAAGTGCTAATTCGAGTTTGGCAGGCAGCGTGAGCTGCGTAAACGGCTTCGGAAGCTGCAGTGTGGCGGTGCAAACGCATCTTTTGTGCTACGTTTTGCCCAAGTCAGGAGTAACCCAGGACTACATGTGTCATATGTGCTCCAATGACCACATCAAATAGAACTCGCCTACATGACCCAGCCAGTTACGTTCGCTCCTTGGAGCTTTTAAGTGTTCAGGACAGGTGATTTTTTCATACAAGCGTTTATGCGTTACGGCGTTCCGTATAAACTAATAGCGTCCGGGCAAATTTCAAGGTAAGCCCTCATATTAATGTTTAGAAAACGCGATATTTTAGCTCAGTACAACCAACTTTTGTTTTTCATGTAGCCGACCATTTATGTTAGCAGATTAAGCCGAAAAAGAGTGCAGCCTTCACGACTTGCTTGCAGATGTGAAGGTCCGGTTCATCAAAGTTTTGTGGATTGAGGTTGCACGTTATTATCGGGTTGTAACTTCGTACACCATAACAAACAAGTGGGGTGTGAGGTACTCGCATTTGAAGAGAAGCGCTTAAAATGACCAACAAGATGCAGCGTATAATAACATTTTTGGGTCTAATAAACATACTAACAGCGGAGGTGAAGCAGGTTAAAACGCAGCTGACTCATAATTGATACAAAGTTCGAATTCGAACACTGTGCATTGTGGCCTCGCAGAATTTCTGAAGCCCATAATGTCAGGTTGGATTAAAAGCAGCCATTCGCAGCGATTGATATTTTATTTCAAAGAAGCAAGCAGGTCAGGATTATAGTCATAAGCGCCTCGTTTCATCTGCGAAATGAGGCAAAAAGTTAAGAATGATGCATTTTTTTCTGCCAGGATGCGATATTACCGAAAACAAGCATTGACGGAGGGCAGCAGCGAATATATGCGGAAAGTGGTCCATTGTAGAAAGCTAATACATACGCGGTGGAAACAATTTTAAGACCAGTAATGTGTTGCAAAATACATAAAAATAGCCGAGCCAGTTATCAATAGTCCTTAGGTGTCTCGAGCTGGCCTTGCTTCATTCTAACAAAGAAGGAAAAGGTGACGTGTCGTCGATAATGATGATATACACAAAAGAAAAATATTAAATGTCGTCAGCTTGTGCGTTAGAATGTGGGGTCAGCGCACGCAATGGCACTTCATGGAGCGGACGGGTTTTCTGAGTTGTGGAGCAGCCATCAGGGTGGCAGTTTGAGCGTTGCTTACCACAGGAGATAGTTGCATCTGTGTTCCTTGAACGTGATCCTTTACCGTGATGCTGTAAGAGAACCATGAGATACGAATAGATTAAAAAGGGGGACTCAATAGATGACACGTACACGATACACGGTACGGATAACGTACACGGTATGGTATCCTCCGAATGCTCATTTTACGGAATCTTAGTATCTTGAAAAAACAATGACACAGACCAGTTGTTCGAGATTGAAGCCTGCTTTTAAATAATTAGCACTAGTGATAGTGCTATTCAGTACAGCGGCAGCGTGCATGAAAAATATAACTGGCCCTGTATCTGAATTTAATCTGCAAATGTCGTCGAAAGATGATAGTCTTGCGTGTGGGGAGAGTGGAGAAAACATTTATTTGATGTTCTGCTCGAGAAAATTGGTGAATGGTATTTTGGAGGCGCTGCGCTAGAGTGCCTCAGCGTGCAGCGGAGTTGAACGAGCGCGTCAAGTCACGTCACACGTGAGACATGACTGCCATTTGGCAGTTTTTTTTTTCAAAAACAAAGCGCGTGGCTCTGAGACAGGTGGGCGCACCCGCCTCAGAGGTCATAAAGTGTAGAACGCAAGACGACGGGTAGGTGCCACCACCATCTCGTTTTAGCAAAGCGTTGGAAACACTCGCCTTTCCGTGCAAGCATTGGATGGTAAGCGCAGCGTGATAAGCGCTACGGTCCTTAGTATTACTTATGTATGCCTTTTCTAGTAAAAGACAAACACGCAGAATATATACGTGTTGTTATGGGGCCTCAGATATGCGCAATAATTGCTTTTTAATCGACAATAGTACACGTATGAACGCTGATTCTTGAGCAACATTGGTGGTCGCTGCGGATGGGGTCGGCCGTTCGGGGTATAGAGTAGTGCTGTTTACAGTACCCAGTTCACGGTAACGGTGGAAAAACAGACAAATGTGCAGACAGACATACCAAAGTCTTTGCGTCGAAGGTCCCCAAAAAAGACTATCGTCTTTAATATTTTCTTATTAACAGATTAATTATATTGCGCTCAGGTCTAGGAACGTGGCAATATGTCGTAAGCTCTGTGCTTACCAGTTTACATTATAGAAAGAAGTATTTCATTTATAGCGTCGTAATTAAACCAGCGTCGAAAAGCAATGCAGAATACGAACCAGTGATCTCAACACTGCAGCTGATACAAAACTACTTAGACATTCTATATTACATGATGTTTAGGAGAATCTGGCGCTTTTGTATAGATAGCACCAGTGACTTTTTCTCAGAAATAACAGCTATGATACGTTAAAATAATGATGATATGTGGGGTTTAACGTCGCAAAACTTCCATAATATTATGATAGACGCTGTAGTGGAGGGATCCGGAAATTTCGACTACCTGGGGTTCTTTAACGTGCACCCAAATTTGAGCACACGCGCCTACAACATTCCCGCCTCCATCGGAAATGCAGCCACTACAGCAGACATTCGATCCCGTGACGTGCGGGTCAGCAGCCGAGTACCTTAGCCACTAAACCACCGCGGCGGGGCTACATCAAAATAAGAATCATGAAAAGAAAAACATGAAGAAAAAGAACAGCGAGGCAGAGTTAATGTGGGGCCACTCACTAAACAACATCAATAAAAAAAGGCACAACAGTACCATCATATATAACACTACACTTCGCATAAAATGTAGCTGCACTAACACACCGTATAAATAGCATTTTTCATAAGACTTATGAGGTTGTGTTTTGCGATAATTTGATCAAGTTTCGCAGTTTATTTACCATTTTCAGTATCCTATTGGGTTTGTGCATATAAGTGTTCAACATCTGGTGAGGTAAAGCTGTATTTATAAACCATGTTCACGTTTTTTTTAGTATATTGAAGCAATCTCTTCGCTATATAGCCGCTTTTACGGTACCATATAAAAAACATTCTTACAGATTAATAAATAGTATAGAATTCATCGCTAGCGATCCTTATCCAGCACTTATGTTCTGAAGGTTTCTCCTCGTTGACCGGTTTTGGGCTGTCCAGCAAGCCCGCGAAACGGTCGATAGCTTTGTCCTGGCTGCCGACGCGAGAGTCACCCACTGCAAGCTAGGGCGCATCCCAAAGAACCTCGTTAAATTTACTTCAATCAGTCAATCAGTCTAGGAACCATTTTAGCAAGATAATATCATCTCTCGTCCGCAATAAAATTCCTAACTAGTTGTAGACTGCGTTTTTTCTCCTCTGGTGGCCAGCGCGTCGTCCATCTATGGTTTCTCACCTACGTTGACCAATCTAGTTGGAGCTCCTACTGCAACAACTTAAGTTAGTTTTCTGACAACAATTTTCACTTCCGGACTTTTTTCACACCTATCACAGTCGAACAACTTCACAGCCGTCCATGTTGAAAGGAGCACGCGAATGCACAGTCAACTTGTGTGCAGTGTGCAGTGCACAGTAAGAAAACTTCAACCCGCCACTTAATACCAGCCGTTGAGTACCACCTAAATTACAGAACCGCCTATCTATGTGCTCCATTTCATGACTTGTCACTTTGTAGTACATATACATATATAGTTCATGTAAGCTCTTAATAAAGCTCGGCTCAGAGATGCCGCATGTTCACGTCGTCTCGTAGGCCTTTGTCACTCCTCTAAGCCGAGCTGTTGCACTTCTGGTTCGATGGTTCTATGACAGTCTATCTTACGCTATCACCAATTAACGGAGATGCTATTTACCGCGTCCATCTCGTTTGGCTTTCGCCCTTTTATTTGCACTCGCGTCATCCGCTGTAAACGCGGCGACGTGCCAGAGGAATTGTTGTTTACCGCACACGCTGAGCTATCCACGAAAGCGTTTATTACATCTTGAACAAGATCTACCATCGATCGATACCTATAGAAGCGCGTGTATCTCCAAAGCGTGTGTCCATGTATTGGCGGAGTTCCAAGAAGACGCCCGCAGAAGATTAGGAGGATGGGAGTGAATGCAAATAAGAAATATTCTGACGCAAGCGTTCACTTAAGCGTATACAGGGCAAGCTGTCGTTCTTACTGCATTGAAAATATAATATGTGCTGGGCACAAGCTTGACGTTGACATACTCTTAATGACTTTGCAGAGCCTTCATAGACTATCCTTCTATTTCACGCCCTCTTTCCTCACTGCTTTCTTTCATCTCCCCTTCTTCACCGTTTGGTTGCAGCAAACTGGGGATTTCCCCTAGTTAAACCACCGGACTTTTCTTTACTTATGGCTTTCTCTGACAGCTCGCTGGATTAAACTCTTGCGATGCAAAAACAAGGATGTCGTAACGTAAGATAAAAGACGACAAGCAACAAAGAAAACATACAAGCCTCTGGCGCAAGTATACGGGGAACGCTCAGCACGATGGCGTTTTTTTTTTAATGTCTTGCCAGTGAAGCCAGGCTGAAGTCGACGCCGTCTTTAGCATCGTTCTCGGCTCTGTCCCGCATACATATCTGACGACATAGGCAAGACCATCTGTCGATTCAAAGCTTGGAGGATCAAAGCAAATCCAATTAAATTTTATTTCAACATTTGTACAATGTTGAGGACCATGAATAAAAAGCCAGCAAGGCTTGACGAGGTTCATGGTCCCAATTGGTTGCCAGCCGATCGATCCATTCCTGTTTCACTAGGACATAAAAGCTGCCATTTGATGTTATTACAGGCCCACAGCCTTGTACTACGTCAATGTAACAGCAGTGCAAGAAGTCGCGCTCACTATCATGTCTGTGTTTACTCATTTGCGAACAATTCTTTAAACAATAATTCGGTGGTATTACCTGTGTATAGTCATAACAACTTTATTCAAAATTCTATAAGAGCTTTTCATTCGGTAAACTACGTCTACATCAAGACAACCTATCATCAATCTCGGCTTCAAGTGTGGCTACCGTAATTAGTGGCAGCCGTCTGCGTGTACTAAAAGGAAAGGAACGCGGCTGCTAATGCTGCTGGTGTGTTCGGTATGATGGATGAGATCGCAAATATGGAAAAAAAGTGAAAAATAAAACAGGAAAGAATCAATATTTATACTCACGCATGAAAAAGAAGTGGCCAAAGCAAGTAAAAAAAAAAAACCGCCATTACACAAAAAGAAGCTAAAAAGGAAAACACAAAGCAACGGAGGAGGTGAACTTATAGATGCTATAGTGATCAAGAGAGATACGAGGGGGACATAATAGGACACGCAAGGCATAATTACGATCAAACAAAAAGAAAACGAGCAGTAATGCGGCAAAGACAGAGGAAGAGAGGGCTAAAGTGGTGTTGGTGGTAGTGGTTAGAAGATGAGAAAAGGCACCTAATTTCTGCAACCCGGTCGGGAGCACGGCGCAAGTCAAAGCAAGCCTTGGAGCACTCGGCCAGCGGCGGTGTGAGTGAGAGTCTACGCTTGGCTGCTGTCCAGATTCGCCATCTTCCAGCACGCCGCCGAACGGGGACGCGCATGCATTTCAAAACAAGCGTAGAATTCGAGATCCAAGTGTTATCAAGATGCAACGGCTCGGGGCGATCGGGCTAAAAGGGAGAGAAGGGTGAGAAGATGGAGTTTACAAAGATGTTGTGCCCGAGAGAACGACCAAGTCTTGACACTCCGCCAACGCCAAGGGCGATGCCGGCGGTGTTTACGAAGCCACTTGCATACAGCGTTTCTTCTGCACTCAAAATATAAGAAGGGAGTACTAGTTCTCGTGAATCCTGACTTATCAGTCATCTGACGCATGTGACCCTCTTTAAAAATACACATTAAGTCATTTTCGAAAGGCCCCCTCCCCCTCCCATAGCTCTGCAAAAAAGAGCATAAAAAGTTTCAAGAGATAGTTATTCTCAAACTATAAAGATAATGATAACCTTTGGTGTAGGGAACGGCCATGACATCAACACTGTTCCTTCCAGAGGATTGTTCAAGCTCGGCCACTATTCCTTTATTCCTATTTATTTATTAAAAATACCTGCAGCGCCCGAGGGCACTGGCTGCCCCGCTGACAGACCACCCTCTAATTCATTATTGAATGATTGATTGATTGATTGATTGATTGATTGATGAATTGATATGTTGGACGTTAAACATCTCAAAAGTCCATCAATATATGGAAAGTCCCTTATTGAAAAAACAAAAGGGAGCGCATGTCCTCTGCGCGGATAGGCGGAACTTTGAAACTATACTACATGTCATAGTGTTTGTTCGTTTTTGAGTAACCAATATGATGAAGAAGGAAGAAAGGATTTATAATTGACATTGGAACAAAAAATATGGAGATGCGGTGGTGGCCTAATGATTATATCATCAGGCTGATGTGTTGGAATGCAGAGGCTTTATATTTCAACAGGGCCCAGAGGATTATTTAGGTGCGACTTAAAATCCATGGCAGCCGTAGTTATATGGACATGAAAACCCGAACAGGCTCACGAAAAAAATTTAAAACTTCAGTGCACGGAACCACAATGACAGTGAGTGAATTGACAAATGTATGTCAAGGCAGAAACTGTCAACTTTGCAGTATATCGGCTTAGGAAGTGCCCACACTGCATCGCGTACTGTAATAAAAATGAAGTGTGACTGTGTACGGATGAAAGAGCTGGTGCACGTGATCAGCTCGGAAGGCCAAAACAAAGATAAAACTTCATCCAGGCCGCCCCTCTTCGCGAATAAGCCATGACCGCTGTCGCAGGAGCTCTGACTCCCTCATTTGTTGCTGCCTTCCGTGTATACAGCCATTACCTCACAAGCTGCACAGGATGGCTATTAAACCTGTTCCGCTTCATTGCCACGTGTAAATGATAGCTGTTGGCTTCTTTCGTTGCATCACTTGACGGCTGCAGCAGCAATTTGTGACATTCCGCATTTACGGTGGCTCTTATGAGTCAGCCGTTGTCAGAGCGCTTGTATTCCCCTGGGGACATTACGTGCGCATGTGTAAGAAGGTGGGCATTGCATTTTTTTTATTTAGTTACACATACAGCCGGCCACACTCGGACCCAAGCAGGAGTGGTGACGAAAAAGCACATGTAGATGATTGGCATGAAGGGACATATGGTCGATCAAAAAGAAGATAAGCAAAAATACAAGAAAGCGTTAAACATATTTCGTTAAACATATTAAACCTATTGAGATAAAGGCACTGTGCCTGCAGGGTACAAAAACATGTTTGTGCGCATGCTACCCTCGCAAGAAAGGCGAAAACAGCGTGTGCTTGATTGTGGATAGCCTCTCACCGTGTATTGATATGGAATTCCTTGCAAATTTTAGCGCCGCCTAGTATGAAGCGCGCCAACATACGCCAAGGGCGATGACTAGTTATATTCACTGCTGAGGTGTAATGATGAAAGTCACGAAACTCAAGAATAATCTGTAGCTAAAAGGAAGAGAAAACATAAATGACGACAACGTATTCACCATTACAGCATTGGAACAGTTCAGAGAGCGCTTGAGTCGATAGATGGTAAACACAATGCAAATGAATAATCTCGCATGATTTCTCGCGGTAAAAGAACTGAGTTGACTTGCCCCGCCGCGGTGGTCTAGTGGCTAATGTACTCGGCTGCTGACCCGCAGGTCGCGGGATGAAATCGCGGCTGCGGCGGCTGCATTTCCGATGGAGGCGGAAATGTAGGCCCGTGTGCTCAGATTTGGGTGCACGTTAAAGGACCCCAGGTAATCGAAATTTCCGGAGCCCTCCACTACGGCGTCTCTCATAATCATATGGTGGTTTTGGGACGTTACACCCCACATATCATCAATTATGTATGTGTTGTGAACTGTTGTACAACATTAACCGTACAAAAAGAGATAGAATAGACTTTTCAAAGTATTAGTTCGGGTAACCAGTCAAAGTGGGTGATCTAACGTAACAAAGGTGGCACCTCCCCGAATCTCTACGCTACGATTCGATTAGTCATCGTTTCGCCATTAACACATTTAAGCTTAAACAATATTAAAACATCAGTCGTTTGGGCATGCACTCCTAGAAAAAAGGACTGCATAATCACTAACTATAGATACTAACTGTTTACTTGTCACAAAAACCACAAACCTCCTATAGTGAGAGATGGTAGTAAAATGCTGATTAGTGAGACTTGCTAGTTTTCAAATTAGTTAGTAAATAGTGCTGACTCGAATAATTGTTAGCTGAAAGGCCATATACATGCTCCGTTTGAGGCTTGGTATCACTATTGCCTCATGAAGGTAAGCTCTATCAAAGCATTGTGCCGAATTACCTGTCAGGACTCCTTCTTTTTCGTCTTATACTTCTTTCTCTGTCCCATTAGGAGTGATTTTTCTGTGGGAAACACAAGCGCACATTGCGTGCTTCGCCCCTTCCATTTTTTTTTTTCAGTTCACTACGGCACGCAGCTCTAAGAAAGCTTCATGATTCTTTAAAATCTACTCTACGCCGTTTGGTGCGCGCTTTGGAAAGCAGCGAGAGACAGTTGCATGACAAAATTTTTTCGCACGCTTGCAAAATCTGCGCCTCTCAGCAAAACATTCATTTCTTCTTCATTTAACGCAGAATAAATACGGTTGTACTTTACCCGACATTTGCAAGAGCCTCCGTTATCGTGCTTATCACTGACTCGTTTACCCATTTCCAGTGTGGCCGTTACGATACGCGCAGGGGGTATTTCTCGAAGACCTGCCACGTTAATTGATTGATTGATTGATTGATATGTGGGGTATGACGTCCCAAAACCATCATATGATTATGAAAGACGCCGTAGTGGAGGGCTTCGGAAATTTTGACCACCTGGGGTTTTTAACGTACACCCAAATCTGAGCACACGGGCCTACAACATGTCCACCTCCATCGGAAATGTAGTCACCGCAGCCGGTATATGATCCCGCGACCTGCGGGTCAGCAACCTTAGCCACTAGACCACCGCGGTGGGGCAGACCTGCCACGGTGTTCGTTTCTTCTGTTCGTACAATGCAGTGTCAATCATACGCTTCGGTATTGCACAGTTTTAATAGTATATATCCTACTATAGCGCACTTCGACTCATTCTCATCTTACTTCGAACTCAGCGTAGTAGATTGTAGTGCACAGCTTGGGTCGACCCATCGGCTAACTTCTCCGTCTTTCTCGAAATATACCTTGTTTTTCTGTATACACCCTCGTTCCGTGAAATCATCAAAGGGATAGATGAAAATATAACGGTGGCAATATTTACAACGAACTAACGCTTCACGCGAATGCGCACTCGCGGGTTGACGCGTAAATGCGTCGCACCCAACAAATGAAATGGCACGCTCCGATACACTGCTGCACAGCAGGTAAGTGTATGCGTCTGCATCGTTCATAGGGTACAAAAGAGAGAGAGAGAGAGAAAGAGAAAGGGTATAATTGTAGGATATCGGTGCTGCTAAATCGTGGCAGTTGAGAAAACATGAAAATCAGCATGTTCAGAGCAAATGGAATGCAATTGAGTACACTACCATATTTACGTCACACACACACACACAAACCGTTATTAGCGATTCCGGTAAAGTTATAGAGATTTCAGGCCATTTGGTGATATGACTCTTAATTGCACGAAACACCTGGTTTTAAAACAGCGGCGACATTTCTAGTATCATGTATACCAAGTGCGGGTTTTCTCATATGCGTCTGTTGTAGCATATACAGCCACGGACGCGTGCCTATCTTTCCGTAAGGTTTTTCTTTTATCTTTATCTCTCTTTTTACGTAATGTCTGCTAGTGCGTGAAAAAACTGGGAAATATATATATATATATATATATATATATATATATATATATATATATATATATATATATATGGCTGAGTTTTCTATAGGAAACCAGTTTTTCTTTCGCGTGGGATCATTACCATTACGTCGTCGCCCACTGTTTTCTTGTGGTCATGAGTTGATCCTTCTGAGGCAAGGCGTTCATTATGCATTCAACGAGTGTTTACACGGAATGCCCAGTAGGAAACAAGTAATCCGTTTTGAATACCCGTTTGCTACAGTGGTTCTAGGTGGTATGTGAATCGCTGATAGGTGCGTAGCCCCTCTTGTTCAGCAAGCTTCTGTTTCAGTTTCAATTTATTGAGTGTATTTGGGTGGGGGGTTACGTATAGGGAGAGGTATACAGAAAAAGGTACCTTAGTGTGAGCACTGTAATGGGGCGTCCTGTTATTAAACATAAAGAAAATAAAAACAGCAGTGGGATCATGCAAAATAAGTGTGAATATGCGTACAAAATAATAAATGAGGTAATATAGTATGTAATAACATAGACAATACTTTACATTGAAATACACAGAAGAATGAATTCAAAAAGTAAAGCTAATATAGAGCAAACGAAGCAATCGCTAAGGGTATACACTAATAAAATACTCCAGAAGAAAAAGAAAGTAACGAAAATGGATAAAGAAGACATGAGAACGTATGACAATTAGAGGCAACGACAGTAACTACACAATTATGGCGTGGTATCTTTTCGCTTTTCAAAATGAACGATTAGCCTTGCAATGCAAGTTCAACGCTTTCTTTCTCCTTGATTCATGTAGTTCGAGTAGCTTGGACTCCGTGCAAGATATATCGGTGTGTTGGAGCCCCTTCATGGCGCCTTCACATAATTTTTCCCCACCCGTTGCCATGAAGCCATTAAAGTGACGGTGAGCATACCACACGCCGCTCTTCCCGTGAATATTTGCTGAATTCCAGAGGTGTCTGCCTGTCACCGCGCGCCTCCAGCATTCGAGCTGTGCGTCGCCGTGTTTCAACACCAAGGACTCGGTTCTGGGAATTCGTGGTCAGACTATGTGATCGCCGACGGTGAGGGAGTGCACCTCTGGCAGCCGACCAGACAAGGGCTTCTGATGAAACCCTTGGCATATTCAGGGGTCCCAACGCCCTCAGTTATGGGAAAGCAGTAATTAGGAGGAGCCACGTAAAACATTTATCAAGTCTTCTGAAGTCCGGTACATCCCGCATAAGGCCGCGACGCGCAGCAAGCGTGAATAGGGACGATTCAATGGGAACAGGTTTTCCAACACACGGCCAGCATCCGACATTTACGTACAGGGAACGCTGTATGAAGTTTTTGAAAGCGTTTTAAACCCACGTAACGGGAGCGCAGCATCCGTGCTATCGTGTTAGACTGTGAGCTTGTGCTGGCATTTACAAGGGTGGTTTCGATACACAAACCTGAACCGCGGTGAACTTTTAGCTCGCTATCAGGATGTGTGAAAAAAATCTGAGTTTAAGTAAGTCCATTAAGTTGATTGATTTGATTGATATGTGGGGTTTAACGTCCCAAAACCACCATATGATTATGAGAGACGCCGTAGTGGAGGGCTCCTGAAATTTAGACCACCTGGGGTCCTTTAACGTGCACCCAAATCTGAGCACACGGGCCTACATTTCCGCCTCCATCGGAAATGCAGCCGCCGCAGCCGCGATTTCATCCCGCGACCTGCGGGTTAGCAGCCGAGTACTATAGCCACTAGACCACCGCGGCGGGGCCATAACAAACACAGTTCACACAGCACACAGTTCGTCGTGTATGAATGTGTGCTGCGCTGCCCAACAGAGCTTTGAGTTTCAGGCAAAGGCATTCATGTGACTAGGCAGGGGTAACACTATTGCAAAAAAACAATACTGCGAAAAAAAGGGCGGGGGAGGGGGTTATATGTGGTGAGACTGTGCAAAGCTTGCAGTAAACAGAAGCATTGCACCACCGTCAATAAGCAACACAACTTAGAAAAGCTAGTTGTCGAATATGCGTCCGAGTCACCGACAGCGGCAGAAGCAAAAACAAAGTGAAGGATGGGGAGACAGCAGGCGGCTGACGCGCCACCGAGGTGGAAAAAATCACAAGTTGTAAGATGGTTGTGACCCTAACGATCGTAGCACTGATATTTCGCAAAGCAGGATACCCTACTGTTCTAACTAAGGTAATGGAGAATTCGGCTAGAGGTGAAGAACACCGGGCCATCCTAATTTTACCGCATATGACTTGCCGCAGCACCAGTCGTACTTCAAGCTCATCACGCAGCAGTTGAGCAAGGGAGGCACCATGGAGCAAAGCCGCTGATTGCTTAATGGTATAGTCATCAACATAACTGTAGTGGCCTTGTCCTCCCCTAAGGCCATCATACATCTCGTTGTAAGTGAATCTCGTGGGCGTGGTCAAAGCTTTTGCGCCATAGCCATACGTATTTTCGCAATGCCTTTCTGGTAGCGTTCGTATTACTAGGTGGCAATAATCAGGTTCCGAAACATTAAGCTCGAGCTATCAGCTAGTCTACTTCAGTTCCTCAAGTGCAAATGCTGCAAGCGTACAGCGGTGGTTAACGTTGGTAGAACGATTGTTTTCGTTCTAAACATGCTCCACAAAACTGTTTTCAGCAGCCGGGATGCAAAAATATTCCACGAATATGAGAGATCACCCGTCACGTCACAAATCACTACTCTTCGTGTGTTAAAACCGAAATGTCAAGTTTTCCACGGGGAGTTCGACAGTTCAGGTCCTTTTTTGTGCGAAAGGGCTGATGTGTTGCCGAGTCTCCATATCCTCCACTCTCTTTCCGTGTGTACGGTAGAATAGCAAACCGATTGCACCAGCTCGTTAACCTGATTGCCTTTTCGTCCCTACTACTTCTCTCTCTCTTTGTGCCACTCAGCGAACACTGAGCAGCTAACTATGTCCCAAATTGGACTGCCTGGTAAAGGTGCGTTGCAAGCTGCAGTACCGGAAGAAGAGGGAGACCAACATCATGTTTTTTTTTTTCTTTTTCAGCGCGTGTTCTGTGTTACATCTCCGGCTCCATGTAAAAAGGTTCATTCGTTTCACCTGCACTTCGTGAACCAGTGGATGGAGGCGCTGCTTTTCAGCATTTGTTTCACGTGTTCAACATGTCAGCAGCGGCACCACAGTATGGGTTTCGAAAGAGTGCAGCGGCCATGCAAGGCTAGTTCACGGATTCTCTGCACCTGCTCCTGAGGTAGTGCCGAGTCAGTGACGCACAAGATGGCTGCAGCTGCAGCAGACGATAGCATTCGTGTCTGTTTAAATGACGTGCAACAATTACGACAGCGAACATTTTCCGGTAGACACATGCCAAGCAACGTGAGCGGCGCCTGTCTTTTACGAATCACAGCCTCCACAACCCTCGAGACAGGCGACGAGTAGTACAGGGCTTGCACGACATCTGCACTCTCGTATTTGTTTCCGCGTTTCGTCACTGCTGCACTTGCTGAAACGTCACCTGCACAAAGACTACACCCAGACGGCACCACCGTGAACTAGTTCCAGAAGTGCAGGGTGAATCGAGTGGACCTAGAAGCCGCAGCGAAGCCTTGTGCCCCCGACTTCGACGGTGAACCCTGGCCCCGTATTGGGACAAAGCCTTGTCTGGACCGCGCAGTGGCCTACGGTACTGAGGGCACCTGCTGACGCGACAGGCGAAGGCAAGACAAGGGCGAAATAAACGGGGAACGACAGGCCGCGAGGAGGAGGTGGCGGCGTCGACCAGGGCGTGTCAGCGAACCCGGTGGCACGTGCAGCACGGATACAAGCAGCCACCAGCGCGGAAACCCGCCGGACAGGTTTTCTTCCCCGGACCGACGCTGAGACAAGACACGCGTGTTGTTGTTTTTCCTGCCACGGCAAAGGGGAAGCGGTGCACGGCCGACGCGACTAGGCTACCTGCACGACGTGGCTTCAGGTCTGCTGTCGGCGCCGAGCGCACAGCTTCGTACGCACCCGAACGGAGGTCAAAGTATTTCGCAAGCGAAGGGCGGCTTTGTCGTCAAATACGCGAGATCGCCCAGAGACCTAGAGTAAATACAAAGGTACAAACATCACCCTGCTTCTTCATTTATGGACAAAATTATTGCTGAGGTTTGGCTTTGTCCGATTATCTGTGAAGAGAGAGAGAGAGAGAGAGTGAGAAAAAGCTCTTCAATGAAAAATATAGAATTCTGCCGATCACCTGTGAAACGTTATACCACTCGCATGTGATCAGGCCGTTGCTGTTCTGTCTGCTGGATGTCCGCTGCGTAAGGCAGGCTGGCTAGTTGCAGTAACTCTCATTCGCTTTAGCAGCACTCGTTAAGTCTAGTTGCCTTCTCTTGTCTGTTTTCAATTTACGTTGTTAAATCCAAGGAATGAGAGACCGTTGTCCATTGATACAAAAAGGAAAATAAAAGAAAGTACGCTTCCATCACGTTTCACGTGATTTGTTTGCCCACACTAAGGAAGAATGGGAAGGGTTAAGACGCGGTCTACGCATACATAAAGCAGAGCTTAGTGCGCAACTTTTTCATACAAGGATCTATGATGGTCCCTTAGACCAGTCGTGCACAAAAGCAGCAGCGAATCTCTGCTGGATTTTTCTATTAGCAATGAAATCGTCGATTGTGCCAATGCCTCGCATAAGTGGCCCATAGTCCAATACGGAGATATAAGTGTCGGGTATACGGCACCCCAGCTAACCATACACGCAAGGGTTCCGCGACGCGAGCACATGGCGTTCGAATATGGCGACGTTTCGCGTTACAAAAGCTGCTACTGCGGCTAGTTGGTTCACGCCTGGCGTGACATAGTAAGACAATACCCCAAAGAAGGCCCGATGCTGCTGGCCAGCTTCGAGTGATCGCAAGATATGCACTCCACTCGGCGTACACCAAGTAGTTGCTGTTTTTGTTGTCGTTTTCTTCTGCACATGGCTCGTACCCAAAGGAGGGGATCGGCCGATTATAAGGTGAATTTGCCCGATACTTTCTGCATTGCTTCATTCCTAAAAAAACTTTAGTTATATGATTATGATTTATAGAGCCAATTGAAAATTTGAAGATGAAATAAAGGAAAAGAAAAATAGGGGGACCACAATTTAGCAGGAAAATCGTTTAGTCGCAGTGATGTATTTCTGATCGGCGAATAAAACATCCCTGTGGCTGAAACCCACTGTAGACGCTCCAAATGAAAGAAAAGCAGGTTGTGATACTTGCAAGCCCAGCTTTTGAAGAGGTGGTGCTAGTATGCTTTGCCTGAATAAATGGAAACGGCGACAGTATAATAAAAAAAGACTAATCGTTTCATTTTGATTACAGTAAATGCACATAGGGGAATTAAATAAACCTGATCTATGCAAGTAAAAATTGATGGAGATAACGCGACAACGAAATTTTGTGATGACAACTTCCATCATACTTGAATTAGACAGTTCACTGCACCAGGGAAATAACAAGTGGTTGTACTCTGGAGAAGCCGTCAGTGCAGGGTCCGATAAATTTTGGCTGGTTTTAAGTGTGCGAAATCGCGCCACCGTAATGTGTACTGCAGAAGCGAAAATAGAAATAATTGGTGTCGAAAGCGATGCCTTCGCAAGGTGAATCAGCTATTTCGTTTAACAACAAACCTTTGTGCCCTGGTGCCCAGACTAAATTATTACTTCGGAGATGACAGGGAGCCAGTGATTTAAAAAGTTTCAGTATGAGTGAGCAGCCGAATGTGGACAGAGAAGAGCACACTGATAATGAATCAGTTACGATTGCTATGACTGGAATCGAAGTATTTACCTTTCGCAAAGTTAACATTATTGCCACAAATTGAACCAGAAAGACAGGAAGAAAATCTGGTAAGAGGAGTGAAAATTACCAATCAAGTACAGGGCAATATATTCCAACGCTTTATTTTTTGTCCGATTGCGATGCGTCCATGACAATTATGACATTTGTTGCCAGAGTACTTAAATGTTCCTGCAATAAACCATTTAAAATGCCTGTAGGTAATAGCTTAGCGTGAGTTGGAAAGATATCATGGTAAACAATTTCTGTAAATATTTGTTGCTCAGTTAAAAGAAGCAGATCACGAACTTGTACATTTAGAAGCTCAAGCAACGATTCAACAAATACTATTTGTTGTTTATGAAATCTGGGCCAATGCACAAAGAAAAATAGGTCAGTATTGGAAATAAAAGTAATTTGATCAGGGTTAAAGGTTGCTTCATATAATAAAAAAAAGTCTGCACAGCAAGAATGTTAAAGCGACATAATAGGGTTCGTATTCATGCTTCAAGGTATAACACTGCATTTGCAGTATACTTTGGAAGTCCTAAGCAGAGCCGTAAAGCATCCCTTTCTAATATAACGAGTGGCCGAAACTTGTAAGCTGGCGCACCAGAAAAAATAACGCAGCCAAACTCTAACACAGGTCGGACATACATTTTATATATCCTAAAAGGGCCTTCCTTCTCATATCTGATCTACAATTGCTCAACCTCCGCAATACGCCCATTGCACCTACTGCTTTTGTCGCGATGTATTCAATGTGAGAACAGCAATTGTGATCTTCATTATACACAACTTCAAGGTATTTAAATTATTGTACTTGTGGGATATCTTGTAGCTTGTAATTAATAGATTTGTGCATAGGATCTTGGACAGGAAAAACAAGAATAGCACATTTATTGGTATTCAGGTTCAACATCAATCCATCCAGCCAATGTTCTATTTTATTTAGATATGCTTGCAAGGTAGTGTAAGGACAGTGTATGTTATGTGACATAGCAAAGAAAGCAATGATGTCGGCATAAACATAGGTTTTCACATCCGGCTGAACGGTTATTGTACTAAGCAATATGTTGAATAATACGGGGGAAAGTACTGACCCCTGAGGTACAACTCGGGTTTGCTTGTGCTTACAGGAAGAGAAACCGGCTTGACAACAATAGAATTCTCTGCCACCTAAAAATTCCGTCACCCATGCTATTATATAACGTCGAAGGCCACGACCCCATAACTGATTAATCAAAATAGGATACTCTACAGTATCGTATGCTTTACACATTTCTAACGTTACTAAAGCCGCATACTGCTTTTTGTGTCGGGCAATATGAATGCGACTTTCCAGATCTACATGTGCATGCCATACGGAATATCCAGATCTAAAACCAGCTTGGGAAGAACTCAACAGTTGTTTCTCATGAATAAAGATAATTATATGGCCATAAAGTACCATTTCAATAAGTTTTAATACATTAGATTTCAGGCTATCGGTCGCATGTTGTCTAAATTATAGTCTGCCCCTTGTTTCTTAAGCAATGGTATAATTTTCGCAATCTTCCATACATAAAGGATCCATGCTCATCTAAGGAAATAATTGACGAGACCTAAAATATCATTCAGATATTTCCTGTGTAGTATATTTAGCATTGTATTTGTTATTCTATCGGGGCCTGGTGCTGCATTTGGCAATCTTTCCATAGCCTGATTTAATTCGGAAGTCGGTATTTTTGTGTAGTCATAGATCGCTGGTGTGTAAGCCGAATTAGGAAGACGCGTTGAGAACCTGTTTTCCAATCCTTCAGCCAATTGATTTAATGATTCATGTAGCTCTTGTGAGGTATGAACGACTGAGTCAACGTTTCCTGATATAAGGGTCTTCTTCCTACCAGGAAATAAATTGAATAAAGCACGTTTTTTTACTCAATTTAGACAGGTAATCGAAATATTCTTGATCATATTGCTCTTTCACTGGCGATACAGTGCGCTTAAATGTTGCCGCAATGAATTGATAAGTCTTCCAATTTGTTGGACTCTGATTACATTTAAGTCTTTTTCATGCCGCTTTTCCTTATCTATAGTCTCGTGTGCACTCAGTATTCCACCATCTGCTAGGTTGGCCACTTTTGGTTGACGCCGAAGCAATTACAAATTCGGAAGTGTTCTTGAAGATTTCTAAAGCGGTACAGACATTTCTGCCGAGGTCTTCAATTTTAACACTAGACAATGCCCTAATATTTGAACGCAAGCAGTCTTTAAATTCTTTGTAATTGATCAATGTTTTCTGTGTCCTTTCAAGAGATTTCACAGGACATGCGATTTCAAAGTACACAGGATGATGGTCACTGTTTGAAGAGAAATCAATCGTTTTCCAAGACTTTATGGAAACACTCAAGCTACAAAACGTAAGATCCAATACCGATCATGTCCGTCCGCGAATAAATGTAAGCTGTCTGTCATTTAGGCAGGTAATATTTTTATTAATTATCCAATCCCACAGAAGAGTACCGGAAGGGTCTGTTCGAAATCCCCACGAAACAATCTGCGTCGCGGGCCGTACGAACACTGCGTCGCGTAAGCACTGCGTCGCGGGCCCTACGAACAGCTTGTTTTCGAAATTCAATGCCTTCTCCACACTTCACACGAGAAAGGGCATCATGTGACGTTTCAGTGGCTGCCAAGTCACTGCGGCATCATAGGGAACGAACATGCCGATACTGCCGCGCGGGCAGCTCTTGAAGGAATACGAGAAGAAGCCATACCACTTTCGCGCACTGATGCTGCCAGTAATCTTCAATGACTTGCACGTGAAAGCACGTTTTCACTATGGTGCCCACCAAGCAACGAGACGAATCGTCAACACCACCTGTCCTCTTTGATGGCTCTCCGCATGCCCCTGGCCTCGACCGAAGAGAAGCCACCCTTATTCATCGCTTATGGCTAGGAGTGGCATTTACAAAATCTCATTAATTTGTCATAGGAATGGCCGACAACGCTCTCTGCGATGCCTATCATTGTGAAGAGACGCTACACCCCATTCTGTGTGACTTTCCGCTGTATGACATCCAGAGACAGCTACTGGCGTCCGTTTTTGTGCGCATTGACAACAGCCAAATGTCTATGGACAATATTCTGTCAAGTGCATGAGAGAAGCCATTGCAACAGAAGGCGACAAAAGCTCTGTTGAAATTCCTACGCGACACTGACTTGAACAAGTGGCTGTAACAGCAATGTCACACTACGAAAGACAAGACTGGACCATGAGTATGCGCGCGTGTGCTGTCGAATGTACTGTGTTTATCTCTCTTCTCTCTCTGCTCTCTATCTTTCATCTCTCATTTCCCTCCCATGCGCATGGTAGCAAACCGGCTGCCTATAGGCTGGTTAATCTCCCTGCCATTCTTTTCCTCCTATTTCCCTTCCTGCCTTCCCACGAAACATGATGTGAGTTTAAATCACCAGTCAGAAGGAATTCATTCTTGCAATTAGCTAAGGCAGTATCTAATTGTTGAGTATTATGCAAACCCGCCGGAAAATATGCGTTTATAAGTGAAAAAGGGCGGCACCAAGGCAGACTGAGGTCCATTGCAAAATTTCACAATATGAGGACATAAGTTGAAAGCTACGCTTGCTGTGGGGCAAAATTTATTCGAGACGAGTATAATTAAACCACCTCCTCGTGATGAACGGTCTAGCCAAAACGCTCTAAAATTGTTGACATGATAATTTTAGCGGAGTTAAGCCAGGTTTCTTGTAATAAGATTATATCCATATATAAATGAATAATTAAGCAAAGTAATTCAGTAGAATCAGAAGTCAAAGACCTACACTTCCACTGTACTACTTTCAAGGTATCTATGTTGAAAAAAGAATCACTTCAGCAATGGCGGCTTCTAAAATACTTACTTTAATAAGTGCACTGGCATTATCGTTGCCCTTTTTAGGTTGTGCACTGACATTACTGTTGTCCTTTTAAATGCGAAGCATTTCTTAGCGAACTTCGGCGACGTTGAGCGTATCTATCTATCTATCTATCTATCTATCTATCTATCTATCTATCTATCTATCTATCTATCTATCTATCTATCTATCTATCTATCTATCTATCTATCTATCTATCTATCTATCTAGCCACTTACGTTTGGGTGCTCTGTGGACACCCTCTTTACTTGGTGTGAACCAAAATCAGCATGGGAGGGTAAGATGGTTTGACGAATGTGACGCGCTGGTCAAGAAGTTCAAAATGTTACGATATGGTCACGCACGACGTCAAACACTTCCCGCCAGACAGTGGCACATACCTACGGGTTGGTATGTGCCGCTGGTGTGCGGGTATGTGCTCGGGTGATTGTCACTTAGTATCTGCCCAGGAACGGCGAGAGCACACATGGGCAACTTTAATGCTCGAGCGTTAAGAAATACCCGACATCGGTAGCGTCGATCAGAGGAATGCAAAGAATTAATGTGAATGTTAGGAAAAACCTGTCATAGAAAGCGTTGACCCCCCGACGAATGCTAATGATAAATTTCAGCGTCCCAACAGGAATCGAGCCCAAGAATTCTGCATGGCAGTCAAGCATTCTACCACAGGGCTAAACGCCAGGTACCAGAACTACTTTTCAAATAGACGCTAGTCTTCGTGAAACATGAATAGTAGTTGCAGTGCTGCCTACCAAATTTTATAAACATTACAGATGTACTCATATGATACAGCCGTCACGTCGGGTTAACGGCAATTGTAGTTAGGTGTCATGCGCTGAAGTTGAGTGATATGAATTGTCCAGGGCCAGCATCGTTGCGTGTATCAACGCTTCTTATCAGCTATCTGGTGTTCCTAATACACATGTTCTAGTTGACATCGTTGCGCAAGTGGAAACAACTCGTATATAAACATCTTACACATTTCAACATATGTCTGTGCGTGCAACATTTGTACATATATTTAGCGTAATTTCATGACGTGTGGCTCTATAAAAATGAACGGTCACCTTCCCTCCGCATGCTTCGCTTAACGCCAATTCCCAATTACGTGGGATCTGCCGATTTTTTTTTTAGGTTTTGAGTTTGGGCAAGGAGATTTTACAGAAGATGCAGTGTGCTTCTGAAACCCGAAATCTTGGCATACGTCTATTTCATTCTGATCCTCCGCGTGGGTTGACGTAGAAGGTTCAGACAAAATAGGGGTTTCCTCTTTTCGGGGTTGCCGCTGTGGTGCTAAATTCGGCATCTCTTCCACTGCACAGGGTGTCGACTTGGCTATCGTCACTGCTACTGCGGAAATCAGCTGTGTCATTTGTGAGCAAAACACTTGAAAGATGCTCGTACTTACGCTCGCAACTATGTGTTCCAGCACTTTCGACATTGCATATTCTACTGCTGCTTCATTAAAATTCAAAATCTTCGTCTCACTTAGTTGTCCGTGCCTCGAAGTGACTCCAGCATATCCAAAGTCCTATCCTTCACAACTGTCATCGCTTGTCACCGTGAGCAACGACGTCTGTCCCTGATTTATAGCAGTTGAGTTTCATTAGATCGTGCGGTGCAGTTCATTAATCAGCTGCATAATTTCTTGCACAGAGGCAGCACGTTTTGGTTTCGGCAGTGCACTGCTTCAATGGATGGGCATCGCCTCAGATCCGGCAACGTAAATTTGATTTACAGCTCCCTACACTGTGACCAACACGCCAACAGTTTTGACATTGGAGAGGACAAAAACCGAGGCGTTCGGCTCTGAAAATGAGTGGCCATATTTTCAACTCTGATGGACAGGAAGTGCTGGCAAAGGTAGCAATAACCGGCTCAGTGGGGACTTTCTCACCGTTAACTAAGCGGTCGCACCGGTACACAGCTATGACCCCAGCATCAGACAGCTTTTCCAGAGTCTCAGCGAGCGTTAGTTTAGAGTCGACTTCTCGAACGATTCCCTTAGTGCACGCTGAATAAGGCGAGATAAACGCACTCTCCAGGACCGAAGCAAATGTCTTGCACTTTAGGATGTCAGAAACGCATGAAGAATCTGACAATCTGCATAACAAACCACCTTTTTCGAACTGACGAATATCACTTACGAGTTGTAAGTGTGGCGTCATGGCCTGCAGCTCCGCCTGGATCGCATTTGGGTTGTTGAGCCTAATAAATCTATGACTCGATGGCAGCAGCGCAACAGGGATGCTGCCAGAACCACTGTGGAAAAATATTTCAATGGCAAGTAATCATTAAGCAAGGAGACTGATGAAGGGCTGTGACCGTGGCCAGGAGACAAATTGGACATTACCACTGATTCGATCACCTAAACAATTAATATGCAACGTCAGCTAGTTTCAACAGGTCAAGTTCACCCAAGGCTCAGCCAAACCACCGTCCGAAAGGGTCCGAAGGGAACGGCAACACGAGGAAGTCCTGCGTGGCCGAACAGCAGAAACCAGCTGTTCTATTCTCTACCTCTACAAAACAACCAGCAGCACCCACCGAAGACTTCGTTTTCATGACTGGAATGAAAAATTGCGCTACAATTGCTGCGGAAAGCGAAGTTGCGGAGGAGACAAAGAAAGAAGTACAAGCACGAACTAACAACCGAAGTTTATTGAACGAACTTCGAAGAATGCAGGCCTCCTGGAAAAAGAAAAGTTGGTTTACGAAGAGGGTGGGGCTCGGTAATCTTGCTTCATGGTCTTCAGATGCAACACGTGAGGTGATTACGATTATCAGATGTGGTGCTGATTCAAAGTTCTTATCTGAGTATGCTGATTGAATTGCTTTTTTCGGCTTCTGATGAATTCGATTTCCGTGGGGGTTAGTGCAATGAAGCTGGAACTGACTGACGCATGTGCTTTCTTTGTCTGATATGTGAAAGGCTTCCCAAACGTCACATGTAGTCTTATTTTTTGATTGGTCAGAACTGTAGTTTTTTCAAACAGTGGGCTGCACCCACACACTCTGCAGTGCATAGAAACGTTGCCTGTGATGGCAGTGTGCTGGCATGCATAGCGATGCTCTTTGAGCTGCTCGTTGATGCATCCTCCCGATTGCCCTATGTATTTCTTGCCACATGTCAGTGGGGTAGAGTATTATACTATGCCTACTTCACATTCAACGTATTTTTTATCATGACGTGTTCGGCATTCTTCCTTCTTCGCCTCGGTGTCGTTCACTTTTTCGCACAATCCCTTCAATTTGACAGGAGCTGAGAAGACAACATTCAGCTCATGCATAGCCCCTATCTTTTTCAAATGTAGCGTAACTTTTTTTTTTCCAGTCATGAAAAACCAATTAGCTCAACACCTCACTTTGTTAACTTCGTTTTCAGTTGTCAACTGGAGTCCACCGAAAATAAGCCTCTCTGAGTTGGCGGTTATTGCAGAGTAGCATTCACGAAGTCATTTTCCTTTCGCATCGGTATGGCTGGTAACCCTGTTTGCGGTAAATGTGGTAGGCGGTGGTGGCGGTGGTTGTGGTTAGAAGATGAGAAAAGGCACCTTATTTCTGCAACCCGGTCGGGAGCACGGCGCAGTGCCTATAACTGTGGCGGCAAGGACATATTACATCTTCTGCGACTGTGCGCAGACACAATGACTCGCAATTTCTCTACCTCACCTTAACCATCTACAAGCCGATCTCGGCAGCAAACATCGCAGACAGTCGTCCAGAAAAGCCAACGTGCATTAAGGCGACGAAAGCAGTGCTTAAATTTTTGAAGCGAACTGACTTGCTCGGTGGTTACTGCCCAACAGCGATGACCTGGCTGTGACGACCTTGGCTTTGTGTGTGTGCTCCACTCTCTTTCTTTTTGTAGGCTTATTTTCTATAGGCCCCGTTTCGGGGAACCATACCAGATTCTCTGTACGGGTCACCATCACTGCGTTTCTTTTCTCTCGTATTCCCTCCTTCACGGTTCATGTTGCTCCTGTTAACCCGCGTACGCCAGAGTTCTCTTGTGCGATACCATAGATGAGCGCATACTTAAGATTTACTTGTCGTAATTCTTACGGAGTACTTGTCTCACCTCCGTCAAAGCAATCACCAAAAGCCTTCCGTGTGCAGCGCATACGCTGGAGCAGGGACACACCTTCGCACACATTCTTTAGGCCTGCCCACGACGGACAGGAAGTGATGTGCGAAGCACTGCTTGATACACTGGACAACTACGCCCTTCTTCAACGCAAGGTTTGAACCAGAGCTGACAAAAAGGCTCTGACGAGTTTCTTTAATTATGAACTGCTTTATGTGAACTTACTTGAGATAATGCGATCTACAGGCCCACAAAATGGTCTTGAATTCGTTGTACGGCACGCCTGTGCTGGGTACATGCACTCTACATTCGTTTGCTCCTCCTTAAACCCTCCCTCAGCCAAGTCTACAGATAACCAGAAATGTTTGCTTGACCTCCTTACCAGCTTCTGTATTCGCTCTCCCCGCCATGCTTTTTAACGGTGCACGTTAATAGTTTAGCGACACATCAACCACAGGAATTAATCGCGCGCCTAATTACAGTTACATGAGCAGTCTGGTAGCATCGCCTTATTTCAGATGCAACTAGTGTTTTAGACAAGACACGTGGTCTGCTGAGAAGCTAAGTGCCGGCTTATAGCCGGAGCACCTGAGAGTCGGGAGCCTCTGATGCAGTTGACTGTACTCTCAACTCCATCGGCGCCTATTTTGGTGGGAGGAGCACTGCAACTGGGTGAACTATTTGTTGTTGCAGAAAGATCTCGCTTTCGAACATTCGAGTCATGACTCATACGGGTGCAGTAAAATAACCTTCTGAGCAAATCGAGCATCTCCACTCACCAAGAGAGCGATAGGGAGAACAAGGAGTGGGACGATATTGAGACCAGCCAGGCAAACGTCGCATGCATTCGATACCCTTCCTACGAATGAGAAAAAAAAAATGAGCAGAACACACGTGCTTGTGGTACCGTTAATGTCAGACGCAGTGCGAGGCAATTTTCGTCTATATATATATTCTCGCCTGTCGCACTGCACTGCAGCATAAAATTAAAGTGGAATGTACCGTACCGCGGATATAGTTCTTCGATTCTTAAGTCCATCTATGTTTTTTGACGTAATGAAACTTTCGCAAATAAATGAAGAGTGTGGTATTTCTTTTTATTCATTTTACACTTCGTTTCCCACTTACAAAAAACATAATCAAAAGCATTTTCTGAGCTTGCTAAAACATTTTTATTCTGAGTGTTTCTGTATAATTTTTTGAGCTAAGAATTGTGCATAAGCCATTTTATTTCGTATACGACTTGAGACAAGATGTTCGTCTTACGCATAGGGTCACTTACCTTCTTTATATATTGTTATGAATGGGCGCTTCGTTCTTACAAATGCCCGCGTTTTGCTTATCGCCGTTACGTAAAGCGCTACGTACATTTGTTATTGTGGTGAGACTATACGACGTATCCATTGCCGCTGGCCCTACTTGCATGAACAATATCAGTCGGAAAGCGGTCTTATCTGTGAGCGGTTGGACACGTGGCCTTTTCTTCTTCAGGGCAGCAACAGTTTCATCCAGCCTTGAAAAGAACAACACCGCAAGTCAGAACGGTGGCCTCAAAAACATCCTATGTTCAAGAATATTCACCTCTGCGATGTACTTAAGAAATTTGTGAATTGATTAAACAAAACGTGTTAAATCAAGACATGAGAGATATGCGAGAAGTATGTTAAATTGTAGAGTTTGCGGTCATTTGGGAACATTTTGTACCGTAGTTGACGACGTGTCGTGACCTAGTGGTCTGACATACAGTGTCATAATGTGGCAGACGGTCAAAGTACTTGTGGACAAGTACTCAGGCAGGTTCTGGACCAGAATAGCACGTGCACGAACTACATTAGGAGGTCGAAGGTTGTCCTTAGGCGGCTAATAATGCCGAGCTACGTTGCATTTGTAAATGCTTTTCAAAGTACCTCTCCGCAGGAAACCGCGTCGCTCGCGTCACTCATCGTGGCACCTCGCGTAAAGGGACAACGGCAGCGCTCCGGGCGCGAAACGCGACGGGAAGTCGCTGCGCTTCGCGCCCTGTCAAAATTACGAACGTTACAAAGCGAAGGGTGACAGTGAGAACAAAGGGCCTGACGGTCGCTTGGACGAGAAACGGAACCGGCCCCAAGGGTATGCGCAGAGCATGCGACCCAAGGTCTATCCACTTCCCGTATAGACTCTGCTCGTTTACGCGTCGTTAGTGGCATGTCAAAATGGCATATGAGCTCTAATCGGTCAACAAGGAAAGTGAGGACCCTTGGAAGGCGATCAATATTGTGTTGACTGGAACTCGTTAAGTAAGATAAAATGAAGGTGTAGTCCACCTCGGTGGATCAGGGGCTGCCGACAAGAAGGTTGTGGGTTCGATTCCGGCTGCGGTGGTCCCATTTCGATGAAGATGATATGGCAGATGCCCATGTACTGTGTAATGTAAGTGCACGCTAAATAACACCAGAGGGTCAGAATTTCCGAAGCCATAGCTCTACCTCACAATCAAATCGTGGTTTTGAAAACTTACCTATTATTACTAACAAATTCAAGTGAGGACTGCAGAAAAAAAACGGTTGATGGTATACTGCAGACTAACGAGAGACGAAATATGTTTTTACTTGAGAAGCGAAGCCATTTACTTGGGCTCACAGCTCAGGTATACGGGGTCTCACTTGCTTTTGCGATAGTTTAGCACTTCTCGTCGTCGCTATCGAAGCACGCAAGTAAAACCTTTTTGGAACTTCTTTGACAATGGACGTAGAAAATTTACTCTTTTATTGTAAATGAAACATGATGGCTTCAACCCTTGTAACTACCAGGCAAGCTTACGGCATGCATTTTAGAATATAGTCACTCAGTCGCAGCCAATCAACGTAACTGACAAGAGACATTATCCTGAAAAGGCAAAAAGGTTCCATCTATGTATGCCAAAGAATCACAAGTACCTCATTGGATATAGCGTAACAGATTGTTTTGTGCTCCCACAGGCAATGCCTATCAGACTGTCTTGTTTGTCTTTCTTCTGGCACGCTCCAAAGATTGGGCATGTACCATCGCGAAGAAATAGTTGCAGTGAATGAGCATTGCAACGCTTATATCTTCAGATGAGTCATTAACAATCAATTTTGCCTACATAATTGAAACCAATTTGAAGCTATGTAACATTCTGTGGCCTGCAGTAAAAACCCCCCAAGCAAGAGAGGCACGAGCCCGATTACATGTGTCGTCGTGTCTGAGTCTCCCTTGTGTTTTTGTGATTTTTACTAGCGGCGTAAGGTCATCCTGTAAGCAATAGCAACTTGGTCAAGCACAAATTATTCTCAATTCGAAGGGTAACCAGAACGGAAACCGACTATTGACGGATCACAGACTGGAGGTCATGCATCCTGAACGTCTTTCTGCTCTCCCGTAGTAGATGACCTGGTCAACACCGTGAAGCTCTGGATCGCTAAACACTTTTTTTTTTCTAAACACATTGACGTTTTAGGCAACAGTGATTTCACGTTCACACTTTCAAGCGAACAAACTAAGGGATACGAAGGCCGAGACGATGAAGCAAGCTGTCTGGCCCTTCGCGTGTCGCTGCCGTCGTTTCAAACCACGACAAGCACACGTGAAAGCAACTTAAACCAGCTGTCCTTTCTTGCGACTGTTGCGTAGCGTATGTTTATCAGCTCGCGACTGCGTCTGCGCAGAGCCGATAAGACGAGCGGACGAGACGACGGTGAGTTAAACAAGGTTTATGTACAGCATATATACAGAGGCGTTACAATTTCGGCACTGGGGCCGACAGAGACTCGAAGAGCCGAACTCTCCTCTCTAACACATAGGTCAGCCTTTCGCCTAAGACCGCTGACTCACACACATGTCGGCACTCCGACACGGGGACGCCTCTCACATAGGACCGCCGATCGCGACGCGCCGCAGGGCTTCTTTTATTTACACCGGGTCCAACCAAAGTGTCCAATCAGAAGCGCCGCGGGTCGTCCGGGCAGATTCCGCCAATGGGGGCCGCCGCGCCATGCGTCAGACCACCTGACACGAGGACGCCGGCTCGCTGTCACGTGCGCAACTGACTCACTGCACGTGGGCCAGAGGAGCGCCGCGCGTGTTCACGCCGTCGAGGTGATCGCGCCAGGCAGACTGCGGGCTGGCCTTGACCCAGATTGCCTTTTTCCGAGGCACGGACGTTTGACGGGGACTCGCTGGCATAACAGCACCCCCGCCGCCAGACAATGCACCGGAAAGACGAGCTGCTTCCACGGGGCTCGGATGTCAGGTGCGCTCGTTCGCCAGGTCCCTCCAGGTTCGCCTCCAGGGCCATGGGGAGACTACAGCTCCAGACTGTTCCGGGAACACATCCCATTTTTGACGACGGATCCCAGCTCCACTGGCTTGTCGCCACAACTTGCTGACCAGCTTCACTCGTCTCTTCTGACCATCTTCGGTTTCAGCACTTGTCGATGGTTCTGCAACTTGCCAAGAACGGATCGACAACAGACAACACACGACACAAGCAAGTGCCCTCGGTCACCCGACAGAACACCAGACAAAGTATAGTACAACATATACCTATCTACGTGTCTATCGGAATTTTGTTCCCTCTACATCAAGAGGCACATGTGGGACAAAAGACCCCTAAAATGACAACTCAATTTTTTTTTCACGTACAACAACGTAACGGATTAGAATACCACATAAAGTTGGCCCCTTGAGATCACTCTGAACGAGAGCGCTCAGGCCAGGTCGTGATGAGGTCAAAATTTTGCCCCGAATCGCCAGCCAGAAACCGAAAGGTTGAGAAGGCACTAGCTAGAACGCACTGCTCAATGCACCTGCATTAACGTTTACCTTTCCTTTTTTTTTTTCTTTAGCGAACGTCAAAGTTGCGCTGTGGAGCAACATGCTCCACCTCAGTAACCGGCCACTTTTAGGCGACGATACCTATGCGGCACCAAGAGCGGCTCACACTTGCGACGTTCCACAGGAGAACAACGATACGGCTTGCTACTGATTGACTCCTCACCGCTTAGCTCGATATCGTGTTCGATCACCGTCGTGTCTCCGGGACGGTCCGACAACACATACCCAAACTCGGAAACAATCTTTCTCAGGTCCTCTTTCTCAGGTCCTCCTTCACTTAAGCTAGGCTCTAGGTTTATCTGCTCCCGGATTACTTTCGATCCCCCTTCAATTACCTCACTAGAACTCAAAATTTCTGCTTCCTCTTCCTTTGAAGCATTCAGCACCAGATTTACGACCGCTTGATGTTGAACATTGGGTTTCATCAAGTTGTAAATTTTGTTCTGCCGCCTTCCTACTTGCACCTCATAATTTGTATCGCAAGGCTTCGATAATACTTTGGCGGGCCCTTCCCAATCAACCTCAAGCTTGTTCCTTTTGGATGGCTGCAGCCGCATTACCTGATTATCAACTTCAAAAGCGCTCTTCTTCACCGATTCCTCGTAGTGCTCCTTCGACAGCACTTTTGCCGCGTTTTTCTGGCTTTCCACTAGCGCTTCAATTTGGCTTTCCACTGGCGCTTCAATTTGGCTTTCCACTGGCGCTTCAATCGAGAGATCCTCACGCTGCTCTCGAATGAGCATCTCTCGATCAACTCTCGGCAGCTCGCTCCAACTTTCCGCTACAGGCGAGAGCGTTGCAGCCCTCTCCCTCTGATCCAATGGCGCCATGTCGTCTCCCTTTACGCATACCTCGCAGGCCGCTTCCGCGACGGGCCGCTCGCGTGACTGCTCCCATGACTCATGCGGAAACTTTCCTTTCTGGGGTTCCGTCGACCCGCCGACAAGGCCACTTGAGAGTTCACCGCATGGAACCAGATCAAGCTGCCGCGATAGCTTCCGCGCTTGCGATCGCGTGAGAGCCATGCACGCTAAGTTGGGGAAGAACGATTTGCCCTGCTCTTTGAGAAGCTGCTCTGAGTTGTTGGAGAAAAGATAAGAAAAACGACCATTCAGCGCGGCAGACACAGCCGCTTCGGTGCAAAGCTTACCGAACGGGCCTTCAATGACAACGGTGGCGATTGGTAAGCGAACACTCTGCTCCTCGGCGACTTGCCTGATCCACGCGCATTCTCCTGTGAAGTCATCCGGAGACACCAATGAAGGATGGACAACGTCCATGGTTGCCGCTGAGTCTCTAAGTGCTCGGCACGTTTTCTCATTGACCCTAATTTCTTGGAGATACGGCTCCAACAACCGCATGTTTTTTTCTGATTCTCGGATCGTTGCGAAGGCAAACTTTTCCTGACAGTTTCTCGCGATGTGCCCTTCCTTTTTACAGTTGTAGCAGATTAGCGGCTTCCGTTTGTTTTCCGGTTCTAATGCCTGTGTGGTAGAAACCTCACTCGATTTCTCCGCTTCTGTTTGCCCTTCCCCTACACTGTCCTTCGTAAGAGACGGGTCCTTCTTGAAATTACGGTGCGGAGCGGGTTTCCGTTGATCAGGTTTCCTTGAAAAGCCCTCTTTCCTTTCATCCTTTTCAACGCGCGCTGCCCTGCTATGCAACTTTCGGCGAGTATAATACTCCTCAGCTAACTCAGCTGCCTTGTTTAACTGTACGTCCCCAAGTCTGTCCTGCAGCCAAAGTTTGACATCCTCCTCGATGCAGCGGTAGAATTGCTCCAATGCAACGCATTCCACCACTTTATCGCGGTCGTCATAAACACCTTCGCCCTTAAGCCATTCAATCAAATCGGCTTTAAGACGAAACGCGAAGTCAACGTGTGACTCATTCCCCTTTTCAGCATACCGGAACCTTTGCCTGAAAGCCTCGGGTGACAACTTATAACGTCTCAAGAGCACTTCCTTAACCTCGTCATAGCTCTCAAACGCTTCCCTCGACAAGCAAGTTATCGCGTCGGACACTTCGCCGGGAAGAAGAGCTAGCAGGTTCCGCGCCCAAAGAGACCGCTCCAAAGCATTTCGCTCACAGACGTGTTCAAACTTGACGAGATACTTCGCCATGTCCTCGCCTACTACGAACGGTGGCAGTTGATCCCGGATTCTAATACTGCTGACCTGAATCGTCGGAGAAGCTGCGCTAGGCGCCTGCGAACACTGTAGGATTGCCAATTCTAGTCGTTTCATCTCAAGGCGCTCCTGTCTCTCGGCCTCCTCGCGCTCGCGACGTTCGCGCCTTTCAGCTTCTTCACGTTCGCGAGCTTCTCGCCTTTCAGCCTCTTCACGTTCGCGAGCTTCTCGCCTTTCTTCACGTTCGCGAGCTTCGCGCCTTTCTTCACGTTCGCGAGCTTCGCGCCTTTCAGCCTCCTCACGTTCGCGAGCTTCTACTTCTCGCCTTTCAGCCTCCTCACGGCGTGCTTTGATATCCACCCAGGCCTCATCGACTTCCTCAGCCGACACTCCCTCATCCTTCATGATCTCAAGGATCGCTTGCTTTCGTTTCGCACGGCCCAAAGTAATGCCGAGTTCCTCACAAATTTCGATGAGTTCCTTCACTTTAAGGTTCTCCATCGTTCACACTAGCCTCTTGCTGTTTGCCCCTGTTAAGAATCTACTTGCCGTACCCACTATAAGCCTACTAGCAAGACGCGCAAGCAATTTTTCACACTCCCGTGTTTACCCCCTCCGCATTAACTTTGGTTTCAAAGCGCTTCGACTTGGCTTGAAACGATCAAAGCTCACTTCAATGCTTCACACAGCCCTTCTCTAAACTACTACAACCTGAGCTAGAGTAGTCTGGTGAACTGAGGGGAAAACATCAGGCACTCACCGCATCGATGTCGCTGACGCCGGCCGATCCCACCGCTGCCACCACTGTTGCGTAGCGTATGTTTATCAGCTCGCGACTGCGTCTGCGCAGAGCCGATAAGACGAGCGGACGAGACGACGGTGAGTTAAACAAGGTTTATGTACAGCATATATACAGAGGCGTTACAATTTCGGCACTGGGGCCGACAGAGACTCGAAGAGCCGAACTCTCCTCTCTAACACATAGGTCAGCCTTTCGCCTAAGACCGCTGACTCACACACATGTCGGCACTCCGACACGGGGACGCCTCTCACATAGGACCGCCGATCGCGACGCGCCGCAGGGCTTCTTTTATTTACACCGGGTCCAACCAAAGTGTCCAATCAGAAGCGCCGCGGGTCGTCCGGGCAGATTCCGCCAATGGGGGCCGCCGCGCCATGCGTCAGACCACCTGACACGAGGACGCCGGCTCGCTGTCACGTGCGCAACTGACTCACTGCACGTGGGCCAGAGGAGCGCCGCGCGTGTTCACGCCGTCGAGGTGATCGCGCCAGGCAGACTGCGGGCTGGCCTTGACCCAGATTGCCTTTTTCCGAGGCACGGACGTTTGACGGGGACTCGCTGGCATAACACGACACATCCTGGCCGTTAACCGCCGCCCACGTCTGGAGAAGACGGCGCACTATGTCGAACCCTGTGCGAAGTTGTATACGAGCCAGAACCATTACTGCCGATGCGTAGTTGTTTAACCACTTATTTGGCTGAACACCTGGCTTTGGATTTGACAACACGCCCACTGGCAAGAACGACCGTGTTCTTTCGATCAACCTGACTCGCCTATTTTCTTCATCCCCTAACCTGTCATCTCGCTTTCTACGTCTCTGGGCTCGCTGTGCTGCAGCTACTGAAAGTGTTTCTGTATGGTAGTCTCGTAACACGCAGCTGACCTTGAGATGTGCAACGGCTCGTTTCTGCCGAGATTGTATGAGGCCGCAGAATTGGCCGGATGCCTGTCTGCCGAGAGAAAGTGATAATGGCATCCGAGAGATACTACGCCTAATAGAGTGACATGGCTTTCTTTCTTTCTTTCTTTCTTTCTTTCTTTCTTTCTTTCTTTCTTTCTTTCTTTCTTTCTTTCTTTCTTTCTTTCTTTCTTTCTTTCTTTCTTTCTTTCTTTCTTTCTTTCTCTTTCTTTCTTTCTGTCTTTCTTTCTTTCTTTCTTTGTGTCTTTCTTTATTTTTTTTTGCTTTCTTTCGTATTGCCCTTCTGCTTGAGTGGGCGGCTGTGATATGAGGAAGCTTCTCACTCCGTTAGATAATAATGTGGCCGACTCAGTTTTAAACACAGGGAGGCATCCGCTTGAGTTGAACCGGCGACTGTGAGAAAGCTGACGTTTTCGAACACGCAGTTTTCAAGTTTAAAGAGACCTAACATTGAACGAGGATTGCGAATCACACTGGCACAATGGTCTCTAGAACAATAAATTAGCAAAATTTATCTGGGGATACGACCTTGGCTGGAAAACCTCTGTATTTTTTTCTGCTTTTTTATGTGGCTCTGACATTGGTTCGCTAGTTCGCTATGTACGTAGGTAAGTTTGGAAAAAAACAAGTGAAAAATAACATTTAGCGAACATTTCGTGCGCATGAATTGGGTGGTTTGAAAGAGGTTATATAAAAAGAAATTTCTCGTTGTCTTGGCTTCCTTCAGTTGTGTATTATCTGAATGTTTCGAAATGTCGCATCAGCAAGGTTGACAGCATGGAAGGGAATTTATATCTTTCTCGCGCAACAATTAAATGCATTTTCTATATGGCATACCCTCCCCCTTTTTTTCCTTATCTCTCTTTGTTTTCAGTTTACTGGCTTAATACTGCAATGGGCATCTTGTTCAGCTCTTTTCTATCTTCGTAAACATACCTACGATCAACAAAACCGGCATGACAGTTGAATACGCAGAGCAACCGATACAAAGAAAGGCGGCTTCACATAAAACGTGAGGTGTGGCCACAAGTGTGTGAACGGAAAATGGAATTAAAAGGACGTCATTTTCAAAAGTAAAAAGTGGGTGTCCGGTATGTATTGTGAGGTGTTTGATTGAGTGCCGCCGAAACCAGGCAAGGGGCACGTTTCGTCGGAATCCGAGACGGCTGCTTGGCGGGAAATCCCAAGGTTTGATCGAGAACCGGACGCCATCGAGACGTGACTGCTTACACGCAGTACTCTGACGCTCGCTTTGATTTGCACACGCGAACTTGCCAAGAAACTGAGGGAGACGATAGGCCATGCTTTGTGTGGAAACAGGCGGCGCGCCGACGTATAGCCGAAGGTGTTTAGAGCTGACGAAGTTATTTTTTTGCAAACGTTAAGAAGTAGAAGACGCCAAGCTGCTGAAAAGAGAGTGAAAGGGCTCTTCGACGAAGAATATTTTCATCGATGATTGATTGATTGATATGTGGGGTTTAACGTCCCAAAACCACATATGATTATGAGAGACGCCGTAGTGGAGGGCTCCGGAAGTTTCGACCACCTGGGGTTCTTTAACGTGCACCCAAATCTGAGCACACAGGCCTACAACATTTCCACCTCCATCGGAAATGCAGAATATATTTTCATCGATGTTCAAGTTTACCACCTCTACAAATAAAGACTTTGTCAATATGGCGCAGTCTCTATAATACTTGTAGCCGAAAGTGCCCTACATGCTTGGTAATGCATCAAAGAGATTTGCGGTACTTATTTTATATGTGCCGTACAAATGCCCTGAATACAGAGATGGCTATGGACATGATATAAACTCATGAAGTTTTGATAAGATATTTTATTGCGACATTGGAGTCACTGATCTTCACAAGGGGCCCCGCTAAATTTTCACTGCCGTTAGGCTACGCTACCAGTTCTTCTGACTTCTCACAAAATATGCCTAGTTGGCAGGACACCAGGCTCCAAACCATTTACAGTGGCAGCTTGTGAGTCACCAGAGGAGTCACGTTGCGGAACAGCCGTGAAAACGTCGCGATAAGTTGCACGAGCACACCACGAGCCACGAGAAGTTGCTACCACGTTGTGAGGTATCACAACATGACAGTGGTCCTTCATCAAACCACTGAAAAAAAAATAACGTATATTTTATTATTATTATTATTATTATTATTATTATTATTATTATTATTATTATTATTATTATTATTATTATTATTATTATTATTATTATTATTATTATTATTATTATTATTATTATTATTATTATTATTATTATTATTATTATTATTATTAAAATAAAAAGAACACTGTGCGGCAACTAAATGCAAACAGATTGGTAGCGCGATACCAATTACATTTCGTCTGCATGCAGCGGCAACAAAAAATAACAAAATTATCTAAATACGTAAATAAATAAAATCTGTGGGCAAGGAATATACCCCTTTACTTAAAACCAGGTAGTTTTCGAAGTGCACATATATTGGAATATCCCTTGAATATATACAGAAAGGAAAGGTTAGAGGCACCAAAAGGAGTTCAAGTGTTTGCGATCTCTCTTCTGTGTTGTGACAAGATCATGGCCTGTTCCCACTGTTAATGGAATATAAAGAACAAAACAAACGGAGATGGATACACAAGCTTTTTAAATTCATTATTTCATTATATTATCGTCGATGGCAACAACCTACAGCATATACAGCTAGTAGTGGTCGACTGCATGGATAAAACTGTAGGCCTCATATAGGCGCTCATAATCAGCCCATACTTCATTGATAGCGCTTTACCGACAAATGATATTATGTGCCGCTAACGGCGTGAGCGATTTTCCTCGTCCGCTTGAGTACAATTCAGTCTCGGTTCTTGAAAGATACTACCACACAGAGGGAAAATGTGCTCGCAGATATCGGCTAGTCTAGCGAACCTTTTTTTTTTTAACTGCGTGTGGCACGCTTTTGACATTCTAATGATGTGAGCGATTCTTTGTGCGTGTGTTTTTTTTTCTCGCGATTTTAGATGTATTTATGTACCTGCCTATATTTATTCGAACGAGATTGGAAGAGTTGGTATTAAGCCTGCGGCCTGTATACATCCTCGCAGTTTGCGAGTTGAAATTGCGCTCATGCGTTTATCACGGTCATTGCTCATGTCAAGAACGCAGGATACGTAAAACAAATCGAAATGATAATTACGCTCCCAATAATGAGACTGATAATTATGCTTCCAGTAATTATGCTCACATTCATGAAACGAAAGTGCTAACAAATTAATCAATTGTCGAGGCTTCACGTCCCAAAGACCAATATGATTATGCGCGGCACCTGATGGGCTCCAGAAAGTTCGACCTTCCGGTGTTATTCAACTCGCACCTGAATGTAAATCAACCTATAGCATTTCACCTCCGTCAAAATGTCGTCACCGTGGCCTGGAATCGATCCCGCGACCTCGATATATATGCCATATCAACAAAGTATGAACGCACAATTTCAGACGTAGCCACTATGAATAAGTGAAAGCAGGGACAACATGTGCCAGCGAAGCCCTTATGTGGCTATGTTTTGGCGCATTGAGTCCGCGGACAAAAAGACGCGTAGAACATCAGTTTCCGGCTAACCGATTGTCTCGAATGATCGATTGTTTTTACGCCGAAAATAAATGAGCAGGGCATAGAATTAAACACGTTTGATTTCGCCGGCATAATGCAATGATGATGAATTTTTTCCTGGAAGAGTAGACCACTTGTAAAGGAAACGAAAATCATGCCATTTTGTACTTACTAAACGACAGAGTTTCTCATGAACATCGGGATTTCATTTTGAGACCACGGTTGATGATAACCACGGTGCATCACACTCGAGAGGGACAACTGAATCTTCGAGTGTCCGTGTCTTAATTGATCAACGTTATCAATAATTGTAACACGGTTTCATTTACTATATATACCAGACCCACCATATATATATGCAGCGTCACTGGCTTCCAACTTCGCTGTAGGGGCTCTGATTTTCTTGTTTCTCTGTATTTTTTCTTTTGTTGTACTCGTCACCAAAGAAGAAAAAAAAACAACATGGAGACGAAATGTAGGAACATATGGAGCTTAAAGTCGCATAGAGCTTGTGCGTAAAGGATATACTTCCATACGAAAAGCATATGGGTCGCAAGTGCTGCTTCGATGCCAGAGGGAAGGCGTCTGGAAATACGATGCCTGGCGTCGCACGTCGCCCTTCCATTGTCGTCAAAACGTCGGATAAGTTGGTATCAAGTTACGTCCCGTTGACGTATGTATACGCTCACGATGTCTGGGAGATTGTATGGCTCTTGGAATATTAGCTCAAAACTAATCTTGTGCCGGACGGATTATTTTGATGACGTCGTTGAGTTGGTCGTATACAGTCTTAAGATATCTAATTCACTATACTGCTGCTGCTTCAATAATCATTTACGAAACGCATGTGTTGACACTGTTACTGTTGCGTTTTTTGATGGTGAGAAAGGGCTCCAACATGCAAAGGAAGACAATCTTCGTGCAGACCAACGCATTGCGAGTATTTGTTTCACCGCTAATATTAACGAATGCTTATTGATCTTTGATCATATATTTACGGCGTTTTCCTATACAGCACATTTTTCTTAATTTGCCGTGCAGGCAACATGCTTCCTTTATTCAAGTAAGATTAATTGAGGAGTCGAACGAGTGAAATGGAAGATATGCAATTTGAAAAAATTTAACAAATAAACTATTGAAGAAGGTATTCAATGGAACATATGACTAGTTACTAACATATGCAAATGGTTCTAAGAATGTATCCACACAAAATAAGCTTCTTAGATTGGGATCAGCTTCTACAATTCAATTATGAAAATATAAGGCGAGGTTTGTTGTTAAATGGCGCAGTTATTTTTGTGTAGCAACGTACAAAATCTCCTATCTCTAGAACATAGAATAGAATATATTTTCCGATTCCACATACAGTATTCCCGAATAATTAGCCGCTATTCGCAACTGCTAATATATTTGCGAGTAACTCAAATGCCATCGTCCATGCGTGACTAGACACGGAATTACTGGAAAGTACGATAATTATTACTTCCTGCTAGTCGTCCCAACTACAGGTTGGCGAACTCACTCGTGGGTCGGTTCACTCGGACTCATTCAGACTCAGATCGAGCCACGAGTCTGAGTGAGTCTGGGTCAGGAAATGTTTAGTGAGTCTAAGTCCGAGTGAGTCCAAAGTGCAGGATATACTTTTTTATTTTTATTTATAATAAATAAAGTGAGTCTGAGCGAGTTCCACTTGACCGATTTATATTCATACCTATATACTCTTGGACATAATTATAAGCCTTGCCTGGACTGATGGCATTTCTCCCATATTCCAAAGCAGTGTCCCAGATCCAACATTTCAATACTTTTTGATCAGAGGCTCGATTTAAGTAGGGAGGGGGGGGTACCCTGATTTCTCCCTCGCCAACTCTTTCGATGAAATTTTAGCTCGTTTGATGCCTGGACAAAGCGAAAGTTTTTTTTTTTTGAATTCTTGCATCTGAGAAGTGCAAAACGGGACATAAAGGTATTCAATGGGCTTAAAAAGAATACAACTTATTGTACCAATAACTTACACTTATTATATTTTACAGTTGTTTGCTTAGCATTATTCGGAAGTTCAATAGAATACAATATGGAGCTTCCTGAGAGGAAAACGACACGAAAAGCACTTATTGCAGTTCAAGATGCATGGCTTGTCCATGCGCCCTGCATCGAGGTTTTGCCGTGTTTCCAAGGATGCACTCAAGGGGCGCATAAGAAAATGACGCACTCTACAATTCAAGTCATTCACAAACACGTCTAAGGATTGAGTTTTAACATTTCTCCAATATCCTTACTGAGAAAAAGGACATGCGCTAGCGAATCTGAATAAAAGCACAGCTTTTATTGCATTGCCTCACAAATCCCGGTGGACGAAGCTAAAAGCCACAAAATGCCTGAAAATTTCTGTATAAAAACGCAAAAAGATGTGAAGAAGATTCGTGAAAACATATCTAGCCTTCAACTGTTGCTTAATCCAATGAGTTGCAAGCGTTCAACATTAGCACAACAAAAGACTGGCGGAGTTTTGGCAGCAAGATGTTTCGGAGCAACACAACACCGCGTTCTTTCTAGATTCAATGCATGGAGTTCAAGGACTAGGATCCGTAAGATCGCGTAAGGGCCCACAGTATGATTTTCAAGTATTTCTAATGAAAAAAAAAAACTGAACGAATAATTTTTTTTCGCTCTGCCTTGTTTTGTCCCACACAGCCTCTCGTCTTGCCTTGCAGGTTGGAGCGGAATGAGAAATCTGGAGTATTTTATTTATTTAAAAAAATGTTGTAATTGGTGGCAACGTGGCAATTTTGATGAAGCACATGCATTGTACCCGAAGGAAAGTTCCTGCATTCATGTTTAGTTTTAAAACGTGAAAGAAAAATGGATATTCAATATCTCAAAAATTTTTCTCGCATTTTTCTCCAACCTACCGCATACCATCCGATCTGACCGAGCACGACAGGCAATTGCATTTGCAATTCAATACGCCATTCTGCAGCAGCGCGCGCCTATTGGTGCATGTTTGTGTGCATTGTATATACAGGGTGCCCCACATAACTTGAGCCAAGAATTTGAAAGTGAAAGCCACTTAGGAGGTGAATGGAACCAAACGCATACTACTCGCACTAGCCTGTATAGGTACTAAGGCTATTTTTTATTTCTCCCAATACTAATTTATTATTAATTCTTAATTACCTACTTTATTATAATGGACTGGAAACTCAAAATATGAACACTGAGATGCAGAGAACTTTCAGAAACCACCGACTAAATTGTTTCCTGTAAGATCAGTCTCGCGCTGTTATTTTTTCCACGTTGTAAAGAAAGCTCGCAAACCGTGAAAGGAAGCCGTGTGACGGACCACGAGCGCACTGCTATAGTGCTGCTATAGGCTTTCTTTTTTTAGCGGCTTCTTGAAATGGACACATTTAACACTAAATATTGGCCCACAAGAAGGCAAAACCAGTAAATCAGTGGGGTGCGAAAAACTCTGGTACGAAGATTGCGGCTTGTTGTGAACAATAACTACGCCATTACTTCACTCAAATGTTGAATGAACTCAGTTCATTCATTATTTCAGTTTTAGATCAGTTAAGGTTGAACTCTATAGTGGCGTTTGATGTGAGATTGATTATACCAGGCAACGAAATAAATGTTGAAGTATACTTTCTTTTTATTTTGTGCTAACACGGATCGGTCACTGGCAAAGTCGTGAATGTCAACGTACTTAATTTTTATATGTGGGCAACTGAGGGGTCAATGAAAGTTGGGAAATATAATCTCGGTGTATTTTCAGTTCAATAAAGATTATAGCGCGTTTATTTGTGGGCGGCGGAAGGCTTTTGCTTTTTTAGGCTGCGGAATATACGTTGAATCACGGCTGGGGAGCCTATTTTTCGCCATCCTGCTGATGTCCATGCTTTTATTTCTTGATGTGATGTCCGCGCGCACAGGCCAGCGCTTCTATATCGGGAAGCTATCATCTCCGACGGCGAAGTGCGGAAACTCGCGGAGATTAGGAGCGAAAGAACGTTGTCCAGTTTCCTCTTACAGACAATTTTCTCGTGGGCGCCGCCTTGTCGATTAGCGGTTGGCGTTGTCTATAGTTTGGTGACCCATTGTCTTGCACTAGTTCACACACTATCTCCTTTGCATGACCACGTGTACTTGAAACGTTTCCCACATCAGAAAGAAGGAAAACACGAGTTGACTGATCACTCCTCCTTGCCCACTAAAAACAACGTTCTTAGATTATGGTGAAGATACATGTTTTTAGACAGTGGTACAGCGCCGTCGACATATTAGGGCGCTTGTGGCAACGTCGTGAATCGTAGGCTCCACCCAGCCCAATGCTCGCCACCACATATGATGACGTGACAAATGGCACAGCAGCTGCAAAGCTGCGTTCGAGCACAGCGCGTCGGGAAGCTGCCTTCAAGCACAGCGTGTCGGGTAGCCTTCCGGCGAACCGTGCTCGAAGGCAGCATTGGAGCTGCTTTGCCAGTTATCATAACGTGGTCATAGACAGGGTATCATATAGAGAAAAGATTAGAAACAAGCTTGTCACCAGTGTTCACTGGTTTCCCCGCCTTCAAACAAGCAGACTATATCGTAAAGTTACGGTACTATAGCGGTTTGCAGCGACAACTGGTGATGCATTCCGATATAGCGGAACTTGCGCTTAAAGGGCTTTTATAGGCTGCAAGATACGCTCAATCAGAGTGGCGCTCAGGTGCCAAAGATGCTTAAGCGATGAAATCAAGAACCAGAAAGTTGGGTATTGTTCTTCTTCCCATAGTTCTTTTAACCTTTTTTGCATCATGGGAGAGTGTGTGTGTGTTTTAATGCAAGTTCGGCACCACAAAAAAATCAAACTAGCTAGATTACTGTTAGTGACAGGCTTGGCACGATAGAAAACATCTATGGTTTTTGTCACGTTGTTTTGACACGTCTTATCTTACGCCCACGGAAAACGCCGCTTCAGGCAATGTCTCAGCTGCAGTGTCAGCTACTTCAGGCAACGGATGCATCAAAAGTTCACCGCGCATGGCATGGGTTAGTACGGCCTTCAACTTTACCTATATGCTTGCCTGCTGTGGGAACGTGCTGGCAAGGAACGTGCGCGCGCGAGGGGGCACCGTCCCCATTCTGCACGCCATTCACTCCCGTCGAGTCGATCGGCAACGTGACTGCGCACGTCCAGACGCACACGCTGCTTGCCGTTGCTGTCGCTGCATAAGCGTCGACGACTCCGACACGGCGGTCGCAGCGTTCCTCCCGAGACAAAACCTGGCGCTGCGCGCCGACTGTCGCTTGTTCGTAACGCCGATCATTCGTTTATCACTGGCGCTGTAGTTATTTGGCAGAGCGCGTATGCGTAAAGGTGAGATGTGCATACGAGTGCCGCTTTCTTACGAGCGCGAACGGAGTGGCGCCAGCTCAGACAAGTCTATAGGCAAGAACACTCTCGAAACGCTGGGGGTCCCAAGAAAGAGTGGGGCAAAACTAATTCGAGTCATCGTCTATGTGCGTGCGTGTACGCCTTTTAGTTCAGATTGCATGAGGATTTTGCGATAAATGTATAGTTTCCTACAGTATTTACTAGAGGGAGCTATAGGGTTGCAATCGTTCGTCTACCTCCATGTCCTTCCTCATTTATTCCTCCTCCTCCTCCTACCATGGTAATGCAGTAAAAAAACGCAACTTCGACAGGTCTATATACTATGCATTATTCATATGCTAGCTGAAGCACCGTCTGTCAGTGTAGATCATATAGCCACTAGCGCTACTTGCGACGTACTATAATGAAAACCTACATTTGCTACACTAGCCAACATAAATTTCCTAATACGAGACCAATACTTATTGAATACAGGGCAACATTACCTTATGCATATGAGCCCATTCTTGCTGTGAGTGAGTATGTAAAGAGGAACCCAGTACTTTTCGCAAACCAAGTGGAAGGAAGAAGCAGGTTGACACGCTAACATATGGGCGAGTTCACATTGTAACTAAACAACTTTTTTTAACAATAGCACCGGAGATGTTGCGTAAATATCACAAGACAAAAAGAGAGATTTAAGGTAGGGAAGCAACAAAAAGGGAGAAGGCAGGGAGGTTAACCAGAAAGACATCCGGTTGGCTACCCTACACTGGGGGATTAGGGAAGGGGACAAGAAAGACGAGAAAGAGAGAAGAGAGGGAAAAGAAAAAAAGGTGGGGGAGAGACTGACAGTAATTTCACTGCAGCGTGTAGAACTCTACCGCATGTCAGAGGCGTTCACACAAGCCTGTCTTTCTCAGGAAACACAGCAGGGCTTTCACTGCCTTGTGGGCTGTCGAGGCATGTGGACGTTGCTGTAATAGCACCTGCACAGAAAGAGGCCGATCATCCAGTCGCCGCATCGCGTTGGCAAGTACTTGTCTATCTGAGGCAAATCGAGGACAATGGCACAGCAGGTGTTCGATATTTTCGTCGGTGCCGCAAACATCGCACGCCGCACTGTCAGTAATTACGATTAACGTGGTATAAGCTTTCATGAAAGCAACTCCCAGCCAAAGGCGATAGAGAAGCGAAGCTGCACGTCGATGTAGGCCGGGTGGAGGCCGGAGTTGTAGTGAAAGGTCAAGCTCGTGCAGTCGTGTACGTCGTATGCTTGGTGTGTTCCACTCAGTCAGTGTGAGACGGCGGGCCAGTTGACGAATCTGCCTCGCCGCATCCGCTCTTGAAAGCGGAATCGGAACGCTGTTCGCTTCTTCATGTGATGTGCGAGCAGCATGATCTGCAGAATCATTGCCGCCTATACCACTATGCCCAGGTAACCACTGAAAGACGATGTCATGGCCTTTTTGTATTAAAAGGTGGTGAAGTTTCACGGTTTGGTAGGTCAACTGGTCGTGGCATCCGCGTCGGAGAACTGATATCAGGCACTGTAACGCTAGTTTTGAGTCAGAAAACACAGCCCATTTACCTGGTCTTTCTTCTGAATTGATGTGTTCCAGTGCATTGCGCAAAGCCTCGAGTTCGGCCGTCGTTGAAGTTGTCACATGTGAAGTCTTAAAACACCGAGTTACCCCTTGTGATGGTATAACCACTGCTCCACCTGAACTAGACAGCGTAGTAGAGCCATCCGTGTAAATATGCACGTGGTTACTGTAGTTTTGTTCCAGTAGGAATAGACTCAGTTGTTTCAGGTCATGTGTCGGTAAGTCTGATTTTCTCCTCATTCCTGGAATCATTAAGTGAACTCGCGGCCGGCTCAAGCTCAAAGGAGGAAGCAGTGGCTTTGATGCAGGTGCGTATGTCTCAGCAAACAATGAACGATGCTTGTAGACAATAGTGCCGTATGTCGTGCGGGGCCTTTCAGCAGCTAGGCTCGCCAGGTGGTGAGAAGGGGTCCTGGCATAATGCCTGAGGTGCATGCGCATTGTCTCGGTAATAATATGCGTATTTATCGAGTGATCTTGAGCGATGGCAATGGTTTCAGCCGTTGAAGCACTGCGGGGTAATTTAAGGCATATCTTAAGTGCTTGGGCTTGAATGCTCTGAATTGCGCGCAGGTTGGTCTTGCCGGTGTTAGATATTGCAGGTGAGCTGTACCGTAAGAATCCGATAAACAGCACTCTGTACAGTTGTAGCATGGATGGTATGGGCACTCCCCAATTCTTTCCTGCAAGGAATTCGAACATGTGGCATGTTGCGATCAGCCGCTTCTTCACGTAGTTCATGTGTGGAGTCCACGACAGGTTTCTATCTATTATGACTCCCAAGAACCTGTGGCTTCTGCTGAACAATATGTATTCTTCATTAATCGATATACTGTAAGCAGACATTGGTTTCCGCGTGAACGCTACCACTGCACATTTTCCGCAGGACACCTCGAGGCCTTGTTTACGAAGATAGCATGACGTCGTTGTAGCAGCCTTCTGAAGGCGGGCGCGTAGCTGAGGCCTTGTCACACCTGATGTCCAAATGCAGATGTCATCAGCATAGACAGAAAGTTCTACAGTGCTAGGTAGCTGCTCGGCTAGACCAATGAGAGTTAGGTTGAAAAGGGTAGGGCTTAGCACTCCTCACTGAGGAACTCCTCGGCTGCTGTAATAATCAGGTGTTGGGCCATTCGCTGTCATCACGTAAAATGATCTCAGCTGTAAGTAGCTGTACAACCACATATATATCTTGCCACCAAGACCTACTGTTTCCAAAGCACTAAGGATGGCTTCATGGGTGACATTGTCGTAAGCCCCCTTAACGTCTAGAAACAGGGCGGCGCACAGTCTCTTACAGGCTTTCTGGTGTTGAACATATGTCACCAGATCAACAACGTTGTCGATTGACGAATGGCCGCGCATGAATCCGGTCATGGATACTGGATAGATTTCGTAGTGCTCTAAATACCACTCCATTCGTGTTAGAATCATTCGTTCCTTCGTTTTTCCCACACAACTGGCAAGTGCGACAGGACGGCATGAGGCAATATCCAAAGGAGATTTACCAGCCTTTAGAAGTGGAATGAGGCGACTTGACTTCCATGCCTGGGGAACCATACCAGTCTGCCAGGAGTCGTTGTATAGGCGTAAGAGTGCCTTCCGAGCTTCGTCTACAAGATTACAAAGGGCACGATAGGTAATGCCGTCAGGTCCAGAGATTTAAGGTAATGTTCGAAAAAGAATGTCGCTGAGTCTACTTTCTTATATGAACAAGTTCGGGTAAGGCAGAATATTAAAGTTGTGAGAAGCCCAACAAGGAATGTCCGTGATGTAAACGTTCTGAGAAAAGGGGGACGTATACAGATGCGCATAGTTCCACTTCATGGAGGGCAAAGGTCTCTCGCAGTGCCCCACTCCCTGTAATGCCAATGTATAAGGCTGACTTTGCGCCCTCTCCTTCATTTAGGTGACCAAGGAAAAGGAGCTTGTCGGTATTTATTCCATGCACTGGAATTCGAAATCGACAGATTGTCGTTGCCGTGGATCCTTTGAAGAAGTATTCAGAAACCGCCACCTTACCTGCGGCAACAGCAAAATAAGTTGACCTGTTCAAGCTACACAACTTTATTCTTCGCCGTGGCGCACCTACTGAACTGCTGAGTGATCCAAGCCCTGTATTCCTCTTGAACCTGCCGCAATAGTGGCAACCTAATGAAGTTCTTCATAACTGCTACTGTACCATTAAAAAAAGTAGAACGTACTACGCGCTATCTTATATGATGGCAATACGGTTGGCACCTCATCTCCTCAGCAGCAACCAGTTCACTGCCGTGATGGCGCAGTAAATCAGAGCAGCGGGAGTATATAGTTAAGGGCGCGAACACTCCCTCTTAGGACCTTAACCCCATAATCCGTAATCTGCTCCGTATAAGGGGGCTGTTTGCGCGTAGATGGGCGGTCTACCATGATGGCGCCACGGTCGCGCAGCAACCCGTCGAAAAGACGTGTCCTTCAAACCCGCGCGCACGAGTTGCCGCCTACGGGTAAAATGACGACGTGGAAGATATAGTATACGACTGCAAATGGTCGTCACTGGAAAAAGGAAGAGAAAAAAATATAAAACCGAAGAAGAGAAGCTGAACAGATGGCAGAGCGCGTGCGTTTGTGTACGGCTTGCCGCAGCAGTGTTGCATTACGACGGCCGGCGGGATCGCGCTTTGCTTGTGCCGGCTATGTTATTACACTCGCTTCTGAGGATGCCTGTGGGCAGGCCGGCTGCTAACCGACACTGTCTGCTGCTCTTAGGTCTCACTACAGTTCCGTGCACTGCAAGTGCAATTGAGAAAGCACGTGCACATACACAAACTTGCTTGTTTTTCAGAGGATAACAGATTGACTAACTTCTTAATAATATATGTGTGGTTTTACATCCCAAAACCAAGATATAATGCGACTGTTGAGGCCGGGATCGCACCCACGACCTTAAGTTTAGCAGCCGAGCACCCTAGCCACTGATCTACCGAGACCGACTAGCCTAACTTCTAAGTGCGCTGTTGGATGTATCGATGGTATATGGTGGACAACTCTGGGCTATATCAATGCACGGCTGTGCTTGCTGCACTTCGAGGCTATTAGGAGAAAGTCTCCGACCTTTCTCCAGGCTTCCCGATCGAACTCAACAAGTCTACGAGCTTCAATTACATCACATTATATTTGCCACCTTAAAGGAATTATCTTGAAAAAAAAAAAAAAGATGAAGTGTTTCAGTAATGCTAGACAATTTTAGGTGTACAAATAACAACAACAAGCAATCTGCCTCCGTCTAGTGAACACACTTCATATCAGTTTATTCAGACGCGTCTTCACTCAGTATACAGGACTTAAGGATGATTAACCTTGACTAAGGCTCCTTCAATCGCATACTTTATCAGAAATGGAGACAACAATGGACATGTTAACTGCTTACACAGTTAACTTTTGCTAATTGCAGTGTATGCTTCGTTTGAAGTTTTCAAGCGCTCTTGTTTACGAGACTTTCATAAAATTAAATGAGAGCGTTTTATAATCTTTTTTTTCTTGCGTGATGAGCCGTCAACATAACTTCTACTTTCATCAACACGAGGGTCTAGACACTGCACGGTACTATTCAAAAACATAATGTGGCGGCGTCATTCAGCCGGCGCTATGTGGCTGAAACGCGAAGCCAAGGCGGTGGCGGCTGGCTGCCTGGGTGCGTGCAGTGTTCGTTTGTCAACCCGTTGCTGTAGCGGCAAATACGCTCACAGGCCACGCCCTCGGGACTTCGCTGTGCAGGGCACCATTTGCAACGCGCTGCGCATCGTTTCTTCCTTCTACAGGATTCGCATTGCGTGAGAGCGTGGTAACATAGGCCCCATACTGAACATTGTACGACTTACCTGTGACAATTGCCCCACCACGGTTGTCTAGTGGCTAAGGTACTTGGCTGCTGACCCGCAGGTCGCGGGATCGAATCCTGGCTGCGGCGGCTGCATTTCTGATGGAGGTGGAAATGTTGTAGGCACGTGTAACTCTTTGGGTGCACGTTAAAGAACCCCAGGTGGTCGAAATTTCCGGAGCCCTCCACTACGGCGTCTCTAATAATCATATGGTGATTTTGGGACGTTGAACCCCCCGAATCAATCAAATGAATCAACCTGTGACGATTCACCGATCATTCGTGCTGTTTAACATTGGCAGCGATATCTTGCTTGCTACGCACACTTTTTGGAGCCATGGTTGCTTATGCGTTTTTATTGAAAAAAAAAAAAGTATTTGGAGCGACAACGTGTTCAAAATAGACCAATCTCACCAGATGATCTGCGCATGCGCCTAATTCCGACAGTGGCGTTGCCGACTAGGGGTGCTACTGGGGCGGCTGCTTACTGCATGCTTCAAGTATTTTGGCGTTGGGCAAGAATACTTGGTGCATAAGACAATTCAACGTGCTGAAAACATGAGTCCAGACCTCCAGTGCATGTTGCTGTATGTTTCAGGTTACAGCGCATATTTTTGTGCTAAGAAAAAAAAAAACAGCTGTCGAGAGTGCTTACACGTGCCAGGTCATTTCGGCGTGTTGATGAACTTGCAATGCTTCGCTGAGTTCATATTAGTTATTTCAAAAAATGAGGATTTAGTCGCTCTCGCCATGCGAGAAAAAATCATGCACACGAGTAATGCAAGTTACAGTTTGCAGAAAAGGACTCTAGGAAAAGCCTGACGAAAAAAATAAAAAAAAACCTTTTCGCACATAGTTTTCGTTCGAGCAACAATTTCCGCGTACGCTGTGTTGTCAGTGCAAGTCTTCGATAGCAGTGATGTGTTAAACGTGAATGAATAATGAAACGGTCTCCGTGAAGCAGGCTCCAAGGGGTGGTGACATGCCGCATGCCATTCGAAATGTTTACCATCTCAAATCTTGTGAACGGCAAAATATTTCCCACTGCGAAAGGAATGGGCCAGTCAGTAAAAGGCTATGGTGACAATGCGGCTCATGAGTAGTAGCCCACTCCGCGGCTACCGCTGACGGCGTCAGCGGATCGACGGCTCAGCGCCGATATATCGTTGCTATAGGCCTATAGCGCTTCGATACTGCAGTGCACCCTCATGTAGCAAGATAAGCTTTGCTACCGCTGTTGCCGCTTCTCGTCGCGTTCACTGATATCAAATTTTGAAAGGAATGGGGACATGCCAGTGGAGTCGTGCGCTGTGATGCTAGTTCGGTACTTTTCACCGTGCACGCCATGGCGTGCAGCTGCGTACACGTATACAGCGCGCACTTACAAGCAACGTTTGTATCACAAGCGTCATTGAAGCAAAACATTTTACAATCGTCATCGCTTTTGGTGAGAGGTCTGTTTAGGTGATCTCTGTGTTGCCCTGAAAATAAGTTCTATCCAATTAGCGACCACTGACTCCAATATCTACGGAAAAAGGTCGAGCACGCTTTGTATGAAGTTTTGCTGTCACTGATCAGCCCATAGGTCGCAGAGAAAACTTGTTATGGTGCAATATTGCTTTACTTAGAACTGCTAAGCTGTTATACGTTATGACATACGCATTGAATTTGCGAACACTTTGAACTACACGCTGGAAGAGCGCGGTATTTACCGCTCCGTCGGACTTCGTTGATTGTTGAGGTAAAAATCATTTGAAAACACGTGAAATATCTGAATCCTTTTGCTCCAGGCTGCTCTTTTAGCATCCCAGCCCACATCACGTGAAACCAATCGTAACGATTCATCTTATTTTTATCGGAATAAGGCTGCGAAAGTTTGTTGATGCAGTTTGCCGATGCAGCCGGACATACCGAGAACTCCAAGTACCGGCATGCACTGCGACAGTGGTGGCGTAGTGCAACTTGTGGTGAGATCAACCTATTACGCCGCGGATGAGACCATTCGCAGCAGCACTGACGTGGCACACACATGGCCACCGCAGCGATATCATATATGTACTTGTTTGGTTGACCTCTACGCCGCCGTGTGTCACCACCATCCCAACTGCTCTCGTTTAGACGCCACCAGTCCTCAAAAGCAACGCGTGCAGTGCCTGGCTAAGTTGTTCCGTGGGACATTCATATGGCATCTGGAAGGAAGAAGGAAAAACGCGAATTCGTCCTGTGATTTCATCCGAGATGTGAATTCAGCCTTTTGTATACATATAAGCTCACATGATGCCGACAAAGAAGTAAAGCTCCTTCGTGGGCAAGTTGGTTTACTCGTATATAAGTTGTTGTAGCACGACCTTACACGGGTATACTGAAAAGCGCCGGTCACCGTGAGTGTTAATGCACAACTGGTTTGTTATGCCACTCCAGAAAAAAAAAAACTGTAGTCGCACTGAGTCGTGCAAGACTGGATCGCAGCAGAGATTGTTTATCTTTCTATCTCGTTCGCTCTGTTGTCTCACCCCTCATCATACCCTCCTCTTCCTTTCCTTTTCCCTTACCTCCGTGAGGAGTAGCAGGCCAAAAAACCGCTTTCATGGCCAACCTCTCCTCCTTCTTCTCATTAAACTCATCCTTCTTCTTGTTTCTAGGCCTTTCTATTCTTCGCTATCTTCTTCCCTTTTTCTCTCTCTCTGTATATATCTTCCTCTATCTTCCTCTGTAATGATTCTCTACCCTTTCTATCTTTCTCACTGCTTGACCATAACAGCTACGCTCTAAAAACCCTATAGCAAATGTCCGCCGCAAAGATTTGGCAAGTCCTACAACTCATCATACTGGCCCGCTATAATTTAACAAAGGAACGCATGCATGGTGAAGTCTGATTAGGAGTCCCACATTTCGGCTTCTCTTCTTAACCATCTGTACACTCTTTTAAGATGAATTAGCGCGTGCCGGTAAGTGTCGGTTGTAATTCTTCATATACGACACACGGTAAACCTTAACCACAACAGCTCTGCAATGAAAACAAGAAGGCTGTCGACTCAGTCGAGCGCATGCGCACATGCTCTCAAGGAAAGGGGCAAAGACAACTGCAAAAGGCATGTCTGATTAGCAAACAAACATACTGATGTGTCGCAGACGCAATGCATGCCTCTTCTAATGCGAAAAGTTTCCAGCAGAATGTATGCATGGACTAGGTCACCGCCTCCCATGCCGCTATCCCTATCGACGCTGGATAGCTATAGGCCGTGCCTTTCTATCGTTGACGTGGTGCAGTGATAATTTAGCCGAAGTATCGTTATCCTAGACAGCCGCAGAGACTTTGTCACCAATGTTTTCTTGCTGATATGATAGATATTACTGCGCCGTTGTCTTCCGTATATAGGGGCTGTGAGTCTCGCACAATGTACCAAGGGGAACAAGCGAAGCGCATATCGGAAGCGGTGTTTGAGAACACGAGTCATTCCCATTCGAGCAAAAAAATGTGAGCAAGCTCGTGAGTGTGCACCCGTGACGAGGAGAGCAGGAACCGGGGAAGCTGATCCTCCCTGTCGATAAAGCGAGTGCAGAGATTGATACCTTAGTCTCAAACCCTAGATTCCTACTAGGGTAGCTGCAGTTGCAACACGTGTAAACCTATGGGGAGAGAGAGAGAGAGATAAAGATGCAAAGAAAGGCAGGTAGGTTAACCAGACGCACGTCCGATTTGCTACCTTGCACTGGGGAAGAGATGAAGTGGAGAAAAGAGGTTGGAGAGAGAGAGAGAAGAAAGGTACACAATCACGAGCACACTCGGGGGAGCACACGCTGTCTACAGGCGGTCGCTCAGGTTTGTTGTCTTCAAGTAATGTAGCAGCACTTTAGTGGCTTTCTGCAAAATTGAGACAGACACCCAAGGTCCCAGAATCTTCTGAACACAGAATGGTCTAGAGTCCATTTGGTTCAAAACCATCCGGAGCTGGCATCGCTGCGTGTTGTAGCAAGCGCAGCTGTACAGGACGTGTTCGATGGTCTCTTCAGCTCCGCAGGAGTCGCATGTAGAGGCGTCTGCCATACCGATGCGAAAGGAGTACACCTTTGGGAATGCAACACCCAACCAAAGGTGGCATAACAGTGTCGCTTCGGAACGGTAAAGTTGTGCTTGTAGCTTTATCTTGAGCGAAGGATCCAATTCATGTAAGTGACATGGGAGCACCTATGTTACAGTATACCCTAATCTCAAGCACCAATATTTCTTTAGCGATGGCCACAGAGGATGCCGAAATTAAACAAAAAGTGAAGAGGTGCAGATTTACAAAACATCCGATCCTTGACTTCAGTCTTACATTGGAATAATAGTTTTCTTTTCGTTTTTCATGGAACTTCGTTATGTTACAATTGTGTTAGCGTTTGAAACGTTCCACTAACAAAAGACGTGCTATATACACTGCTAAGAGATTATCACGGCTTCGAGGTACAAGAAAAATGCAAGTATAAGTCAGTTGATAAGACATTGGTAAATGCGTGGAAATAGTCGGTTCCGGTGGCACAAACTTCTGCTTCCATGGCCTTGGACAAAATACTCATATTGACGTTTTTATCGAACCAAATTTTCATAATTCAACTGCGATATGTCAGCGAACACCTCATTTGTATCCACCTTTGTGCGCAGAGAACACGCACACGGACAGTCTTTTCCCCATTGTAAACATAGACTAGTAATTTCAAAAGAGCCACGAATAAAGACTGATTCATGTCGCACGCAGTTTACAAGCATCACCCCGTGGTCCTGATAAAGTGGTAGCTTTTACGAGTTGATGATTCACTATCGAATTGGTTGTGTCCCCTCTACTGTCCTCGTATACCTTCCGCTATACGCAGTCATGTAAAAAATGAAGAAATGCGGTCGTAATATCTTCGAAGAATTCCATGTGGTGCAATATTGCGGGCCATGGCTGTGAATTTTTATGGATTGGTAAGGAAGCAAGGAACAGGAGGGAAATGAAAGGAATGTTAACCTGTCTAAAGGATTGGTAAGGTAAAAGAAAAAGACCATGCATGTTGAAATAATCAACCCTAAATACCAACTTGCATCACTGTTCATCGGTAGCGTGTACCTACCTATAAATTATTTTTTTCTTGTTAGCATAAAGCTGTCGAAAACAAATTTTTTCAGAAAGTGTCACCAAAAAAAAAAAAAGATGTCTAAATCACAGGACGACGGACTGTTATGTATACATTTCCCGGTCCTTCTCTCTCTTTTTTGCCATTGCCGTTCGCTTATTTAGTGTGGTAGCATTCTGAGATACGAAAATGAAATAAGAACCTCTGTTGGGGCGTGTACCATTGTGCAACGTTAGATGCGCCGGAAACTGTTTCCAGAGTGGCGCGAGCGAGTTTTCATACGCAACTTGGAAGATATACGACGGTGTTTACGAACGCGGCCGCAGCTACTGCACGTGACGATTGTCCCGTGCTGGCATTGGAACGGCGCAAGCACCCGCGAAAAGGCGCCATGGAAATTCACCACATCAACGTAAACATCTGTAATGCTTCCTCTGCGGTCTTTCTGCACAACTTCAGTTGTCATGCAGAGGTTCTCCGAGGCATGAAGCAAGCTTGTAACTTAACGGTCTAAGTTATTGTAGTATGGAACACTAACGAGTGGTGTCATTAGAAAAGCAGTTTAATAGAACTGACATTTATGCGATTTTCAACGCATTCACGATTGCCCCGTCGTGGTGGTCTAGTGGCTAAGGTACTCGACTGCTGACCCGCAGGTCGCGGGATCGAATCCCGGCTGCGGCGGCTACATTTTCGACGGAGGCGAAAATCCTGTAGGCCCGTGTTCTCAGATTTGGGTGCACCGTAAAGAACACCAGGTAATCGAAATTTCCAGAGCCATCCACTATGGCGTCTCTCATCATATGGTGGTTTTGGAATGTTAAACCCCACATATCAGTCAACGCGTCCTTGATTACACAACGGGGCCAAGCATTAGAACAAGGCTGAATAACAGCGCTAACAGCGCATGCTATTAGACAGAAATGGCTTTATGCTCTCCCATGGTAGAGTTTGATTGATATGTGGGGTTTAACGTCCCAAAACCACTATATGATTATGAGAGACGCCATAGTGGAGGGCTCCGGAAATTAAGACCACCTGGGGTTCTTTATCGTGCACCCAAATTTGAGCACACGGGCCTACAACATTTCCGCCTCCATCGCAAATGCAGCCGCCGAGCCGGGATTTGAACCCGCGACCTGCGGGTCAGCAGCCTAGTACCTTAGCCACTAGACCACCGCGGCGGGGCTCCCATGGTAGAGTGCCGAATGCTATGAGTCGTTAGACACTTTTGTCTGTTGTAAACGCACACCGTCACCATGACAGGAATCCAATAGTAGAGTATTGTAGTAGAGTAGAATTTAATAGTCGGGTGCTCTAAATTATCCCAAACACAACACGTGTCTAAACTGGGACGGCTTTCTGCTGTCCCTTGGCAGAGTACCACGTACTCTAAACTGTTAAACGATTTTTCTAAACAGAATGATATGTGATTCTGTGCAAGCTTGGTGACTTTTCGTGTTCACTTTTCTCTTTGTGTCCTTCAGTGATCTGTGGCAGTGTCTCCGTGCTATAAGCTACATCGTACCTATGCTCTTTTGTTTGTACGTCCCACTGATGTCATTTTGTTACACGGTGCAGTTCTCTTACCTGAACTGCTATTACACTGGCGTGCAATAAGCTTCCCGTTCACCAATGGCGGAGCCTATGGTTCTAAACATATTACGTTAGAAAGCTTAGACGGCGTATACGAACTACAGGAAAGCACCGATTGTCTTCTTTAGCTTGAAGGTACTTGACGCGGGCCTGGTTGCATGATGCTTCAGCTATGAAAAGGTTTGTGCAGCGAACGCCCGCAGGGCTGCTGCTGAAAGCCGTCGGCCGACATCGGTGAAAGAACGCGACGGGCGTCTTTCGCCCAACTCGGTTCACCGGCCCCGGAGAGGCCTCCCTGCGCATCGAGGCCAATTACGCCTGAAAGGCGATGTTGCCGCCGCACCAACCAACTGGACCGGACATGACGTTGACTGTTTCGGAGACCTCTGTCGCCGATGCCGTCGTCCAAACGCTGCCAAATCGTCGCATCTTCTCTATTTCCCGCCAGCGTTCCACGTGCTTGCCACCACAGAGGCACGTAACCGCTACGTCACCATCGCGTCCGCGGCCCCCTCAACGGGATGCCGGATCTCTCTCGCCGCGCGCTGCTTGATTGTGCTTCAAAAAAGGGCGTCTCTCGCCCTCTTCCTGCGTGTCCCCCTTCCCCTCGATCCTTTCATTTCGTGCTGGCGAGGGGTTGGGTTTCGTGGCGCGCGGGTGTTCTGCGTTCTGTAACCGGTTTCCAAGCGGCGTCACTTGCCTCCGCACTAGCGGCAGCAGTAGATCGCCGTCCTCCCACCACTCTGTGTGCGCGGGAGCCCGTCACCCCGGCGATCGGCCGCGGTGTGCACTTGTCCGAATCGAAGCTCGTCATGGTCACGTGAGGGCTTTCGTGGGACACCACCAGACAGCAGACGCGTGCCTTTTCTTCTGTGACAAACAGAGCCGCAGTTCCTGCGCGCGCTTATCCCTCTGTTGTAAGCCGGCGTTGGAACACCAAAAGGCGGCACCATGTTTTACATGCTCGTAGCCCCGCTCCACCGAGCGGTCAAGATCAACCGCATCGTTCTCGACAACCAGATATTCCGCCTGCACTACAAGGCCACTTCACTGCTGCTGCTCATGTTCAGTATCCTGGTGACCAGTACGCAGTACTTCGGCGAGCCCATAGATTGCATTCAGCACGACTCGGTGCCAGCCAACGTCATCCGAACCTTCTGCTGGATTCACTCGACATTCAACGTTCCGGCAGCTTTCAACGCAACCGTGGGCGTCGATGGGGTCCCACATCCGGGAATTCAGAAGTACACTCCGGATGAAGTTCGACGCTACTATGGATACTACCAGTGGGTCTGCATGGTGCTCTTCCTGCAGGCCGCCTGCTTCTACGTGCCGCGCTACCTGTGGAAGTGCTACGAGCAGGGTCTCATTCGCAGTCTGGTCCAGGACCTCGACTGTCCTATCAAGGAGGACGCCGACGTGTGCCGAAAGACCGAGGTCGTCGCCCGCTACGTGCGCAACCACTTGAACATGCACGGCCGCTACTTCGGCTGGTACGTGACCGCCGAGGTTCTCAACTTCGTCAACGTCCTCGGTCAGATCCTGCTGACGGACGCCTTCTTGGGCAACATGTTCACCACGTTCGGCACCGACGTACTCAACCACCACAACGAGGACCCGGACGTTCGCAACGACCCTATGATCTGGGTGTTTCCGCGCATCACCAAGTGTTCCTTCCACCTGTATGGTTCGTCTGGAGACGTGATGAAGCACGACGCCCTGTGCCTGCTCGCGCAGAACATCATCAACGAGAAGATCTACATCTTCCTCTGGTTCTGGTGGGTCATCCTAGCCACGCTCACGGGCATCGAGCTGGTGTACCGCCTGGCGACCATCGTGTTGCCGAAATTGCGCGAGATGATTCTGCGGTACCGGGCGCGCATGGCCGACCGTCGCATGCTCGAGATGGTCACCAAGCGCGTCTGCATCTCCGACTGGTTTCTGCTGGACCTTCTCTGCAAGAACATGAACCCGGTGCACTATCGCACCTTTATCAACGAGCTCGCCAAGTCACTGGAGGACGAGTACGGCAAGAGGCTACTCGCCGGAGTCGACACCTCCAACACGAGCACCGTCTGATTTTTCAACTCGCCATGGGAGCCCCCCGTGGCTTGCTGGAAAAGATAAGATGACCTTGTCCGCGTTGTCGCTGGCCGAGACTGTTTCTAATCAAAGCGCCCTGTGTGGTTCGTGAATCTCGACTTCGCGCGCGCGGTTATGACAAGCGTGTCAGATGCCAAAAGCCATGTCTGTTCCGTGCGTTATAAGCTGGCAGTTCGTTTAGAATTTTTGTGTTCTTGAAATAATAGCGCCAGTATTTTTTCTGTTGACAGTGCAGCTTGTAGCGTTAGACGCTAAGTGAACCGCAGCCTTCATTGCTAGAGTACAATGAACATTTTATTTTTGTACGCGCTTTAGCAGCATCATTTTTTTTTTTTCAGTCAGGGTAAGACAATTTCATCTTTTCCTTCCAGACGCACTTATGCTCTGCATCTCAAAATGCTACACGCTGCCACTGACTATAGGTTTAGTTAGAAATTTACGGATGCCATAGGAATACACGCGTGATTGGCTTCTTTGTTGTGGCCTAATATAGGACGTTTGTTCCAAGACGAGAATGCATGTGCTTGATATCTGAGAGGGTGATCATTTGTGTTTTTGTTTGTTCCTAAAACGGCTGACAAGGGTTTTGCTTTTTTCATTTTTTACTGTTGACAATCTGGGAGATACGATGCGATATTTTGTTACAAGCGCCGTTAAAAGCAGGGTTCTGTTTCCACGACAATGTTATCTCGGTTAAAGAAAAAAAAATATTTTTACAAACTGCCAATGTACAACTGCATGTGACCCAAGTGCCGTACTTTCTTCATGTTGACTCACAATGTCTTGTGTGTGCGTGTGTATCTGGTGAGTGTCATTGTGAATGGACATTATCGAGAAAAGTGTTCTGCGGACTTACCTTTTTTTTCCCCTTGAAGGGTTCTTGTTTCAAACGTGTCACAATTCACCGCACAAGTGACGAAAAAATATACAGAGTGGAATGAAAAAAAAAAAAAGTCTCGTGTTCTGACTTTGATCGATCGTATAGCATGGTAGCGGTCACCTTTTGGATTCTCTGTCTACATGAATCAACATGGGGCTAAACTATTATTCATTGTAAAATGCAAATAAAGACAGCAATTTATAGATATATTTCGTTTAACACATGCTTGTTTTAACAAAACGTTACGTGCGGTTGCTAAATTCAATCACAGTCTTGGAGGAGCAGTCCTATTGAACAATCAATAGCAGCAGATTTTCTCGCGCACGGCGATCATAACTGCGCATTGTGCTCAGCGTCCTTCCAAATGCGAGGTACACGCCACCTGGCTGATTTCGCGAAGGTCACGTGAACGTACAATAAAAAAACAAAACAAAAAGACGTGCCTTTCCCTAGGGGCCATTTCACCTGTCGTTTCACTCGAAAAGAATGCACGCGGGGGCGGGTCAGACGCACCATTACTCGTCGCCGCGGAAGGTCGCGCACGGGCCTTTAAACGCAGTCCGTGTTAAGAAATGGTTCTTATTGCATCAGCAGGCCGTACGACATGAATGTGTGATGCGTCATGCTAGTCTACCTAGTGAAAAAAAAGAAAGAAAAATCGCAGCATATCCACGGTGTGAATGATGATGAGTAGGGCGAAGCTTTGAAGGGTTTTATCGGCAAACCGTGAATCATCCACTGGCCGCGTTTGTCCGTCCGTACGTCTGTCTGTCCGTATGTCCGTCCATTCGTCAATCTAGTGAACACTCCAAGTACCATGATCTCGCATCTTTTCATCATATATTCTTCATATACAAGTACCGCTTTCCAGCGGATATTCGAAGGACTAAAACGAGAGGTGGCTACAACATACAGGAGACGCATGACTTACGCCTTAAGGAGCTTCACCCCTAAAAACGCGTCGTTCCGAGTACTTGAACGCGAAAGTCACCGTATTTTTGTTGCCATTGATCTTATCCAATACCCCAAAAAACTTCGTGCACTGCCTCCGAGATTGAAGAACGTGCCTTTGCACTTCCTCCGAGAACAGGTCCTGCAGCGCCTTTGGGATCGGCCCACCTTTCACCAAGCGTTGGCGTGTTCAAGTGGCGGCATGGCGACATCAAAGTTTTGATGACCTGTGGAATCTATAGAGTTTCCTTAAATCAACTATAGGGGACTCATGCGCTGCGATCGTTCAGCGACCATGGGAAAGATGAGTACACGGATTTGTCTGGTATTCGTACTTGCAGGCCTCGAATCGCACTTGTGCCTTCGTCTATTGCCGTGTTTCTGTTTTCTTTCGAAGGAAAAGGCGAACCGTTTTAAACATCGGGACCTGATTTGAAATAGTGAGCCTAAAAGATTAAGGTGGTGAAACGCAACCACTGAACGTTTGCTGTTTTTTGTTTAGTAACAAAACAAGCCATGCGAACCAAAACAGAGCCAGAAGTACTAAGATTAGACAAAGCCATGTACTACCCATCATTCCCTAGCTCGCTGAAGCGCCGTGCGTTATAGCTCCTACGAGCAAGCGCCAGATTTACCTCTATTGTATTTATAAGAATATCCGTTCCCTCTCTGCTCTCTTATCTTTCATCTCCCCCATCCCACTCCCAGGCGCAGGGTAGCAAACCAGCTGCCTATAGGCTGGTTAACCTCCCTGCCGTTCTTTTCCTCCTATTTTCTTTCCTTCCGTGATGGAGTCATGATGTGGTTGTAGGGTTAGGTCATCGCGTGAACATTTTTCAGTGAAAGCTGTTATGAAATCACAACATGGTTCACGTGCGCCCTGTAGTTGTATGCCGCCGCCACCGGTATCCGTAATCACTATCGCACAAAACAAGGAAAAAAAACAAGCTCAGTAAACAAAAACATATAGGACACAATGGAATTCAAACACGGGTCCCCTGCGTGCCAGCCTTTAGTATTCTACAACTGAGCCACGCCGGGGCTTAGAGCTCCTTTGCAAACTGGCCTTAGGCAAGCTTGATGTGGGTAAAGGAATCGCGTTACTATGAGAAATGAAGTGTTTTAGGACAGCACAGGAACAATCAAGTGTCACATGATTCGAATTGCGCAAAGAGTTGATCGTCGAATGATCCAACCATTTACAAAAGCTCAATCTTGTTCACATATTAACTGTGGCGCATACCCGCTTTGAGGGACTATGGGGCTAACAAACGTTTCTGCCTTAATTCATCATCCTCAAGCACAGCACAAGAAATTGCTTAAAGTTCCTTGCAAGTGTGCAGCAGGCACCACGCTTCTCCGAATGCCTGCGAAGTACACAATTATTAATGGCGTAGTGGGTACCCTGCAAGTGTGCGTGATAATTACCAAAAGCTTGTCTAAAAAGTTATTTGAAAGGCTGCTCTTCCAGCTTTTGCTGTTACAGTGCTGCACGTTCCGCGCAGGCTTGGCGTTCTTTTTTTTTGCACCAGCCGGGCTGAAGATGCCACGGTCACTTTGCGTGGACGACGAGACCTGTAATATGTACTGTCAGGGATAGGTGGCGCGCTGAAGCAGAAAAGCGCAGATTTGCTAGGGAGCCTATACGCAGTAAGTTTTAAAATGCGTGCTCTCGGCGTTACAAGTCCTGTATAGGAGGGTCAGTCGGGGCTATGAACCAAAGGCTTCGCAGATGGCAGTTTGGGGCTGCGTAAAGTTCTGGACTGTGCTGTTAGGTTGGGTCGTTATGACCACGGGAACTGAATTGTCTAGAATGTACGTTTTATGAGCTCAGTTCTTTCGGATAGTGTCTGACAGATCCAGCCTTGCTTCGAGCCAACTCGCTGCTAGACTTTAGCAAAACACAAATGGACCAACCAAGAACAACAACAAAAAAGCGTCGCTTGCACCAAACGAGGTTAGGTCACAGCAGAACTGGTTGGCACCTAGGTGGCCGTAGATTGGCTCGGCTTATATACTCTCTTCTGTCTCTTTCCCACTCCTTGATATACTATAATATTGATTGATTGATATGTGGGGTTTAACGTCCCAAAACCACTATATGATTATGAGAGACGCCGTAGTGGAGGGCTCCGGAAATTTAGATCACCTGGGGTTCTTTAAGATATACTATAATATACATCGCTATGATTGCTCTCTCTTTTATTTCTTTATATTAGCATGCGTCTTTCTCTATGTGTCTGTACTTGTTGGTCTGTCTTTCTCCCCTTTCTTTTACGCAGTTTTTTTTATGTTCTCTCTCTCTTTCTCTCTCTCTACAGTCGTCCTATCGCTTCCGCTCCTCGACCTTGACAGCTCTGCTGTGAATCTTCTACAACGCACATGTGCTCCAGAAATTGGGCGAACCCACAGCTCACTACCCTGGTCCACTAATAGTTAACGAATGAACACGCGTGCGGTAAAACCGTTTAGAGGCCGCGCGTTTTCAGCTTCTCTTGCTGAACATATACACGCAAAGCTTGGGCAGACCTTGGGCACGCACCAATTTATAATGAAGATAATTTTCGATCTACAACACACGGAGAACCTTTTGCGTAACACCTCTTCTGTACCAAAAAAACAAAACAAAAAAACATGTTACGGAACCGTATTACGATCCCGATAGCATAGCCAAGCTTGCGTGGACAGCGATATTGTCCGGTGTCGCAAACCACAATAAAACCCTTGAAAAGATGCATATCGAGCATCGTAGATGCCATCAGTATCGGCCCACCAACAATTGCTCGGACCGCCGATTCAGTTAATGCGACCTAGAAGATTATCAGGCCTGCTCACTGCCGCCGTGAAGTCACTCGTTTTGCCCGGGCGTTTTGCCCGGGCGTGTACCAGGTTGTGAATCTATTGACACCATCGTCTCCCGTTAAAAGATGAAGCGTTGGTGGTGAGTTTGACATGCTTAACAGCTCTCTTATACGAACAATTAGTATATAAGATAAGGCACGACTACCACGAAGCGCTTAAGGAAGGTCACGATATTGTATTTCAGTGGTTGCCGAGTCATTGCGGAATCGTCGGCAATGACCGCGCGGATGAAGCTGCTCGATCGGCTCATGACCAAGACCAGCGCACGCCCATACCAATCTTGACAACGGACGCTGCAAGGCTACTACAATCACTTGCTCGCCGTATATCTCTCCTACAATGGAATACGTAGGGTTTCTCCAACACGCACCTGTTTTCGATCGACCCAAACTTGTAACTTCGTTTGCCATCCGGGCACCCACGATGCGCTGAAACATTACTGTGTAGCATGAGGTTGGGCGTGACATTTACGAATTCGTACTCTCGTCTCCTTGGAATGGCGAGCACTTCAGATGCAACACCTGCGCATGCGAGGAAACGCTTGAGCACATTCAATGCCATTGCCCAGCATACCAGCCTGAACGACGTATTATGGAAGCCAAGCTCCGTCCGCTGGATTCACGGCCGCTTACAGAAGAGAAGATCCTGGGACCTTGGCCGACTGCTTCCCATACGCGCAAAGCCACGAAAGCCCTCTTGTACTTCTTAAGGACCACCAGACTAACACGACCATTCAATTGTGAAAAAACAGTGTGAGACCGCGCTGTGTAGTCTCGAGCTGACTATTCATCCTTCTATTTCTTACTCCTCTTCTTTTTCATCTCTTTCATTCCTATTATTCTCCCTTTCCCCCACTCCAAGTGTAATGTAGCCAACCGAGCCAAGCTTGGTTAACCTCCCTGCCTTTCCTATCCATTTCTCTCTCTCTATCCTTTTGATAAAAAAAAAAGGCGCTGGTTTAAGCCTTAAACCAGTGCCTTTTTTCACATTAGTAATTTTTTCCATTATACATTAGTAATGTATTGCGCTTGAAAGTGTTTGGAGAGTCACCAGTGAGCCGTTTCTTCCACGAAAAAGTTGAAGATCGAACGCTATCAAGCGTGTTTGGTCGATCTATAACAGAAAAATTTGATGGACCAACAAAGTGACGCAATAAATAAGGTAAACTTTATTAATTATTTATTTATTTAAACGCACACACACTATCTATAGAGCATGCAGACAAACTATTGCTACGAATTTTCAGTTTCAGCCGTTTTATTTGTACTCTTTCGAACATCTGTCTTCATAGACACGCAGTTAATTATGAGATTGTGTGCTGATGCCACGTGACAATATCAAAGTGATGACCACTGCAAGAGACAACAAAATCTCTCGTTTCACAAAAATCGCTTGTGACCGACTCAAGAAGCGGCGTTTCCTCTTTCGCTCTGGCCCCTCTCGCAGTGGTGTGTAGTCAATCATATAACTTAGGGCCTGGGAAAAATGTTAGTACTGGGTCTATATTAAGCCTTGTAGCCCCCGTGGGCATTCAAACTGCACTGCCGGTTCTTTGATCGGTATAGCTTCGGTAGTGGTACTTAAATATTCTAGATTTAAACAGAAATCACGCACCTAAAAACCAATTAAAGCACCTTACCATAAGTATCTACACGCACCTGATGCCAAGGAAGCATCGTAGGCTAAGGTTCCGACCGCAATAATACTGCAACAAAGCGGTACGGACACCGGCAGGAAAATACAATGCACAAAACAGATTCGCTAAAAATGCAACAGCATTCCTTACATTATTTTTATCAACCAAGTGAACAGAAGTAATACTATATAGGTCGGTGCCGCTAATCGCCAATAGAAAAATGTTTACAAACCCCGAAGTAAAAACGGCTGTTCTGAAAACATACTGCCACGAGCATTTATTGTTTTAATGCCAAGGCTTACGCCCGGCCCGTGTGACCCGTGTGACCAGTTGAACTGGTCAAAAGCACACATGACACCATTCTTTCAGAGCAAGAACAAAACATAGTGGACATGGGGCCATTGTAACGATTCAGAAACATATAGTACGGACACATGTACCTTCGGGTCACAAAGAAAACGGATGTCGACCTCTACTTGACGAGGAACACCCTCCCATTTCGTTGTTCCGTTGTCCTTATAGGAAACGAGAACACTCGCAATGTCGGTCTCTTCGCGCAGCATCGCCTAACCTTTTGAATTGACAGCCGAACAGATTGCAAATATCCGGGGCTCAAAACGCATCACATGCCCACGCTGGAGTTGATGGACACACAAAAAGACGGTCTTCTCGAGTCGCCAACAAGCAGACCATAACGTCAAGAAAACGTTCGTCGGGCTTGGAAATTCATGTCTTTCGAGCGACGAGAGCAAGCGTAAGCACGTCCTAAACACACTGGCATAAACATAGTGACGTAAGAGCCCGTGGCCGACACATTGAGCAGGCCTGAAATTATCTAGGTGGCATTGATCCAGTCCATTGCGCTGATTTCGTCATATTCTAATCGGGGCCTTCGGCCTATGACAAAGAAGAGCTGATGTCGCCCGCATAAACATGTACAAATACAATAAGGGGACATAACGAATAGAACGAGCAACTGCCCCGTCAAAGAGGAAGCATGCTTACAGACTTGCTGAAGGGGAGAAGAAATGAAAAAAAAAAAAAGATTCGAGAGATGCATGCACTGTTTGGCCAAGCACGGGAGATGCCTATCGCAGTACGTCCCATAACAAGCGGAGTATACGAACATTATAAAATTTCAGTCTATCCCAATTAGTGCTTGAGAAGAACTCCAAATACAGCATTGCGAGACTTGTATACTTATTTATGGCTATTTGCAGCACCATTACGGAACAATGAAAAAAAAAATCATCGAGTGCTCGACGAGAAAGATTACCATGCTGCAATTTGCAGCAGCAGACGCCAAACAATTGGGATCAGTAAATGTCTCAAGCATTTCGGCGTTTTGTTCGCTGGCTATTGCCTCATATATAGCGTTACAATCTGCGCATTATGTCTTACCACTTGCTTTTTTTTTCGAAATGATCCTCGGCGCTGCTTAATTATTAATTACCACACCAACTGGAGCATGACAATAATTGCTGGGGTTTAACGCCCCAAAAGCGCCTTACGATTATGAGAGACGCCGTAGTGGAAGGCTCCGAAAATTTCTACCACCTGGGGTTTATTAACGTACACCTAAATATAAGTACACGGGACTCAAACACCAACTATGGCGCACCCCTTCCTGTTATTGCCATACTACTCAGCTATCAGCTAGAAATTACGGAGAGAAAACAAGAGCGTAAGCACGTACCTCACTTTTTGAAAAGCTTACCTAATTGTCAAATGTTAATGAAAGTATTTAAAGTGGTGTCAGTACGCGACAGTACATGACAGGGGTCTCCAAAACACAGGCTATATACATGCGGCCTGCGCACTTTTAGTGACGAGGCCCACCCATGGGTGTCTGTATTTGTTCCAGAAATATATAGTTTTAATTTCTTAATGATTATCTTCGTGAGCTGCATAGACGGGATAATTTCCACTTCTTTATATATGAGGCAACCAATGCAGTCACCATGTGTTGAAACGTAACCATGGAACAAAAGTTTTATATTTCAGGATTGGCGTCTATAGACTTGGGCCCTTATGAGATTCAGTATCGGCATGTTTCTGGAAACTTGACGTCGAATGCCCGTCATAAAAGGCACATATATGGCATATTGACGTGTGCATGTGGGAGGTGGTGGCCAGATACTGCACCAGGGTGGCCAATCCTTGTCTGGTGAGGGAGCGCGTTACCGGCGGTGGTCACTCGTGAGGCTGCATCCCAGCCCTCCTCATGCAGTTCCATCCCTACACGGATTTTCTTTATAAGTTTGGGAGCTGGGCGGCAGCAGGATTTAAACCACGGACCTCTTGCACGTGACGCGGATGCTCTAAGCACTACGCCATCGCTGCAACTCGCCATCGCCGCAATGGACCGAGTGACTGGAGGAACATGGGAGAGGCCTTTGTCCTGCAGTGAACGTACTCATGATGATGATGATGATAATATGGGGAATGTCATCGTTGAAATGGAAAGGATGGCAGAGCATTTGTGCAAACTCACTCCCTCTCGCCTCCCGTCCTCTAGGCTCCAGTCTTCTTCACTGTGCCGGGACTTGAGGGCGGGAGACTTGATTGCGTGAGCGCAAGCAGCCCGCTAACTGAGGTGAGTTTGATACGCCTAGGAAGGAAGAATGGTTGGCGAACACACACGTATGCAATGCGCATGCAGTCATGCTGTTCGCACGTCCCTTTGGCTGTATTGCCATGATTGACTTATCGATATGTGGGGTGTAATGTCCCAAAACCACCGTATGATTATGAGAGACGCCATAGTGGAGGACTCCGGAAATATCTACCACCTGGGGTTCTCTAACGTGCACCCAAATTTGAGTACACGGACCTACAACATTTCCGCCTCTATCGGAAATGCAGCCGGGATTCAATCCCGTGACATGGGGATCAGCAGCCGAGTACCTTAGCCACTAGACCACCACGGCGGGGCAGCTGGATTGGCGTGAAAATAGCCAATGAGTGCCCAATCTCAATATTGAGTGGGCTTCCCGGATGCTATTCGAGAAGTCAGTCGCCATGGTCTTAAACTAGGCTCACGCGCACGCTTATACTTTTTGACATGTATTGCAAAGCATTTGCAATGTTTTGTGCCAAGTGTGCGCAGAAAGAGCCTTTCAGGCTTCTTGGGCCCACCTACCCCTCGCGATGGAGTACGGGCTTGTCACCCACACTTGCAGTCGATGTATGGGTGGATGCTATGAACGTCGCTTTTATAATATAACGGGGTGGTGACATGTCTGCCCCCACCTCCTGACAGGGCGTTTTCACCTGCACGTGCAGCGACGACGCAGCGATGTCCGCAAATCACCCGTCCTCGCCTTTCAATATATGTGAGGAATGCGTTGCTGGTGTGCGCGAAATGATGCCGATATCTCATCCAGGGACCTGCATTTGAGAAGTTGTGTGTAGGTGTGGAATGTGCATTACTGCCGCTGTCCGTCACAACTTGACAGCTTCAAGAAAAAACAACTTCACCCCCCCCCCCCCCCCTTCACTCGTGGTTGCTATGCAGGGATGTTTAAGTGGATTCCCTCTTGGAGGCGCGGTGACCTTGGGCGTTCGAGGGACGTTCCCTTCAAATGGTCACTCGTACAGGGATAGCGCATTTATAAGGAAGACATTTCCTAATTTTTATAGGAATGTCAACTTATATTGTGAGCCGCGCCAGGCTCACACTCGGCATGATACTGTCGTCTTGCGAAACGTAAATGAATTTCTGTAAAGCTTCTTCCTCACGAGTCGCAATCTGCATTGATTTTGTGCTTCTCAATTCCACGGGCCTGTGGTTCGGCAGCTTCGCTCAACACAACGCTGCCCGATGGTCGGCTCCTGCAGCAGGCCAGTCGCAACACTGCGCCGTGCAGATGAACATCATGAACCGACCGAACCGTTTTAATGGTGCGTTCCTCAGGCATATTCGAGAAATGGGCATGCGGTTGGAACATGATGCTGGCAATGTTCCCGATTTTCAGCTCTAGAACCTCTTTTCAAGACCAACAGATGAGCAGCTGGCAGCGCCACTTGCCTCTGCAGTTTAATGTATTGCATTCCCCCCCCCCCTCTCTCTCTCGTTTTACTTGCTTTGTTCAGCACACCGTGATGCATATAACCACATTATAGAGTGGAAGTATCACAAATAAAATGGATATATTCGACAGACAGAGGTTAGGAAAGCAGCGACTATATATGCATAGTAAAACGAGTGGTGTCGATATATATATATATATATATATATATATATATATATATATATATATATATATATATATATATATATATATATATATATATATATATATATATATATATATATATATATATATATATATAAGAACACAAGCGAGTACACGTACGAAAGAGCAATACTTTTATGCCAACGTTTCAGCCGTGGCACGGCCTTCGTCAGGGAATTCGTCAGGGAATGACGAAAGCCGTGGCACGGCCTTCGTCATTCCCTGACGAAGGCCGTGCCACGGCTGAAACGTTGGCATAAAAGTATTGCTCTTTCGTACGTGTACTCGCTTGTGTTCTTTATACGTACCAGACCCCTTGAACTTCCTGCTGTATATATATATATATATATATATACATATATATATATATATATATACATATATATATATATATATATATATATATATATATATATATATATATATATATATATATATATATATATATATATATATATATATATATATATACACACAGTGCTAGCAATGACATCCCAGGAGGCAAGTTCACCACTGCGAGGAAGATTGTTCTTAATTGTACAGTATTAACTATTAGCTGCGACGTCGTTGAATAACTGGTAGTCGGCAATAGTGACTGTCGAAACAGAAAGGTGATTGCACTCACGCTGATAAGTGAGTGGTACAAGTGACTGCAATGAAGCGTTAGGTCTGCGTGGTGGAACGGCAACCTTATCAACATGACATAGCGGACAGGACCCACGCACGCTTTTCCCTGTGAACATAAACTCCATGGTGCACGAATGTGTGAGTCCTGCACTTGACATATGCTGCACGCCTGCTTTGATGCAGCGCGGGAAGGCAATGTCGCGCATCCGTTATATGAAGACGTTCATGCTCGGGCTTCAGTTCTCGGTTTATTATCGCCAGTAGCCGTGACCTCGATGTTAAGAGGTGATGCAAAAGACTGTCGAGTGGATGCAGATGTGCTGGAGTAACCAAGCCCCAACGGCGTGAAGAGTGAAACAGTAGAAGCTTCGGCCGTGACACAGGAGACATTTGCAGCCGCCTATACACAAGCGTCGACGACTCACTCGCTGCATGTGAAATCAGCTGAACATACATGGATGTTGTGCATTTACTTCGCCCTGCATGAGACGCGTGAACAGCTTGGGCAACGTCTTGCAAACGGAGTCGGTTTGCAAGACACGAAGGGCAAATAGCGATACGCCAAGGTCGCCACTATATACCACGCGCGCAAAATATACCGGAGGGTGTACGACCCGCTTAATCGGCACTTGCACACTATTTGCACTGGAGCGGGCATCTTTAAAGTTGGTACATTCATCAAACGTCGTCTCTTGAGATAAGATGCGTCCTTGGTACATGGGCTGTAAATTGGTTAATGCATTCCGCTCAACGCAGGCACTTTTAATATCACTCAGACAAGCAGACTTCGATGAGATACTTTAGTTTCAGTGCATAGTGTAAGGTTTTGCGGTAAATATTGTGCAATGTGTTTGCCACACTATCTTTCTTTATGCCCATGTAGAATTCTAGGTGTGAAATGCTTTTAAAAGCAATGAATTCAAACCAAGTCGCCCAACTTCTACTATATAGTCGTGCAGCCAGCCACCCTTCAATGATTTTTAAATGGTTTACCTCTCTATTATTTCTTAAGGTGATCACAAGACTTTCAGAACACCATGTTGTGTGTGTTTTTGTAAGCAGTACCTAACCGACTGAATTGTACGCTCTGGCCAAATTTTGGTCAAAGAGCACTATCAGCTGCTTCAAAGCAGCTGGGTCTCGTTTGCAACGTGCCCACCGTTATCTCTGCAAGCCCATAACAGTGCTGAGCGCACTGTTTTGTTTATTGTGTTCCTACCAAAAAAAAAAAGCAAGACTGCATCTCATTCTCCCCCTCACTGCTTCCAGATGCGAAAAGCAAGTGATAAGAATGAAGTTTGTTGAAGTTTTAGGTCCCAAGAGATAAATATATAAAAAGAAGAGACAGGGAGGTGAACCTAGAAGAACTAGTTTGCTACCCTGTACAGGGGTGGGTAAAAAGGGTCAGAAAGAGGAGAAATATGGAGAGATATACAATAAATTAGAAAAAAATTCACATGCGCACACATTACGGGAGTTCAAATCACAGTTGTTTGGACAGGCCGGTTGAACGCAAGAAGCGCAGGAACGCCTTTACAGCCTTCTTCTCTTCGACATAAAGTCCTGTCGGTAGCGCAAGATTCCTTCTTTCGAAAGAGTCTGGCTGTCCAGTTCATCTAGTGCATTGCAGAGTGACTGTCTCTGCGAGCAGTGTTGTGGGCATTCACACAGAATGTGCCAAGTTTCGTCATTGCCGCAATGGTCCCATGCAGCAGTTTGGGTCCCAAAATTATATTTTAACTATGAGAGACGCCGTAGTGGAGGGCTCCGGAAAGTTAACAGGCTTGGGGCTCCTTGAATCTAAGTTCACAGGCCTCACGCACTTCCCCTCCAGACTCGATCCCGTCGCCTTTGGGTCAACAGTCGGGCATCGAACCACTAGACCACCGTGACGGGTAAAAGACAAGTAGAAGGCCTTGCTATATCTCGAAACCTTAATAAGCACGCCATATGGTTTGCCTGCTATGGCTTCCCGACAAATGCAGCGTGACTTAGACGAAGAGCAAGACAGAAAGACGTGCGCCGTCTTCTTGTCTTCGTATACGACGGGCTGCGTTCCTAGGAATATGAACCAACTCACCCTAGTCAAGATGTTATTAGTTATGGCTTTTCTCTCATACGTCGCAGCAAATAAAGAACCCCAGCAAACTGCGGGGAAGGGGCGAATGTGGACATCTACACCACGGTTTGAGGGGTAATTGTTGTTGTGCGCATACATTTTTTTCTTCAGTTCATTGACCTCAGGGGGCTCCGTTGAATCATCCTTATCAGAAATCTCTGATTTCACCTTCAAGACCCCTCGCGTTCCGCTTGCCTGCAGAAACCCTACCTTCGTGTCCTAGCCGCACTACGCACATACAATGGATACCATCGTATAACCAGGCCGCCTGGCTGCCCCTGATCTAAGGCTGCGCCCGACGGCTTTGCATACATTAGGGCAAGTGTTGCTTTTAGTCTTATAAAAACCTCGCTCAGCACACTGAACGACCGAAAGCAGGACACACTCGCGAATATCATTTCAGAAAAGTAATCACCAGCAGGACGAGGCCATGGAGCCCCTGCCTCGCTGTGCACTCTGTCTTGCTTCTGGTACTTATATTCTACTAAGATATGGCTTACAGTAAACGCTAACTAGTTCAACATAAAGTTGTGCTGCAGTTCAGTGAGTGCACCGTAAAATACCCCGTTAGTAGCTGCTCTGAAATTACCTTGACCCCGTTAGAGTGAATTGTCTCTACCACCTGTTCATAACTACGCCGGTAAACATTTCACGCCGTTTCGCATAAACACTTGATAGATTCGGTACGCGAGCAGTGGAACACACACGCCGTCCTACCCGCGCCTTGTCCCCGCATTAATAAAACACACACAGAGACACAGCCTCTGGGCCAGCCGTATTCATGCCTGAGCGACTTCGCCGGTGCTCTCCCCTCGTTTCGATCTGGGTCAGGAGCCGATTGCCACGCCGAGCTCCCTCTCTCTCACCTGCAGCGCATCTCCTATAGCCTCCTCTTCCACTCCGTGTACATACATCGACGGTGGCAAAATGCACGACACGACCACCCCGCAGCCGGCCCCACGTGGAAAAGGCGATCATTTGTAAGCTCCAGCCGAGCGCGTCTTTCCATGTGAATTTTTGCTTTCGTCTCGCACGCGACGCACTTGTTTGCATGCATATGCTTTCGGTGCCAGCTAGGAAGCCGCGAGAGCGTCGACTCGTTCGGCTTCGTGGGGGGCTTTTAAGCGCTAGGAACGCCTCGCACGTTCCGTGTATCTGCAGCCGCTGAGAAGCCACCAGCGGCGGGAATAACGTGCCGGAGAAATCGCCGTGGCGCCGTTTTCGTGCCGGCTATCTTAACCGTCACGCAGCAGTGTTGCAGCCTAAACTGCTCCTCTTGTCATTGAACGACGTGTTTCATTAATTTGTCCATTTGTTTTATGAGAGACGCAAAACTCAGTTGAAAAGCGGGTAATTTCGCCGCCTTATAATCGATGACTTGTTGTTCCGCGCCGGGAAGTGGATTGGGCATGTAAGGACAGGTAGAGAGCAAAAAAAAAAAAAAGTCACAATGCCACAACATGAAAAAAAAAATGAAACTCAGGCTGAGTTGTCCTAGCTCTTATTTCTATATTTATCAATACTCCTATTTTCCACACACACACACACACACACACACACACACACACACACTCGTACTCTTTCGCTGCAACGATGAAGCAATGAATGCGATGGCAACAAACTGAAATGTAACGCGAATTACGCCTATATCAGCTCGAAACTTCCACCACGATGCTCGAGCATTAAGGACGTGATAAAAGAGCGCGCAAAAAACGAGCGTCAAATAACAACTGTCACAGCTTGACACTTAAAGCATCGTCCTCAAACACAAAGATGGACGCATGAAACGAACACACAGGTATACACAGGACGAGCACAAACTATCAACTGTCGCAGTTGTTACCTTCTGTTAGAGCAGCGGGCTCCTTTCGCAAATGAGGTCACTGCAGCGAGCGAAGGGACCTTCGTGCGCTGTGTAACTTCAACTTTGCGGTGAAGGCAGGGGACGTAGAAACCACCGCCACCACGAGGTAAGTCCTTGCGCATGGGTGACCACTCCCTGTAGGCCTAAGTACAGCTGGTAAACGTAGGCATGCACGCATCGCAAAGCGCGCCCTTCGCGCCATCTAGCTGCCGATCATGAAACACGCTGAAGCGCTTCTGAGCTCAAAATACACTGTCAATGCTAAATGGTAAGTACAAATAGCTCTCCGTTACTATCTGAACGACGTACCCCCTGAGGCGGAGTCGTCTAAAGTCGCACGTGCCGAACGTTCACACATTCGAATCTGCCCTTCGGAAAACAAAAATTGCCTAAATTACTTTTCTCTGTTGCTTTTACACATGTATACCTACATATTTATATACTAGACATGACGGCAACAGTAACGCTGGCAGCGAGAACCAGTGGAGAGTGTCCCAATATTTGCTATCGCAATAAAAAAGAACCATGGAAGTTGCTACACAAAAACTAAAATGAAGAAGTAAAGAAAAACGTATCTCAGAATGAAAATAACATGGCAGTTGGCAGTTCATATGCCTAAACTCAAGGTTATAATCAGCGAAGGTTGCTCACATTTCGGGAGATGTGTTCATCGTTTCTTTGTTTCTTGAGCGCGCAAGAATTCACGAGTGAATTTCATTATCCATCGCTCGTTTCATCTTGCAAACGTTTTTTTTCATTGCGTTTTCATTTTGTTATCCCGAAGACGGTAACATAGCACAACAGCAGTGTATTTCAACTCACGGGTTTGTTCTTGCGTTCCACCCTACTCGGCGGGAATCTTGTTTATTCTTTGCATGGGTGCCTCCTGCAGCATGTACCATTTTGCCGGTTGCTTACGGAATGTACGAATACAATGTGTCGCAGAACTGCGTTTACAACATAGAAAACCATAAGCCATGACCATTTTGCCGGTTGCTTACGGAACGTGCGAATACAATGTGTCGCAGAATTGCGTTTACTACATAAAAAACCATAAGCCATCACAGTGGTTTACCGAAATATGTCTATATGTGATTGGTGTATATGAATCGATGTCTCCATTACTAAGAAGCAGTGCGTTCAACTGTTTGCAAAAACAAGAATCGGGGAAATCGTAAGAAAGTAGAAAATGGCTGGTGGACGGTCCTTGCTTAGCATGCATCTGCAGTGTCCCAGAGTGAAGGAAAGAAATGAGCTGAGAGTCAATCAAAAAAAAAAAAAAAAAAAAGGCGACGTTTGCAATAGGCCGCGCAAGCATTTAAACAATGGAACTAGACAACTTTGAAGACTAGGCTTTTTATAGGCCTTATAACCAGGTGATGATGCTTGTTTCTAGGTTGCTTATATAGGTCGTTTCTAGGCATGAGCTAGGTGATGCTAGGTTGTCATTACGTTGATTATCAGCGCAAAGAGGTTCGCGTTAAACCACAGACAGTCACATAGTAGGTGTAGGCCTTCCACCGTTTCAGAGTGTTCACGCAACCACCGCTGCCTTTCCCGATCCCGAGTCATCTCTCGTTCTATGCGTACTCGGGGTGTTCGGCTCGCCACCGTTGCTTCTCAGCCATTTGTTAAAGTCAGTGTGGTCTTCTTCCTTTTCAGTGGAAGTTTTGTGTTGTCGCGCTTACCGAATGTCAGGTGCACGTTTCCGCTTATGATTGCAATAGCTTTTTTTTTTTTCATTTTACGAGGTCACCACTGCTCATAAACTAGGGTGGAGAGTTTTCTCCCTCCCACACCCTAAAGTGAATAAAGAACAAGCAGTTGCACTTCGGCACATTCAAATGTATATCACGTCAATTATACTGCGCAGACTAGATCTAGCCTTCCACCCCACTGTGCGCGCTGTCACCACGAGTACTGTAACTTTGACCACGTGCTCTGGTTGTGCCCCCTTAACTCGGGGTCAGAACTGCACGACCGAACCTCCTGGTAGGCTGTCACGCGCAGCACAGAACTCGACAACCAACTTCTAGCCGTCCAGAGGGCGCGGATATCGCCGAGAGACTCCGCCTTCCGAGCCTGGCTGAGCTAGCAGGGCGTCCGGTCTCGTCCAGTCTCTGCCACTTTTGGACCAAAACGAAGTTCTCACTCACTCACATTGGTACGGGATGAACAAGGAACGATTTGCTAGGCAGCTTCATTGTCCAAATGTTTGAGGATGAAAAGCAATAGGAGAGGTTTGCGAGAGAGATGCATGCCGCCGGTCTCATCCCGCAGGATTTTTATATCTGTAGCATGAAATCGACGATATCGGGTTGAGCAGACCCAGCCCGACATGACAGCGTTCACCCGCGTATTTCGGTAAAAAGGGAGAAATGCAGCAACCATAGCTTTTATTTTAAATTCATTGACGGAGGTATCGGTTCTACAGAAGCTGAACAATACAGCCACCGCAACCTGGGGGCGCCGTAACCTGCTGCAATGTAGAGTTATTGTATATGGCTAAAGCAACGCCGTTTATTGTGCCGCAGTGTACAGTGATGACGTTGCCTTCTGCTCGTCCCAGACGTGCATGCACGCATGCCCAGCCGTTCCATCCCGCCGTTGCATATATAAAGTGTGCCTGGCGGCTTTGATCGCGGCGGCGCATACCAACAGCTGCTGAGGACCGTAAATCAGCCGAGAGCGGCGTACGTCTCCCCCCTTTTGGAGAAGACGAAGAACATCGCCCACAACCCTGTCTCGATGTTCTTTCCCCAGGCTGGTTAGAAGCATTTTTTTTACGACTTTACGAGAGGTGCTTGCAAGAAGCGGCCCCCTGCGCCTTGCCTGCGTGCTGGTGCGAGTGAAAGCAGAAGCCATATATATGAGCGAAGGCAAATGAAGAATACTGCGAGTCTGCACTCAGTGTGGAAAAGGTAGTGCATCAAAACAAACTTCGTCTGCTCGCATATCTAAATGCAAGAGACAATAAACTTAATTTCAACAACCTCGAGACCGTGTTCCCAGAAGCACGAGGAAACCATCCTTCAAGAGTTTCGCGCATTCTACGATCAAACTGCTTCACCTCTCAGATGCTGCATGAAATTCATGTGTTCAATTTACGTTCGGTTAGCCGAGGCACGTGGCTCTAGTTCTCGTTTGCCTCACATTTTCTCGAAAGATGAAAAAAAAAAACTGTTGGCGTGGCACGTTTTTACAGCAGACTTATTATGGTTGAGGTTTGCGTGGGTCGCAGGCACACACTTACCAACATCATGAACAGCCACGCGCATAGCGACCGCCCAAGCATTATGTACAGATGGTTAACAAGCAAAGCTAAAACGTGTTCACCATCTTTCCTTTGACACTGCTTTGCGTGAGTTTGTGCAAGCTGCTCTACTTTTTTGATGCACATTCTATCCTTATTTTTATTTAAGAACGTTGGCGCATGTTGTTATATAATGTTCTATATAAACTCACGACATATTATTATTACGATACACGTTGTAGGAAAGGCCCCAGCATCGACCTTTGCCCCGTTGGGTTTTTAACGAGCATCCATATAAGCTGTAGTGCACGGGTGTGCGTTTCATTCTTTCAGCATTTCGCTCCCGTAGAAATGCAGCCACCACGGCAATTATTCAAACCGGCGTCCTCGAGCCCATATCAGCGCAAAACTTGGCGTCCAGCAACCACGGCGTGAATAGGTTGTCGCCATGTGGCGCCTCTATAGCGAGGCCCTAATATAGTCACCTTGGGGTAAATGTCACGCTTGAATACTATTCACTTACGGCAATAGGTTATATATGAGCTGTACAGGTCTGATAACATGCTAGAGTTCATTTTTCCTCTTCCTCGAAAGCGCCAACTAAACCCTCGCTTGCTCTATATGCAAACATGAGTATATAATAAATGGAGTGATGCGTTAATAATGAATTAGTCCTCCTCATTTCTTCCTCTTTGTCCGCCTCGGTGGATCAGTGACGAGAGTTCCTGGCAGCTTACCCAACGTTCGTGGGTTCGATCCCCGCTGGTCGCATTTTGATGGAGGCGAAATAATATGGATGCCCGTGTACTGGGTGATGTTGGTGCACGTTAAATAACACCAGATGGTCAAAATTTCTGGGGCCTCCCACTATGGTGTCTAACCAGATTGTGGTTTTCGGACGTGAAAACACAGATATTATTATTATTATTATTATTATTATTATTATTATTATTATTATTATTATTATTATTATTATTATTATTATTAATTTTTTCCTGCACAGTTGTCGAACAAACTTTACGGAGGTAACTCTGTGGCGCTATACCTTGATGATGTGGTTTGACAAAATATTTCTCAAAGCTGAGTATGCACTGATTTGTGGCAAAAACAGGCTTGCTATTAGATCAGCAAACGAGAAGCTAAGCTTTACTTCTCGGATTTGGCATTCAGACGGTGCTGTGACAAGAAAAAAAAACGGTAAAATTAAGAATATGCAGTTTACAAGTCATATTCTGGGTCTTTAAAGTGGAGTAATGAGATGTAACATTTTTTTTAGAGGTCTCCTGGCCTCTTTGAGTCTTATCCTTAAGGACTTAAATAAAGGCATTTGTATGTATGTAGTCTCAATCGTGCTTTCAGATACAGCGCGGAATGAACACTGTCACACGCCATGCCAAATCAATCGTCGTGCCGAACGCAAGCGTCGGGTCCCATTGCATTAACAAGTCTACAACCACTGTAAAGGCAAGACTGGGTCTCACGGTGCGCACGATGGTGCGACATAGCTCTTCGGTGTCATTTTAGCGGCACCGTAGAACTTTCCTGACAAGCGATATAATGAAACCTTTATTTAAAGTTTTATACAGGTAATGTGACACATTTCTTTTGTGCCGAAGACTTCAGGAATATGTCGCGTTTATGGAAACACCAAGTTATGTGTATATCATTATTTTTTTCGAATATTATTCAAGCAAAGCAATACAGAAAACAGGGATAGATGACTGTCTTAGGTCACGAAATAAGCACGTGTTTCCAATTACGCGATTAGTCACATAGGGGGGATATATGAGTGCGCTAGCTGTTTTTTTTTTTCGAACGCTCAACGGGAAAAACAAGTGTGAAACAGGAACTCACCATCGAGGCAAGAATGAATCCAATGTCATTCGTGACGCACCTGAGTGAGACGGCGACAAAAGAATGTCTGTGATTACCGAGAGCAGGCATGCATGAGTGTACACTGCGCGGCGTTTGATGTCATCTTTCTAGGAGACGAAGGGTGTCAACAAAATCAAAGAAAGACATACCAGGCAGAAAATATGGCGCTCCTGTATTTATTTCATATGCGTTTATTATTTGTGATTACGGGTGCGTGCTTGAGATATCATTCCATGTTCTTTTTCAACTTAATTTCTGTTCTGTTTCGTTCTACCTGTCTTGCTGTGGAGAGGTTGAGGTTCATGTTGCCTCGGCTACTCCATATCAATAAGTTCTGTAGCGATAACAGAAATAAAAAGAATAATACTGAATGGTTCCCGAAATTGAACAATCAGCAAAAAAAAACGTAATAGCACACTGAAACAATTGAATTTATTTTTTATATTCCTATTTTCTATAATCGTCCATTGTTATTTCAAAGTTATCTTCGCTATAGAATTCTTTACTCACACTTCAAGCTTCCCACATTTGCAGGCGACTATAACGACAGCAGCTTCGCTGAAACACCGCTAAACATAAGCGTTAACCAAAAATACTTGATTGCATTTGTATACTATTTTCTTGTTCTCTCTGTCTCTCCGTCTTATTTTGTTCTCTGAATACTTTTGTTTGCTACGCATTTTCCAGCAACCTGTGCAAGCCTTTGTCTTTCAACATGATAGACAACATGGAAAGTTCTCAAAGCCGGCTTTCTCCGACCTTTAACTTGTCCTGACCGATATGGCCTCGTTTTCAATTAGAATCGCCGAAGTAGAGGCAATCTTTTTTGAAGACTTTAAAGCACAGTGATCGGAGAATAGCAGAAGAGAGGTCATCAGCTTGCCTGCACGTACTTTAATTGGGACTCGGGACCGAGAGCCACCATTTTTTTTCAGTTAAAAAATAAAAGTGCGTGCAGAAGTGCATTTGCTGGTATTGCATATTGTCTAGCGTACCCAATATGCTTCTCCGAGTTGATACAGAGCTGCAGATAATTATGCTTTATTTTGTGTAATGTTGGTATCGTCTTATAGTTTTCAGATACGTCACTGGCCATTTGCTTTTACAGAATATTTTTGCGTCTTTTAGTTCTTTACTCATAAAAAATGTATCCCATCTTTTGTACATGCGAAAGTCGCATCTGTCGCGCTCACATCGACTCTCTTTTGGAGAGACATGCACAGTGCACTGACTCTTTTCTTCAAAGTCGTGCCTTCAATGACACTCCTAAATAGAGCCGACGTGGCTCGTCTAAAGAGTGTGTGACACATGCGACTCCCGCACGTACAAAACAAGAGTGAAACTTCATAGAGTGTTGTTGATACTTCGAGGAGAAAGCTTTGGTGCCCCACCAATCACGAAAATTGACCATCGGCATCATAGGCATCAGCACCAGTGATGCAGAAAATCACGTGATGACGTCATAGTGCACGCCATCATGAGGTTCCATATCACCAAAATAGTGGGATGTCATTGCATGATATTATCGCTTGACCAAACGGATGAGATGGGGTAGGGAAATATCAATACACGAACTGAGAAAAAAAAAAGATGGCCTTTCGCCTTGAAGCCTCTTTAAGCTAATCCACTAGGAACTTTTTTGGAAAAGGCAGCGCAAAGACGAAGAGACCACGGGCAATGTGTCCTTGCTGTGTGTTTGCTTCTATGTCTCTGCCCTGCGCACTTTCCAAATAAGTAGCCTATTAAAAAAAAGAAGGGGGGGGGGGCATATTTACGGGACAGCGTTAAAGAGCTATAGTTACACAGAAATTCTGGCGTCGGCGTCGTTGATTGGGAGTGAAAAGTAGAAATCTTATGCGTGACCAACAAATCGAAAATGATGCAAATAAAACAAAAATTATAAAAAATCCTGGGTCACAATTCCGATAAAATCCGGGTCGTTTGAGTATGGATCGAACCCGGGTTGTTTGCGTGGCAAGCAGTTGTTCTACCACACGGCCAAGCGTCTGCTTGCGAATGCAGTGAAAATAACTTCATCTGCTTGAAAATGCAGTGAAAGCAACTTTCATGCTTCACAAACACGCGTGTCCTGTATACACGCTTCACAATAAAACATCAAATATTGCAGCAATAATGCGTGGTACAAGTGTATATTGTAATCTGGTGTCAGAACATCTGATTACCACAATGACTTCGTGGTTTAAAGATGGTCATCCACGACAAAAAACACGCACGCTATATACGTTTATTTTCTTAAGGCCACATGACTGCGTTCAGTTCCACGTTTTCGTTAGACAGAGCGCGTATGCTTTGGTTAGCACCGGATCAAGTTCGATGCCTCTGACTAGGTTATGTGGCGAAAGTTACAGACGGGGCTTTTTCTAAAACTCGTACTTTATATAACAAGTGGCACACAGAAGTTTTCCGGTGCCAGCGCAAATTTTGTGAAGTGGCAAATTTGGTTCACATGGTGTGGACATCTTCAAGTCCGAACGATGGTTCACGCACTCTAGAATCCTGAGAGGCCCATGCTCCGCTGCGCAGACCCCAACGTCCAGCACGACATCATCAGTAAAGCCCTTGCTGCTGCTCAAAGGGTTCGAGCCGACGGCCAGGGGCGATGGGCAATGCCGGACATTATGAACTGGTTTTTAAACAAAGCTTTCACTCTCTCTCTCTCTCTGGCGTGTGCGTTGAAGGACCGGCTGTTTAGTAGTGTTACAGTCATTCTCACCGGCAGCGTTCTCGGCAGCGGCCACATGCATCAAGCGATGGTCACCGGCAGCTTTATTCAGGTAGATGTTTTGAATGTTGATATTGATTGATATGTGGGGCTTAACGTCCCAAAACCACCGTATGATTGGTGCACCTACTTAAAAGCCACCTCCGAATTTTTTTGTGGTTAATGGATCTCAATAAAATTTGCTGGGTACGTTCCTATGCACATTTTCGTAACTTATGCTAAATTACAGGCTTGAGAGATGCGCTGATTGTTTTACAAATGAGTTTTAAAGATTGCCCCGAAAAGCTCACCTCGCTTGCCAAAATTATCGGCAACACTGTCTGAGTGACTTCAAGTTTGGAATGTCAACGGAAGTGACGCAGTAGACGGCTTAGAAGTGTGGCAGCTTGGGCTATAGTTGGTATGGCATGACGATAGTTATAGCGCGAGAACAAAACGACGACACAGAGACAAGAAGTGTCTTTCGTGTCCTTCTTGTCTCTGTGTCGTCGTTTTGTTGTCGCGCTATAGTAGACGGCATTGGTACTTTGGGCGCTACAGCGCTTATTGTTGCTGGCCACAAGGCGACATCGACGGCGTTTGGCACGGGTATAGCACGGGAAAGCTTCCTCTCCTTTCTCTGTGGTGTTAGGCCTGTTTTTCACTGGTCTGGTTTTCACAGTTTTCATACTACGCGCCGGCTGAACCAGTATATGGCCTCCAGTTCTTACCAAATAGTATGTCATAAGCAGACAGGGCGCCCGGTCAGGTTTCAGTTTCGGTTTTGCACCTTTTTGCTTATTAAAAATTATTTTCAAATTTCCTGAGCATTTGAGCTATAGCTATTACGCTCGTGAGAAAGAGTGTTTCAGGAACAAGGAAACACCAATAACTTGCATGGTCGAAAAATCGCCGGAGTTGGCCTTCAAGGCTACTTAGACGAGTTTCTGCGAGTGCGGTTCACCATCTCCTCGTGGCTTCGCATCTACGCATGGTTCCCTTTAGCGAGAGATGGTGTACAACATGGACCCAAACCCAAATTGAAGCATGTTTTGGCACTTCATCTTCATTTTAACAAGGTCGTCGGCCGGGAACCAAGCCAGTAACCCCACGCTTAGCAGCGCAACGCCATGGTCACAAAGCTACGACAGCGAGCGGACGCACCGATCACCTTTGGTTCGCGGGATTCGTTTCGCAATATATATTCGATCCCGAGTTTCGTTGAGAAACGTTGCGTAGATTCTTATGTCACCCGAATGACCCTGGTACCTAAAACGGCATTCGGTGAGATTTTTCATTCGCCCGATCGCTATGCATGCAACGGGTCACTGCAATCATCTATATACGAACGCTTCGATTGTGCCAGAAGAGAGGAGGTAAGTGAAACGTGCGGTGCTGTGTGGAACCGGAAGCTACGACATCCGACGCGTGACGACCCACTGTTTTAATTGTTTCGCGTTGTCGTTCTTTCGTTTGCGGCTGTTTGCGATTGATGGTCTCACTGTTTTGTTTACACCTGTAAGCGATGGATAGATAAACGTTCATGTTTAAATATTATTGATTGCATCGCAAATCGTCGCCCGAATAATTGTTGCCTTTCGTACCATGGGACGCTAGCAGACGCATATTTCCCCTATTGTCAGTTACGTGGTATTGGCTATAACGATAACACTGCAGCAAAAGCCACTGCACAAAGAAAAGTACCTGCAACTCTAATATGTCCTCAGAGCATCCGCGTTATCTGAGAAACGACACACTTACCAACCAAGATAGTTGCATGAGTCGATGATTAGACAAGGCAAAACTATTAGCGGCGCTAATCTGTACTTTTCAGCCCACTTAAATTCGGCGTTTTGGAACGTAGAAGATCCCCCACATTTTATCACCAAGACCGAGATGACAGTCAAAGCCAGCGGGCTTCCATCCCAGGGCGATAGCGAGCATCACTCAGGGAAACATTTGCATCAACAAATATATATTTCTCTCCCCCTATCACGGGCAATTCTCGCTCGTTTATTCGTTTCAGTCGTTCAATCTATCTTGTGTCTTATCTGCGTTTTTTTTTTTGGCTTCTGTGTCGGTTCCTTCTTCCATGTCCGTCTTCCTCTGTCACATTTACGGCGCGAACTGGCTGTTCAGGGTGACTGCAAATCTGTAATATCATGGCGATGCCGGACCTGCAGCGACCCATAACGATGAACTCGGAGACGTGGTGGTGGTTTTCTTGGCCGAAAACTGTATAGCTTCTCCACCATGCAACGTGCTGGAGTGCCCGAGACACTCACATGCGAAGGAGAACAAGATAAACAAAAAGAGAAAACTGCCGATCTTCCACGAAGACCGCGGTGCACACACCGGGCGAGCACTTTGCGTGAGCCAGCGGAAGTGGGTGCTCTGGACCGCCTATCAAATGCTATCCGGGGGGTTTCCCCGACCACCTCGGTGGCAACGGGGAGGAGGATGACGAGGTCGCCATTGTCGTCTCGGGCCTCTGGCGACTCGTAGCGCCGTCGGGAGCGAGGTCGTTGGCGCTCTCGACAAATGGTGCATGCCGCCGCGACAGAGGCGTCGTTGCTCGCGAGTGTCGCAAGAACAGACGCTGCTCATCTGTCTCTCTCTCTCTTCCTTTATTGCATGAACGTGCCTAGCCGCATCCCTCAAATACGCGTCGCAGCAGTTCAACGCACTTGGCAAATGTAAGACGAGAGCTCGGGATTGCAATGACAATGGCTCGTCGTCGTTTCGGCAGAGGCGAGTAACACCGCTTTGAGTGGCCCTCTAACTTAAACTTTGAAAATTTTCGTCGTAAAGCTCCGAAAACACTGTTCGGGCCAATGACTCGTAATGGCGTACAGTGCTGAACTTTCGCGCAGCGTTTGAATCCTTCTTCTTATATATCTATAGAAAGCATAACCACTAAAGATAGTAAATGATGTTCCAAATGAAGACCTCTGAGAGGGGGAAAAACGTTTTACTGTACCGCGATTTACTGCCAGATATGGAGAAGCGTGTGGAAGTGTATATATTCCCAAAATTTTCAATTAACTACCTGGAGAGTTTCTTTCAGCAAGTTCAAAAAGCAATTAAAAAATTACTCTCTCAGCAGTAAAAAATTCCCGCGAGGCACATCACAATTAGATTCATGACATCGCATTTGACGTCGTCGACAGCTGCAGAACTTCCAGCCATACGTGCAGATCTGGAGTTTATAGTGAAAGAACCTTCGGGAATTTGGTCTATCTTCTCGGACTCGAAGGCATCTCTTCAATGTCTTATGTCATCCTTTCGCCATGGACCTAATGAACAGTTAGTAGCTGAAATAAGGATTCTTCATCACCAAGCGATCGAAAAACAGCACAGCATAGTGTATCAGTGGATACCAGGTCATTGCGGTATATATGGCAATGACCGCGCAGATGAGGCCGCTAGATCTGCACACGATGGTACCCAATACACAGCCATCCCGTTCTCAAGAACCGACGCAGCTACGAGACTTCGTTCGCTTGCACGTGACCTCACACTGGTACAGTGGAACTCAACAGACTTCACAAACGCGCGCCTGCATAACTTGAATCCCGATCTGCAGCTTCGCCTTCCCCCAAGGATATCTCGAGCTGAGGAGACTCTTCTATGCCGCCTGTGGCTTGGAGTGGCCTTCACGAACGCATACTCGTATCTCATTGGGATGGCCAGCTCTCCTACATGCACTTACTGCAGTTGCGAAGAAACCATCGCGCACCTTCTGTGTGAGTGCACCCATTTCAATGTGCAAAGACAAGAACTCACTGCACTCTGGATAGACTAGACGATCGGCCTTTGTCGGAACAAAGGATTCTGGGTCATTGGCCGAGCCCATTCTCAGCCCAGGAGGCTTTGAAAGCTTTGCTGCGCTTTTTGCGGACAACTGGCCTCAGAGAGACTTTAGTGTCTTATACTCTTTGATATTGCCTTTCCTCTGTCGCAATTTTTTTTGTAATTTCTCCCTCTTTTCGCAACATTTCTTTTTAACATCTTTCATTCCCGTCACCCCTTTCCGAGGACAGGGTAGCCAGCCGGTCTAAGAACTGGCTAACCTCCCTGTCTTTCTGCATAAACTTTCTTCCTCCTTCCTCCTCCTCACGTGGCTATCTTGTATGTCGTATGTGCTCTCGGTCCCTCCTTTGAGCTTAATTTCTATTTACTACCATGATGGGATGCGAAGCAGCAGCGGCGTGCCCCTCCTTGGTGCGCACACTGGTGGCCCTGCTGAAACGGGTATCGACGCAAGTGCTGGAAGAACGGTTTGGAGCGAAACTCGGTGTAGCCTTTACTCGAGTAAACGTTTCTTCAAAACGCAGAAAACACGGGAAGGGGGTTGAGTTTCGTGTAATTTTAGTCGCAGATAAACGAGCCGAAAGAGTGTTTACGCTCGACGTGTGGTCAAGCGTTACGGGCGGTTGAGAGGGTGAAGCGAGAGAGAAGTGTGTTGCGAGTGGGTGGAGGAGCCAACGTGCTGCACGGTGTGGAGCGTTGGCACGGAGACATGCACGGACAGCGTTACACACTGCAGGCTTGTGAAAGAGCTGCTTCGCATCTACAATACCTACCTTCAACTTGATTTTCGGGGTTTCAGCTGGCCACGTTTCTCTCACCCGGTGACGTTGGATGGCTCCACCAATGTAATGATCTGGGAGGACGCATGTTGAGGAACCTCGTGAAACATTGTTCCTTGTTCTTTCCCACGTAGCGTTGACCTCGTTGCCACAGTAACAAACGTGGGGCCTGGAGCTGAACTTGCCAGAATGTGCGCGGGCGCTACTGTTTCGAAGCAAGGTGTTTTCCGCTGTTTTTTACGACAATCCCAGCCACTCCTTCCTATTATCCTGAGAAAGCAACTTATGGAACGACCAAGATGGTGAAGTATTGTTGATCATTCGTGCGTTTTTTTGTGAGTCACCCGCCGATCAACCCTGGGGCTCTGCCCCCCTTCAACAGCGCACGTGCGGAAAGAGACAGGTCGCGAACTCCCAAAAGCAAGAAGAGTGAAGAAAGAGAGATGTCTTTCATATAAACATTCGAACCGCACAAGCCGAAAATCTAGTACAGATTAGTAACCTCAATTGGGATCCTACGCCACGATCGCTTCAAACGTTACATTTCTACAATAACAAGCCTCAGCCTTCCGTCGTCATTTCTGCCTGGCATGTTCTTTCGTGTGCCCCTACGTGCGGATGCGGTCCGGGGCGATGTAGTTACATTAAGGGGTGAATAAAATACTAAATCATTTTATATCGCCGCTTAGAGCTATGACATAACTATCTCCAGCTATCTGTCCACGCAAACCACAAATAAAAAAATGGCAGCATATCCACGCAGTGAATGATGGAGAGTAGGGCAAAGCATCTGTCCGTCCATGCGTCCGTCTGTGTGACCGTCGTGCGTCCATTCACCAATCCGTGCGTGCGTCTGTTCGTGCGTCTGCACGTCCATCTGTGCGTCCATCCCTGCGTTCGTCCATGCATCCGCCCCTGCGTCCGTCTATGCGTCCATCCGTCGGTGCAGCCATCCTTGAGCCTGTCCATGCATCTGTCTGTGTGTCCGTTCGTCTATCTACTTAACACTCCAAGTACCACCACCATCTTGCATCTTTTCATCATATATTCCTCATATAGAAGCACCGCCATCTAGCGGGCATTCCAAGGACTAAACGAGAGGTGGCACACGCACACTTTCTTACGGCTTGCGCTTCATGTATACTTCCCACCTTTAACCACCTCAAGTTCATGGTATATACTAGTTCACTGTATTCATGGCACTGCGGCTCAACGCTCGCTAAACCTTTCTAAAACCAAGGAGGTTATGCCCAGCGAGTATAACGTAGCAACCCTTTCTTGTCAGATAGTGCTCAATGTACATGCCAATGGCTGCTAAGGGGGAATGAGAGACAGGAGAATTCGGCTTCTAGTTAACGCGCACTCTGCGAATTTTTTATTGTTCAACAACGCACAGAAGAAATCTCCCACTGGCACCACCTTGGAGGTCAAAATGTAAAACTGGTTACACACTACTTCTACAACTACGAGGGACGAACGGGTGCCGCTATAAGGAGCTTCGCTCCTAAAATAGATCTTGGCGGCCTTTTTGAATTTACACTTCTTGCCTAAAGTGTGAAGCGTTCTTAGTAACGTTGTTACATGACTGGCAAGTCAGAGCTCTGAAAAACGATCAACGTACGTGGAACAAGACTCTTCAGCGCGAAAACAGTTGACTCAGGCGCTGTTGTTCAGTAGGAGTCTGATTCATGCATATAGCAATCGCTATATGCGTCGACGCCTTCCCTCCCGTCGATAACACGACGACGCTGTCCGAAGTATCGCGTTTCATGTTTGAATGCGATTGACGGTATCGACAGTTGTGATGAGGTTCTGACAATGCCAGCAGCTAATAAACAAGCCACTCGACCAGACGAAATAATTCTGAACAACAGGATTGAATCTTGTCTTCCGAAGAAACACACGTGGTGGAAGTGTCTCATTGTCCGGGGCATTTTTAGTGTGAGCTCTCTTTAGAAGGGAATAATCCAGCTTCAAAACTAACTGCACTTTTTCCTGATGAAAGCATATACAGAGTGAAAATATTCTCATAAGAGAAGTTTTTATGATTCCAAGGAAACGTGTTGTACTCAAATTTGCCAGCGTTACAAAGCTGAATCCTAAGTTAAAGACACACGACACTTACATAAAAAATCATTTTACAGAAATCAATAAAATTTTCAGAACTTAATTGCTTCACAGCAGGTATTATTTTAAAAAGAACGCAAAGCAAATGTTTCATGCTTCTAGTTTTTATCAAAACTTCAGCATGTGAGCATTATTGTGGTGCCATGTCAAGGAGTTCAGTCTGCTTGCGTATTGAAGTGTCTTTAAGATATTTTCTGTATCTTGCTATGTCAAAAATTCGTGTCGATTAGAACAAAATGTAAGTAATTCTTAGCGACAGACAATCACGATAGCTCTAGCAAGCACCGTGAAATTCTCTGACGCCATAGGGGATGGTGCGGAAAATAAAATACGGCGTCGCCTTCTGTATCTCGCTTATCAAGCACCTGCTGACGGCGATTGATTGATTGATTGATTGATTTGTGTAGTTTAACGTCCCAAAACCACTATATGAATATGAGAGACGCCTTTAGTGGAGGGCTCCGGAAATTTCGACCACCTTGGGTTCTTTAGCGTGCACCCAAATCTCAGCACACGGGCCTACAACAATTCTGCCTCCATAGGAAATGCAGCTGCCTCAGCCGGGATTCGATCCCGCGACCTGCGGTTCAGCAGCCGAGTGCCTTAGCCACTATACCACCTAGGCGGGGCACGTGCAGCCATGGCTCGTGTTCCCCGCTGCCTGATATATTGGCTGAGAAGAAAAAAGTCTCTCGCTTTCGAGTAGTCCTGTATAGGTGAATGATCGAGAGACCTTGTGAATCTTTTAAAACGAGAACACTTTACATAAACTAAGAATGTTTATAGAACCAATATGAGTACACAAAAACTACTGAGAATACATATGAAGCATGCGAGCGTGAGCTATAAGACACAGCTCCAAATTCTGTACAAGAAGATAGGAGCTCCACACGAGGACAAACGTTATAGTTTTGATGCACGTATGCTGCATAAACAGACGTAGCTATTCTACACGAATGGCATCTGTTGGCTTGTCTCGATTGGTCGAATTTCATGCCTTCATTTGCTGCTGCTTTCACGAGCTCTTAACATTATATACTTCGTTTGTAACAATGATAGCTCATGAATTTTTCAATGCTAACATTCTTATGGTGGAACTATATATGGTCCAAGATTGCTAATGACACATACATTAGTTCTTTATATAGACAGACGCATCAACGGGTGAGCATTACCGAATTGGGATAACACTTTTTACGGCAGAATTTGAAGTTTTCCACTTTCTTTGAAATGAAAATACAACGTTCATTATTTTTCGCGAAAGTGGTGGTCCGCATAAAACAACCTGAGCCTCCCAGTGGATAAATTTCTCTATTACCATTCATTTATTAGATTGGATTGTGAGATTTTCTTTCCTTTCGAGACGCAAGGAAAATGTTTTATATGAAGGCTTCATCTACTACATCACCTTCACAAATGTCAATGAACTGCCAAAAAGTATGCCATTATGCTATTGCGACGTGCTCTGGCTTGTCAACTGTCCGTGATTTCTGTGTTCTAGTGTCATTGCCATTTGAATAGATTGGCGTCAATGTGTTGTTGCGTATGTTAAGCGAATACTTTATCATTATTATTATTATTATTATTATTATCATCATCATCATCATCATCATCATCATCATCATTATTATTATTATATTATTATTATTATTATTATTATTATTATTATTATTATTATTATTATTATTATTATTATTATTATCACAAGCTGGACTTTGCTTTACTTGTATAAGGCTCAATATAATACGTAGGGAGGCAGAGCTGTCACTGCAAGCCATCTGTGGAAGAGATAGAGGAAGGCCCGTGTTGGAGTGCGACATCTTTGTATATAGCTACAGAGGGAAAAAATAAAGAAGCGTGTTGTGGAGACCCGATAAGCTTGAAGAGACATTCATATGGTGTCTACGTACATGATGTCACGGAAAGGCAGCTCATGTGATTCCACAAAGATTTTGACAACTCGTTGTAACGCCTATAGCAGTGAGTAAATAATAAAATCTACTCTCTATATAGTTCCAACGTACAGTGTGTGCATATGCGGGAAAACGGGACTGTGAGATAGCGTAACGAAAGATTTGTGTCGTGAACTTACCATCAAAAGAAAAACAAGAGCTTAGGTTAGGACGCTAGACGGATAAGACAGCTCCCACTCCGGTACACACAGACAAAAACGCACATGGACACAAACGCACGGGACCTTGCGAATCCCATGGGATTCCGCCCACCATCTATGCGTTGTGAATACTCACATGGAATATCTAGCCAATCTTTGGATATTTTTGAGTTCATTATATTTTTTCCTCAGTTACATTGTACTAGAACTCAATAATCGATAGTCATATATGAGATTCAATATACGACTGGATATATCCTTTGTGATTAGAGCCATAACATGTACACGTTTCGTGTCACGATAACTAATGCAGCGGATGTTTCATAAATTTTGGCTATAATGCCGGCCAATATTGGCTATGTCGTTATCACATATTAGTTAAATACTGATTTTAGAAGTAGCCCTCGCTTACTGAAATTCTTCCTTTTGTCTTCTTTTTTGCAGGGCCGGTAGCGGCTGCCATCTTGTTGCACCAGAACTTCCGTGATAATTTATCAGCTTCCAGTTAAAATGTCACTGTATGTCGAAGCATACAAACAAAAAGTTTCCTTTTTTTCACGACAAGGAGCTTTAGGTGGCTCGGTTCGCGCCACCACGGCTTCGCGTTTCTGCTGTGTCTGCACTGCGCAGTTAATGCGCTAGTATACGATGTCACGTTTTCCAAGCGGAAAGTGGAAGTCGTTTCCTCTGCTCTATGCGCGGACTACACACAGCATTGTAACAAAGAGAGAGAGAGAGGGATACTACTGTCAGCGCCATCACGCCTCTTGCTCACCAGTGTATCGTGTAGCCGTGGGTTCATCGTTCGTCGCGTGCGTAAGCCCAGAGAGCGGGAGGACGTTGGCCTATTTCTCCCTGTCGTTATGCGCAAGCTTTCGAGGACCGCATCAACTGCGTCGTACAGGGGGGGGGGGGGGGGGTCTCAAGCTTATAAAAGACCATGAAATCAGACAAGAAGCTCACTGTTTAAGTGAAGCATTCCGATCTTGGTAAATTACACGCCAGTAAGGCGACAACAAAGTGTCGCACGACTTCCATTGTAATTAAAGTGGTTTGAATTTCATTGCTTCTTCAGATCGCGTATGTTAGGACTGATCATTGATGATAACATATGTGTTGGACGAGTGGTGCGCAGCAATCGAAAGAATGACATTAAGCTGCCTCTCGGAACATATTCCCACGCCATGCATGGTTCGTACATAATAGATGCATATAAGGCATTATAAAAGGCGTCTGACAGTTTAACTGGCTGGTTTATAATATCAGTAAAAATTACGCAGGCTTCAGAAAAAAAAAACCGAAATGAAAAAGAACATGCTATGTCCCATTTTTTTTTTAAGTGGGTATTGCCTCATGGAGAAATACACGCTATACGAGCGCCCCCGTTAAACAAGGTTGTGGCAGGCGCGCCACCAGGCTTTTGCGATGACAGTGCCTTCGATTCTGCGGAACATGGTGTGTGCATTGCGTGCCGTATGTGCTGTTTAGGAAATAATCGCAAGGCTTCGTGCTTTCTTGAGACACTTTTTTGTACTTTTTTTACATGCTGCAGCTAAGCTGTGGGGACCTGTTCATTCGATAGGACAAATTGTAAGTTGGGAGGCACTCACTTTTCCATACGTAACACACGTGCAACATGTTCATATTGATCGCTTGTTTTGAACTCTTCCAAGGGACTCTTGACGTCAAAAATAACAATTACCACAACAAGCTACTACAAGAAAGAAAAAGAAAAAAAACTCTTACTCCACTGCACTTCTTGGACCGATTCTCGACAGTGCCTGCGGTTGCACGAAAACGGCTCCTCTGTCTTCCTTGGCTTCGTTAGACACTTACAGATATTTTATTGGGCTTAGTGGTGTAGGGGGATGGAGAGGTAGAAACAAGAAAAAAGAGAGGAAGGCAGGGAGCTTAGCCAGATGCTTGTACTCGGTTTGTATAGCGGGATAGAAATACGCATGCGCAGTACGCTAAAGACATGCAGCGTCTACCGCATACGCGCGCTATTTTTCAGATTTATCTTTACCGTGTCTGCGTGGTTAACGTAGCATGCGTAAAACATGGCGGTGGTTATGAACGCCATGCTTCCAACTGAAGTTGGCGTTGGTGCGGAAGGATCTGCTTCTTTCGTAGCAAACGACTGGGTAAAATAGATTCCTGGCCTTCAGGTAGCCTCGACTAATAATTATTATTTTGGATAGCCTAGTGTAGTTTTTTAGATCACTTCCCGTTTCGAACATTGCTAGGCCTATGCCAAGAATATGTTAGTAAACAAATCTGCAGCATAAAAATAGTCGTTCTTGGTGCGTGGTTTACACTTGTCTACGTTATTGTTACTAAAAAAAGGCTCGAATATTGCTGCTACGTGTGGATGCAGGTGATGATTCTAAGATTTCTCTTTCCACTTATTTAACTCGTTAACCCTTCGCTAGGTGATGTTGCAGTGAGAGTTTGTGCACGCAAAACACTGCGCGCTCCAGAACAAACGTATGCGGCATGGTGACACTATTCTCTTAAGCCCCGCTATTACGCGGAGGCTAAACAAAAGCTGTCTATTATTTGTTGGCTTTCTACTGCTTCGTCTAACAAAAGGTATGCTACTCAATGCATGCTTCGGCAGCGCTTTTTTTTGTCTTCTTCTAAATGCGTGCGTATCAGAAGTTGTTCCCATAGGCAAGTAACAGACAGCAATGCTCAAAATAAATAAACGATTAGAAATGAAATATGCAGAATCTGTGCATGGTCTGAGTTGTAACGTTTAAATTTAGTCCTCCACTTCGGCGAAACGTCACCGAACCCTCCAGGTTCATCGTCCATGACTTTGGTCCGGCAAAAATATACCACGCGCCGAGCAGGGACGAGACCTTCTTCCAATGCCTGCGCTCGTGACATTGGCTCTCCTTTTGTCTGTGCTCAAATTGCTCGTTCTCCCGCGCAAGGGTGGAAGGCTCGCACACAGGCCTACCATATGGGTTCCGACGCCGGCCACCAGACTCGGACGAACCCTAGCTGTTCTGGGAACGAGATGAGCGACCGCGCCCAAGGTCGCGCCACATGACCCTCTCCGCTGTCACCACCACCACTCCGTCCCTTATCGTCGTGTACGCACTTTTCTCCGCCTCCTGCCATGACAACACTACCGAGACGACACCAGAAACGGCCCGATACAAGCACGCCCCTCCCTCTTGCGGAGCGGAGCAGCAAAAGTGAGGACTTACTCTTTTCTTTTTTTTTTAGTTTTTTCAAGACGCTTTCATTTCGCTTGGCCGAGGCAGCCGCGCCTGGTTGCACTCTGTCGAGTCGCCACCACCAGCAGTGGCGGGTGCGGAAAAGAAAAATGAGGAGCGCGCTGCTGATCCGCGACACCAGCAGATTTGCGTTGTCGCCTTTAAATCCTGATGCGGCTGTTGAACACATGTAAAAATCTCCGTGTGCTATTCGCTTCATTATCGTTTGTTTGTTTTTTCTATTATTGTTATTTTGCACACGTTTTCTTTATCTCCTTCTCTCTTTCAATAATTCATTATTTATTTAGTTAGTTCACATTGCGCAATGCTCCCTCCATAACGTTGCGGTGGCGTATTTATAAGATTGAGTAAAGTTAGCCGCCACTGCGTAATGCTGCTTTGACGTCATCCAAGACGCCATGTTGGAGCACCAGTACGTTAAGAGGCTGCGTTCAATGCCGTCGTGTACAACCTATCATACGCGCTATTAGTCCCACGCGGGATGCCCGTTGCTGTTTCATTGCCAAGATAACTGTGCATTGCGAAAATAGCCTGGTTTGATTGATTTGTGTGGTTTACGTCCCAAAACCACCATCTGATTATGAGAGACGCCGTAGTGGAGGGCTCCGGAAATTTAGACCACCTGGGGTTCCTTAACGTGCACCCAAATATGAGCACACGGGCCTACAACATTTCCGCCTCCATCGGAAATGCAGCCGCTGCAGCCGGGATTCGAACCCGTGACCTGCGGATCAGCAGCCGAGTACCTTAGCCACTAGACCACCACGACGGGGCAAAAATAGCCTGGTTTGAAGTAAAGAACCAGGCGCACGGCAAACAAGAAAAAAAAAGAAGAAAGCTTTAAACGCACGAACAGCTAGTTCGTATATAACCTTCCTTGCTAACTTTATGAAATGCATCTTCTAAATGACTGCTAAGCAGGGGTAGGGCACTTGGACAATGCAGGAGCCTGCTTCTCCGAAGACGGAGGCAGGTGGCATGCAATATTAGGTGCGTATAGGTCTTCTGCATTTAGTTGATTCGTGTGTTTGTCGCTGCGATAAGTGGCAGTCATCACGCAGAATCAGCAGTCATTGCGTTGTACAACAGTTCGTAATGCGTTTACGATGCACTTTCAATCTTGCTTTATACAGGAACATGGAAAGTGCACCGTACGTGAGTATACTGATGCACCGCGCTTGCGAAGCAGGTCACCTTTCTTGATCTGTGCCCTTGCGTTTCTTGTAACACTTTAACGCAGAGCCGTAGCTGTATAGGCGGGGGAAGTTGAGGTGGTTCTGACAACCCCGAATTTTTTTTCAGTGTTTCGACTTTTCGGGTGGTAATAAAGTAATCAAATTCATTCACATCGACCACTGGTCGCTAAAGTTAGCCGTCGTACACATAAACAACCCTCGAAAAGAATTCTTTGGTACGTAAAAACTTCCTGCCATTTGAACTTTATTGTAAGTCTGCTTCTCTTGCCGTGCGAATTGCATGTTTTAACTTCGGTGTTAGATCAGATCGTAAGCATACCGAAAATACGCAGCATCTGGCTTCGCTTTCGTGTGCCTGTTACATTTTGAATTGAAGCACAGTGTTACGCATCTCTCGGTACACATCATCTTATACAGTTGTTTAAATTCTCGCATCTTGCGTACCTCTGAAGGCCACAGAGGGAATAAAGGAAGAAAAGAACTAGACGGTAAAATAAATGCAATAACTCTTTCGTTTCCAGTGCACGTCCGAATACTTAATATTTGGAAACCTTTTCTCATCTTGCTACGCATTTTCTGAGCCTGTACTTCAGGTGTCATGTGTTAGCACACTGTCTTTACAGCGTCTGTTCTCACGCCCATTACAGTTGTGCTTCCTGCTGTGGCACTCCATTGTTCAGGAAGCTGCCATATCTCTAAACTGCCTTTCGCATAAAAGTTAGATGGCGCTTCATCATGGCTTTATAAGCTTGCTGCTTGTTTTTCTGGCTCAAGCACAAATATTTGAAAGCACTGAAAAGTGGCGATAAAGCGATAACAAACAAGGCTCTGTACATCTATCGAGTGGTTGTGCGCCTTTTGTCAATGTCTGTGTGCGCGTGTGCGCAACTCAACTCAAGTCAAATGTTTGCGATTTAAATGCAGAGAGAACAAAGGGACTGTGAATTGGCGCTGACTAAGAGGGTTTTCATTCACAGCGGGTAAATATATGCATGTGACAAATCCTTTGTAGGCGTGTATACTACGCACATCTACCTACCCCGTACTATGACAGTTTCTATCTATCTATCTATCTATCTATCTATCTATCTATCTATCTATCTATCTATCTATCTATCTATCTATCTATCTATCTATCTATCTATCTATCTATCTATCTATCTATCTATCTATCTATCTATCTATCTATCTATCTATCTATCTATCTATCTATCTATCTATCTATCTATCTATCTATCTATCTATCTATCTATCTATCTATCTATCTATCTATCTATCTATTCCAATATCCAAATAATCAAGCAAGTTAAGCAGGTATGCGAAAATAACTCGTCACGTATCACGAAGCAATTTTCCTCCTTTCAACTCTTGCTCACACTACTTGATGATATCCTTGCGCAGGTGACGATGCAGGGAAACCGGCAATAGGTGGGATTACCTCCACCTCTACACAAACTTTAAGCTTAACCACCTGCCGTGCCCTCTCATCCCGCAACGTCCGCACGGCCGCAAAAGCATTCAGACGTTTTCATCACGACGAACGCGGAAGGAGAAGGACTAAGCTCAAACTTAACGTCACTACATTTCATTTGTTGATTCCGCGTCGACACCGCGGACGCCTTCTCCATCAAAACGGGACGGGTGTGCACGCAGGCTGTTTGCCAGGCAAGGTGCGGCATGCCTTGGTCGTTCGGGCTCTCACAGAAAGACTAGTCCCAGACGAGACGTCCCGCCGTGGAACGGCCAAACGGGGCCACTCCTCGGTAGAACGCCTCGCAAACGCCGGCGTCTTTGTCAGTTCGAGGCCACGCGTGGTGAGCGCCGTTGACTGGTACACGTCCGAACTGTCTGCGTTGGATTAGCGAGCTACGCCGGCCTTCGGGATGAGTGGCAGCGCTTGGACGGCCACAGATGGGCTTCTTCTAAACACCCCGAGAACCAGACGAAACCGGCCCAATCTGCTTTTTTTCTTCATTATTTTACGCAGACTCAGTAGACTCTACCGGGACAGCCGGCCATGCGGAGATTCGGCCTTTCGTGTCAAGCCAGCCGGTCAGAACGGACCGGTTTTCTTGCCTTTGAAAACGTAAAAGAAAAGTTGACGTTTTCTCTAAACGCCGTATTTTTATGTTCCGTACTTATTCGCCCCGCCGTTTCACCACGACGCGACCTCTTCCGCGTTTGCACTCTCGCATTCGGGCGACTTCACACCTTGATGCACCATCGCGGAAGGACGATCTTGCGACGAAGCCTGTAGTGTCGATGTCCTGCATTGCAAGCGAGGTTTTGGCAATCTGAACTGCAGTAGGGCTTGTTCAATCATCGTTGTGCCAGGTTTAGCCCTGTAAATGTTAAAATGCGCATAATATATATGGTGTGACTGTTAACAAACAATAAGCACGCAATGGAACCAACCTACGAAAAACACACAAAAACTTTTCGCCGAAAAAGCCGGAGAAGTGAACAGCGATGGGACATTCACGCAATCGAGCTCACTATTTCGCAAAAGCCACTCATCTGACGTCAGCAACAGTCACCGCGTAAGCTCGCTGCTATTGTAAGCAAGCTTAAATATCTGAAACTGGCGTTCACCGAGTACTTATAAACATTGTTAATACTAACGAGATATTCCTTTTTTTAACGCAGAGACGCTTTATACGGTCTCCACAAAAAATGGCTGGCGTGATTCCCGTCACGGAAATGACGTAGACAAAGGAGCACGCTTTTTATTTTTTTATTTTTTGCCAAGACCAGGACATTCCATCGACGCTACGATCTCGTCTGGACACCGTACCTATCTATGCCTCTGAATAAGCTAAATACCCGGCCACCCGAATCGCCTTAAAACTGCTGAAGGTTCTTAATCCAGTCTTTTCAGCGCTTCAGTAATCACCACGAATCGTCCACGGGCCCATCAGAGGCCACGATTCCCCGGTCGCATATCTGTACGCAGAAGCAATGTAGGCAAGAGAAGTTCCAGCCTCAGTGACAGACTGTACACTTTCTTGGACGTGCATGCAGGGCACAACTTCTCTAAACTCTCTATTTTTAATCCCAATTTCCTTATCCCCAGTGCAGGGTAGCAAACTGAACGCTCGTCTGGTTAACATCCCCGCCTTTTTTCATCTTGTTCTTTCTCCCTCTCTGTGTCAAGTGGCCAAATGCTAAAAACATACTTTAGAGGGAAAAAAATTCAGACAATCTACGTAGCAGCAAGTACGTTTTTTTTTTCTTTGCTCTAAGCCGACGTTTCATAGTGCATGCCTGTATTGAAAAAAGGGCGCAGGTTTGGCTTCACTTCCCTGACGCAATTTTTTCACAACAGTTTAACGAACCGAAATAGGAACCTCCTCGTTCTTCATTTCTGGCATCAGGTGCGACGCCGTGAAGACTCTGCAAGAAGTTCGAACAACAAAATGCAAGTCTGCCCATCTTGTAGTCGAGGCTCGTCGTCAAAGTCTTATGTCTCCAAAACAACGCAGTGAAGCCACGTTTTGCGCGTAGTGATCTCTTCAACTTTTTTTTTCCCTTCAAGTACCATACATGAAGAGAATTTTCTTATTGAAACAGGTCAGAATGCGCAGTAGCATTAGGTTATCATTACATGTCTGTTGCTTTCGACTGTTGCTTGCACTAACATTAATTATTGTACATACAGTCTGCTGCATGCTCCTTCATTTTGTTCGCTGCTGCTTTGTTTTCATCATCATCATTATCAACAACAACAACATCATCATCATCAGCCTGACTACGTCCATTGCAGGACAAAGGCCTCTCCCATGTTCCGCCAGTATACTCGGTCCTGTGCTTGCCGCTGCCAATTTGTACACGCAAACTTCTTAATTTCATCTGCCCACCTAACCTTCTGTCTACCTCTAACCCGCTTGCCCTTTCTAGGAATCCAGTTAGTAACCCTTAATGACCAGTGGTTATCCTGTCTACGTGCTACATGCCCGGCCCATGTCCATTTCCTCTTCTTGATTTCGACTATGATATCCTTTTACCCCAGTTTGTTCCCTAATCCACAGTGCTTTTTTCTTGTCTCTTAAGGTTACACCTATCATTTTCCTTTCCATTGCTTGCTGCGTCGACCTCAATTTAAGCTGAACCCTCTTTGTAAGCCTCCAGGTTTATGCTCCGTAGCCAAGTACTGGCAAGATGCAGCTGTTGTATACCTTTTTCTGGAGGGATAGTGGCAATCTACCTGACATGATTTAGGAGTGCTTGCGAAATGTGCTCCATCCCATTGATTTTCTTCTTGTTACTTCAGTCTCGTGGTTCGGCTCTGTTGTTATTACCTGTTCTAAGTAGACAAAGTCTTTTATAACTTCAAGTGCAGTATTATCTATCACAAAGCACTGTTATCTTCCGAGGTTGTTCTATATTACTTTCGATTTTCTGTAGATTATTTATGACCTACTTTTCTGCTCTACTTTCTGCCCTGAGTTACTCAGCAATGCAATGTCATCGGCGAAGCGCAGGTTACTAAGGTACTCTCCATTAACTCTTATCTGTAACTGTTCCCATTCTAGGCCCTGAAAACCTCCTGTAAGCATGCGGTAAATAGCAATGGGGAGATTGTATCCCCCTGCCTTACACCCTTCTTGATTGGCATTCTGTTGCTTTCTTTATGAAGCACCATGGTAGCAGTTGATCCCCTGTAAATTTCTTCCAGGGTGTTTATATATGCTTCGTTGACGCCCTGATTCCGCAGTGTCTGCATGACTGCTGATATTTCTACTGAATCAAACGCCCTTTCGTAATCTATGAAGGCTATGTTTAGTGGTTGGTTATACTCTGAGCATTTCTCTATTACCTGGTTCATAGTATGAAAGTGGCCGATTGTTGAGTAGCCTGTTAGAAATCCTGAATGTTACTTTGATTGATTGAATTCTAACGTTGTCTTAAATCCGCTGGCAATTACCTTTGTAAATAGCTTGTATACTACGGAGAGCAAGCTATAACCTCCTATATATATGCCCTCCGATGTATACCCTCCACTTTATATGTAAAAACAGCAAGCTGTTTTCATATTAAAGCCTACTCGGCTTGTATCTTGATTCCGCAGTGTGAATTCAGTCAATGTATCAATAATTAAATGATCCACCACAATCCTGGCAGCCCCAAGGTATAGAGGAAAGAGGAAATAGTCCAAGCGTTGACTACAGCATGGAAACAGCCGCACCACAAACGTACCGCATTTGCGCTCTCCCACGATTTTATCTTAAATGGTGAATATACCATGTTCAGTGATTATTCTAGAATATTGACAGCTTTTTACTCTACGAAAGTCTTTGTTACTATTTACGGTCTTCTGCTCAAACCACTTCGAACGATTCTGCGCAGTCGTTCTTGTGCTTTGTACGTGCTGTGCCTTTAAATTGCGAAGCAATTCTTCACGAAACAAAACCATTTTGAGCGTCTTTACAAAGCTATCTATCTATAGCAGCCTACGTCTTTGCGTACTCTTGAGCGTCTTGATGATATCCAAATTGGCAGAATAGGGCGTGAGCAATGAGAGTAGAAGACACGATCTTCGCGAAACACGGCTCACGCACTCACGCCACTCTCGCGTGGTCTTCGAAGATCGCGTTACGACGCAGTGCCCACCACCGGATCACGGAGGTCAGCGCTTGTGCAGTTCTTCAAGACAACGGAATTGAGTGGCCGCTTGTGATACGCTGCACTGCGCGTATGTGTTGTGAAATTTGTGCACTGACAGTCTTTTTCTTTGTGTCTATCTTTTTTACCCTCTATTTCTCTTCCTAACGTTTTAGAGTCGCAAAAATACATAGTCTAGTCAACTGCTCTGCCATTCATTTTGATACAAGTCATCATTAACATGAACGTATGCACCATAAAAACGACGAAGATGACGATTGAACTAAAGCTCGTTTTGTTATTGCCACTCCACCATCTTGGTTCAAGCGCACTGTGTACACCGTGTACAATCTGTAAATATATTTCTACTCTCTGCCTACTCTCACCCCGTGATATTTTGGTGCTGGTGCGGGCTAACAAGACGGAGCTACGCAGTGGTCGACGCTTGGTTTCTTCCACGATGGCACAAGAGGGTCTGGCTCCAGCTTCCACAGCGGCCACCGCAACAACGACAGTTGTTCTGCCCCAGCTGAAATACCCTGGCACGTTCTGCGGGACCGACAATATCGACATTGAAGAATGGCTGCCGCTGTACGAGTGTACAAGCAGGAATTATCGCTGGGATGAAACGCTCATGCTGGCGAACATCCTATTTTACTTGAAGGGGACAGAAAGCGTGGTTTCAGAACCACGAAGCGGAAATTAACAGCTGGGATGCGTGCAAAGGAAATATGCGTGTACTGTTCGGCAAATCGACTAGCAGGAAGACCGCGGCCAAGAAGAAGCTGGCATCTCGCGCTCAAACGTCATCGGAGTCGTACCTGTCTTAAATACAGGACGTGCGCGCCCTTTGCCGCAAAGCAGACGACGGCATGGAGGAGCCCGAGAAGGTAGCGCACATATTAAAAGGCATTGCCGATGACGCGTTCAATTTCCTAATTTGCAAAAACTGTGACACAGTAGGTGCCATTATCCGAGAGTGTCAGCATTTTGAGGCCGCCAAAAGCCGACGTATTTCCCATCAATCCGCTCGACTTCCCAACACCGCGGCAACATGGTCGTGCGAAGACATGCCTGTACCACAGGCACCGCTGACTGCAGAGCAGGTCACGAAGATCATCCGTCGTGAACTTGAAGCTATGTCTCCCGCTTCAACTTTCTCTCGTGCCTGTGAGTCCAGCTCCCAAATGGTGCCTTTAGTGCACGCTATCGTTAGCCAAGAGCTTTCGAACGTTGGCCTGGAATCTGTGTTCACCGCCGCCCCCTCCCGACCGACTGACTGCCATCTGCCAGTTTCCTACCCCCAAGGCCAGAGGCTCCCAGCGTGCTCTCGCAATCCCGCTGAGTGGAAGACTGCAGATGACCAGCCCATTTGCTTTACCTGCCATCGTGTTGGTCACGTGGCCCGCTATTGCAACAGAAGGTGGTATTGGCGTCAGCCTTCCTATGGCTACAACCGCCGCACAGAGGCAGACGATGGCCACTTCGGAACTCGCCACGAGTCGCCTCGGTCAGCCAGTGGTGACCGTTCGTCGACGGTGCATTGTCGGTCCCCATCCCCTCCCGGCCACCAGTCCCGCTGAGCGCTGTCTCGTCGCCCATCGTTGCGCTCACCCCAATTTCACCGTCCTCCTTCGCAGACTGCACATCTGGCTCGGGAAAACTAGACGATGCAGCTCCCAGAGGTGATGCTGCATCGACAATTCGTCCGCCAAATTCTTTTACTATACCGACACGACGCAACCTCATAGACGTTAAAGTAGACGATGCACTTGTTGTTGCCCTTGTAGACACAGGGTTCAACATTTCGGGGATGAACTTGGAGCTTCACCGCCAACTTAAAAAGGTTTTAACACCGCCCACAGTGCCGCTCATCCAAGTCGCCGACAGTGGAACTTTTCCTGTGCTTGGGATGTGCTCCGCACGTGTTAGTGACGCTGACCACTCCACAACTGTGATTTTTGCCGTGCTAGAGAAGTGCTCTCATGAACTCATCCTGGCCTTGGAACTTTCTTGCCGCGCACTCTGCCTTAATTTACTGTAGAATATATAGGCTTGCTTCAGCTTGACACACCATATTGCTATGACACTCCAACTACACCTCAACCACGTTTGTGTTCTGTCGAGTACGTTCGCCTAGCGCCCCAAGCCGTTACCTATGTAACCATGAGGTCTTTTCCTCCAGTACCCGACGGCGATTATGTGCTGGCACCGATTTTGGACGTGTTATTAGAAAGAAATATTGCCCTTGCTCATACTCTGTTGACGATTACGAATAATGTGGCGTCATTACCGATACTGTACTACAGCTGGTGCTATAAAGTTGTTCCAGATGGCATAACTCTAGCCAACGTCTCTTCCATCAGTGAAAATTCTGTTTCTGCATTCATTGCGGACGCTCTTTTGCCCGCTACTGCATTCCGTTCACAGAGCTCCACTTATGCCGACTTTGACAAGATGATCGCGCCAGACCTCGTTCCAGCACAGGCAGCCGATCTGCGGCATATCTTGGCATCCTTCGGGGACATCTTCGACTTTGGCGGCAGCCCTTTAGGTCAGACGTCAGTTGTTGCTCACAGGATCAACACTGGAGACGCCAGCCCAATCCGACGACGTCCTTATCGCGTGTCACATGCAGAGCGACAAGTCATCCAACGTGAAGTTAATCAAATGCCCACAAAAGACGTCATGGAACCATCTTGCAGTCCATGGGCCTCACCAGTTGTTCAATTAAAACAGAAGGATGGCAGCTGGCGCTTCTGCGTTGACTACCGTCGCTTAAACAAGGTCACGCGCAAGGACTTCTACCCACTGCCACGGATTGACGACGCCTGCACGGGTCTGCCTACTTCTCCTTTATCGACCTGCGTTCAGGGTATACTGGCAGATTGCCGTCAACGAATATGACCGTGAAAAGACTGCATTTGTTACACCGGATGGACTTTTCTAGTTTAAGGTAATGCCCTTTGGCTTATGCAATGCTCCCACTACATTTGAGAGAACGATGGACTCCCTGCTACGGGGTTACAAATGGTCAACGTGCCTTTGTTATCTCGATGATGTCATTCTATTCTCGTCGTCATTCGAAAGTCACCTTAGCCGTCTGTCAGCTGTTCTGGAAGTTTTCAGAAGAGCAGGCCTAATGCTCAACTCCTCCTAATACCGTTATGGCCGCCAAACAATCAATGTGCTAGGCCATCGTGTCCGTACTAAAGGCGTGTAACCTGATCCCGACAAAATTGGCGTCATCAAAGATTTTCCCACACCACGTTCCACGAAAGATGTATGGAGCTTTGTTGGCCTCTGTTTCTATTTCCGGCGTTTCGTCCACAACTTCGCCGATATTGCCCATCCTTTGACACAGCTACTGAAGAAGGACACGCCGTTTTCTTGGGGTACCCAGCAAGCCAATTCGTTTCGCCGACTTACTGCGTTGCTCACTTTCCCACCCATCTTAGGTCATTTCGATCCTTCAGCGCCCACTGAGGTTCGCACCGACGCCAGCGGACACGGTATTGGCGCTGTCCTCGCCCAGCGGCAACAGGGTGAAAATCGTATAATCGGCTACGCAAGTCGCCTCCTCTCCCCATCCGAGTGCAAGTTTTCCATCACTGAGCGCGAGTGCCTCGCTCTTGTATGTGCAGTTGGAAAATTCTGACCATACTTGTTCGGCCGCCACTTTTCGGTCATCACGGATCACCACGCCCTGGGCTGGCTGTCCTCCCTCAAAGATCCTTCTGGACGCCTGGGTCGTTGGGCTTTAAAGCTACAGGAATACAGCTTTGACGTGACCTACAGGTCTGGTCGAATTCATCAGAATGCCGACTGTCTATCTCACCATCCCGTCGACCCCCCTGACCTGTCAGCGCACGATTCTGATGCCTGTATCTTCACCATTTCTGATTTCACGGACATATGTAGGGAACAAATCAGTGATGTCAAGTTGCGGTCTATCATACACCGTCTAGCTTCTGACACCTCGTATCCTTCCTTCTGCCTGTTCACGCTTCATGACGGAATTCTCTATCAGCGCAACAAAAGCACCGAAGGCCCAGAACTTCTTCTGGTAGTTCCTGCAACGCTCCGTTAAGGTCGTGGACGACATTCTTCGCTCGTGTTCCACACGTCATAAACTCACCACTGCCTACCACCGGCAAACAAATGAACTCACTGAGCGTCTTAACCGCACACTGACGACAATGCTATCTATGTATGTCTCCGCAGATCATCGTGATTGGGATGCCACTTTGCCTTACGTGACGTTTGCCTACAACTGGTCACGACACGACGCCGCTGGCTTTTCTCCCTTCTATCTCTTATACGGTCGTCACCCCATTTTGCCTTTTGACACTCTTCTGCCGTCGCATTCTGACACTCCTACCGAGTACGCTCGCGATGCAACTACTCGGGCTCGAGCGGCCCGCCAGATTGCCCGGGATCGCCTTTCTGCCTCGCAGCTCTCTCAAAAGGATCGCTACGACAGCCGTCACAGGGCTGTCTCTTACTCCCCAGGATCGTTGCTCCTGCTCTAGATTCCCTCCCGTCACCTTGGCCTGTCCTCGAAGTTCCTCGCTGGCTACAACGGGCCTTACAAAATCTTGCGCCAGCTGACCGAGGTCACCTATGAGATCGCCCCCTTGAACACTCCATCCTCATCGTCTTTGCCGTCCACTGATATTGTACACGTCTCCCGCCTTAAGCCGTACTTCTCTGTGCAGGATCGCACGCTTTCTTAAGCGCCGAGACGGCGCTTTCAACGGTGGCGGCCACATGGTACAAGTCATCAGTAACATCAACGAATGCACCATAAAGGCGACGAAGATGACGATTGAACAAAAGCTCGTGTTGTGGCCACTCCGCCATTCTAGTTCAAGGACATTGTGTACTCCATGTACAATCTGTAAATATATTTCTACCCTCTGCCTACTCTCACCCCGTGACACTATCCCCCCCCCCCCTTTCTGTCTCTGGACGCACCGGCCGCATATTTAGTGGAGGCGAAAAGCTTGAGGTCCATTTGTTTAGATTTAGCTGCACGTTCAAGAACACCAGCTGGTGGATATTTTCTGAGCCCTCAATTACGGCATCTCTCTTAATCACATCGTGGCTTTGGGGCGTTAAAAAGTAAAAATTGTCTTTCACTGTATGTCTCATCGGTGTCTGTGACGACCACACGCCTGTACAGGTGACACATTGCGGAAGATGAACTAAGATATAAGTACTGAAAAATTCCAGACCGCCAGAATGCGTTGAAACGCTGCTGAAGAATTAAAAAAGAGCCAGAATTTCCTTGTACATCTGCAGACAGATTCTTTTCCTCTGCTTCTCAGAATTGTCTCCGCCCCACTCGCAGCATCAGCAAATATTTTTTTTCTTATGCGCTAAAAAATCACAACTACAAAATAAAACCGACGAAATAAAAAAAGATCGATCATAAGAAAAAGTAGGTGGTTCAGATGTTCAGCCCCAGTATCATCGACAGAAAAGCTGGCGTGCGAGCGAAAGGTATTCAATACTATTTGCATATCTGCATGGAACATCTTCCAGGCGTCCACTTCTTAGAAAAAAGTTTTTCTTGTTCTTATAATGAATTGAGATAAGTGAGCTTCAGTGAAAATGATCGAAGCTCGCTCACCGTAAGAAACGATCGATGAATGCTAAACGTTAGTTAGTCTTATAGCTGAACGGCGTCGGCAGCTTGCGTGGTATGCAATGGCTTCGGTTATTGCATCAGCCAAACTCGGCATCGATGGCTGATAGATATGCTCATTTTGATTTGTTATTGTTTTTGTTATTTTTACGTTTATGCCAATGATAGTTAAATTGTAGATCAATTGTATGTTTGTAAGTGGAGGTTGGCGTTGTCGACATATTGATGCGCTTGTAGTGACGTCAATATCCAAGCGCCTCAATGTGGCGACGGCACCACAGTATACAGTCATAGAACAAGTCTATAGTCAAGATCAAGACATATATTTACGGGGGTATAATAGGAAGGAAAAACCATCTTCTTTTTAAACACACCCTATGTATGGATCGCTGCCTCTCACGACTCAATATCTATTTTTGTAATGCTGATTGCAGAAAGGGAAAAAAACACCATCTCCCTCTGAAGTGAGCCATGAGTAGCATGTGAAGCAGTGCATGGGTCGACTTGAGGTTCCGTTCATCACGGGCGCCTTGCCCTATGTGAACGCATCCTTGAAAGTGGAGCACACCAGCAATTCTTTGTAGTTCATGTTGCTGTTACTCGTCCCAAGCTCTTGTTCGAGCACGTCACGCGGTTTCATCACCACGCCACACGGGGAGCACGTGGGTAAATGGCGCATGCCGAATCTCGTTCCTCGAAGCTATCACGTGATTGCTGAAAGAATGTAAGGGCCACAGCCTCTTACACAGCCACTTAAGCAGGCTCGAACGTGCCGGCGCGTTCTAACTGTACGATACAACGCGTTGGTTCATTGCGTGCCAGCAGAATCTTGTTATCCAATGCTATCACATACAAAGTTACTAGAATACTTTAGTAACTTTGATCGCATGACTGCTGAGAGTGTGTAAGGGGCAGAGGCCACATTCTCTTACACAGCCACTTACGTAGGCACGAACCTGCTAATGCGTGCCAGCGTGTTCTTACTATACAATACAACGCGTTGGTTCATCGCGTGCCAGAAAATCTTGTTAACCGATGCCATCACATGCAACGTTACTATAATAATCTAGTAACGTTGATCACATGATTGCTGAGAGTGTGTAAGGGGCAAAGGCCGCATTCTCTTGCACAGCTACTTACGTAGGCACGAACCTGCTAATGCGTGCCAGCGTGTTCTTACTATACAATACAACGCATTGATTCATCGTGCGCCAGCAGAATCTTGTTACCCAACGCCATCACATGCAACGTTACTAGAATAATCTAGTAACGTTGATCACATGATTGCTGAGAGTGTGTAAGGGGCAAAGGCCGCATTCTCTTGCACAGCCACTTACGTAGGCACGAACCTGCTAATGCGTGCCAGCGTGTTCTTACTATACAATACAACGCATTGATTCATCGTGCGCCAGCAGAATCTTGTTACCCAACGCCATCACATGCAACGTTACTAGAATAATCTAGTAACGTTGATCGCATGATTGCTGAGAGAGTGTAAGGGGCAGAGGCCACATCATCTTACACAGCCACCTACGTAGGCTCGAACGTGCTAGCGCGTGGCACCGCGTTCTTCCTAAACGATACAACGCGTTGGTTGATCACGCGCCAGCAGAATAATGTTACCCAACGCCATCACACGCAACGTTACTAGAATAATGTAGTAACGTTGATCGCATGATTGCTGAGAGAGTGTAAGGGGCAGAGGCCACAGCATCTTACACAGCCACCTACGTAGGCTCGAACGTGCTAGCGCGTGGCAGCGCGTTCTACCTATATGATACAACGCGTTGGTTCATCACGCGCCAGCAGAATCTTGTTACCCAACGCCATCACATGCAACGTTACTAGAATAATCTAGTAACGTTGATCGCATGATTGCTAAGAGAGTGTAAAAGGCAGAGGCCACAGCATCTTACACAGCCACCTACGTAGGCTCGAACGTGCTAGCGCGTGGCAGCGCGTTCTTCCTATACGATACAACGCGTTGGTTCATCACGCACCCGCAGAATCTTGTTACCCAACGCCATCACATCCAACGTTACTAGAATAATCTAGTAACGTTGATCGCATGATTGCTAAGAGAGTGTAAAAGGCAGAGGCCACAGCATCTTACCCTGCCCTCTACACAGGAGCGAACGTGCTAGCGCGTGAGCGCGATCTGGCCATCTGTTAAACATGCGCAGTAAGGGTGGTCATGCTGCACACCACTGGATATAACTCACCATGAGTTGCTTCACATCAAAAAAGCGTCATGCAGTTATGCAGCGTACAGCATGCGAGTGGCAAGGCCTAATCGAGCTTTTTTCGATATGCGTCGCCTTACTGCGTTAAACATTTTGTAATGTCATTCGACACTCCCTGGACGCCACTTAATTCACGGCATACTGGTCACTCTCCTACATGCGCGAACGCAAGAGGTATGTATATGCATATTGCTCTCGAAACTGTGTGAAGGACCCTAAATACCAAGTTATAACGTATCGTGCCACCACTTCGCTGCTCTGAATGATGGCGAAAAAGTTTAGATTTATGCTGCAATAATGTATGCCGTTATTATTTTTATTCTTTGTTTCGCTCATGAAACGTCCTATTTATGTATGTATATTTATGTATTTATTTATTGACTCATTCATTTACCGCGAGGCACGATGGGAGGCGGCTCTGCTCAGCCACGACCTTGCCGATCAACTGTGGGCCATCCGGCAAGCCCAGGATGCCGCCCGGGTCCAAGGACTCGAGGCCGTCACCTAGGCCGGGGTGCTTGTAGCCCCACCCCGCTCAATGACGCCGCACATGTTCAATAAAGTTTTTACTCACTCACTCATTCATTTACAGGCATTCTAGAAGGTATTTATTAAGGGGTGATGTACCGTTCTACAACGTGAAAAAGACTAATATTTAGAAGCAGAAAATACACGACTAAATGAATTAGTAACACAACCCTTCATCAACCAAAAATAACAATGCATTAACACCGTACTCAAACTACACATGCAGCAGGACATTGCTTCAATGTCTTCGTCTTATGATATATATATATATAGTTGTGAAGGTCATAATATAATAGGCGTGCAAATGTGCTCCGGCGACCATTTGAACTCGCACAAAAAATATGTACAATGAATGATCTAGAAAAAAGAAAGCGAAGGGAAATGTGTTAAGTGGTGTAACAGCGAAATGCTCGATCAAAAGTTGGCTGAGAGTGAAAGCGTGTGATATGGAATCTCAAAAGCAGCAAGTCAGAACAATGCATGGATGCGTTAGTAAACTGTTCAATCTTGGTGGTTTGTATGACACAAGTGTATGTGAAGCCAACAGACACGACGCAAGGCTGAAATATACACGGAGGGCGTTACTTTTATTGTGTCATGCGGATCCGCCATCTCTTCAAGACTGATCACGTAGCCCACAAATTCGAGGGAGGACAAGAGAAGGAACGAAGACGAGCGCTAACTTCCAACAAGGTTTATATCAGAGACCCTTTTATACAGGCTCTCTAAATGCAGACAACCAAACAAGTCATTTTAGAAGCCTGCAAACCACTGTTAAAGTTTGTGGGGTAACTGCAGCAGCACTCCCTCTTTCGTGTAATGTCAAAAAGTAAGAATGCAATATATTCGCTCATAGAACTTTATGGGCTTACAGAATGATTTGTTTGTTTGTTTGTTTTTTCGCATTTCGAAAGTATATGCGTGTTCGCCCTCCGAAATAAACCTAGTTGAAAATCTACGTTATACATTACGGACATGCCCAACTTCACGCTCTTGTCAAGGATCTCTTCAAGGCATCGGCGATTTGGGGCCATCCTGACGCTGGCAACATTCCATGCGCCAATCATCTCGCGCAGTCAAGCCGATTCCGGGTACAAGTGTGAGGTTTGCGTCCGACATATCCATACCTTTCTATTTCAAAGACATCTGAAAGTGAACGGCGGTGATTCGCTCTATGCTTGGGGCAGTAGGTTGACGGTGTATTACTTTCAGTAGTAAGAAGTTGTGAAAGCCACCGTGTTTTAGTTAGAACTGACGTGGGATGGCCCGCTTTAGTCACAACAAGGCTGTACGTGCAGCCTCTTTCACAAGCGTGTTGCAGTTCTGCTTTGGATTTCTCTATCTTTGTTTATTGTATTTTTTTCTTTGACCTGTGCTTTTCGCGCCTGTTCAGTATTACTTCGCGAGCACCGGAGGCCACGATTTTCACACTTCCTTTGAAACGCGGAAAGTGACTAAAATACTAGTTCAAAACTGCTGCAATCGTTATATAAATATTACGCATTCAAATCATAAATAATATGTTACAAATACTGTCAGTTGAAAATATATTCAACTGTATTTCATAACCAAGTTTGATATATGTTGCAAACGCTGTGCTACATATGCCCTTTCTATGTTTATTCTTGTATGGCTTCATTCCACACTCTCCCTGTAATGACTTTCAAGTGAGGGTTAACAGTATGACTACATAAATAACTATCGAGAACGCATCATCTAATAAAAATTTCTGTTATATATTAGAAGTCGTTGCTCTAACAAGTGGTAAAATAAACATAGTGATAGCACAGTCATATTTGACATGAACGATGATCCTGGTTATTATTGATAGACTGTTCCCACCAGCTGTGTAATTTAGCAAGAAAATTTCATCGCAGCAAACATCGACGAATGAATTTGTGAATGAATGAAGAGCTTATCTCCTGCAGTGAGAATCCGCAAGTGGGAAACCACTAGGAACATTGCATCATGTGAATGAGGCTTCTCTATCCTCATCACACTTGCCTCACGACCATGCCTTGACTCTCTGTTTTTAATTCTCGTTATCAAATAAAAATAAAAAACAAAATATAAATCTAGATGTCTTGAAGCGGTTGGACATGAATGCATCGGGGAGACGCGAGGATGAGAGTTTTGCGTGGCAAGAATACGAACGGCCTTTTACAGGGGATGTTTCGCATGCCTCTGGCCTTAACCTAGGCCTGGAATTCAAGGTAACCTTACCGCTGTTCTCTTCAACTTTTTTTCGAAGGCCCACACGCCGCAAGTTAGTCAAGTAATGGAAGTCACGAAAGTGTAACTGCAAAAGGCTGATACAAACAACAAAATGAGGAAGGTAGCACGTTGAGAATAATAAATACGCATCCAAAACTTTCTTTCTATTTGGAACTTTATAATCGTTCCTTGTGCGGAGTCTTTCCCCGTATACGATTTTTCTTCTGTCGCACACTGTCGTGTCTGATAATAATCTCGAGGACTGAAGACACACCGCTTTTTGTTGGGCAAAAACGCACGAATTAAAAGAAAATGAGACGAAGAAAAAAAAAGCGATATGGGCCGTCTTGTGTATATAGTACTTTATTTGAAGTTTAGTAAACCGGAGATTAAGGGAAAATGAATCTGCAGGTGTTACAGGTGATTTCGTGGGGATATGAGCGGTTATTATATATACGCCAATTGGGATCAGTTTTAACTAAATTTCCATGACAGTCCATTCGCGTAATTAAGCAACGTGCGCGAACGTGTATGTGCTAGAGCTGTTTACAGGTGAAGCACCCGCAAACATAATCCCCATGCACCGGTAGAACCAGAGAGCCATATTTGCATATCGCCTTGACGCCAGCTATGCGTGTTTCGGAGGGGCTCACGCATATGTGGAGTGGCGAGACGAAAGATATAGCTGCGGCTTTTTACGCCGCCTTGGGGAGCTTACGATATTTCACTATCAGGTGAAACGCGTCACCTTCTTGAGTGGGGTTGCCATGTCTGCTCAGATGATGCATGTACATAATGAAGATGAGTCGCGCGAAGTATTGAAGTGGGAAAAGGCAGATAAGAGAGTACAAAGAAAGTCACGCAATGACGAACTCGATGACTGTAGATTGAAACTTGCCCACTTGAAAGGCTAAAACTGTGATTAACCGACAATTTATTTACGGGGTCACTGAAGCTCCAGATGAATTAAAAAGTGGCGGTTTAAGTTATGACTGCTTCGCAGAACTTCAGACATACGTGCGTTTCCACACACTAATGGCTTCCAGTTATTACCACAGTATCTCGCTAACGATGTCGAAGCTATAGATAATCAAACACTGTTGCGGAGACAAGATTTAGATTTAGGCTAATAATAATATCTGGGCATTAACGTCCAAACACCACCATATGATTATGCGAGATGCCATAGTGGAGGGATCCGGAAATTCGGACCACCTGGTAATCTTTGACGTGCACTGGCGTCGCACAGAACACGAGCCTCTACCATGTGGTCTCCATCGATTTGCTACCACCACGACCGGGATTGAACCCGTCACCTTCGCCTCAGCAGCCGAGCACCCTGACCACTACACTACCGCGGCGGACAGTTAGATTTAGGCTGCCGCGTGCTTTGATTTAGCTTGCACGTCAAAGAATCCCAGGTTAAAGAAACAGCGTCTCTCGTAATCGTGTCGTAGTTTTGATAGTCAAGCCCTACCAATTATTATTATTATTATTATTATTATTATTATTATTATTATTATTATTATTGTTATTATTATTATTATTATCAATCAGTGCCTCTAAAATTGGTACCACCAAGATTTCAGCGTATTAGAGTGGTGTTGCACGGACTCAGGGGTCAACACAACTTTCACGGAGCGATGATGTCATTTAATGACACCAAGGTTTGCTACGTCACCGTGGCTTCACGGTGACGCCATATGGTGACTTCATCACATGATCTTTTTTTTTAAGCATGATCACTCGTGTTGACACTATGCGCCGCGGACGGTCATTTTTTGTGTTTCAAGCGGTGCTAAAGGTTTTCATCTTGAACGTAACTGCGCCACATTTGTAAGTCATAATAATTAACCTCTGCTGTTTAACGTCCCAAACCAACAATATGATGATGAGAAACGCCGTGAAGGAGGGCAAAGGGAACGTCGAGCTCTTGGTGTCCTTTATCACGCACCGAAATCTAAGCACACGGGCCTCAAGCATTTTCGCCTCTATTGTAATGCGGCCGGAATTCGACCCCGAACCCTGCGCGTCAGCATTCGGGCACCATCACTAGTAGACAACCGTGGCGGGTGCCACTTCACACGTAACGTATGTGGTTAATCCACCACCCACCCCACCATGCCTACGTGACGCGAAACACTTGCGCACGCTGAGCAAGATGTGGACACGAGTTTGTCGAGTTCGTCACCGACGTGCGCTGACGTCATACGAAGGATCACCTCTCTTGCAGGTCGCCTTCTCTTTGCTCCAAGTAAGTCGGTGTTCTGACAGAGGGAAATATTGCTTTGCGACAGAGCCTGCAATAAGCTGCCTCCTCTTTTTACAATAGTCGGGCTCGTAAGAAGGGGGTGTCCGATGTGTGCGCACCGGAACAAGTTTCTTGAATGTTATCACCGCTCGCGTTGCTGACGTCGCACGAGTGCAAGAACTGCTTCCTTCGTTTGAGTCGGCGTGAAAGATGTGCCTCACCTCGCCAATCTTTTTTTTTTTTCGAAGAAGGGGGAGCGGGTCTCACTCGATGTTGCGTGCACTTATATGTGACTAGATGAGTGATGCATGTCTTGATAATACGCCACTTTTTATCATTCAGAATGGAAAGGTGGCAAGCCGTCCAGCGTAGTTGTGTAGATCTTACGCTGGTCCCCGGCTTATTTGAAGGTCGTAGGCTCAGTTCCTACCTCCACAGTCGAATTTTGATGCAGACAATATGCTGGAAGCCTGTGTATTGCGCGATGTCACGGCATGCTAAAAAACGCCAGATGTTTGAAATTTCTGGAGCCCTCCGCTACGGTGTCACTCGTAACCATGTCGTGGTTTGGGGACGTAAAACCACAAAAACGATTAAAAATTGTGCTTTCACTGTTAACATTGGAGCAATAACGGAAGTGTTTTCCGGCAGTTATTGCACAGAAGAGATTTCACGTTTCTGTTGGGTTGATGAACAGCTGAATGCAGGTATCTGATAGTGGAGTAAATTGTCTTCTCTTTTGCAAACACGCATCTCGTGAAACAACTTTTTTTACGGTACTTCTGTATATTTTACACAGCTACAGGTCATATCGTATCGCTGGTGTATCACCTCACCTTCTCTTACTGTTACTGCTACGTCAAATTGTCACTTTCTCATTGCTACCTTGGTATTGGCAGGGAATGTCCACGATGGCCAATATAAATTCATAGCCCTTCACTGAATAAACAGCTTGCCTCGTAACCACACTGATGATTTTGAATGTCAGACGCGATCAATCGATTGGTCGACTGACCAATCAATTAGTCAATCTTAAGGCAGTATCAGCGGATGGGCAATAATATATATGACTTATTAGTCGCGCTACTTTTTTACCATAAAAAATATAGGTATTTCAGAATTGAGAATGTGAAATCGGGTTGCATTTAACCGACAACAGTACAACCACTGCATGAGCATTTTATGTATAGCGTTTGTTCTCTTATGGAAAACTGCTAAATATTCGAATCTTTTGTATTGCTTTTTTTAAACCTCGTGCTTAGGTTGACAATAACTCCTAGGTTACTGTCATTGTTAATGAAATCGTGGTACCGCTGTTCAAATATTTAAAAAGTACTTAAAGTATTGTGCGAATTCTCGACCCTACTCTGCAAACTGTTACAAGTGAATTATATTATAACCGAACTGAGCACGTCTACCTTAGCGAAGCAATAATACTTTTTTTTTCATTACATTGACACCAAACGAACGATTACTACCCAGGTTTCCCAACTACCTCAATATCGAATATCAGTGCTTATTCTACCTGGCCAACTTTTTTTTAACCTGGCTGAAGAAGAAAATGCATGAAGGCACGCCTAAAGTTGATCCTATGCACAGAGGTCGGCAAAAGTTGTGGAGTTCACTCAAGACTCAATCATTATACATATTTCGCGCTTGGGACACACTCGTACTCTCACTCACCGAAATTTAGCTGAGACAAACTCACTCGGTTTCACACTCATGAAAATGTTCTTTGACCAAACTCACTCAGACTCAGACTCATGGCTTGGTCGGACAGTGCGTGAGTCTAAGGCCCGTATTCGCAAACACTCCTCGACTCGAACTCCATCTGAAGGGATCCTTGAGGACTGTTTCGCATTGCGTATTTTGTAACGCGAGAAGCCTTAAGGATACCGCGAGGTCGAGTTTGAGTCGAGGAGCATTTGTGAATGCGGGCCTACGTGAGTGGACTCACGAGTCTGTTAGTCTTGAATTAAATCTTTCAAACCTGGGGTCTGTGCTCTTTAGCAACAATATCACACGTAACCGGTGCTATTCTTGGCGCCGATTGATATCGCACCGTCGAATAGGAATTATTATGAAGGTAATTTTTCTTAAAAGAGGTAACATCATGAGATATAATTATCAGAAACTACCCCGGAAGAGTATAGAGGGTGCAGATCAACATAACTCTCTACTTAATTCATGCCTCTGATAAATATTGAAACGGTGCGTGAAGAACACTGCTTTGGAATATGTGGGAGTAGTCGTGAGTCCAGATAAGGCTCATAGTAATGCTCGAGAGTGTATAAGTAGGACCAAAGTCAGCAAAAGAAAACGGGAATCACTGATGCTCACTCAAAAGCTATATCTTGAACTCTGGACTAACTCGGACTCACACTCACCGAAATTTTCTTCAGATACACTCGCTTAGACTCATATTCACCCAAAATGTTCCTGGCCCGAACTCACTCAGACTCATCGCTCTATTCAAGTCTGAGTGAGCACGAGTGAGTGGAATCATGAGCGAGTTCCCCGACCTGTGGTTGTGAGCGCAGAAATTGAAATTTAAAAACATAGTTCGCGAAGTTGATACGCCATTCATAATTTTACCGTTGTCCCAAATCAGAAGCAGTAATTAGTGCACGATAATCGACTACACTCGTGGACATTTTTGTCGAAAGCAAAAGCTATAGACACAAGGTCACAGATATTATTAATAATTATTTCATGTGAGATTTTGCGGCGCCAAACAGTGGTAGGATTAAGAGGGACAGCCTAGTGGAGGGCTCCAGAAATTTCGACAATCTGGCGTTCTCTAACGTGAATTGACATTTCACAGTACATGGGCCTCTACCATTTTGCTCAAATCTAAGCGGGGATCCAACCCGCGACCTTCGGGTCAGCAGCAGAGCACCTGAACCACCACCGCGGCGTACACAGAATGCACGAAGGAGCTTCCCCCTCTCCCCCCAAAACCAAATTCTCTTCTACATTAGTTTACCTTAGTTTAGAAAAAAAAACATTAAATAAACATCCTTGACAGAAAATCACGAATGCACGTGCAGTTAGTTAAAATTAGCGAGCATCAAGTTTGCTCAATTCCGCTGCTTTTCTCTTTCAGGTTTCTACAGATGCTCAGCAGTGACATGCCCGACGTGGTATGTAGCCCTTCGTGGAAACAACCCGACGAGGTAGTGCGTTTGATTTGAACGGCACCCCTTTACTTGGGTGCACGTTTAGGAATCCTAGGCGATCAAACTGGACCGGAAGTCCTCCACAGTTGCGTGCCTCGTGGACGTACACTGTTAGTTTTTGCACTTAAAACACCAGAATATTCTTTTGACTAATGCACGGGCTGAATAATTATTTTCGTGTAAATATTCGAGGGAACCATAAACGCTGTAAAGCACTGGCTGATTATTAGCGAAGTAATTTGGATGCTGAACAATTCTGAACTCGTAGCGTTTTCTTTGTCGCAAAAAAAAATTGCGAATGAGCATAGCTGTAGGTGTGCTTGTATTGTGGCGTTGTTTGATTCTTTATTAATATTTCATATTACCGGTTATTCAATGTAAACGATGGTTTGGTTTCAGTATACTTGCCATTTTTGTTTAGTTTTTTTCTTAGCTTTGCAGAGCGGGAGAAATGAAAGTAACTCAGGTGAATTAAGAAAACTTGCCAAGCAGTTTGGTTGTAAAGGACGCGGACAGAGCTCAAGTAATTTGTAATGATGAAAGAATAGGTGTGTACATGGGCTGGGGAAGGGGGGCGGCCACTTTGCCCTTGTTACCTGGAAGGGGCTGGGTGCAAAGTCTGCCCCATACATTGATTGAATTGGGAGGGGAGACTGCGACAAACTTCGCGCGCGCTTATAGATGAACGGGTACGGAAAATATCGTGATCGAGTCCAATGAGAAAATGCTCTCGGTATTAGTTGTTGATTGATTGATATGGGGGGTTTAACGTCTCAAAACCACCATATGATAATGACAGACGCCGTAGTGGAGGGCTCCGGAAATTTCGACCACCTGGGGTTCTTTAACGTGCACCCAAATCTGAGCACACGGGCCTACAACATTGCCGCCTCCATCGGAAATGCAGACGCCGCAGCCGGGATTCGAGCCCGCGATCTGCGGGTCAGCAGCCGAGTACCTTAGCCACTAGACCACCGCGGCGGGGTGCGGTGTTAGTTGTGAATGCGACCGCTTGAGCTTCCACTTTTATTGCACGTAACTAGATGAACGAAGAAGGAGCGGTACCAGTTGATAAGCGGGATCCTGTGTTTCGTATGTGTGTGGAGGTTGCGGCGTTGTGAGCTTTATAGAGCTGTTTCACCAATCCCGCTATCTTCATTGCTTTAGACATATATAGACTCTGAGATAAGCCTGTCGCGGCGATATGCAAAGCTTACGCTTTCTACCTGCGCAGCATAACGGATGAAACTATATGACCGAAGCCGAGTACAAATATGTGATCTTCCCTATGTGAGTTATTTGTTTCACGATTGCTTGTCACAAGTGTAATACGCATACCGACGCTGTGTCAAAGGTCACCGGCATGTTCAAGAATGACAACTTTTATACGTTTTTATCGGCAGTTTATGACGTCAGCTTGTCATTCAGACGTATACTGCTATGTGAAATATATTATTTTCCAGCTGCATTTGCAGCTGAGGGCAAGGATGTGTCGTGAACATAAGCAGGACTAACAGTCTAAATACATAAGAGGGTGTCTCGCGGAATAAGAGGGCGTTGCAGATAGAGTCATTCGTTGATATCAATCTACTTACCTGGTTGAAGGAAATTCCTCCGAACACCGCATTTGTGTTATCGAGAACTCCTTGTGAAACCGAAGAGGCCAGGGCGCCACGTCCGTCACACTATCTACGAATATGACTCTTCAGTGACTCGGATATGCACTTCACAGATAAGGACCGCGATTTGACTTGCCATGGAAACACTCAAAGGTAGCTATACGCAAAGTGAAAAAAAAAGAAAAAAAAAGGAAAGATTATTCATGCGAGTGTCAAGCACACAGCGAGGACACCTGTTTCGATGGGTGTTCCGCGGTCTATACAGTTCATTTCGAAGAAATTAGTAATGACATAACTTCTAGCCACAACGGTGGTCTAGTGGCTGCTAAGGCACTCGGCTATTGACCCGCTGGTCGCGGGATTGAATCCCGGCAGCGGTGGCCACATTTTCGGTGGAGGCGAAAATGCTAGAGGCGAGCATGATTTAGGTGCACGTTAAGGAATCTCAGATGGTCGAAATTTCCAGAGCCATCCACTACAGCGTCTCTCCTAATCATACGGTAGTTTTGGGACATAAAATCCCAACAATTGTTATCATTATCACATAACTTCTCTCTAAAGCTACAGGACAGCGCCGAAACTGTACTTCTTGTTTTTTAGAGGACAGTCTTCCCAGCAGTGCATGCGTGAATGTACGTGTATTTCGAGCGCGCAAGATATGAAGTGATTGACGCAACCATCGTCTTTCCTATTTGCTGAATGGCTTGCTTTAGCAAAGACGGAACTGATCGAAAAAGATAGACAGAGAGACACACACACACGCATGCATACATATATTATTTAAAATACACTGAATAATAATAATAATAATAATAATAATAATAATAATAATAATAATAATAATAATAATAATAATAATAATAATAATAATAATAATAGGGGCTGCCTTCATAATTTTGACCATCTGGCTATCTTTAACATGCGCCTAAATATAAGCAAACAAGCCTCTAGCATTTCACCTGCACGGAAATTCGGCCGCCGTGGCCGCCATTCGACCACGTGACCCAGGCTTCGGTTCAAGAGATAGACACAATAACCACGGAACTACTGCACCAGATATCGAGTTTCCAATGACATATTACGTCGCATATTTTCAGAACAGGGCTTTTTTTTTAGCTACTTTGAGCCCATTTCTTCAAGACCATATTATCGCGTACCTCATATGATGGTGACGAAATTCGACCTTTCTTAGGTAAGCGATCCCTTAGATGTATACAGAGAAACTGTTTATTGAAGAAAGGAATTTTTGCCGGGGAATGTATACTGCTTGCATGCCAGCCTGTTTTAATCCTATGGTGAATGGTATTAAAATATTGCATAAGAGAGGCAAGAAAATAATAATATAAGGAAAAGAAATTGGGAATCCTTAAACTTTGCCTTTATTAGTTTTACGCGATAGCAATATCTTGTCCCTAGTGCTACCACTTAGTGCATACTTTTCATTGTACGTTGTTACTCGAGGAGTTTAAATAGCAGACTACTGCAATGTAATAGATGAAGCTGAAAGTGGCTCCTATCCATAAAGCTTTCGCATATCACTGCATTCTGTTTAATTGGTTGCACGCCTTAAACCGCAACCAATTATACGAGTGAATATTTTTTTGAACTTGCTATGCACCCGCTATGCGGTCTTAAGTGAATAAGCACAGTAACGTGTGTGCCGTTTGTAATGGGTGGTCGACTTAAGAGGTACTCTAAAGAGCAAAACGATTTTTTCGCGTATTATAAATCTACAATATCCGAATCCCGAAAACACCACTCTTACTGTGACACGACGCCTAATCCCATGTGATCAAATTTGGGTGCACGTTAAAGAACCCCACGTGGTCGAAATTTCCGGAGCCCTCCACTACGGCGTCGCTCATAATCATATGGCGGTTTTGGGACGTTAAACCCCACATATCAATCTTTACGACGCCTAATAAGTAAGCAAACACGCAAAACGAAAATGCGCGGGGCGACACCACCTTGAGATTCCCGCACGAAACATTGTGACGTAAGAAATTTTGAAGGCATCTACGTAGCTGGGTCCTACGTACAGCTTCCAATCGATAAAAATGAAGTACATTGTAATCTCTGGGGGCCATAGACATAGCATAACAAAATTTTGGAAAATTTCATCGAGCCATTGCTAATAAAATACTGAAAGTACTTTTTGAAATTTCCTACGTCACACGCGCAGGTATAGGCGCCAAATTTAAAAATTATTATTTAACCTTAATTTTTCCCGCTAATAATCAACTTATCATCGTGAAACATCTGGCATTAGAGTTCTCAGAGTACAGTTTATCAGTTTAAACCTACTGAATGTTATTCCTAAGCGTCGCTTCAAGCCTCGAAGTCATTATGATAATCACGTTTTTTGGCGCCCCACGAAAATGCACGCTCGCCCCACGCGATATCTTTGCGGTGTTACACGTAGTGTGAAGCTCGCATACAGGATGCGTGTATTTATGAAGCATGAACGTTATTTTCACTGCATTTTATGAAGTTAGTTTAAGTGTAATCATAAGCATAGGCGCGGCTGATATGACAGTTGACATGCTCTTAGTAATGGGCAAGCATAGCTTATGGAAAGCTCGCATATCACACTGATATGCGAAACCAATGGTGTCGTCGTGATCACACTTTGTACAAACGGCTGTGCAGCTGAAATACTTTTACGAACAACTGCAGTTTCAGCTAGACTGGAATCCAGAGTTCATGAAGTGCACTGCTCAAATACCTTTTTAGATACAGTGTTGTACGGGATTTGTTTTGTAATGCCTACTGTACTTTGTCGAAGTGGACGTAAGTACGCTATGTATACGTAAAGCACAGAAAGACTAATTAAAGCAAAAATGATTTTAAAAATGAAGCCTGACTGTGTGGTAGAACAGCTATTTGCCACGCAAACGACCCGAGTTCGATCCTCACTCGGGCTAGGAAATTTTTATTACTCACCTGAGGCACCGTCATCATAATCAAGGGAGTGTGGGAAGAGACAAGGGTTAATCCCCCCTTCCCCCACCTCGCCCAGTAAAACTGCTGGACTTCAAATAAAGTCTTTTCCTTCAATCATATTTTATTTGCGCCTTTCTTGATGTTTAGGTCACGCACAAGATGTTGATTTTTCGCTCACAACCAAAGATACCTACGCTGACACTGACATCGACACTGACACCAGAATTCCTGCGAAGCCAGCTCTTTAACGTGTTGAAAAATATTATTTTTTATTATTATATATTTTTAAACAACAAAAGGTTAGAGCGTGTCAACTACATAGTCGTGCAATGTCTCAGTTAGACTCGCCGCCAGAAATTTTTTCCGTGAGAAGGGGGGGGGGGCGGGGGGGGGCAATTACTGAAGGCTTTGGCTGTTCCTGAGAAATATGTACTTTTATTTTAATGTTTATTTTCGGTAACTCCCCCCTCCCCCTCTGAGGGAGGTAAGGAAAATTTCCCCTGGCTACGGGATTGGTCCAAGAACAACACATACGAACGTTGTCAGTCAACAACAGCAATGTTCACTCCCGTTTCCCTAATAAACCACATGAACGCAACCTGCATTTAAATCCGGGTTGGTCAGTGCCGTAGAACTCTCTTTTCTGTTAGGCTGTCCAGCTTTCAACCCGTCGCGGTGGGCTAAGGTTCTCGGCTGCTAACCCACAGGTCACGGGATCAAATGCCGGCTGCGGCGGCTTCAGTTTCGGTGGCAGCGGAAATTCTTGAGTCTCATGTGCTTAACTTAAGGTGCACGTGAAAGAACCCCAGGTGGTCCAAATATCTAGAGCCCTCCACTATGATGGCTGTGATAAACATAGGGCGGTTTGGGATGTTAAACCCTAATAATTATTATTAGTTGTCTAGGTTAAGGTGACTTGAGGCGTGCTTCAGCTGACCTAGTGCGGGTGAGAGGGCTGAAATTCAAACTTATACATAATACAAACAGTTGAACCCGACCAATGATTTTTATATGACGGCCCAGCCACTGTATGAAAGCGGCCGTGGTCGTTCATAGAGACGGTAAAATTGGGCGTGTTGATATAACATGATAAAGAGTGCTTAACAGCGCAAATGACTGTCGTTTGCGCTGCATGTTCAGCACTCTTTATGACGTTCATAGGTTCCTTGAGCTGTCGCTCTGTGGTGCGTTTTCCGCGGCAGCCAACACCGCGCTCAGCCGTGGGAGCCGCCAGTTCTCCCAGCTCAGCGACGAATGCGGCGACGACTTCCGTCTGAAGACGCCGACCCACGGCCTTCCCCTTGACTTCCGGCGGAAACGACGATGTCACGCTCCTCTCGGCTTGTGTCGACTGAAAAGTGTCCATTTTCGGAGACTCCGCGCACTCTTCGGACGACGCGTCTTCCTGTGGTATACGCAAAGGAGGTGCGTCTGTAATGATTCGCGCTTCCACGAATATTCTGCGTCGCCTGTGATTCGACGCAGCTGCGCAGAATGGGAATGACATTGTTGTGGACTGCAGCAGAAATTGCGAGCACGCCGTGAAACGAACGGAAGCCGGATATAGACAACAGCGGTCAGTACGTGTGGGTATACGTGTTTTTGAAATTGCCGACACCTAAACATTGTCCTGGTCACTGTGATGTAAACACGGATGATGAAAAATGCAATACACTTGTATAAAGTTTATTTTCTTTTTTATTTTCTGTAAGCTCATCATAGTAAAATTTCCCCCAAAGCCATGAAATAAATAAAAAAGGAAGCCTTGCAGTTTCTTCAAGTAAGCTCAATTTGCCGTGCATACTCTCTACTGAGGCCCAATACAGTTATATAAAAAAAGTTTGCCTCGTTGCATTCTTTTTCCTGATAACGTAAGCTCATTAACATAATTTTACATACATCGATAAATTCATACGAATATATACGCTTCACTACAGTGAACGCTCACATGAGTCAACTTTAAGGGACCAAAGGAAATAAATTAGTTAGCTCAAAGTTCACTAAGCTGAATATTGAATAGAATGCGAACTGCATTGAACCAACGGATACCAAAAAAAAAAGTGAAACACAATATATTTTGAAAAGAATTGTCTAGTTTTCCTTATGACAGGCGCGCAACAAGAAATAGTTGTTCAGAGAGTCTACTTTTGTATGCACTCGCTCTGGCAAAAATCGTTGCCAAATCAAGCAGTTTCAAAATTTTTCAATATATCCTACACAGCCAGCAATATATCTTGTGCGTGTGCATGTGTATCATGGGCCCATTAGGACGTTTTGCTTTTATTTGAACAGACAACGTAGCCAGTGAGAAAGCCACCGGGTCCTTTTTGCTAACGCTGAGAGTTTCACAGGCAATAAATAGCCTGTGCTCATGAAGGCTAGCAAATTAATTTAGATCGTTCTTGAGTCCCTTGAATTTGAGGTAATTCACGCTTAAGACGTTTGATCTATTTCTTGCTCCCACTTAACTCTCTCTTAGTTCACATCAACGCCATTTGATTACCAATTAAGCCACGTGGTCTGATCTTAATTCACACTTGTCGTTTAATTTTTTATCTAAAGATGATTCACTTCGTTTACAGTGGACTACACTAATTGGCTCTAATGTAAGCTTAGTAAAATAAATAAACGCTCACTTTCAATTCAACATAACTCACTTTCAATTATTTAGCATGATTACTCCTGTATTAAAATTTCTTAGCGAACTTCGGTGACTTTGAGCATATCTATCTATCTATCTATCTATCTATCTATCTATCTATCTATCTATCTATCTATCTATCTATCTATCTATCTATCTATCTATCTATCTATCTATCTAGCTGCCTACGACATTTAGCTCTCCTGGCCGTTTTGATTGATTGATTGATTGATATGTGGGGTTTAACGTCCCGAAACCACCATATGATTATGAGAGACGCCGCAGTGAAGAGCTCCGGAAATTTTGACCACCTGGGGTTTTTTAACGTGCACCTAAATCTGAGCACACAGGCCTACAACATTTCCGCCTCCATAGGAATTGCAGCTGCCGCAGACGGGATTCGATACCGCGACCTGTGGGTCAGCAGCCGAGTATCTTAGCCACTAGACCACCGCGGCGGGGTGGTCGTTTCGATAATAGTATCGATACCAAACTTGGTATGGCATAACTTGTCTGAATGAACATTTGACGAGTCATAACATGAAAATCATGACATGTATGTCATGAATGTCCTGATTTACATGTTGTGGTCCTGCAGCTCTTGCGGTTGTTTCGTTCACATGGCATGTTGCAAAACTGGCATGGTATGACATGATTGCATGGCGAACACAAGCGACAGACCCTAACATGAAAATCATGACATGTATGTCATGAATGTCATGATTTACATGTTGTGGTCCTGCAGCTCTTGCGGTTTTTTCGTTCACATGGTATGTTGCAAAACTGGCATGGTATGACATGATTGCATGACGAACACAAGCGACAGACCCTAACATGAAAATCATGACATGCATGTCATGTAACAACATGAATACATGCCACGCTCATGATGCGCTCGTGGCCGTTTCGCTAGCGTCACATAAACCAAATTTGGTATTACGGTACGTGAATGAATGACGAAGGTATGTGACTGGTGCAAACATGATAATCAACATATGCGTGTCATCTGAGAACATGACTACAAGCCACAGTCAAGGCGCCAATACATTTCGACGTGACGCGGTACACGTGCTCACCGGCGTTCATTTCGTCACGTCACACTGGCATTGCCACGCCAGGCACCGGTCCTGCCATGGATGGATGGATGGATGGATATGGCTGTACCCTTTAGATCGGGTAGTGGCTAGCGCCACCAAGCCGTAATACTTAATGAACCAAAAACTAGAGTTATTTTTGTTTTCCTTTTAAAAATTTAGGTTGAGGATTCGTACTTTGCAGTGAAGGGCATAATTTTCACTTGTGCCTTGACTTTAGCCACCAATCAGATAACCTCCTTCTAGTTAATTCTACCCGCTTAAAGTATATTTTGCCCTCCCTGTCCCTAGTACTCGCAGGCGCGCGCCGCACTGCGTTGCTTTGACGCATACGCATTTCAGTGCGTGCGGCTTCCCTCCGTCACGGAAAGAGGGAGACGCAGTGTTGCCTGGGTAATGCATCGGCGCGAAATGCAGCATGTCACATTTCGCGCCGGTTGCCGTCGGGCCGCGCCGACGGACGCTGGTCGTGCCGGTCGCGCCTGGCGTCAGACTATAGAGTACTCACGTTTTGCTAACGTAGCGTCACTGTGCCCAGTCTGCGCGCGCGTCAACGCTACATTGGAGTATATTGGGCCCTTCATGATGCGCTCGTGGCCATTTTGCTAGCTCCACATATACCGAGTTTAGTGTTACGTGACGTCCATGGATCACAAAATATTTATGACTGGTGCAAACATAATAATCCTGAGACGCGTGTTATGTAAAAACATGACAACATACCGCGCTCATAGCGTGCTCGGGGCCGTTTCGCTAGCTCCACATATACTAAATTTGCTATCACGGGACGTGAATGGATGACGAAGGTAAACTACGCACCCAAACATGATAATCATGTCACGAAAGTCATGTACTGCATCATTTACCTCCACCTCGTAATGTTCTGCTGACTTGAAAGTGACGTATAAACCTTTCTCATCCGTGCTTCTGATATCATCAATTCCCACTGTACGTAGGATCTGCTATTTTTTTAACGTCTCAAGAATCTAGGAACTATTTATGTACACGACACCACCAGACGCTAAACGTTTTGATGGATGACCCATCTAATAAGGCAAAAGCGTATTACCTCACAAATTGAACGCCGCAAGAATTTTAAGAGTCATCCAGTATGAGCGGAGTTACAAAGATTTGTCACGCGCTGCAATCACAATCTCTCTTCTCTCGTCCAGACGAAAGCGCTGGAAGCTAAGCAGGGAGGTATGGGAGGGGCAAACAAAAAACATCACTCGTGCCTCGTAACCTTGAGCATTTTTTTTCCCTTCGAAAACGCGGCTTTATCAGTGCGGTCGCGCGCGTACGCGTGGACAAGTGACGGCCTCTCGCGGCCACCTGAGTAACAACCGAGCGCACCATGTTCAAATCAGCCAATGGCTGATAGATCGACTTATTGAACTTATTTTCCATGATTTGTCGAGAAAAGAGAAAGCTATTTTTTGTTAACTTTGATAATTTATTAGGAATTTCAGGCCACGTGCTGCGCGCTATAATATTTGGCAGGCGTGTTGTCGGGAGCCTCTACTACCGATCGGCAGCGTTTACTGACCATGGTCCAAAAGGGTTGCAAGGCCCCTTTAAGGGTGTGGCGGGCTTTCGCTTCGTAATACGTGATGCAGATGAAAATACTCGAGGTGGAGCAAAAGGCAAGGCGCGGAAATTTCTAATATAGGCCGAATGGGAGGAAATAAATAAGCGGAAGGACAGGAAGGTTAGCCAGTTCTCACACCAGCTGCCTATTGTGTACTGCGGACGGGGGATAACAGATGACAGAAGAGAGATGTTACAAATAGATAAAGAAAGAAGAGACAATAAATAGCAAAATAGAAGAAGCAAAATAAGGAGAATACGGTTGGTCTCTAAGGCCAGTTGTCTACACAAAACGTAATGAAGCTTTCAATGTCTTCTAGACTGAGGATGCACTCGGCCAGTGACCCAGAATCTTTTTTTTTTTTTAGACAAAGGCCGATCATGAAGTCTATCTAGAACTTCGGTAAGTTCTTGTCTTGGCGCGTTGAAATGGGCACACTTACACAAAATATCGGCGATTGTTTCTTGACAGCTGCAGCAATGGCACGTAGAGGTGTTGGCCATTCCAATAAAAAAGGAGTATGCGCTCGTTAAGGCCACGCCAAGCCACAGGCGGCAAAGAGTCTCCTCAGCTCCACATATTTCTGAGGGAAGACAAAGCTTGAGATCGGGAACGAAGTTATGCAGGCGAGCGTTTATGGATTTCGTTGAGTTCCACTACACCAGCGTGAGGTGGTAGCCCTGTAGCTGCGTCGGGTATGTCGAACGGTATGGCTTAGTACCGTCACGTGAAGATCTAGAAGCTCCATCTGCGTGGTCGTAGCCATATATACCGCAATGACCTGGTATTGATTGGTACGCTATGTTGTGCTGCCTTTAGATTATTTTATGATGAAGAAGCCTTATAATCGCCTACTAAATGCTCATTAGGTCCATGGCAAAAGGGTGACATGAGGCATTGAAAAGCTGCCTTCGAGTCCGAGAAGATGGAGCAAGCTCCCGAAGATTTTTCAACTATAAACTCTAGTGCTGCACGTATGGTGGCAAGTTCTGCCGCTATCGATGACGTCAAATACAATGTTTTGAATTGATTAATGATGAACTTTGCGGGAATTACCTCCGCTCTTGCTGAGCTTATTAAAGAAACACAACCATTCGTGTAAATATGAAAGCGTCCGTTGTGCTTCTCGTGCAGGAACAGCAGTGTGGCCTGTTTCATGGCTAGATGCGACAACTGTTTCTTCTTTTGGATGCCAGGAATGGTAAGAAGAGCTTTGAGGGGGTGTAGGCACCACAATGGTAACATAGATTCACCAAATGCTTTCGGGGTCTTGCTGTTGCTGTATTAAAATTATGGTGAAACAAATACAAAATAATTCATTTACTACAACTGTCCCTTAGTTTATGCCGTTGCTGCGGACGCTAGAAACTCGTTCACAATGTCGGCTCTATTGTATAGCATGCTGAACATTACCACCGAAAATTCTGCTCAAAATTCATACCTTCACAAAATTCCTTGAAACTTTATTTATCTTCTGATCCACTGTGGCTCATGGTTTTCTTAGTTCCGGAGCTTCGTTATTTAAACTATATGTGGCAAGTACATTTCTGTTGATGTAGTAATCACTGAAAGAAAGTATAAATAAACATAAGGCGGAATTTTCTAAAAAGATTTGGCAGATACCATGTACCTGGAATTGACGTTATTCGAAGCATACGGAGGAAAGGTGACCATGTTGCAATTTTTTATTGAGCTACATGACATAAAATGACGCTAAATATATGTACAAATGTTGCATGCACAGACATATGTTGGAGAGCTGCAGATGTCTATATAACCAGTTGTTTGCACCTGCGCAATGATACCAACTGGAACATGTGTATTAGCAACACAAGAAGCTGATATCAAGCGCTGATGCTCACGAGGATACTGGTCCTGGACACTGCCACATAAATCAACTTCAGCGTGTGGAAACTAACCACAATTGGCGCTAATCCTAAGGGACGGCTGTATCAAAGGAGCACATATGTAATGTTTATAAAATTGGGTAAGCAGCACTGCAATCACTATTGACGTTCCACGAAGATTTGCGTCTATTTGAAAAATAGTTCCGAGACCTGTCGCGTGGTAAAATGCTTCATGGCCGCGCAGAATGCTTGGGTTTGAATCCAGCTGGGACCCTGACATTTATTTTTTGCATTATTGGGGGTACATGCTACCGATGTCGGGTATCTCTTAACGCTCGCGCGTTAAAATTGCCGATGTGTGTTTTCGTCGTTCCTGGGTAGATACTGAGTGTAAATCACCTGCGGCACATACCCGCTCATGGGTATGTGCTAATGTCTGGAGGGAACTTTTTGACAACGTACGCGACCGGGTTTTGACATTATTCATGTCTTGACCAGCGCGTCATTTTCGTCCAATTATCTTACTCTCCCATGGTAATGTTGGGTCACGCCAAGTTAAGGAAGTGCCCACGAGAGCACCCAAACGTAAGCGGCTAGGTAGATAGATAGATCGATACGCTCAAAGTCACCGAAGTTCGCTAAGAAATGCTTCACATTTAAAAAAAAATATATTGCGAACTCGCAAGATGTAGTTCTATGGTGTTGTAAGACGCCCTCATTCTATACCATGAGACCCAATCGTGTGCAGAGGTTTTCATACATGTATTTTATATTTATTGTGATCAGTTGCGCCGTTCCACCATCGTCTCTAGGCTTGATGTGCTGTTTCACTTCATATTTCGCTTCTTACAATTATCTGTATATTTACTCTTACTTTTCAGGCTGACCCATTGTTCTGAACCCATTGATCCACGATACTCCCAAGCGTAAGCATTTTGAAGCTTTGCATGCTCCGTTGAACGTGTAGCTTCGACAGTGCTTGTAAGCTTTTTAATCTATGACACATCAGTCGTTTATAAGTGCGAACATAAGTATGGAGGCCTTGTGCGAACCGCGGAAGCTGACTAACATTTTTCGTTAAACTTCTTTTTGCGTGTGTGTGTTTTTAGTGTTCACCTGAAGTGACGCGCATACTATAGAATTTTATGTACAGAACTGTTTTGAAAAATCATCGTATGCTAAAATTGTTCGTAAGAGAGTATTTTAGCGAATCGTGAGGCTGTACGATGTTGTAAGTAGCTGAGCAGTACCAAGAAAAAAAAAAGAACACGTAAAGGAACAAGTAGTACTGTAACCAATCACCTGATTACAGCTGGCGACCATTCAGTGAAGCTGGGGGAACAGAAGGCTATAACGCAGGTCTAGATTATCAGACAGGTTTCAATGGTGCCACGTTGCGCTGTGGGCGTCGTTCTTCTCCCATATACCGGTAACAACTAAATGAATGGTATCGTACGCTGCACTTGTTAGCGTGAAAACAGCTTTACGGACTGGATTCGAAGTTTCCTGACCTTGATGAATGACGTCGCAAGACACAGAACTGAAAAATTATCAGTTTACTATCGAAAGATGGCGGCACCTGTGAATAAAAAAAATACCGCTTAAAGTGTAAAGAAGGGGTTGTCTGTGCATGAGTGAGCTGGCCCTAGAACTTGTCGTAAAGTCGCAGGAATTGTTACACTGATAATACAGCTTGCCATAAAGAGTTGTCAAGTTTCCTTTTTTTTTCTTCGTTGTCGGTTAAAGAAAAGCAAGTTATTACGTCGTATACGCTCCGGCAAAATGTCGCCAATATGTATATAGACTCAAACGAAGTGCTTGTTCGTGTTATCTGGCTGAGACGCGGGACTGCGCTGCGCTTGCGTTATAGTCACTGCGGTGCAAAAGGGAGTATGATGCAAGACACCGTCAGCCCGAAGCAAGTACAGACCAGTTTACTGTGCAGACGTCAAACAGAGGGGAAAAATAAAAAAAAGGAAATTAAATCGCGAGACTAGCGTCGGAATGCCGTCCTGTAGGTTGCAGCGGCAATCTAAGCTGCGCCCTGAAAGTGGGGCTTGATATAATGCACAGACGTGCGGGCATTTGTGTGCAAGGGCGAGCTCGGAAGCAATGCAGGGGAGCTGATCGCGATAAGCCAGGCGTGTTCATGTATATCAGCCATCCAACACTATCATGGACTTTTTCCTGCTCCACAGAAACCGCTCTGCTTGCGTAGCCTCCACATAAGAAGAACTTTGGTCACTTCCTTCGAACTGGCTCTTGCATATCTGGAGTCTTTTTTTTTTTTCATCTTGTATCGACGTGGACGTCCCCGGCGATGCAGTAAGTCCAAGTCCCGTTGGTGTGGTAGTAGCAGTTCCCGGTAATACTGCATTAAGTGTATTCGAACCCGAAGGTGACCGCGGACACGATAGTCCTAATGATTAAAATATTCGCGCGAAAAGACGTCTTTCCCTTCTTGTACAGCCGTAAAGAATAGCAAGACAGGCCCCGCGCTGAAATTAAGTGTAGAGTTTAAGATGGACGGAGTCATCTCAGATAGGCAATACGCTCATTTATTGTAAACACTGTCACCGAATATCATCTCTTATCAGTAAACACCACGGAGTCATCTCCGATAGGCAATACGGTCGTTTAATGCAAACACTGTCACCGAATATAATCTCTTATCAGTAAACACCATCATTAGCGCAATGTATGTGGAGTCACTGTATAAAATAATGAATCAATAATTTGTTTGACGTGCCCAGGAACAACCATAAAGTCCTTGTGCAGGCACACGCAAAAATAAAACCATGTAAAAATAAACAATATAATGCAGACCATCTTCATATAAAGATTCAAATAAAAAGAGCTAATAAGCACAAACAAAAAGAGATCAGCCTGAAATAGGAAGAATAAAAAAAAAAGCAAGACGAGAATATTTGAATGGGAGTAAAAATAATGTGGAATAAACACAACTACGTGGAAGGCATCCCCCCAAAAAAGAAAATTCAAGACTCTTCACATTGAGAATAACTATATCAAGCCAGTGCAAAGCTCAGATAAAAACAATGACTCTAGGCCATGAGAAACATTAGGATCGAAAAAGCTCACATTATATAGAGACTTTGTATATTGTGAATGATAGAGTGTTGGTAGAAGTCGTCTAGTACATGAAACCGTCGATTCTATCTGGTTAACTTACGCGGAATTTGAAAATTTTGAAACTGAGAAGTAACGGGCAAGATATCATCCCGTGAACTATGGTTTGTGAAGAAATAACAGGTCAGCGCATTTTCGTTGGCTGTAAAGTGATGGCAGAAAAAATAATCTGGCAGTGCTCAGAGTCATTTCTAGCGAAATGATGGCTGTATATGCTTACGGATTTTTTTTACTTGCTCAATGCGTTACTGCTTGATTTAGCGATGCCATTTCAGATCACAGATGCATACTTAAGTTGAGTAAGACGTATTGCGGTGTACATTTTGCGGAAGGCTGCAGGAGAACTGAATTCTCGAGAAATTTTGAAAACATGGCCAACAGAATGAAGGCCCGGTGCATGACAGCACGATTAGTGTGAACAGAAAAATTAGCCTGCTATAAAAACAACACCAAGATTACTCATCTTATAAAGCTACAAATTGACATGGTATAGACAGAGAATGGAAATGACGCGATGAACGTTTTTCGAGATATACTCATAAATTTGGTCTTTGGAGTATGCAGGGAAAGGTTATTGTTGTTGCACCGTTCGGAAAAAGAACACAAATATGACTGCAGCACGCGACAGTCGTTAACTACATGTATTGTCTTAAATATCTTGATGTCACCAGCATACAAGAGGAAATAAGAATAATGAATTGCGAAAAAAAAAACATTGTTAACGTAACACAAATATAAGAGTAGGCCTGATACCGACCTTTGACGGACCCCACTAGTAACATTGTACAAGAAAGGTGTTTGGCCATTTACGCCAACATAAAATGATCTTTTAAGCAGATAGCTATGCAGGATATTCACAATAGACGAGTCAACATGAAAGTGTGCGAGGTTAACCGTAATCAGTGAGCCACTGACTACGTCAAAAGCGTTGCTCAGGCCTCAGTAGACTACGTCAACCTGTACTCTCCAAGACATAGGTGTGAACATTTGCGCCATAAGCTAGCAAGATTTGTTGTAGTTGAGTGGCCAGGGATACGTGCTGATCAGAAATCAATGAGCCTTTCACACTAAAAGTGGATATGTTGTGAAGAGCCAGCTAAAAGATCTTTGATGTGTCACACGGTAGAGAAATTGGGTGACAATTAGATATAATAATAATAATAATAATAATAATAATAATAATAATAATAATAATAATAATAATAATAATAATAATAATAATAATAATAATAATAATAATAATAATAATAATAATAATAATAATAATAATAATAATAATATATTTATTCTTGATCACTGACGCTATAGGCAGCCCAATTAAAATATTATTCATTCGTAATAGCATGTTGTAAGATAAGCCCGGTTCTAAGCTTTACCTTTTTCGTTATTTCTAATAAACTGGTGACATTAATAAGATCGGCTTCCTGCGCAACATAAGAGCAACTGTAGGAACGTAGTGCTGTGCATACAGCGGTTGATCTTGGCGCACTTCTGAACCAATTACGTTCATTATATATTTGCTTGCCTTAGTCCACGATTGGTGACGACAGAATGAACGCTTTCTTGAAGACAGTGGAATTGCTGGCAATTATTAAGGTATACTTGATCCTATTGTCAAACATGCGTGCATAAACATTCTTGACGAATATAAACTAAATTTAACATAAAGCTAAATTATTACATAGTGTTTTTTATGTTCATATGCTGTTCATGTGTATCTGTTAGTTATTAAAATGTGTTGACTGCTATGTTGTTCATACGTGCGTAATCATACCCATGATGATCAGGGAGGTTAATACATACTTTAATAATTGAATTTAGGACATTTAGTTTTACGCTAAGGGGACATTTTTTTCACATATTTGTGTTTGTATACTTCTTACCTGTTTGTTAGCGTGCTTTTTTATGTAGTGCTGTTTATATGTTTATTTGTTGTGGTGTATGCTCACTCCGCCCAAGAGCTAAAGAGTTGCCGGTGTCTCACTTATACGTCATATTTTCCTTTATATTATATCAATAAACATATAGTAACAAAAAGGCCGAATTCTCATTGTTTTTAGAGAACACCAAGCGTTTTCCTGCTTTGCGTACATCTTCGGACTCTGGGTGGTCATATTGCCCAGGTTTTGTGCGCTGGGCGCACTTCGTATTGCCCATCGAGCCTTGTTTTTCCCAGACGCGTAGCAACATCGCCGACCCAGCGCCGTGTCGAGTTTCAGCCGAGTGCCTTGACCGCGTGGCGACAGCGAGACAGGCCGCAGTTGCTTCTTGCGACCACAGCGTTTGCATGTCCTCGCGCATATGGCACTATGCCGTGTCGTCAATTATTACGCCTGTTAATTTTTCGATAACTTGCAGCTGTGTTTTGTGTTGTTGTTGTTGTTATTGTTGTTGTTGTTGCTGTTGTTGTTTTTGTTGTTGCGTACTACATACTAGTATCAACTAGCCCCCTTCAAGAAACCCTTGTGCAGAGGTAGTAGTAGTAGTAGTAGTAGTAGTAGTAGTAGCAGTAGTAGTAGTAGTAGTAGTAGTAGTAGTAGTAGTAGTAGTAGTAGTAGTAGTAGTAGTAGTAGCAGATGTTGTTGCGATTACCTCTGGGGTCGATTCGTGCATGATCCACTCTAATTCTGTTCATTATGCTACAATATAACCTAGAACCTTGTACTTTGTCGGGACCGCACGCACATTCACACAAACAATGCAATTTCCTTGTCTGCCTTCTGTTGGAAACATCCCATCGTATTCCTTTATCTTATAAGATGAAGCTCGTGTTATGCGTGTTAAGGCAAGTTCACTTGTTCCGAATACAAAGTTCGACAAAGAAACTGCCGAGGAATGGTTCCGCGTGACCGAGCTGACATATAATGTAAGCTCGGTCATGCGGAACTATTGTGACGAGACTTCGGAAGTGCAAGGGACTTTTTAATTAAGCAAGATGTAGCCAGCCCTTGAAAAGTGCAGCCGTGGCGGCTGGATCTCGAGCGAAGAAAACGCAGCGACCTTCTTTTCATTTTCAGGGTGAGAGCCGCTCTTGCTCCCAACCCATTACATGCAGGAAGGCAGACTGAAGCCAACTCGGGTGGAGGAGTAGCGCCAGGCGGAGGACATTTGCCTTTCGCTTTTAGACTCCATTGCCTGAAATAAAGAGTTCAAGTGAAATGAAAACGTGTGTTCTTTCATTTAGAGCAATCATCAAATCAAGGCCTCGTTGGCATTTGAGCAAAAGCAAAGCGCTACGTGGTCGTGGTACGGGTTCCCACATGGCAACCCGGAAGATGGCTTCGGTGCACTCCGGGCGCTCGTTGGGCAAGCCCGCTTTCGCAATGCTGCGTTCGACCTGCGACGCTTGTTGTGGACCGTTAGTGCAACCCGGGGAAGTGCATGAGCGACGCTGCACCCTCTCAGGACGCCTCGGGCAGCCTCCGTCTACGTCGACCGTTGCCTCGATTGCCGGGTGGGACCTTGTCAAACAGGCGCTACGTGTTATATAAATGGTTTCTCCGAGGGTTCGCTCAATCACTCTAATTGCAGGGCTTCGGAAACACGAGTGCTCTCCAGCCGGCGAGAAACCTCCGGAGGCTCTATAGCTCTGATTGTTAAACAGGTGGTGCGGTAGGCTCAAAGCAAAAACGGAAGGTGCCGCACAGAGCACCGTTCCCCAACCGACCATGCACAGTTGTTCTTTCGTGTTGTTCGGCTGTTGCGCATTTTTCTAGCCATATTTAAGGGCGAAGCTTCTTAGGACAGCCTTGTCTTCACTTGTGGTCACGGTATAGAAGTGCTCTTATGGTCGAAACATATGGGAGACACATAAAAAAGGGGTTTTACAATAGACTTCAACTTAGACATAGGTTAACAAAATATCACTGTTCCCAGCCGAGAAAACAACCTACCGAGAAGAGTACTTAGTTGATCTCTACCAAAATGTGCCTATAGATTCGAAAGTTTCTCAAAGAAACCTGTAACAGAAAGGCCCTCCTCAAGCACTAGATGTCCCGACAAGTTGCCCATAATAAAATGGTATCGAGCCCCCGGTAAGACGGCGGGTACGTGAATTCACTTTCGAGACATAACCTCCACTTCAGCCATTCCCTAAATCCCCCTTCAATTGTCTAAATCTACTGCAAGGCGAATAACTTACCATTTCTATATACACTTCACGTAACTCAATTTACATTCTGGGGGACACCGCTTGGGTAACCTGAGGTTACTCACCTATACGACACCCATAGCTTCACGAGTGCGGCGAGTTGGGCGGGTTGGTAACGATGCTTCAAACCAAGTTTATTAGGAAACACACATGAATATATACGAAATCAAATCTCATAAATCTCACGCCTTCTTTTTTTTACACATATAATGTTATACAATGTCAAACAAAACTAAAAAATGTAATATCAGGGAATAAACAGGAAACGCGCATGTGTAAAAGGAACCAAGAAAAAAAATTTAGAAAAACTTAACAGCCCCCCGAAAAACCCTAAAAAACGAAAAATATAATACCAACTGCGCAGGCTTAACTCGGTGAAACTACGAAAACGTGCTCATTAGGAATGAAAACTCTTTATCGTGAAGGAGTACAGACGGTTGACTCACGCACTTATCGCCATGTTTTCGGATGATACATACCCATAGCTTCACCCACTCGTCAAGATTCACTTCAAAGATGCGTGTATTTTTCCTTCGGAACAGGCCTCACTGCTTTCTCTTGTGGTCTTTGTGGTATAAGGCGTCGCTACCGACTACAGCGCTGTGCGGTGGCACGCGCTCGGTGGCCGCCACGGGGGAGAAGGAAGAAGATGAAATAAACAAGATGTCTCCGTTTATGCTGTGCTATTCATTATGCACGATGTAACATATTTTGGCGACGAGGATTCACCAGCCCATGTGCTACCGGCCTGAACCTCATCTGTGCCCTCGTTTATTGCCTACCATCTTCTACGATGAGTATTTCGGGGCTACAGCCGCCACCTCCGTTCCTGTCGTCACCTGGACACCCGGACATTCCATGGGAGCAATGGATCCAGGCTTTCAAGAATTACATGGTTGCTTCGGGCGCCTTCGACCTACCTGCCATTCGTCGGAAGGCGATCCTGCTCAACTGCTTGGGCTTGGAAGGACAACGTATCTTCCAGACTCTGACGACTACTGACGACCCGTGCCTCGTGCCTGCGAGCGCTGCGGCAGGTACACTGACGTCCCCTAGTCCTGATGTGTTCGACCGCGCCATCGCGACGCTGGAAGGTCACTTCAAAACCACGTTGAACGTCACTGCAGCGCGTCACCGTTTCCGTCAACGTACGCAGGCCCCAGGTGAGACTGCGGCTGATTACGTCACCGCGCTGAGAAGTCTTGTAGGAGCATGCAATTTCGGTGATCTAACGGACGACATGATACGCGACCAGCTCATAGAGAAAACCACAAGTGGATACTTACGTGAACGCCTTCTGCTGGAAGAGTCTCTCACGCTTTCTAAGGCTCTTACCATTGCCAAACAGCATGATCAAGCGACTAATGAAGCAAGAGAACTTGCACAAAATGACTTGCAAGTTCATCGTGTAAAAGATACTTCAAATCACAGAGAACGGCATTGTAGCACATGTACTTGCTATAACATGCACGGTCAAAGTCGCATATCTCCGAAAGAGCAAGTATGTTATCGTTGTGGTTCTACGGCACACCTTGCAAATAGCTCTCTGTGCAAGGCCAAAGCACATAGGTGTCGACAATGTGAGAAAATTGGCCATCTTGAAAAGGTGTGCAAGTCATTGCGGAAGTTTGAGAAGAATGTTCAGCATGTAGCGGAAGGTAACGATACAGCTGATCCAGACGACCATTTAAGTGTTTGTCAGATCTGGAGCCGTAAGAAGGGAATTTACGCAGCGTTGGAAATAGAAGGAATTTCTGTACCATTTTTGATCGATACAGGATCATCGGTTTCGATCCTGGCCGAAGAACTTTACCAACGCTATTTTTCTAAAGCGTATCCACTGAAGTCTACATCCGTCCAGCTTCTCGATTATTCAAAGGCAGCAATTCCTATACAAGGATGCTTCATTGCTACTGCCTCATTTCACGGCCGATGCACTTCTGTTCTACTATACGTTGTGCCTGGGGGAACGACCATTCTGGGATTAGACGGCATCGCTGCTCTGGATATGAAGATCCAAGGGTCACCGCTCAGGTGTCTTCTAATGACGCAAGAAACTCCGGTGCTACCTCCAGAATTACGTTCTGAGTTTGAGCACCTATTTGCAAAAGAGCTGGGAACTGTGAGAGGTTTCACTCACAAGGTCAGAGTTCGCGCGTCTGTACAACCGGTGGCCAGCAAACTGAGACGACTGCCACTTGTCATTCGCGAGCAAGTCTCGGCAGAAGTTCAGAAATTAGAAGCTCAGGGCATCATTGAGCGTGTCGACTCTTCTGAGTGGGTCTCCCCTATTGTCGTAGCCAGAAAAAAAGACGGCTCGATTCGCATGTGTGTTGACTTACGGGAGCCAAACAAAGCTGTGGTAGTAGACAGTTTTCCTTTGCCACAAACTGAGGAGCTCCTGAACAGCCTGGCTGGGGCACAGCGTTTCTCGAAGCTAGACTTAGCTTCTGCATATCACCAGTTACCGCTCAGTTTAGAGAGCCGTGACCTTACCACGTTCATCACTCACGATGGACTATTTCGCTTCAAGAGGGTTTGCTTCGGACTGGCGTCGGCGCCATCAGCGTTCCAGAAAATGATGCACATGATCTTGAAAGGGTGCAAATGTGTCCTATTTTACATTGATGACATCATCGTGTATGGGCGATCCCGAGAGGACCATTTGGGAAACTTGCGCGCTGTATTGCAACGTCTTTCTGATGCTGGCCTCCGGCTCAACAACAAGTGTGTCTTTGACGTGGCAGAGTTGACTTTTCTAGGTCACGTTGTGAGCGCCAAAGGATTATTTCCGTTGATGTCATCCATTGAGGCGATAACAAAGGCACCATCACCTACAAATATTAACGAACTCCGCTCGCTACTGGGGCTTGCAGGCTTCTATTCCAAGTTCATTCCTCATTTTTCGGATGTTGTCGAGCCAATGCGCGCCTTGCTACGAGGACAAGCCTCTTTCGTTTGGAGTGCGGCAGCACAGAGCAGTTTGGAGCGCCTGAAATCTCTGCTCACATCTTGCGAAGTGCTTCATCTTTTCGATCCTCACTTGCCTGTGTTCGTTACAACTGATGCTTCAGGATATGGATTAGGTGCAGTACTTCAGCAAGACAACGGGACCTCACTGCAAACTGTCGCATTCGCCTCCCGCACACTTCAACCGCATGAGCGGAAATACTCAGTCGGCGAACGTGAGGCCCTTGCCTGTGTTTGGGCTTGCGAACACTGGCACGTTTATCTATGGGGACGACCTTTCATCTTACGAACGGATCACGCAGCGCTGGTTACGCTTCTTTCGACGAAAGGCACCGGTCACCGACCATTAAGGATTGCGCGCTGGTCCTCACGGTTGCTCTGCTACAACTATACCGTCGAATACAGGAAAGGTAGCGAAAACGTCGTGGCTGACGCTCTCTCCAGGCTACCCGTCCAGAGTTTAATCCGCGATGCACCAGAAGAGGAATTTATCTGTTTGTTGTCTCCCGTAGTTACCATGCCAGAACTTCAAGAAGCAAGTGCCAATGATCAGATTATCTGTGAAGTTAAGCACTTCACGACTACTTCTTGGCCTGACAAGAAATCACTGTCAAAAGAATTGCTACCTTACTTTTACGTGAAGGATGAACTCTCTGTTGTAAGTGATATCCTATGCCGGGGTGACAGGATTGTCGTGCCTGCAACGTTGACACGCCGCCTTATGGATCTGGCCCACGAGTCACATCCAGGCATTAGTCGTACCAAAGCTCGCCTGAGAGAGTCCTATTGGTGGCCATGCATGGATAGTCACATTGAAGAACTGGTGCGCACATGCGTGATTTGCCAGTCTTGTGACAAGTCCGCACGTACCTTTCCAGCGCCACTGCAACCTGTTCCTCTTCCTGACGCGGCGTGGGAAAAAATTGCCATCGACATTGTGGGACCTTTCACGCAAGCTTCGGCCGACTGCCGTTTTGCGATTACTGTTATTGACTATTATAGCAAGTGGCCTGAAGTGGCGTTCGTGCGAGATGCGACCACGTCTACAGTGAAGAAGTTTTTACTTGAACTTTTTGCGCGAGAAGGCTACCCACGTAGTATTGTATCCGATCATGGACCACAGTTCTCTTCAGCAAGCTTTGACGAGTTTCTCACGGAGCGTGGAATAACGCACTACAACTCTTCCGTGTATTACCCACAAGCTAACGGCTTGGTGGAGAGATTCAATAGGGTGCTGAAGTCGTACATTCAACTAGCCCTGCTTGAACGTCGTGACGTACGAACAGCCATGCTTGATTACCTGCAAGTATATCGCTGTACGCCTCACGCGACTACTGGTGCGACACCCGCTGTTCTTCTTCATCGACGCCAACCTCGCACCAGACTTGACATATTGGGATTGCCCGACAGATGCTTCAGCACGGACCCGTCAAGGGCGATTGAACAGCTACGAGAGCATGTCAAAAAGAAGCAAATGATCTCGAAGAGCTACACCGATGAAAAACGTGGAGCCAAGGAACCCAGTTTCGTCGTTGGTGATTACGTGCGCGTTAAGACAACTGCAGCTCACGGTAAGCTGTCTTCACAATTTTCCGCGCCCAAGAAGATCATTGGAAAACGGGGACCGGCCTCGTACCTTTTGGACGATGGGCGTGTGTGGAACGCATCTAAGTTAATCGCAGTTCACTCCGGAGCGGTCAACAAAATGAAATCGGGCACCCCTGCTGTTATGAACTGGACACCTGCATTTAATCGGTCTTCTCATGCATTACAGCCTGAAACCGCTGCCCTTATGAACTGGTCCCCTGCATCTGATCGGTCATCTAGTGCGCCCCAATGGGACACATCAAGAGCGGATGGTCATGAAAGGGCAGACCCCGTATCATCTCCACCAGACGGCACGCAAGCTTTGACCAGTCCAGGATTTAATGCGCCTGCAAGGAAAAGCAAGCGTAAAAAGAAGACCCCAAAGAAATTGAAGGACTTCGTTAGGAAGTAGACAAAAACAGTTTTGTGTGTTTCTACCATTTATTTTTATTTTATTTTATTTTATTTTTTTTTTTTTTTGCAAGAGGGGATATGTGGTATAAGGCGTCGCTACCGACTACAGCGCTGTGCGGTGGCACGCGCTCGGTGGCCGCCACGGTGGAGAAGGAAGAAGATGAAATAAACAAGATGTCTCCGTTTATGCTGTGCTATTCATTATGCACGATGTAACAGTCTTCATTCAAAAAATTTCAGGAAGTTAAACTTACCGATTGACTAGTTTTGCAAGCTTGATTCGCCTGAGGCAGCTTTCTTCGCCTGGGTTGGCTTGACCCGGCTATGCATGGATACGACTGATCTGACTTTGCTTGGCTTGGCTTGTCTGGTTGGTTAAATGAGAGATTGGTTGTATCACCATACTTGCTGTTCCACTAACCTTGAATCTGTCTGTTTCACGATGCACCCTCCCCCATCGGAAAAGTCGCTTAACGCCTCTTGATTTGGATAAATATGGTTTTGGTGACACCGGTTGTCCCGACTCCCGCCAAAAACTGAGGGCCAGAAGGTGGTACAGGAAAATGAAGAGGGTGGATTGGGCGCATCGTGGGCTTCATGCACCACCTGAACGCGCGATATGCTTTGTTGCTAGTGTAAGTGCGGCGGCTGAACAAACCTGTTGTGCCATGCCACTAGATGCGCAACCCAATCAGGCTCTAGTTTGTATTAGGGCAATGAGCACTACCGTAAACATATCCTCCGGGTGATGAATAGATGCGGCTCAGCAAAACAACACTCACGAGACCTTGAGCATCTCAGCGGGCAATGGAACATCGGTGCCGTAATGCTACTACGACAATCTTTTCACTTCCTCTCTTTTATTCGATATGGTAAGAAGTGGGAAACGTATAGTTCGCCTTGAACATCTTTCGAGGTGGACCACTCTCGGCTCTCTGTGTCGACAACCTCTCGATCCTGCAAGTGCTGCCCTCACTCAACAGGGTGGCCCGTCATTTATGCCCATGAAGATCATTAAAGTTTAGCAATGAACCATAATTGCGAGCACGCTGTGACCTCGAAACGGAGTGCGCTATTAACAAGACCACGTTGTTTACTGCCTCAGAGAAGGACACTCGCTAGACCAGTCACTGCCTCCTCATTCCCGCCGGCCAACGGCCTCTTAATATTCTTATGCAGAGTAATATAGTCACAGCCACAACAAGCGTACAAACGGGGCTTCTTCTCAGGTCGGCGTTTGCCTAAATTAGGAGGACTCGAGAGCACCAATGTTGGCAGTATTTGTGAGACTAGAAAAATGATTCGATGAGACCAGAGGCAGGTGATCAGGATTGGGGCAGTTCTTTGGAGGGTTCGTCGTGCTGCACACAACTATTTCTAGACAGGCGTGCGCCAGTTGCGCTGCCCAGAGCCTGTGCCTTCGCGGAATGGCGCGCGAGTTAATCGAGCCCCGCCACCTGAGATCGTTCACCGCCGGCGAGCCACGAGAACCATCAGCACAGCGGACCCCTTTAGGAGCCTGCTCAGCCCCACTTGCTGTGGACCACCATTAATCAACGCTGACCGATGCAACCCCGCCCCCCCCCCCCTTTGCTCGTGAGTGGCTAGTGGAGCGTGAATCTCCGTTCAATTGTTTATGTATGGTTGGGATCGTCAAAACGGCTCAAGGGTAGAAAAAGAGGGAAGGGCGTTAAGGTGGAACAGGTATGCTGTATTGGTTATTCCGTGCAATGTGATCAGGAGACAGAGCGTGTGAAGAGGTGCTCGTGCTTCTGCTGCGCTGAGTGAAACAGCTCCGGGGACCTCAAGGGCCCTCTTCAACCTTATGAAGAACTTACAGTCCTGGAAAAAACTGCGTTTTATGGTTGGGTTAATTGTACACGTGCCTTTCATGTGTAATAGGCTATGCATCGTGCTCTCATGTTATGCTTCTTAAGAAACGCCTGAAATTTGATAAGGACATGTTCTATCTTCTGTGCTTTACACGCATCATTTTCTACAAATGGTCGCATCCGAGGTATGCAACAAATTTGTTCAGTATACTCACTACCGAGAGGACTACACACACCAGGGCTTCCTTATTCTTCAAAAATCTCGTTTTATTATATTTAGCGTATTCCATGCGTATTCTGCAATAGGCATCTGACTTTCTTCTGCGCATTTTCAAATTTTAGAGCATTGTCTTATTTTTTTCATTCGAATCGAGGACATTGTTTATTGCTTCAGCCTTTGTTATCTCTGAGAGGGATCGACCACCAGTTTTTCTCGACCCAGTTTTTTCCGACGTGAATAGAAAGCTAACCCTTCGTAGTGTCTGTAGCTGCAGTTGTTAATTCCAAAAGAACGTAGTTATTTTCAAACAGTATTTTTCAATTTGAAAGACTCAAACATGAACACACCTTTCTACAGCAATTTTGACAATTGATAGCGGTGACGCTATAGTCCTTTTGGTGATTTTTGAACGTTGTGGTCATTCTGCTTTCGCAGAAGTTTCTGTAACCATGCTTAATTAACCACATTTATTATGAGCTGTTGAACAATTTCGGAAAATAAGACGCTGTTATGACGAGACGATGTGGCATTATACACATTACCTGCATTTGTACCACAGCGTGTGCCTCCACCCAAGGTTATCTGTGTCCAGTGTGGCTTGTCCCGGTGTCGTGACTCTCTCGGTGCATGAGCCAAGCCAAGTCATCGAAAGCGTCCCCCATATGCACGGTCACTTGCGAGTCACAGCCTGCGTCATTTCGGAGAAGAAGTGTAGGTATACAAAACTATGTCACGCCAAAACCTCAGTGACTTGGAAATTGCGTACACGGTTGCATGAGCACGCTGAAGTTGCTCGAGACGCACTGACAAGCGTGAAATAATCATGTCACACGAAGCCAGCGCCATTTTAATGAGTACAATTAACACAGGCATATATGTATTTGTTTAGGGGGTAATGTCTTTGAGTGTAAAGAAACGAGTGATACTTCAATACTAACAAAAACAATTGTCGACCGCGTACACCAATGAATGGTTACGTGAGCTTTCTCCTCGGACTTTACATCAGACCATTTCATGCCGAAGGTAATCTTTCGCGACTTTCCTTGAAGGAATAAAAATATAAATCCACCTCTCTCGATAAAAATAGGGTTGGCTCGAGTCAATGCGACAGGCGATCTTTCCATCAGTGCAGTCATCTCATTTCATGTTCTGGGCTCTTGTAGGTCCCTTTCAGGTGTTCTTTATATTCTGTTTTCTTCCATACTACTTACCTCTCTCCAGCTCTCTATCACACCTCCAGGCGTTCTGGGCCGTCAGGTAAGAGCTGCCAGTGCAGCGGCGAGTTTCGTAAGTGGCACACTTCGTAACCTTGGCGGCACAAAACGTAACAGTGAATGGCAGCTGCGGAATCGACCGGCGTCAGCTACCACGATGCGCTGTGCCTGTAGAGCTTTTTTGAATTAGTTTTTTTCATCTGCCTATAGTTGTATATGTATATTTCATCCAAATACCACTGATTAACGCAACAAGCATATGAAGAACGAGTTTTGAAAGTGCATGTAATAATAATAATAATAATAATAATAATAATAATAATAATTATAATAATAATAATAATAATAATAATAATATAACGTAATTGCAAGGTATTACCAGCCAGGACTACGATATGACCGTAACCCGTCGTAGCGGAGAGCTACGAACTCGAGCCATTTCGACTATTTGGTTTTAGATCGCACGTTCAGAGGCCTCCACCATTTTCGCCGCCATTAGTCCAATGAAGTAACATTGCGATCAACTAAAGGATAAAAAATCGATTTGTGGCGCAGCCCCTTTTTTTTTCTCTCTAGAGTACATGGAGGAACGTTTTCCTTCAAACAATAGCGACAACACTGCCCGCTAGCAGGTACACCACTCTTTTGCTTAAGCCGGGAAAACAAGAAGAAAGACAGACGAAGTAATCACTCTGGGACGAGGGCCTCAACTTCAGTGAACTCGTAATTAAGGTTTAATTGAGCTGAAAAAGTACAAGCGTGAAATATTTGGGCAACACGGATGGCTGACCGCGCAACCACCCATATCGAGGACTCGCGACGCGCAGTTCACACACGCTCCGCCTTCTTATTCGTCTTTGTCCTGCATGGCTGTTCACAACACGTGGCGGTGCCCACGTTGACGCTTTCGAACGCGGTCTGAAAATTATCTGCATGCCAAGAACGTGAAAAAATCGCGAGAAATGTTCATTGCGAGAAAGAAAGAAAGAACAAAATAGACAAAGAAAGAAAGACAAAAGAAGAAAGAAAGAAAACACGCCTTACAATAGTTTAGTTTGACGTGCATGCTATCACAGGTCTTTATTTTTTATTCAGTCAAAGGTTTGCTTAATAAGCAATGACCTGCAGAGGCAGCCACAAGATAACACTCCTCCTAATAGGCTGCTAACCTCCTTATCGACTCTGTGATCTATGACTTCAGAATATATAAGGTCTACCGCACAGATACAGTGATGATTGAGCATATGCTCTTGGAATGCGAGTCTAAAGCTATATGTCATGATATGCGCGGTAGGTTCATCTGGTGCGCGATGTTTGTGAGTTTGTGCTGTGCCGTACGCCGACGAAGATGACGATGAGACAAGGAAAAGGCGGAATCGTGTCGTCAAAGTCAAGCCAAGCCATGGGGGAGAGAAGAGGAAGACGACGACGGGGCGTTCGAGAAGAAGAATCTGAACGAAAGAGTGGCAGGCTGAAGCGCTCGTCGGGTCGTGGTCCCGAAGCCTACCTGTGCCTGTGGTCCGCACGAGCCTGGCTCCCTCCTACCGTGTGATCCAGCAGCCGGCGCCGGTCCGTTGTACTCGGATCCGGGCGTATTCCAGACCTGGGCCTACTACTGGCTGTCCGGGACGTGCTTGCCACACATCGACTCTGCCTCACGCTCCGCTCCGACCATGCCTGAGTCATCGCTGATGTCGGCGTAAGACGCCAACGCAACGCATCGACTCATCTGCCTTCGACGTCACACGGTGAAGTGTTTCAAACCTTGTGTAGTGCAGTGGGGGACTACGCTAAGCGTCAGACCTTGTCTTCCGCGAACGTATGTCGTGCTCGTACCTAAGGCAGTTCTTCGCTGTTGCCATGTAACACGCCAAGCTTCATTATCGTTTTTTTTTGTGGCATTAAAGCCTTATAACTCAAGTTGCAAATGTCTTCGTCAGTCTCGACAACGATTATTTAAGTTGCCGTGATTACCCGAACCTTATCCCTCACAATTGGCGTCCGCGCGACAGGACGAAGCCGTTTGCACTGGGTTGAAATCTGTAGGGAAGATGAGTGAGCAAGAGCTTATAACGCTAGCGGAACGCATGGGGCTTCAAGGAGCCGAGCTGAAGACGTGGGTAGACGCGCGGTTAGAGCGGGCTCATGAGGAATCTGTGCAAGCGCGTGAAGAGCGTTCCGCGGAAAGGCAGGCGGCGAAGGAACGTTTGGAGATAGAAGAGAGAACTCTTCAACTGCGAATTCGACTAGCTGAGGTTGAAGGTAGCCGAGAGCCAACAGCGCGGGACCGCGAACCTGAGAGGAGTCAAAGCCGCCCGTGCTTGATCAATCCTCACAACCTGATTCCAGTGTTTGACGAGGGGCGTGACGATCTCGATGCGTATCTCAAGAGGTTCGAACGCGTAGCAGTTGGTCAAGAGTGGCCTGAGGAGAAGTGGGCGACAGCGCTTAGTTTATGCCTCAGTGGGGAAGCATTGAAAGTCTTCGGTCGTCTGTCGCCAGAAGACTCACTGGATTACCAGAGTACGAAAATGGCCTTGCTCCAGAGGTTTCGTTTCACAGCCGAAGGCTATCGCGAAAAGTTTCGGCAAAGCAAGCCTGAAGACGGCGAAACTGGTAAACAGTACGCCACGAGATTACAGAGTTACTTCGATAGATGGCTGGAAATGTCGGAAACGGACGAGGACTTTGCATCCGTGCGCAACCTCATTGTAGCTGAGCAGTTTCTGAATAACTGCCACGATCGCCTTGCACTTTTTCTAAGGGAGAAGAAATGCAGGACGGTAAAAGAAATGGCAGAAGCAGCTGATACCTTCTTGGAAGCCCAGCGGCAAACAAACTTGTTGGTATTTCGTACCAAGTCTGCAAACAACATTCCCAAGGAGCAAGAAGGATTTACTTATACCCAGCCTCCTCTTAGATGTTTCGTCTGTGATCGACCCGGCCACAGAGCATCTGATTGCCGCACGAAACCCCAACGAGTCTTCTGTGGGCACTGTCGGAAGCCCGGCCACGATGCAAGAGCATGCCCAAGCAACGGCGGGTCAAAGAAAATGACATCTTGCATCGTGTCTACTGACCAGAAGTCCGAGACGCCCCGATGTGCCGATGATTCATCACAAGATGAATATGTTGCTAGTGCACTCCGAACGCGCACCGCAACAGCTACACGAAACTTGCCGGTGTTACAGGGAGAAGTGTTTGGACATACTGTATCAGTCTTGAGGGATACTGGAAGCAACACCCTGGTCGTGCGACGTTCCCTCGTTCCCGATGATGCGCTGACGGGTACTACCGCCACTATTTTATTGGCCGATGGTAGTTGCATCGAGGTACCGGAAGCAGAAGTACGGATTCTATCGCCCTATTTCACCGGAAATGCGATAGTCAAATGCATGACGTCACCACTTTACGATGTCATCGTAGGAAATGTTCGCGGCGCCCGTGACGCTAATGACCCCGACTCAACGTGGAAGGAGTCAGCGAGCCTGAAGTCGGAAACTAATCAGGCATTGAATTCTGAAGAGAAGTCCAGGGATGGATGCGGGACGAATAGCACAGTCATGGTTGGTGTTTCAAGCAAAGGACATCGCCGGAAGCTCACGACTGCTAAATTTGGAAACTTAGAGGTGACACAGGAGTCATTTCGCCAAAAACAAGAGGAAGACCGGTCGCTGGATGTTTGTAGGTCGAAAGTCGACACCCTCATCCGCGGCAAAGGAGCCACATACCACTCATTTATGTTCGAGAAAGGAATCTTGTACCGCGTTTACCACTTGACTCCGGGTAAATCAGTTCAACAAGCGGTGGTTCCAAAGGCGTTGCGTGTCCATGTGTTGCACTTGGCACATGAATCACCGATATCTGGTCACCAGGGTATCAAGAAGACGAAGGACCGAGTTTTGGAGTCGTTTTATTGGCCCGGTGTACAGGAGGAGGTACGAAGATTCGTAAAATCATGCGACGCATGCCAAAGGACATATCCCAAAGGCAAAGTAGGCAAGGCGCCTCTTGGACGAATGCCTTTGATTGACACGCCATTCGAACGTGTGGCCGTTGATATCATTGGACCTCTGACGCCGATTTCAAAGAAGGGTAATCGGTACATCCTTACCCTTGTGGATTTCGCCACTCGGTACCCGGACGCGGTGGCTTTGCCCGCAATTGATTCGGCAACAGTAGCAGATGGACTACTGGAGATGTTCTCTCGAATAGGATTTCCACGGGAGATCCTCTGTGATCAAGCATCCTGCTTCACGTCAGGCCTGATGGAAGAGGTGAATGCTCTGCTTGCTATTCGACATTTGAGCTCGACGCCTTACCACCCGATATGCAATGGCTTGGTCGAAAGGTTCAACGGCACTTTGAAACAGATGTTGCGCAAGTTGTGCCAAGAGAAGCCGAAGTCATGGGACCGATTTCTTGCGCCTCTGTTATTCGCCTATCGAGAAGTACCTCAGGCCAGTATGGGCTTCTCGCCGTTTGAACTGATCTACGGCCGGCACGTCCGAGGACCCCTGGATATACTGAAGGAACTCTGGACAGGGGAAGACCTAGAGGAAGATATCAAGACTACTTACGGATACGTGCTTGATCTGAGAGAACGTCTTGAACGCACCTTGAAGCTGGCTCAAGAGAATCTCTCCCGAGCTCAACACTCGCAAAAGAAGTATTATGACCGAACCTCCAAAACCCGACAGCTCAAAGTTGGTGACCGGGCTCTTATATTGCTCCCAACCAGGGAAAACAAGCTTCTTATGCACTGGAAGGGGCCATTTCCGGTTACAGGAAAAAAGAATGACCACGACTATTGGTTGGACCTTGGGCACACCACGAAAATGTTTCACATAAACATGCTCAAGCGCTACGAAGAACGTCAACCAGAAGTCACTAGTCAAGCTTCATCGTTCGTTGTAGTCGAAGAAGGAGAATCGGATTCACCCCTCCCTACATTTAAAGTAAATGAAGGGAAAGGTATTGAGTCGGTCACACTCGGAAGTAATTTAGACGAAGCACAACGCGATGATATGTGCAATCTCTTGGAGGAATTCCGAGACATATTTTCCGAAGTTCCTGGGAAGACGAACCTCCTAGAGTGCCGGCTAGAGCTTACTACAACAAAACCAATCAGCACGTCACAGTATCCGTTGCCGTTTGCAATGAAGGAAATAGTAGAGAAGGAGGTTCAAGATATGCTGAAGTTGGGAGTTATTGAACGATCCCATTCGCCGTATAACTCACCCTTGGTCCTGGTTAAGAAACCGGACAACAGCTTTCGCGCGTGCATTGACTTCCGTCACATTAATGAGGTTCTGGTGTCCGATGCTGAACCCATACCCAGAACTGACATTATGTTTGCTGAAGTCGGCACGAAGTCGGTTTTCTCAAAGTTAGATCTTACAAAGGGCTATTGGCAAGTACCCTTAGAGGAAAGTTCTCGTCCGAAAACAGCTTTTTCAACGCAATCTGGACACTACCATTTTCTCTCTATGCCTCTTGGGATTAAGACAGCCTCGGCCATATTCACACGATTGATGAGGACATTACTGCACGGCATTCCAAACACAGTGCATTACATAGACGATGTTCTAATTGCCACAGCTACGTGGGAGGAGCATCTAGTGACATTGAAACAGTTGTTTCAGAGGATCCGAGAAGCAGGCCTACGGATCAGACCTCAAAAATGTGAGATCGGAATGACTTCTGTCATCTTCCTTGGGCATCACCTCGGCGATGGTACAATCCGCCCAGTAGAAAGCACGATAGCGAAGATCGCTAAAGCCCCAAGACCGGAAACGAAGAAGCAGCTTCGCTCTTTTCTCGGCTTGGCGGGATATTACCGAGACCTCATACCTCACTATGCCCAGAAAGCGAGACCACTGACTGAAATGACAAGAAAGATGGAAAAGAACAAGTTAGCGTGGAATACCGAAAGAGAAGAGGCATTTGAAACCCTCAAACAAGCTCTAGCATCTATGCCAGTAGTCAAGGCTGCTGACATAAAGAAACCCTTCGTATTACGTACAGATGCATCTGATAGGTGTATAGGCGCGGTGCTTATGCAGGAACACGAGGGTCTTCTTCACGCGGTGTCATATGCCAGCCGCCAACTTATGCCCCGGGAAGAGAGATACTCTGCAATTGAAAGAGAGTGTTTAGCGTTAGTTTGGGCGATCGCGAAATTTCATATCTTCCTTTATGGAACGTCCTTCGTCGTTCAGACTGACCATCAACCGCTACGATACCTCTCTCAAGCCAAGCATTTGAACAGCCGGATCTTGCGCTGGAGTCTCGCATTGCAAGAGTACACCTTTCGCGTTGAGCATATCAAAGGATCAGAGAACGTAGGTGGTGATTATATGAGCAGGCTACAGGTGTAGGTGCTAGCTATACAACATTAATGTAATAATGTACCATATGCCTAGGGACTCTCACATACAAACTATTCTCTTGGTGCAACAGTTCTGTACATTTGTTTGTCGTAAGTCTTGTCTCCCGCGCACTTTGGACAGTTTTTTTTTTGAAAAAAAAAAAACTTTTGAAAGGGGGGACTTTTGTCATGATATGCGCGGTAGGTTCATCTGGTGCGCGATGTTTGTGAGTTTGTGCTGTGCCGTACGCCGACGAAGATGACGATGAGACAAGGAAAAGGCGGAATCGTGTCGTCAAAGTCAAGCCAAGCCATGGGGGAGAGAAGAGGAAGACGACGACGGGGCGTTCGAGAAGAAGAATCTGAACGAAAGAGTGGCAGGCTGAAGCGCTCGTCGGGTCGTGGTCCCGAAGCCTACCTGTGCCTGTGGTCCGCACGAACCTGGCTCCCTCCTACCGTGTGATCCAGCAGCCGGCGCCGGTCCGTTGTACTCGGATCCGGGCGTATTCCAGACCTGGGCCTACTACTGGCTGTCCGGGACGTGCTTGCCACACATCGACTCTGCCTCACGCTCCGCTCCGACCATGCCTGAGTCATCGCTGATGTCGGCGTAAGACGCCAACGCAACGCATCGACTCATCTGCCTTCGACGTCACACGGTGAAGTGTTTCAAACCTTGTGTAGTGCAGTGGGGGACTACGCTAAGCGTCAGACCTTGTCTTCCGCGAACGTATGTCGTGCTCGTACCTAAGGCAGTTCTTCGCTGTTGCCATGTAACACGCCAAGCTTCATTATCGTTTTTTTTGTGGCATTAAAGCCTTATAACTCAAGTTGCAAATGTCTTCGTCAGTCTCGACAACGATTATTTAAGTTGCCGTGATTACCCGAACCTTATCCCTCACACTATAGAAGCGCATCAACCCCGATGCTCTCTCGGACACCTGGGAAGCCACACTGCAGAGCTACAAGCTCATCGACCAACTGTTTGGAATCCAGCAGGCCCGTGGAGCAGCGGAGAGGCAATCTCTTGACGTCCCGATACGGCAGACCAGAGCCCGGACCATTAGTCTACCGGACAATTCATAACATCTTCCCATCCATCGCTGTCCAGTGCAAGCCACATGGCAAGGACATAAATTTGGTGTTCTATGGATTCCTATACCTAAATATAAAGATACCACAGTCATCGAGGAGCATAGAACCTTATTGTCGGCGCCACGGCTGCGACGGGATGGAAGACGTCACTCACAACGCAGCCAACGACGCACGTGCTTGTCGCGACGCTAAAAACGGCGGAAGTGACATCACAGCCAATGAAGACCTTTCGTGAAACCGATTTCGAACGGTTCATTGTTTCTCGTGGACATATATGGCCTTAGCTGTAAAATTGTCATTTCCACCATCACTTAGCCAAGCGTCAAGTGTTTAGTGATTTGGCATTCACGTCGCGTTCACGTCAACGTTTCTGCGCAATGCCATTCAAGTGAGATGAGCAGCGTCAGGTGACAAAGAACCAGCGATAATGTGCTAAATATGAGCCTCTTTTGAGCACACACAAGCATAGGTGATGACCTCATTGACGTTGCTCTTCTTACGAGCGGTCCACCCACATTCGATTCTCTTCAATTTGTAGTAGAATGTAAAGGATTCCGCGTTTTCTTACGCGTGCATCCCGCGGTCTGGTCATATAGCTGATACAACGGAAGAACTGGAGATACACAGGTGCACCCTGGGGTAATGTAAATTGATATTTCGCGTGAAAATTGTTGCCTCGGACAGCATGAAACGACCACAGAAAGAACTCCGGGCACGCTATGCCAGATTAGGCCGTTTGGCCGGCGCACCTCCACACTTTAGTGTTCCCCCTTAGAGTGGTACTGGCATGCGCATTGCAAGACTTGCAAGCACCAATGCCTGCAGTGCTTAACCCTTTCAGACGGCACCTTTCAAGAAATGTCTGTAAATGCAACCAAAATATTGACGTAAATTGCAACAAAAATATTGTCATCAAACGTTGATATATGTGTCATGATAATTAATCATAATTAGCTTGTAACTAAACATATATTGTGGACTATTCTATCCTCTGCCTTTTCATAAGTAGAGTAGAATCTCAGCCTAGCAATAAAAAGCGAATTTGTCTTCGGTTATGTTGATTTCCAGCGAGAAAATAATTACACTTGTGACGTGGTTTGCGGGAGGCGGCACGTCGAACAACTCGTGGAACATGGTATAGTCTCTTCAGCAAAGTGTTCATATGCAACAGTACACACTGCAGAATGAAGTTGAATCAAGACACAGCGATTAGGCCGGAGGTCCTCTTCACCCAAAATACCAATGCATGTTGCTCTCTCCTAAGCCACTAGTGAGCACAGCTAGCAAAAGAACGAGGGATTTACTACAGATTTGTGTACAGAGTGCCTCATGCAGGGGGCCATGTTTCGGCTCTATCGAAGAAGCGTCACTAGTGAGGAAAGGGAATACGAGAAAGCGGCTGATGCATTCTTTTATTCTTCGCATTATCCAAACAAGTGAAACACTTCTAAATAATTCGAAATATATTGTTTTGCGTCTTCTCATGTTCCGAAAAACGGGGCAGTGATTCCTGCTAAATATCATGACGGAATTCTATGTGCATGGCAAAGAGTAAATGGCCTGACGACGACTGACAAGGATAACTCAAAATGGTTGTCCGCCTTGAATTTATGTAATTCCTACGTTATATTGAATTTGCGTAATGCCTAACTTATATGCAAGGGTATCCGAACTTTTGGCTATACTGGTAGAAGAAGATGGGGGGGGGGGAGGGGGGGGTTCGAGACTGAACGTCCGTCAGATATCAGAGGCATGGGCAGGTTTGAGGGTGTGTTTGGAAGAAGAACGAAGATCCAGTGGAATTACTATCATCATCGTCATCATGTGGCTACACCTCAAACTGAACTACGAGCAATGCGAACGCGTGCAACATCGAGAATCATTCATCAGCTTTTAGACCTCTTTCTTATTACTAGCCTTATTTTATTTGCCTGTCAACTTCCCTTCAAGTTAACCCATTAAACACGAGAAAAGGGCACTTCCCTTCAATCAAGGTCCCATTCCTACGGTCAACGTCAGCGTCTAACATTGCCGAGCCGTAACATCTAAAACCATCAGTTGTTACCATAGCGAAGCACTGTTAAAATAAAAGCGCAGTGCATGCAGTCAGCACGCAGAGAACGAGCGTATTTAGACACGAGGGCACAATTAATCGCCCTGCGCAACAACGAGCAAAGGTGCCCCCGCCGCTCTCGTTCCGTGTGATTGGGCGTTCCGCTTTGGAAGCCGCTGTTATCCGCCGCAGCGCTCGCGAGTTCGCCGTTCTGTCTTCGCAGGACGCCCTCGGCAGCGAAGCGTGCGTCCTGGACAATGTGGGCCGCTGTCTGTCGTATGCGATTCGCAGTGTATGTATGTATGTATGTATGAATGTATGTATGTATGTATGTACGTACGTACGTACGTACGTATGTATGTATGTATGTATGTATGTATGTATGTATGTATGTATGTATGTATGTATGCATGTATGTATGTATGTATGTATGTATGTATGTATGTATGTATGTATGTATGTATGTATGTATGTATGTAAAATATCGACTGCGCGATGAAATCCGACGACTGCCACGATTGTATCAAATCAACGGCTTTTTTCATCGAAACTAAAATGCGGAAACTCTCGTTTTGCTTAGCACCAAACATGACATTCCTCAATGGCTTCCCTTCAAGGAAGCTGTTACGACATATTTTTGCCTAAAGGTCAATGACCACTCTCGCAATCATTTCATTGTCTTCTTATCGACTTGTGAAGTGACAGTGGGGATCTAGTTCGAGGCCGGGCAGACACAAGAGAATTGGACGCTGAATTTCAGTGGAAGCTGCGAATTACATTTTTTAACAGTACAGTCGTTAAAATGCAGATTTTCAGTGGGTATGGTCATAAAATGATTATCATCATCATTATTTGGCACGTGCTCGCTCACTACCAAAGCACTGAGTACAGATGGTTTCCAAGAGAAGCCGCAAGGTGCGGCACCCAACCGGTGTTTGCCAAACGTGTGTTTCCTTGTTCATTTTCAGTGGATCAATGTGATGATTGATGAGTAATGAAATTCGCCCAATTTCTAGCTGTGGTACGTACACGATATAGGAGCTTGACCAGCAGGCTGTTATATATAGTCGAGGAGTGGAAAAAAGGATAGAAGGCTAGTGGGCAGGAACCCACGGCAAGTTATCTTATTAGCGTTATTCGAAGGTAGCAGGTGCAATTCCTGCCCACGGCAAGTTACCTTTTCACGCAATTTTTTTGCTTCACATTTACATTAAAATTCGGTCTGATACCTCCCCCTACACTTTCCTTGGTATTCTTGTCTGTTAGATCTCATTAATATTGTGTCAAAACACGGAAAAACGAGCCCTTAAGCATACACTTCTTTCCCTTATTCATTAACGTGGATCTCATACTGGCAGACTTGGTGCCTTAGGTTGTATACGAGGGACTATTGGTCAGCTGACAGCTCGTAATAAGTTCGCGTACTACGTGACGCCAGACAGGCTCATAAAGAGTGTGCCACACTCGCCGCCATGGCTACAGATGGCACTGACTGACGCTCCCATGTTTAAATTCACATATATACCCAATAAAGTGGCTGGGAGGATAGGCGCCGTAATAGCTCAGTGCTACAGCATCGAACGCGTTATTCGAAGGTCGCAGGTTCGGTTCTTGCCCACGGCAAGTTATCTTTCCACCCACATTTCATTCTTCACATTTACATAACCATTCGGTTTAATAACTTCCCCTATACTTTTCCATACTTTCATATATATATATATATATATATATATATATATATATATATATATATATATATATATATATATATATATATATATATATATATATATATATATATATATATATAAACACGAAGTGCCAACAAACTATTCCCTTCGCTTCATAGACTTGAAACTCGTGTTTAGCGCAAACCACGCATGCTGAATGTATGAACCTAGGTCTAAGAAACCGCTTTTGCCTTTTAAATTGGCACACAGTAAGCTGGTCAAGAGAGGCATAGTGAACTAACTCTTGCTTCACTAACGCCCTAGACAGATCCTGCTCACATGATGGACACAAGTTTCCAGAATCAAGTGGATCGTCTAAAAGAAGCTGGCTTTCCGGATTCTTTTCTCGTTTCTGTGGCAGAAAATATATAAAAAAAGAAGAAAACGTCTACAAGTGGAGAGAGTGCTGATCGCAGGGACAAAGGCAAACACGACATAGTGGGGGTGATTCCTTACATGCACCAGTTATCGCAATGGACAAGAAAAGGTAGGCCAACGCCTATAGGCGTGCACGTTCTTTTTTCTGCACCTCACAAACTGTCCCAGCTCGCCAAACTGACATGTGCAAACATTAGGCCTAAGCCTTCCTGTAGTGTCAGGCACAAATCCAGTTTGTCCGGTGTGTCACGAATGTAGTATACAGGATTCCGCTATCATGTGGTGCGTGCCACATTGGGCAGACTGGGAGGTGCCTCAACGAGTGCCTGCGTGAACACGCACGCAATGCTCGCAATGGCGATGAGGGCGTCTTAGCTCAGCATGTCAGCAGGTGTGGTTGCCATGCGCTGTTTAAAAATACTGTTGTATTGTACACGCACAAAGATAATCACAAGCGCATGATAGTTGAAGCAGAGAGGATGGCTCAAAACCTAACTGTGTGAGCAAACCATCGGTCGCACTATTGGATAAGGAGCTTCAATTTCTGGCAAATGGCGCATGCGTGCATTTCATCTGATATTGTGCCTCGTGCTTCGCGTATATGAAGTCTGAAGCTTTTTTCAACTGCTACTTTCCTTTCTTTCTTTCAGCTTTTTTTCCTGGTTGTCATATATATATATATATATATATATATATATATATATATATATATATATATATATATATATATATATATATATATATATATATATATATATATATATATATATATATATATATATATATATATATATATATATATATGCAATGCGGGATGAATAAACCTTCAGTTGATAGTCTGCGCTTGTCCTTGTCTTTTTCCCGTCCGCGTTCTCTACCGCTACACTTAGATCATGTATGACCAACTGGCCCAATCGTCCACTTCGATTACTTATATCTCTAACGCCATCGCGTCAATAGGGCGAGCCTTGGAGATTCGTTCTTGCAGCAAGCTATTTACGTGTCGTGTAATCCAAGTTCAGGCGAAATGCGCGAGTACAGGCAGCGCACAACAAAGCACTATTCGTTGCGATAAAGAATAGAGGCACACACCTGTATCCTGTTACCTGGGGATACGAATGCTTGCGCGCCGACGCCTCTCTGACGTCAACAGTGGAACGACACGACGTACGAGCGCATTTCTTTCACGCGTTGTCAATCACGGATCTCTACTTTTTAGCTTCGTTTCTGACCTACGGAATGCGCGTTACATGGCGCTGCTTGCGTATGTAACTGTGACGAGTAAGGGACGACAGGGACGTGGAATGTGTTTATGACGTACTTCCGGAGCGCTCTCGCGCCCATGAGCGTGACCTTTTTACTCTCCTGGATTATTGCGCCGCCCCCTAAAATTTTATAATGTTATTGCCAGTTTAGATGTGTGAATAAGACACAGTGCAATGAAACTTCACTAGAACAAAAAACAGTGTATACAGGGAATGGTGAACCCCTGCGCAACAGCGAAACGAGGACAATCGATTGTGTCCTACCGATCGCCTTCATCACGTTGCTGTGCTGTGGATCACAATTCGCTGTTAAAGTGTGTTATTGAAGTTAGGTGGTAAAACGTTTCTCTCTCTCTCTCCAAGCATGACCATGCAACTCGCACAGATTTTCATTCTTCTATGTACAGTGTAACTCTACTCATGAGGGTGAAAATGACAAGTATGAAAGCCTACTGAACTGAAACATCCATGTTGCAGAATGCTTTCTCAAGCTACACCCGTCGTTCAACAAATGAATTTCGAATCCATTCATTTGTCATATTTCTTACTTGGACGTGACTTCATGCTTATGGATGAAAGCCGACGCAAACAGCAAAAACTGGCCCTCGAAAAAAGTCCCCTCCTTCGTTCATTCATTGCGAGGTTGTCGTTATGGTAGAGTTGATGCCTTGAAACAGTATGCGGAGGTTTACTGGTCAGCCATCCACTCGTTAATGCCCATATGGCAAAACGAAAGTGTTCAATACTCGCCGTCATGGCTACGAGTGGCGTTAGCATACACATTTAGGGTTTGCGCGAACATATACATACCCTATAAGTGGGTGGGGGGATGACCGCCGCTCCTTTGGTAAGAGACTCGGGTGCGTAATTGGAAATTCCCAGGTTGGATCACTGCCATAGGCAAGTTGTCCTTTCGTCCAGTTTACTTTGTTCACATCTATATCAAAATTGTTACAATACACCTGAACGGGACAAATGGCGTCCTCTATACCTTCCTCGGCTTCATTATTTGCTCGTTTTCATAAAATTTCTTTCAAACAAAGAAATGAGCATTCGAAAATTCCTCTCCTTAATTTGTGCTTGCTGAGAACTCTGTGAAGTTCTGTGATATTTTGTTGCATTTTGCGTTCAGGACTGCAATTTTTATGAACACTTGTCACTGTGTGCCCGCTCTCACGAACCTTCTCCCCACTCAGCTGGGCAGCAAAGGATTTCGGTTTCTCCGAGCGTGTCGGTCAGTGCTTCTGGAGGCAAAAATTTTCCTACTTCCGCTTCAAGAGTTACCTTCTTTTTTATTATTAAATGAAGTAGAATGGTCATCACGATCCCTTAAGCAGTCGTCGTGGGGCATGTGTAAACTTATGAGTCACAGGGGGTACAGTCCCCAAGAAACAGGGGCGTCTGTATCTGATAGTGTTTGCAGCAATGCCACAATTAGATCGGGTGGCGGAGCTGATCATGAGGCTTCTTTAAAAACTGCAGTACAAAAGGAGAACGATGTTTACACAAGCCGTGTAATACCTAACAAACAGTGAAGTGAATCGATTTAAGAGTTTAACGAGGGCTTCCCGGCTGATGCTATAGCCATGAGACAGAATGTGGTATACATTCTCCATGATGGCTACCGACAGCGCTGACTTGCTCTGCCTTGTTTAAATGCACATGTATATATACCTCACGAAGTCAGCGGCTGGATGACGGCCACTGTAGCTCAGTTAATAGAGCAACGAACGAGTTATTCGGAGGTCGCAGGTTCGGCCCCTGCCAGAGGCAAGTTGTCTTTTCGACCACTCTACTTTCTGCTCATTTACATAACTACTACAAACGAAATGCCCCATATTTTTTGTTTTCTTGTCTGTAAGTTCCAAATAATATCGGGTGAAACAATAAACCACCAGGCCTGCACGGAGCGCGCAGCACAGTGAGAGAGAGAGATAGAGAGAGAGGGAGAGAGAGAAAAGACTTTATTCACAGAATCCTGAGTGGGGTAGGTGCCGGCCTCGCAGGGCGCGGTCTACCCTTCTAATGTTCTAGTCTATGCAGTCCTAGAAACACTGGGCCAAGAACTCGAGGGTTGAACCTGACCCGACAGAGGACACTTGAGTTCCCGCGCTTGCAGGTCACGAGTTCCCGTTCTCCTCTGCCTGACCAGGGCCTCCTCGAGCCGCTGGATCACCCATTTCTGAGATTGGCATTCCATTGAACGGATCCACCACTCCATCTGCGCTGGCCGCTCTTGGCGGGCGGTGCTGTATATGGCAGTATATGCGAACAAGAACTCGCGACACCAGGACACATAGGGAGGTGTGACGGTGCAGCGACACCGGGCAGCGGTTCGTGCGACGGTGCCGATGGTGATGTGTGCGGCTGGGCTGGGGAATCTCAAGGCGCAGCACAGTGACAGCGGAAGCCAGAAAGAACGACCTTTCAGAGCCCTTTATTAGCACTCTTGAGGTAACTATCTCCTGCAAGCACACTTGCTGAATACCAACTACGCTACGAAAATTCATAATTTTAATGCAGTATAGGCCGGCATTCACTGCGTCCTCTTCTGTCATTCCTCGGAGAAGCGTGGTATCCGCACACACATGCAAGGATTTGTTCGCGTTTTTTTTTTATGCAGTGGCTGACGACGATGAAAAAAAGCCAGGCCTGCGCGGAAGGCGCAGCACAGTCAAAGCGAAAGTTAGAAGAGCGGCCTTTCAGAGCCTTTTTAAAACACTCATTGGGTAACTACTGCAAGCACACTTACTTGATACCCACTAGGACATTAATAATAAACTTTTGGGTAGTAGGCCGGCATTCGCTATGCTATTTTTCGTCATTCTTCTGAGAAGCACAGTATCCGTTAAACACCTGCAAGGACTTTTGTGCCAATTGTTCATGAAGCGGCTGACGACGATTAGGAATTATGGCTGAAGTGGATATGTGCCAAGTTAATAGGGAAACAAGAACAAGCTTTTGTAATAGTTTGGAGCATTGGACGACCCACTCGTTATACGCTATTCTCATTGTGCGACGACTGGTTGTTCTCTCGCTGTTTTAAAACGCTTTATAAGTCGTATAAACGTGATTGCTGTCCCGACATCAATTAATTTGAAACTTATTACAAAAAATTGTTCAGCGCCTCTTCTGAAAACGACAATGAAGATCTGGTAACGCATATTTTGTCATTTGTGACTCCTCTAACGGCCGAGGAATGTGAATCTATTAGTGGGCCATTCACTATACAAGAAATAGAACTTGCCGTTGAACAGTTACCATTGTCGAAAACGCCATGGCCTGATGGAATATCCGGCGAGTTTTACAGAACTTTTAAATCCATACTGTGCCCTGTACTGCTCGACATTTCCACGCTGAGTTTCAATCTGGGGGCGCTTCCTCGCTGTTTTACTAAAAGCCACACTGTGCTTATTAGAAAATGCTCAGACAGAGAAAAACTTCGTCACGTTGATGGCTACAGACCAATTGCATTGTGCAACGCTGATTACGAAATTTTTGCAAGGCTAATTTCAAACAGGCTTCAATTTGAAATGTCAATACACATTCGTGCCCACCAGACGTGCGGTCTAAAAGGTCACTCAATACAAACTAATATACACATTGCTCGCACAGTATTGGAACATTGTTCACACTCATATGAACAACTGGCAATACTACAAGCAGACTTAGCGAAAGCATTTCATTGGGTTCACCATTCTTTTCTGTTTTCTCTTCTCGAACATGCCAACGTTGGGTCCACTATATTTAAAGGTGTAAAACTATGCTACAATGAATGTTCAACCCGTTTAAATGTTAAAGGTTATCTTTCGAAACACGCGTGTTTCTTAACTTATCTGTGAAACAGGACTGTCCATTGTCGCCAATGCTTTTTGCTCTTTATTCGGAGCCACTGTGCTTAAGTGTAATTCAATCTAGTAACGTCCGAGGTTTCAGTGCTTATGGAAATGATGTAAAAGTATTTTCGTATGCAGATGACCTAGCGTTCTTCTGCACAGGTCTTTCTAGTATAAAAATTATGGTGCACATGTCAACAATCGGAGAATACGGGAAAATTTCAGGGGCACGAATGAACTTTGCTAAAAGCTTGGGGCTGTGGTTTGGCCTATGGACATATAAACCAACCCATTTTTAGGGTATAGAATGGGCTTGTGTTCCACCAAAATACTTAGGTGTTCCATTAGATGCATATCGATCAAGTGCAAATTATTGGAAAGAACGTGTACCCAGACGTTTATTTCTCCCAGACGTTTATTTCTCATAACCTCTCTATATTTGGCCGAGCTACAGCATGCAACCTGTTTTTGGCAAGAAAAATATTCTACGTTCTGCAAATAATTTGTTGTTTGAGCGTTTACATACAGAAATTTCAACGTATATTTGCTACTTTTATTTGGTCATCAACCTATGAGCCGATTAGGTGAGACAATGTTTTTAGACCTGTATGCGCAGGTGGTCTTGAGTTGGTACACCTCTTTGTTAGACAACTGGTGTGGCACTTTTCCTATTTTTGTGGCTGTGCTCATCCACTGCTTCGAACATTCTTGTAAGTGAATTTCGCAGATGTTTTACCAAACTTTGTGGTATCTACTAATGTTGCATCGCCTCCCTATCTGCATGGTTTCGTGCATGAAGTATTCGAATCACTGCGTTTCCTGACAGCCTGATTATCCAATGAGTACTTGTTCTCTAGCTCAAGAAAAGACCAATATTATGCTGCGTTGGATGTGTTCTCTCCGGCCCCACTTACCGCTCACTATATATTGGGTTTTATGATCATGACGTGCTATTACGTGTAATGAGAATGCCTATTTCACCAATAACCAAGGCATTTTTTTTCACAAACTGCATACAGCAACAATACTTGTAAAACCCTGGTCAAACACCAAAGACATATCTGTATTCTCAATTAACTGCCGCCTCTGTGAAGTTCCAGAAGTAATCTGACATTGCTTTATTAGTTGTAAAGACACCATACTTTTCTGGAACGTCCTGCAGGGGGGCTTTAAAAAAACATCTGGATTTAAATTCTCACAGCATCCGTTATCTTGTGCAACCGAAATGCAACGAAATGCCAGTTGACATGCTGTTAATGAGTATACATAGTTTGTGGAAAACTCGCCTGTTGGACAGGCATGTGGAACCAATGGTGTCTTCGTGAAGCCACTTTGTGCAATTGACTGTGCGGCTAAGGGACTTTTATGGCCAACTACAATTTCAGCCGGACTGGTATGCTGAGTTCATGAAGTGTGCTACTCAACTACCCCTTTAGAAATTGTGTTGTACAAGATTTACTTTGTAGCATCCATTGCACATTTGCCGACTTGACCATATCTTTGTTATCTTTGTTGTACGCTATGTATACACGTACGCCGCATTTGTAATAAATACCATGTAAAAAGAAACCAGCGTAGCTCAGCGGTAGAATACTGGGCTGACACCCAGCAGACCCGTGTTCGAGCCCCACTGTGTCTTTGGTGCTACGTTTTCCAACAAGTAACAAGCACCGGCGTAGCTCAGTGGTAGATTGCTGGGCTGGCACCCATCAGACCCGGGTTTAGAGCCCCATTGTGTCATTGGTGCTAGATTTTTTTCTCATTTCGCGCGATGTGGTTACGGACACCGGCGGCAGTGGCAGACAACTGCGCGTGACCCGAGTTGTGATCTCATAACAGCTTTTGGTGTAAAATTATGCCTACGGTGGGTATGCGCCACAGTTAATGGGTGATCAAGAACACGATTTCGTAATGCGTTGAAGCACTGGACGACCCACTCGTCATGCAATTCTCATTGTGTGACGCCTGGTTGTTCCTTTTCAATTCTAAAATGCTTTAGTAATTATACTAACGCGATTCCTTTCCCGACATTAAGCCTGCCTAAGGCAAGTTTGCAATGAATTTTCAAGCACCATATGACAAAAATGTTCGCTTCCTCATTCGAGGAATGAAGAAAGAGCTGTTGGCGGGTCTGGTGCGAAACACGCCGTGTATTCCATGTGTTCATTTTTACCATCGTCGTTGCCATCAGCAGTCCTAGAAACTTTTAAATCATTAATCCCAGAAAACACTCGTCTAGTGCGAATAATATGGGTGCCAGGCCATCGTAGTATATTTAAAATAAGATGGCTGACACACTCGCGCGAACATCCCTTGATCTTCCGATTGTGCCAATCATGCCTCTTACAACTTATGTAACAGCAGCGAGGTTCAGAAAACTTTCCCTTCTTGAAGACTCATCAAAAATTACGATATCGAATCCAGATTTCTCGCACCTGCACTTCGCATGGAATAATAACTGGTGTCCCAAGCGTAAATTGGAAGTCTCCACAACATAATTACGTAGCCGTGTACCACCTCTTAATTTCTACTTAAACTGGTCTGGTCTGGTGCCATCCCCTCTGTGTTCAAGCTGTAACGAACTTGAACATATCGATCATTTTGTTATCACATGTCATCGTTTCAAAAATAAAAAATTGCTTCGAAACTTTATTTAATAAACTAGAAATATCACTTACAACTCCTAATATTTTGTCTTTTGGGGCCGCTTCATTGGGACACAGCGACAGGAACTTCTGCGGGGCTCTCTGCGAATTCCTATCTAACACAAGAAGATTACCTTGCTGAGCCATTGATCAGCTCTCAATTTCTTATTAGCCAATCTAACATTTATTATTTAGCTGTTACACTGTAATGATTTCACCTTCAGAAGAATTTCATATAACAATTACTTCTCAGATATTCAACAACATCTATTATTTCTCCCCCCCTTTTTTTTACGTTGTGGCAAATTAATTTCATAGTCAAACCAAAGTAATCCTATTCCCCTAGCCTGGAAAACCTAAAGGCATTGACTTGCAATAACCACCGGCTTCTTGGCCCATCCCCCTTAGTGGGTGAGAGCCACAAAAGAAAGTATCAAGCAAGCAAGCAAACCCGTCACGCACACACTGTCAGGGCATTCATCTCCAAAGCGATGACGAATATACTGCTTGTTGCCTCTGTATGAACTGCTTATACACTGTTAAGCAGTGCCCCTGAAGTACGCATTGCGTTTTAACGAGCTGACACGAACGCCCTGCTTCGCTGCGTGATGTGCAGCTACACACTTCAGCACTGGACCAAACCGGAACGGCGACACCAGCGACTTCACAAATGGGACCCGGAAATGAGGTTCCGCATGCATCCTAAATTGAAACGGCAACTCACAAGTATGATCCACCGCATTCGTCTTGGTGTAGCGTACACCAGACGTTACGCACATATCATTGGTCACAGTGACACCGGTCCTAATTGTGAACAATGTGTTGTGCCAGAAACACTTGAGCACATATTTTGTGTCTGCCCAGCATACGCACGTGAACGACAAACACTTATTTCTTCTACTGAACTATATCGCAGTAGGTCATTAACTGATGAGACCATGTTGGGCCCTTGGCCAGACACCAACAGTGAAACTGCGGTCACAAGAGCAGTTATTACCTTTTTAGAAACAACTGGACTGTGTGCGCGGCTATAAAATGTGTCTCAGCTAGAAAGAACACTACATACTCACCTCTCAATCTCACCATCGTCATCCATTATTCTTTCTCTTCCCCTTTCCCTTTTCCCAGTGTAGAGTAGCAGGCTAGAGCAAGCTATCGCTCAGGCCGACCTCTCTGCCTTTCTGTAAATAAACTTACCTCCTCCTCCTCCCTGTATGATGTGAAAAAAAACAATACAGGAAAACCGGTGTGGCTCTGCAGTAGAACACAGGGCTGGCACGCAGGGTACCCTGGTTGAAATGCCGTGGTGTCCTTGGTATTTTTATTTACGAAGCTATTCTATGTCGTGCGACTGTGGTTACGCGTGCGTCGACGGCGGCGGCGGTGAACAACCATGGCGCCGCACACGCTCTCGGTGATCTGTTATGAGCTTTCACTGTAAAAAAGGAAAACGCGCCCTTGCAATTATTTTCGTTTCCCTCATTCATTAGCTACATGCGTTTGTATACAGAGCGGGCATTAGACCAGGGGCATCAAACCCACCGCTGCTAGCTGGCCGCCGTCTCGAAATTTAGACCCACAACGGCAGCGATAGTAAATATGGTTAAAGCGCCGCCGAGGATAAGGAGGGTAGACAAAGTTTTCAATAACGCGGCCGTTTTAAAGTATGCATTTCTTATATTTCATATCAATCACTTCTGAAGAAAATTTAGCGTCAAGATTCAAGAGAGACATATCGATAATTATTTTCAGGAAGACCCGAATTCTGACACCCATTGTAGGACATATTTTCTTTCGTGGATATGACTTAACTGCCGCAGCATGGCAGTGACAGCTATAGCCGCACTTGGGGGCGAAGTAGTCGAAAAAAACATGATGTCTGACAAAAAGGGATACTTTCCAAAAACGACTCCCGATTGATTCTGTGCAGCAGATTCACGCTGTAACATTCTGGTAAAATCGCAGTGTCACGTACACTACTAATTGAGTTGTTTCCAGTGTTTAATATTTTATCATGCAGCCTCCCTGTGTTTCGTAGGCGGTATTCACTTATCCCGGGAAACCGCACAATTTGTAATGTCATATCTTAATTTCACCGAAACGTTACATTGAGTCTCTGCTTTAAAAAACGGGAGTATTTTTCAGTAACTAGCTTTTTTTAACTACTAATTCTTTCAACGATTTCCCATTAAGTTATGGCAACACGTCATGACTGCCGCCAATAGATGGAACCACATATAGATGTCTTGAAATTCTGGGAATGCAGAACAACGTGGTGTATTGAACGTTACGTTCGAAGTGACTCCCCTGTATACTTTATGCTGAATACTTCTTGTAATCTCAAATAAAACTTTGTCAAGTATTACACGCGTACGTTGTAATTGAGAGCAAATGTGCATATTTGTGCTATAAATGCTCTACGGGGCCAGTGTAAGGGTATTCAGGGAACCAGTCAGCTACTCAGAGCCGCTCTCAGCTTTGAAGACCTTGCATACTTTTCTGGCGAGATAAACATTGAAACATTCATTGATGTGAGCCTAGAAAAAACAAATCCATGGCATATCCACGGAATGAATGAAGATGAGTGGGGCGAAGCGTCCGTCAGCGCACGTATGTCCATAGGTCCGTCCGTGCGTCCGTCCGTGCGTCCGTCTGGGCGTGCGTTTACGCGCCCATTCGTCTGTCCGTGTGTTTGTTGTTCTGTCAGTCTGCTTGTCTGTCTGTTCGTCCCGTGCGTCAGTCCGTCCATCTAGTGAACACTTCAAGTACCACTATCTTGCTTCTTTTTATCTTATATTCATCATATACAGTACCGTCATCAAGCAGACAATCCAAGGACCAAATGAAATATGTACCACATTTCCGCTGTCAGCATTTTGTTGAAACTGAGAGCTTGATAAAGACGTCGAACTACGTTTTTCGTAACATGTGGCCATTAGATGTGTGCCCGAGGGCGGGTATGTGCCACTAGCATGTTGGTATGTGCCACAGGTTATGCACCACGGAGATGCACAAGCCACGGCATAAGGAGCTTCGCTCCTAAAAACGAGGAACAAGATTTTTGTGTCAGTGCTTATTCTGGGTTCTTTGGTTGGAGCACTCAATTTCATAGCCCACTTAACTAGCCAAACGACCTGCTCAGTCGCCCTCCAATATCACAAGAAGTTACCAAAGCCTTCCTACGCCTTATCACCGTGTTTATCGTCTGGAAATAACGCTTATCTTATCTCTATTTTCTGTTAGGCGTACTTGCGTCACGAGGCTCATATTTTTTGTCTTATCAGCCTCCACACACTCTTATCGCCATCTCGGCTAATCTATTGTTCAACACGGGGCAGCGATGCTGCTGCATTTCTGACTTCGCGTTCAAAGACCGGATATTCCGTTCTTTCTCACCGTTCAAAAAAACTGACATCGATCGGGCCTTTCATGTAGTTGTCAGCTTCAAAAAAACACTAGCCCTGTTTGCCACGCGTGAGTTCACGCATTGAAACACAATCAAAAAGATCCAATAAACCATAATTTCCGCTGCAAGGTAGCTCTATTTGCGATGGTATGATGTGGAGAACCTATTACCGTCGCCGTCATGCTTCGTGTAATGCTCAAACCGGTAACATTGCCACGCGCATCGGATGCTCAGCGTGCAAGTACAAAGCACGCAAGTGGCGGGCGGTGGGGGTAAAAACCATTTATTTATGGAAGTTCTGTACATGGAGGTTGCAAGTGGTCCTTAAGGGGCCGCCCCGTACTAAGACTAGGTGGGCTCCCCCTTACGGGACACCATTGGCGCCAGCCGCGGCCCGGGCACGCTCAATCGAGACTTGTTGGGGCGTCACGTCAGAGCAGCTGAGCCGGGCGGCCTCCCAGTCCTCTCCAGAAGGGTTGGGTAGAGGGATGAGGTTGGGAGTTTTTGTCATGCCCACACCATGTGGAAAATAACACAGGGGTTTTTCTCGCAGTGCGGGAACTACCCCGTGAAAGCGGTGTTGCAGTGTTTTAGGATTGTTGGCCACAATAGATTTTAGGTGCAAATGTGAAGGAGGACTCCCTCCTCCACCTTTGTGACGGCCTTACAGAATTTTAGATATATGTGATGGCCAAATCGGTAACATTTTGTGATATCCTTAAGGGTGTAACAGGATTAATATTAAAGTCCGGATTGGTACGGGATGCCCAGAGAGTGGGCGTGTGGGTTCGGCCGCCTCATTACCATCGAGGCCCGTGTGAGCCGGAGCCCATATATAGGATCGTTCGGTACGCAGGGGCACCATGATAATCATCATTTTCCAGAATTTTGTAGGCCAAAGCCCTGTTCAGAGTTGCAGCAGGCGCCCCTTGAATCGGTGATAATGAGCCTCGAGTCCTGAACTGTAGCTGCTAGTGTCATGGCGATCTCCTCCGCCATCGCACTGAGAAACTGTAAAACGTTGTTCCCGTGGGACACGACGTGTACCTGTTGGTACAATCGACTGCGCAGTTGTTCACGATTCCGGTAAACTATAGTATACGTGCTAGTGGGCGGTAATGAGGAAAGCATTTGGTTCTGCTCAGGTTCTCAACGTCTGTCTGCTCGGACGGCCGCGAGGCGGCGCACCAGTCACCATGCACGATGGAGTGTTATACCGCAATGCCGTACCATGGCCGCTAAATGAAAGAGCAAACGGGTGGTCGTGGTGGTAGTAGTTAGAAGAGGAGAAAGGCACCTAATTTCTGCAGCCCGGTCGGGAGCACAGTGCCTGTGCGCTCTTTCATCCAGCGTTCGTACCTTCTCTCATTTCCCTGCGAACCCTCACGTCACTTTCCGTCGCCCTCGCTTCTCTTCCTCGCCCCTTGAAATACAATACAATTCATGGCCCTGACTTACCCTTTCTACTCACTACTGCTTCTGATTCCCATATCTGGTTACACTACACTATATTTATACATGCGATTCCTTTCTCTCTTCTCCTTCTAGATCACTCCTCCTCCCTTCTTCTGTATCCCAACCCTTTGTTCTACTATGAATCTTCTCTTCTCCACCTCTCCAAGTGGCTTCCTTCTCTTCGGTGTCGCTCTCCTGCTTCGGCGGTGTCGCGTGTTTTACAGTGGCTGCTACCCGTTATTAAAAATAACGTTTGAACGCGCTGAAGACACATCTATTCGCAACGCACAATTTGGTGAATGTAGTGCACTGTCCCTTAATTTCGTATTAAGAGTAGTCGCTCAGGCGTGCGACGCCGTGTGGTAGACAGAACCTATGGTACGCTGCTAAAGTGCACCATGGCGCCGCCGTACACTCGCTCGCTGGACTTCGTGCCGACTGGTTGTGCCCCCACGATCTCCTACGACAGCGCAGCTCTGGCCGACTGGCTCACCTTACGCCATCTCCTGACGCCGACAAGAGCTGCCGCTGAGTGGTGCCCCGTCCTCGGACTCCTGCGACCGGGTTCATCTTTCCTATCTTGTCCTTATTTCCGTGTGTGGTCTCTCTGTCCTTGCGTTTCTCTTTATCTGTATACCTTTTCATTCTCCCTATCCTTTTCATCCCTCCTTAGCCCCATCCCTCTTCAGCTACTATTGATGTGTCCTCCCCCTGAGAGACAGCTTTTCATTTAAAATCACTTCCCCCTGCCGTAGTAACTTCCCGTGCAAGAGGTTAGCAAGGTTTACGTGTTTCCAAACTACCGAACTGTTCTCTTGATTGTCACGGGAAAACAACAATTTCTTAAAGCCGCACATATCACAATGATTATTCGAAGCCACGCGCGAGTCTTCCATCAACCGCGTACCACCTGTCCGTCCCTGTCAGTGAACTTGGATTTCCTGCAGGATACACGTTTGCATGTTCCGAGGCAAGGCAGAACAACGACCTGTACAGGTCTCTTCGGTGTCCTTATGGCTGTCGCACTGTGGAGATGTTGAGGTTTACATTACTTCGATTATTCTATTTCTATGAGATCTGCAGCGAAAAGAAAGGGGGGGGGGAGAAAAAAAAAAGCAGAAAATAACTTGCCAAAATAAACCCCCATATAGTACACTGAAACGGGTTAAGATAATATGGTTTGTTTGTAGAATACGACAACATGGTTTATTTGCTGAAGACGACATCCCAATAAAGCATGCATACGCACACCTTAGTTCTACCGACAGTAGGTGAGATAATACATCATTCGGCACATAACAACACGTAGCTGTCCTCACTCGGCGACAATTTTGCACGAGCCACGCTCAATCGATGAAAATTTAGGTCGGCCTGCTGATCTTCTTTACCTGAACGCTAGTGATTTCACTGTGGGGTAGATCCCGTCTCATTACATCGTGTTTTATGATACGGGATGATCACTGGTGTAGCCGGGAGATCGGAGGGGGCTCGCAGCTTTAAAAAAAAAATGCTGGCTACACCTCTGCCCTAGACGAAAACGTGATCTAATTCGTGTGGAAGGCCGTGCCGCAATGAGGCATTCGGTCACGTCTGTTCTGCAAATGCCCGCAAGAAAGAGGGAAGGAAGTATTCGGACCAGGACCACTTTTGTGTCAACTAGAAAACTTTCTCGCAAGTCCATACGGATTTTCTTGTACTTCGTGCAGCCAACGGGTCGCTCAAATGTTTTGCCCCCTCCAAAGCCACTCTCTGTAAATATGAGCAAGCATTTATTGTAGGACTGCTGTCAGCAGGAATTGTTGCCACAGATTTCAACGAGTGCTGAAATTTCACGCTTCCAAACAGCTGGGAATCAAACTCGGACATGGCTTCTTGTAGAACGTTTTGTTGCGCTAGGCATTCGTCGATGTCTCTTCTTGTGTTCGTCTCGTTTCCGTAAAACATGGCTTCTTGCTCGACCGTGACGCTATGGTGGCTAGCCACATGGAGCCGCGTGCGCGAACGAGAACGCACACGGGCGTTTCGTGGTGCCCTGCCCACATTTTCGGTCCTTGCACAATCGTCCCGCAAATCTACCGCCTCAAAAGTGCAGCGCACTGGTGCTACGCTTTGTTCGCAGGAGCAATGCAAAGCCGCGCCATGGCCGTCGGCAGTGAGGGGGGCGAAAATAACAACAATGCCGAGCTCGCTCTTCTCTCCACCGCGTTAGCTGCGTTGTCCCCCCCGCTGATTGAAGTATCCTGTGCTGTTCCGTCCGACGGGCAATTGCTCGTGACCTTGACGCTGGTTTTCGGACCTTCTCTCTCCTTGGTGCGTCGACTCTGCGCTGTTTCTCTCCCTCACTTTTACTTTCGGCGCTCTCTTTCGCTCGCGGGCTGTTTTCGCTTTTGAAGCGCCGCGACGGGTGCGTATGTGTGCATACCGAGGCGGGTGAGGGTGAAGCAGAGAACCATCCGCCAAAACCTCACTTTCGCCCGACAGCCTTCCTTGGGCAACCACCCGCGGGCCTTCTTTCGTGCTCAAAGGAGAGCTGCGGTCGGCGACTTTTCTCCAAGTTTCAAATCCTCTCGCTTTCCTCGAACCTTTCCTTCAAGGTACCAAAGCCCTACTCTGGCTTCTTTATTTATTTTTTTTTGCTGTCACTCACTTCGTTCGTTTGTTGTAGTTTTTTTCTCTTTGTGGTTTGCGCCACCTCTAGGGTCCACTCTCTTTTTGTAGCCTTTTCACCATTTACGACCCCTCTGCTTCCTCTGCTTGCTGACGGAACGTAAAGAAAGAAAAGGAAGAAAGAAAGAAAAGAAAGAAAAAGAGAAAGCAAGCCATGCGCGAGTGTCACCCCTCCGCCCCCGCATCTCCAGAGCACCGTGGCGGGGCGTATTCTACCCACGGCATCCTCTTCACTTTCACCGAGATGTCTTCGGGGTGGCTTGTATCCGCGTGAAGGCACCAGCGCCGGGAGTAAAAAAAAAAAAATAAAATCGCCTGGGCCGTTTTTTTTTTTTTTTAAGGTACGGAAGAAGGAATATTTTCGTTGCAGCGCCTCGGAGACGGATGCAGCGTAGTGCTTCCTGCTTACTTGGAATAGACTTGAGAGCTATTCTGAATCTGCCTATCTAGTAGACTTCGGTCCGACGTCACCGAAATCCAAAAACCCTGACGTAATCGCACAGATGCGTTAAACGGGAGGCCACCGTAAACCTAATTAGTGAGCTAACGCGATCACATTGCTGGATTAGAGTTACAGTACGACCTCCAGGATTCGTGTGGCCAAGAACGAATCTCTGAAGTGCATTCTTTCAGTTGTGAAAGTACTCCGCCGCGACAAAATGATGTAGCGGAAGATCAACCGCAAGCGGGCACACGCTGCTAGCGATGTTCCGGTCAATCAGCGTTGGCCGAAATGGGGAGTCGAGTGGACGGAAAGTTTGAAAATGGCTACACTGCTTTGTTCTCGGCACCAACTTTCTTCCTATCCGCACCAAACACTGCACGCATATGGTTGTGTCTTTCAGGCTTCCCACGTTCACTATCCTTTCTCTCGTGCAGTCGGCGTTCCTACTTGGTTCCAACTTTTACTGGCTTTGAGGAGGCACATATATAGAGCGTGCGGGGCATTAGCTGCAGTGAACGACACTGTAACGTCTGACGGGTGCACCCTTCTCGGAACCTGCCGAAAAACGCGTCCACTTGTTGGCATAAGATTTAAGTGGCCTGCAGAATGGTATTGCGCTTCTATCATTCCCTGGAAGGAAGCGGGGAAGAGCTCTGCAGTACCCCATCAGTGCACGTTTCCTTCAGCGCATGTGTTGGTTTCCCGCTCGCGTATCGCCGTTCGCGGAAAACGGCTTCCAACAGGAGTGGACAATTTATGGCCCTGTTACTCCGGTTTACGACGTTGTCGCCGCCGCCTGAGCGGAGTATCCTCGCACCGATGGCGCCTTGTCGAGAACTTCCATGCAGTGCAGAAAACTACCGCGCCTGGAGCTTTCAGTCAGAAAGCAATCCGATAAGTTTTCCTTGGCATCATCGCATTCTTGACCAGCTCCTCGTGTAGATGTTCTCGCTGTAAGCCTCGACGGTGCTTGCGGACTATAAGCAGTCCATAAGCGTCACCCAAATAGGCACAGCAAGATTTTTTTCTTTATTGCACGAAGGGAGGAGGGTATTGATATGTGAAATTCGACGTCCCAAAACCACCATATGATTATGAGAGACGCCGTAGTGGAGGGCTCCGGAAATTTCGACCACCCGGGGTTCTTTAACGTGCACCAAAATCTGGGCACACGAGCCTACAGCGTTTTCACCTCCGTCTAAATGCAACCACTGAAGCCGGGGTCCGATCCCGCAACCTGCGGGTCAGCAGCCGAGTAACTTAACCACTAGACCACCACGGTGGGGCAATGGAGGAGGGTAGGGGCTGTCAGCCACCCTTTGCGTTTGTCCGTGCGCCTGCGTGTATGCGTGTGCGTATATAAACACATAACCAGAATTTCAGGAGAGGGGAGGGGACAATCTCCAGACCTAGAGTTACTGTTTATGAATGACCCGAAGTTTGTGGGACCGGATCCCACCAACAAAAAAGGTGAGTTTTCGTCAACTTAAATTTCTCTGAATTTACGTCCCTAAAACACAAGACAGTTAAAACATAAAAATAAAGTCCTGCGTGCTAACATTGGCCTAATTATCTGTTGGGTTGGTTCGGTTGTGTCCAACAAAGGGGCTGCCAGTAACACCCCAGTAGTGATTGGCTGAGGGGGGCGTGAGCGACGAGTTCTAACAAACGTGTGGCCCTATTTTACAGCGGGAGTATGAGACGCCAGGGCGTAAAAGTCACCACGAAAGCTGCGAGAACGGCTTTTCTAGAACTCTGTCAAGCATTGTGTGTAATTTGTTGAGACTGCACGTCGCTTATGCTGATGAAAAAACTATGGCTGCTCAAGTTGTGTTTGGGAAGCTTTAAAACATATACTCGCTGTGCAACTGGCATTGGCTGTTATGTATAGAACTCTTACGCCACTCATGTTAATGCAATTCCTTGCTCGACATGACAGCTGCATAGGGTCTTTTTGCAAAGAGTTTTCGAGCACCAGCGTAACTCTGACGTAAAACACTGAACTGCCACGTAGAGTACTCGGATGAAAATCCTATTTGATCCTGAATATTTGTTTTTTATCATTTCATTTTTTTTTATTTCGCGCGATAGCGTTACGGACACTGGTGGAGAGGGCGGACAACTACGGTGCTGTTGTTGTGATCTCATGACAGCTTTCGCATGTATTACAGTAAGCCTACCCAAATCGCCCGCTGTCTATACGTGATCGCCGACGCCACGATTCCGTCTCGTGGCTGCAAGTTTGTCGAACCGTTACAACACATGAACCACCACCTCATGTATTCGTCACCATGTCATCGATGTATACACCGATAGCACGGTGACCATGCAGTGCTTTGTACATAACCAACCAGTGCAATACCTCGGGAGCATACGTGCATAATGTGTCTCGCTGTGACCAGCGCTACCCTGTCATTATCGTACAAGTTTTGTGCGTTGTGACTCTTTTCTGGCTACTGCGTTGTACAGTTGAGTTATGTGTGGTTCACAATAAGTTTCTCAAAGCCATATTTCTTGTGCTTCCCTTTTCTGTTCCATGGGCCGCTTCAGCAAAAGGACCAGTTGGACCAGTTGGACCAGTTGGTGATAGTACTTGAACATGTTTTAATACAGCGCACGACTACGATATCTCGATAGATAATACGATATCTTAACTTTTATGCTGTCGGAGAGTACACGTGGGATGTATCATGGTTTTTCAATGTTCATAATGGCAGCTGACCTGTTTTTTGCCTTTGTGTGGTCACATGGGTGTGACGGTAGAAGTGTCCTTTTTTCCGTTCATGCTTTCCCAATAAAGATGAAGTTGTGAGTCAGCGCTGCAGTTTGTCTCTTCTTCTCTTGTGAGAACTTAGTCGTGCGCTGTGTTAAAATATGTTAAAGGACTGCTTAATGTTTAGCGCCTCGTACACCAGTATTCTGAAGGATGTCATAATGAAAAGCCATCCGTAGTAAGGTGTTAGACTGCCACGGGGGGGGGGGGGGGGCAGTCACTAGACTGCCCCCCCTGCAGGCGAGCTTTTTTATTATTGTTTAATGTATCCACATTGTACAATAGTGCCATGGCAGGGAATAACTAGAATCAACAATGACTCTACATAACACGAAAGACCAAGTATTGAACTAGCAACGATGGCAGTGCTAGTGATAGCTACTATACTTCAGCACCGCTTAGCCCTGCCATTTTTAAATACACAGAGCAGAAAACAAAATAGGGAAGTCAAGAAGGTTAACCACATGTAGCTCAAAAAATGAATCTTCATGATAAAGAAAACCAGCTTTGAATGCTCCTACTGAAGCAGACGCAGAGTAAAAAGCGCTAAAAAAGACGTTTATCTACTACAACAACAACACAATTCCCCCGCTACTTTCCTCACGTACTTTCTTTAAGGCTTTAATTATCTATTCAACTATCTAATAGGTGGGCGTGAGGTAACGCCAACGCACAATGAAATGCCGACGCACTTTGCATAGTAAGTGAAAGGCTTCGTCGCTGCCACGAGCGCGTGCAGTGCACCCCATGCCGTTTACACGCGTCAAACCACAACAATGATATACACAAGTCGTGTTCTGCATACGAGAAGACGTCGCACGCAGCAGGAAGCGTTAGCGAACGTATATATATGATACGCTCACAACGGTGGTCTTGTGTATGAGACGGCGTGCAGAGATGTACCAGGAGATAAGAGACATATTAATTAGGCCACCCCTAGCCGGCATACGATAGCGAAGAACGTCGCCTTTAGGAAGCGGCAGACTGTAGCAGGCACCGACGCTGCAGAAGCCAAGACGGCGAACGGGGTCAAACGGCTCCGGGCGAGCCTTATCGGTCAAAAGATACTAGGATCGCCGGGCTGGCGCCAGTGAGGACACGTGTTTTCGAACGGCAGTGCCGCTGCTTTCGCCGCCAGAAACGGTCGCTCAGAGCGACGTCGTCTTCTCCGCTCTGAATGGAAGCCCTCTGTACGGCGTTGTTCTCCAATTGAGGTCTTAACGGGGTCAACTTTTCGCCCGGCCCGCCGCCGTTTCGGCCGGGCGGCACAAAGCGGCCGGCTTGTCGCATGTTCCCATTTAAATGGATAATATACATGCTCTCGGTGGTGGTTGTCTGCTTGTGCGTCGCCACTGTGTCTAGATAGAGAGATAAAGAGACAGAAGAAAGTGTGGCTGCCCGGTCAATTCCGCGGGAGTGTATACATACACGATGGCTCCTTGTGCGCGACGTGCGCTCTCGGGCGTGCGCTTTAAAGAAGGAGCGAAGAAGCCGCGGCGACGTGCGACGCCGGCTTTTCGCGTAGACTCAGGAATGCTTATACGGTGATGCTGTTTTCCGGGTAGCCCCTGTGGATCCCTGTGTGTTCACGAGCGTGAGACGAAGAAGACTTCTCTTGTGAGAACTGTGAGAAGCCTTTTCTCCAGCGTCGCTCCCTTTCAGTCTCATCCGACTCAAAGATACTCGTTGTCACTAATTTGGCCTGTCCTCGACCTGATGAGCGGAGGAGGACAGAGTTTTTTTCCCCTCAAAACCATGTCAGGCAGAGCGGGGTTTCCATGTGAGAAAAGAGTGCCCTGGCGGGACCACGTGAGTCAAGAAGGGTGTACTGTGCGGAAACACCGTACCATCTTGGTCGGCGCCTTGGGCGCCGGCATGGGAGTGCCAAAAAGGCTTCCAATATCCCCCCCCCCCCCCCTCCTACCATAGCCGCACCAAGTGTCCTCCACCACAATGCCACGGTGCAGCACTGGTTTACAACCACCAACATCAAATCGCTCCGATTCTTCCGGTCAACACATCCTTCTCTTTATTCTGAAGGACTAATACACATGGTGTATCAGTCCTTCATGGTCACATGGTCACCCTTGATGACAATCGAGCCTGCCCTGAATATAATTTGTTTGATCGTGACTGGCTATTTCGTGCGAGATGCGGAAGGAGACAATCATTGTTGATAAAGCTTTTCGAGATCGGACTTAATCGCGATCAGCAATACGTCGTGGCATAAGATATACAATCACCTAACATTTTACTGTGCGCAAAGAGCAGCTCGCGCAACCAAAACATTTTCCAATCACGGTAAGTTGAACACGAAGGCATTAGCGTCACTGCTAAAGCATCCAGCTATATCTATATACTGAAGCGAATGGAACTAGGAGGGCTAATAACAACGGAGAATGCACGTGATTGCCCTGCGACGACCCTGATGAGTAATATAGTGGTGCTTCCACCTTTATTGGGATTCGAGACGCTCGTCTTGAGCACAGTACATCAAGAGCACGATATATCACAAGGTCAGCGGCCGCACCCCTCCTATGGTTTCCTTCGGGAAACGATACCGCTGTGGCATGGATGCTCGGAAAATAAATAAGTTGAGTGGAGGACGGCATGGATCCTCGACTAGCCTCCCCCATCTGTATACTGTATACAAGCAGCTGCGCACTGCAGCGCTGGCCGGTGTTGAAGCCCACTTTCAGAGTCAACACGGTAACTTTTTTACTGCAAGCATGCTATCTTTTACATTAATTTTGAGCGTACTTCTTTTCGTTTAGAGATGTTACCGGTGCATGTTCCCTGCTTTTCAAAACAAAATGTTTTTTTTTAGTCCTAAGGTGCACATTAACAATGAACACATTTGTAGGACCGAAATTTACAATTACAAACACGGTGGATTCGCATGTTTTGCTTGATACTACAATTAATGAGAATCAAATCAGTTCTTGATTGATTTTGTAAATTTTATAACATCGCTGCACCACTCAGACGCGGTCACATCAGTAATCGATAAGAAACCAAAAAATCCGAAAGACTGCCTGAGATGCCGCTATTGAAAAATAAATGCGGGGCGCTGACATACGGGAGCGGGCATTAGGCCATCAATTTAAAAGTTACCCTATCGATACCGTAATTCTAAAAATGTGTAGGAAGGCACACCTTCACATGCCTGAGTACTTCGCATAGTAATCATTTCAAATAGAACTTATCGTATGGTAAACCTGTAATTTATCTTTTGGTTCACTTCTTTTTGCACACTGTGAGCTACAGCTGACCGGCGTCACCTTATTCTGAATGCAGGTTCACTGGACGGTGAACGTGGGCAACATTTTTTAACACGAATACCGGACTGATGATGCATGTACATGCCGATATGTGTGAAGGGCAGCTAACAATCAAATCACTGTTCACTGTATGGGTGGTGAACATGCGACTGTCACGCACCATCACTTCCGGGACTCGCGGTCTCCAATGTCACTGAACGACACGAGGCACATTCAAGCCCGAGCGCCGAACAACAGCGCCCGCAGAATGCCAGCCCGAGGGGCGTCCTGTTTGTATACGCGCATTACGAGTGCCTGGCATTTAGTTACGATAACAAGTGCGAAGACAGCGCGGGAACGGAGATGGTAGGCCACGCGCTGTACAAATATACGGGCGAGCACAGTAAGTGTCAGCTCGGCCTTTGAATGCCCCTGCAAATAGCGAAAGTTCGCTCTCCACTCGAGTGATTCACGGGGTGGCATCGAATTCATAAAGCATGCAAGTGACTGACAAGCGAAAGTGTCCGACATTGCGCACCTCTAGTATGTGAGGGCAGCGCCTAAGGAGACTAAGTATCTAACTGCCCCGACTAACGAAAAGTCGAATCAGTTGAGTTTCTCTTTTTTTCTTCCTCGAAATATCTGCGTCGTTTCTAGGGAAAAAAAAGTATTTACTGACCGTAGGAGAGAGGGAGAAAAGAAGAGGAAAGGCAGGGGGGTTAACCACTCGCATTGGCTCGGTCGGCTACCCTGCACTTGACGGAGGGTGGGGGGGGGGGTGCAATAGTACAAAGAATAGGGGGGGGAGGACAAGAGTAAGAAAGAGAAGGATGAACAGTTCGCACACGCGCAACACGAACTCACGCTGTTAGTTCACTGGTGCTAGTGATGTCCGGTCGTCGTCAAGAAGCATAATCGTGGCCTTTCTGCATGTACGAAACTATAGGCCAAAGTCTCAAGATCTTTTACTATAGTGGTCTTCAAACCAGACGACGGAGTTTGGCTTCCAGACCACGTCGTTGAGCCTGGTGTATAGATGGGCAATGCCATGGAATATGCTCAAGCGTCTCCTCACAGGCGCATAAATTGCATGCCGCACTGATGGCCATTCCAATGAGATACGAATACGAATTGGCAAAAGCCACACCCAACCACATGCCACACCACAAGTTAGAATGCATCGTGAGAGCCCAGGTGGCAAACTAAGTTGCAAATTAAGGTCATTCGAATGGGAGCTCGAGTTGGAAAAAATTTGGCAGATCCCGCGTATCTTGGAAATCGACGTTATGCGAAGCATGTGGAGGGAAGGTTGTAATTTTGCGGAGTGTTGTTGTGGAGGGTTGTTGTAATTTTTTTTATTGAGTGACACGTTATGAAATGGGGCTAAATTTATGTACAAATGTTGCAAGCACAGACATATGTTAAGCACGTGCAGATAACCAGTTGTTCGCCCTTGCGCAACGATGCCACACCAGAAGTGATAAGCTGATATGAAGCGCCAGTGCTCGCGAGGATGGCAGCCCTGGACACCGCTGCATAAATCAACTTCAGCAGATAACACCGAGCACCAATCGACGTTAACACGACGTGACGGCTGTATGTAATGTAATGTTTACAAAATTGGATAGCCAGCCCTGCAACCACAATTGACGTTTCAGGAACCTTATATAGTTCAATGTGAAAGGTAGTTCCGAGGCCTGGCAAGCCTCTGCGGTAGATTACTTGATTGCTACGCAAAATGACCGGGTTTGATTCCTAGTGGGACCCTGAAAAATATTCTTTGCATTCATCGTGCAAACGCTGCCGATGTCAGACAGCGACACACACCCGCCCGCGGGTATGTGCCACTGTCTGTCGGAAAGTGTTTGACGACGTACATTACGAGATTGTGACTTCATGTGACCAACCAGTAGTATTTGTCAAACTATCTTACCATCCCCTACTAATTTTGGTTAATTCCAAGTTCAGGGGGTACCAGACGTAAGCGGCCAGATAGACACACAGATATGGGCCAATACTGCTTCAATACGCAAAAAATTGCTTAGCATTTAAAAACCTGTGTATTTCATACCAGACGCGTGGTTTTGAGAGCAAGTGATTGTAGTCGCCGTGCGGCGTCCGTTTTCAGAGTGGTATGAACCAGGGGCGTAGCCAGCATTTTCTTTTCTTTGGGGGGCGGGGGGGGGGGGGGGGCTTCTCATGAATTTTGAGAAGGCGACCCCCTAAAATCGTCATTTTTCGCTCTCTATGCAATGACAAAAAATATTTCGGTAGAGGGTGAGGGGGGGGCACAGAGTGCCACCCCTGGCTACGTCTCTGGTATGTACATCACAAGGTATTTGTGTTGAGCCGTTCGTGCAGCTTCAAGCGCATTGTCATTGCCGACAACACCGCTATATAACTCAGCAACCTTTGAAATGTCATTCCTAGAGCACGTGGTGGTAGTCACGCCTTACTGACGCAATAGCGTTAAAGAGCTCAATCCGCAGACATGTCGGCGTTGGTGTCGGCGTCGGCAGTTGTGAGCAAAAAATCATAATCTTACGCGGGACCAGAAATTCGAGAACGACGCAAATAAAGTAAATAATGAAAAAAACACTGGACCAGGGTGTTACAACGCACGACACTGACTACACAGAACATCAATGGCACGTCGTTTATTCCAGATAAGCCAGAGCCTCGGCGAACCCGAGGTCCCGCGCAGCGCGAGCGTCACGATACAGGCGAGCCGCGCTTCTTGCTTGATGATGTTAGTCTCCGATGCCACACAGGATGAGGACCGAGCCAAGGTAGTTTGCGTAGCAAGTGGATGTTCTACCACACGGCCACGCTTTTGCTTGTGAATACAGTGAAAAGAACTCCCTCTGCTTAGAACTGCTGTGAAAGCAACGCTTTTATACTTTACAACAAGCGCGTTCTGTATACATGCATCACAATGCAACATGAAATATGGCAGCAATAATGCGTGGTATAAGTGCCCATTGCCAGCGGGCTTCAAAAGATGTGATCATCATAATGGCCTCGTGTTTTAAAGCTGGTCACCCACTACCATAGGCACACACGCTACTCTGCCTATCCACTTAAGGACATGTAGTGGGTGCATAGCAAGTTCGAAAGGGTTTCTTGCACGATGACCTTGAAGTACGCACTAGGAACAGCGTATCGCTATCGCGTTCAATTCCTATAAATGCGAAGCTCAAATGTTCCTTACGTTTTCAATACACTTATTGTTTGTGTAATCTATGCCACGAAGCAGAGCGTAGTGTTTGTAATGCTCACCTTTAGTCGCTAAAAGTGGCTTATTGATTATAGGTAACTGCTGAAGTGTGTATTCGACCGCACCTTAAAACACTGCGAGTTCTGCTGCTGTGGACGTTGTGGTATTGGAAAACTGGAACTGCAATGATACATCGCCGGATGGAACCACCACGTCTTCGGTGGAATCAGTGGAAATTGTGGATTCATTGGTGCAAACATGGTAGCCACAGGAGCACTGCTGCTTTAGCCTGTGTGTATACAGATGCGTATAGGCGATTAATGCATATTCATTGTTTATTTCATTGACATGCTTATATGGGTACGACAAAGCATACAGTATGTGAAAAGAGAAAGAAATAAGCGGTTAATACATCTTTCAACTGTTACGGCAGTTGTCACGGCGAATTGCTTTTCGCTAGAAAGATGCGTTCCCATTGCTCCAAAGCGCAACGCTTAAAGAAAAGTAGGAACACCTCAATACATGACACCGTAGTAGTAAATTTTTCTATTTAATTCATTTGCACGGGTAATATTTGTCTATATTATTTCTTTTGTAAAATACATTACCCTATCTTTTGTAATCTTTTATTCCCTAAAGAACTTCAAGTGGTTGAAACTTCCGGCGTCCTCCACTTCGGCCCTTTTCTCATAATCACATTGTGGTTTTGAGACGTAGCACCCCACATATTCCCATTTCTATTACCCAAGTATTCCCATTTATCATATTCCCATTTATCATATTGCCATTTACATTCCCCACATATTCTCATTTTATTCCCATTCACCGACGCTATAAAGAGTAGCATGCTTGCAGTTATATAGACCGCAGCAAAAATCTATCTTTTTCCAACAAAAACTTTACTCTCTTATCGGGAAAAAAGTTAAATCTTTTTAGTGTGGTCAATATAAGCGAAACACGGGGATAAGTGTCACCATAATGAATGCCGTTAAAACTGAAGTAAGATCTTGGGAGTGAATTAAAGCGCAGAGCAGGAGCTTACAAATACAAGACATAGGTATGGCTTGGAGACGCTGGACGTCTTTTGGCTTTCTGGTATCCCGAGCCTGTGACCTTCGGATTGAGCATCTGCCTTCAGGAACTTGTCTTTTAATCCAATTTACTTTGTTCCAACTTATATCTCAATTATTACAATATACTTAAACATGCACAATTACGTTCTTTATACCTTGCTTTGTTTATTATCTGCTGGATGTCATTGAGGATGTGTCAAGTAAGGAAACAAGTCGATGATTTTTTTTTTCATTCCTCTTCTGTATAGAATATGTACAGTATTCTAATCAGAATGTGCAGCTTTTTTATTATTTATTTTTTCTCTACAAAACTTGTAGAAATAGAGTAGCCGGGGTAGTATGAAGCTTAACCTCAGCACAGCAAGAAAGTTATAACTTCTACTTATAACAGAACTCAGAACTGTGCGCAGCCCTGCAGTGTGACCACTTATGTTAGAACACCCTATTAACGCGCAAATTATATTGGCTTGAACGGCGTTTAGGGGAAGCACGGCTGGTTTTTGGAGCAGATCTAGTTTGTGTACTGTGTTGGCGACGACAGTGCGAATTTCGCGAGATATTTAGGCGCACTTTTCTTGCGCTCCTTGCTGCAAGAGGCGCTCAGGTGTCTCAATTTTCTCAAAATTAAAAACAGGGGCTTCTTAGCCGTTGCATACGTCATGGAAAGATTAGAAGACGAACAAACATATGGGCGAATTCATTTGATTGGCCTCTTCTTCTTAAATCACTGATTTTTTTTTTTCCTTTCGAGAAATCCTAACTTACTCACCCTCAAAAATGCACTGACTACTGTTAAGTCCCAACTTCTTCCTTTTTTATCCCTCCAAAATAAACAAAGCTACATTCGAACAGTGACCTCCAGAGAGAGAACTATGGAGGAGAAAAGGTGAACATGCAGGGAGGCTAACTATAACCTTTGTTCACTTTAATGCTCCCCACACCAAGAGGCATGAACATACTATATCGTTCACGAGCTCGTAAACAGTTTACTGTCTTGATAAACTGACGAATCAAGCCCCCGAGTTAGTTCCTTCAGTGCACTTTTTAAACGATTTCGCTGCAGCCAATCCGTATGAACAGCGCAGGGAGGGGGGAAGGGGGTGATGACCGCCGTTGACATCGGTGGCACATGCAATCAACAAACATTTGTGTCATCATTAACGACGCATTTAAGGCGAGACAAGGCTCTTCGCACCCTCTACCGATGCACCACATCGCTTCCGCGCACTCCGATATAAAATGGCAGCAGGCGACGAGGTGTGCGGAGTCTCCCGCACGAAGACACCACCTCCACCCGTCACGATGGCAGGGAGCCGGTGCAGGTCAGTGCCGCCCTCCGTACGGGGGTCAGGGGTCAAGGTCCAAACGATTGGATGGTGCGAGCGGCCGCAGGCTAGAACCGGTTCGTTCTGATTTGGAACAGCCATAGCTGCCCAAGCAGTGGTTGGCCAGCGAGAAATGCGTGCTTCGATCGCAGGTGTCCTCGTGTGTATACATGAACTTTGGCGGCAAGGTGCACAGCCCGGAAAGAATTGGCGTCCCTCACAGTGCAAATCGTAATTTTGTATTACGGCAGAGCTGTTACGCTCGATGTTGACAGTGTTTCGTAGACAGACGAGTACCACCATCATTAGCCCGCACGCACTCTATTCGTCACGGTGGTCTTCCCCTTCACTCGCAGAAGACATGCGACCATATCTCCAGCAAGGGAGGCACTAAAACTAATGGTTGAGAGCATGAGTACACACAGGGAGAGAAGAAAAGGGTAGAATATAACGGCAATACAAATAAACATATAGAAAGAGGGAAATTCTTGGTGGAAACAATTTATGGGCGATAGAAAGCATAGATATATAAAGTATAATATAGAAGGAGGTTGAAAAGAAGAGGTTGTCACCTAGAATGCTCCGGTGGTCCATCTTTTTGAATGCGTGCAGCTACACACTGGTTCATCGTCCGGAGAGGGAGGTTTCTAACGCTGATGCGCCAAGCAGACTGTTTTCATATGTGACTGTATACGCGCACCACCCCCATTTTTCGAAGTCTTCACGCTGGAGTTGACCACGAAGCCTTTTCTGCAGGCCACAGACATCGCTGTTTTGACGCGGCGGTACCCTGTGCTGCCTCGTGTTCTCAGCTGAACTCTTAGCAGTTGGTCTACAGGGCGTCTCGGTGGCGAGTTTCAGGCATGTGAGCAGATACAGCATGACATCGCAGTGTACAAGGGGTGCGCCTTATGGGGAAACAGATTTGTGATCATTACAGGTGCAAGAGCTTATAGGTACCACAGACATTGCATAGTGCGCATCGAGGGATTGTTCGTACGAAGGCTCCCGGTCGTAGTTATGTGTGGTGGCCGAAAAAAGACACCTACATTCAGCACAAAATGAACATGTGCGGTACATTCGCGGCACCAAAACCAGATTATTCTCAGGCCCCTGTTCACCACTGGGAGAGTAAGAACACCGAGGTCATGCCTCCATGTAGAATTCGCGGGGCAATTTCTAGGGAAAGCTTTATTCATTGTTGTGGACTCTTTCTCCAAGTCAGGACGTGGTGCCAGTGTTGTCCATGACCAGTACCACTGTCATATGGTGTCTGCGCCGACTGTTTGTGACTCATGAACTACCTGACATTATTGTATCAGACAATGCAGCACAGTTCCTGTCTGGAGGTTTCGACAGTTCCTAGCGGGCGGCCTGAATCGCCACGTGAGATCTGCCCCCTTTTATCCAGCAACTAATGGGCAGGCCAAGCGTATGGTCAGAACAACTAAGGAATTTTCGAGACGAATCATCCAGGGTGACTGGGACCGTCGTTTAATGAGTTTAATGCTCCAGCAGCATGTAACTTCATACACCAGTACAGGATGGAGCCCTGCAGAGCTACTTTCCAATCGCCATCCCAAGACACTTCTAGACAGACTGCACCCGGACAAGATGAAAGACGACCATTGCCGGACCATCTGAACTGAAGTAGAGCAAAGCTCAGCACACAGTTTTGCGTTCGGGGACGCAGTGTATGTGCGAAACCACATTCTTGGACTACGCTGGGTTCCTGCAAATATTGCTGAAATGGTGGGGCCATTCTCATACCGGGTTCACACGCCTGAGTCACCGGGAACTGCGGCGACATGTGGACCAGATGCGGCACCGCCATGTGGACTCCGAGCTTTCGGCCTGGCGGAGTCCGCCAGGCCGAAAGACTCTCGCATTGACACAGATCAAACGGGCTGTCGCAGTTCTTCTCGCCATGTCAGGCAACCAGCTTACTAAATGTCTTACTCTGATGTACAAAGCTGGGGGGAAGGAACAGTTGTGTACCACCAGGTGGTGTGTAGCGACCACCACCCGGGAGCAAATCCAGCCACGTTGAATGCAGCAGGTTGACGTAATGCACTAGTTGAAAGAACCTTCCAGCTCCGCGAGCTCATCACCTCGTGCTTTATCTAGCCAGCGGTACGAGCGGTACACGGCCGGCACAGAAAAACCATTCAGCTTCCAGCAGCGGCCGCATTTTCGTACGACGGCCTTTTGTTGAGTTACAACTGATCGTATTGGAATAGTTGCTAGTTTTTCGTGGGACATTTCTATTTGTTGCTCTCCACCACGGTGAAAGCAATGGTTCCTGTGTGCAGCTGCTGCCGCAGATTCGATTCTGGTCACGGCGGTCACATTTCGGTGGAAACGGGATGGCTGTGTGGTGTTGGTGCACGTCAAAGAACAGCAGGTGGTCAGAATTTTTGAAACACCCCATGTCACAAACGACTCCAATCCGCGGGCCCCATCTTCCAAAGAGGGGCGCTTTTGTGTTCGGGGGACGACATCCGGCGACTAACGACCAAGCGTGGCGCCGGCTTGTCTTCCCTGCACCTGTACCGAAAGGGGAACCGGCGGCCTAAAAAAGGAAAATTACCCCCAGATGAGACAAGATCACGTGTACGCCCCTGAAGAGGTTTGGACTGCATTGGAATAGGCAGTTGACGTACAGCCAGCTACAAGTGCGGTCGTCGGTGTCGCGAGTCTCGCGTAGGCGGCGAGCATGGAGTGACCCGTGCAACGTATTGAGACGGCTGCAATTCCGGGCACCCTCGTCGTCTACCAAGCCGGCGAGACCTTCAGCGGCACCCGTCAACTCCCCTACGTGCACCAAGAGCTGGCCTGGTCCGTATGGAACTTTTTATTGTGACTTTTTTTAAACTGTTAAATTGTTTTAACCAGCCGTTTTTTTTTAAATCTGTGTAGTTGTGTGCGCTGCGACGCACATAGAAACTCAAAAGCGCTACCCTGATCATTCTGTAATTATTTTTTTGTATCCCTCTCCTTTGATTTTCATCTTGTTGTTATTTTATTATGTTCCGAATATTTGTCCTTAGCCTGTATTTTTTGTAGTGTTTTTAGCACATTTTGCTATATATAGCTGTTGTTTCTATCGCGCGTATCAGTTTTCCTCCTCTGCTATTTTTGTAATCTCCTGCCTTTGCCCCTGTTTTAATTAAATGCTTGTTTATGTGTAATCAAACTCTGTGTCTGCTCTATGAGTGCGTCGGTCAGGCCCACACATCACCACACGTGCAACCCAGCACGGGTCGGCCAACCCGCAAATAAATTCGAAATGTGCCACTTCGAGGCCTTTCAGGCGTCGCAGGTCGAAGCGTAAAGTGGAAGCCTGCGAGTCTGCCGCACGTCGATGTTGGATCGGCGGGGCCTCACTCGAAGTGTGTGACATTATCTGGCGTCCGCGACAGGACTGGCCGACCACGTGGTGGTGCCTGGGAGACCGACGTAACTCTGAGCCAACAGTGTGCAGTCGCCTTGATATTGGCCCGTTGTTCGGCAGCTAGTCGTAGCAATGGAGGACACTGATTTTGATAAACTTATGGAGCAGGGCAGGGGTTTTGGTCTCGAGGGCAGAGAATTGTACGATTTTGTGGAAAGAGAGCGCAGTAAGCGTAAAGAAGAGCGTGATGCGGAACGCGCATATTTCAGGCAACTCGCGGAATTCGAAATGGAGCAAGAAAGGGAAAAATCCCGGCTCCGAATTCAGGAGGAGAGGGAGCGTTTGTCATTGCGTCAGCAGTCCACTCCCCAGTCGGGACAAACCACAGGCTCAGAAGCGGCCGGGCGCATGCACCCCATTAGCCCACACAAACTGATGCCCCCATTTTATGAGGCACGCGACGACCTTGACGCCTACCTGAGAAGGTTCGAGCACGTCGCGCAAAGTCAAAGGTGGCCCCGCGAAGACTGGGCTACAGCCTTAAGCCTCTGTCTCAGTGGGGAGGCGTTGAATGTTTTCAGCCGGATGCCCGCGTCAGATTGTACTGATTACGAGAAGCTGCGAAAAGCACTAATGATCCGTTTCCGTCTTACTGAGGAGGGGTTTCGCGAGAAGTTCCGAAGAGCCACACCAAATAACAACGAAACTTGCTCACAGTTTCTAACTCGCCTGAGAAATTTTCTCGAAAGATGGGTTGATCTGGCGGGTACTGGGAACAGCTACGAGGCGCTCTTTGAATTAGTCCTAAAGGAACAATTTCTGAGCACTTGCGCAACCACCTTGGAACTTTTACTGAGGGAAAAAACAGACGCTTCACTAGGGGATATGGTACAAAGAGCTGAACAATACACGGAGGCGCATGGCTGGCGCAACTTCTCGAGGATGGCGGCAGCGAGAGAAAGGCCGAAAGCACCGACTATCCAAATGGGACAGAGTCGAGACTACCAGCCGCTGAATGGAGCTAAAAAGCAAACAGAGAAACGGTGTTTCTTGTGCTCGAGTACCGCACATAACGCCGAAAATTGCAAGCTCTCCAACGGTGGCAAGGGCGATCAGAGAAAACCGTGTCAGATATGCGGAAGGCCAGGCCACCCTTCCTGGAAGTGCTGGAAGAAGGAAACAAACAATGACCGTGCATCAACGAAAGAATCGGCAGCCGCCTGCATTGATGAAGGATTCTTAGAGTTGAAGAACGGCGAGAGAGTCCCTGTCGTCAGTGCCGGCATCACGGAAAAGTACACTGAAGTTACCGAGCGGCTTCCTGTGCTGACCGGCTTGGTGGGAGGCAGAGAAGTTCGCGTCCTCAGGGATACCGGCTGCAACACGGTCATTGTCAAAACTAGTCTGGTCAATCACGATGACTTTACTGGAACAAGCGCACCAGTCTACCTCCTGGACCGCTCAGTGAGGATGCTGCGTGAGGCATGGGTCGACGTTGAGACCCCATTTTATTCAGGCCGACTGAAGGCAAAATGTATTGAGAACCCCATATACGATCTCATCCTGGGTAACGTAGAGGGCGTACGACCAGCTGATGACCCCGATCTACACTGGAACCTCCAAAAAAAATGTGATGTTGGGAGCAATGTGGACGCATCCCAAGACGCCAAGGCAGAGGGGCAGGAGCTGCTGACGGATGACGGTACGGGGGAGGAGCAAAAGGGACAAGAAGTACCTCAAGCCAACCCCGCGGTTACGCGCTCACAAAGCTGTAGGGAAACCACTCGGAAGAAGTTGCGGGTACCTGAAGCTTCCCTGGACGTTAGCCGGGAAGCACTAGTCGAGGAGCAAAAAAAAGACTTGACATTACAAGCTGGATTCAATCGCCTAAATGTTTAGAAACACAGAAAGAACGGGGACCGCCACACGTTTTTCATACAAGAGGGATTACTCCAAAGAAGATACGTGTCGAAGTCCGGGGAAGAGTTCTCACAAGTTGTCGTACCAGAAAAATTTTGTGTCCCAATAATGCACTTGGCCCATGATGGCGCCATGGGAGGACACCAAGGGGTGAAGAAAACGCTCTCGAAGGTTCGAACCGAATTTTTCTGGCCGGGGATGCAGGCTGACATGAAGCGCTTCGTCGCGTCCTGTGACATCTGTCAGCGGACTGCGCCTAAGGGACATACCAGAAAAGTGCCCCTGGTCAAAGTACCCATCATTTCTACTCCCTTTGAGAAGGTGGCGATTGACATAGTTGGACCACTTTTTCCCAGGTCAACCCAGGGCAACAAATATATTCTCACGATGGTCGACTATGCCACTCGATACCCAGATGCTGTTGCGCTACCAAGTGTAGAAACCGAAAGGGTGGCCGAAGCGCTGGTGGAAATGTTTTCGCGCGTAGGTGTGCCTCGCGAAGTACTCAGCGACCGGGGCACAAACTTCACTTCCGAAGTTATGAAGGAAGCCAGCCGCCTGCTATCTCTCAAACAGCTCCACACAACCCCGTATCATCCAATGGCGAATGGCCTGGTCGAGCGGTTTAATGGGACGCTCAAACAGATGATAAAACGCATGTGCCAGGAGAAACCGCACGACTGGGACCGTTATCTCGCTCCGTTATTATTTGCTTACCGCGAAGTCCCACAGGAAAGTCTCGGATTTTCTCCATTTGAATTGTTGTACGGAAGGACTGTTCGAGGGCCGCTGGCGGTTCTAAGGGAGTTGTGGACAAATACGGCTCTTTCGGAAGAGTTGAAGACCACGTACGAGTACGTCATTTCCCTACGGGAGAAGTTAGAGCACACCTGTCGACTGGCGCACGAGGAGTTGGAGCGTGCAGGGGAGCGCTATGGCAAGTACTACAACTTGAAGAGCCGAAAGCGTTCCTTGAAACCGGGGGAGCAAGTACTGATCTTATTGCCCACGGATAACAACAAGTTGCTAATGCAGTGGAAGGGACCCTTCAACGTTGTCAGCAAAAAGGGGGACGCCGATTATGAAGTCGAGGTCGGCAGCTCCTGCAAAATTTTTCACATAAATATGTTGAAGCGTTATCAAACGCGAAGCCCCGAAATTGCTGGAGCTGGGGCCATTGTCAGTTTCGAAGACCCGGAAAGGGGGGACATCGAGCTCTTACAGCCCCATCAATTGCAGTCTTTCCGGGACGTGAAGATATCTGATCACCTGTCAGTGCAACAAAAAGCAGAGGTCACCCAATTACTCCAAGAGCACCAGAAGATCTTTTCAGACCTTCCTGGAAGAACAGGGCTGACGGAATGCAAGCTCGAACTGACCAGCGAACGACCCGTGCACGTCCGACAATACCCAATGCCTTTCTCAGTGAGAGGCATTATAGAGGAAGAGGTAGCCGAAATGCTGAAGCTGGGTATTGTGGAAAGATCTGACTCACCCTTCAATTCCCCCGTCATCGCTGTGCGAAAACCAGATGGAACACACAGAGTGTGTATCGACTTTCGTAGACTTAATGAAGTCTTGGTGGACGATGCTGAGCCAATCCCGCGGTCTGATGAGCTGCTTGCGGTGGTGGGCACGAAGCGGTTTTTCTCGAAGTTGGATTTTGCCAAGGGGTACTGGCAGGTACCTCTTGCTCTTGAGGCAAGACCGAAAACAGCGTTCGCTACCGTATCGGGGCACTACCAGTTTTGCTATATGCCTTTCGGGATAAAAACTGCACCGGCCGTTTTCACTAAACTCATGAGACGCGTCCTCTCGGACGTCCCAGACGTCGCGTACTATTATGATGACGTACTAGTCTCAAGTACCACGTGGGAGGAGCACTGTCGAACCCTCAGGGAGGTATTCATCCGCATCGGTAAAGCGGGGCTGACGGTAAAACCGGCAAAGTGCGAAATAGGCATGCAGCAAATATCGTTCCTTGGGCATCAGATCGGCGCCGGGGAGCTTTCTCCGCTTTCCGGGACCTTGGATAAGATTCAGAGGGCACCCCGGCCAACCACGAAGCGACAGGTGCGATCCTTCCTTGGGCTAGCGGGATACTACCGGGAGTTCATTAGCGATTATGCAACATTGACAAGCCCATTGTCCGACCTCACCCGAAAGGGGCTTCCTAACAGTGTGAAATGGGGCCCGGATCAGGAGAGCGCGTTCGTTCAGCTCAAGAAATGCCTGACAACCACACCCATACTGAAGCTTCCAGATTTCGAACGACAGTTTGTTCTACTGACTGACGCATCGGATAGGGGAATCAGAGCGGTGCTTCTCCAAGAACACGAGCAGATTCTCCACCCCGTGGCCTATGCTAGTCGAAAGTTGCTACCCCGAGAGGTAGCATACTCAACGGTCGAAAAGGAAGCTCTTGCTCTTGTCTGGGGAGTCGAGAAGTTCCAGGTTTTCTTGTACGGGAGACGTTTTCTTGTTCAGACGGATCATGAACCTCTAAAGTTCATTCAGGGGGCGAAATGTTCCAATGGACGAGTCCTTCGTTGGAGTCTTAAGCTCCAACAATACAGTTTCCGAGTACAACACATAAAGGGTTCAGAGAATGTAGGGGCTGATTACATGAGCCGAGTCGGCGATGAGGAGGCCTGAGTGTACTTAGGTTCAATGAAACGCAGATGATCGCGTCGCGTATAGCGGCCTTTGACATTCGCTTTATTTGGTTTCTGTTTTATTCATGCCATAAGGCCGCATTTTTAAGTTTTGTTTGCATACATGGATGCTTCGTACCTTCTTAATTTTGTCTGAAACCTTTTTGTATCACTTTGACTTCGAATTGCTCGGTAATTGTTTTTCTTCTTGTGGATTTGGAAGAATTATGTGTAGTGATTATCTTGTGATCCGTGTCATGATCGACAGACAGGGTGCTTCAAATACAGCTCCCTCGATTCTGGCAGTGTGTGTTATTTCGTATTTCATGTGTGTGTCCGTGTCGTGGTGCGCGGGTTATGACATTCATCGTATGATGACCATGAAAGTGTAGTGTATCAGATGTTCTCTGCGATGTCGTCCACATCAGTGAAATGGTGCGCGAAAAAAAAACGCATTGGTGGACGACCGGAACACTGAAAGCTCGTGAACATTGTGCGTTTGTGATTTTCTTGAATATTACGGAGTAATATTCTTAAGAAGGGGGCTATGTCACAAACGACTCCAATTTTCGGATTATCCGCGGGCCCCATCTTCCAAAGAGGGGCGCTTTTGTGTTCGGGGGACGACATCCGGCGACTAACGACCAAGCGTGGCGCCGGCTTGTCTTCCCTGCACCTGTACCGAAAGGGGAACCGGCGGCCTAAAAAAGGAAAATTACCCCCAGATGAGACAAGATCACGTGTACGCCCCTGAAGAGGTTTGGACTGCATTGGAATAGGCAGTTGACGTACAGCCAGCTACAAGTGCGGTCGTAGGTGTCGCGAGTCTCGCGTAGGCGGCGAGCATGGAGTGACCCGTGCAACGTATTGAGACGGCTGCAATTCCGGGCACCCTCGTCGTCTACCAAGCCGGCGAGACCTTCAGCGGCACCCGTCAACTCCCCTACGTGCACCAAGAGCTGGCCTGGTCCGTATGGAACTTTTTATTGTGACTTTTTTTTAAACTGTTAAATTGTTTTAACCAGCCGTTTTTTTTAAATCTGTGTAGTTGTGTGCGCTGCGACGCACATAGAAACTCAAAAGCGCTACCCTGATCATTCTGTAATTATTTTTTTGTATCCCTCTCCTTTGATTTTCATCTTGTTGTTATTTTATTAATGTTCCGCATATTTGTCTTTAGCCTGTATTTTTTGTAGTGTTTTTAGCACATTTTGCTATATATAGCTGTTGTTTCTATCGCGCGTATCAGTTTTCCTCCTCTGCTATTTTTGTAGTCTCCTGCCTTTGCCCCTGTTTTAATTAAATGCTTGTTTATGTGTAATCAAACTCTGTGTCTGCTCTATGAGTGCGTCGGTCAGGCCCGCACATCACCACACGTGCAACCCCGCACGGGTCGGCCAACCCGCAAATAAATTCGAAATGTGCCACTTCGAGGCCTTTCAGGCGTCGCAGGTCGAAGCGTAAAGTGGAAGCCTGCGAGTCTGCCGCACGTCGATGTTGAATCGGCGGGGCCTCACTCGAAGTGTGTGACACCCCATAACCATACCAAAGTTTTGTAACATAAAACCCTAGATACTATTATTATTCAGTTTGTTGATATCGCATTTATGGCTTCGCCCTAACGGCGAGGCCGTGTGCTTTTTTGCTTGACTAAGCATCGCTTAGGGACTGCGCAGCCAACCACCGTCCGGGTCACGTTCTCGGGCAATGACAGTGACCTCGTGACTCGCTGAAGTTGAGTGCACCCTTATCACAACCTGGCAATGTTTCCTTCCCGCGTACTGCACATTCTGAGAAGCAAAAGTAACGAGCGGATATACGCCTCGTCCATAGTGAAGAAAAAATATATATTACAGTTGCTTTCGTTTTACATTCCCTGTTGAGTCGTTGACTCAGCCGTAATCTAAACTGCTAGCTGGCGGGGAACACGCGCAAGAATCAACAGGCACTCAATCAGTGACTTCGGTAAAGTCATATGCCTTGTACGCACTAAAACGACGAACGACATGGACAGTGAAACTGGATTTTTTAAGATGCGTTTTCTTTTTAGCCAACATAAAAAATAAATTTCCAAGCAAAATAAGAAAGAAAAAAATACATTTAGTGATCCTGATACATAGGACTTAGGAGCTATACTGTGGCGTCCCGGGTCATATTGCACGTTTTTGTGACCACCGCCCATGTCAGCGATAGTCTTGGCACATGTCTCACCCACCTTTCGACCATCCGCTCTCCACGTCACGGAAACCATGCGCACCTACCGGGTCACGCTACCCCTCGCCTGCCTCTGAGTGAAGTTTGACGCCACCAGCAGCTATATACGGGGGTATATCTGTATCCGTGCTCCACGTGCTCCACCCCGTGCTCCACGATCGCCGTCGCCACGGCGACGCGCACGTACACCGCCGCCGGAAAACTAGTCGATGCGGCCAGTGGCCGCGAGATCACAGGTGCTACCTACAGATATACCCCCGTCAGCGTTTATCTTGAAGAACAAAGTTCATGTAGTTGTCGATGGAGTGGCTACTATGGCACTTGTGGATACAGGCACGACAGTCTCGGTGATGAGTGTAAATTTTAAGAACCTGCTTGGACCAAAAGTGATGTTTTGCCTGAACCGTGGGGTGACATTTCGTGGTGTAAGTAGTGACGTGTTGTGTCCGGTGGGATATTGTACTGTGGACGTCTCGCTGTGTGGCAAGGTGTTTTGCACAGAGTTTGCGGTTATTCCGCGGTCTACACATGAGGTTATCTTGGGTATTGACTTCTTGTGTGAGTGTGGGGCAACTGTAGACTGCAGAAGTGGGCATCTTTCTATACACAGTACTTTCCCAACGGCGCTCTTGGAAAATTCCTGTCCGGAGGAATGCATCTTTTTCGTCTCCGTGGATACAGTCGTTCTTGCATTTTCTGCTGTGTGGGTTCCCGTGACATATTCCAGTAACAACTGTGGCACGTTTGACGCCACGCTCGAACCGATTTCCTTGGCATGCCTGAAAAAGAACATTCTCATTCCCCATTGTATGGTGTCAGTCGTTGATGGACGGGCAGGTGTGTGGACAATGAACAGTTCCATGGAGCCTGCAATCCTGCCAGGCGGCATGAAACTTGCAGTATTTAGACCCGAGTCATGCACGACGCTGGTTGCGCTTGTTGATGCTACTTACCAAAATGAACATCTAGGCATAGAAGGTTCAGAAGATGCCCAATTGCTACAAATGGTCAGCAAGTCACTTGACCAAAGCGAACGTCATACACTGCTCGACGTTCTATCTAAGCACTTGAAAGTGTTCGATTTTTCTGAATACAGCCAAAGGCCCTTAATCCCAGAGTCCCGGATACGTCATCAGATCCACACCGAGTCGGCGCATCCCATTAGGCAGAAACCTTACCGAGTGGCACCATCGGAGCGCAAGATCATCAACGAGAATGTCCAAGAAATGCTGGAAAAGGGAATAATACATGAATCGGCAAGTCCGTGGGCTGCTCCCGTCATTCTAGTGAGGAACAAGGATGGTACGTGGAGCTTTTGCGTTGACTATGGCCGACTGCATTCTGTTACCAAGAAAGACGTCTATCCACTGCCGCGCATCGATGACGCTCTAGACTGCCTGCATTCCGCGTCCTACTTTTCATCTGTCGACCTGAGATCAGACTACTGGCAGATTCCGATGCACGCAGCTGACAAAGAAAAGACGGCATTCGTTACGACCGACAGACTTTACGAGTTCAATGTTATGCCATTCGGATTATGTAATGCTCCTGCGACATTCGAAAGATTTATGGACTCTATATTGCGTGGTTTAAAGTGGCATATATGCATGTGTTACCTTGATGATGTCGTAATTTTTGGACGTACGTTTGAGGAGCACAACACTCGCCTAGACGTCGTGCTCAGCTGCATTGAAAAAGCTGGCCTTGTATTGAATTCGAAAAAGTGCCCCTTAGGCGAGCGACAGACATTGGTGTTAGGACATCTCGTCGACAAAGATGGAATTAGACCTGACCCACAAAAGACAGCGGCCGTTGAATCGTTCGAGCGTCCTAAATCTGTGAAACAACTGCGTAGCTTCATCAGGCTCTGCTCGTATTTCCGCTGGTTCGTACCCAAGTTTGCGGATGTCGTTCACCCCCTGACGAGCCTTCTACGCAAGAACAGCCCGTTTCAGTGGACCTCCGAGTGTGATGCTGCTTTTCACAAGCTGAAGTGTTTGTTAACTTCGCAGCCAATACTTCAGCACTTCAACCCTTCGTCACCCACGGAAATTCACACAGACGCAAGTGGCATCGGTATCGCTGCCTTTCTCGTTCAGCGTTCTGGCAAGAAGGAACAGTTGTGGCGTACGCAAGTCGTTCTTTAAGCAAGCCTGAACGCAACTACACATTGACCGAACAGGAATGCCTAGCGGTAGTCTTTGCCATGCAACGGTTTCGCTCATTCATTTATGGTCGCCCATTCACTATCGTCACGGATCACCATTCCCTGTGTTGGCTGGTCAATCTTCGTGACCCATCCGGCCGCTTCGCATGATGGGCCATTCGTTTGCAAGAACATGTCTTCACCATTTCATACAAGACTGGCCGTCTACACGCTGATGTGGATTGCCTCTCCAGAATGCCGCTACCATCGACAGATTGTGAAGGCGACAACTTTGACCACCTTATCGCTTCTCTGTCGTCTAGCTTTCCTGATGCCGTGACTTTCACCGCTGAGCAGCGTAATGACCCAAGCTTGAAAGCTCTCTTCCCTGGAGCGAAAAATTTATTAAGCGAAGGCCGATTCTGCGTCCGAAATGGTCTTCTTTACCAGAGAAACTTGTCCTCGACGGGCGCCCGCTTTCTGCTAGTTGTTCCTGCGTCCCTCCAAACGTCTGTTCTGCATCTTACGCATGATGACCCCACCTCTGGCCATCTAGGCACCGCACGAACACTTAGTCGCACGAAAGAGTGGTTCTATTGGCCGAAAATGAGCAAGACAATTCAGAACTACGTGGCCAGCTGTACGCAGTGCCAGAGCCACAAGCGGCCCTCCTCGGGTCCAGTTGGTCACCTGTGACCTATAAAGCCTCCCGGTTCCCCTTTTGAAAAGGTCGGCATTGATCTGATGGGACCATTTCCACGCTCCTCAAAAGGTAACCGGTGGATAATTGTATGCGCCGACTACCTGACGCGGTACTGCGAGACGGCTGCCTTATGCTCCGCCACGGCAGTCCAGGTTTCGGAGTTCCTGTTGCATTCAGTCATCCTCCGACACGGACCTCCTCGCTTGATAATAAGTGACCGTGGACGACAATTTACCGCTGATATTGTCGAATCATTACTTCGTTTGTGTGCCTCCAAGTTCCGACACTCAACTGCGTATCATCCGCAAACTAACGGCCTCACCGAGCGCACAAACCGAACGTTGATCAACATGATGTCAATGTACGTCGCCTCTGACCACAAAAACTGGGATGAAGTTTTACCATTCGTCACGTACGCCTTCAACACGTCGAAACACGAAACGACAGGCTACAGCCCTTTCTATCTGCTCTACGCTCGCTCACCTCGACATACGCTGGACACTATCTTTCCTTTTGTAGTCCATGACAATTTAACAATTGCGGAAACTTTTTGTCGTGCGGAAGAGACACGTCCACTTGCCTGCTTACGTACACTGGCAGCGCAAGAGTCCTCCAAAACTCGCTACGACAGTCAACACAGGCATGTAACCTATGCCCCCAGTGATCTAGTATGGGTGTGGGCCCCAATACACAGACGTGGCTTGAGCCAAAAGCTACTGGCACACTATGCCGGTCCTTTCGTGATACTCCATCGTCTCAGCGAGGTCAACTATGACATTGCCCTTGTCACCACTAGTGGCCGACGTTCATGCAAGACAGAGGTTGTAGCATACCGGAATTGGTCGACGGGCACGTGGCTGCTCAGAGTAACGACTCCTCTCGGAAGGCATGGGATAGTGGTGCCACCCTTCGGGGGAACTGTAGGCAGGCGATGTTGGGTAAACAGGCGGGCGAAAACTTCGTTCGTAGTTGGGAGTTGGTTGACGGGGGAATCCAGCCTGCCGTGTGCCTTGATATTCATAAGCGTCTGCTGCGTTGATCGATGGTTGCCATGGTGGAATAGAAACAGGAGTCCACATATGTTCTGGTTCGTTTACGTACACATCCCGAAAATTTCTGGGGCGATGATACGTCTGCTGACATCGAAGCAGCTCTTCTCTGACAATCTGCCGTATGATCAAAGCAAGGTGGTTAGGCGGCACTGTTTCAACACTAGCCACAGTAGGGACGTTGGACAGGCGGCTAAATTTCAGAGAAATTCGTCGCATCTTCAGGGATTCAAAGGTTTGACAGTGCTTCATCACGTCGGACACGGAGTTCAAGCAGTCTTTCCCAATTAAGAAATTGTACACGTCTTCGGCTATACCCTTGAGAACGTGTCCAACCTTGTCTTCTTCAGACATCCTCCCATTCACGATCTTGCACAGCTTCAACATTTCTTCAATGTATGTCGTACATGTTTCTCCCGGAAGCTGTGCCCTCTGAGACAATGTCTGCTCCGCGCGTTTCTTCTTTGCGTCCGAATCACCGAAGCACTTCTTCACTTCTTCAACAAAACGTTCCCAAGTCGTGAAAATGTCCTCGTGGTTCTCGTACCACACGAGGGTGGTGTCAGTTAACGAGAATACAACATGATTGAGCTGTTCGTTTGAGTCCCAGCCATTGCTTCTGCTCACCCGCTTGTAGTTCTTGAGCCACACGTCGACGTCTTCTCCTGATGTCTCGCCGAAGTTTGGTGGCCCTCTGTAGTACGGCACGGAACCCATCGGAGTTGGCCTCGAAGCGTTGGATGGCTGCTTTTGGGCAATTACGATCGGCGAAGGTGGAAGTCCGGTGAGGCGGCGGCTGCGACGAAGTCCTGGTAGTGAAGCTCCCGTCTTTGGGTACGTCCTACCCAGCACCTCCACCAAATTGTTACACAAGGCTAGGTAACTTAATGGGGGTTTTTAATGGGCCCTGAGTCCGCGATCACAGTATAATGATGATGATCTCCACCGCCATGGATCGTGTCCACTAAGAGGGATTGTAGTGAAGGCAACGTCGTCTTCATTCTCTACCCGCGCTTCCCTTGTTTTTCCTGGTAGTGATACTTGTTATCAATACAATAACAAGACAACCAAGACCAAAAAGTTAACCAACAATTATTTTGTCTACTTACCTTTCTATCCGCCTTCCCCAGCGCAGGGTAGCAAACCGAAAAGCTTTCTTTAGTTAACCTTCCTGCTTTTCACGTAGACTTTCTCTCTTTGTCTTTACAACCAAGAAAATGCATATACTCTCATATAAGAAATATTTCTTTATTAATTGGTGTAGCTTGTGTGAGGCATATAGTATTTCTTGTACATGACCATGCAGCTACACCTATGCTGAATAAGCTACTAAATTATAGCCAATGAGGCCTAACATTCACAACTAATGACATGCAAGGCTCCTCAATATACTGATCGCCTACATATAATGTCGCCTATTGCTGGCAATGCGCATTCCCAACAACGCAACAAAGTCGCATTGGTGCAGGGCTACTATCGTACACTATGACTATGATTCGTACACTACATCTCCAACCTAGAGAAATCTCCATAGAGAAATCACACCTCGGGAAATCACTTGAGAGAGAATTTTTGGCATTTATTTTCCGACACCACCTTATTTTTCCGTCTCTGTTTATCTTTGTTGCACGTACAAGGTTCCCGAGGTTGCTTCAATGAAGCTTCAATTATGTGAACTGTTCTCGTTCAATTACTTAATAACAATGCATCACATGCGCGCGCGCATGTGTGTGTGTGTGTGTGTGTGTGTGTGTGTGTGTGTGTGTGTGTGTGTGTGTGTGTGTGTGTGTGTGTGTGTGTGCATGTGTATGTGGTATGTGTCACTTTTCTTTAACAGTGCCAATATCTTTAAATTGCATTTTCATAAGTCATGGCAACGTTACCGACGTTACTGTCGTATTAGAGAGGTTTTATGAGCAGGAGTAGGAGGAGGAAGGGAAGAAATGAAAGGAAGGGAGGTGAACCAGACGCACGTCCGGTTTGCTACCCTGCACTGGGGGAAGGGGTGAGGGGATTGAAAGAGAAGAAAGAGAGAAGTGATGGACAACGTGTGGATACATGTGACTTTGTCCATTGCACGCTTATAAGCGGTCGCGTAGTCCGGTCATCTTTAGAAAACCTAGCAATGCACGCGTCGCTTTGCTGGCTTGCGATGCGTAGAGCCATAAACCGAGGATGTTCTCTTCGTAAAAAGGTATACTATCTAGTGTCTTTAACGTTTCGCGTAGAAAATTGCGTTCGATCGCAAAACGATCACACGAACACAGTATATGATCTATTGTCTCGTCTGTGTCGCACGATTCACATCGGGATCTATCCGCCATTCCTGTGCAAAAGGAGTCCGCTTTCGTGAAAGCTACTCCTAACCACAGGCGGCACAGTAAAGTTGCAGCCCGGTTGGTGAGGTCCGATGAAACTTGAAGCTTTCTCGATGGGTCCAATTTATGTAGGTAGCGGTTTCCGACACTGGGGTCCCTCAGCCAAGTTTCCGACATAGTGTTAGCGAACGAGTGAAGGCCCCTTGCAGTGTCAGTTCTCGACAAGGGTATTGGGGTTGTCTGGGCGTCCGCCTGAACGGATCGGGCAGCAGCATAAGCAAGGTCGTTGCCGGCAATGCCACGATGTTCCGGTAACCATTAGAACACCACGTCATGTCCTTTCGATAAAACTTCGTGAAGCACTTCTCTTATTTCATTCACTAGTTGTTGATGCGCCCTTTGTCGTAGAACTGATTTCAAGCTCTGAAGGGATGCTTTAGAGTCGCAGAACATAGCCCATTTTTGAGGCTGCGGCAACGATGATGCCTCTTTCGGATGGTCCTGGCAGCATCTCTATGCGAAGAATTGTCTCTGACCCTTTCTTTCAATACCGCTATTTCTCTTTGAGTTTTGGGGCTTTTGGGGCACTCTTTTGACGAAGCTGCATGTGACCCATGACAAATCGAGCATTTGAGGGTAGTTGCATTGCAGCCATCTGCAGAATGGGTTTCTGCGCAACGAGAACACACTGTCTTATTTTCCCATATGCTTCTCACGTGGCTCAGACATCCTGGCCGACGTTTCGAAAGGAATAATGTCTAGTTTGGCAAGATGGTACTGGACCATATTGTACTGTGCAAAAAACGGACAGAAACACGAAGTACAGCGTTGTCTGTTCTTTTTTTCTTTACATCATGTTTCCGTCCATTTTTTTGCGCACAACATTATGAATGTTTCGATAGGTCCGCTTATCGTCCGCCTCGATGGTAAAGTGGTTACGCTGCTCGGCTGCTGGCCAGGGGTAGTGGGTTCCATCCCGGCCATGGCGATCACATATAGAAGAAGGCAAAATGATAGAGGTCCATGTGCTGTGCGATGCACGTTTAAGAATACCACATGGCAAGGATTTCTCCGTGCCCCCCCTCCCCACTACGGCATTAATCATAATCACGTCATGACTTCCGCGCGTAAAATTCCGCATTCTATAGACGCACTCGAGGAAACGTCTGCTTGCCTGTCTGATTCCCTCATTGAATCGTTCTCGTATAACCACTTTAGCACACTGTCCATTTTCCGCCTGTCGGCTCCCACCTTTACATAAAATTTCCATTCAGGTGTTTAGAAAATTGAGCTTGCAACCAGCTGCCAGCGGTGCAGTTCTGTGCCTAACTGTTGAAGCTATGCTTCTAATTGACGAGCTTCCGTGACTGGAACAATATACTATTGGAAACCTGTCTTCGATGAGCAAGCTGTATGAATAAATCTCTGTTGTTCAGTCCCGTATATGTGAACATCCCTGACAAATATGTCCTATTCCTAATCTGTCGGTGAAAAGGGAGCGCGAAAAGGGTGGCTGTATGTGACGCAAGTCTCCCCGCTTCTCGAATTTCGCCTTAACGTTATGACTAAGCATCATTGGTCCCAAATCAAGTGACAGCTGTTTTATTTCAATATCTTAGACAAGCGGCAGCTGCGACGCCCTGCAAGTCAAGTTCCAACATGTTGAATAAGAAATATGTAAAAATCACACGGCCGTTTATGCATTCGCCCAGGACGACCACACGGCGAAATTCGTCTTCGTTTTCGTTTCAGTCGACGTACTCCTCCCTGCCACTCCCCGCCCTTCCCGTTCTCCGAAAGTATTTTGCATGTGCAACTGCCTCCCTGCCAGGTCTACCTTTTACAAGTGCCGATATCATGTAATGATGTCAATGAAGTCAATATTGTGATAATGACAATACAAAGTTTAGTGACACGTGACGTCACAATAGCGACGTCATATGGTGAAATGATCACATGATGATTGTTTTGCATAACCCGCGCTGACACCACGGACCAACGATTTCAGAATTAGACGAGGCATTCGAGCCTTTGGCCTTAAAAACAAATATGCACCGGTAGTTCTGCACGCTTCATCGCTGGAAATGTCATTACATAATGATAAACATCTGCTGGGGCCTCAGATCTGCTGTGTCGTATATGATATTTCCTTTTATAGCCGAGACGGACACTAATATACGTCCGTGCTTTACAAGTCCTCTTGGAAATAAAATTGTGCAGATTCAACGTCCGGGGTTGGAACAGTGACACGCTTATTTCACGTGAACAACGGGCTGAAGCATAGAGGCTTTCTGAAACGTAGACATTAGTTGAAACTTTGGCAGCACGCCATTTTAGTTTCTGCATTGCAACACACACCAATGTTGATGCCTCAGTTAGTCGCTGCTAATCCAACGTTTTTCCAGTCTCGAGTGAACGAGACGAGACGACGTAGCTTCTCGTTCAACCTGCATCACGCACTGATTCAAGAGGTTACACCGTTATACCGTCCCATCCGTTGGGCGAGTCTGATAAGCAGCCCTTTCAGGTGTTACTGCAGTAGATTCCCTCAAAAGTAATGTAAACATTTGCAACGTACGATAAACGCGTCCTCGCGGGTGATCTACTCACTATAAGCACACCCCGCTTGTCACGACTTCATCATAACGGCTCAGTCCTTCCGACTGGGTCAAGTATTGCTGCTGCATTGGCATGAGATTTTCCACCCATTTTCTGCTGATAACAGCAGCGCAAGCTTATCGCAAAGGCACTTCCTCGTATTCCTTCATTTAACCCCTTGACTACGAAATGCCTCAGGAGAAGAAGCCGTTGGGTAGAAGCGAACATTTAAAACTTGCATCACAGGATTCATTGTCGCTGTCCATTTTGATAATTTTTTTTCTTTATATTTTCGCAAGGAAGCCTTAATGCTCGACTATACCCGTATGTCGCTGATAGAGTATCATAATCTTCCCTAACCAGCACGTGCTTAATGACCGCCATATATGCACTCTATAAGGAAGCGGACACGTGCAGCTCCTGATCGGTGTTTAAGCTGCATGGTTTGTTTATGTCAATTTTTTAAAATTCTCTTTTCACCTTCTACCAAATGATGGCACTACCTGATTCAATGAACTTAATCGATTTACCAAGTCCCGGATCCCTCGCGGATGGCCCGCTGACGCCTCGGCTCACAGGCGGCTACGTCACATGCACGTGACCTAAGAGTCCCGAGCCAGCCCGAGCGGCCTCAGGCCATCTGCGCGCCTGACTGCATCCGTTGTGGCGTTTGCTATGCCAGGCTATGCCGTCTGCTCCCTCCATAGCTGTGACACAGGCCACAACGCTGACCCATTTGCAGCCTAAACAGCAGTTAGGTAACGAATTATTCCTATTTCTGCTGTGATGCAACTTCAGTAAGTGAACTACTCGAGCGCGTGCGCATCGTAGACCAGCACGGTCGTTCCACCGCTGTTTCTCCTAACGAGTATAACGCGTGTTTTTCCGACCTTCAGGAATAGGCACATGCTCGACGTGGCTCAGAACACCGATGACAAGAACTGGATGTGCAAAGAATGCGAAATTCAGAAACATGCGAGAAGCGGACAGAGAAGCAAAGAGGGAGCAAGAGCACATCGAAAATCACCCGTGTCTACCTTAAGATGGCCGCACAGGCATGCGCACCACGCTGTCATCTGCCAGCTGCCCGAAAGAAATTGTTCGGACGGTCCCGGGCCGCCCGCAGGCCGCCAGGCACGCGAAAAACGAACATGCGTCCGAGCGATCCCGGACCAGTGGGCGGAGCTTCCAGTTGGTCCTCGAGAAAAACGAATACGGCACCAACGTCCGGGGCCATCTGGAGTCGTCCGGGACGTGTAAATCGATGAAGCTCAATGTTGTCTGGGATACCAGATTTAGCTAGTCGTTGCAACTTTGACTTCCCCGTGGGGTATCCTAATCGTTTTCGTATTTGTAGGCCCATGTGCTCAGATTTGGGTGCACGTTAAGGAACCCCAGGTGGTCGAAATTTCCGGAGCCCTCCACTACCGTGGCTCTCACAATCATATGGTGGTTTCGGTATGTTAAACCCCACATATCATCAATAGTTTTCGCATGGTGGTGGGTTCTGCGCAGTTTTCGGTTGTTTCACACACCCGTGCAACGTGTCAGAGAGATAGCAACTCCCCGTGACAATAACCAAAGTTTTTTTAACGAATAGGCGTTGTGATGTACGTCATATGCTTCTCATCAAACTTTTTTATTGCATTCTTATATTTCCGTTTCGTCATCGTGCACAGTTCATTGAGATTTCGTATATATCTCGCCACTGCTGAGGGGTTTCAAGCAAAATAAAAGTGATTGAGAATACAAAGATTTCGAACAAAGAGGAGAATTAAGCGGACCAGTTCTTAAAACTGATAACGAATACCACATTTCATGTATGTGTGAGCAACACGCGCTTGCTTCTTCTGACGGGGCATCCTGGAGTGGCATTAGTCAGCGTGAAGTACGGGGAACTAAAATGCAAGGTCATCGCACATCTAAGATAAACTGCTGACTCGTCATTTTTGTCAGGATTTCAAGACAGCAGTCTATAGTGCACGAATAACTTCTGCATATATCATTATCGTCTATCAGCTCCTATCTTTGGGAAGCCGTAGAAACGTGCTTCACTATAACTATAAACTTTAAACGGTTGTCATGTGTGATAATAGTGTACAGTCGTCGGCAAACTTAACATCAACAGGTGTCAACATCAACAACGCTCCGCAGCATGCCCTGAATCATTGATTAGCACTAACGCGGCGTGGCTTTGGGGTATGTTGCCTATATATGCTACACATGCCTACAACCCATGCGTACCTTTGAAACAGCACCGAGCGGTTTGCGGCTGGCATTAGTCGCAGTAGTCTGTCATACGTCGAAGCATATTCGTGTTAGGCTTGCTAACGACTTTTCATCATGTAGGGTTAGCTGTATTAGCGTGTGATTGATTGATTGACTGTATATGACGGTGTCACTGAAGTTGCTTCTTATTCGCACCTTAGACTTTTAAATTATCTACCCGAACTTTGGTGCCAAGCGTCAGTGCTTCTGAATAAGTGTATTCAGTGACGGTCACTTGAATATCGGTCATTCGTAACAAATGACAAATGACAATTAGCGAGCTGTTCCTGCGTTGCTATAGCTGTGTGAGGCAAGTGTATAGTCTATTTCTGAACGCATGGTTTCGCGAATCAAATTATACGAAAATATGCGATGGCATCCGGTTCATCTGGAGCTCTTTATGGACGGAAGAACAGCTGTGAACGTCGGATGCCATGCCTGCATAAACACAGGCTACACTGCCCTTGTTCATCATATTTTCAGATGCCAAGCAATGACATGACTCAAAACAATTAGCCAATACCTAATCAATAATACCTTCTTCCAGAATATGTGCTCACTCACGTTCATGCTTAGCACGTGGTATTTACGCATGGCCATGTACTCGCGTGCGCTCCCACTGAACAACATTCACTCGCGCATTCATAAACACGTATTGCATGAAAGATATAAAACAAAGCTACAAACACGCGGGACAAAACAGGTTGATTTGATGATTTATTTATTTATTTATTTATTTATTTATTTATTTATTTATTTATTTATTGATGGATTGATTTATATGTGGTCTTTAACGTCTCAAAATCATTATATGACCATGAGAGACGCCATGGTGGAGGGCTCCGGAAATTTACACAACCTGGGTTTCTTTAACGTGCACCAAAACCTGAGCACACGGGCCTACAGAATTTCCGCCTCCTTCTAAAATGCTGCCGCCGCAGCCGGGATTCAATCCCGCGACCTGCCGGTCAGCTGCCGAGTACCTTAGCCACTAGACCACCGCGGCGGGGCAAAGCATGCAGGAGGAAATGAAACACACGACAATCACGTCACTGCTTTTTGTTCACACTGATCGATTTAATTAATTCTCATTCATAGTTTGTACACAAAACCCTTCGTAAATATTGAACCCTTCGCTTATTAGCAATCAGCGCGGAACGAGTAGAGCCGTCAGTGTAGTCTCGAGTTAGATTAGTACCTATTTTTCCTATGTGTGTGCGAAAAATCGGTCTAGCGCATCTTAGTAGACTTTGGCCGTGATAGCCACTTGGTAGACGTGGTGCTTGATACGGGACCACGGCGGGGTGGTACACGTTCGCGCGCACCATCTTGCAAGTGCACGTGGGCGATAGCACCCGCATGCAGCACGACGTCGCCGTGGCGGTTGGCTTCGGTGACCGTCGAAAGTGCCGCATTGTGGGGCAATAGAATCCGCTCGTCTTATCAAGCCGGAAGCGGATGAAAGAGCGCCTCGCGAGGTCACCCATCCGGCAATGCCATACGTACTATACAGTACAGACACCTCGGCGAAGTTTACTCTCGTGCAAAAAGTGCGCTGGTAATGAAGCCGCATGGACCATTCCTCAGGCATAAAATGAATATCGTAGCACACTCCAGCGAAAAAAGAAACAGGAGAATGACCTTATTGTTAACTCTGGTGGTACCACTTCACCAATTTCTCACACTGGGGTGCCCTCTCAAGCGACTACGTATACTTCGTTCTGCCAAGCACCAGGCCGGTAGTGCGCTCGTAACTATTTTACCGGTGGGTACCCGTCGGCAGGGATTCTCCGCTTTCCACAACAGTAGAAAATTCCCAACCATTTTACCAAGACTGTAGTGGATGATGGTGAGCTTCACAAAAAAGGATGACATGAGGGAAGAAGTACAGTTAGCGGGCGTCGTGACATTAAGCACGATTCACGAAACTTGATCGCTCTGTCACTTTGTGATTCCTGTGCGTAAGCGTGACTTACTTCGCAATGTTAGCAGTAAGAAGTACATCTAATCCAAACGCCGCTCTTTGTTTATGCCAACTATTAGCCTATTACATGCTATCTGTTGCATGACGTCAAACAGCATCAGGCTCCAGTTGCTCCGAAAAAGATGGAGCACTATACTCGAGGACAACTTTTTGTGCCAATGAAGGCAAGCCTAAGGAACCGATGTAGGCGTGTGCCACCGCTGAAGAATATAGTCCCAGAAAGCGTCTGTGTTTTTCGCATGAAGATAATAAAAAACATTGCTCTATATTCTACGGAATGCTGTATATAAACAGAAGAGTCCCTGCACGAACTAAGAAGATATAAATATTTTTTTTTTTTGCTTCGTAAAGTGTCATTTCGCATTTTGCGCATCTAGAAACGTCGCACATTTTAGGTGCACCTTACAGTCAAAATGGCGTCTTCGTCTTTAGTCGAGTACTCCTCGCCCTCCAGCTATTCCGATGACTCGCCGAAAGAGCTTGTGTCGAATTTCACTTCTAAATAGCCGTGTAAGCAGCCGCAGCAAATTTCGTGCAGTGGTATTATTCGAACACGGCCCGGTACTCGAAAAGCGAGTCGCGCCGGACATCTTCGCGGATGACTACATGTGCCGTAGCTCTACCCGCGTATATATATATTTCCCTTCATTGTCACAGAAAGTTGTCCCTGAGTGTACAGGCTTGTGCATACGTAGAAAATGACAACTTCGTGGTCCGCTTCTAAATTCGCTTTGTAGCACAAGACAGCAAGGTTTGTCAGAACTGTCCACTGAAGTCTATCTTTTCAGCGGAATTGGTTGTTTTCTCACTACGCCCCAAGAGTGTGGTCACGACCATTTTAAGGCCCACACTGTCATAAGTTCGAGCAGAAGTTTACAGAAGTTTATATATATATATATATATATATATATATATATATATATATATATATATATATATATATATATATATATATATATATATATATATATATATATATATATATATATATATATATATATATATATATATATATATATATATATATATATATATATATATATATGCGAAATCTACATCTTCATGTTTTATTGTGTCTCTTGTTTCCTCGAAATACTTTTTGTGGTTGTGTTTGTGTGAAGCATTGAATGTACATGTTCTTTCAACGTCATCTCATATCCATGCTCATGTAAATGACGTCTGATTTGTCATCATCGTTAGTGTAAGTCTAAGAAGAAAATGTTCTGTTGAGTGTTATTGACGTTTGTGACAATAAATGTTTCCAAACACAGAAGTTATACACGTTCAATGATCTCGGATACATATTGATGTTGACCTTTGATCGTGGTAGCCTTATAACTGTTTAGCAGTTTTATTGCTAATATCAAGGACACTGCTCGAATCATGGCAGCAGCGGCCAGAATTAGAAAATATTCACAAAGGCACCTGTACACATATTTATTCTGTTAACTATGAGGTGTCTCGTTATGATATTGTAGTTAAGGCACGTACGAAATTATGTTTAATTTATATATTCATAATCATAAAAGTAAACCGCATGGAGATGAACGATGCTCAATGTAGCCTCTGTGTTGAAGATAAAGCTATACTAATTACCGCCAATTGCAATTTTGGTCCCCCTGCAATAAATGCTAATATATGACGTAGTAACGTTACATAAAATACATACAAGTTTATGTAGCTCTTGAAAGGAAGCTCAGCCACACGCATGAGGTTTTAAATAAATGTTAAAAATCAGTGTGCTCGAGTCGCCACATGGAAACGCTTTAACTGAAAGTCCCTTCCAGTCATCCTTCTGCCAGTCTGCCCGCCCATTACCGTGACTTCGGCACCGCATCCGTGACCTACTCTGGCAAGTAATGGATTTTTTCCCTCTTAATTTTCTCTCCCTTGAAAGGAGGGGAGTGCAAACGATCCATTGTGTTGAGCTTCTTCTTTTCGCAGCCCCGGCAGACGCCGATCAGTCAACGTCGCCAGCCTAACAACCCTCGTTTCACTCCTCCTCATCCTCATTGTCGCCGCATCTGTAGTGTACAGAACAAGCCGTGGCTTACGCAACGACCACGTGTAGTTTCCTTCATGGAGCCGTACCAAAAAAGCCTGTAGCTACTTGGATGTTGCTTCATCAGCCGTTCGACAGGCGGACAAAAAAACTGTCGCTACCGACGCCCAATCTGCCGCGGATCGTGTTACAACTGCCGCGTCTCGCGAGGATTGCGTAAGACTGCCGCACGAGCGAGTGCTGATGAGCCGAGATCAAAAACGTTTACGCCGAGCCATCATCCCCGTAGAGGCCCTTGCTAGCCTTCATTACTTCCTTCTTAGTCGTCCTCCCTTCTAGACTCATTCAGAACGCTGCGAAGGTTCAGTTGGGGATGCAGTGGGGTATAGGAAAAAAATTATTTCAACGTGTCGAAGTCTATATTGGGGGCCAATAGCTTTAACTACACACTTACAAAATGAATGAGTAGCTGCCATTCAACGATGCGTCATGCCGTGTCGATCAGAGAAGGGTGCTTGAAGATGTGAAATAAGAATAAGTGGTCCTCGTTCATCTCGACTTTTCTGACTGTTGACTCATGCGTCATTCCTGCAGACAGGCAAGATTTAAAAAAAATTTAGGAATGCTGAAACCATCTGCTGGAAGCACGCTACGAATTGAGTTTAACATAAAAGCTTAATAAGTCACATAGAAGATATATGTGAGAAAGCTGTGGTTAGCTCATCGATGGTATCTATCGATAAATGGTATATAATGGAAAGTAGAGTACCAAGATTTTTGAACAGTTCTCATTGATATTAGGTCAACTGCCAATTGACAGATGCATTCGAGCAATCTACGTTAAATAAAAAAATCACAGCATATCCACGTAGTGAATCATGATTAGTGGAACGAAGCGTCCGTCCGTCTATGCATTCGGACGTACGAACGGACCGAGGCACGTACACACGGACGGAAGTATGGACAGACTGGTGGACGCATGGAGAGACGCAAGGGCGTCCGCATGGGTGGAGGGACGGAACGGACAAAGGCATGAACAGCAGGACGGACGGACTGAAATCACAGATGTACTTACGGACGCATGGAGGGACGCACGGACGGACAGGCGAACTGATGGTCAGATTGTCGGACAGGCAGACGGATGGACTGAGGGACACACAGACGGACTCGTGGACGAATATAAGCACGGACGGACGGATGCACGGGTGGACGGACTCACAGACGGATGGAAGCATACGAAACTCTCGTCCCAGTCACCTCAGAACCGCTGTTAACTATAGTCAGCGGTGAACGCTGCCGTGGATACGTCATTTTTCATGCAGCGAGGAAGCAGAGTATGATTGCGGGATTCGAGGCGAATGCACCGAGTTGTGCGCGCCCATTGCGTGACTTCGCGTCCGCTGGTCGCACAACGCAGAAGCCACGCAGCCTAGACTTTGGCTAGGAAGCCAGTGATTTCTATCTTGCGTAAACGCTAATGACACGCGTAATTCAACAAGTCACGCGAGACGATGACGCTCCGGGCGGCAGATCACGCAACTCGCCGTATACGTTTATAGCCCTGTATAAGCATTCGATGCCGCTCGCGCGGACCCTATAGTTCCGGGCGCGCTTTACAAGACATCTCAAGAGGATATTAGGGGGCCTCACAGGCGGAGTGGTTAGCGTGCCTTCCTGGTGCACGTAATGAGATGCAAGAGCACTCGGAGAAAAGCCCGACATACGTAAAAAGCGTTGCACACATAGGGAGGGCCGCAATTCGATGGTTAGCTCTGCAACTCGTGATGAAACTTGAGTTCTTTGTTGATTTCCACGCCCACCAGGAAAAGGTAATGTGAAGGCTGTTAGCTTATAGGAACTAGACGCTATTTGTTAGCGCAAACATTGTAACCAGTTCAGCTGCGCAACATCACGTTTGGTACATTGTATAGCTATCCATTATGCTTAATTCTATATGTAGTCTCGTCATCCATCACTCAGGTTGTCGGCCCATCTTATTTAGAAAGGGGGCGAGCCGTCGTTCTGTTTTGTGCATTTGTATATTGCGAAAAGCGCAAGGGATTTCAGCCGAACAAAGGCGTTGGTACAGAGCAAGGGCCTACGGAATCTTTGCAATCATATTTTCGCAAATTTGAGGGTATCGACAATTTTGGACACGAGGGTCCGCCCGCTTCACGCAGTAGCTTAGAATGTGTATTCATAAAGCGAGATTCAATAAAGAAGAAGAACACTTTACATGCTGTGGCGGAGCTATATGGAGCATGTTCTGATTGAATGCGGCGATATCCACCCAGGTATACGTCTGGGTATCTGAATGAATGAAGCCTTGGGTTTTAGGGACACCCATAGAGAGCTAAACACGTTCGCTATAGAAGCAAGAGACCATTAGATCATTTGAGGCAAGAATGTAGAGATAATGGACATAAAGAGAGGGGGAAATATCATTTATAATTTTATTTCTTATGATAAGATTGCTTTAATCGAAGTAGACAAGGCATTAGGCCAACATAAAAAGAAATTTTTCTTTTCCTTGTTTTTTTTCTTTCGAGCCTGGTTTAAAAAAGGGACGCTTGTATATAGCATCCATACATCCAACTAGGGAGCCTATACATGACCACTCTATATGGGATCGCTATTAGGCCGTCACAGGGGCCTTGTCTGCATGCTAAGCTATATGCACGCTGCTATATGCACGCAGATTACCCTGTGACCAGACAGCCACTGTCAAAGCCGCCGTGCCTTGTAGAAGGCAGTGCGTCCACTCTTGTAGTTAGCAGCCTGTGGGATCTTGCAAACATGGTGCTTCCTATACAATATTATGCATCCATACGAACTAGCCCGGTTTAGCACTCTTTTGAGCTGCAGTGTTTACTAGAGGCATCTGCAGCTCTGCGATAGTTCAGGCACCACGGAAATGATGTGTGCTATAGGCGGATCAGCCTATAGTTTTCGGTCTCGTGTAGAACGTGCATGTGACCTTGTTTATTGTTTCATTTTGGCTTTTGTATCTTATGAAGGAACTTCTAGTTGTGATCTTTGTGAAGGAATTTGAATTAGTGAGCCAAAAGGGTTAAGGTGGCTAAGTGAAACTGCGGAAGTTTTGCTGAAATTTGTTTTGCGGTGAAGTGGCTGCAGGCCACGGAGCCACACAGAACTGGGAGAACAAAGCTGGAAGAAAGCCGTGCACTCGATATATTCCCATGACGGCCGAAGCATTACACGCTTCAGTTCCAATGGACACTAAAGCGCCAAACTTCTCTCCATTGGGTTGTTAGGAAACTCTATGCCTGGGAATCCGCACACCCTTCCGTTTCCCCTTTGCACATTGAGAGAGTGGCTGACTCAAAAAAAAAAAAAAATGCGATGCTATATAGTTCTGAAAGCCTCACCTACGTTCCCCCCTCCCAACAATCACTGCTCACAAAAAAGCACAGAAACTGGATGAGCGTTGCGCTGCGTGACCAGGAATATCATTCGATGCTTTTAGAACAGCCGCAGAGAAGGCGTTTTGAGAGCACATGCAGTCCACAAAATGAGGGAATCACGTGTGGATGACGTGCACAGATTGTACCTGCTTGTCTCTATAGTCTACGTCTTGCCTCGCTAACCATAATAGGGAAAAACAGGAAGAGCGTCGTTGGAAAAGGAGTGCAGTGTTTCTCGTGTATACGTATAACGACCTGGAATGAGAACAAATGCTGGGACAATCGTGATCGCCTATAGAACGTGTATCTAATGACCGAAATAATAGAAACCGTCCACGTACACAATGTTCAATAAAATTAAAGATCGGCATTTGGCAGCTGGAAAATATGAGAAATAACAATTCACGGAAATAAATGGACATGGAGCGTTTCAGTAAACAAGGTTGTTGCGCTCTTTGGGAATTCAGCTGGAGCTGTATCTATCGTCGTATGCAAAATGCGTGCTCGACTCTGATGTTTCCCCTGTGTTGCATACATGTCATAAAAGCGTGAAAACTTGGTCATGTCAACTTCCCATTGTCATGTTTTCTTTATTCGTTTAGTTTACTCTATTAGTTTATTTGTGCAGCTATTTATTATCACAGATACACTTAACCTCGTCATCGCCGCTGCAATCCGCGTATAAAGAACAGGTGAGAACAGAGCATCGAAATCGTTGAAAACAGCAATTGCAACATTGACCTCCAAAGTGCGAAATTAAACTAGGAAACTGAGTTTAGGTTTCTGATACGTAACTGCATCCAACATTCGTCATTACCCTTCATTTTGAGAAAATAAGAATATCAAATGCACACGTTAATTATACTACGATAAAAGTGCAATAATAAGTATAAGAAGACTTGCTATATTTTAACAATAATAACTCGTAATTCCTCTCGCACGTCGCGTTTCTCTCACAAAGGCCTTGGGTAGTTTCAATTTTACCCTCTCCGCCATTCCCCTCACCCCACTGTGTAAGAGGGAAAATTTATATAATCACCAGAGCAAACCAGTTAGTAATTAGGAAGAAGAGCTAATTAGATGCTATTTCTGGTCGGTCCACTATAGATATAGAGAGGGGGATACAAAGAAAACACGAAATACCGGATGAGGAAAGAAAAAATTCAGGCCGAGGAAGTATTTAGGAATTCATTCCACGACCGGCGGAATCGCAGTAATGCGCACACGGCCTCACAAAAGGTGCTGCCATTGTAGCATATTCATTGGTCTCGAGAGCAAAGAACGAAGCCCCTGTGTACAGAAATGAGGTCGTGGCACGAAATACAAGATGAGCGATGGCTTTCTCATTACCGTCTCTGCAGCCATGTATAAGGCTCGAACTGCCTCGAACGTGGCTCTGGATCGCACACAAACTGGTGACGAATATTAGGCGAAACGTAATGAAGCAACGCAACGCGAAGAAACAAGGAGCTACGTCGTCACCAATTAAACACTGTGAACCAAGAAGCCTGACAACATGTCTCAAGCAGTTCGATCTCGATCACGGTGGTCGAATTGCGATGTAGAGAGAATGCTGGAGGTACTGTGCGTTTTCAGTGCACGTTAAAGAACGCCAAATGTATGGGAACCCTCCACCATAGCATGCCCTTTTATCGATATCTTGATTTTGGCACGCAAAACTCCGGATAGTATTATTTACCAGCTCAGTTTAGGGAGGCTACGCGGAAGGTGATGAAAATATTATGTAGTCGTACACTTTTCTTTGGCTAAAAGAAATCTTACGAATGCGTCAGGCGCAACAATATTTAAACGAGCATCGCACCAACACTGTTGAAGCATAATTATAGGTTTATTGTGGTGTGCTCGCCATACTGTTTCTCGCGTTATCTGCCTCATAAAGAAGAGAGAAAGCGGAGAAGGAAAGGGGAGCGAATCACCATTAGTTGTATGAAGCAATTCTCTTATCGATTCTATAACGGTGATACGATAAGGACGGCACATTCTAGTGAAACTGTGAACTTGGCAACATCTTTTTTTTTCTTTGTCCCTATAAAATCCATAGTGAACCTAGGAACTACACTTTGGCAATTGAAGTACCAGATTCATGATATCGTTATAAGGCGGGGAGCAGAGTGGAGGATCGATAATATTTCAATTATATGGGATCTCTAATGAAAATATCAAAATGTCATTCAGACAGATATATACAAGAGCACTGTCGCGTTGCATTACGGCCTCACGAGAATGCAGCTGCATGCGGACGGAAAATAGAAACTCTACGCCGACCATCACCGCCAAGTGGCATATCCTATAAGTCACCGCAGCAGCATTCTTTGTCCGTACAGATTAGTTCGCAAAGCACGAACTCCCAAGAATTACTCGGTGTCAAAAAAAAAAATTTTTTTTGACGCTCTCAACAAGCATCCCTGGTTCCACCAGCGGGTCGGTGGCCACCAGGTATATAGTACCATAAGGACCGGGTATGTTCCTCGAACGAGGTTAGTGGGACAGCCGACGCCTAGGCACCCGTCTCGCGCTCAGGAAGCAAGCCGGCCGCACACGCGCACGTTCGGTGTATACGAGGAATCGCCGACGCTCTAAACAGCGACTGCGGCG